>NC_132876.1:84650760-85850760 GCF_048164855.1 Canis lupus baileyi
ATACATAATAATAAAATAAAATAATATAATTATATGTATATGTAACATTTTCTTTATCCATTCATCCAATGGCAGATACTTTGATTGTTTCCATAGCCTGGCTATTGTGAATAATGCCATAATGAACTTGAGAGAACAGATATCTCTTTGAGATTCTGATTTTTTTTAAGATTTTATTTATTCATTCATGATGGAGAGCATCTTTTCATGTACCTGTTGGCCATGTGTGTATCTTCTTTGCAGAACTGTCTATTCAGGTTCCCTGCCCATTTTAAAATCAGATTGTCTTATTTTATTTAATTGTATTTTTTACTATTCAGTTGTAGGAGTTCCTTGTGCATTTTGGATATTCATCCCTGATCAGATCAATGATTTACAAATATTTTCTCCCATCCCACAGGTTGTCATTTCATTTTGCTGATTGTTTCTTTTGCTCTGCAGGAGCTTTTTAGTTTGAGGTAATCTCATTTATTTTTGCTTTTGTTGCCTGTGCTTTGGTGTCATATCCAATGTAGCATATTTCAAGAACACTGCCTTGACTGGTTCAAACATGTGGTTTGATAGCATAGCCAAATTTTTGAAGTTTTAATTTTCACTGCTTGGTTCAAGTTGGCTATCCATATAAAGAAATGGGAACTGATATTTAAAATTCATTTCAGATGCCGGCACATTTACTAATTCATAGGACTGGGAGGGAACTTCATAGAATATTTATTTAGCTCCTGTCTCCAAGCAGACTTGTACTAGACAAATAGATAGCAGGCCTTTTAAAGGGACTAGTACACTTATCTTACAGAAGCCATGGTATATGGCCAAGAGCACAGTCTTTAAAGCTAACCCGCCTGATTTAAAAAAAAAAGATTTTATTTATTTACTCATGAGAGACACAGAGAGAGGGGGCAGAGACATAGGCAGAGGGAGAAGCAGGCTTTCTGTGGGGAGCCTGATATGAGACTCGATTCTGATCATGTTCTGAGCCAAAGGCAGACATTTGACTACTGAGCCACCAGAAGCCCCTAAACCACCTGACTTTAAGTCTGGTTTTATACCATGAACTATCTGTGTGACCCTAGACAAATTACTTACTTTCTTTGTGCCTCACTGTCCTCATCTGTGAAATGGGGATAATGATAGCACCTACTTCACTATCCCCTAGATGACTTAACAATACAAAGTGTAGTAAATGCTCAATAAATATTTACCATATTAGTAAATCACTCCAGTGTTTAATCACATTTTTAATATCAAAGGCTTCCCTATGCTTTTCAATATGTGTTTCTAAACTCATGTTACAGAACCTAAAAAAAAAAAACATCTAAGGGAGAGTCTCATTTGTATTTTACCTCCAGCTATGGAGATAATAGTATGTTTCCATTTAATACATATACTGAACTCCTGGAACATGTGATGCTCTGTGTGAGAAGAATAAGAGACAATACTCCCTGTCTCAAATCTTGCATTTCCTTGTAATGAAGAAGTAAAACACCTAAATAAGCCAAACCAAGATAGCAATCAATTGTAAAATTGCTGAGACAGAGTTAAACTAGACTCTGTTACAGAAAGTAACTGGCAGATGTAGGGCAGGAGTAGCACGTAGATAGGGTCATCAGGAAAGGTCTCTTTCCGAGAATGACATGTCAGCTGAAACTGGGAGGATAAGAAGGAGCCAGACACAAGGCACAGACAAAGGAACAGGTGGGTGGTGGGCATTTTTAGGAAAGGAAACACCTAGATGCAAGCCCCTAAACAGGGAAAACATGCCTCTTCTGTATTTCTCTGCTAATTAAAAACACAGTTAAAGTCATCATTTGCTGGTGGAACAAAAAAACTGCTACCTAGAGGTATGCTTTCCTTTATTTTTGTTATTTTATTTCATTCCTGAGCAGATATCAAAGTTTCATGATTACAGCAAACCGTAAAGACTGTGCATGCAAGGGCAAGAATTTCAAACTGCCACATAGGTTAATCGGAACACATTTGATGATATGACCTGGTCAAATTGACCATCAGCACTGTTCCTCATACTCATATTCCAAATGATGCCACCAATCACTTCATCATCAAAGCCAGAGCCAAAGGATCCACGCAATCACAAAGTCAGGTCACTTTTCTCAAGTCGGTCTCTCGTTCATCCTCACTGTCATTAATTTGGTTCGGTTCTTATCATTTATTTCCTCCTGAGTTACAAAAGGTTATCTCCCAGCTGGTGTGGTGAATTACAGATATGGCCACAAATAATTGCAGCCCATTCCATCAAGAGATGGACTCTCTTTCTCCAATCCTTGACTTTGGGCTGGCCTTGAGACCTGATGCGCAGTTGAAGCAATGTTGTGTGAATTTTGAGTGTGAGTCTCAAGGGAACTTGTGTGCGTCCTGTCTTGTTCTGGGAATACTTACCACCACTGCCATGTGGGCAAAGCCATACTAGCCTGCTAGAGGATGAGAACCCATGGGGAATGGAGATGAGCTATCTCATCTGAGCTATCCTAGACTAGCCAGTCCCCAGCTGACCCAGTTACCGACAGTAAATGCATGAGCCCAGCCATGTTTACACAAGGTTGGCTTAGATCAGCAGAATTGCCCATCTGAGCCTGGGCTACATTGACAAACCACAAAACCGTGAGATAAATAAATATGTTTTTTTAAGCCATTAAGATTTAGGGTAGCTCAAAAAAAAAAGATTTAGGGTAGCTCTTTTTTTTTTAAAGATTTTATTTATTCATGAGAGACACAGAGACATAGGCAGAGGGAGAAGCAGACTCCCTGCTGGGAGCCCCATGTGAGATTCGATCCCAGGACTCCAGGACCATGCCCTGAATGGAAGGTAGATGCTCAACTGCTGAGCTACCCAGGCATCCCTGGGGTAGCTCTTTCCACAGCAAGAAGTTAATCGATACAATTGATTTCCTGGCTTCTGTTTTTGACTCCACGACAACCAGTGGTCTTTCTAAAACATGACCTGATTATGATGCTCCCCAACATTTTCCCATCACTTTTGTGTAAAACCCACACTTCTCAGTCATATAATTTTCACTATAATTTCTTGCAGTTGCCCAAGCATAAAGTTCATTTTTCACCTCCATGCCTTTGGAAATGCTTGATTTGGGGGTGAATTGGGAACCCCCCTTCCAAATTCACACATTGAAGTCCAACTCCCAGGACTCCAGGACGTGACTGTGTTTGGAGATAGAGTCTTTAAATAGGTAATTAAATGCATGAGCCCAGCCATGTTTACACAAGGTTGGCTTAGATCAGCAGAATTGCCATAAAGTCTTATGGGTGGGCCTTAATCTAATAAGACTATTGTTCTTGTAAGAAGAGGAGGTTAGGACACAGACCAGTACAGAGGGATGACTATGTGAGGACACAGCAAGAAGGCAGCCAACTGCAAGCTAAGGAGTAAGGCCTCAGGAGAAACTACTCTGCCAACACTTTGATCTTGGGACTTCCAGCCTCCAGAACGGTGGTATGATAAATGTGTATTGTTTAAGCCACCAAGTCTGTGGCATTCTGTTATGGCAGTCCTAGCAAACCAATGCAATGCCATTCCTCTTCCAGGAAGTTCTTCCAAATTTAAGTACACCTGTACCTTCTACTTCTTCACCTGGCTAATTCTGACTGAACCTACTACCTTGGGGAAGCCTCCCATAATTCCCTTCAAGCTGGTTCAATGACCTTGGTCTGTGATTCCTCCCCTGTATAGAGCACTTACCCAGGCGTATCTGAATTTTTTGCGGTAGGGGCCCCTGGGTAGCTCAGTCGACTGAGTGTCTGACTCTTGATTTCGATTCAGGTCATGATCTCAGGGTCGTGAGGTCAAGCCTTGCCTTGGACTCCATACTCAGCAGAGAGTCTGCTTGAGATTCTGTCCCTTTCTCCTCATGATTCGTGTGCTCTCTCTCTTCCACTCTCTCTAAAGATAAATTAAGAAATCCTAAAAAAATTTTGGGGGAAAGAATACTTAATGTGAGATTACATAGTCAACAAAATTTTAAGTGTACAATACAGTAATTTTAACCATTGAACCTATGTTGTACAGCAGATCCCTTTAGCTTAATCATATTGTATGACTGAAACTCTTTGCTCATTGAAAAACAAGTTCCCATTTCCTCCTTCCTCTAACCCCTAAAAACCACCATTGTATTCTCTGCTTCTATGTGTTCGACTATTTTAGGTATCTCATATAAATAGAATCATGCAGTATTGTCCTTTTTTAAAAAAAAGATTTTATTTATTTATTCATGAGAGACACAGAAAGAGAGGCAAAGACATAGGCAGAGGGAGAAGTAGGCCCCATGCAGGGAGCCCGATGTGGGACTCGATCCCTGGACCCTGGGATCACACCCTGAGCTGAAGGCAGACGCTCAACCACTGAGCCACCCAGGTGCCCCCAGTATTGTCCTTCTGTCACTGGCTTTTTTTCACTTAACATAATGTTCTCAGATTCACTCATGTTGTCATATATGGCAGGGTTTAATTCTTTCTTAGGGTAGAATAATATTCCATTGTATGTTTATATCACAATTTTTTTTTATCCATTCATCCATTGATACACAGTTGAATTGTTTCCACATCTTGGCTACTGTACATAATTCTGCAATGAAGATGAGAGTGAAGATATGTCTTTGAGATTCTGGTTTCAATTATTTTGGATATATACCCAGAAGTGGGATTGCTGGATCATAAGGTAATATTTTATTTCTTATTTTTTTATTTTTAAAGATTTTTTTTATTTATTCACGAAAGACACACACACACACACACACAGAGAGAGAGAGAGAGAGAGAGAGAGAGAGAGAGAGAGGCAGAGACACAGGCAGAGGAAGAAGCAGGCTCCATGCAGGGAGCCCGACGTGGGACTCTATCCGGGGTCTCCAGGATCAGGCCCTGGGTTGAAGGCGGCGCTAAACTGCCACCTGGGCTGCCCTATTTTTTATTTTTTTGAGGAAACTTCTTACTGTTTTCCATAGTGGCTTCACCATTTTACATTCCCACCAATAGAATACAAGTGTTCCAATTTTTCCAGATCTTTGTCAACACATTATCTTTTGTTGTTGTTGTTAATGGGCACCCTAACAGGTGTGAGGTGATATCTCATTGTGGTTTGGGTTTGCACTTCCCTGATGATGAGTGATATTGAGCATCTTTTCATATACTTCTTGGTCATTTGTGTGTCTCCTTTGGGGAAAGGCTTATTCAAGTCCTTTACTCATCTTTTAATTGGTTATTTGTTTCTTTTCTTTTTGCTATTGAGTTGAAGTAGTTCATTATGCATTTTGTATATTTCTTTTTAACAATATTTATTTATTGATTTCAGAGACAGAGAGAGCACATGAGCAGAAGGAGGGGCAGAGGAAGAGGGGGAGAAAGAATCAGTCCTAAGTAGACTCCCCAATGAGTGCGGAGCTGGATGTGGGGCTTTATCCCAGGACTCTGAGATCATTATCTAAGCCAAAAGCAACTATCAGCCGCTTAACCAACTGAGCTACCGAGGCACCCCTCTCATATGTTTTGGATATTAACCTCTTATCAGATAGTTTGAAAATATTTTCTCTCATTCTATAGTTTGCTTTTTCACTGTCGATTGCTGCCTTTTCTGTACATGTGGTTTCACATGGTCTCTTCCCGCTAGCCTGTGAACACCTAAGGGCAAAGAGTGTGCCTTTTCCATCTTAGCCCCAGTGCCAAACAGAGTGCCTGGCACATAGCATATGTTTAATAAATACTTTTTGGACTAAAATCCTGCAATTTCCTGCCTCCACATCTTCCCAACTCTGCATATTTGTTTGCTGACACTGCCCCCTCACTTGTAATGTTCTTCTGCACATCTTCCCAAATTCAAACCATGCATAAGATTCACCTTAAAAATCATCTTTTGGGACGCCCGGGTGTCTCAGTGGTTGAGCGTCTGCCATCAGCTCAGGGTGTGATCCCAGGGTCCTGGGATAGAGTCTTGTATCAGGCTCCCTGCAGGGAGCCTGCTTCTCTGTGTGTGTGTGTGTTTCTCGTGAATAAAAATAAAATCTTTTTTAAAGAAATCATCTTTTGATGAAATCAGAGAGGTAGACAAACCATAAGAAGCTCTTAATCATAGGAAACAAAAACTGAGGGTTGCTGGGGGGTGGGACGGGGTAACTTGGTGATGGACATTAAGGAGGGCACATGATGTGATCAGCACTGGGTGTTATATGAGAATGAATCACTGACTTCTACCTCTGAAACTAATAATGCACTAAATGTTAATTAATTGAATTTAAATAAAAATAAATAAGTAAAACTGGAAAAAAATAATCTTTTGGACCAAAATTTCTCCATCGCCCTGCTAGAAGTAATCTTTCCTTCCTTTGAATGCCCATTACTTTTTAAAGATTTTATTTATTTATTCATGAGAGACACAGAGAGACAGGCAGAGACACAGGCAGAAAGAGAAGCAGGCTCCCCGTAGGGAGCCTGATGTGGTACTCAATCCCAGAGCCCCAGGATCACACCCTAAGCCGAAAGCAGATGCTCAACCACTGAGCCACCCAGGTGTCTCTGAATGCTCATTATTTTTATGTAGCTCACTTAATGGATTTTTGCTTGTCACATTGCCCAATATCTGAACCCTCCTACAAATTTTTGACAGATCTCATTTTCCATTGAAAAGTCAGAAAGGTTGGTGTTTGTTTCGCCTGCCTTCTTTGAAGCTAGGGGGCTGGTATGTGACCTGGGCTGAGCCAATAAAACACATCGTCCTGGCACTTTGTATTAACAACTGGAAAGGTAAAGACTTAACAATGGTGAGGAACCTGTCTGGTGGTGGTGGTGATGGTGGCAGCAACATCCAATCTCCAGGGCAGCAGTGGCAGTGAGACGCCAAGACCTCATGGTCATGGCCTAATTTTTGGCCTCCAAGAGACAGAAAGCAGCAGGGGTGCTCCTGCTTGCCGACTTGGGGATCCAGTTTGTTCCTGTTCTGGCTGCCTTGCTTCCCTTGGTCTCTGATCATTTTCTGAGTGTGATATTCCAGCCTTGCCAATGGCTCTATGAAAAGCCAGTATGTGTGGCTGGAGCAGAAGAGTCCTGACCTGTAAAGAATAGTAAGGTCTTACTCCCACCTGTCAGAATAGCTAAAATTAACAACCCAGGAAACAACAGATGTTGGCGAGGATATGGAGAAAGGGAACCCTCTTATACTGTTGGTAGGAATGCAAACTGGCACAGCCACTCTGGAAAAAGTATGGAGGTTCCTCAACAAGTTAAAAACAGACCTACCCTATGATCTGACAATTGCACTACTAGATATTTACCCAAAGGATAGAAAAATACTCATTCAAAGGAGCACATGCACTGCAATGTTTATAGCGGCATTATCAACAATAACCAAATTATGGAAAGAGCCCAGATGTCCATTGACCGATGAATGGATAAAGAAGTTCGGGTGTAATTATGTATGTATACATACATATGTGTATATATACTGATATATTTCATTTAGCATAATAGAGTCTAGCTCCATCCACGTCATTGCAAATGGCAAGATTTTATTCTTTTTGAATGTTATACATATATACAATAGAACATTACTTAGATATCAAAAATTATGCTAAATGAAATAAATCAGAGTAAGACAAATGCCATATGATTTCATTCATATATGGAATTTAAGAAACAAAGCAGATGAACATAAGGAAAACGGGGGGGGGGAGAGAGAGGGAGGTAAACCATAAGAAACTTTTTAACTATAGAGAACACACTGAGGGTTGATGGAGCGAGGTGGGGGGGGATGGGCTAAATGGGTGATGGGCATTAAAGAAGGCACTTGTGATGACCACTGGGTGTTGTATGTAAGTGATGAATCACTAAATTATTTTTAAAAGATTTTATTTATTTATTCATGAGACACAGAGAGAGAGAGAGAGAGAGAGGCAGAGACACAGGCAGAGTGAGAAGCAGGTTCTACGCAGGGAGCCAGAGGCGGGACTCGATCCTGGGTCTCCAGGATCAGGCCCTGGGCTGAAGGCGGTGCTAAACCGCTGAGCCACCCCGGCTGCCCAAATCACTAAATTCTACACCTGAAACCAATTTTATCATAAATGTTAACTAGAATTTTAAAACTTGAAATTTAAAAAAAAGACAAAAAAAAAAAAAAGAAAGGTAAGGTCTTTGAGGGCAGAACTCTGACTCATTGAAGTCACTAACTGAATTGCAGAACTTGTACCTAGGATAAATTCATCAAACATTTCCCAAGTCAATGAAAAAATAGTGATTGTACAAAGAAACCAATTATTTATAGCTTTCATTGGTGTTAGCTTTTTGCAGCTTTCATCAATATCAATTTCCCTTGATATATGGATACTTACCTTCAACACACTCCATCTATAGAGAAAAGGTGTTCATTACTGAAATTGAGTCTATCAAACTTTAATGCCCACTATAAATTATATTGCATATATATGATTGACCTCAGATCTTTCAGTATTTGGTGAAATGGAGAGTTAAGAGGAGTACTTTGATAACAGTTCTTTCATGACCTATGTGGCTGAATATGGGGCAGAAAGAAACTTGGGCAAAAGACACTTTTCCAGGGTTGATCTTACATTCATCCTCACATAAGTAAGTAGAAGGCTACACCTGAAGAAGGGATATTCTTTTTTTTAATTTACACTTTAAGTTTTTATTTTAATTCCAAGTAGTTGAATTTTGGGAGATGGGGATCAAGGAGTGCATTTGTGATGAGCATAAGGTGATGTTTGGAAGTGTTATAGGAGTGATGTTCTATGCGAAGCTGTGTGCATGCATTTGATTATAAACATGGCTTTATCCCACCCATGGATACACTGAATATAATGCACAGATGGTAGAAGAGAAAGTTTATCTGTCAGTTCAAACAAAACTGAAAGAAGTAAAGATTCAAACAAATAATAGTTGGACATGAGATTTCTTGTTTTGTTCCAATTTTATTTATTTTTACAATATCTTATTATAGTATTATGTTACAATACTGTAGTAAGAAAAAACATCTGGATAACAGGTGCTCACAAAATGTGAAGCTATATCAGTTAATTTTGCGAGACTATGCTTATTACGCAGAAACATCTCTGAAGGTTCTAAGCTATAAAAATCCTCCAGTTACCTGACTGTACCAAAAATCAGGTAGCTCCAAAAGCCCATTATACATCATTCAAGGATGGTAATTAGAATGTAGAATAGAAATCAACCTTATTTTTTTCTGGTTCATTATTTTCTGTTTTTCACGTGTATCTTTGCAGCATTTTGCTCCTTTTCCAGGTCTGGCTATTGCTTCAAATAATTGCAGAGACATTTTTCTTTTCTGGCTCTGGGAGATCATGGAACATGACTGATTTGGAAGAATTCAGCATGGCTTTAGTCTCATCACTTGTTTTTAGTGAAAAGAGGAACAGAATAAAACCCTTTAGCTTCTGTTTTAGTCAGAAACAAACCTAGCTCTTATAAAGGAAATGCACAATTTTGCCTTTGGAAGATGATTTTAAAACAACCTTTTTTTTTTTTCTGAGCTCCTTTCAAAATACACTGTATCAGCCTTATGCCAGTGCTGTCAAGTAGAGATTTCTTGATGAGATATTCTAAAATTCTGGCTGTTTAACACATTAGCCAGATAACTAATGGCTACATGTAGTATTATGAACTTGAAATTTGGCTAAGTGCAAATGGAGGGACTGAAATTTTAATTTAATTTATTTTTAATTAATTCAAATTAAAATTTAAATAGTCACATGTGGCTACTACATCATATAACTAATAGCCAGCTGAGGAGCAATAAAGCCATCTGGTAATACAATTGAGATACAATCCTTCCCATGTTTCTGCCCCAGTATCCTTAGTATGAAGGCCTTGGTCCTTATGCTCCTTGCCTTGTGGCTTCAAAGGACCACTGCACCTTCAGCCATTGCCATCATATCTGCATTCCAGTATGGAAAAGGAGGAAGAGGAAGAAGAAAAACTAGAAATCATCTATATATGTCACGGCTGCTCTTAGCTGTAGTAGAGAGTAGGAAATGGAGTGTTTGGTTTTTGTGACCTCTGTAGTAGAGGTAGGCAAAGAGAAAATAGAATTTGGGTCAGCCAATCTATAATGTCTGTCTCAACACCAGAACTTATTAGACTGTCATGGATTATGGAGAGATTAAATATGTGCTTAAAGAAAAAGAGCTGATTAGATAGCTGCCTGGTCAAGGGACAGGCAGATAAGCTGGCAGCTACCCCAGTGATTCTGGTTTAAAAGTAACTGTGTCCATTTTCAGTTTATGAAATCCGAGACTTAAGTACAGAAAGGCAAAGTAATATATCTAAGATCATACAGATAATACCTTAAGGAGTAGAGATTCTCAACTTTGGTTGAGGAGTGGAATTACCTGGAGAGCTTTAGAAAATCCCAATGCCTAGGCTATACCCCTGACTAATTAATTCATCCTCAAGGGGAGTTATTTGGAGCATAGCTAAGGTTGGGAACTGTGTTGCGGTTACCTATTGCTGCATGAGAAAAATACCCCAAGAAGAATTATGCAAAATGAGAATAGACTTAGGGAACTAAGTGACTCCATCAAACATAATAACACTCATGTACAGGAGTCCCAGAAGAAGAACAGAGTGAAAGGGGGGACAGAAAATTTATTTGAAGAAATAATAGCCAAGAATTTCTGTAATCTGGGGAAGGAAACAGATATCCAGATCAGGAGGCACACAGAACTCCCATCAAAACCAACAAAAGCAGACCCACACCAAGACATATTGTAATTAAACTTGCAAAATATGGTGATAAAGAAAAAAACCTTAAAAGAAACAAGACAAAAGAAGTTATTAACTTACAAGGGAAAACTGATAAGGCTTGCAGATTTTTCAGCAGAAACTTGGCAAACCAGGAGAAAGTGACATAATATATTTAATATACTGAATGGGCAAAACTGCAGCCAAGAATACTCTGTCCAGTAAGGCTGACATTCATAATAAGAGGAGAGATGTAGAGTTTCCCAAACAAAAACTAAAGGAGTTCATGACCACTAAACCAGTCCTGCAAGAAATATTAAAGGGTAGTCTTTGGGTGGAAAGGAGAGACACAAAGTGACAGTATAAGGGTAGGAAACACAAAAACAATAAAATGTATATTTCTGCAAAAAATCAGTCAAGTCAAAATATAATAACATATGCCTAAAACATGGGGAGGAGAGGAGAAAAGAATGGGTTCAAACTTAAACGGCCATTGACTTAATATAGGCTGCTATAAGCAGAAGAGGTTATTTATAAACCTAATGGTAACTATTCATCAAAAACTACTAATAAGCATGCAAAGAATAAAGACAAAGAAATCCGAATGTATCACTAAAGAAAGTCAGCAAACCGTAAAAGAAAGACAAAACAGGAAAAGAAAGGATCAGAGAAAATCTTCAGAAACAACCACAAAACAAGTAATAAAATATCAATACATATATATCTTTCAATAATTACTTTGAATGTAAATGGACTAAACACTCCAATCAAAAGACACAAGGTGACGGAATGGATGAAAATCAAGACTCAACTGTATACTGCCTATAAACGACTCATTTTAGACCTAAAGACACCTGCAGATTGAAAGTGAGGGGATGGATAGCCATCTATCATGCAAATGGATGTCAAAAGAAAGCTGGAGTAGCCATACTTATTTCAGACAAAATAGACTTTAAAACAGACTCTAACAAGAGACAAAGAAGGACACAATATAATAATAAAGGGGATGATCCAACAAGGATATATCACAATTTTAAATATTTATGCACCAAACATGGGAGCAACCCAAATACATAAAACAATTAATAACAAACATAAAGGAACTAATTAATAATAGTACAACAATAGTAGGGGTCTTTAACACCCCATTTACATCAATGGCTAGATCATCTAAACAGAAAATCAACAAGGTAACAATGGCTTTGAATGACACACTGGGAACAGATGATTTATTTTTATTTTTTAAAAAAAGATTTTATTTGGGCAGCCCCGGTGGTGCAGCGGTTTAGCGCCACCTGCAGCCTGAGGTGTGATCTTGGAGACCCCTGGATCGAGTCCCACGTCGGGCTCCCTGCATGGAGCCTGCTTCTCCCTCTGCCTGTGTCTCTGCCTCTCTCTCTCTCTCTATGAATAAATAAAATCTTTTTTAAAAAGATTTTATTTTAAAAGATTTTATTTATTTATTCATGAGAAACACAGAGAGAGAGGCAGAGACACAGGCAGAGGAAGAAGCAGGCTCCATGCAGGGAGCCCGACTTGGGACTCATCCCGGTACTCCAGGACCACACCCTGGGCCGAAGGCAAATGCTCAACCGCTGAGCCACCCAGGCGTCCCGGAAGAGATGGATTTAACAGATATATTCAGAACATTCATCAAGACAGTGGAATACACACTCTTTTTAAGTGCACATGGAACATTCCCCAGAGTAGATTGCATTTTAGTCCACAAAACCAGCCTCACGTTCAAGAAGATTGAAGTCATACCATGCATCTTTTCTGACCACAACACTATGAAACTAGAAGTGAACCACAAGAAAAATCTGGAAAGAGCACAAATGCATGGAGGTTAAAATAGCATGCTACTAAACAATGAATGGGTCAACCAAGAAATAAAAAATACATGGAAACAAATGAGAATGAAAACACAATGTCCAAAACCTTTGGGATGCAGCAAAAGTGATCCTAAGAGGGAAGTATATAGCAACACAAGCCCATCTCAAGAAGCAAGAGAAATCTCAAATAAACAGCATAACCTTACATTAATGAAGCTAGACAAATAACAGCAATCAGAATCTAAAACCAACAGAAGGAAGGAAATAATAAAAATTAGAGCAGAAATAAACAATATAGAAACCAAAAAAAAAACCAAATCAATGAAAAGAGGAGCTTGTTCTTTGAAAAACATAATAACATTGATTAGCCTCTAGCTAAACATATCAAGAAAAAAAAGAGAAAGTACTCAAATAAATAAAATCTCTCACAAATGAGAGAGGAAAAATGACAACCAACACCACAGAAATACAAAGGTTATAAGAGAATGTTATGGAAAACCATATGCCAACAAATTGGACAACCTAGAAAAAATGGGTAAATTTCCAGAATCATATAAACTACCAAAACAAAGCTAGAAAGAAATAGAAAATTTGAACAGACCAATAACCAGCAAAGAAATTGAATCAGTAATCAAGGGCGCCTGGGGGGCTCAGTAGGTTAACTGTCTGCCTTTGGCTCAGGTCATGATCTCGAGATCCTGGGATGGAGCCCTGCATTGGGCTCCCTGCTCAGCAAGGAGTCTGATTCTCTCTCCCTCTAGCCCTCCTCTCTGCTCATGCTCTCTCTCTCTCTCTCTCACTCTGTATCTCTCCAATAAATAGATAAAATCTTAAAAAACGGATTGAATCAGCAATAAAAAAACTCCAACAAACAAAAATTTAGGACCAGACGGCTTCACAGGCGAATTCTATCAAACATTTAAAGAAGAGTTAATACCTACTGTTCTCAAACAAGTCCAAAAAGTAGAAAAGTAAGGAAAACTTCCAAATTCATTCTATGAGGCCAGCATTATCCAGGTACAAAAATTGGATAAAGATACCACTAAAAAAGAGAACCACAGGTCAATATTCCTGATGAATACAGATGCAAAAATCTTCAATACAACACTACCAAACTGAACTCAAGAATACATTGAAAAAAATCATTCACTGTTATCAAATGGGATTTATTCCTGGGTTGTACAGGTGTTTCCATATTTGCCAATCAACCAACATGGCACATTACTTCAATAAGAGAAAGGATGAGAACCATAAGATCATTTCAATAGATGCAGGAAAAGCATTTGACAAAGTACAACACCGATTCACAAAAAAAAAAAAAAAAAAAAAAACAACCCTCAACAAAGTAGGTAGAGAGCTAACATATCTCAACATAATAAAGGCCACCTATAAAAAACCCATAGCTAACATCAACCTCAAAGAGGGAAAAACAGAGCTTTTCCCCTAAGTTCTGGAGCAAGACAAGGATGCCCACTCTCACCACTTCTATTCAACATAGCATTAGAAGTCCTAACCACAATCAGACAACAGAAGTAAATAAAAGGCACCCAAGTTGTAAGAAAGAAGTAAAACTTTCACTATTTGCAGATGACATGATACTCTATGTAGAAAACCTGAAAAGACTCCACCAAAAAGCTGCTAGAACTGATAAATGAATTCAGTAAAGCTGCAGGATATGAAGTCAATGCACAGATATCTGTTGCATTTCTATTATCAAAAATGAAGGAGCAGAAAGAGAAATTAAGAAAACGGTCCCGTTTATAATTACACCAAATGTAATAAGATACCTAGGAATCAACCTAGCCAAAGAGGTAGAAGACCTGCTCTACAAAACTATAAAACACTGATCAAAGAAATTGAAGATGAAACAAAGAAATGGAAAGACATTCCGTGCTCATGGACTGGAAGAACAAATAATGTCAAAATGTCCACACTACACAAAGCCATCTACACATTTAATGCAACCCCTATCAAAATACCAACAGCATCTTTCACAGAGCTAGAATGAACAATCCTAAAATTTGTATGGAACCACAAAAGACCCTGAATAGCCAAAGCAATCTCGAAAAAGTAAAGCAAACCTGGAGGCATCGAAATTCTGGACTATAACTTATATTACAAAGCTGTAATAACCAAACAGTATTTGGTGCCAACAGTACTGGCACAAAAATAGACACACAGGGCAGCCCGGGTGGCTCAGTGGTTTAGCACCACCTTCAGCCCAGGGTGTGAACCTAGAGACCCGGGATTGAGTCCCATATCAGGCTCCCTGCATGGAGCCTGCTTCTCCCTCTGCCTGTGTCTTTGCCTGTGTGTGTGTGTGTGTGTGTGTGTGTGTGTGATGAATTAATAAAATATTTTAAAAAATAGACACACAGATCAATGGGACAGAATAGAAAACCCAGAAATAAACTGGCAACTATATGGTCAATTAATCTTTAACAAAGCAGGAAAGAATATCCAGTGGGAAAAGGACACTCTTGTCAACAAATGTTGGGAAAACTGGACAGCAACATACAAAAGAAAGAGACTGGACCACTTTCTTACACCATGCACAAAAATAAATTCAGAACGGATGAAAGACCTAAATGTGAGACCTGAAACAAAAAAAATCCTAGAAGAGAACACGGGCAGTAACAGGTAGCAACTTCTTTCTAGATATGTCTCCTGAGGCAAGGGAAACAAAAGCAAAGATAAGCTAGTGGGACTCAAAATTAAAAAGCTGCAGTGAAGGAAACAATCAACAAAACTAAAAGAATGGGAGAAGATATTTGCAAATGACATCCAATAAAGAGTTAGTATCCAAATAGACAAAGAACTTCTAAAACTCAACACTCAAAAATAAATCATCCAATTAAAAAAATGGGCAGAAGACATGAAGGGACATTTCTCCAAAGAAGACATCCAGGGTTTCAACAGACATGTGAAAAGATGTTTTTCATCACTTCCCATCAGGGAAATACAAATCAAAACTACAGTGAAATATCACCTCACACCTGTCAGAACGGCTAAAATCAACAACACAAGAAACAACAGGTTGTTGGCAAGGATGTGGAGAGAAAGGAACACTCATGCACTGTTGGTGGCAATGCAAACTGATGCAGACACTGTGGAAACAGTATGGAGATTCCTCAAAGAGTTAAAAATAAAACTACCCTATGATCCAGCAACTGCACTCCTGGGTATTTACCCAGAGAACATAAAACACTAATTCCTAGGGACACATGCACCACTATGTTTATAGCAGAATTATCTACAATGGCCAAGATATTGAAGCAACCCAAGTGTCCATTGATTGATGAATGAATAAAGAAGGGGTGATATATATAGAGAGAATGGAATATTATTCAGGCACTAAAAAGAATGAAATCTTGTCAATTGAAACAACATGGATGGAGCTAGAGAGTATAATGCTAAGCAAAATAAGGCAAAGAAAAATATTGTATTATTTCACTCATATGTGTAATTTTAGAAACAAAACAAAGGAGCAAAGGGAGAGAGAGAGGGGGAGAGGGGGAGGGGGGAGAAAGGGAGAGGGGGAGGGGGAGAGGAAGGGGGAGAGGGAGAGGGAGAGACAAAAAAGCAAGAAACGGGGGCAGCCTGGGTGGCTCAGCGGTTTAGTGCTGTCTTCAGCTCAGGGCCTGATTCTGGAGACCTGGGATCAAGTCCCACATCGGGCTCCCTACATGGAGCCTGCTTCTGTCTCTGCCTCTCTCTATGTGTCTCTCATGAATAAATAAATAAAATCTTTTTTTAAATAAAATCTTTTTAAAAAATCAAGAAACAGACTCCTAATTATAGAGAACAAATTGGTGATTACCAGAAGGGAGGGTGTGGGGGAGGAATGGGTGATGGGGATTAAGGAGTGCACTTGTCGTGATGAGCAGTGGGTGATGTATAGAATTGTTGAATCCCTGTGTTGTACACCTGAAACTAATAGAACACTGTAAATAACAACGACAATGCCCCAAATCTGGAATACAGCCCAAGATTCTATAGGAGGTTGCCAGGGCTACTGGTCCTCGGACTACACTTTGAGTAGCAAGGGCGTAAGAGGATTCAAATCTCAAGCTGGTCAGCTGTGTCTTTTTATTTATTTGAGAGAGGGAGTGAGAGAGAGAGAGCATGAGTAGGGGAGGAGAAGAGGGAGAGAGAGAGGCAGACTCCCTGCCAAGCAGGGGGCCTGATGGGAAGCTCAACCCCAGGACTCCGGGATCATGACCTGAGCTGAAGACAGATGTTTAACCAACTGAGCCATCCAGAAGCCCCCAGCTGTGTCTTTCTAACTGTCCCCCACTAAGCACAGTCACTCAGGGTTCAGTCCTTGCTCCTTTTTGCGAGTGTATGTTTAGTAAGTAATAAAAAGTTGTTAGAAAGAAAGCTCTCACCCCCCTCCAATAAAAAGATCAAAATATCAAATCAGGCTCAAGTGGTGAGCACAGAAATAACGAGTTTTCAACAAGAATCTATGGTTTTCTTAAGCAATCTCTGTCGTTTAGCTAAATGCTTTCCCTGGACAGACTGGGACGTGGGTCACACAGTGAGGCCCAGGCTCTAATTCTGGCTTTGCCACCAATTACCTGTGGAAGCATAGGGAAATGACCTGTATCCCTCATTTTTCTTATCTGCAAAATTACAGAAATGCAGATCTCCCCTAAGGTCTGCTTCAGCTCAAACTCACTCTACAATCCACAGTTTCAGAGAGTGATTACACTTCTTTCACTGAAAGTGCATGTTTGTCTCCAAAATGTAACTGAAGAGATGGTATAGCATATTCTGAGGGAATCTGGCCTGGTTTGCCCTCCTGTTTCGGCTGTGCCCATTGCCTGTTAGAAGCACCTGCCCCAGCCTCCATCCTTTCCAGAACTCTTCAGTGTCAACCTTTATCCCACCATGCCCCAGCCTCTCACCATAATACCACTTGTCCCTCAGACATGAGCCATTGGTGCCTTGGACACTGAATTAGGACACTGAATTTTGGTAAGGACAACCATTTCTCCAATCAAAATATTTGACCCTGGGACGCGTGGGTGGCTCAGTGGTTGAGCGTCTGATTTCCGCTCGATCCCCAGAGTCCTGGGATTGAGTCCCACATGGGGCTCCCCGCATGGAACCTGCTTCTCCCTCTGCCTGTGTCTCTGCTTCTCTCTCTCTCTGTCTCTCATGAATGAATAAATAAATAATATCTTTAAAAGAACCCAAAATACTTGACCTGTGTGACAGAATTAGCATAATTAGGTTCCTGTTTCGGTGATGCTGTATAACAAACAATCCCCCAATTTAGTGGCTCACACAACCGTTTATTTCTCACTGGCAGGCCTTAGGGTTGGTTTAGGCAGCTCTGCCTTAGGCTGCAGGTCAAGTTCAGATGTGCTGTTTAATTCTGATAATCGCAGCTCCACAGGTCATGTTTTCTTTTCATGGCCATTGCTGAGGCACAAGGTGCCCTAAATGGAACAAGCACGTTTGGTGCCTCCCCTCATATCAGGTCCACTAGCGTGCCATTGACCAAAGCAAGTCACGTGACCAAGTCCGAAACCTGCAGCACAAGGAAGTCTACTCTGGGGGTTCCTGCAAAATCACATAACCAAGCGAGTGAAGATATAATTTCAATAAAGGGAGGGAGAAGAGAGTGGGAACAATAATCTAATCCACTACAATGGGGCACAGTGCTTTTTTTCACCCCAATTTTTCTTATGAAAAATTTCAAATGCAGAAAATTTTAATAAAAAGATTTTATTTATTTATCCATGAGAAACACACGCACACACACACACACACACACACACACACAGAGGCAGAGACACAGGCAGAGGGAGAAACAGACTCCATACAGGGAGCCTGATGTGGGACTCAATCCTGAGACTCCAGCCTCATGCCCTAGGCCGAAGGCAGATGCTCAAACTGCTGAGCCACGTAGGTGTTCCCTCACCACCTAGATTCTAGAACTAATATTTTACTGCACTCGATTGATGGCATTAGCCATCTCCCTCTTTACCCATTCATCAATCTTATTTTTGATGCATTTCACCACAGCTTGCACACATCAGTACATTTCTTCCCAAGTACTTACGGATGCAGAAAGTTAACTGTAATACTGTCTGTAGTGAAATTTGATCCCTTGAGGTAACTTTTACATACAATATAGTGCACACATCTTAAGTGGACCATTCCATGAGTTTTGACAAATGCATATACCATGTATCCCAAACTCCGCTCAAGATAGAGAACGTGATTATCACCTCAGAAAGTTCCCTTGGGATGTAGATTGTCAGTGGGTGTCCTTTTCATCTCACAACTTGATCAACTGAGGATCCAAATAAGGTAGTCTAAAAATTGCCCCCTGGCTAAGCAGAACACAGAGGAATGAGTGGAAACACGATGCTGTGGGGGACATAATGCTGTCTTTCCTAGGGCAGCCGCCTGAGGTTGTGGCTTGAATTACAGATTGTTCACGGAAAGGATGTGTTTGTTTCACAACTATTTTGAGAGCCTCTGTAGCTGTTGCCACACTACAAGGAAACTTTGTGTGAAATACAAAAATGCTCACCCTCTGGGTGTAGTTCTTCTCGCTTGGCTTGGGAAGCCCAGAGGACTTTTGTGCATTTAGGAAAGGCTCCCTTTTCTGAACGGAAGTGGCCTCGACTGGGATACAGGTGTGGTGAGCAGAAGTGCTGTGGTTTACTTCCGGCTAACTTGCCTTCCCCTTGGCGTGCACTGTTGAAAACTACCTGCAGGAGCGCACCCAAGGCCCTGGCTGACTGCTCTGCTCCAGGCCCTGTATGCTTGGTGCTGGTGAGACAGTGGTGAGAAAGGCAGACATGATTTCTGGCCTCAAAGAGCTTCCATTCGAGTGGGACCCACTTATATTCCAGGTTGTACAATCTGTTCAATGGCAACTGGGGAGTAATAAGACTTAGCAGTCTGGCCTCATAGTTAATAAGTGAACAGTATCTATCTATCTATCTATCTATCTATCTATCTATCTATCTATCGAGAGCAAAGGCATGCACAAGCAGTGTGGGGGGGCATGCAGAGGGCGGGGGAGACAGAATTTCAAGCAGGTCCATGCTGAGCACAGAGCCTTACTCAGGACCCAACCTCATGACCCCCAAGATCATGATCTGAACTGAAATCAAGAGTCCTGTCTCTTAACTGATTGAGCCATCAAGGCGCCCCCATAAGTGAACAGTCTAGACTTGATAAAGATAGACTGCAAATCCTTGAGGTCCACATACAGGAAAACGCTGATTCTAACCCAACTGGAATTGGAGTCCAAGGGGACTGAGAGACACTTCCTAATCACATCTGAAGGCTTTCTCTTCATGGAGCTAAATTAGAAATTAACATTGGAGCCATGAGGTATATTATTTCATACTTCGGTTCATTGTTAGTAAATCATTTCATAGTGCAAGCTGAGACATTCTCAACGAATTCTCTCTACTTCCTTTATTTGTAAAGTCTCAAGTTGAAAGCATCATTTTCAAAGGGTAGTTCTCATTAATGCCTTCAGGAGCCCAGGAGGTTCTGTACCTTTGTGAAGCACTCAGTCTGAGAAAATACA
Organism: Canis lupus baileyi; assembly: GCF_048164855.1. NCBI lineage: Eukaryota > Metazoa > Chordata > Mammalia > Carnivora > Canidae > Canis > Canis lupus. Next base: position 84,670,885 of record NC_132876.1, read on the forward strand.
GAGTGGGTGGATCATAGGAAACTGGAGAGTGCATGCCCCTTCACCGTATTCAAGTATACTAAGTAAATAACAAAAAATAATGACAACAGTATTAGTAATAAAATAAACAAATGTGCTGGATCAACAAAACATGCTTATGGAATAGGTTTGGCTAACCTGTGACCTCTGAGGTCTGTTAATAGAAATGTACACTTGGTGTACCCATTGGACAGACCAGGTAAGTGACAGCAGCATTTGTTATGAAACAGGCTATAGCCCTGTAGGTGGATCCATTCTTACTTTGGAGTGGAGTATGTTACTCACACTCTGGGCTGTGGTATCCTAAATAAGTTAAAGCATGAAGAATTGTCTGAAGGAGTTTATGCCGCTGTATCAGTTACAGTTAAGTTTGGCTGCAAACAAGAACCTCGTCCACCTAACATAACAAGTTAACATTTTCTCTTCCATTTCTCTTAGGTGAAGGAAATCTGAAAGTAGACTGTCCATGAATGGTCATGGATCTTTAGGTTGCCATTGGGAACACAGTCTCTTCTCTTTTTGTCCTACTGTACTCAGCATATAGCTTCCATCTTCAAGATTACCTCATGGTCCAACGTGGCAAGTGGTGCTCCAGCCCTCAAATCTATTTTCCAGGCTGGAAGAAAGAAAAAAAAGGACAAAATGTCATACATTGCTAAGGATCTTCCCTGGAAGACCTACCCAGTGATTCCACTCTCATTTCACTGAATGAAACTTTGTTCCGTGGCCATACCTCACTGCAAGGGAGGCTGGGAAATGTACTTTTTTAGTTTTATTTTTTAGCTGGGCACATTGACTCTGTTTCAGTTGCTAAGGAAGAAAAGAATAGAAGGGGATATTGAAGGCCCACTAGTTATCCCTGTTTTCATTGCAAATAAGTGGCACTTATTGAAACTACTGGGTTTGTAGGAGCTGAAGAATAAATGCTGTGTAAAGTTTATTTGCACAGAGCTCATCTTAATTTTCTCAGAAGATGAGAGAAATTCACTAATATCTAAGCTATATATATATATATATATATATATATATATATATATATATATATTTTGAATGGACCATTTTCAAGTGAACAATCCAGTGGCATTCAGTGCATTCACAATGTTGTGCCCCATCATCTCTCTGGTTCCAAAACATTTTCGTCACCCCAAAAGAAAGCCCTGAAGTTGTTAAGTGGTTACTTTCTATTCCTCATTTTCCCCAGCCCCTGGTAACCACTGATCTGTGTTCTCCCTCTATAGATTCATCTCTTCTGCATAATTCATATGAATGGAATCCTACCACATGCATCTGGCTTCTTTCACTTAGCATAATGTTTTCAAAGTTCATCCACATTGTAGCACGTGTTTGCATTGGTTTCTTTTTATGGCTGCATACAAGAGGAGCATCTTCGTAGCAGGTGCAGTACCACCCCTCCATGCCACATTCTGAACAAAGGCCCCAGCAAAAATCGGTTGTCTTATAATTGGGTATAGAGTGTTCCCAAGGATTCTTTCAGAGACAGACACTGATGTAAGTCCCAAAACCTAGGTCTAAGTGCCCTTCTTCATGGCTGATGGATCCTTCTTTTTCTCTGAAGCAGCAATGTGCCCTGCCCAGGCTCACAACTGGGACAAACTTGTTCCTTATTTTCCCAACCTCTCTTGTGGCCCAGAAACATACTGGGCCTCAGGGAGATATTTCTTTGGAAAAGTATTTGCCTTCCTGATAAAAGAGGATGGGGGTGGGGGTGGGGGTCCTTCCACACCTTTCCTTGCTCTGATTGCAGGCCTGATGGTTGGCGCTGCAGGACTTGTCTTTTCCATCACAAATACTCAGTTGTGCAGAGATCCTGTCCTCACATCCTTGAGGCATTGAATCTGCCCTAGCAGCTTCCTACGGAGACAACTCCTGTTACATGGGAAAGAGAAATGCTTGTTTGCCTCAGCCATGGGGAGACAGGTTTTCTGCTCCTTCCAGAAAAAGTATTTCTAATGAACCTGTGAGTTCCTTTCCAGTGATCAGTTTCCCTCTACTCATCAGAGGCAAAAATTATAACTGCCACCGAGAGAAGGATGATGCCTGGGTAGAGGCGGGGTGGCGTGGGGGGCTCCTGAGCTCTGCTGTGGCAAACCTCTAAGTAGAATCTAAGGCAGCACTTTTGTAACATGGCTACTGAATCACAAACATATTGTCTGCTCGGATTCATACAGGCATGGAAGCCAGAGCACCTGGGTCTTCTCGTGTCTTTCCACCCCTCTTGCTCAAAGAGAAGGATCATTTATTTATGCCTATGGTCATCAACGCATCCACAAAAGTTCCCTAGGGGCTGTTCGACCTTAGCTGTCATCAACGTGCAGAGTGGTGCACTGCAGTGGGAGCCCTGGATGGAAGCCCAAATTTGGAGGATGCTAAAAAAGAGCTTAAAAAAATTGCAATGCCTACATTTTGCTTAATGTTGTGAGATGGAAGCAGGCAGCTAGAAGGGACAAACCCGAGCTGTTCATATAAGCTTTAAGGAGTATCTTGAGCTCCTACCAAAGTCTTTGTGATTTTTAGAACATCTCTCTACTAAGGGCATTCTCTCCAGTATTGGCTTAAATATTTTCAGATGACTTGAGGATAATTAAAAAGGAATCTGGAGGTTTCCCACAGCTTCGCTTAAATGACTCACATTTAGAGGAATCTCAGTGTGTATAATGAGAAGCATAAAACAAAACTAGAAATGACTTTGCTTTGTTCCAGAGAATCTTCATTGAAACTATATTTTGAAATTGAATCGGGAGGGATTTTTGGTCATGGGAAATAGAATGGAGAATGAAGTACTCAGATTTGAGGATGATAAAATAGCTGGGGGGAAAAGCTCAAACTTGTTATTTTATATTTAAAGGTATCTTTTATTTAATTTGGAACATATTACAGGGGTATTGTAGCATTAAATATATAAGAGATATTTAAACCTGTTCAGTTTTCCAGGATTGCACTGAAATTTAACTACATACATTTACCAACAGAGATTATAAGTGGTTCTTGGCAGCTGATAGTCCATAGAAACAGAGCAGCAAAAGTAAGATGGGGCAGAAAAGACACTAGACAAAAGCAAATGATAAATAAGAAGATATGAATTCTAAGCAAAGTAGATGATCGAGAATCTGCAAGAGGTACAGAAAAATTGTATTTAGAAAAATACAGAATTCACTAAATGACTTTCAATTAAATGGCATTGTATGTACCTAGCTAGACATTAAAAAAACACAACCCCTGTTTTATTTATGTACATTTAATCATTTATTCAACAGATTTTCTTTAAGATTTTCTTTATTTATTTATTAATGAGAGACACACACACAGAGAGAGGCAGAGACACAGGCAGAGGGAGAAGCAGGCTCCATGCAGGGAGCCAGACGCGGGACTCCATCCTGGGTCTCCAGGATCAGGCCCTGGGCGGAAGGTGGCGCTAAACTGCTGAGCCCCCCGGGCCGCCCTCAACAGCTATTTTTGAACATCTACTATGTACCAGGCATTGTGCTCAATGCATGGTTTAGCAAGAGCTAAACAAATACAAAAAGCAACAATAAAAAAATACAACAACAACAAAAACAACAGAAAGACTCAACCCATGCTTCCAAAGGGCTTCATGTAAAGTGAATATATCAACAAATAATCAGGTAACAGGATACAATGTGGGAAGGGTCACATTACAAGTAAACGCAGGATATTTAGGGAAAATATAGGAAATCAGATTGAACCCAAATTAAGGAGGCTTTCTGGGATGAGTAGCATCTGAACTGGACTTTCAACAACTAACAGCAGGTGCCAGGTCAAAATGATCAGTACTACAAAAAGAGGAGCATATGCAATAGCCCAGAGGTGTTAAAATTTCTTGACACCTTTAGGGAAAGTGAGAGAGTAGGAGCCATGGCCAGAGATGAATCTAGAGAGGTAGGCAGGGGGCAAATCACAAATGGACTAGTCAGGATAGGCTTAGGTTCTTTTATTTTTTTAAGATTTTATTTATTTATTCATGAGACACACACACACACACACAGACAGAGAGAGAGAGAGAGAGGCAGAGACACAGGCAGAGGGAGAAGCAGGCTCCATGCAGGGAACCTGATGTGGGACTCCATCCCGGGACTCCAGGATCACGCCCTGGGCTGAAGGCAGGTGCTAAACTGCTGAGCCACCCAGGGATCCCCGTTTTTTTTTTTAAAGTATAGTTGACACATAATGTTACATTAGTTTCAGGTGTACAACTTAGTGATTTCGCAAGTTTTTATAAGTGTGGGAAGTGTAGCTGCCATCTGTCCCATTACATCACTATTACTGTATCATTGACTGTATTCCTTACACTGTGCCTTTTATTCCCATGAGTTATTCATTCCATAACTGGGAGCCTATAGCTCCCTTACCCCTTCAGTCATTTTGCCCATCCCCCACCTCCCTCCTCTTTGGCAATCATTAATTTGTTGTCTGTATTTGTAGGTTTGATTCCGCTTTTTGTTTGCTTATTCCACTCATAAGTGGAATCAAATGGTAGTTGTCTTTGGCTTATTTCACTTAACATTATAGTCTCTACTATAATGTCTCTCATCCATGTTGTCTCAAATGGCATGATCTCATCATTTTTATAGCTGCATAATATTCCATTGTGTGTCTGTGTCTGTGTATCATATTTTCCTTATCCATTTGTCTTATTGATGGACACTTGGGTTGTTTCCATATCTTGGCTATTGTAAATAATGCTGCAATAAACATAGGGGTATGTAGATCTTTTCAAATTAGTGTTTTCATTTCCTTTGGGTAAATACCCAGTAGTGGGATTGTTAGATCATATGCTTTTCTACTTTTAATTTTTTGAGGAACCTCCATACTCTTTTCCACAGTGGTTACACCAGTGTGCATTCCCACCAACAGTGCACTGGGGTTCCTTTTTCTCCACATCCTCACCAGCACTTGTTATTTCTTGCCATTTTGATTTTAACAATAGGTGAGGTTTTACGGTGGCAACAATCCCAAAGTAAAAAAAAAGTCTGCCTCTGGACTACATGTCATACATGGGCTTTTCTGTCTTATAATATTCCCATCCTCCAATAAAAAAATTTTTTAAAAATATTCCCATCTTAATCTGAGGCTTCAGGATTCAATGCTGCAGGGTAGGACAGCACAGATAATCATGCACCTGCTCTTAAATACTTCTGCCCAGAAGTGATGCTCATTACTTCCCTCATTTCACTGGCCAAAGTGACTTGTAGAACTACCACGAACTTCAGGTAAGTGAAAACTACAATCCTCCATGTGTTCAGAACGAGAAGGGAATCGGACATAAGGGGGACTACCAGCAGAGTCTACCAGAGGCCTTATGTACCACACTTAGGAATTTTTATTTTATCTTCAAAATGCAGGCACAATTCCAAACAGAGGCAAAACAAACACAAGAAACTCAGGGTCAGCCGTACTCCTGGTTGCCCTCTGACTTAATTTTTTAATTTTTATTATTTTTTAAAGATCTTTTTATTTGAGAGAGAGAGAGACAGAGAGACAGAGACAGAGAAAGGCGGGGGGTGGGGCAGAGGGAGAGGAAGAGAGAAACTTAGACACTGAGCTGAGGGCAGAGCCCTACTGAGGCCTCGATCTCATGACCCTGAGATGATGACCCTAAGATCATGACCTGAGCTGAAACCAAGAGTTGGTCACTTAACTGACTGTACCAGCCAGGTGCCCCAGCCCTCTGACTTTATACTGCAAGTCTCCAGAGACTGGAGTCAGGGTCTGGTTGGGACAACAGAACCCATAGCTGTTTCAACAGAGGAAGTGTAATATAAGGAATGAGCTACATAGGTATTGGAGAAATGAGAGAGCAAAAAAAGCACAGTAAGATAACCCTGAGAGAATAATAGCAAGAAGCAGCCACTGTAGCTAGGGCTAGAACACAATAGGGAAGGAGTAGGGTTACCAGAACTTGGCAGTCAAAGGAGAGGCCCAGTGGAATTGCTTTGGGGGCTTCCTAAGAGGCTTGGTTGCTGTTGCTGAAGCTGGTTCTGGAAAATGTAAATGAAATTGGAGGCTGGGGCAAAGCAGTCCAGAATAGCAGGAGTTGGCAAGGAAGCTCTCAGCCCCTCTTGCTGCCTCCTGCTCTCCAATGACAACCTCCCATCGGCAGAACTAGAAGGATATCCCGCCGTGGTTCCAGCTTCGACACACATCCCTGACCCCCTGGTCATTTAGCAATCCCTCTCCCTTTTCTGTCTGTCCAGTCTGGGGTCTTCCACTCACTGCTCTCTAGGGGTACGTCATGTTCTCTAGTTGGCATCCCATTCTTCTATCTCCTGTATCACCAATTATCTGCATTACATTTCCTTTGTTGGAAGTACTGAAAATCGTTTTTGTTTTTCTTATTAAATCCCGAGTAAATTAGTAAGTCTCTAGTTTATTTGTAAAAACCAATCATAGAGCTAAATTTGGACACTTGATTTCTAATTCTAGAAAAAAGGACCCGTAACCACGGTGCTAAGATTTATGCCCATAGACTTCATGGTACCTGTGGGTGTGTCTAAACGTTTCTGACTTTCTTTCCTGCTATATCCTACCACATTTCAGGGTAACTGACCTCAGGTCACAGCTCTAGGGGAGTTCTTGACGCCTTAACCTCAAACTAACATAAAATTGGAGACTGTCCAAGGGCAGCCAAAGAGGTTGTTAAGATATTTCAGGGAGAGGCACCTGGGTGGCTCAGTTGGTTGTGTCCAATTCTTTTTTTTTTAAAGATTTTATTTATTTATTCATAGAGATGCAGAGAGAGAGAGAGAGAGAGGCAGAGACACAGGCAGAGGGAGAAGCAGGCTCCATGCAGAGAGCCTGACGTGGGACTCGATCCAGGGTCTCCAGATCATGCTCTGGGCTGCAGGCGGTGCTAAACCACTGCGCCACCGGGGCTGCCCAAGCGTCCAATTCTTGATTTCAGCTCAGGTCATGATCTCAAGGTCATGAGATTGAGCCCCACGTTGGGTTCCACACTCCAGTAGCTACTCCAGTAGCATGGAGTCTACTTGTCCCTTTCCCCCTGCTCCTCCCCTCGCTTTTGTGTGCTCATGCACACAAGTACTCTCTGTCTCTAAAATAAATAAATCTTTTAAAAAAAAAAAGGATACTTCAGGGAGAAATCACTCAAATCAACATACAGTAAAATGTATTTTTTAAAAGATTTTATTTATTTATTCATGAGATACACAGAGAGGAGAGAGACAGAGGGAGAGAGAGAGAGAGAGAGAGAGAGAGAGAGAGAGAGAAAGGCAGAGGGAGAAGCAGGCTCCGTGCAGGGAGCCTGACGTGGGACTTGATCCCAGGTCTCCAGGATCAGGCCCTGGGCTGAAGGCGGCGCTAAACCACTGAGCCACCAGGGCTGCCCTAAAATGTATTTTTTTAAATGTCCAGTTGTCTGGCTGAGGCTCCATAGCTCAGGGGTTAGGCCACTGGTCTTGTACAGTTGTCCGAATTTATCACATGTACAGGTTCGTATAACCACCACTATGATCAGGCTGCAAAACAGTTTTGTCACCCCAAAAACCTCCCTTGTGCTGTCCCTTTATAATTACACCCTCCTTCTCTCATTAACCTCTGGCAGTTACTGATCTGTTTTCCATAATTATACTTTGTCTTTTCAAGAATGTCATACAAATGGAATCATTTAGCATACAGCCTTTGAGACTGACTTCCACTCAGCATAATGCCTTTGAGATTCATTCAAGTTATTAGGTATGTCAACTGTTCATTCTTTTTTAATGTGGAGTAGTGGAATAGTAGTATTCCATCGTAAAGATGCACTAGAGTTTGTTTATTCTTTCACCCATTGAAGAATGTCTGAGTTATTTCCAGTTTTGGGCTAATACAGGTATCTCCTGCTTTTCAAAAGTACTCATTAAGCAACTTCACGTTTACAGAAGACCTACATTAGTGCCTATTTTCACTAACAGAAAGAAATCCAAAGAGGCTTTTCACTTTTACAAAAAAAAAAAAAAAGATGAAAAGCAAAAAATAGCATTTGGTGTTTGTTTTGCAGGGAGCCATTATAGAGGAAGTTTGCATCCCCAGGTAGCAAGAGTGGCCTGGCCAAGGTCCCTCCCTGGGAACTCCACTCAGCTCTCAGCATCCAGCCACCGGAGCTTTGAATTGGATCAATGAGCATCTGTGCTTTATCTCAATTTATTTTGTACATCCATTAGCAAGACATGTCCTAAGGTATCAGAAAAGCCTAAGAGAGGTTATTTCTTTGGGTCCGAGAATGCTCAAAATTTTTTTCCCTATAAATTAATGATAACTGCTTCTTCACTTTATGTCATTTCAGCTTATAAAAGTTTCATAGAAATGCTCTATTTTCAGATAACAGGGGAAACCTGTATAAATAAAGCTGCTATTAGCATTCATATGCAGGTTTTTTAATGAACATGTTTTTATTTCTCTTGAATATATATCTGCGAGTGGGGGTGATTACTTCTATGGATAAATGCATGTTAATTTTATAAGGAACTGCCTAACTGTTCTCCACAGTGGCTAACACCAGTCTGCATTCTGACATTCGCTTGGTATGGTATTTTTATTTAAGACAATCTAGTAGGTTGTAATCATGGCATTGATTTTCTTTTCCTAAGTGGTTAATGGTGTTAACTCGTTTCACATCATTATTTGTCATCCACGTATCCTCTTTTGTCTGTTGAAGTTTTCTGCCTATTTTTCAATTGAGTTAATTTTTTGCATATGAACTTCTAATTATTCTGAACCATTTTTTTTAAAAGAATGTACTTTCCCCCATTGAATTGATTTTGCACTTTTGTCAAAAATCAATTGACCAAATTTGTGTGTAGACCTATTTCTGGACTCTATTCTGTTACATGGATCTATATATCTATCCTTTCACCAATACTACCTTGTCTTGATTGCTTCATACTTTATAGCTTTATAGTAAGTCTCAAGTTGCATAGTGTGAGTATGCACACTATGCGATTTTATTCTTCAATTTTATTCTTCTTTTCAAAATTGTTTTGGTTATCCGAGTTTCTTTGACTTTCCTATTAATGTTAGATTACCCTTGTCTAGATTTATAAAAAAAAATTCTGCTGCGATTTTGATGGGAATTGCATTAAATCTGTACATCACTTTAGAGAAAATTAACACCTTTTCTAGGATTTGTCTTCCAATTAATGAACATGGTAGGTCTCTCCATTTATCTAGGTCTTCTTTGATTTCTTTCATGAGCATTTTGTAGTTTTCAGCATATGGTACATGTTTTGTTAAATTTATATCTAAGTAATATTTTGTTGAGGATTTTTATGTGTAAGTTCATGAGAGACGTTGGCCTATAGCTTTCTTTTCTTGAAGTCTCTGATTTTGGTGTCAGAGTAATGTTGACCTCATACAATAATTGTTCACTCTTGTATATTTTCTAGAAGGGATTGTGTGGTATTGGTGTTATTTCTTCTTAATGTGTTTGGTGAAATTCACCAGTGAAACCACCTGGGCCTGTAGAATTCTTGTTTGGAATGTTTCTATGACAAGTTCAATTTCTTTTCTTTTTAAGATTTTATTTATTTATTTATTTATTTATTTATTTATTTATTTATTTATTTATTTATTTATTTATGAGAGAGGGAGAGAAAGAGAGAGAGAAAAAGAGAGAAAGAGCAGGGGGAAGAGCAGAGGGAGAGAGGACAAGCAGACTGCATGCTGAGCCCAACGTGAGGCTCGCTCTCAAGATCCTGAGATCATGACCTGAGCTTTAATTAAAAGTCAGATGCTTAACTGACTGAGCCACCCAGGTGCCCTCAATTTCTTCAATAAGTATATGTAGTATGCTGAATTACGGTCTCCTAAAAGACATCTATGTCCTAATTTCCAGAATCTGTGAATATATTACTTTATTTATTTTTTTTGTTTATTTATTATAGTCACAGAGAGAGAGAGGGGCAGAGACACAGGCAGAGGGAGAAGCAGGCTCCATGCACCAGGAGCCCGACGTGGGATTCGATCCCGGGTCTCCAGGATCGCGCCCTGGGCCAAAGGCAGGCGCCAAACCGCTGCGCCACCCAGGGATCCCTGAATATATTACTTTAATGACAAAAAGGACCTTGCAAATGTGACTATGTTCAGGCTCTTGAGATGGGGAGATTACCTGGATTGTCTGAGTGGGCCCTAAATGTAATCACAAGTCCTTAAAAGAGGTAGGCAAGAAGGTCAAAGGAGGGAGTAGGAGGTGTGACAATGGAAGCAAGATGCTACATTGCTGGTTTTGAAGACAGAGGAAGGAGGAGTGCCTGGTGGGCTCAGTCAGTTAAGCGACCCACTCTTGGTTTCAGCTCAGGTCATGATCTCAGAGTTGTGAGGCTCCATGCTTAGTGCAGTCTGCTTGAGATTCTTTCCCTCTCCCTCTTTCCCCACTCTCTCTTTCTCTATCTCAAATAAATAAATACAATCTTTTTTAAAAGATGGAGGAAGGAGCCATAAGGCAAGTAATACAGCTCTGAAAGTGGAAAAGGCAAGGAAATGGATTCTTTTCTAGAGCCTCCAAAACAAGCCAGCTCTGCTGACATTTTGACTTTAACACAGTGAAACTGATTTCAGACTTTTGTTTCATGTGCATTTAAAGGCAATTTGTAGGGCAGCCCAGGTGGCTCAGCGGTTTAGTGCCGCCTTCGGCCCAGGGCTGGATCCTAGAGACTTGGGATCGAGTCCCACATCGGGCTCCCTGCATGGAGCCTGCTTCTCCCTCTGCCTGTGTCCCTGCTTCTCTCTCTGTGTGTCTCTCATGGATAAATAAATAAAATCTTAAAAAAATAAAGGCAATGTGTATCCTCCTACTGTTGGATGGAGTGTTATGTAAATGTGAATTAGATCCAGCTGGTTGATGGTGTTCAGATTTTCTATATGCTTACTGATTTTCTATTAGTTCTAGTTCTTACTGTGAGGTGAGTATTGAAGTCTCCGACTCTATTGGTGGATATGTTTATTTCTCCTTTCCTTCCTGTCAGCTTTTGCTTCCTGTATTTTAAAGCTCTGGTATTAGATGCATCTAGGATTGTGTGGTGGGCAGTCCCTAAGAAGGTGAGTCCCAATGAAGTCAGCTCTTGATGTTCATGCTTTTGCATAATCCTCTCCTACTGAATGGGGGCAGGACCTAGGACTTGCTTCTAACCAGTCGACTATGGCAAAGGTGATGGGATGTCATGATCTTGATGAAGTTATGCTATATGGCAAAGATGATGAAATGCTGCTTCCATAATTATGTCACATTATGTAAGACTCTCTTAGCAGACCAGAGTGAGAGATCATCTTTGTTGGACTGATAAAGTAAGTGGCCATTTTGAGGAAGCCCGCATGGTAAAGAACTTCAGCCAGCTTCTAGGAACTGCAAGCGGCCCCTCATACCCGAAGGTGGCCTCCAGTTGACAGCCATCAACTATCCAGAGCCCTTGGCCATACTGCTACAAGGGAATGAATTCTGCCAAAACCTGAATGAGTCTGGAAGTGGATCTTTTCCCAGTCAAGTTTATGATGACACTGCGGCCTTAAGCAGACACCTGAATAACAGACCCCCTGAGCACAGAACCCAGTCAACCTGGGCCATGACTTCTAGTGTACAGACCCTGTGAGATAATAAATGTGCATTGTTTTAGGTCACAATTTACCTGACTTTGTGGTAACTTGTTATGCAAGAGCAGAAAATGAATACAGGTTGTAATATCTTCCTGGTGAACGGATCTGTTATTATGTAATGTCCATCTTTATTCCTGGTAATTTTTTTTTGCTGGGAAGTCTAACATGTCTGATACTAATAAAGCCACTCTAGCTCTCTATTATTGTGTTTTACATGGTATATATGTTTTCATCCTTTTACTTTAAACCACCTATGTCAGGATATTTGAAGTGAGTTTCTTGTAAGCATTCATTTTGGGGTCCTGGGGTTTTTTTTTTTTAAAAAACCATTATGACACTTCTTTTAATTGATTTGTTAAGGCCGTTTACATTTAATGTAGTTACTGATATGTTGGGATTTAGGTCGAGCATTTTATTATGTGTTTTCTGTTTGTTCCCTCTGTTCCTTGTTCCTCTTTTTCCCCTTTCCTGCCTTTTTTGGGGTTTCTTAACACTTTAAAAATATTTATTTATTTATTCATTCATTCATTCATTCATTCATCCATTCATGAGAGAGAGAGAGAGGCAGAAACATAGGCAGACGGAGAAGCAGACTCCACACAGGGAGCCCAATGTGGGACTCGATCCTAGGACTCCAGGATCATGCCCTGAGCTGAAGGCAGAAGCTCAAACGCTGAGCCACCCAGGTGTCCCTTGTTAGTATTCCATTTAATTTATCTACTGTGTTTTTACTTTATCTCTTTGTATATTTTAGGGAATACAATATACATGCTTAAGTTTTCATGACCTACCTAAAATTGATATTTTTACCTGTAGTACAAGTGGAATATGAAAACTATACTAATATGTAGGTCCCTTTATCCTTTTCCCTTTATGTTGTGGTTGTGTATTACCTCTACATATGTTGAAAATTCCACTAGACCATGTTATAATTTTCATTTTCTTTTTTAAAATAATTTTTGTTTTCAATCAAAAATCGTATTTTAAAAACTGGTGAGAAGAAGAACTTACCTTCACCATCCTTTTATAGTAGGTCTTCTGGCAATGGATTCTCTGTTTTCCTCCCTTGAAAAATGTCTTTATTTCACTGTCATTCCTGAAAGCTCTTTCTGCTGGATGTATTACTTTGGGTTGACAGTTCTTTTGCACTTTAAAAATGCTGTGTGCTTTTTTATGACCTTGGTTTCTGATGAGAAATCCATAGTCATTTGAATTGCTGTTACCCTAAGTGTAATGTGCCATTTTTTCTCTTTCTGCTTTAAACATATTTTCTTTGTCTTTCTTGTCAACGGTTTGAATATAATATGTCTGGGCATTGATTCTTTTGAGTTTATTCTGTTTGGAGTGTGCTGAGGTTCCTGAATCTTTGGTAAATCTGGAATGTTTTCAGTTACTATATCTTTTTTCCTCTGCATCACACTTTCTCCTGCCCTTGGGATTTCAAAGACATGAATACTAGTTGTTTCATTATTATCCTACAGGACTATGTGGCTATTTTATTTACTTCTCAATTTTTCTCCTCTGTTGCTAAGATTGGATACTTTCTATTGATCTATTTTCAAATTTACTCTCTCCTCTTCATTCTGTTATTGAGCCCATCTAATCCCTTTAAAATTTCAGTTATTTTATTTTTTCTGTTATAACATTTCAATTCAGTTCTTATTTTATCTTTTAATCTTTTTTAAAAAAAGATTTTATTTATATATTCATGAGAGATGCACAGAGAGGCAGAGACATACGCAAAGGCAGAGACATCCCTGTAGGGAGCCTGATGCAGGACTTTTTTTTTAAATAATAAATTTATTTTTTATTGGTGTTCAATTTGCCAACATACAGAATAACACCCAGTGCTCATCCCGTCAAGTGCCCCCCTCAGTGCCCGTCACCCATTCACCCCCACCGCCCGCCCTCCTCCCCTTCCACCACCCCTAGTTCGTTTCCCAGAATTAGAAGTCTTCATGTTCTGTCTCCCTTTCTGATATTTCCTACCCATTTCTTGATCCCAAGCCCCAGGTTCACGACCTGAGCCAAAGGCAGACACTTAACCACTGAGCCACCCAGGCACCCCCTATCTTTTAATTCTTTGCTGAGACTTTCTACCTTTCCATTCATTTCAAGATTGTTTGCTCTTACTTATTGGAGCATTTTTATAATAGCTGACTTAAAGTCTTGTTTAGTTAATTCTAACATCTGTGTCATGTGTCATCTCAGCAATGGTGTCTTTTGATTGATTGCCTTTAGTAGTTGAGATCTTCATGTTCTTCATGTGCTGAATAATTTTGTGCTGTATCCTGGACATTTTTAATATTATGTTATGGGGCCTTGTGTCTTATGTTCATATTCCTCCTATGGAATATTCCTCCTGTTTTTGTTTGAGCTTTAGTCAACATGGTTGGGTCTAGATCACAAGTTCTTTCACAAGTTCTGCCCTTTGTGGATCATGGCTCCAAAGTCAATTCAGTCTTCAAATATTTTGCAGTACTATTTTGATTTGTCCCACAAGTGTTTTATCCAATGGTTAGTTTCAGATCTGGGTGGTGATCTGTTTCTTAGTTCAGTTTCACAGTCTTCAGTATGCTGTTTAGGATAAGATCCACTTGCAGGTTAGGGCGAACCTAGGAGCTCATAAACAAATCTATAGGGCTCTCCCAAGTTGTTCCCCTTCCAAAATCTCCCTGGGACTTTGCAGTTCCTTGGCGTTCCTCTTTTCAGTCCTTTGGCAAGAAATCTGAGTCTTTATTTACTTCTCTCTGGCATGTGCTTCCTGCAACTTCACCTATGTCTAAAGCCAAGCAGCAGGAGGACACAGAGAGAAAAAGGTCTATCAGTGGTCCCACTGTCTTGGGACCAAGGCTATTTCAAACCAGAGAGGAAGGTTCCCCCTTCTGTCAGCATCTTAGGTACTTGACAGCACTGCTCCCTCCATTGTCACCATTGACTCAGCTGCAATGGGGGAATTCCTATTGGCAAGGGTGTGAAAGAACGAAAAAAAGAAAAATTGCTGTACTTCCCTACTTTCCCTGAACATCAGTAGGTCTGTTTTCCGCTATTCCTGTGCTCTCTCTGTCCATGTCCTCTTCTGAGTTTGGGCTGCCTTGAGTTCAGTCCAGTGGCTACTGGAGGAGAAAGAAATGGTAAACTCACTGCCTTTTGTTTCAGTTCAAATTCTGGTGCTCTTCCTCAATTTACCTGGTCCAATTTATTTTCTAGAGTCCTCAAATAGCTGATCCATGTGTTATGTTCATTTTTAAAAAGATTTTATTTATTTATTCATGAGAGACACACAGAGAGGCAGAGACATAGGCAGAGGGAGAAGTAGGCTCCCCATGGGGAGCTCAATGTGGAACTCAATCCCAGGACCCCGGGATCACTACCTGAGCTGAAAGCAGACGCTCAACCACTGAGCCACCCAGGTGTCCCCTGTTCAGGTTTTACAGCTGCATTCAGTGGGAGAGAATGGGTTGAGTGGGATTATTTTGTATTAACTGGAATCGGAACCCTCGTGCTGTATACGTTAGTTTTCATATATAAGCATGTATAGATAATTGAGCATTTTCTTTGGTGTAGATTTGTGAATACTTGGGACAAATATTTTCATACTCTATCTGAGGCAATCACTTTATACTATAAATATTCTTCTGGTTATCTGTTGCTATGGAGGAAATCACACTTAAATTTAGAGCTTGAAATGACATAAATCATTGTATTGTTATCTCATAGACTCGGGCATTGATTAGGTTCAGCTAGGTGGTTCTTCCTTGAGAGTCTCTCATATACTTACAGTAAGATGGTGGCTGGATATAAAATAATTTGAAGGGATGCCTAGGTGGCTCAGCGGTTGGGTGTCTGCCTTTGGCTCAGGGCGTTATCCCAGAATGCCTGGATTGAGTCCCACATCGGGCTCCCTGCACGGAGCCTGCTTCTCCCTCTGCCTGTGTCTTTGCTTCTCTGTGTGTGTCTCATGAATAAATAAATAAAATCTTAAAATAAAATAATTTGAAGATTCACTCATTCAAGTGTGTGGTATTTGGGCTGGAAACACCAAAAAAGCTGTGGTTCCTGTGGCACTGTCCATCTCTGTTGCTATGTTGTCTCTCTGTGGTTTTGCCAGCATGGCAGCTTCAAGGTAGATAGATTTCTTTTTTTTTTTTGATAGATTTCTTTTTAAAAGTTTTCCAGCTTTATTGAGATATAATTGACACATAACATTGTGTAAGTTTAAGGTGTACACTGTGTTGACTTGATGTACTTGTATGTTGCACTATGATTACCACCTTGGCGTTAGCTAATACCTCCATCATGTCACATAATTAGCATTTCTTTCTTTGTGGTGACAACATTTAAGATCTACTCTCTTAGCAACTTTCTTTTTTTTTAATTTTTTTTAATTTTTATTTATTTATGATAGTCACAGAGAGAGAGAGAGAGGCAGAGACACAGGCAGAGGAAGAAGCAGGCTCCATGCACCGGGAGCCCGACATGGGATTCGATCCCGGGTCTCCAGGATCGCGCCCTGGGCCAAAGGCAGGCGCCAAACCGCTGCGCCACCCAGGGATCCCTCTCTTAGCAACTTTCAAATATATGGTATAGAATTGTCATCCATAATTACAACACTGTGCATTAAATCCCTAGAATGTATTCATCTTATAACTGTATGTTTGTATTCTTTGACCAACATTTCCCTATTTACCTCACCTCTCAGCTCCTGATAACCAACATTCTACTCTGTTTCTATAGATTCAGTTTTTTTAGATCCCACATATAAGTGAGGTCAAACAGTATCTGTCTTTCTCTGCCTGACTTATTTCACTGACTTATGGGATCTCAAGACTGATCCTTGATGCTGTTGCAAATGGCAAGATTTCCTTTTTTCTCATGGCTGAATATTCCATTGTGTGTGTATATAGCTATATCTACATATCTCAATATATCTATATATATATATCTCATTTTCTTTATCCATTTATCTGTTGACAGATACTTGAGTTATTTCCCTATCTTGGCTATTGTGAATAATGCTGCAATAAACGTGGGGATGAAGATATATCTTTGAGATCCTGTTTTCACTTTCTTTGGATAAATACCCAGAAGCAGAATTTCTAGATCATCTGGTAGTTCTATTTTTAATTTTCTGACAGACCTCCATACTGTTTACCAGAGTGCCTGTATCAATTTACATTCTAACCAACAGTGCATGAGGGTTCCCTTTTCTCCACCTGCTCGTTCACATTTGTTATCTCTTGTCTTTTTGATGATAGCCTTTCTAACAGGTGTGATGTGATATCTCACTGTGGTCTAGATTTTTTACATGGAAGCTCAGGGTTCCAAGCGGGTAGAGAGCAAGAGTGTGAGAATGAGTCAGGCAGAACTAGATTGTCTTTTACAACCTGGTTTCGCAAGTTGTGCAGTCTTTATTGCCACATTCTATTCTTTGAGGCAGTCACGAGGGTCGACTGAGGTTCAAGGGGTGGGAATGCAGATGCCACCTCTTGATGGGGCGTGGCACGTTCTGGAAGAGCATGTGCAATTGGAAATGGGGTTGTGGGCATTTTTTGAAAATGCAATCTGCCCTAAGTACTAAGAAGTCTGCAGAGAGAAGTTCTGTCCTCGACTTATAGAACCCAAGAGGGTGTAATATTAAATATTATGATCAATATGGCCAGTTTTCAGCAAATGTGGATTTTAGTGAGTCTCCAGAAATTAGATTGTCTTCCTGTTGCTGTACAACTTTCTCTGTGATTATACAGGTTTTTAGTATTTGCGATTTCATTAGGAACCTGCATGGAACTTCAAGATATATGGATTTTTGCAGGGGCTGGGTGACAGCCTGGACAAATATAGAACAATGCTAGCTAAAATCTTGATGAAGAGATTCATTCCCCTGCTTTAGAGAAGGTACTAAGCAGCTCCGCAGAGTGTTCACCTAGAGGAGAACCAGGAAGGCTGTAGTGCTCCAAATCTCTTTCTTACCTAATACTATCCCCTACCCTATTATTACTCTTTTTAGTTAAGCATTGATTTCTTCAATTAATTCTCTTAAAAATGCAAACTCCCCTGGGAGAGAAAACATGAACAGTTGGTAAGGATTTCAGAGCAGTTCAATAAACACTTAAGAGCACAGCGCTAGGCACTGGGAATTCAGTGATTAAGAATTCCATCGCTCTAGGGGCGCCTGGCTGGCTCAGTAGGTAGAGCATGCAACTCTTGATCTTGGGATTGTAGGTTCCAGCCCCACGTCAGGTGTAGAGATTACTTAAAAATTTAAAAATCTTTTTTAAAAAAGAGAGAATTCAAGCTCTTTTCTTCCGTGATGGATTGGAAATTCTAGTTCCTGAGGAATTGTTCCAAGAGGCTTTATTCTCCAGAGTCCACTTTCTGATTTTTTTTTTCAGAGGTGCCCCAAGAATCATCCAAAGACTCCCTGGGCTACCATAAGGTCATCATAAAAGGGCCACCAGGGTAATCACCCTCAGCCCCTGCTGCGCATCTAGCAGGAACAGCAAGAGTTCAGTTCCTTCTGGCTCAACCCTGTTCCCCAAGAGGGTTAGTTACACAGTCCAAAATAAGAAGTCGGTCTCTTCCCCAAATGGTGAAGGCGGTATTTTAACGCTTGCACCTTATTCCAATCCCTTATCAGTCCTCACTTTGGAACAGACTTAGAGCAGAGGTTTGAATGAAGCCTGGCGGAGTCTGGGAAGGCCTGTGAAAGCTGTGGAAAGAGAGGCGTAGGGCGAATCTTCGCTTCCCCCAGATCCACCCCCCCCCACCCTGGGTCCCCTCGCCCTTTACTGGGCTCCGGGCAGCCACACCCTGGCCAGAGGTGGAACACTTCGCGGTGGCCCCAGAGCGCGCGAATCCAAGCTGATGCTCCTGCCGGGCACCGGCGACCTCTGGCGTTGCGTTTAGGAAGCGCGGCGACGGCGCCGACTGCCCAGGACCGGCCCCGCGATCCCAGACGGCCTGGCCAGGTACGCCAGGACCCGGTAGGGAGCGCAGGGAGGCCGGCGGCCGACGGCCGCTCCCGGGAGCCGCAGGGGCCCAGCCGGGGCGGCTTCGGCAGCCCGGAGGGCGCCGGCAGCGCGCGGCGCGGCTGGGGGCCGAACAGGTGCGCGGGCGGGGGGCGGTGCTTGGGGATCCTGCGCACTGCGCGCGCCCCTCCCCCACGTGGCTCCCTGCGCAGCCCCGGCCCGGCGCGCGGGGGGAGGAGCTGCGGCGGTCGCGGCCACTCCGGCAGGTCGGCTGCGCCGCGGGAAGCCGCGGACGGCGCGGGCTGCTGGTCCCCGCGCGCAGGAGGCGCGGGCGGCCCTGGGGCCATGGAGCCTGGTGACGCGGCGCGCCTCGGCCCGGGACGGGCGGCCCGGGCGCTGCCACCGCGGCTGCTGCTGCTGCCGCTGCTGCCACTGCTGCTGGGTCGGGGGCTGCGCGCCGCGGCCTCGGCCTCCACTGGGGCGGCGGCCGACGACAGCAGCGCCATGGAGGAGCTCGCCACTGAGAAGGAGGCGGAGGAGAGCCACCGGCAAGACAGCGTGAGCCTGCTCACCTTCATCCTGCTGCTCACGCTCACCATCCTCACCATCTGGCTCTTCAAGCACCGCCGGGTGCGCTTTCTGCACGAGACCGGGCTGGCCATGATCTACGGTGAGCACCCCCTACCGTGCCCACCGCCCCAACACCCCTCCGGCGGCCCGGCCGCGGCGCTGCCCCCACCCCGCCCCGCTCTGCGCTGCGCTGCGCTCCCCCTTCACTTGCCAACGTGTTTCTTTTCCGTTTCCCGCTGCGACGGGGTTGGTTCCCAAGGTCAACTGTCTTGCTTTTTCTGGCTTTCTATTACCGTTAAAAAGAATCCCACCCCATTTCGACGTTTCTTAATCGGGGAACCAGGATAATGAAAGGCACCGAGGTGGCCCGGCTCTGTCTGCCAGGTTCTGTTTTGTGCCCCCCCCCCCACGATCCCCGCATCGCGCTTCCTCACCCGCCACCCCACCCCCCACCCCAGTTCAGCTCAACAGGGTGTGTGTGCCTCTGCGAGAGGTGGGTGACTACCCTGGGGACCGCGTCACCCCAAGAGGCAGGCCACAGTGAGGTGGGGGCGAGGGCTGAGGGTTTCTGGGCTTGGGTAATGGGCGGCCTGGGGCCTGATGGATGCCACACATCCATGGTCAACCTGGGTGAGCACCCACTTCTGAGATCTCTGTTCCCGGGTCTCTTGTTAACAAAGTCGGAGCCGGATGTGCTGTGAAAGGCGAGCGGGGTCCAGGATCCAGAGTGGTGCACTGCCGTGGTCGGGCCTAGTCGGGCATGTGGGCACTCCTCCCACTCTTCTGTCCAGGTGGGACATTATACCTAATGACTTGAAGAGGACCTTTTGTGTTCTTCAGGTTTTAACATAGACATGACTTTGAAGATACGTTTAGAAGTGTATGAGAGAGGGAAAGTGGTGGTTTTAACTCTGGAGTCAGCCGTCTTTTGTTGTGAAGGGTGGGCTGATGTCACCATCCTCTTCTGGATTTAATGGCACAGGGTGTGTTACGTTCAGAGTGGTCAGCACAAATCTTCCATCATTGGATGGATATCTGTTAGCTGTAATCTGAATCATCCCTCTATCCCACCCCCTTGTGACTCCAAACTAGAACCAAGTATTCTCTTTTTGAATTGAATTCAGTGGAGTTAAGGCCCAAGTGGGCATCGTCACGTGAAATAGATAAGCCCACTTCATGACTGTTCCCATTTGGGAACATTATACTTCATTACTTTTACTGGAGGGATCCCTCCATTCAATTTCCATTCAGGGTTCCTGGACAAAGAATGGAAAGCAGACACCTTAATTTTTAATGTGAAAATTACCCTTGGTCGTGGGCGTTGCTTCTCAGGGCTCTGGATCAGTTGTTGACAGCCCAGGCTCATGGCCACCAGGGCCTAAACAGATATGTCATTGAAACAGAACCAGGTCTAAAACCGAGTTCGGTTATTGCAAGTTGGAGACGTGAACTCAAACTTTGGTCTCAATACCTGGCCACTCTTGAGCTCTGCGGTTTGTGTCAGTGGGTAACAAATCACTAATGCCAGGGCTGCAGGTAAGCCAGGAGGTGTACTGAGCAGATAGTGGAGTGGGGGAATTGAAGCATGTTGTCATTTCAGGTGGTTGACTCTGAGGGATAATGCAAATGAAAATTATCCTTCTGTGTCTATAGATAACCATAAAAATATTTTTATTTTCTAGCCTCAGGATCCAATTCACTAAAGCACAGTGTGAAATACTTCTAAAAGGTAGATTTGACAGGCTCATAAATACATGTTCAAGCACATGGAAAATGAGGATTTAAAAATATTTTTTTTCTGATGGAGAAAAAACTGTACTCCATGTTCTCAGGAGCTCAGTCATCTTTATCTTAAGGGTTACAAACAATAGTGGGATTTTCCTTTGCTGATATATACTTTTTAAACTCCTCTCCATCTTTTAGTCATTGGGGTCGTGTTGCAGTGTACCATTTTGTTTTGTGGTACCGAAATCTGGTTTAATTGCTGATTGTTCAGAACAGGCAACATCATCTTATAGCACTCTGTGTCATTTTGCTCTGTCTTTGGGTTTTAGTGTTACTTTGAAATATACTAAGAAATTTAGTTTGTCAGTATCTGATGTCCTATGTTCTGCCAAATATTAATATTTTAATGTGAATATTTTGCCTGTGAGAAAAGTTTTCTGTCTCATGGATATTTAGTCTTCTGTTTTAGTACACACACACCTTCCATCTGAATTCTAACATCATTTGATCAGCTAATTATTCATTATTTCCTGAAGGCTAGTGGGATAGGGATTCTGATTTTTAAAAATTCAGGATGAAAATATTCAAACGCTTAAGCAAACATAGTACAGATTTTCAGGACTTCTCTTTGTTAATAATAGTAAGAAACAGATTTCATTTCTTGATATCAGTAGAGGAAGTGAGTAATTGTCCTGTTGCCTCTGAGTAATAAAGGACAAAAAGACCTAAGGAAACATTTGTTGAGTATCTGCTGTGTGCTGGGTGCCCAATTTAATTTCTGAAGGTAAACAATTTAATTTTTAAATGTTGGTAAGCTTTTATGAGTGAAAGAGTTCAACTGCAAGTTTCAAAACTCTTTGAAATTTAAAAAATGTTAATTTCTGCCCCTTTAAAAATATATAAGTGGCATTTTAATTTGAAAGGGAAAGCTTTAATATTTATAACAAGTTATGATAAGTAACTATGTTTGCTGATATAAAATATCTCTGGAAGGATAGTCAATAGATTAGTAACATTGGTTTTTTTTTTTCGGGGGAGGAACTAGGTTGCTGTGACCTGAGGTGGGAGGGAAACATCACTGTATACTCTTTTGTGCTTTTCCATTTTTTACCTGTGGAAGCTGAATTACCTCTCAGTGCATCATTGCCCCCATTTGGAGGCATTTATGATGGCATTTTAAGATGCTCCTCAAATCATCTAGTTTGATACCCACTTCTCCCTGTTTTAAATTATATTACACTATCAGTTTTCTGTGACCTTTCAATTGTTGCTTATACCCATGGGACTTCTGGAGCCCTGTGCCTGGAATGGAGACAAAATGGGAAAGGGGAAAGAGATTTTCTTTTCTTGCACTCTCTCCAACTCATTATCCTCAAAGAAGAGTTGATTTTTTAAAAAAGATTTTATTTCTTTATTTGAGAGAGAGAGATAGTACAAGCAGGAATGGGGGGAAGAGTCAGAGGGAGAGGGAGAACTAGACTCCCCACTGAGCAGGGAGCCTGATGCGGGGGCTCCATTCAAGGACCCTGGGACCGTGGCCTGAGCCACCCAGGCGCCCCAAGAGTTAACACTTTTTTAAAAATATTTTATTTATTTATTCATGAGAGACAAAAGAGACACACACACACACACACACAGAATGAGAGAGGCAGAGACACAGGCAGAGGGAGAAGCAGGCTCCCTGAAGGGACCCCGACGTGGGACTCAGGACTCGATTCTAGGACTCCAGGACCACACCCTGGGCCGAAGGCAGGCACTAAACCGCTGAGCCACCCAGGCATCCCCCAAGAGTTGATGTGTTATTGGGAGTGGTGTGCACTGATAGATCCCATCTTAAGCTCTTGCTCAGAGACAAAGGATCTGAGGACAGTAAAAGACACACTGTGCATGCTCAACCTTCAAATTGCAAGGGACAAGGGCACCAGAGTGGCTCAGCGGTTGAGCATCTGTCTTCAGCTCAGGTTGTGATACCCAGGTCCTGGGATCAAGTTCCACATCAGGCTCCCTCCAGGGAGCCTGTTTCTCCCTCTGCCTATGTCTCTGCCTATGTCTGTGTGTCTCTCATGAATGAATAAATAAATAAATAAATAAATAAATAAGATCTTAAAACCAAAAAATAAATTGCAAGAGACAGTTATAAGCACACCTCCCTGACAGCAGACCCAGGTAGCTATCAGGGAAGGTGACCAGAGACCAGACTCTCCAGGGAAGTTGAAAGCAGCACCTCCAGGCCCTGTGATGCACACAGCAGTGGCCCAGGAGCTTACTGGCACCAGTCTAACCTGTTTTGTCAGAGCAGGGAGCTCCCAGCTGTCTGCCTCTGTACGTGACTACATGACTACGTGCCATCCGAAAGTTACTGGGCCCAGCAAATCTGTGCAGCAGAAATAGCAAGTGTCTGAGGCAGAGAAAGGTGGTATAAACATACTGTGTCAGTTAGCTGTGGTTCTCTCTCGTGTGTATGCTAGTTCCACTTCCCCCCATAATGTTTTTGTGACAACTGATACAGGTCCAAAATATCTAACTTGGCCGTGTCAGCCTACCACCTGCCTCTCGCTTCCTCCACGCCTATCAACTTCCCAAGTCTATGTTGGTCAGCCCCTCCAGGTTCTGTGGGCCGTGGGCTGGTGGTTGCTTTATTGGAGCTGAATTGTCTAGCTCAGCCTGAGAGTGGGTTCCTAGGCAAAGCCTGCAAGGGGAAATATGACTCTTTGAAGTAGCATACAATTAGCATTTGAGCCTGTGTGTGAGTAAACATTTTGGAACCACCCTGTTCTTGGTTAATTGGGAGCCCTGGGTTTTTCTTTTAAGAGTCCCCCCACCCTTCAGCCCCAGTCTGGGGCAGCTCCATAGGGTCTCACTTTGGCCCCAGATCCCTTGGGTTCAGATGCTGGCTCTGTTATTTTTAAAGCTGTATACAACATTGGGTTAGCTCTCTGAGCCTTGGTTTCCTCTTTTCAAAAATGGAGACAGTGTCACTCACCTCATAGGATTACTGTATTATTGAGATGTTGTAAAGGTCAAGTGCAGTGCCTGACACTTAAACACTTGGTAAGTATTAGTTCTTATTCTCACTTTAGACTTTGTGATTCTTTGGCCAGCTTTTTTTTTTTTTAGGATTTTATTTATTTATTCATGAGAGACTCACAGAGAGAGGCAGAGACACAGGCAGAGGGAGAAGCAGGTTCCTTGTGGGAAACCTGATGTGGATTCGACCCCAGGACCACGGGATTACGCCCTGAGCAGCAAGCCGACACTCAACCACTGAGCCACCCAGGCGTCCCTGGCCAGCTTTGCCACTTGAGATTCATTCAGTAGAGACCTGCTGTAATTTAAAAATGCATCAGCATAAGTTAGTGGGGGAGAGGTGCATTTAATTTTTTTTGATGGGCTATTTGTTAATACCTAGAAACTATTTACAGTGTACCTACCCTGCTCTTTTGGCCAGCAGTCTCAATTCTTGGACCTTGTCCTTCAGAAATACTTGTGCTAGCATGTTACATAGATGGCAATATTTGTTGTAGCAGAAGCAAGTTGCAATACTCAAGAAGGGACTGGTTAAGTGACAGCACATTCCTGCTAAGGAATATTATGCAGCTGGCAAAAAAGACGTGTTGTGCAGCCATCCACACATACTGTTGTGAAGAAAAACAAGGCATGGGGCACCTGGGTGGCTCAGTAGTAGAGCCTCTGCCTTCGGCTCAGGTCGTGATCCCAGGGTCCTCAGATTGAGTCCTGCATCAGGCTCCCCGCAGGGATCCTGCTTCTCCCTCTGCCTATGTGTCTGCCTCTCTCTGTGTGTCTCTCATGAATAAATAAATAAAAGCTTTAAAAAATACTTTATAAAGAAAAAACAAGGTTCACAACAATCTGTATAGTATCATCTCACTTATGCTTTAAGAATTATGCAATGTATGCACTCAAACATGTACACATATTTATATATGACCTGCACATGCAAACTTAGCAGTGGTTATCCTTTGGTAGTGGAGCCAGTTGTTGGGATAGAGGGAGGGGAGATGTTACTTTTCCCTTTGTACTCTTCTGAATGGCTTGAAATTTCCATGACACTGACACATTTCTTTTGCAATTGAAAAATTGTTTGAAAAGAAAGCTGACAATTTTTATGTAGCAAAAATTACATTAGAACTAGGGGAACATAGTTATATGGTTAGGTAGCATTTTCCTTCGATATTAAGGTATTCTTTTTAAAGGAATCTCTAGGCATAAAGAAAACTTAGTTTTTTAAAAGTGAGTAATGGACATAAAATGTATCTCAAAATTAGAAAGTGAGATTTCCTGAAATTGTTTCTTAGAACTCTCAAAAGGTAATCTTTTTGGAATGATGTGATTAGAAAATCACCATTTTACAACCCTCGATGACTTAGACCAGGATTTTCAATGAATTCCAAAGCTATAGGTGAGAGGTTGTTGGGGAACATGGTCCTTACATGGTGCCAAGGGGCACTCCACAGATTATTTGCCTATCACAAAGGAGAGAAGGTATCTTTATGGTGGAGAGGTCAGGCAGTCGCCATCCTGTATCTAAGTCATCAAATTTATCCTTGCTCCTTGTTGAACTATCTAGTAGTATGTGCCTCCTTATGTGATGCAGTTTTTACAGGAAATATAGGGGATAGAGAAGCAAGTTATCAAATACCGTGTGAAGACAATTAGACATATCCAAAATATGGGATAATCTACAAGAGCATTGTCCTGGTTTCAAGAAGTCTATGTCAAGGGAAACAAAAAGATAGGATAAATGTCTGTTATGGACTGTATTGTATCTCACCTTCTGAGACTCATGTGTTGAGGTCCTGATAATCCCTAATGTGATGCTATTTGGAAGTGGGGTTTGGGGAGGTAATTAGGTTCTAGGTGAGGTTATAAGAGTGGTACCTCTATGATGGGTTTAGTGCCCTTATAAGAAGATGAAGAGACCAAAGCTCCCAGTCTCTCTACCATGTGAGGATACAGGGAGAAGGCCACCATCTACAAGCTAGGAAGAGGGCTCTAATCAGACACTGAATCTGCCAGCACCTTAATCTTGAACTTCCTGGCCTCCAGAACTGTGAGAAATAAATGTTGGTTGTTTAAACTACCTAGTCTATGGTATTTTGTTCTAGCAGCCTGAGCCAACTAAGACCGTGTTCTTACAAGTTCATGGAGACCAAAGAGGCATAAGCAGTCATAGCACAGGAAACTTGATTGACTCCTGGTTCATGAAAATAAACTATAAAATGTTTTGGATATGGACTTGGTGCCAGATGACATTAGGGAGTGACTGTTATTTTTCTTAGGTGAGATAATTGGGGTTGTATAGGAGAATGCACATATTAATTGGCGTCTACAAGTATTTAGGGGTCAAGTATATGAGACCTAATGCGTGCAACTTACTTTCAAAAAGTTCAGTCAAAAAAATACACATACCACATATATCTGAGTGGTGGGTGAAAGGGTATGCGTTATATATATTCATCTTTCAACTTTTTTCTATGTTTTGAAATTTTCATTAAAATAGAAAATTGGGGAAGATGTTAACCTCCCTGCTAACCTGTTAGTTGTTAACCTTCCTTCCTGAAAGGATGAAGGCTATATACAACCTGTTACTCTCATTAAATTCTGACATTGAGTAATGCTGTTTGACATTACTCATTGACAGTTTATTTTTATTTTTTTTAAAGATTTTATTTTAATTTATTTATTCATAAGAGACACAGAGAGAGGCAGAGACATAGGTAGAGGGAGAAGCAGGATCCCTGCGGGGAGCCTGATGCAGGACTCAATCTGAGGACCCTGGGATCACGACCTGAGCCGAAGGCAGAGGCTCAACTACTGGGCCACCCAGGTGGCCCTTGACATTAGTTTATATGGGATTATGTTAGGCTTTCTTACTTTTAATTTTTTTATTTTATAAAAGATTTTATTTATTTGTTTGACACAGAGAGAGAGAGTCTGTGTGCACAAACGGGGGGAGCAGCAGAGGGAGCGGGAGAAGCAGGCCCCCTGCTGAGCAAGGAGCCACATGTGAGCCTCAATCACAGGACCCTGACCTGAGCCGAAGGCAGATGCTTAGCCAACTAGGCCATCCAGGCACCCCTGATATTTTTTTATTTTAAAAGCTCACATCTCTTTTGAAAAATTACCTCCGTTCCATTTGCAAGAGAATAGGTGTTAGGAGACTTTTCTCTTTTGGTTAAAGCATGTTACTTGGCTTTTAATCAGTGTGGATATTTGTGTTAGGGTAATGCTAGCCATTGGAACAGACCAACCCCAAATTTCAGTGGCCTAACATAAGAAAGGTTCATTTTTATTTCATGTAATGAGCCAGTGCAAGAGTCTGGCAGGTGGTTCTCCAGGTAGTCATTCAGGGACCAGGTGCCTTCCATCCCGTGGCTTCCACATCCCTTAGGGCCTTGGAATCCTCTCTCTCCAACCAGTGAATAAGGAAAGGAAAAGAGATCACATGGGGAAGACTTTGTGCTAAGCCTGAAAGTATTGCACATCACTTTGTCCACTTCTGTTGGACAGAACCTCGTCATAAGGCCACATCTTACTGGAAGGGAAGCAGGGAATATAGTTTAGCTAGAGGAAGAGGAACAGGTTTGGAAAGCAGCTAGCCAATCTCTGATGCAGTGTTTGATGTGTACTTTGTCACACATAATCTAGGAAAGAGAAGTAGTAGGATTTGCATGTGGTTTTGTTGTTGGTGATAATAAACTAAATTTTTTAAGTAACCCATTTTGAAGGGAGTATTCATCTGGAGTTTATGAAATTATTTCAGTACATTACTGGGGAGATTATTAGAACTAGCAGGTATGGTCTCAGACTTAGAATGCTTCGGAGTGGGACACAGAAATTGATGTTTCAATACATTAGCAGAGTTTTTTTTGCAATATTTTATTTTATTTTATCTATTTTTTTTAGAGCGAGTGAGCATGAGTTGGGGGAGGGAGAGACAGAGAACATGAGAAATAATCTCAAGCAGACTCTGCACTGAGCATGGAGCCCAACATGGGGCCTGATCTCCCAACTCTGAGATCAGGACCTGGGCCAAATCAAGAGTCAGATGCTTAACCAACTGGTGCCCCTAGTAGGGTTTTTTGTTGTTGTTGTTTTTTAAGTTGTAATTTGAAACTCACTGCTGTAGAAGATTTGTTTTCACCCTTTAAATACATTCACTATGTTGCTTGTAATTAAACAATAGTAGAAAAATAGCAACTGTTTTTGGAGTACCTGCTATGATAGCCAGGCACTATGTTAAGTATTTTGCACACTTAAAGCCATTTAACCTTCACATCAAATGTATGAAGACTGTATTGTTGCTCTCATTTTGCCAAATGAAGAAATTGAACATTAGATCTACTACTACATTTGTTTAGGGCCATGTATTTGAGAGTGGTAAGTGGGAGTCTATTAAAGGATGAGATCAGTATGGTTCAGGATGTGTTTGGCCAGGATAGAGCCAAAGTTGAATCCTGCCCTGATGACCCGGTTCCTAAGGGTCTCTGAGGGAAATCTCTGCCCAGAGTATAAAATAAAAGTGTCCCCTTTTATTCTTAGTTAGGGCTTTGGTTCCAAACTCCAATGTACTACTGCAAGGAATGAGGCTGGCCAATTTGGAAGACTGGATTTTCCTATGCTAAATTGGCCTTGGGACCTTGGATCCGAGTGGAGCCAAAATGCCTGTTTGTTTTCATCCAAAGGTGCTATGAACGATTGTTTGGGCCTCCCCTAATTCATATATTGAAATCCTGACACCTAGTGTGATAGTATTGGGAGCTATGGCTTTTGGGAGGTAATTAGGTCATGAAAATGGAGCCCTCATGAATGAGATTCATACCCTTATAGAAGAGACCCCAGAGAGCTCTCTCCCCACCACACGAGTATACAATGAGAAGTCGGCAGTCTGCAGCCCAGAAGGAGACGCTCACCAGAACCTGACCATTTTATGACCCTGATCTTGGACTTATAGCTTCCAAAACTGTGAGAAAAATAAATTTCTGTGGTGTCTAAGTCACCCAGTCTATGGTACTTTGTCAGAGCTGCCCTGACCAAAACAATATGGCAGAAAGCTACCAGTTGTTATAGAGGAAAACCCAGAAAAATCATCAAAGGATGTTTAGAGTGGCTGTGCCAGGCCTTCTTGGTGGGAGCAGGTGCTTAAAAGGTTTCTGATCTCAAGATGTCACTATCACAGAGGTGGAGAGGCAGAGCCTGGTCTGTCGAGCTTCCAGGTCTCCTTCCTCTTACTATGCTAGTTCTCCCAGGCATATCATAGTCTCCTGGAGAGCTCTTCCCAAGTACATTAGAACATAAGCCTGAATGACAGTGTAGGCAGGCATACATGTCTTTTGTTTACTGCTGTCTCTTCTGTCCCTAGAATAGTGCCAGACACATAGTAGGTGCCATGGAAATATTTGCTTAATGAATTCTATTTTGTCTAACAAAAATAAGGTGCTATTAACGCTGCTTAGCATTAAAGGTCCTTCCTTCAGGTTCTCATGCCTCAGATTCACACTGGCAGTGAAGTTTCTGAGGAGAACTGTGTGTGAAAACATCTGCCTGAATCACAGCAAGCTGTTGCAGGAAGGAGAACAAAGGGGGATAGGTGAGTATATTTTCGCAAAAATTGTGTACTTAGCTGATAAGCTACATGGTGGTTTCTAAATTCTTTTTTATTTTTTATTTTTTTTTTAATTTTTATTTATTTACTTATGATAGTCACAGAGAGAGAGAGAGAGGCAGAGACACAGGCAGAGGGAGAAGCAGGCTCCATGCACCGGGAGCCTGATATGGGATTCGATCCCGGGTCTCCAGGATCGCGCCCTGGGCCAAAGGCAGGCGCCAAACCGCTGCGCCACCCAGGGATCCCTAAATTCTTTTTTATTGTGGTAAAATAAATATAGCAAAATTTGCCATTTTAAAAATCATTTTTAACTGTACAATTCACTAGCATTAATGGCACTAGTAAAACTGTGTGGCCAATCATACCAGTATTTCCAAAAATTTTTTGTTACCTCAAACAGAAACTCTGTACCTATTACACAATAATGTCATATTCCTTCCTCTCCCCACTGCCCAATATCCTCTAATCTAGTTTTTGTCTCTACGAATTTGCCTATCTTAGATATTTCATGTAAGTGTATTCATACACTTCTAGTCCTAACTTATTTGTATCTGACTTATTTCGCTCGGCACAGTATTTTCAAGGTTCATCCGTGTTGTTGCATATATATGAATTTCATTCCTTTCTAAGGCTGAATAATGTTCTACTCTGCATTTGTTTCCTCATTTATCAGTTCCTGGACACTTGAGTGGTTTTACACCTTTTGGCCATTATGAATATTGCTGCCATGACATGCAAGTATCTCTTTGGGTCCCTGTTTTCAGTTCTTCTGAGTATATACCTGGGAGTAGAATTGCTGGGTCATATGGTACTTCTATGTATGACTTTTCTCAGAACTGCCTGTTTTCCACAGCAGCTTCAGTATTGTACATTCCCACCGAAGTACACAAGAGGTCTAATCTCTCCACATCTTCTCCAATACTTGTTATTTTCTGTTGTTGTTGGATTTTTTTTTGTAGGCATCCTAGTACTTGTGAAGTGGTAGCTCATGGTTTTAATTTTCATTTTCCTAATGAATAATGATGTGGAGCATCTTTTCATGTGTTTATTGGCTGTTTGTACATCTTCTTTGGAGAAATGTTCATTCAACTCCTCTGCCCATTTTTAAATTAGGGTGTTTATTTTTGTCATTATTGAGTTGTAGGAGTTCTTTATATATTCTGGATATTAATCTCTTATGAGATGCATGAGTTGTAAATACTTTATCCTAGTTCATGTCGCCTTTTTACTCTATGATAGTATCCTTTGATGCATAAAAGGCTTTAATATTGATGACGTTCACTTTTTTTCTTTTGTTGTCTATGCCTTCAGTGTCATACTCAAGAAGTCTTTGCCAAATCCAATGCCATGAAGCTTTCTCTATATGTTTTATTTGAAGAGTTTCATAGTTTTAGCTCTTAAATTGAGGTTTTTGGTCTATATTGAGTTAATTTTTATATATGGTATCAGGTAATGGTCCAAATTAATTTTTTTTTTGTATATGGATGTTCAGTTATGCCATTACCATTTGTTGAAGAAACTGTCCCTTCCTCATTGAATGGTTTTGGCACCCTTGTCAAAAAACAGTAGACCATAGATGTGAAGGCATATTTCTAGGCTCTCAATTCTATTCCATTGGTCTATATGTCTGTCCTTATGCCAGTATCACACCGTTTTGATTATTGTAGCTTTATAGTGTGTTTTGAAATTGGGAAGTGTGGAGTCCTCCAACTTTGTTCTTTTTCAGGATGATTTTGGCTCTATGAAGTTCCTCGATTTTCAATATAGGTTTTAGGATGGATTTTTTCATTTCTTTTTTTTAAGATTTTATTTATTTATATGACAGAAAGAGAGTGTGTGTGTGAGAGAGAGGACAAGCAGGGAGAGTGGCAGGCAGAGGGAGAGAGAGAAGCAGGCTCCCTGCTGAGCAGGGACTCAATCCCAGGACTCTGGGATCATGATCTAAGCTGAAGGCAGACAGATGCTTAACTGACTGAGCCACTCAGGCACCCCAGGTTTTTTCATTTCTGCCATTGAGATGTTATAGAAATTACATAGAGTCTCTATATTGCTTTGGATAGTATTGTCATCTTAATGATTTTAAGTCTTCTAGTCCGTGAACATGGTATCTTTTCATTTATTTAGGTCTTTAATTTCTTTCAGGAATGTTTTGTAGTTGAGTGTACAACTCTTGCACTTCCTTGGTTAAATTTATTTTCAAGTATTTTATTCCTTTTTATGCTATTTTAGGTGAAATTGTTTTTTTTAATTTATTTTTTATTGGTGTTCAATTTACTAACATACAGAATAACCCCCCGTGCCCGTCACCCATTCACTCCCACCCCCCGCCCTTCTCCCCTTCCACCACCCCTAGTTCGTTTCCCAGAGTTAGCAGTCTTTATGTTCTGTCTCCCTTTCTGATATTTCCCACACATTTCTTCTCCCTTCCCTTATATTCCCTTTCACTATTATTTATATTGTTTTCTTAAGTTCTTTTTTGGATTGTTTATTGCTAGTGTATAGAAATATGACTGATTTTTTTGGTGTTGATTTTGTGTCTTGCAACTTTGTTGAACTTATTTTTGTAGCAGTTTTTTGGATTCTTTAGAGTTTTATATGTATAAGATCATGTCATCTGCAAATGGAGATAGTTTTACTTCTTTCTTTCTAATTTGGATGCCTTTTATTTCCCTTTCTTGCCTAATTGTTCTGGTTAGAACTTCCAGTCCTGTGTTGAATTGAAGTGGTAAAAGTGGGGATCCTTGTCTTGTTCCTGATCTTAGGGGAAAAGGTTTCAGTTTTTCACCACTGCGTATGGTATTAGATTTGGGTTTCTCACATATGGCCTTTGTCACTTTGAGGAAGTTCCTTTTTATTTCTAGTTTATTGGGTGTTTTTTTTTTATAATGGAAAGGTATTCTTTTTGTCAAATGTTTTTTCTACTTCAGTCGAGGTGATTATGTGGGTTTTCTCCTTCATTCTATTAACATGGTATATTACACTGATTGAGCTTCATATTTTGAGTCACCCTTGCATTCTTGGGATAAATTGCATTTGGTCATGGTGTATAGTTCTTTAAATGTGTTGCTGAATCTGGTTAGCCAGTATTTTGTAGAGGATTTTTGCAGCTATATTTATAAGGACTGTTGGTCTGCAGTTTTCTATTGTCATGTACCTGGCTTTGATATGAGGGTAATGCTGGCTTCATATCAGGAAGTATTCACTGTTTCAATTTTTTGGAAGAGTTTGAGAAGGATTGTTGTTATTTCTTCTTTAAATGTTTAGTAAAATTAATCAATAAGGCTATGTGGTTCTGGGCTTTTCTTTGTTGGGAAGTTTTTGATTACTGATTCACTCTCCTTATTGTTATAGGTCTATTCAGATTTTTCTGTTTCTTCTTGAATTAGTTTTGATATTTTGTGTGTTTGTAAGAATGTGTGAATTTCATCTAGGTTACCCAATTTGTTGGTGTGTATACTTGTTCATAATCTTTTTAACATCTGTAAAGTTGATCTAATGTCTCCTTTTTCATTTCTGATTTTAGTAATTTGAGTCTTCTCTCATTTTTCTTAACTACTCTAGTTACAGTTTGTCAATTTTGTTGATCTTTTCAAAGAACCAACTTTAAAAAAAATTTTTTTCTTCTATTCTTTATTTATCTCCTCTCTAATCTTTTCATCTGTCCCTGTCCTAGCTTCGAGTTTGGTTTCTCTTATTTTTTTTTTTTTTTTGGTTCCTTCAGGTGTAATTAAGTTACTGATTTGAGATCATTCCTCTTTTTTAACGTAGACACTTACAGCTAAGAATTTCTCTCTGAGCCCTACTTTTGCTGCATCTGATGACTTTTGGTATGTTATGTTGTTTTCATTTTTCCCAAGGTATTTTCTAATTTCCTTTGTGATTTCTTCTTTGACTTATTGGTTAAGAGTGTGCTGTTTAATTTCCACACATTTGGGGCACCTGGGTGGCTCAGATGGTTAAGCCTCTGCCTTCAGCTCAGGTCACGACCATCAAGTCCTGGGATTGAGCCCCACATCAGGCTCCCTGCTCAATGGGGAGTCTGCTTCTCCCTCTCCTCCTGTTTGTGCTCTCTCTGTCTCTCTCTTTCAAGTGAATAAATTTTAAAAATCTTTAAAAAGTCCACACATCTGTGAGTTTTCCACTTTTCTTTCTGTTATTGATTTCTAGTTCATCCCATTGTGATGGGAAAAGATACTTTGTAAACTTTTAGCCTTTTTCATTTTTTTAAGACTTGTTTTGTGACCTAACTTATGGTCTATCCTGGAGAATGTTAAAAATATGTACTTGAGAAGAATGTGTACTCTGATCTTGTTGGGTGGAGTGTTCTGTATGTGTCTGTTAGGTCTAGTTGGTTTATAGTATTCTTCAAGTCCTCTAATTCTTTATTGATCTTCTGTCTGGTCTTTATGTTATTGTTAGTTGGTTATTGAAGTCTTCAACTATTATTATAGAACTAGGTCTTCCAGGATGCCTGTTTGGCTCAGGGTGTGATCCTGGAGTGCCAGGATCAAGTCCCACATCGGGCTTCCTGCATGGAGCCTGTGTCTCCCTCTATGTTTCTGCCTCTCTCTTTGTGTCTTTCATGAATAAATAAATAAAAACTTTTTTAAAAAAAAGAACTAGGTCTTCCTTTAGTTCTGTCAGATTCTGCTTCATATGTTTCTGGGATCCATTTTTAGGTTTGTATTTGTTTGTATTTGTTGTATCTTATTGATAGGTTGAACATTTTATCAATATATATCTTTGTCTATTGTAATATATTTTTTTAACTTAAAATCTATTTTGTCAGATAATATAGCCACCCCACTTCCCTTGTGGTTACTATTTGCATAGTCTATTTTTTTTTACTATCCTTTTACTTTCAACCTCTTTGTGTCTTTGTATTCAAAGTGATTCTCTTGTACACAACATATAGATGGATTATTTGTTTCTACCCATTCTGCCAGTCTCTGACTTTTAATTGTAGAGCTTAATTTTTTGACATTTAAAGTAATTGCTGGTAAGGTAGGACTCCTTCTGCCATGTTGGTTTTTGTTTTCTATATGTCTTATATGGTTTTTGTTCCTCATCTCCATTACCACCTTTTTTGTGTTTAGTTGATTTTTTGTAGTGTATAGTTTTGATCTTCTTTCCTTTTCTGTATATTGTTATTTTCTTGCTGGTTATCTTGGAGATTTCACTTAATATCTTAAGCTTTTAGTAACACATTTTGAATAGTACCAACTTAGTTTCAGTATTATACACACTCTGTTCCTATACCTCTGTTCCTTTCCCTTTATATTGTTATTGTCAAGATTACATATTTATACATTGTGTATCTATTGACATAGATTTATAATTATTATTTGAAATTGCCTTTTTAATCATATAAAAAGAAGAGTTATAAAAAAAAAGAAGAGTTATAAACCAAAAGTATTGTTTTTTTACATTTACCTGTGTTCTTCACCAGTGTTTTTTATTTTTTCCTATGGTTTCAAGTACTGGCTGGTGTCTATTCATGTCAGCCTGAAGTACTCCTTAAGCATTTCTTATAGGTCAAGTCTACTCATAAGGAACTCCACTAGCTTTTTCTGGAGATGTTTCTCCAGAAATGTTTCTGGAGATGTCTTAATTTCTCCTTCATTCTTGAAAATTTGTTTTTGCCAGGTACAGAATTCTTGGTTGACATTTTTTTTCTTTCAGCACTTTAAATATGTTATTTCACTTTCCTTCTAACCTCTGAGGTTTCTGCTAAGAAATCAGATTTCATTTTATTGAAGACCCCTTGTATGTGACAAGTCACTTCTCTTTTCTCCTTTCAAGGTTCTCTTTGTCTTTACCTTTCAACAGTTTCATTATAGTGTGTCTCAGTGTGCATCTTTTGAGTTTATCCTGGTTAGAGATCATTGAGCTTCTTGAATGTGTAGAGTAACGGATGTCATCAAATTTGAGAAGTTTTAAGCCATAATTTCTTCAAATATTCTTTCTAATTCTTTCTCTGTCTCTCCATCTGGGACTTCCATAATGCATTATTGGTC
This sequence comes from Canis lupus baileyi, assembly GCF_048164855.1. Lineage (NCBI taxonomy): Eukaryota > Metazoa > Chordata > Mammalia > Carnivora > Canidae > Canis > Canis lupus. The sequence continues at coordinate 84,706,434 of NC_132876.1, forward strand.
CTCTTGATGGTGTCTCACAGGTCCCTTAGGCCGTGTTCACTTTTCTTCAATTGTTTTTACTTTCTGCTCCTCAGACTTCATAATTTCAATTGTTCTATCTTTACATTTGCTAATTCTGTCTTCTGCTTGCTCGAATATGCCATTGAGCCCTTCTAGTCAATTTATTATTTCAGTTATTGTACTTTTCAGCTCTAGAATTCTAACACTTCCTTTTTAAAATTTCTACCTCCTTTTTGATATTCTCATTTTGTTTATACATCATTTTCCTGGTTTCCTTTATTTCATTGCTCATGGTTTCCCATAGCTTTTTAAGCATATTTCAGATAGTTGACTTAAAGTTTCTGTCTAGTATGTCTAATATCTCAGCCTTCTTAGGAAGGAGTTTTTGCTTGGTTGCTATAAACCTTTTAGTTTTTTCCAGAATTTTGAAAAAGTTGGTTCTGACAGTTTCTGCTTATTTTTTTTATATTTCTATGAAGGAACAGGAGTTTGGACCTGCCTACTCCATCATTTTGCTGACATTCCTCACCACATTGTGCTTTTAAAAAATTACAAATAAATAAATAAATAAAAACAGTAAATAAATAAAAATTACATTTTGTATATTTTCAGAGACACCATGATCTCTGGGAAAAAATAGTATTAAGTCCTGTTTTGTTAAACTTGTGTACCATGTCACTAAGAGTAAAAGTCCTGAAGTAGTCTTTTAAATTTTATTGTGGGCTTCTATCACATGCTTTTGCTGAGAAGCTAGAAAGAGAAAATTCTAATTGGGGTGTAACTTATCATACATAGAGTTTAAGTTTATATTAAACAAATCTCTTCTTTACCTACTCCCCATCTACCTCTGAAACACATTGTGGGTAAAGACACATTTACCTCAAACTGTCTTGGGTTATTAAAAAAGTTGATTCACAGATAACTTTGTGTTGGGCATAGACCTAAGTGTGGCAGAGACTCCAGGTATCTCCCAATATTCATTCTCCCTTTCATCCTTCTAATAGGACCATTAGTTTTAGCTCAGCATATTTCTATGCAATGAAAACACTGTATTTCTTGGCCTCTCTTGTGGTTAGGTGTCCTATGATCAAGTTCTGACTAAAGATTGAAAGTGCTGTGTGGATTTTGAGCAAATATCTATAAAAGGAAGGGAATATGCACTTCTTCTGTCATTCCTTCTATTTTTTTGAATGTCAATGTTATGGCTAGGCCTTCAGCAGCCATATTGGATCCAGAGGTAACTTTGGGAATGGAAGACACTTCTAGCAATACATCAAGATAGGTGGAGCTGGGATCTCTGATAGCATAGAGCTGCTGTGCTAGACCTGGACTGAATACTTCCAGACATCTTACAAGTGAGAGAGAAATGAGTGTTTGTTATTTGCTGCTGAATCTAATTTTAACTTTTATACCGGGCTCTGAGTTCCACTTGAAACTCGAGTGTGATAGATGGGACTGTTTTGAGGACCTGATGCAGTTGTTTATGACTATAATGGATAAGACACTGCTTGGGATTCTAGGGGGAGGCCAAAGAATAGGCAGTACAGGTCCAGAGAAAGTGTTTGAAAAAAGAGTTAAGATTCAAAGTACCACTTACATTTGGTAACTGCTTGGGCGTCTGGTGGCCACCCACAGATGTGGTGATTTGCTAGAAAGACTCATGGGATTAAGAGACATATATAGTCAGAGCTATGATTTATTATAGTGAAAGGATAAACAGCAGGATCAGCAAGGGGAAAAGAAGTAATGGGTGGAGTCTGGAAGAGTCTAGATGGGGCCTTCTAAAGTTCTCCCTTAGACGATTTGAAGTAGGCTTTCACAGAACAAGCTTCTTCTTCCAGCAGGTAGATACAGCAACACATGCACAGGGTTTCTGCCTAGGGAATCTTGCTTAAGACTCCAACTTTTTTTTATTGAGGGCTGATCAGGACGCTCACTGAAATTTCTGACTCCCAGAAGGAAAGCAGGCGTTTGTCATAAATCACATTCACAAAAACAACTTAGCCAGGCTAGTATGGCAGAATTCAATGTCCTAGACCCACAGAACAACCTTATCAATTAGTAACACAGGGAATATTCTATACACCATATTCAAATGAGCTATTACAAGGATCAACCATGCAAGCAGGCCCTCCTAGAGATCACAACATCAGGCCTGTTATGTTAACGTTTTCCTGCAGAATAACATGTGGTGTCAGCTGACTGTTAGTTTTTTGTGTTCCTGAGGTTTCTCTAGTCATCCACTCTTTTATTTTTAAAATCATTAGTTTTTAAAATTTAATTAAATTAATTTAATTAAATTTAATTTTGTTTTTTGTGTGTGGGCATATGTGTAAATGTCTTTATTCCACCTTCAATTTGAAAGATGTTTTTGCTGGGTATAGAATTCTATATTGATTTTTTTGTATATTTTTTATTGGAGTTCGATTTGCCAACATATAGCTTAACACCCAGTGTCATCCCATCCAGTGCCCCCCTCAGTGCCAGTCACCCCGTCCCCCCACCCACCTCCCCTTCCATTACCCCTTGTTCATTTCCCAGAGTTAGGAGTCCCTCATGTTCTGTCACCCTCTCTGATATTTCCCGCTCATTTTCTCTCCTTTCCCCTTTATTCCCTTTCACTATTTTTTATATTCCCCGGATGAATGAGATCATATAATGTTTGTCCTTCTCAGATTGACTTACTATTATGTTGATTTTTGTTTTTCTCCAGTCTCTATTTCCTGCTCCATCACCTTTTTGCTTATATTGTTTCTGATGAGAGATATGACATCACCTTTGTCTTTGTCCTGTATATGTACACGTCTTTCCTCTCTGGTTGCTTTTAAGATTTTCTGTTTATCACTGATTTTTAACAATTTGATTATAACTTACCTTGGTGTCATTTTCTTTGTGTTTCATGCACTTGGGATTCATTTGGTTTTTCAGGTGTATAGTTTTCATTAAGTTCGTAAAAATTTTGGCCATTACTTCTTCAAATATTTCTTTTTTCCTTTCCTTTTCCCCTTCAGGAGCTCCAGTTACCTGTATATTAGACCACTTGCAAGTTGTTACACAGATCACTGTGCCTTTTCATATTTTTGGATGATTTTTTTCCATGTGTTTCACTTTGGATGGTTCTTTTGCTATGCCCTTAAGATAACTCATCTTTTTTCTCCTGCAACACCTAATATGCCATTACAGATTACTGCATCTAGTGTATTTTTTATTTTTTAAAGATTTGTTTATTTATTTGGTGGGGGAGGGACAGAAGGAGAGAGAGAGTCTTAAGTAGGTTTGGCCCTGAGCATGGAGCCCGAGGTGGGGTCCGACCTCACAACCCTGGGATCATGACCTGAGCCAAAACCAAGAATCGGAAGCTTAACCAACAGTGCCACCCAGTCAACCCCAATCCATATTGGGGGGACTAAGATGTTTTTTTCATCTTAGATGTTGTTGTTTTTATGCTCAGAAGTTCTTCCATGTGTCTGCTTAACTTTTTGAACACATGGAATATATTATAATAATTATTTTAATGACCTTCCTTGCTACTTCTAAAATTTCAGTCAGTTTCATTTGATTGATTGATTATCCTCCTAATTATGGATTGCATTTTCCTGCCTCCTTGTATGCCTGCTAATTTTTAGTTGGATGCCAGACGTTGTAAATTTTACCTTGTTAGGTGCTGGACGTGTTTGTATTCCTAAAAATCATCCTGCACTTTGTTCCTAGATGCAGTTAACTTAAGAATAGTTCGATCCTTTGGGGTCTTGCTTTCATCATTTGTTAGATGGGTCTAGAGCAGTGCTAGTTATTCCTACTACCAAGGCAAGACCATCCTGATTATTCTACCCAAATATCCTATGAAATGTCAGTTTTTCCAGTCTGGCTAGTGAGGCCTTGTACTGTCCCTGTAGCCAGGTACTGTTCTCTCTTGTCCTTTCAGATTGTTCTTTCCCCTCATATGCATATGCTAATGTCTTCTGAATACCCAAGGGAGAGACCCTCTGTGGACCTTCAGGATTCTCTCTATTTAGGTCTCCTTTTTTTTTTTAAATTTTTAAAATTTATTTATGATAGTCACAGAGAGAGAGAGAGAGAGAGAGGCAGAGACACAGGCAGAGGGAGAAGCAGGCTCCATGCACCGGGAGCCCGACGTGGGATTCGATCCCGGGTCTCCAGGATCGCGCCCTGGGCCAAAGGCAGGCGCCAAACCGCTGCGCCACCCAGGGATCCCCTCTATTTAGGTCTCCTTGCTGGTCTTCTGTCCCATGAACATTGTTTATTTATTTATTTTTAAATATTTTATTTATTTATTCATGAGAGAGAGAGAGAGAGAGGCAGAGACCCAGGCAGAGGGAAAAACAGGCTCCATGCAGGGAGCCTGATGTGAGACTCGATCCCTGGTCTCCAGGATCACACTCTGGGCTGAAGGCAGCGCTAAACCACTGAGCCACCCTGGCTGCCCTGTCCCATGAACTTTAGCTGCCTTTGGATGTAGACTCTTGGCTTTGTCAATTTAGGGAGCTGGCTAGACTTTGTATCAGTTTCCTCTCCCTGCTTTATGGCTTAGAAACTCTCTGAAGGTAGTAAGCTGGAACAATCATAGTACTCACCCCATTTTTCCCCATCTCAGGGATCAGTTCTTTATTGCCTGATGCGTGGTGTCTTGAAAACCATTATCTCATGTATTTCTTTGTTTTTGTTTCAGGCATGAAGATAAATCCAGTCCCTGTTTCTCTGTCTTATCTGGAAGTGGAAGCCTTCATTTCATAAAGGAGTTTTAATCTTTTTTTTGGGGGGGGGTCATTGTAACCCCCATACACATACACTCTGTCTTTTGGTATTTCTTTGTTTGAACCATGGACTTTATATGTGTGTCTATGTCTTCATGCAGTTATGTGTATTTGTATACAAACCGACAGACATTTAAAACAAGCCTACCGTAAACTATCATATTCTAGTCTAGGAATATGTTGGCTACTGTATTTTTTTGCTGTTGAGAGAACTGGGGAAAGAAACAATTGCATTCATTAGCGAGTAGGCTATTAATGAGCCAGAGTGATTCTCTTCAGTGGTATGAATGAGAGAATTGTCTGCTTTCAGTGGCAGTGTTCTGTGGAGTGTTTGTGATGGCACTGAAGAGAGACACAGTCAAGATGGCAATCTGTAGTGATTTTTTATCCACTGTGGAGAAATCTGGTAAAGGGTATAGCTCTGATGTGGCAGATGAAGTCCTCCCAGTCCACTCAGGAAAAAAGAGACAAGTAGTTCAGTCCAGGGCAACTATGAACCAAGACATTGGAAGACCTTAGAAGACAGACAGGGTGCATTGAAGCAGCCTAGAAATAAGCAACAGCAGGCAGCCACTGTCACCCCTAGGGCTGACACAGGGAGGAGGTAGCATTGCCAGAGCCCAGGAATGAGGTTGCCTGGCAGGAACTGGAATCACTGTGGGGGCTGCCTAGTGAGACATGGGACCTGGAGAGAGGGCTGTCTGGTGGAAGCTTCGGCCATAGAGATCACATAGCCATTGCTAGAGAGGGAGGATAGACAGAGGGTACAGAAGGAGAGGAGGAGAGAGCACACAAGCATGTGCTCCTACAGCAAAGAGATGAAGATACCCTGGCTTCTTTTCTCTCCCACTCTAGTCTCTCACCGTGCTGCCCATTGGATGAATCTCACTGGAACACTGGGAAGGGGAGCCTGGAGATGAAGTTTACTGGGGTCAACCCAACCCCTTCCCTTCTCTCCCTGCCCCCTGCAAATGTAGCAGAGCAAGAAAGGGCAGAAAATAGATCTGAGGGCACAGAAGCCCAGGACTGGCATGATGACCCTGACTCAAATTAAAGGCCTATTCTGGTGAGCAGTAGATCCAATACCTGGATATGGCCCAGGAGGGAGGAGAAAAGCTGCATGGTCAGCCTCAAAAGAACCAATATCCCTCCCAGCAGACTTCACGGGTGGGGGAGAAGGAAGCTAGGTGTTGAGGCACAACTGGATTTGCTGTGGTAATGTATGCCCAAAGGCTGGGGTGAGGTAATTATGATAAACAGTTGTTCACATTTGAAATGTTAAGTCTATGCATGAAAAAGCACCCCACCTACATCAACTATTTTTTTAAATTTTTTTTTAATTTTTATTTATTTATGATAGTCACAGAGAGAGAAAGAGAGAGAGGCAGAGACACAGGCAGAGGGAGAAGCAGGCTCCATGCACTGGGAGCCCGATGTGGGATTCGATCCCGGGTCTTCAGGATCGCGCCCTGGGCCAAAGGCAGGCGCCAAACCGCTGCGCCACCCAGGGATCCCTACATCAACTATTTTGTAAGCTTACCAATCAGTGCCCTTTGTATAGTATAATTTACATTATGATTTGATGTACACATTAATATTTGTAAGCAAAACATTTAGATATTTCTGTAACAGTGTCTTTTTGTCATAGAGCCACCTTAGCAGTGATACCCTAGGATATCTAAGCCCTTTTATGATGAGTTCAGCCAGGAAAACTGTGCCTGCCGAGGGTACTGAATGACATTATTTAGTTTTGTAGCAACATCTGTTCAGTTTCTACAATTGAGGTAGTGTTTGGAAAATTCCTAATTAGAGTTGGGTTTCTGTAAAAGAGGACAACTTTAGAGGAGTAGGTCACATAAGCACCTGCTGTATTCTTAGTCTCCTCCGCTAGTATGGAGGGCCTGGTTGGGCCAATGACATAAGGTCAAAGATGTGATGCAGGTTTGAGCATTTTGCTCTACCTCAGAAGGCCAAATGGGCATCAAGCATTTATGTGTTACAAGAACATATAAGTTTATTGAAACCAGTTCTTTCTTTCATTGGAATAATAGCAAGTCAGGTAAGAAAATCTTATATCAAACTGATCAGAATCCTTGATTAGATACTATAGGAGTTACCAATCTTTTAAAAAATTTTATTTATTTGAGAGACGGAATGAGTGAGAGGAGGCACACGAGCAGGGGCAGAGGAAAAGGAAAAGCAGGCTCCCCTGCTGAGCAGGGAGCCCAATATGGGACTCGACCCAGGACCCTGGGATCATGACCAGAGCTAAAGGCAAATGCTTAACCAACTGAGCCACCCAGGTGCTCCAGTTTCCTATCTTTCTATGTTTATCTGATTAACTAAAGTTCAGTGAATTGTTATTTAGTGCATTATAATTTGCTTGACACAGTCTTTCAGTATTTCACATATCTAACCTTTCTGGGAAAAGGCTGCATATAAAGTAAAAGTACACTCGAAAAACGAATAAACAGCCTTCTGGTTTCACCTCAGAGATGCAGACCATAGAGCTCCCATCCTTACAACGAGAAAAAAGCTGGACAAATTGCAAATCAACGACTTCTCTTGAATGCATCAGAAAACTGAGACTTCAGAGCATACAACTAACCCCAAATCGAGAGTGATACAGGAGTCACTACAGGGAGAAATAGGACTTGAGCATTTGCATACCCAGGACAGACACTGCTGAATGTCATATAAGCCAGTAAGATTAAACTAGTATTTTTAAATGAATTGCTAAAGGCTGGGGGCCAGAGGTAGAGGAAGTTCTCCCCCTTACAGACTTTAACAGGCCAAGTGGAACAAATAAAAAATAGCTGGCAAGATAGTAGATTTTAATCCCACCATATCAGCATTCATTTTAAATGTGAAAATGTGAGTGGCCTAAAAGAGATAATCAGATTAGATTTAAAAAAGAATGCAACTGTATGCTATTTATAAGAAACCCACTTTAAGCATAAAGGCATGGATAGATTAAAAGTCAAAAGAAGGATAAAGATAAATTATGTAACAGTAAGCAAAAGAGAGAGGAGTAGCTATTATTAATTTAAAATGAAGTAGACTTCATAACAATGATATCCCAAGTGCGAGTGGCTCAGCGGTTTGGCACCTGCCTTCAGCCTAGGGCATGATCCTAGAGCCCCGGGATCGAATCCCACGTTGGGCTCCCTGCGTGGAGCCTGCTTCTCCCTCTGCTTGTGTCTCTGCTTCTCTTTATCTCTCTCTGTGCCTCTCATGAATAAATAAATTTTTAAAAAAAAGCAAGTTAGAAGACCCATCTACCCAGATACAGGTAGTCCCGCTTTGCATCAGTCTGTATGTATGAATTGAAGTTACCATGGTTTAGTTAAATAACATCAGTCTCCTAACAACATGATTCAAATTTTTGGTACCATGGTATATTAATTGCCCAAAGTAAAAACTTTACTGCTAGTTCTTTACTCCAGAAATCACTATGTAAATAACAAATGCACATCAGGATCAGCGCCCAATCATAGTCATCTCTTTCAAAGTCTGTCTGTTATTGGTTACTGTCCTTTTGTTATTCAATCCGCATGTGGACAGCAAAGCATAGAGTTGTGTTGCCTCCTTGTCTCCCAGTGATAAATCCATGTGACATTTTATCAAAATGCATAACTGAAAGAGGAAATGGGCCAACAAAGATGAAAGTGAAGCCAAAAAAAGTAATAACACTGGAAGATAAATTTATATCAAACATAAATGGAATTACAGTTGACCCTTGAACAACATAGGTTTGAATTTCACAGGTCCACTTATACGTGGATTTCTTTTTTGATATGTACAGTACCATAAATATATTTCCTTTATGATTTACTTAACATTTTCTTTTCTTTGGTATGTCGTTGTAAGAATACAGTATGTAATGCATACAACATACAAAATATGTGTTAGTTGACTGTTATCAGTAAGGCTTCCCAGTCCATAGAAGGGTATTAGTGGTTACATTTGGGGGCAGTCACAGGTTGCATCTGGATTTTTGACTGCATGGCAGGTCAGTGCCCCAATGCCTGTGTAGTTCATTTCGACAAAATACCTGATAGCAGAAATGTTGACACTGCCATCATTTGAGAAACTCTAGATCACAGCCAGAAGAACTTAAAGAAGGGGAACTTACTGATATAAATGAGCAGAGTGGTTGTGATGAAAAGCATGAAGATTTCAGAGGAAGTGATGCCAGCAAAAAAGAGTTCCTCAGATTGAAGGAACTCTTGGAAGTATTTCAAGACATTGAAAGTGCTAAGGATATAATGTGGAAGCTGATCCTAACCCAGAAAGGAGTGTGACAATTTGCCATGGCATAGAAAAGATGCTTACTCTGTATTGTCAGTTATAGGACAAGGAGAAGAAAGCACACTGTTCAAACTACTCTTAAGTTTTTTTTTTTTTAAACAAAGAAATAGCTTTAGTTCTCAATATTTCTGATGTTTTAAATTATGGTACACTAATATTAGTTTTACTATCGTTTTACTTTCTCTTTACACTTAAAGTCAAGAGTAAGAGTCTTTAATGTTTCCACAAACTTTTTTAAAGACCATGGTACAATTATATTTTTTCCCATTGATTATTAAGATTGCTTTTCTTCCTTTTTGTAAAATAGGGTGCATGTATGTACACAGGCCAGGGGAGGAGGGGCAGAGGGAGAAGGAGAGAGAGAATCTTTTTTTTTTTTATGATAGTCACAGAGAGAGAGAGAGAGGCAGAGACATAGGCAGAGGGAGAAGCAGGCTCCATGTAGGGAGCCCGACGTGGGATTCGATCCCGGGTCTCCAGGATCGCGCCCTGGGCCAAAGGCAGGCGCTAAACCGCTGCACCACCCAGGGATCCCTGAGAGAGAGAATCTTAAGCAGGCTCCACACCAAGTGCAGAACCCGACTCAGGGCTCAACTTGGGGCTTGATCTCACAACCCTGAGATCATGACCTGAGCCAAAATCAAGAGTCAGCCACTTAACTGACTAAGCCACCCAGATGCCTCAAGATTGCCTTTCATGCTTTCAGCTTGTATAGTCAATTTTTGTGGTTCCCACTACCATGCAGGACTGTCTACACTATTTAGCAATTAAAAAGAATGAAGTGCTGATTCATGCTTAAAACATGGATGAACCTCAAAATTATCATGCTAAATGAAAGAAGTCATACACAAAAGGATACCTACTGTGTGATTCCATTTATGTGAAATATTTAGAAAAAGTAAATGTATAGAAACAATGTATTAGTGGTTGCCTGGGGCTGAGAATAGAAAGCAGTATTAACTATGAGTGGGTACCAAGGAATCTTACTGGGATAAGGGTGGTGATAGTTGCATAACTTGGTAAATTTAGTAACAAATATTGAATTATACACATAAATTGGGTGAATTTTATGGAATCAAAGTTGTTTTTTCTTAAAAATGAAGGCAACGTGGTGCCTGGCTGGCTCAGTCGGTGGACTACATGACTCTTGATCTCAGGGTTGTGAGTGTGAGCCCCACATTGGATGTGGAGCTTACCTAAATATAAAATCTTAAAAAATTGAAAGTGAATATATATTCCCAGATAAACAAAGACTGAAATAATTTGTTTCTGGCAGATCTGTCTTAGAAGAAATACTAAAGTCTTTTAGGCTTAAAGGAAGTGACATTAGACAACAATTTAAATGTATACAAATAAATAAAGACTCCTGGAAAATGTGAATATATGAGTAACTATAAAAAACGGCATAAATATTTACATTTCCTCTTTTGTTCTTTAAATTTTTAAAAAGACATAAAATTGAATTTAACAATAATTATAATGCTGTGTTGTGAGGTTTGTAGCATATACAGTTGACATATTTTAAGATACTAACATGAAGGAGGTATGTGGAAATGGAGCTAGGATCACAGAAAGTTTCAATTTCAATAATTCCCTCCTGGAATTAAATTAGCATCACACTGAAGTAGACTGGAATGAAGATGACTATTATAATCCCTAGAGCAACCACTATGAGAACAAAAAAACAAACTCAAAAACATAGTGAAAAAACCCTAAAGGAATGAAAATTACACACACACCCAAATACATATATATACAAACACAGAAAGTGCAGACGTGTGTGTGTGCACACAAGGAGGCAGAGAAAAAGTAGCAAAGATCCAAAATGACATGAAACATAGGAAATCAGTAGCAAATATGGCAGTCATAAATCCAACCATTAAATGTGACTGGACCAAACACTGCAGTCAAAAGGCAGAAATGGTCAGACTAAAAAAAAAAAACAAAAACAAAACCTAAGATTCACCTAGATGCTGTCTAAAAGAGACATGCTTTAGATAAGCATTTCTCAACCTTGATGCCATTGAAATTTGGACTGGGTAATTTTTTGTTGTGGGAGGTATCCTGTGTGTTGTAGGGTATTAGTAGCATTCTTGGCCTTTATCTATTACATGTCAGTAGTAGCCATGGAATTGTGATAACCAGAAATTTCTCCAGCTATTGCAAATGTCACATAGGGGGCAAAATTGCTCCCAGCTGAGAAGCATTGCTTTAGATTCACACACACACACACACACACACACACACTGAAAGTAAAAGGATGGAAAAATACATGCCAGCTAATAATCATAAATCACTGGAGTAACTATATTAATATCAGGACAGACTTGGAAGACAAGAAGTGTAGTTATAGACAAAGGGGGACACTTTATATAATGCCTTCAGAAAGATATAAAAATTATGAAAACCTGTAGGTAATACACCTGAAAACAGAGTCCCCAAACATGAAGCAAAAACCAAGAGACTTGAAGAGACAGATATGCAATTCAATAATAATGAATAGGGACTTCTATCCCCTTTTCCCAAAAATTGAAAGAACAACTAGATAAAAAACAGGTTATAGAAGGTTTGAACATCATCATCAACTGCTTGACCTCACTGACATTTATAGAACAAAACAAAATACACATCCTCTCTAAGCGTACGTGTAACATTCTACAGAATAGATTCTACACTTAGCCATAAAACATGTCTTATTAAATTTTAATAGATTGAAATCATACAAAGAATATTCTCTGATCTCAGAGGAATTAAATTTTTTTTTTATTTATGATAGTCACACAGAGAGAGAGAGAGGCAGAGACACAGGCAGAGGGAGAAGCAGGCTCCATGCACCGGGAGCCCGATGTGGGATTCGATCCCGGGTCTCCAGGATCGTGCCCTGGGCCAAAGGCAGGCGCTAAACCGCTGCGCCACTCAGGGATCCCGGAATTAAAATTTGACTCAACAACCACAAAAGAAATTTCGCAAATATCCAAATAGTTTTTATAGTTTTATAACATGTATGCATAGCCCTTAATATGTTTAGTCTTGCCTGTTTTTGCACTTCCTGAGTCTCTTGCAAATAAATGTTTTTTGAACACATAGTGCAAGTATAAAAACAAATTTAAAAGAGACACATTGAAAAAGATATACCCTATCCTCCTATCCATTTCTCCTTGATGTTGTAGTAACCACTTTTGTTGTGTTTCTTTTCATAAATAAAAGCAAATAAAAATATATGTGCTAATTTCTACCTTTCTCTGCATAAAGTAGTATACCATGTGTCCCTAGACTGCACCTGTGCTTTTCATTTACATTGTCCTGGAAATGTATCATATTAGATTAAAGAACCTTCTTCATTCTTTTATAGTTGCAAGGTATTCTGTTGTGTGGAGGTATCATAATTAGTCCTTTGTTGGTGGGCTCTAGGCTTGTTTCCAGTCTTATTGTAGCAAAGAGTACTGCACTGGATAATATTGAACATTTTGTCCATGTGTGGTTGTCTCTGTGGGACAGATTCCTAAAAGCAGGATTGCTGGATGAAAAGGTAAATATACTTGCAATTTTGGATGATATTGCCAGATTCTTATTAGAAGTTTTACCATTTTCCACTCTTAGCAGCAGTGTCTTGCCAACAGGGTATGTTGTCAAACTTTTGGATTTTTGTCAATTTGAGAGATAAGAATGTGGTCTCGGTGTTGTTTAATTTGCATTGCTCTTATAAATAATACCTTTTCAAAAGCTTAAGAGCCATTTTTTTGTGAATTGTGCATTTATATTTTTGGCCTATTTTTTTTCTGCAGACTTCTCTTTTTCTTGAGTGTAGGAGCTTCTTATACTTCTTATGCATAGGGAGATTAGCCCTTTATCTGTGATGAGTTGCAATTTTTTTTCAGTTTGTCTTTAAAAAAAACAACTTTGATTATGTTTTTCTCCCTCTTACAAGATTGTTCTTGCTATTAAATAGTTGAAGTTTTCAAGTTTTTCTTTTAAGATGTCTGGACTTCATCATTAGAAAGGCACTCCCCAGGGGAGCCTGGGTGACTCAGTCAGTTAAGTGTCTGCTTTTGGCTCAGGGCCTGATCTCAGGGTCCTGGGATCAAGCCCCACCGTGGGCTCTCTGCTCAGCGGGGAGTCTGCTGCTCCTTCTCCCTCTGCCTGCTGCTCTGCCTGCCACTTTCCCTACTTGTGCTCTCTCTCTCTCTCTCTCTCTGTGTCAAATAAATAAATAAAATCTTTAAAAAAAGAAAGGTACTCCCCAAATGCCTACCCCATTGTCCCAACACCAATGACGAAAAAAATCCATATTGAGCCTGCTGGTTGGAGATACTTTCTCTATCGTATACTAAATACCTGTATGCATTTCTGGACTTTTTTTGCTTCTCCATTGGTATGCCTCCATTCATGAATTAATGCTACTGATACTGGTATTATACCGATATTAATTAGTACCAATGGTAGAGGCCTTTTGAGTATTTAAAAATCTCATAGGGCTAATGCCCCCCGTGGCTCATTTTTTCCCCCTGAGTTTTCTTCGTTCTTCTTGTCTGCTTAGTTTTATAGATGACTCTATAATTGGCTTGTCTAGTTCCTTCCAAAGGCCTAGTGGTATTTTCATTGGAATAACATTGGATTTAGGAATCAGTGTGGGAAGAAAAATTTTTACGGTGCCGATTCTTCCTATTCAAGGGTTTCTTAGGCCTTTCCATTTTTCAAGACTTCTGTGTTCCTCAGGAATGTTTTTGGGTTTTCCTCTTTAGTTTTACACATTTCTGGTAAACCTTATTCCTATATATTTTATTTATTTTATTTTTTAAAAGATTTTATTCATTCATTCATTCATTCATGAGAGACACACAGAGAGAGAGAGAAAGAGAGAGAGGGGCAGAGACATAGGCAGAGGGAGAAGCAGGCTCCATGCAGGCAGCCTGATTTGGGACTCGATCCTGGGTCTCCAGGATCACACCCTGAGCCAATGGCAGGAGCTAAACCGCTGAGCTACCCAGGGATCCCCCTATGTTTTTGTTTCTATAATGAAGTTTTCTTGTCCATTGTATCTTTAAACTGTATTGTTGTTCTGGGTTTCCTTTCTCTTAAATTTGCTTAGCCACATTATTTTTTACTTTCTTTAATCTCATTTTATTTTTTATTTTTTTAAATTTATTTTTTATTGGTGTTCAATTTACCAACATACAGAATAACACCCAGTGCCCGTCACCCATTCACTCCCACCCCCCGCCCTCCTCCCCTTCTACCACCCCTAGTTCGTTTCCCAGAGTTAGCAGTCTTTACGCTCTGTCTCCCTTTCTGATATTTCCCACACATTTCTTCTCCCTTCCCTTATATTCCCATTCACTATTATTTATATTCCCCAAATGAATGAGAACATATAATGTTTGTCCTTCTCCGACTGACTTACTTCACTCAGCATAATACCCTCCAGTTCCATCCACGTTGAAGCAAATGGTGGGTATTTGTCATTTCTAATAGCTGAGTAATCTCATTTTAATAGCCCAGGATATTTTCTGAAAATTTTGAAAAGCTTTTTTTTTTTTTAAAGATTTCATTTATTTATTCATGAGAGACACAGAGAGAGAGACAGAGACAGAGACACAGGCAGAGGGAGAAGCAGGCCCATGCAGGGAGCCGGATGTGGGAACTCGATCCCGGGTCTCCAGGATCAGGCCGTGGGCCAAAGGTGGCGCTAAACCGCTGAGCTACCCAGGCTGCCCTCCAAAAGCTTTTTATTGTATTTCTACTTTGTAATGAAGTAGCTTGAAAATTAATGTTAGAAAATCAAAGTACTGACAATGAATTAGGGTTTCTACTATAAATGTTGGTAATGGTGGGATTTATCATAGGTGCTTGAACACAGAGAAAGTTGTACCCCGAGTGTATTTTGACATTGGTTTGGTGGAACCTGGCTGATCACGAACCAGAACTTGAAACCTTGAAAGTTAACAGATTGATTACTTGTATTAAGGATATACTGAATAAGTATTTTGCCTAATTGCTGAGTGGCAAGTATTAAAAATCAATATTTGGCCAAGACCAAACCAAAATATCACCAGCTTATAGTGAACCTCTTGAGTTAAATAAAATTGCCATTTTATTCAGAAATAAATTATTCACTGCAGTTTTATTAAAAATGTCAGTAGGGGCACCTGGCTGGTTCAGTGGGTGGAGCATGTTCAGAGTTATGGGTTCAAGCCCATGTTGGATGTAGAGATTACTTAAAAAAATAAAATCTGGGCAGCCCCGGTGGTGCAGCGGGGTTAGCGCCGCCTGCAGCCCGGGGTGTGAACCTGGAGACCTGGGATCAGGTCCCATGTCGGGCTCCCTGCATGGAGCCTGCTTCTCCCTCTGCCTGTGTCTCTGCCTGCCTCTCAATCTCTCTCTCTCTCTCTCTCTCTGAATAAATAAATTAAAAATCTTAAATAAAATAAAATATTTGAAATAAGTGTCAGTCACATTTTTATTTTTTTATTTTTTAAATTTTATTTTTAAAAAATAATCTCTTCACTCAGTGTGGGGCTCAAACTCACAACCCTGAGATTGAGAGTCATATGCTCCACCGACTGAGCTAGCCAGGTGCCCCAGTAGTCATATTTTTAAAGTTTGACACTACAGAGCATAATTTCTCAGCACTATCATCTGCTAGCTTGCTTGGGAGTTCCTTAGGTCATGTGAGTGTGATACCAAAGAGATAACTACAAATTAAATGCAACCCTAAAAGTTTGTTTTGTGGGGCACCTGAGTGACTCAGTTGCTTAAGTGTCTGCCTTCAGCTCAGGTCATGATCCTGGGGTCCTGGGATCGAGCCCTGCATTGGGCTCCCTGCTCAGCAAAGAACCTACTTCTCTCCCCCTGCCCTTCCCCCACTGCTTGTGTGCTCTCTCTCTTATTCTTTCTCGTGCTCTCTCTCAAATAAATCTTTAAAAATATGAATAAATAAATAAATGAAAGTTTGTTTTATGTTATGAATGATACCACACCAAATAATTCTATAGATAAGAATTGTTATAATCAAATATCTATTATTCTATCTTGTATTGTTACTGAAAGTTTTAGACATTTGCCGACTTAAGTGGATATATTTTCTTAAGTTACTTAGTGATTGCACTCTTCAGTCACTAATTCATTCAAATATTCACTATTTCTTGGCATACTTCTTTTTAAAAGCCAGGTTTATTGAGGTATAATATACATACAATAAAATTCATTCTTTGTAAGTATACAGTTTGATGAGTTTTGATGTATGTATACACTTGGGTGACCACCACCAAAGTCAAACTGTGGAACATGTCTATCACCCTGGAAAGTCCTCATACACCTTTGCAGAGTGTGCCCTCCACTTACTCTAGCCCTTGGTAGCTATTGACCTGCTTTCTGTCACTACACTTTTGCCTTTTCTAGGACTTCATATACATGAAATCATATAGTAGGGACCCTTTTGTGTCTAGCTTCTTCCAGTTAGTGTAATGCTTTTGTGACTCATCCATGTTGTCATGTGTATCAATAGTTTACTCCTTTTGTATTGCTGAGCAGTGTTCCCCCGTGTGGATGTATCACAGTTTACTTACACATTCCCCATTCGTTGAACATTTGGGTTGTTTTCAGTTTTGGGTATTATAAATAAAGCTGCTGTGAACATTTGCCTACACATCTTTGTGTGGGCATGTGTTTTCATTTCTGTTGGATAAATACCCAAGAGAGATTTCTGGGTTGCATGGTAAGTGTATGTTTAATTTTATAAAAACCTGGCAACCTTTTGCAAAGGGACTGAACATTTTTGCATTCCCAGCAGCAGTGCATACATTTCCAATGGCTCTACATCCTTAACAAGTTTCGTTATTTAGAAATTTTTAATTTTAGCAGTTCTAGTGTGAAGTAATATTTTTATTGTTGTTTTTAATTTGCATTTCCCTAATGACTAATGATGTGGAGCATCTTTTCTTTCCTTTTTAAAAACTGTATTGTAGGGGCTCTTGGATGGCTCAGGCAGTTTAAGCGTCTGACTTTTGATTTTGGCTCAGGTCATGATCTCAGGGTCATGAGATCGAGCCCCATGTCAGGCTCTGTGCTGGGCATGGAACCTGCTTAAGATTTCCTCTCTCCCTCTTTATCTGCCCCACCCCTCCTCTTCCTCTCTAAAACAAAATAAATAAAAAGAAATAAAATTGTATTTTAAATTCCAGTATAGTTAACGTATAGTGTTATATTAATTTCAGGTGTGCGGTATACTGATTCAACAATTGTATCCGTTACGCAGTGTTCATCATGACAAGTGTACTCCTTAATGCTCATAACCTATTTCACCCATCCCTCCCCCCCACCTCCCTTATGGAATATCTTTACTTATGCCTATTTGCCATCTGTGTACCTTCTATGGTGCTCTGTTCATACTTTTGGTCCATTTTAAATCTTTTTTTTCTTTTTGGTATTATTGAGCTGCATTTTTAATATTTTTGGGGATACAAATCCCTTGTCAGATAAGTGGTTCATGGTATTTTCTTCCTGTGGCCTGTCTTTTCATTTCCTTAACACCGTCTTTGGAAGAGTAGAAGTTTTAGATTTTGATAAAGTCCAGTTTATCAGTTTTTTCCTTTATGGTTTGTACTTTCTTTGTTGATCATAATACATTCTTAATAAGTTAACTGTTTTGTATATAAAATAAAAATCAACAGCTCTCACCGTCATTAATCAGTACTTTATTCTTAGAATAATAAAGGGTCTATTGTTTAAGAGACTGATAGAATTTCTACACATAAAACCCATAAGTTACACTCCAAGTTACAAATAGACTGAATAGTAAACACAAAGGACATGCCTTGTTTATATTACTCATGTTGTTATGCTGGTCACATGTGATGACAGCCTATGCCATCCCGTGTCCATTGGTCATGAATAGTTAAGGAATACAAAAAATGACATTGCAAGAGACATTCAGTTACTTCTGAAGACCAAAGCTGATTTTTGTCTAAGTCAAACTTTGGGCTATCCCTAAATTTATATTGATTGTTTTTTTAGTTGAAGTATAGTTGACACATAATGTTACATTAGTTTCAGGTGTACAACATACTGATTGGACAAGTCTATATGTTTTTTTAAAGATTTTATGTATTCATGAGAGACACAGAGGGAGAGGCAAAGACAGAGGGAGAGGCAGAGGGAGAAGCATGGACAAATCTATATGTTATGCTGAGCTCCCCACAAGGGTAGCTATCATCTGGCACTGCATAGTGCTATTATGATACCGTTGACTGTATTCCTTATGCTGTTGTACCTTTCATCCCCATGACTTATTCATTCCATGACTGGAAGCCTGTATCTCCCTCCCCCTTCACTTGTTTGGCCCACCCCCATACTGATTGTTTTGTGTGTGTGTATTTATTTTGGTATTGTCTATTAATTACAGATCTCAACCTTCCCGTAAAAGACCCAAGTGAGCCCAATCACGATTTTCACTAAATTGAGTCATATTGAATACTCAAGTCTTTGTGACTATTTATTGTACAGGGATACAGACCCTACTCACAAGGTCTGCTGTGGGAATGCTATGTGGAGGAGGTTATTAAGAAATTAGCTTTATGATCCCTCCGGAGCTACTGCTTCCTCCTCTGGGAAGTGAGAGAGGGGTTTGGATGAGGCTTGTGGTCTTGAATATTTCTTGTGTGTCCTCACTGTCATTCAGATAATTGAAACTTTGAATATTGTATCACTTTCCTTCACTATAGAAGAATAATTGTGACTCAGCTTTATTAGTTGCTTAAATACAGTTAATGTTTTGCTGAGTTTTGAGTATTTAAGAGATTATGCTAGGATGCCAGGTATGGGAAGAAGAAATAAAAGGTTTCTGCCTCTAATGAGTTGATACACACTAAGTAGATCACAAGTATATACAGTGCACCAAAATCCAGGTCAGGCTGTGTGGCTGAAGTTAGAGCATATGGGGATCAGCAGAATACAGGAAACATATTCAGGGAACAGACTGTGGGCCTTAGCTGCCCTATCGGAGCCCTGAGGCTCTATTTCACTAAGAACTGGGTTGGCATTTGTGATGGAGGCTTGGGTTGATTTAGGCCTGCCTGAGGATGGCCTTGGTCTCCCCTATTCTGGGCCACGAAGACAGAAGAGTTAAGGTAACTGGAGGATGTTGTGTCCGCCTCGGTTGTTGTATGAAACTGTACCTGGCTTGGGGAGCTGTGAATGAGTGTGTGGACTTTTGGCTTGTATGAGGGTAGTATACAAAATCGGTGGGAAAAGGGGCTGTGGCTTCTCTGTATCAACAAGCTGTGTGGGTGAGGGGAGAGAAGAAGCTGGCTACTTGGGTGGCCAGTGCGCCTCCCATGGAGATGGAGCTTCTGTCTCAGTATATTTGCAGTCCTATACCCTTCTCTAAAGGAGTAAATGTTATAGTAACTGAAAAGTTCTTTGGGGCCCGGGAGCCTCGTTGCTGGCTTGAACCCATGACAGCTTGGAATGAAAGGTTAGCCATACAGGTTGGGGAGATGCCTTTAGAGAGGTTGCATTGGGGATGATGGGGACCGGAATCAGTGCTGTAGCAACAAGAAGGTGAGAGGTCAACATCTGCATCCATGGAAAGCACTGAAACTCCTGATAGCAGTTCTAGCAGATGGTCTAGGGCAGAAGGGAGACCAGAACTCCAGATATAGCTCTGCTGAGAGGTCTGAATGGGGCCAGCAGCTCTTCCTAGCTGTGTAAACATTTCAATTTAATTTAATTTTCAAAAAAAAATTAACAGCACTTGATATGTGCCAAGTACTATTCCAGGTATTTTTATAAATATGGACTCATTTAATTCCATCTACTGAGGAGAAGAGCAAGGCACAAAGAAATGGGAGTAGCTTTGCCACTGGCGAAGCAGGGATTTGAACTCAGGCAGTCTGGCTCCAGTATCCATGCTCTGAGCCCTTCCAATTCTGTTAGCTGCTGTACACATTCTTCCTCATAGGAAATGAGTGGAAGAGTTTCTGCTGTTCACAGAGAATGCCCATACAGGTGACAGCTGCCCAGGGTCATCTCATTGGAGCACGGATTCCTTAGCATGAAGCATAGGTGAGGATAGCACCTACCCTTTGGCTTCTACCCCTCCCTGTCCCACAACCAGGGAAGCCCTACATTACAGTTGTGGGGTCCCACTTCACATCTGTTGACCACCCCCCTTTGCTATTGAGACAACCCCATCCTCACAATTCCTGGGATCGGAAGTTACATTTCCCCCTTCTCTTGGATCTTTAGATCTTTTGCAGGGCCCACAGCTGTGATGCCCCTGCAGTCTCCTGCTTTGCCTTTTTGGAGGGGAGTGAGTTTGCTTTGGGAGGAAATCTCAGCAAAGGTCTGAGCAATGGGTGTGCACTTGGGGCTCACTCAGAGGTTTAGACATTACTTTATCATAGTTTTTTTGCCTTTCCTTGAAAGCAATTCTCAGTGTTAATACATGGGTTGTCCCACCCAGGCCCTTTAGTCATAGCAAAGAAAGCAAATTATTCCCTTTTCAAAGATGAGCCTTATATGAATTATTACACTACCTCTTATGTGAATTCTCCCAGTTATGTGTGGCCATGATTTATGTATATTATTCTTCTTTCTTTTGCTGGATGGGTAGATCAAAATGGCTTTCTCATCATGATTTTTATTCTTTGCTACAAAGCAGTGATTTGGTTTCTAGGTCGACATTTCAGCAGCATGATGTTTTATCACAGTACGCCAGCTTGCTCACGCTGCTGGCTGAGCAGGGATGGCTGAAATGCACTGATCGAGCTGTTGATATCTTCACCATCCTATTTCATATTGAATGAAGCATGACAGGTCCCACTCTGTGACTGAAGCTGTGAGTATCAGTTGTTTCCATGTGGTGGCCTAAGATGACAGAAGGTTACCAGCTTACTAGGGATGAACCTTCTGGAGGTTCATCTGGAGGGATGAACACCTCTGCTTTGAGCCCACCATAGAACTTGTGTGTGGCATCTAGTAAATTACAGCCCCACTGCTAGGGTGACCTGCAACCACAAAGAAGGACTAACTTTGTCACACAGGAAGTTTTGGAGCTCTCCGATCATCTGTCTCAGGTCATGCTTCATGGTGTTACTGGTATACCTGCCGTGAAGACTGTGATCAGCATCCATCATTTCTTTATGTGTACTGCCTAAATCAAGCATCATAAATGGGGTTAATAAAACTTTTTTTTCTCCACTGAATTTTAGTTTTTACAGTTAAGCTTAGAATAATTCAAGTAACTATGGTTTGAGGAGGAAACAGTTCTTACTTGGTGCATGAAAAACTATTACTCTATATTGTGCTCCATTTTTCTGGAAATAACTGTTAGTGAGATTAACAAGCATCATCACAGAAACAAAGTGTTCCTTTAAAAGCCACAGATTAGGGAAGCCCCAGTGGTGCAGCGGTTTAGCACCGCCTGCAGCCCAGGGCGTGATCCTAGAGACCCTGGATCGAGTCCCACGTCAGGCTCTCTGTATGATGCCTGCTTCTCCCTTTGCCTGTGTCTCTGCCTCTCTCTCTCTCTCTGTCTCTATGAATAAATAAATAAAATCTTAAAAAAATAAAAGCCACAGATTACTGCTTTTATATTGACAAAAGCCATAAACAGGCATCTCTTCCTTAATAGGAGGGTTTAAACAGATGTTTAAACATTAAGGCAGTGATGATTCTAAAACATAATGAAAATCCTAGTTAAGGATGTTTGTTTTGAAGCCTGTATTCATAGGATACTTCTATATGGAACACCCTTGCATTTTGGAGCAAAAATAGATTTTTGGGGGGCACCTGGGTGGCTCAGTCAGTTAAACGTCTGATTCTTGGTTTCATGATCTCATGGATTGTGGGATTAAGCCCCGCATGGGGCTCCTCATTCAGCAAGTAGCCGGCTTGAAATACTCTGCCCCTCCTCCTTGCTCGTGTTCACGCTCTCTCTCTAAAAATCTTTTAAAAAATAGATTTTTGGTTTATCAACCCTTAGACTAGAATGTAAACCCATGTTTAATCTCCATTTGGACAGTTAATAGTTCAAACCATGAAGTCATATGTTGACTGAGAGTGTGAGAAGCAAAGTGGGAAAAAAAGGCTTCTCACTGGTGAATGTCACCAGCGGCCTTGACTAACTGCACTTACCACAATACATCATCATCTCTTCTCCCTACCTTCACTAGATCATAAGGTCCAGAGAGGCACCCTTGATTGCCTTGTTCATGATTGCTCAAGTATCAGTTACATGAGAGTCTCTATAGTTCTCAGAGGGCTGGTGGTGAGGTGTGGAGCGGAGGGTCTTTCCTCAGTACTGGGCCTTCACTTTGGAAGCCAAACTGTGTTGTGATAATTATAATAATTTAAAACTGTGCGGCATCTGAAGATGACTCTGCAGGAAATTGAATTTTGAAGCAAACTTATGTCTTGGAAGCTTAATGGATGACTTTTAAAAAACAGAGAATCATTTACCTCTAGCTTAGAAGCCAGAGAAACCAGACGCTGAAGCGTGTGCCCTCTTCCCTCAGTCTCCTCTTCTCTTGCAGCTCTAATTTCTATCCAGGATAACATTACATTTGCATCTTTGAAAATTCCACCATTCTGGCTGGCTGATTAGAGTGGTAAAGTGGAAACACACCTTGTGTGTTCGCCGTCGTTCTGGAGAATTACTAGTAAAGTCTCTTTCTGGCAATTCTCATTAAATGACTTAATTTTAGAAATGGGAAGAGCCTTATATACTGGAGCACTTGAATCTAAGCAAATTATTATATTAAACTCTAGTAAGAATGAAAACTATTTCCTGGAATTTTGTAACACCAACTCAAAGTTAAATCAAACTATATCTTCAGGTACCATCACAAAGATCATAAACACAGACAAATGCGGTTTTTGTATACAATGGAATATTCCTCAGCCATTAGAAACGACAAATACCCACCATTTGCTTCGACGTGGATGGAACTGGAGGGTTCTGAGTGAAATAAGTCAATCGGAGAAGGACAAACATTATATGGTCTCATTCATTTGGGGAATATAAATAATAGTGAAAGGGAATATAAGGGAAGGGAGAAGAAATGTGTGGGAAATATCAGAAAGGGAGACAGAACATAAAGACTCCTAACTCTGGGAAACGAACTAGGGGTGGTGGAAGGGGAGGAGGGCGGGGGGATGGGGTGACTGGGTGACGGGCACTGAGGGGGGCACTTGACGGGATGAGCACTGGGTGTTATTCTGTATGTTGGCAAATTGAACACCAATAAAAATAAATTTATTACAAAAAATAAATAAACACAGACAATATATTTTTGAACCTTCATATCATTGTGTGAATTTGGACCAGAGGTGATCATCTCATGGGAATGGTGATTTCAATTCCTTTGTTTAGGCCATTTGTTTTTAAATTTGGATTTCCATGTACCTGAGATCTCACCTTTAACATCTACTCATGTGATGCTTTTGGTCACTTTTTTTGAGAGATTTGGCTGTGGGAATTCAGGATATAGACTTGTCAGTCTAAATATATAGGTCGTTTTGCTTTGAGAGATCATCTCAGAGACCTTCAGGGTTTCTTTGGATGATGGGCTTCAGTAGGTGGGGTTCTCTCCTTTTTTCTTCTCTTGTCTTCATTTTTCCCCCTTTTATTCTCTGCCAATGTCATGAGGGAGGTCTTGGATGACTGTATTGCCAGGGTGACAGTAAGGTGTGTGCAGGGAACTCAGAAGTGTTAAGGATGACGGGTGTTGATGTGTGAGGGGCAGATGGTGGTAGGAAGTGAAATTGGAGAGGCAGATGCTAGGTCTCTGTGGTCCTTGAATGCCATGTTTCTATTAGCAGTGAAGTCCCTGAAGAATTTTAAGCAGGGCTGTGTCATGACTAGCCTTATTTGTGATCCCGAGAAATTAGTCAGGTGGTTTTTGGACAGTGGATAATTAGGAAACTGGGTGAGATGCAGGGAGGATAGTTAAGAAATTATTGTGGAAGGTCCAGGCAGGAGACTTGAACTGGAATAAAGATGGGTAAGTTGGATTGGGAGTGAGCAGGGAGAGTGCTTGGGAGGTAGGGTTAGCAGACCAGGAAGGGAAAGGACATGCCACCAGTGATGCCAAGCTTTTGTGCTAGATTGAAGTAATTGTGTGAATGTTTGAACCAGAGCTGTTTTCTTTTCTTTTTTTTCAAAGATTTTATTTATTTATTTGACAGACAGAGAAAGAGAAAGAGAGCATAAGCAGGGGGAGTGGCAGGCAGAGGGAGAGGGAGAAACAGGCTATCTGCTGAGCAGGGAGCCCATTGTAGGGCTCGATCCCAGGACCCCCGGATCATGACCTGAGCAGAAGGCAGACACTTAACCGACTGAGCCACCCAGGCACCCCTAGAGCTATTTTCTGAGGAAAATCTTGTTTGTAATTTTTCGAACCTTTCTTCAGCAGGTAAGAATATACACATCAAGATTTTTAATTTATTTTTTATTATTTTATTTTATTATTGTAACAAATAGCCTTACAATTGACACACCTAGAAACTGTAGCTCCATAGAGCTTTTAAATGACCAGCTGTTGAAGTTCTCAGTAATGACCTTAATCATGTTGGTCATTCATCTTGCTCATGTCAGAAGCCCAGCTGAAAAGCCTAGTATTTGCAAAAGGAACATTCTTAGAAAATATATTACTTATTAATTCTTCCAAAAAATAATTTTAGCCGAAACATCAGGAAATGACAGATTGGACCATATAATATTGTCCTCCAATATTCCATCCACAGAATTGCCTGTAGAGTACCAAACTAATATTATGCCTTTAGTTTTCTCTGAGGACTACTTACTGGTGGAATGCCTTTACATTTTGTAGAAAAATGTTCTTAAAGCTATTGTTGACCTTGGCTCCCCTCTCCCCACTTTCTATAAAAACTGTGAGACAGAATCTTCTTAGAGCATAGGACCAACAAAATAATTTTGTGATTTATCAACACTTAGGCTAGAATAGGAAATTCACATTTATTCTCGTGTTTTCCATTTTGCTTTTGTCAGAAAAATGCACAAAGTTTTAATCTTATTTTCTGGTTTCCCTCAGATAATTTTTTTGATTATGGCTTTTCTTTTGTTCTCTATCTAACCATATTCATTGCTGTTTTAACTGGACTTGTGTTCCTACTTTAATGAAATAATATTTCAAGTGTGTTTCTAAGGAGAATGAAAATTTGGGATGATCCTAAATTAGTATTTTTAGGAGATTTAAGAGTCCTGCTTAGATTTCCTTAAATAGCAGGGTTTTTTTTTTCTTAATGGCACTGAAACCCTTTATCATCCAAACATAATAGAAATCAACAAAAGAAATATTAAAGTCACTTTGTGGTACTATATGGAATTTGTAGTTATTTGACCCCCTGTATGATTCATATCGATAATATATGTGTCCCTTTTATAGGACTTCAGGAACCATTTGAGTATTTTCCAGGATAGGCTGCAGTTACAACTTTGCTTTTTGTCATATACATAGCTCCTGTTTGCAGAAGTGAAGAATGTGACAGCCCCTTCCCAACTACTTCATTATTTCTTTGGGAAAATGCAATTAGATTATTCTGGTAAATGTGTTTTTTTGCATAGCTCATGTGACCAGATGTAGGATGAGAACCAAGCCTAGGGTTTTTGTTTTATATTTGTTCTAGATATCCCTTATTCTTTCTATCAGGCCTCTGGCTTTATCTGGAAGCCAAGTGGCTTTAGGACAAAATATTTTCCCCTTCCCCATACATCAAGGAACTAGAATCAAAAGCAAAACCAAGCAAAAGAAAGGAAGGGAAGAATAAATTTTGAAAAACTAAATTATCATCCAAATAGCCTCAAATAGGATTTGAAAGTCACTTGGGAATTATTTGCTTGTTGATATCAGAGTCATTCTTTCCTGTTTGGGTGTAAATCATTTAGACCTCCAATCTGCTGATACTGCTGCTGGATATTTTGAAAGAGAAGTTAGTGCATTCACAATAGACTTCAATTCCTCAGAACTCTCTATTTCCAGCATTTTTCAGAGTGAGTCAGTGGGGGAGTTTGAGAGCCGATTTAGGCAAGGTAATTACTTCCTCCCCTCTATACACTCAAAGCACTCACCTGTATTGTAGCAGTCCTACTCTCTGGGCTAGAGCCTTTTGTTTTACTGAGCAAGATCCTGCCTTAGTCATCGCAGGGCTCTCATGTCTAGTGGCTGAGTAATACAGGCAACAGGGAGCTCTTTCTTACATTATTTGCATTGGTGATAAGCTTAGGTGCTCTAAAAACACACATCTTTACCAGATGTTATAGGAAGGCAGGGAACACTGGCTAAGGTCATGCACATGTTCTAAGGTCATGCACACGTTCGCTTTACCCGGTTAGCCACTTGATGTTGTGCATTCAGGTCTGTGCATAGATGTGTATAGGTGCACTGGCTAAGGAGTCAGGAGGCTGGGTCTGAGTCACTACTTAACCCCACAGGACCCACCTGTATTTGAACAGACCACTGACTAGCTCTAGGTTTCAGCATCTTGCTTTGCAAAATATGACTTAGATGTGCACTGCCTACCTTAGGGGACTATTTGCCAGGAAAAAAAATCAGGTAATGTATATATATCTAAAGACTTCTTAAGACTAGAAAAAGACTCTGTGTGACATTTGTCATTCTTAACTAAGCAAGGCTGATGGCGCCTTCACAAATTTTGATTCAATCCAGAACCACGCCTTCTATCACTGGACTCATATTTTGACACCAATGATCATAATATTTAAAAATATTGTGACCATTTCCAGGAGCTAAGAACACTCCAACCATTATAAAGAAAAAGCTGTCCAGTTATAACTATACCAAACCAGTCAAACTGATTTGTTGTTGTCATTGTTTTTATAATATCCTCATGTGGAAGAAGGGGCTTGGGATATCTCTGGAACCTCTTTTATAAAGTACCAATCCAATTCATGAGGGTCTCACCCTCATGACTAAAGCACCTTCCAAAGGCCCCACTTCCTACGCCATCATCTTTGGGGATTAGGATTTCAATGTATGAATTTGGGGTAGGGTGACACAGACCATAGAAATCAACATTTTAAAATCTAACTTAGCAATCTTTTTTCAGCATGCTTTCTTCCATTGGCCATATACACTGGTCTCTCTTTTCCCCCTTGGAACAAGCTTTACCATTCTGTTTGTTTCCTTTTTAAGCAGTAAATATCTTTGATGTCTGCTAACTATTTTTATGAGAATCTTGTTTGTTACTCTTTGAAATTTATCCTCTGACAAAAACGAGAACCGGAAGATAATGTGTACTGTCGTTAAGCCCCAGTCACCCCCCAAATAGCTTTAGTCCATGATGTACTTAGTATAATATTCAGTTAAACTTTAGAAAATTAGACTGTTGTAGTGATGACAGTAATTTAAAGATAATGTTAAGGAATTATTTTTCTTGACTTTTTGATGACAGGATTGATTAGAGGATGAGAAGAAAGATACTGGAAGGCATTTATAGTTATCTGTTCTGATAGGACATTTTACATGTGTTCAATACCTGAATAATTCTCAAGGAGTTTACAGTCTAGTTAGGGATATGGAATAATTTAAGAACTGGGCTTATCTGTGGTGAAAATAAATACTGATTATTTTAATATGTAGAGTATTTGTTCAGAGAAATGAGATATCAATGTGAACGAGGAACTTGGGTAGGCTTTAGAGAATTGAGGTTAATCCAAGTGAAAAGAAATTTTTTTTTTGAAAAGAAATTTCATCCAAGTACAAAAGTTGAGTAAATGCATCTAGCGCAATGTCTGATATATACTAGATGGAAATACTAATTTGCTTGGTGAATGCATCTTTCCTTCAACAAACTTATCTTCCAGTTTTACAGTTCTCTCTTCCACTGTATCTAGTCTACTATTGACTGTGAAAATGAAATAAGATTCTAAGATCATGTTTTTCGGTTCTAGAGTTTCTAACAGTTCTTTCTAAAATCTCAGCCTTCCACTCTACACTATTCTTCTTAACCCTTTTTCTGCTATATATTTTTTGCAATAGCATTTACTGTGTTCTTTTCTTATGTAGTTTATTTATTTCTCATGTTTCTCTCTCCTAGTAGAATGTGAAGAAATTCCATGAGAGCAGGAATTTGTTTTGTTCACTGATACATATCCCCAAAGATTAGAACAGTGCTTAGGAGATAGTAAAAGCTGAAAACTCATTTGCTGAATGAATGTGTGGTCTATAAGTGTGCAGGCAATGATGAAACCTGTCAGGTCAGATCAAGCGGGGAGCTCCCTGTGGTGCATACTAGGAAATAAGATTGGGGGGAATGCATTCATTATGGCCAGATTACATGTTTCGAGGGGAGATTCAGGGTTTCACTACAATAGGCACATACATTATTTATAAAGCTGAACAAAATCTTACTTATAATTCACTTGTCATCTGGGAGGCATCAGGAAATAGCAGAAAGAGCTCTCGCTTTGGAATTAAGGTGAATTCGAATCCTATAGTTTCTGTGACCAGATCAGCTATGTGACCTTAGGCAAGTGATTTAAAGATCTAGTTTTCTCAACTGTAAAGTACTGTAAAATAATCCCTACTTCATAAAGTTACAGTGAAAATTAAAAGAATAAAGTAGTTATTCAATAAGTATTTTTTTATTCTGCATGTATTGATTCAGAATTATTATCTTTTAACGTACTAAAACATATTTTTTCTGTCTGGGACAAATAGAGTAATATGAAGAAGCAAACAACACTGGGGTGGTGTATTGTAACTGTGGTTTAGAAAAAAATAGCTACCAAATATGAGTAAAAATGAAAAGAAGATACTATATTTGGGTATTTGACAGCCATGAGAAAAACCCACAGAAATAACCAGTATCGTTTCACTTCTCCAAAATGGTTTAAAACCTCCAGTTAACTACACAAGAGAGGAAAATCCCCTAATAAGGCCGGAGTCACTAATTGTAATGCCTCCAAAAGTACCAAGCCACTGGGAAGCCACCAGGTTCTGGGGAAAATCAGCCTTTCCTGACATCCTCCTGGGTGTCTCTGTCCAGGCAGGAATCCCACCTGGATGTTGACATAAGGCCGGACACTAACCTGACACTCTGAAGAAAATATTTTAATGTTATGTTCTCTACTTGTTAAAGGTTAACTAAGGAGAACATCCTCCTGGAGAAGCCTTGTACATGTTCTATATAGCAGTTGTTAAAGATGGTCAACCTGTTTTTTGTTTTTTGTTTGTTTTGTTTTGTTTTGTTTTGTTTTTTGCTAATTGAGCCTTGTGACAGATTTGTTTTAGAATGAGGATCAAGCAAGCATTTATTTCTCTTAACTGGTCCCATCAGGTGATGTGAATCAAACAGCACACAAGGTTTTCTCTTAGTTGTCAAGAAACCCAGCACAGCATGTAATGCTTTATTACAATCATGGAAAGTCAAGGAGGACCATACATTTCACTGTTCTTTCTACAGAGTTTAATATTACCAATTTCTGTTCTGACTTGCTGTAGGAGACTTTAAAAGGCTTTATAAAACAACCAGCCTGTACCTGAGACTGATCCGTCCCTCAGTGTACCATTGAACTAATTGAACATTGCTCCTGATGTGATCCAGACACTTTGTGAATAAAGTGTGTTTAAAAGACCCACGTATCGGGATCCCTGGGTGGCGCAGCGGTTTGGCGCCTGCCTTTGGCCCAGGGCGCGATCCTGGAGACCCGGGATCGAATCCCACGTCGGGCTCCCGGTGCATGGAGCCTGCCTGCTTCTCCCTCTGCCTGTGTCTCTGCCTCTCTCTCTCTCTCTCTGATGTGACTATCATAAATAAATAAAAATTAAAAAAAAAGACCCATGTGTCTTGCAATAGGGGAATGGTTTAATAAATGTGGTGCATAAATATGTCATATTTAGAATGTAGAGCCTAACACGTAAAGAAAGCCTATCCTATAAGCCCTTACAAGAGGCGCAACGTGGCACTGAAAGAAGACTTTCTTTTCTAGCCTCTCTTGCAGCCGGATGCAACTCTGTGACTAGGTCCTGGCCGGTGGGGTGTGAGTGGAAGTAATGGGCACAATTTAGAGGCACTCCCCATAAAAGGCAGGGGAGAGCCTTTCCTTGTCCCATTCTCAGTTCTCTTTCCCTGAGATGCAGGCCTAATGGTGAGGGCAACACCCATGGATGGTAGAGCAGGAAGACAGGGGTGCCACTGTTTCAACACAGGAAACTGTATGCTCTGACTCTGGGATGAGAGACCCCCATCTCATGTAAGCTCTGGTCCCTTTGGTCTCTGTTCCAGCAGCCGAACTGGTTTCCTAGTTCCACATCATACTATTTCCGTAAGTTAAAAGAAGCAAAAGACCATTATATATTTGTGGATATGTATATTTAGCAAACCTCGGACTGGACATAGACTATAATGAGGGGTGGGCGCTGCAGAGGCGGAGGGAGGGGATAGAACGAGGGAAAGAAGAAGTACAGCCCTCTTTCCCTCTAATGCTGTGTATCCTGCCCAGTTCTTTGTGTCCGAGCAGGACAGGTGATGATGAATGATGAAGACGTCTGTACATGTGAGATTTTTGTGAGTGCTTGTGCCAAGCTGTTTCTTGGTAGCTTTTTTAAAAAAATATTTATTTATTTGAGAGAGCATGAGTAGGGGGAGGGGGAGAGGGAGAAGCAGGCCCTCCACCGACCAGAGGTGGGGCTCGATCCCAGGACCCCGAAATCATGACCTGAGCTGAAGGCAGACGCTTAACTGACTGAGCCACCCGGGAGCCTCTCCTGATGGCTTCTAACAGTGACTTCTGTCATCATAGGAGTGAGCTATGAAATGGAATTAGGAAAACAGATGCTTGCTGTTTGATGGTAAGGCCTGTGGCACAAATGTTGCCAGGAGAAGCCTGGCAGGCTGCAAGAAAGAGGCCACACAGGTCGTATTCACCTTGGCCCAGACTCTAGACAATGATGTCACCTGCTCAGAAGCTGAAACTGTCAGCAGCCTGAGTGACTCTCAGGGCCAAGCTCACGTTCATCAGGCTCAGAGTCTGAACCTAACCAGAGTGCAGAATTCAGACAGAGTAGACTGTTTTCTCTGTGTAGATGTCTCTGTACAGACATAGAGTTGTTGTCAGAAGATTACTTAGAGGACAGAATTAAAACAGAAGCTATTGGTTGTGATGTGCTTTTGTCTAGACTAGAAAAGGCCAATGGGTCCGTCTCCTCGGTAGGGACAGCTTTGTCCCTTCCCTCCAACTGGTTTAGGTCAGGCACTGGATCCTTTCTTTCAGCCAGTGATTACATGAGTCATCTTATCATCTGACTTTGGAGGTTTGCTTTTCTTCTTTTCACAGTATTTTTCCAAACTGGATACCCCACAGTGCACTGGATTCTCCCCAGGTGAATCTAAGGTGCATTCCCACTGGGTCACTTTGTGGTTTGGGGATTCCCAGGCTCTTCGGGGCACGCGAGCAGCTAATCTCCTGGTTTACTCTTATCATTTGCCAGTCACATCTGGCAGTTTTGCTGGCTATCTGAGGAAAACTTCATTCTCTTGCCTTTAAATCTTGGGAACTCTCACTTTTGTCCCCCACCCCCATTCCAGGTGCATTCCATGATGCTTTTGGTAGTATTTTTGGATGAGGTTCTTCCTGGCACAAAGGAGGGTCTTCTATGTATCCAGCTGTCCCTGCTTTCGTTCTGTTTGCCTGAGCGTGGAGGTGCCCAAAGTCCAGTCCTTGATCTGATAAGTTTCTTTCACTCTCTGGTTCATGGCTTCAGATACCATTTTTACATAGCTGCCCTACAGGTCTTTATATTTCGTCTTGTATGTAACTTCTATAATAC
Organism: Canis lupus baileyi; assembly: GCF_048164855.1. Lineage (NCBI taxonomy): Eukaryota > Metazoa > Chordata > Mammalia > Carnivora > Canidae > Canis > Canis lupus. The sequence continues at coordinate 84,738,331 of NC_132876.1, forward strand.
AGCCTTGAGACTTGTTACTTATTTAAATGAATTTTTGATAGGATAATACATATCATAGTTCAAAATGCAAAAGTTTCAAGAAAAGACAAGTGAAAAAGAGGCTTCCCTTTGTCCCTGGATAGAAATTTATCCCATTCTCTTTCTTGGAGGCAAGCATTCTCATCATTTGGGCCATTTTCCCCTGAATGTGCCATGCTTTGAAATCAGTATATGTGATGACAGAGTTAGCACCTTCTGTTTTTTTTTTTTTTAAGATTTCATTTATTTCTTTATTTGAGAGAGAGAGCAGGGGGAGGTCTAGAGGAAGAGAATCTCAAACAGACTCGTTGGCAAGTACAGAGCCTGATTTGGGGCTCGATCCCAAGACCTGAGATCACAACCCAAGCCGAAACCAAGAGTCAGATACTCAACCAAGTACACCACCCAGGCGCCCCAGCATCTTCCGTTTTTAATACCAGCTTTCTCACTGGACATTCTCACTTCTGTAAATGCTGTCCATATCTTACCAGCCACCTCAGCTCAAAGCTTTGGTGTTTTCTTTTACTTCTTTTTCCTCTTTTGCCTCATTTATATCTTTATTCATATTCCACTGATTTATTCTTTGACATGTATTTTACAGCAGGCTTTTCCTTTCTGTTACACTGGCCTGTCAATGGCAACCAACCTCTCAGCCCACACAGTGTTTGACTGTCTGATGATTCCCCTGAGAACCATGAACATCCACCTACTGTAATATAACTGGAAGGATGGTTGATGGGTTGTCTACATGATGCTTTTTTTGTTTGCATAGCTTGCCTTCAATTGGATTATGGGCTCTCAGAGGACAGGAATCATTGTGCACTATTTCTGGTATATTCCTTATAGCACTTTACGTGGTCTTATACATAGAGCCAGTTCTCCATATATATTTGGCAAATAATGAGCTGAACACTATCTTTTGTTGGTTTAAGTAAGACATGGGCATTTTGTTTTTAAAAACACAGAAAAAAATAAGTGGCAAGGAATATAGTGGCAAGACATTGAGAAGATAGCTTGCTATATTTATGAGCATTTGTTACCTTTTCTTTTCCTCAACATTTTTTTCTTTGCTTGCTCTGTAATAATTGCCCCCACGGTTCTATCTCAGGACCTCCCACCACACTAGCTGTGCTCCTTCTCTCTTTTATTTTCCTCTCTAGTACTTAACACACTAGTGAATTCATTTACCTTGTTTTCAAAGCATTCTCTCCCCTACTAGAATGTAAGCTTAGGGGTGCCTGGCTGACTCAGTTGATGGAACATAGGACTCTTGATATCAGGGTTGTAAGTTTGAGCCCCACATTGGGTATAGAGATTACTTTAAAAAAAAAAGACACAGCAGAATCTTTACAGGATAAGCTTAAAGCCTTCTTTCCCCTATTAGACTGTGAGCCATATGAGGGCAGGACTTTTATCATTCTTGTTAACTGCTAGACTCCCAGTGCCTGGCATGTAGTAAGCTGCTCAATAAATATTTGTTGAATGTGTAACCTGATGAGGTGCCAATCGGATGTGTTGTCATTAAATTGATGACTCTCACCAATCCTAGATTTCTTTGTTCTGTTCAGTGTCACTTAGCATCAAGGCTTTGAGGGCCAAAAGACATTCTTTATCTCTCTGCAAGCAAAAGCCATAGTTCAGGCCTGAGTGACTGAGAGGCTCTTGGGAGGAAGAAATAGACCATATGGTCGACGGTGCTGGATAAAGACATCTTGGGCTCAGCTTTCTATTGGTTAGCTTATTTTCCACACTCCCACTTGTATTTTGCTAACCTCTTATGAGTACCTTCAGTAAGGGTGATTCATGTCCCTATTTGTTATTTTTACCACAGATTAGGTCTTTTTAGTGACTTAAATTCTCCTCTTGTAGTTAGTGTCCATTTGGATTCCTTTGCTTAGGACTTGTCACTCTGACATAAAGGAAGCCATTTGAGGGGCACCTGGGTGGCTCAGTTGGTTAAGTGGTTAAGTGTCTGCCTTTGGCTCAGGTTATGATCTCAGGGTCCTGGGATCAAGTCCCACATCGGGCTCCCTGCTCAGCAGGGAGTCTGCTTCTTCCTCTGCCCCTCTCCTTCTCCCTGCTCCTGTGTTCTGTGCTCTCTCTCTCAAATGAAATATTTTTTTCCTTTTAAAAAATAAGGCCATTTGATTGGGTTTGAGTTTGAGCCTTAAATAATTTAGTCTCACAGAGAAAAATTCTGTTCTGTGGCTACATTTTGCCCATCTGGCCAGCCAGCTGCTGTGACTGACTATATGAGCCTCGGGTCCTACCTCCTGTGGGAACAGTCAGGTAGGCCTTAGCATGAATGCGGAACCAAGAGGCTGCCGGCTGAATGTGACCCCAGCTTTCCAGTAAGGGCTGCCTGGCCACCCTGCTTCGAGAGATCCCCTGCTGTGACTGCGGGTGTCAGATGTGAAGCTGCTGTGCTGCTCACTAATCATTTAATCAGCTCGAAAATGGGGTTGGTGTCCTTTGTGAGAACCGAAGTTGCTGAGATGGTATCAGAAAAACCTTAGGACCTTGTTAAATCGACACAAAGAGATCGACAGACTGTGCCTTGCCAAGGAATGGAGGCTTTTGTACCCTAGATGGCAAGGAGCCACTGGAACACTTGAAGCAGGGCAGAGATGTTTATTTTAGGATTACTGGCCCTGCAGTGGTTTTGAGGTAGATCATCCAGGACCATGAGGTGAGTGTGAGGAGGCTTAGGAGGCTGTTAAAAAAATCCACGTGAGAAGAATGGTTGCCACTGTGTAGAAGTAGGTGCCTGCTTGTGGGTGATTGACATGGGGCTGACTCACAGGGATCGGGTTTGCACAGGGACAAGGATAGGGGGAGAGAGGATGCTCATAGGGAGGAGTGACAGTTACCGCTTGCACCTGTGCAGTTAGAGGTATGCAAGAGATTGGGATGCAGGTTTCTGGAGAAGGATAGAAAGACTGTTCTGGACCTACACCTGCTGGAATCACTGCTTTCAGTCTTCGTGTAGGGCGGAGTAAGTTGTTCATTTACAAATCGTTATGGAAATTTTCAAACCCTTAAAAGTCGAGACAATAGTATGATGGTATTATGATTTATAATAAATACATATTTGGTTTTTATTTCTGGCACAGAGCTCCTAAAAGCCTCGGAATTTCCTAAGTGATCTGAGCAATGAAGGTGTTTTGACATTTCCTAACAAACCCCTTCCAACCACACCCGAGTTTATGTTAATGTGGGGACTTTAGGAAAGCACCTGGGTGTGGGTGGGGGCTGGTTGCCAGGGAACTGACCTTGTGACTAGAGGGTTGGAACTTGAGGTTCCCCTCCCCTGACTTCAGGGGAGGGGAAGAGGGAATGGAGATTGAATCAGTTACAGACAGTGGCCAACAATTTCATCAACTATGCCTGTGTAATGAAGCCTGTGTAAAAACCTAAAAGGCTAGGGTTCTGAGAGCTTCTGGGCTGCGAACACATGAAGATAGGGGGAGGGTGGCCCACTCGGAGAGGACCTGGAAGCTCTGTGACCTTTCCCCCAGGCTGCCCAGTGGATTTCTTCCATCTGGCTGTTCCCGAATTCTGTCCTCTTCTAATAAACTGGTGATCTAGTAAGGTGTTTCTCTCAGTCCTGTGAGCTGCTCTAGCAAATTAATTGGACCCAAGGGGAGGGTTATAGGGACCTCTGATCTGTAGTTCTGATCTATAGCGGTTGGTTAGAAGCCTAAGTGACAACCTGGACTTGGGATTGGCATCTGAAGGAGGCTGGGGTTCAGGGAGGGATCAGTCTTGGGGGATTGAGCCCTTAACCTGTGGGATCTGATGCCACCTCCAGGTAGATCGTGTCAGAATTGAATTGAAATGTAAGATGCACAGCTAGTGTCAGAGAATTGCTTTGTGGTGTGAAAAAACCCACATGCAGAAGTATAGTAAACTACAACCCGTGTACCCATTATCCAGTTTCATTAGTTACTAGTTTATGGCCAATCTTGGTTAATCCGTACTCCCCATAGCTACTCCTTTTCATATCACAGACACAAAATCCCCAATTAAAAAAAAAAGATTATTTATGTATTAATGAGAGACAGAGAGAGGGACAGAGACATAGGCAGAGGGAGAAGCAGGCTCCCCACGGGGATCCCAATGTGGGACTAGATCCCAGGACCCTGGGATCATGACCCAGGCCAAAGGCAGACACACAACCACTGAGCCACCCAGGTGCCCCAAAATCCCAAATTTTATTTGTAAATATTTCAGTATTTATCTCCAAAAGATAAATAATCTTTTCTAAGATTTATTTATTTATTTATTTATTGGGGGCACAGAGGGAGAAAATCTTCAAGCAGATGCCTTGCTGAGCAAGGAGCCCAATGCGGGGCTCAGTCTCACAACCCATGAGATTATGACCTGAGCTGAAACCAAGAGTCAGATGTTCAACTGACTGAACCACCCAGGCTCCCCAAGATAAAGAATCTTAAAAAATGTATATATAGCCACAATACTTCATTACCCCTTAGAAATGACAGTAGTTTCATTTTTGTCCAATATCCAGTGAATTCACATTTCCCCAGTTGATTTTTTAGTTTGATTTAAGATGCAGATAAAGTCCTTACAACTGTATTTGGTTACTAGGTCTCTGTCTTATAGATCTGTCTTAATATGTAGGTTTGGATGGGTAACTTTTCAGAGCATTCTGGATTATACTTGTGTGAACCCAAATAATAACTAGCACTTGAACAAAACAAAGAGATGGAAGAATATGAGATAAGGTAGGGTTTCTCTTAGTTGGAGGAGTGATTTTTACCTTACTCCACCTTCGCCCCACCCCCCACCGCCAAGAGGCATGATACTCTTAGGATCCTGTGTCTCTTTCCTGCAGTTCATTCTCCACGCTTCTGCTACAACAAATCTTAAAAATCAGGCCTGATTATGCCCCTTCTTAACCTGAAATCTCTGGCCTGTTTCCTGTGGAATAAAGTCTGCACTCCTGAGCTTGGCCTACAGAGAAAGTTCTCCATCTCCATTGAGCCAACCTCACACTCCTCGACACTTGGTCTCTACCCTTCCTCTTTCTCCCAGTGCGGTCTCTGCTCCAGCCATGCTGCTCTGGTTAATTTTTCGCTGCCCCACATCACACTGAGGGCTTTTTCTGAAATACAGCTCACACATCTTTCTTCTTTCACCCACGGAAGTCTGAGTCATCTTGAAAGGCCCAACTGAGAAGTCACCTTTTCTGTGAAGTTTTCCTCAACTACTTTTTCACCTGAAAGAATTATTCATTTTGTTCCCTACTATGTCATCTGTTTGTGCCTCTGTTTTATGGTGCTTGTCACAATTTGACTGGCTTTATCATTAGTTATGTGTTCCCAGGCTGGCGGGGGTGGGCGTGGCATTGGTAAGGGGCTCAGGAGGTCAGGTTCTCCATGCCTCCTTAGCACCCAGCCCAAAGCCCTCTCCTCCTGGAATGCAGCATACATCTGTTCAGTACCAGCTCTTAGAATGATGAACAAAAGATTTTCCTTTTTTAAAAAGTTGATTTATTTAAGTAAACTCTATACCCAACACGGGGCCTTGAACTCATCACCCCAAGATCAAGAGTTGCTTCCTCCTCCAACCGAGCCAGCCAGTCAAACCCAGATTTTCTATTATAGCTTCTCCACTATGTGTTTTGTTTTAACATTATTTTATTAGTGTTAAATATGATATGGTTTTGAGTTGGGTCGAACTTAAACCATTGAATAATTGCATTTTATTCTGCTCTCATAAGCACATAAAAGATTTTGCTGGGGATATGGTGTGAAGTGTTTCTTGATGTGTCATTAATGTCAACTCTGGTTACTGACTTGGGATACTTCCTAGACATAAATCTCATGACTCAAGAAATTGCAACAAAAATATGAAAGCAATCTTTTCAGATGCTATTTTGTTAACTTGTCACAATCTACATGTAAGTTGCAGGAGGAGGAAGGCATTAGGTTCACAATTTGGGGAACTGCTGCTTCCATGTGTGTATAATCTATTATTATTTGTAGTCAAATTAGAGTTTTTGATTTTCATTATTTCATTCTTCCAGCAAACATTTATTGAATGGTGACCACATTCCAGACATTGTGCTGGGTTCAGTGGAACTTGTGGTCTCATGGGGAGGACAGACACACAACAGCAGTTAGGTAGGCACCAACAGCCTAGAGGCAGGAGCGGTTAACTTTCTGCCAAAGCTGGTGCAGTTCCAGTTGAGTCCTGCAGGTGAATAGGAACTGGCCAGGTAGACAGGGGAGGGCATGATGAGAAGTGTGACAGCATGTGCCAAGAACAAGGAGGTAAGAAGTGGCTGGCTTACATCAGTATTTAGCTATCATTTTGATTCTTAACAGGAAATATATGTTACACATGGTATAAAATTCAAATAGCTCCAGAGTGAAAATTAAATTCTATCTATCCTCTGATCCCTAGTTAACTCCGCTCCCCTCCTTAGAGATAGCCAGTGTTACACCTTCTTGTGTATGTCCTTTCAGGGAATCTTACTGCATTTACAAACCTGAAATAGATTTTCTTGTTTATTTCCCATGCAAAACATAGTGTGTTATACAACTCGTCTGCACTGTGCTTATTTTTTTTTTCACTTAATGCATCGGATGTAGCACTGCTGCATTCTTTTTAATATAATGGCTACAGGCTCCATTATGTGAAAGGACCATAATTTATTTAGCCAGTACCCTTTGGAGGGGGCATTTAGGCCTTTATAAAAGAGTGTTGTTATCCATCCCGTGAAGCAGATTGGAGTAAGTGAGCAGTAGTCACAGTCCAAAGGGAAGGGTCATAAACATATTAACCTCTTAGTTTAGATTATGTTAGCAAACAACTATTATGTTGGAAAAGAACCAAATAGAATTTTTGTCTAAAGATTTTATTTATTTATTTCAGAGAATGGGGAGAGAGAGAAGGAGCACAAGCATGAGCAGAAGGAGGGGCAGAGGGAGAAGCAGACACCCACTGAGCAGGGAGCCTGATGTGGGGCTTGATCCCAGGATCCTGAGATCTTGACCTGAGCCAAAGGCAGACACTTTTTAACCAAGTGAGCCATCCAGGCACGACCCCTGGCTGGCTTTTTAAAAACAGATTTCATTCATTTAGTAAAAACCAAATAGAATTTCTAGAAGTGAAAAACAGTCATTGACATTACAAACTCTCAATGGATAGGGTAAAGAACTGAAGAGTTTTGGCAAACCAGACAACGGATCTGAAGCAATTCTCCAGAAGGTGGTACAGAAAAGCAGAAGGAAAATATATCCACGTGCTAAAACACGATACAGCAGTGAGACATCATGCACCAGGGCCATATGTTAATATGGATGACTCTCATAAGCACATTATGCAGTGAAAAAAGCAAGTTACCAAATAATTCATATCACACATAATTCAAAGACATACAAAATGAAACAAAATATATCCACAATTAAACTCTAAGGGCATAATAAGCACCCAGTTCAGGGTAGTAGTTTCCAGGGGCTGGGGTGAGGGCAAGTTCAGGTCTTGATTGAAAATAATATAAAGGGTGCTTAGCTCTCTTGGTAGTGCACTGTTGATTAAATTGAGTGATGGCCACATAGATGTCTGGTAGACCATTCATATCCTGATAAATTCTTGTGAAATATATTAAATATACAAAATAGAGTATATAACTTAAAAAGTGGAATAAACACCTCTGTATTTACTGTCCAGCTTTAAGAAACAGAAACCACTACCATTACCACTACCTTTGAAACCCCCATGTATATACTTTCCCAATTACATTACTCTTTATCCCTTATATGTACTATATTTATATTTTTGGGTATCTGATACACTTCATAATAAAGTTTTTATAGTCATTATAGTTCGCTTACTAGTATAGGTCATCATCAATTTAAATTTAAATCTTTGTCCTTTTTTAGAATTATTGTATTGATCATCTGAGTTAAAAATTATGTATTGTGTGCCTCTAAATTTCTAAACACAGCACATTTCAGTATCTTCCCAAGTAGGAAATGTTTTGAAAGCATTAATGAAAGTTAATCTTTTGTCTGGCTCCAACAATTCTGATCAGAGAGAACAAAAGTATGGTAGTTTGCTGGCTAGTGCTCTAGGAAAATACTTTCTGAGTTCATGCTGGGAGGGCAATATGGTGAAAGTCTCCTTTGGAAGATTAAAAAGAGTCATCATGATGGTAATATGGGAAAAAGAAAGACAAAAACCATCTGCGGAGTAGGGCTTAAGGACCCTGTGGTAGAGCAGTGGGACCTTGACTTCTCATCTGTAAGAGAAAGTTTTCCTAGTTGTGAGGTCAGATGTGAGTTAGCTGGAAGGCTATTATTGATAGTCGAGAGAAGCCCCCCTGCATCTTCTGACAGCCATCTTCTTGCGGTGTCCTCACATGGCCTTTCCTCTGGGCATGTGTGCACAGGAAGAGGGAGCAGGTGTCTCTTCCTCCTCTTACAAGGCCACCAGCCCTATCAGATTAAGGCCCCCACCTTATGACCTCATTTAACCTTTATTTCCTCCTTGAAGAGCTTATCTCCAAATTACAGTCACATGTGGGGGGGCGGTGGTGGTGGTGGTGGTGGTGGTGGTGGTGGTTAGGGCTTCGACATAGGACGTTTGAGAGAACACAGTTAAGTCCGTAGAAGATAATTTGTTTTGGTTGATAGTCTTTGATTTGGTTTGACAGGTGAGTTCTTAAATAGGTTTTGTTTTCTTTAATTTTCAAAAATACACCGTCATCAATTAAAACTTAGGTAAGTATGGTTGTGTTTTGTTCACTTATTTTCCCACGTGTTATCAAAACCCTATTCTGTTACTTGTGTGTGTCTATATATTTGCATTTATTTCAGTTTAAGGCTCAGCCATCCCTTAGTAAGTCCAGTCATGAGAGCAGCAAACGTAGTTGTTGGTGTGTGTTCCAGTTTCATAGCTCTCTAAGATAACTGTGATTAGCACATTCGTTTATTTGCAATATTACTTCAGAGCCTCTAGGAAGGTAGATTCTATAATATGCCTCATAAAACCACTAGAAGATTTTTGACCTGTGAGAGTACTTGAATTGTATTCATTAATTCAGGCCAAATGGGAAAGGCTAATAAATGTGGGTACCCTTGAGTTTCATGGCAGGTAAGAGGTTGAAAATATGTAGTTGCTTTCTCAGGATTCAGAACTAAGTATCTTTTCCTACAACTCACATAAGGTGATTCTTTGTTAACAGATGGCTACTGGCTAATGTCCCCATAGTCTGTTTTCTTGTATTGTGTGGCTGTGATGGGTCAGATGCAGGAATGGCTGGTGAGTACTCACTGAGCATTGCCCTTAGGAAAATTAGCCCTGGGGATGAGGAACAGAAGTTAAAAGGCATTCACAGTGCAGTGCTATCGTAGCTCTGATGACATGGTCACTATGAGAGACTGTGTCTGGAGATGCATGGGTAGCAGGGAAGCCACATATGGTTGTGTAGGTTGTGCCCTGAACAATTTCAGGGGGCATCTTTCATGTTGAATTCTGTGAGGGCAACCCTGATTGTGGAGAATCCAGTCCAGTCCTGAGGTATCAGGAAGGGCTTCCCTGCCTGGAAGAAGTGATAATTATATTGTGACTTGAAGGATAAAGTAGGACTTAACCCTGTGAGGATGATTAGGGAAGACAGGGTGGGGAGAGAATTCCAGGCAAAAGCTCAGAGGAAAGATTGATAAATTTATTTTGAAAGGTAGCTGGTGTTTATCTGAGTCTTGGCTGAACCTTTAAAGAGTGGCAAAAAAGGTCAGGAAAATGTGTGATAATCTGCTGTAGTAACCTTTGTAGTCCTTTGGCAGTTGACTTGAATTTGATTAATGTGTTTAATTGAAGGGGAGATACACAAAACAGCAATTAAAATGTGTTGAGTATGACTTAGCCACAGGTATCCTTGATTTTGGATAATGGCAGAGTATGAAGCAGAAACAAATGAATCGTATTCCTGACCTAAAACAGAAAACCAATACTATAATTTGAAAGGTCCTTAGACCTAATCCAGGAATCTGCTGGCTTCCCATTTTCTTCCACTCAAATGTATCTGTGAATTTTATTTTAAAAGGATTTTGAAGAAAATGTGTATTTATTTATTCATTCATTCATGAGAGACATACAGAGGCAGAGACACAGGCAGAGGGAGAAGCAGGCTCCCTGTGGGGAGCCCGATGTGGGACTTAATTCCAGGACCCTGGGATCATGCCCTGATGCCATGCCATGAGCAGACGCTCAACCACTGAGCCACCTAGGCACCTCAGAAGAAAATATGTTTAACAACATGGGTGGTTATCTATATTGTTGGTGTTTGAGGGATTGAATTAGTGATACTCAGTTCCCTACCAAAATTTTGAACCAATTGGAAGATAAAGGAGCCAGGTCAAAATGTCTCATTGGTTAATGGCAGAGCTTGGAGAGTGTGGTTTAGGTGTGTGGTAATAATGGGATTTCTAAGACTGTAACCCTGGATTAATCCCTACAGCCCTGGAAGTGTTGAGTCAGCATAGGCCCCACATAGAATGAGACAAATGTAATCAACCTATACTTGGATACCAAGTATTGGACTTGGTAATTGAAAGTTTTGGACTCCTCTAGTTGAAAGTTTAGTCATGGAGCCCAAGTCGGCCTCCCTGGTCCTAGTTCCCAATGAAAGACTCATTCTACACTAGAATGAGGATCTTCCTTTTGTAAAGATTGTCAGAAGGTTATATGGCATACGGTCATATGTGGAGAAGTGCTGTATGGCACAACAATGATGGGAAGTTTTTTGTGGTGACTCACCCAAAAGCTTCATGGGACAGTAGAATGATTTTCCCATGTCTAGTTTTGTTAAGTAGATCTCTAAGATAAAATCATTTTCTTCTTTTTATTCCTAACTGTGACATCCCATATTTGGGGAAGCTACTTATAAAATTGATGGTGGTTTTGAATCACAAAAATGCACTCCATCTTGGTTTTAATCAGATCTCTGGAATGTCAGCTGCTGGAGAAGAGGGGCATTTGATTGGAGGTCCAACTCCTGACTGGCTTGATTTTCACTATTTTAGTGTCTTGTATACTGGCCGGGACAAGACATAACTTGTGTCTTAAAGAGCTATGGACCCAGTTTATTTCTTTCATCAGAGTCATCCTCTAGCAGGGTAGCATTGCTCCCAGGCTGGCTGTTTGGTGATTCACAGATTTTCTGGTGTATTATCAAGAGTTATCAGATGTGGAGCAACTAGAACTCCCATACACTGCTTGTGGGAAAGGGGTTGTCACAAAATGGCATAGTAACTCTGAGAAATGGCTTGGCAGATTCTAATAAAGTTAAACATACACTTGCCCTGTGACTGAGCAGTCATATTCTGGGTATTGAAATGGAAACACATTCACATAAAACCCTGTTTGTACATGTTCAAGGCAACTTAATTTGTGATAGCCAAAAGCTGGAAGCAAGTCAACTATCCCTCAACAGGTGAATAGATAAAAAAATTCTTGTATATTCATACACTGGAGTACTAGTCAACAATCAAAAGGAGGAGTGGGTGTTAATTCACTGCTTGGGTGAATTGCAAGGTACACAGTTTCCCAAGTGGAAAAAAATTTCAGCAGTTTCTTAAATAGTAAACATAGATTTACCATGTGACCCACTCCTGGGTATCTACCCTAGAGAAATGAAAACATGTCTACAGGGATTTGTATGCAAATATCCATAGCAGCATTATTCATAATAGCAAAAATGTGGAAACAACCCAAATGCTTATCAACTGGTGAATGGATAAGCAAAATATGGTATATTCATACATTGGAATACTGTTCAGCAATCAAAAGTAATGAAGTACTGATACCTTCCTTCCACACAGCTGAACCTTGAAAACATTACACTCAGTGAAGGAAGCCAACACAAATGACTACATATTTTATGATTCCATTTATATGGAATGTCCAGAAAAGGCAAATCTATAGAGACAGGGAGTAGATCAGTAGTTGCCTGGGGCTAACAGTAGGCAATAGGAAGTGATTACAGAATGTAATCAAAATGAAATGTTTCAAAATTATATTCACTTTCTTCACACACTGTGGAACGATGTATGGAACAGGGTGCTTTCTTTTCTCAGGATTTCAGATGAAGCTTTTGAACTCAGAACAGCCCCTGTATGCTGTAAACAAGCCCACAGCGGTAGCCAGACCCAACTGGTGATCATCTCCTCCCAATTGCTCATATAGTGAAAGTGAAACCTCATTAGAGAACAACGTATCCATGCACCTGTTCTCCAGCTTCTTAACAAAGGCTTATTAATAGAGACATCTAAATATTACAGCAAGTGGATGGCTGTCTAGAATTACAGCTAGCTGAGTGTCGACTCATTCAACTGTCCTTCTGACAGCTTCAGTCATGAAAGCAGGAGCTGGCACCAAAGTAATGGGGGCTAGTTTCTTTAATGGCCTCATGGGGTTTTTGTTTTTTGTTGTTTTGTGTTGTTTTGTTTTTTTCTCACGGGGTTTTTGAACCATACTTTCTCCATAGTTAAATTCCTTCCTCAGACCACCAGTTTTTGGAAAGACACATATATAAACCATACGTAGGGATTTTGTGTCTTACTTTTAAAAATTAGAAAAGTTGGCAGTTGCACACCATCAGCACAATATGCTCATACAGCTGTGAAGTGAGTTGTTTTCCTACCTAGGTGAAGCAGTCTTAAAATTGTTTTTCCCTGAAAAAGTCTTCAAACTTTTGCATCTTTGGAGTTGACCATCCTGTATTAAGGGATATCAGATGTCAAAGGAATGTCATCCATATTTGCCTTCTGTAAGAGTTTAAAACTCCATTCTTCCCTGATATTAATCCTATACCTATGAGGTCAGTGGTTCATTTTCTCCATCAGCTGCCATCTTATGTGCTACTTTTCTGGCCCACATACATAATCGGTTATTTCTCTTTGTAATCCAGAACACTATGATGTTGATCCAGTAAAATCTTCAGTTCTTCGGTTGGTCTCCATCATTTTTTTTTGTGTGTGTGGACACTGATTTTTTTGAGCTTTTTTAAAAAACTTAATGTTGTGTTTTCATTCTCTGTAGTTAGCACCTTTTACAGTTCCCCGTCGGAGGATGTCTGTCTTCCACATGTAGCAGATGAAAATATGCAATTCATGTTTTTTCTTTTTTTTTTTAATTTATTTTTTATTGGTGTTCAATTTGCAATTCATGTTTTTTCTAAACCTTTATCCTCTTCTTACCAAAATATGCCTCCACTGTCCTAATATAGTATTCTTTCTTGAAGTGGAAGACAGTAAACACAAACTTACTATCATGATGATGACTCTGTTCCTTTGTGTCATGAACTACAGTGGTAATAAATATAAATCTAAGATGTTTGAGGAGTAACTCAAAGTCTACCTTGAGTTAGCAATGTATCCTGTTGCTTGATAATAGTTTTGGCCCAAACTATCAGGCAGGCGTTGACCTTGTATCTTTGCTGTGGTGTTTTATGTTGCCATGTTTTACCACAAGAGGGCAGCAGCATCGCCTTCACCGTCTCTCATCTTTAAAATGGGCACACTGGGCCCAGGTAGGGAGGGAAGTGTTTTATCAGTACATAAAAACAATATTCATCAGTTAATAGCACTTCTAGTATGATGGTGATGGTTACTGGGAGAGAGTGTGAGGGAATTTCCTATAATTGAGGAATTTGTCTACAAATATAAACTTCTATAAGAAAAAAACCTCCTGTTTCCCCTTTACACAATATTCAACACTGAACACTTCTGTAATGACTTTCGCACACCAAGCAATTCTCCAATTCTGATGGGTAGTGGCTGAGTGTCCTATGATTCAACTCAATTCTGACACTACCTGGACTTGACATTAACTCCCACAGGTTGAGGGCTCAGTCCCACAACACCACAACCCCTTCCCCAATGTCAGATGTCAGTCACAAGTCCTAAGTGGTCACCTGCACTTCTGGCTGACCAGCTACACATCTGAGGTTCCCATGGCAACCTCCTCAAGTACAGCATTTGTAGAATGGTTCAAAGAACTCAGGAAAATAGTTTACTTGTTTTATTGCGGGTTTATTATAAGTGGATATAACTAAGGAACAGCCAGATGGAAGAGATACATAGAGCAAGGTACGAAGGAAGGAGTGGAGCTTTCGTGCCCTCTCTGGGTACACCACCCTCCCCATACCTTCAACCCATGTTCACCAACCCAGAAGCTCTCTGAGCCCCCATACTTTGGGGATTTTTGTGGAGACTCCATTACTTAGGCATGGTTAATTAAATCATTGGCCATTAGTGATTAACTCACTCTCTCGCTTCTTTCCCTCCCTGGAAGTTTGGGGCAGGGTTTAAGTTTTCAACTCTGTAAACATGAGAGACTCCTAAATCTGGGAAACGAACAAGGGGTAGTGGAAGGGGAGGTGGGCGGGGGGATGGGGTGACTGGATGACGGGCACTGAGGGGGACACTTGACGGGATGAGCACTGGGTGTTATACTATATGTTGGCAAATCAAACTCCAATTAAAAAATATACAATAAATAAATAAATAAAAAGTTTTCAACTCTGTAATCATAAGGTTGGTTCCCCCTGGCAACCAGCTCCCATCTTGAAGATTATCCAGGAGCCTCCAGCTACCAGTCATCTTACTAGCATACAAAAATATACTAATCACTCAATTCCAAGGGTTTTAGGAGCTATGTACCAGGAAATTGGGACAAAGACCAAATATATAGTTCCTCACCTCTTTCATTAGAGTAGTAGTCATCATGAAGACCCTGTGCTAGTATGGTTTACCTTTTAGTTACCGCCACTAATAATGACGCTGATACCATAAATAAACAGTGAGTTATGGGAAGTAGCTATTGATTTGAGAGAAGGAGAGTCTTCTGTAAATGACTTACTTTGGTTTCCTGATGAAGACATCAAAGTTAAATCGTGTGATAGGTCGCCTTCTTCAGACTCTGCAGGTCATCCTGTAGACATGATGAGTGTTGAAGTGCCACGGAGTCCTCTCTTGTCATGTACAACTTCATTAGGAAATAACTGCCTGACCAGGGAGTGAAGAAATAATAGTAATAAAAAAAAACAATACAAGTTCCATCTGGAGTGGAGAGCAACCCCAGAGAACCTTGAGCAGAACCCTACTCTGGTGACCCATGGAGGAGCTGAGGCTGCCACCACCAGCCCCGGCCACCATCCCCATTGTCGCAACCCTGAGCAGCAGAGCTAAGGCCCAGCAGCCTCCTGCCACCCCTCCTCAGCGCAGCCACTGCTCACTGTGGCTCAGGAGCATGGTGGAGGGAGCAGTGGCTCACCCACAGAGACGAGAAAGTCCTTGTGACAAAAGTTTAAGGAACAGTAAAATGGTTCAGTGTAGGGACACCTGGGTGGCTCAGTGGTTGAGTGTCTGCCTTTGGCTCAGGTCATGATCCCAGGGTCCTGGGATCAAGTCCCACATCAGGCTCCCCACATGGAACCTGCTTCTTCCTCTGCCTATGTCTCTGCCTCTCTCATGAATAAATAAATAAAATCTTTTTTAAAAAATGGTTGCATGTAAGAAACAGCTATGGTTTCATCCACAGGAATGACACCAAGTGATATATATTTATTTGTACACTAGACTGCCATAAAGAAGAACCTCCAGGAAGCACCTTTCCAGTGCAGGGGGTAGAGAAACTACGTGGTTCAAAGTTCTTGACAGAGAAAAGGGTGTAGAAGCAACAAATGTTGGCCCTGGTAGATTTCCAATGCCAGGCAATAAATATGGAGCAACGTATAACCATTACAGACTTTATGCGGGGGCCTCCATGTGCTCCCCAGCAAAATTACCACAATGCTGAGAATGGGAAACAGAAAGAGGGATTGTAGAGCTCCCCTGGACACCAGGCCCAGCAGCACACACCTTACTCCATACAGAGACCCTATGAGGGCTGACCAGTCTTCCAGCCCTCCTGTGTAGGAAGGGAGAAGACTGCCAACAACCAAGGTACAGGAGAACAAAGTAGACCAGGGATACAGATTATCCATTGGGGTTAGAGACTGTGATTCTCTAGGATGGCCATGGAGAGGAGTGGGAAAATCAAGGAGAAGGGACTGACCATCAGCAACCACCTCAACATAGGTACCTCCCCAACTTCAGTTACCGGCACAGACACCCAGGAAACTGTAAACCACAAGATGGCCAAGAGACCACAGCTGGAAAGTCTGTTCCGAGGCTGGGCAGGGAGACACTAAGTGCTAGCTTACCATCTCTGACATCATCCCGGTTAGTCACCCAACAAGAAGAAAAGAATGTGAAATACCAGCAATAAGACATGAAAGAAAGATTGGTGCTGAAGACCTCAGTTATGGGGTTTTTATTTTTTTTTTTCTCTAAAGACATCTTTTTCTTTCTTTGTAACAACCAACGTGTTTTTCCTTAAAGTCTGGCTTTTCTTCCTACACCTTTAAAGGTTTTAAAACTGTTTTATATCTGGTTAAGTTGAGATTATTAAGAACCTCATTCTAGAGACGCCTCAGTGGCTCAGTGGTTGAGCCTCTGCCCTTGGCTCAGGTCGTGGTCCTGGGGGCCTGGGACTGAGTCCTGCATCAGGCTTCCTGCAGGGTGCCTGCTTCTCCCTCTGCCTATGTCTCTGCCTCTTTCTCTGTGTCTCTCATGAATAAATAAATAAAATCTTTTAAAAAAAGAACCTTGTTCTTCATTAGTAATCTTTTATAATTTGATTTTTCTCACAAAGGTCAACCAGCTACAAGTATCTGTTAATGCAGATCTTTAATAATAACAATAATAATGATGATGATGTGGCAGAGACACTGAGTCTGGCTTAAAGAACTGTACTTTTCTAGATTTTATACATATAATTCCTCAACAACGTCTTGTGAGTTCTCATATGTCTTGGTGATAAGAGACATTATAGAATATTATGCACAGAATATAGTAAACATACAACCTTCTTTCTTTTTCTCATGGAACTCTCTGTTAATGGCAAAATGAGACAAGGGAGCATTTTTTTTTTACCCTTCTGTCTTTTAACACTGTTAGCAAAGAACTGAATGTAGAGAGAAGTCAGAAATCTTCCCCCTAACAGAGAACTGTAGGAAGTTTCTTGTGGAGATTTATGTTCTCTTCATATGTCGCTCACTTTTCCTGTGGCATGTGGGACTCCTGTCCAGGACCAGGGGAGCAACACTCCTTCACTGTGGAACCACATGCTTATCCACAACTTTGCTGAGGTTGTTTTTTTTCCCCCTAATGGGAAACCCCACCTAAGAACGGAATGAGACCTAAAGACTTGCAGCTAATTATTTTAGCTGTATCATAGCCACAGCTCCAAGAAGACAGCTGCACAGTCCTTGCGTCGCGATAGCAAAAATTTGCACCGTGGGGTTTAGCTCCCCAAGGGGTAGAATTACTTCCTCCGTGATACCCAGTATTTAAAATGACCTAAACAAAAGCACTGCTTTGCTTTCTCTTTTGTCTTCTCTGCCCCCCCCCCCCGCCCCTTTCTCTGGTGGGTGGCAGAGCAAGTTGCATTTTTAGGAGCTGGAAATTCCTGTGGCCTGGTCCTGGCTGGCAGATGGCAGCAGGACTGGCCTGAGGGCTGCCGCTTGTACGGATCAAAGCTCAGCAGTTGTGCTCTGTGCTGTCCTTGGCAGAAAAGGCTTTGCCTCTCTTACCATTCTATCCTCCTCCACCAGAAGCCTGAGAAAGGAGACATGGTCACTTGGGGAAAATGCTCAGTGCCATAATAACCAGGAAAGGTACTGTCCCACCTCGTCCTCCTGGTGGATGAGGGACTCAGGCCAGAGGATGTTAACCCTTTGGAAGGACCATGCAGCTGCTCCTAAAATACACTATACCTGGGTTCTAAGATGACTTCTGTGTCTCCTAGCTATTGTAGACCGACTGTCATTATTTCCATGCTCCCTCTGTCCTTCCACAGACCTGATGGGGGTCTTTTTTCCTTCCCACTCTGTTTCAGGGCTCATCGTTGGGGTGATCCTGAGGTACGGCACCCCTGCCACCAGTGGTCATGACAAGTCGCTCAGCTGTACCCAGGAAGACAGGGCCTTCAGCACCTTATTGGTGAATGTCAGTGGGAAGTTCTTCGAATACACCCTGAAAGGAGAAATCAGCCCTGGCAAGATCAACAGTGTGGAGCAGAATGACATGCTGAGGAAGGTGAGCTGGGGAGTACTCTGCCATTGTGGCCCTGACATGATTTTCGACTTTCTGATTCCATCTCAGCCCTTGTAGAGGGAAATCCTTTTAGAATCCTGGAGCATGGATAACATTCCTGGTTCTCAGTTTTGCTAGGACGTGAACCTGAGCCCATTTGCTTTGTTAGGGTTAGTAGCTGACACAGGCCGCCAGTGGTGCGATAGGTTTGTTCAACACCACTCAGCTTGTCTCTCCATCCCCATCTCTCCTTTAGCACATCTCTTGTTACAGTTTAGGGATGAGGTTGTTTCTTTCTTAAAATAATATTGGTTTCACTTTAAGCTTGTTTGTTCAGTATTCCAAATGGTAAGTCTTAGCTCTTCCTGGTTCTTTTGCCAGATTGTACAAATACTTATTGAGTGTCCGTTCTCATTAGTGAGCGATGCCAAAGGCTTAATGAATCTCTGGAGGAAGAATATCTCGTCTTAGAATTTGAGCCCAAGTGCTGTTTTTCATTCGATATTGGCAATAGCTAAAGTACATGACAGAAGGATAATTTATCTCCTCACTCAGGTGATTTCCAAGAAAAGCAAGAGATCTGTACTTATCCACACATTCTCTCTTTACTCTGTAGACCCAGGCTTATCAGCAGGAAGGCTTCTATCTAAGCTCTTGGTGATCCAGGCTGTGGGGAGCCTCTTTTTGTATAGAACAAAGCTAATGTGTGCAAAGGCTTGCAGCCAAAGGCATGGTGTAGGCTGTGCTCTGAAAATTAAATTATTATTGATTTTAGGATCGACCTTAATCCTTAAGGAAAATTATTCTTAATCTGGAGTTTTAAACATGCCCATCTTTTCTGTGTCCTCAAAGGCAGTCCTAGTGAACTTTATGTTCTCAACCCCTCATAAGAATGTCTGGGATTTCCATAAACATTGGTAAAATTAAATGCAACCGAGAAAGATACTCAGTGTAATCACCATGCTCATAGCTGTTTGGAAATGGCAGCTTGAGTCTCTTGTGGATAGGGTGGGGACAAAAGGAAAAGGAACCCAACCCATCTCCATCTTTTAGATCATTATAAAAGGTGATGCTGACTTTTGCTCCTTTTACCTTTAGAAAAAGGTTGATTCACATCCCTTCTGTTTAAACTTTTGCTGCACAAAGCAAAGGTGGGAGAGCAGACAAGGCTGAGAGCACTGTTGTTAGCTGAGGAGAAAAGAGATGTGCCGAGGCAGCTTGATGCACTGTATTGGAGTAGGTGGCAGGAAAGGCTCGTGCTACTTCCTGCATGACTGTGGCCTCAGCGCTCTCATACTGAGTATCATTCAAAGCCCCTTCTCATTCTGACATTCCCTGTTTTTCTCACTACTCATATCTTCAGCAAGAAGATCAAATAAAGCATAATTTGTGAGAATCTTTTCACTTTTAATTAGGCTGGTTAACATTTCCAGTTTCTAAAGAGAAATGGTAACTTGATTTTTTTTTTTTTTAAGAGACAGCAGCAGAAGAAGGGGCAGGGGGAAAGGGAGAGATAGCATTTTAAGCAGGCTTCACACCCAGCATGGAGCCCCACAGAGGGCTCGATCTCATGACCCTGAGATCATGACCTGAGCTGAAATCAAGAGTCGAACACTGAACTGACTGTGCCCCCCCAGGCGCCCCCTAACCTGACTTTTAATAATTAGAGTGAGGCTTTAAAATTAATTTTAGTAAGAGCATGAACAAATTCTTTAAAAAGTTTGGGAAGTATATTGACTGCTTAATTCTTTACTGAACATGAAGAGTTTCGGAGTGATTTCCCTATATGAAGCCTGCAAGTGCATTTCAGTCCCTCTAGAGCTGCCAAATTTTCATGTTGATGCTGAGAAAGCTGCTAGCATCATTGGCGACTCTGATCTAGGCTGCATCAGGTCTCATAAAAGGCTGATCACTCAGGAGAGACTTAAATTCAGTAGAATGGGAGTGCCTGGGTGGCTTAGTTGGTTAAACATCAGGCTTTGGCTCTGGTCATGATCACAGGGTCCTGGGATTAAGCCCTGCATTGGGCTCCCTGCTCAGCAGGAAGTCTACTCCCCATCTCTCCCTCTGCCATTTCCCCCACCACTTGTGCTCTCTGGCTTTCTCTATCTCTCTGTCAAATAAATAATTTTTTTTTTTAAAAGTTCAATTGAGGGCAGCCCTGGTGGCTCAGCGGTTTAGTGCCGCCTTCATCCCGGGGTGTGATCCTGGAGACCCAGGATCGAGTTCCGCGTCGGGCTTCCTGCATGGATCCTGCTTCTCCCTCTGCCTGTGTCTCTGCCTCTCTCTGTGTGTGTCTCTCATGAATAAATAAAATAAAATCTTTTAAAAAAATAAATAAATAAAAAGTTCAGTAGAATGGTGTCTATAGGCAGTTCTGTGGGAGGATCCAGAAATTTAATAAAGAATCATGATGGCATCTTTTATTGCAGTTGAGCCTTTATAAAGGCTTGATAAAAATCAAGATGTTTTTATTTCTTGTTTAAAAAACATTGGCCAGGAGCTTTCTGAGTCCTTGGAATTACATTGTCATTTCTTATTATGTATTAAATAACACACCAAGAGCAGGAGTCAGAGTGCTGTATAGAGAACAACATGTTGGTCCACAGGGGAAACTGTGGCTGATCTCTTGTGATGAGTCCATGATTTTTCACACTTACCTTATTTGCTTCCCGACTTGAGTCAATGGCTTAAAATATTAAGCAACTATTGTGACACCAACTGGCATTAAACTAGAATTTGACTTCTCTCTCTCTCTCTCCCTCTAAGTAGGCTCCATGCCCAGCGTGGGGCTTGAACTCATGATCCTGAGATCAAGAGTTACATGCTGTACCAACTAAGTCAGTCTGGTGCCCTCCCCCTGACTTTTTTCTTTTTAAACTTTCAGGTAACATTTGATCCAGAGGTCTTCTTCAACATCCTTCTGCCTCCAATTATTTTCCATGCTGGCTACAGTTTAAAGAAGGTAAGAGATTTTTGCCAGTATTTCTTAAAGCACGGGAATTGCTGTGTTAATGTACCTACATAACTTTCTAACTTTTCCCTTCTCCCAGATTGCTTATTACTGTGTTCTGCGCCCACTCAGAGACTATAGTTGTCTCATCATCAAGTGATTCATCTCTGTTCTAGAATCTGGAGTGCTCCTACATTGCCAGTAGGAATGTAAAATGGGGCGGCCACTCTGGAAAGCAGTTTTATAGTTTCTTAGAAGACTGAAGTTGAAGTTACCATATGACCCCACAATTTTATTCCCGATGATTTCTCCCAGAGAAATGAAAACTTATGTTCACACAAAAGCCTGTACATAATGGCTCATAGCAATTTTATTTGTAATAGTCCCCAGCTGGAAACAACAACAACGTCTTGAAGTTAGGTGAATAGTTAAACACCCATCCATACCATGGCATATTACTCAGCAACAAAAAAGGAACAAACTATTAATACAACAATTTGGATGGACCTCAAAGGCATTATGCTGAATGGGAAAAAAACCCAACCTCAAAAGGTCACGTACTGTATGATTTCATTTATGTAGCATTCTAGGCATGACAAAAGTATAGGGATGGAGAACAAATTAGTGGCTGTGCTGTGGGTTAGGGATGGTGGGAGTGAGAGGGGTGTGACTGTAAAGGATGTCGTGGTGGTGATGGCACAGTTTCATGTCTTGATTGCAGCTGTGGATACGTGAATCTACACATAGGATAAAATGAAACAGAGCTATTCACACACTTTGTCCCTATGTCAGTTTCCTGGTTTTGATCTTGTAGTACAGTTACATAAGGTATAACTAGTGGAGAAAACTTGGCAAAGATACACAGGACCCCTCTATACTATCTTTGCAATTTCTCTGAATTTGTAATTGCTCCAAAATAAAAAGTTAAAAAAAAAGCTATCCTTATCTTTCCTACTTTCCCTCTGGACTTAGGTTTTCTATACCAAAATATGTATCCTTTTCTTGTCTACTTTATGGGGTTGCAAAAGTATCTAAATCTATATGACAGCTATTGACATGTAACAAATAGGAGATGTTTTATGAGTATAAAAAATGTTATTCTTTAAGTGAAGGATTTGGGAACTCTTTATCAGATCAAATGGGTGATGAATAATTTGGTGTTGTAAATCACTAATCTTAATGTATCATCAAGGTTGCTTTAAAATGAAAGCAAATCATTGGCTGTAGCCATTCTAATGGCTGAAAAACACTTTAGGTTCTGCAGAGCCTTCCCTATGTTGGCCTCATTTTCTCAGAAGAAAAATAACAGGCTTTGCCAGTTACCAATTTAAGTTGTTTTTGAAATGCCAGTCTCTTGAGCTATCTGCTATTAGTTCAGTCTCTTTCCTTTTTAAATAGTCCTTATAATGGCACTGAAATAGTTGGTTCTTGTATGGTTTTGCCATCTGTGATTAAAGCTGCTGTCGATTAAATGTGTAATAACCATTTCACCACTTAACTACGGGCACGGAAACAAATATATTCAGACCCTTTGACCTATGCACATGGAGTTGTCATGCGGACATGGGCCTTTTTTTCTAACTTGAAAAAATGTCATTGGAATTAGCTATGATTTTGTGCTACTGCTCAGTTTGCTTATGGGGTGTGTCACCAGCAAAATAATTCACCTAATGAAAGCCTTCATGTTTTGTGAACTTCTCCCACCAAACTCGCTCTTTTTATTTTTATTTATTTTTTTTCTTGATATCTCTCTCAGTCTTTATCTCTCTCTGTCTCTCTGTCTCATGTTAACATTTGTCAGTGAGGAACGGGAGAAGGAGTAGAAATGCAAGTCTTAGAATGGTACAGCTAGAAATTGGAATGCCAGGTGGACTTTCACCAAAAGCACACCTTCTCATCCTGATCAGTCTTCAGCCTGTACTCTTGAAGACTTTACCAGAGCTTAGCCATCTCCTTTGTCTCTCTTTGCCATTCTAGAATGGAGAGGGAAAAGTAGGGGGTACTGAACCAGTCATAGCTATGGGAACTACACATGACTGGCCAAATAAGAGGAAGATAAAAGACCTAGGATTCTGGGATGCCTGGGTGGCTCAGTGGTTGCGTGGCTGCCTTCGGCTTGTGTTGTGATCCCGGGATCCAGGATCAAGTGCTGCATCGAACTCCCTGTGAGGAGTTTGCTTCTCCCTCTATGTCTCTGCCTCTCTCAGTCTGTGTCTCTCGTGAATAAATAAATAAATCTTAAAAAAAAAGACCTAGGATTTTGCTAGCACCTAGCACTAGGACTAGGAGGTGCTATACTTTCTTCCCTACAAGGATGTAGTAGGAGTCGAGAAGGGTGGCTTGTACAGTGAGACTCTAATGCCCTGCACTAAGAAGACACGCTTTCCAGGCTTGACACTGCAGTTGATCGGTGACTCCAAGCAGCTCACACACAGGAGTCTACTCCTTCTCCTGTTCCTTACTGTCAAGGTGTTATGGGGAGCCCTGTGTGTGAGAGACATCGAATGTCCCCATAACACCTTCATGATGAGGTGGCTGCAAAGATTGGATGGGCTACTATATGTGAAAGTATAGTATAAACCATGAAGTGTAGATAGTCAAGCATTTGGTGTCATAATTCCCAAATAAGTGGCACAGTGTACCTTTCTTTTCAAGGCATAAAACTCCAGTTCATACCAGCATATATGAGTGGAGATGGGTAATTGTGTATGTGTGTGTGTATGTGTGTGATTTTAGAATATGTCATGGGTGTATTTGGGGTGGCAGATTTATATTCCTCATTTGTGTGTATGTGTGTTATAAGGGCTTTTCTTTATGTGAATCAAAGGTATCTTTGTGTATCCACAAATATACATTTAAGGTAACAGTTTCAAAGGCTCCAATCAATTATCACAAATTATTCAAATACCTATCATTGACCATTTAAAATATTTTCGCTTGTTGATTTTCAAACAAATTTGTGACCCAAAACACCTTACTTGAATGCCAGGACAATCTGTGAGACAAATCATACCCCAAGAGAATCACTGGGCAGTGTGGAGTCGGGTTCTCAGACATCTGTGCTGACCGCCAGCCGCTCCTTCAGATGCCTGCTGGTCCAGGTGAAGACATGCGTCTGGCACGGAAGCCACATGGAGGGGATGGAAGTCTGGCATCTGCACACAGGCTGTCAGCTCGGGTCTCCTCCAGCAGCATCCAGACCTGAGCACTGGGACTTGCTACATGGAGGATGAGTGCTAAAAGCAGCATGTTTTGTGTGCAGCCACCACGTGTGGCCACACCTGGACACGGGCCACTCAGCCCCACACACAACCAGACTGAAGCTGAGAAGGCCTCCTAACAATGCCGGTCCTGCTAGAGGTGCACCCTCACATACCTTGCACCTGTGCCCAGCTTTTCTGGCCCATCCTGCCCCTATCAGGCCCAGGAGCTATAGGACACACCTGATCCCCCCACATCTGGACCCCTCGACCACCCACAAGACCCAGTTTCTCCCCAAGCCCACAGATGAGGGCTCAGATTCAGCTTTATTGCCAATGCAATCTGAAGCACAGACCCATCTTTCCACTAACACGCTCTCTCTCCTCTCCACGTGGGTCCTGGACCTCCCTTATTCCCACTTTCTTCCAGCCCAGGACCAAAGGGGACACTTTGCATTGCCCCTCAACCCCACCCTGGGAACCCGAATCCAGCACCCCTAAGATCTAGATGCCCTCGAGGGTGGCACCAGGGACCTGGGATTCATTACGGAATTCACACGGATAAGGGCTCCTCCGGGCTCTAGTCTGAACCGGTCCCTCTCACATGACCCTGAGACCCACCTATCACATGCAAGCTCCAGAGCAGTTGTCAGCTCAGAGCTGGGCTGCACAGCCCCAAGGTCCCTTCCTCCCTGGGGCCTCAGAAGCCCTACCAGATCATCAGCAGTCATTCCATGAGAACTAACTTTCCAGGAGGAGAATCCACAGCTCTTATATTCCTGATTTTTTTTTGGCAAATATGAATATGAATTTACTAAATGTATTCAAACTAACCATAGTGATAGTTACCCAAAAGGAGAGCTGAGTGGCAAGGAAAAGCAATTCTGGGATTAAAATCTGTTCCTGGATACTTCACATGATTTTCCTTGGTCTCGTGTCTCTACCTTGATGGACTCCTAGGCCTCCCTGCTTTAAGCCCTTGATTGAGTTTTTAAAAGGCAATTAGGCTCACAGTTGTTGATTTTTTTTTGAAACCTATTTTTTTCAAAACACTGGTGGATATAAATATGTTCACTTAAACAAAAAAAAAAAGCCTGGGGACAGTGACTGACTTAAAAGGCAAACATAATGTGTCCACAATATATTCAGGCAGCACCCTCATTTGGTGATTGTTGGTGTGGCAAGCCCTTAAAGGATTCTCTTCTGAGCAGGTGGCTTAAGGGCACTAGACATTCCTTGATACCTTCTTCACAGCCTCAGAGAGGGCCAAGCATTAGGAAAAGCTGAAGCCAAGGCTTCAGATCCTATGCTTACAATACAGGTCAGAGGCCACCCAAAGCCCTCTGTGTGGTCACACTTCCTGGTGGCTGCTTGATCCATGCTGAGTTCTTCCTAGGTCCTGTCCTTCCCTGATGTTGCTCAGCTGGCATACTGGGACTCTCCTGCCTTTTAAATTTTTATATAAAGTATTCCTGGCCCTTATCGAATTAGGGTGTTTGTGGGTTTTTGTTTGGTTTTGTTCAATAGTTCTGATTGTCCAATGAGAAGAGCTTATGCCTTGAAGAGTAAGAACTGTGGCTTAGGGTCCCAAGAACAGGGATTTTCCCCCATCAGAGTATCCCAAAGGCCTAATGACTTATGAGAAGCAAATCTTTGTGTGTGTGTGTGTGTGTGTGTGTGTGTGTGTGTGTGTGTGTTAAGGTAACCGGCGAATGTACAGAAGCATTGAGAGGATTGCAGTTTGGCCATCTCCTTCTGAATAATTGCTAGATCTTACATTGGTGTAAGTATAGACACTTCTTTTTTTTTTTTTTTAGAAACTTCTTATACATATATGTAAACTTATACATTTGCTCATCTTAAATGGAACTACTTATTTTTCCTTTCTCCACTTCCATCTCTATTGGCCCTCTTTCCCAGGCTCCAACGATCAATCCAGAAGGATATCAGGAGACACTTCAGATGCCATGAGGCAGATAATTACGATACAGTTTTCTGATACTGAATTAAGCAGAAAGCCCTTTAGACAGCACTTTCATACTTTATCAGTTTCAAACTTCTATCTGTAATGATCTTCTAAGGTACACCAGACATGGGAGTGACTAGCTGATCATAGAGTAAAAGAGTTTGGGTTAGATCTATGAAAATGATTGGTCTACTTACACACACACAGTCACTCACACTCATGTACACTTTCTCTCAGTGTAATTTAATATAATCAGAGTAGTTGTGTCTGAGATTTACTAAGCCCTTGCTTGCTCATTCAGTGATTAATGGGATCAGAGTTATTTTAAAACCTCAATGTTTATAGCTAAGTAGCTTTATTCAGGAGTAACTTCAGTTATTTCTTGTTATAATGCAATCAATAAGTAAAATTTCACTTTTAAGAGACTTCTGTTGTGTTTCTTATGCTTGATATCAAAAATCACAATGTGATTCCTGCCTCTTGTTTTATTCAGAGACACTTTTTCAGAAATCTCGGGTCTATTCTGGCTTATGCTTTCTTGGGGACTGCTGTTTCCTGCTTCATTATTGGGTAAGTTACTCTTTGTCATTAATCAAATTAACACATTTTCCAAAGAGGTGAAATCCACATGGGTCCTGCAGAGCCCAGTGTTTTCCCCAGCTATCACAATATTCACATTGTGTGAACTTCAAGTGGACAATGTGACAGTGTGTTGATTTGAAATATTTATAAGTTGCAAAATCATTACCACCATAGGATTAGCTACCACCTTCATCCTGTCACATAGTTACCATTTTTCTTGAGATGAGTACATTTGAGACCTACTCTCAGCAAAATTCAAGTATATGATACAGTATTATTAGCTACAATCACCATGTTGCACCTTACATCCTCAAACTTGTTAATCTTCTAACTGTAAGTTTGTGTCCTTTGAGCAACATCTCCCCATTTCCCATGCCCCCAAACCCCCACAACCACCAGAGTCCAGGATTTTGATGCTGATGCTGATGACAGTTAAGCTCTAGAGCTACATTGTGTAGCGTGGTAGCTATTAGCCATGTGTAGCTTTTTAAATTAAGATTAAGATAAATTAAAATGAACTATACCTAGTCCCCAGATCTTGGTTCCTGATCACATTCTCCAGTGAAAAAAACCAGACCACCTTGCAGAAATGGTTGATTCTAGGGCAGGGGCAGCAGATACACAAGATAAGAACGGAGTGTATCAAAAAAAAAAAAAAAAAAAAAAAAGAACGGGTGTATCATAGTGCCGAAAAATAAGGAAGTGCCCAGAAAACAGAGAAACAGAAGGGCTTGGGGCTTATCAAAGAGACAAAGAGCCAAAAAAAAAGCCTGGGGACAGTGACTGACTTAAAAGGCAAACATAATGTGTCCACAATATATTCAGGCAGCACCCTCATTTGGTGATTGTTGGTGTGGCAAGCCCTTAAAGGATTCTCTTCTGAGCAGGTGGCTTAAGGGCACTAGACATTCCTTGATACCTTCTTCACAGCCTCAGAGAGGGCCAAGCATTAGGAAAAGCTGAAGCCAAGGCTTCAGATCCTATGCTTACAATACAGGTCAGAGGCCACCCAAAGCCCTCTGTGTGGTCACACTTCCTGGTGGCTGCTTGATCCATGCTGAGTTCTTCCTAGGTCCTGTCCTTCCCTGATGTTGCTCAGCTGGCATACTGGGACTCTCCTGCCTTTTAAATTTTTATATAAAGTATTCCTGGCCCTTATCGAATTAGGGTGTTTGTGGGTTTTTGTTTGGTTTTGTTCAATAGTTCTGATTGTCCAATGAGAAGAGCTTATGCCTTGAAGAGTAAGAACTGTGGCTTAGGGTCCCAAGAACAGGGATTTTCCCCCATCAGAGTATCCCAAAGGCCTAATGACTTATGAGAAGCAAATCTTTGTGTGTGTGTTCCCCTAAGGCCAATGGCCAGAGAACAACAAAATAAATAACATTGTATTGGGCTCAAACCATAAAGTAAACATCTGAGTCTCTGCTGATGTTAATAAATGATTGGATGAATAAATAAATGGAGAAGTGACAGATCTCCTGTGCAGAAAAATTCCAAATAATTTATGTTGACCTACTCCCTCCCTCCCCATCCCGCCCCACAAGAGCGGGAGCTTGTGTCTCCTTCAGCTGTGATTGCAGGCTATGCATAGTGACTTCCTCCCACAGAATATAACAGGGAAAAAAGGAGGAAGAAAGCATAGCTTTACAGCGGAGAAAACCTGACAAACACCAGCCTAGCCAGATGATCCAGATCAGCAGCCATAGGGGTAAATCACACTGATACCTCTGCACCCTTGATGTTCGTGATGAGAGTGGCACTTTCCCTCCCCAAAACACATTACCTCAGTGTAATTGTGAGAAAAAAATCAGACGTGTCCTCATGGAGGGAGTTTCTACAAAGTACCTGACTAACACTCCTCAAAACTGACAAGGTCATCAAAAACACAGAGTCGGAGAGATTGTCACAGCCCAGAGGAGACTAAAGAGACATGATGTCGAGGTGTTGTGTGGTATTTCAGATAGGATCCTGGAACAGAAAAGGGACATTAGATAAAAGCTAAGGAAATTGGAATAAAGCATGTACCTTCGTTACTTTTTAAAAATCAGCTAAAAAGCTGGAAGAGATAAAAGGCAAGGGCCTTTTGTGTCACCAAAATAGTAGGAGCTTGGACTTCATCCTTTAAGAGAGACAGACCACCAAAGAGTACCAGGTTAGATGACTGGCATTGGTGGCAAGATGGGAAAAGGCTGTCAGGGAGAAGCCCAGCGTCCGAGTCTGTTTGTGGTAGGCGGAAATGGAGAGACAGGTGTAGTTTCAGGAAATGTCTGAAAGGATGGTAAAAGAAGCCTCCAACAGGCAACAAAAGGCAAATCACCTCTGTCTCACAGAGTTACTGGGAATCGAAATTGAACTGTTTGTCTGGAACAGTGCCCGGCACACAGTAAGGAAGCTTTAAGTTATAGCTACATATTCTCCAAAGGATTCAATTCTGCAAATAATTCTTGAGCTCCTAGCTTAGTAAATCTGTCATCCTAGGTGCCCGGGATACAAATGTAAGCCATGGCATGGTCCCTACCGGCAAGAATATTATTATTAGAGTGTTAGCTGTGGGGTACAATGAGTCTATTCTGTGGTTATTTTTATTCTCCTAACCCCTACAGCTGCTGCCGACACACACACACACACACCCTTTAGTAACGCGTACTAGGCCTTTTAACACCCCTCACTCCTCCCATTTTGTAAGCTGTCCTGTAGGAAACGTGCTCCGGCCAAGTCAAAATATTTAACTTGGTAGTCTATCTTGGACTGTGCCACATCCTATGCAGCATAAGAAGCATCAGAAGGGCTGCCGCTGGCCTGCCCTAACCCATGCAGAGAATGAGAAGCCAGATATGTCGCTGGAGTACCCTGATATTTTACTAGGATGTTTAGAGAGTTTTGCTTCTGTTCCCTTTTTTGAAATAATTCTTGGCAGAGAAGATTGGTCACCTGCACCTTTGGGGCCTACCCATCCTTTTTTTTTTTCTCTCCAGCTCATCCAGCACACTCATTTCCACAACTTTAAACACACTGCCTGAGAATCCTGTCAGTTTTATAGCAATTGATTACACACTATGAAGCATTCTTTCCCTTTCTTTCTCCTCTATTACCAGCTGCTTTGGGTGCCTTAAAGTTGTTGCTAATCGAGGACCATACTTAATAGTTGTCAGCAAGCACAGCTTTAAGGAATGGAATAGTGTTGAGATGTTTCAGCAAGATGATGTCCACTGCAAACTATTACTTGGTGCCAAAGTCTTATTTGCATGTGTTCCTGGTGAGTGTCCAACCACAACAGCCACCTAAGGTTTTTATAAGCCACCTTCGAGGTATCGTATGCTAGTGCTACTTTGCTTGCACATTGGCCAGGTTACTCAGTTAGGAGGGTTTTCATTTCCCCTTCTGACATAGTTTACCTTCCCTTCTTACAGAAATCTTATGTATGGCGTGGTGAAGCTCATGAAGATTGTGGGACAGCTCTCGGATAAATTTTACTACACAGATTGTCTCTTTTTTGGAGCAATTATCTCGGCCACTGACCCAGGTATCATCGTGCTATTCCATTATTTAAATCTCCAAACATTCAGAGCAACCATTAACTTTGGTTGCAGTAGGGAGACTGTGGAGGTACCAGGAAGTGGTCTAACAGATGGCTTTTCTTTTTTTTTTTTTTTTTAATTTTATTTATTTTTTATTTATTCCTGATAGACATAGAGAGAGAGAGAGGCAGAGACACAGGCAGAAGGAGAAGCAGGCTCCATGCTGGGAGCCTGACGCGGGACTCGATCCCGGGACTCCAGGATCGCGCCCTGGGCCGAAGGCAGGCGCCAAACCGCTGAGCCACCCAGGGATCCCCTAACAGATGGCTTTTCTAAGAAGGGTGTGCATTTCCCTTTTGCTTGTATTATTATTAAGATTTTATTTATTTGAGAGAGAGGGAGAGCATGAGTGGGAGGGAGGGGCAGAGGGAGAGGGAAAAGCAAACTCCCCACTGGGCAGTCAGCCTGATGCAGGTCTTGGTCCGAGGACCCCGGGATCATGACCCAAACCAAAGGCAGATGCATAACTGACTGAGCCACCCAGGCGCACCTGTCTTTCATTTTAGAATGTCTACTTTGGCCATAATTTTTACACTTTAACTGCCCTCTTCCTCGGTGTTGTACTTTTTGCCTTCATTTAGGAAACAATATCATTTTATAAAAAATTTTCATAGTGGAAATGCATGCCAGTACCTGCAGCGAATGTAATGTCCTTTGTAAACTCCTTTTTGTTCAGCGTTCCTGCATGACAGCACACTGTGACCTGGTTCCTATTCATTAATCTCTTACTTTGTACTTTCCCGATTGTTAGTGGAACCAATTCTTAAAAGTGGAATTATTGGGACGCCTGAGTGGCTCAGTGGTTGAGCGTCTGCCTTTGGCTCAAGGTGTGGTCCCAGCGTCCTGGGATCGAGTCCTGCATCGGGCTCCCCATGGGGAGCCTATTTCTCCCTCTGCCTATGTCTCTGCCTCTCTCTGTGTGTCTCTCATGAATAAATAAATTAAATCTTTTTTTTTTAAAAGGTGGAATTATTATATGCCCCCCACCCTGCTCTGCAGCTCAAGAACGAACAAACAAAAGAACCTCCCTTCTCCCAGTTGGAACCTATAATTAAATCAGTTCACATCAGGTAGTTAAAGCTATTTCTTCCATCTGGTGTCAGCCACTGAGAGGACATTGTAGGCAAGGAACTTATGGAGAAAGAATTGGTGCTGTCCCAGTAGTGGAAGTGGAAAAGTCTTCTCAATGTTTCTGATGCCCTCTAACACTCTGGATAGTAATGATTTTTCAAAGATACTAAGATTCCCTCCACCACACAATTGTGCCATGCCTCATAGGAG
The DNA here is from genome assembly GCF_048164855.1 of Canis lupus baileyi. Classification (NCBI taxonomy): domain Eukaryota; kingdom Metazoa; phylum Chordata; class Mammalia; order Carnivora; family Canidae; genus Canis; species Canis lupus. The sequence goes on from NC_132876.1 coordinate 84,770,079, forward strand.
TCCTCTAGATCAGTGCGATGACCCAAATGTGCTCTGTTCCATGCCCAGAGTCAGGTAGCCAGTAGCCACATGTGGCTACTGAGTTCTCGAAATGAGAGGTAGTGCAACTGAAGAACTGACTTGAAAATCTTATTTTATGATCAGTAATATAAATTTTAATAGCTGCATGTGCCTGGTAGCTACCCTATTGGATGGCCCAGCCCTAGACAGTTGTGTGATTCTGAAACTATTGCTGTCCCAAAAGCCATTGACCTCTCTTACCCCCATAATGTAGCCCAAACGCTAAATAAACTGGTATCAAAGACATGGCTGGTTGAAGTACCCTGGTTTTGGAAAAAGAGTGTGGGATGTGGAGTTGTAGGTGGAAGTCTGAGCCCTGCCTCTCACTGACCAGGTGGCCTGGGCACACTTTCTCTCCTCCATGTCGATTTCCTCCTTCATGAAGTAGGAATAATGATACCTATGTCCCAGGACTATTGAGAACATTAAATGAACTAACACATGTAAAGCACTGACCACAGCATCTGCTAATCATGTTGGTCTCTAGCCACATCTGGCTCAGGCAGAGATTTCTTTGTTTTTTGCTATTCAGTTTTTTTTAAGTTTATTTATTTATTTTTTTAAGTAATCTCTATACCCAACATGGAGTTCAAACTCATGACCCCAAGATCAAGAGTCACATGGTCTTTGAGTCAGCGAGACATCCCCCCACCCTGTTTTTTTTTAATATTTATTTATTTACTTATTTAAGAGAGAGAGAGAGAGAGCGCGCGCACACACACAGGGGAAGAGGGAGAGAGTTAGTCCTCAAGTAGATTACCCACTGAGTATGGAGCCCGATGCAGGGCTTGATCCCAGGACCCTAAGATCATGACCCAAGCCAAAATCAAGAGTCAGATATTAACCAACTGAGCCATCCAGGCACCCACCACCCCATGTTTTCTTAAAAAATAAATAACAGGTCATAACTTAATTCAAGCATGTTTCTAAAGAGCACTCCCAAAAGTAGCTTTATTATTTTCATACTACAGTGTCTGTGACTATCTCCAAGTATGTGTCTGTTGAGAAAAAGATTCTGCATAAGTCTAGGAAAGGTGTCTAGTCTCTCTGAAAATATATTACTAACTATACTCATCTGTAACTTTTTAAAAACGATTTATTAAGAGAGAGAGTGGGGGAGGGGCAGAGGGAGAGGGAGAGGAAGAGAGAGAGAATCTCAAGCAGACTCCCCACTAAGTGTGGAGCCTGATGTGAGGCTCAATCTGATGACCCTGAGATCATGACCTGAGCTGAAACCAAGAATCAGACACCTAACTGACTGAGCCACCCAGGCACCCCCCATCTGTAATTTTATCACTAACTTCTTACACTAGTACCACCAATAAGCAAAGGGAGGTTAGTGTAACATAAGGATCACTGGGCGCCTGGGTGGCTCAGTTGGTTAAGCAGCTTCTGCCTTTGGCTCAAGTCATGATCTCAGGGTCCTGGGATCAAGCCCCACATTGGGCTCCCTGCTCAGCAGGAAGTCTCCCCCCCCCATAAATGAATAAATAATCTTAAAAAAAGATTACCAGTGTTGTTTTCTGACCTATTGAGGTGTTGCTTCATTTAATTGGATAGAAAGGCTTATTTTTTCAGATTATCTTCCTAATTGTTTACTTCAATTTAATGTGTCCTTGCTGTGGTAGAAATTAACAGAAGGCATCACCACGATACACCGTTGTTATTTGGCCTGTGGAGATTGGCAGAGTAAGGGTTTTATATAAATGAAAGTTCTAGAAAATTGAAAGTTAAAACTTATTAAACACCAGGACATTAACTTTAACTGCTTTTTAATGGAAATCTTTCTGAAATGTCGACTGTTTTTGCAGATTAAAAGTCTTTCACCAGTTTCCTAAAAATCTGTCGTTTGAAAACATGGGCCATAAAAGAGATAAAAACTTAAGTGTAGAGTTAGAAGGGACCATGAGATCAAATAGACTTCTTGTGCCTGGTGCATCCAACAATTCTAGTATCAGGATATGTAGTGGTATTGATTGATATGAAGGAATCAGAGTCCTTGTCCCTGATGACACCGCATTTGGCTCAAGACACCAGTCTTTGGTCTTCCCGTTGAAGGGGACACCATACACATGGGGCGGTGTGGGTGGCTCTGTGACCCAAAGCCATCTCCCTTCTGTGGCTGTGCGTCAAGGGTGCCATGTGCCATCCTTGTGGACTGTTACTTCAGAGAGACCCACAGCTCAGCAAAGGAAAATGTACGTTTCCAACCCGGAGCACATCTCTAGCAGCTACCAGAGAAAGTAAGCACTCATTCCTTTCTATGAACGCTTATGAAGTGATCTCTCTCATTTTAATTCTGTCACCTGTACACCCCTCGAGTGATTGGTCTGCAAAATTTGTGATCAGTCTCGGAGAGAGTAATTCTCTAGTTGCATCACCCAGACTGTTCAGGCTCTTGCTTATCCATTGACACTCAGTTCCAATATGCCACCTGCCTACCCATTCTTCCCTGACTCTTTTACTTACTTGCTGCCACAGCTCTTGAGTCAGGCCCATTTTGTATACGATACTTAACCACTTTGTACTGAGTGTTTGCAAGTGCTAAGTGCTCTTTAATATACAGATGAAGCGTTCAGGTGAAGTTCATTCATCGAATGAACAAATTTGGGTTCTTGAATTTTCCTTCTTCCTGCACCTGCTACTTTATTTTTCTCACTCCTCTTTAGATGCCAGTACCAGAGGTCTTCAGTCAATGAATTGTAATTTCTTAGTCCATGTTCAGTTAGCAACAGCCCTTGTGACCCTGTTCACTCTAATTTCAAGGGTCCCACTGTGGGGGGTGAGCAGTCTTTACTCTTCACCTGGAAAAGCCACTCACCCAATCTGTCACCCGCTCTGTCATCTTCTAGTTGTCCACACCCACACCACTCCTCTTGCTCAGGCATAGGCTTGCTTAGGAGGGGCACACAAGGGTTTCTGCCTTGTTTTATAAAGTGATGGGCAGGGAGAATGAGAAATTGAAAATCAGATCAGTCAAATTCAGAGCAGGGCCATGTAAGTGTTCATTGTTATTAGTATTAACTATGCAAGCTAGCTTTTATTGTCATGGGTAAGTGAGTTAGCTATATGTTGTTTTGTTTTGTCTCATTTTACTACTGGTAACTGTAGGATTTTAGGAAAACAGTGTTGCAAGTCAAAAGGACTCTTGACCAAATTATGGAAAGAGGCCAGATGTCCAACAGATGGATAAAGATGTGGTATATACATACAATGGAATATTAGCCGTCAAAAACATGAAATCTTGCCATTTGCAGCAGCGTGGATAGAACTAGAGGATATTATGCTGAGTGAAATAAGTCAATCAGAGAAAGACAACTACCATATGATCTCACTCCTATTTGGAATTTAAGAAATAAAACAGAGGATCATAGGGGAAGGGAGGGAAAAATACAACAAGATGAAATCAGAGAGGGAGACAAACCATAAGAGACTTTTAATCATAGGAAACAAACTGAGGGTTGCCAGAGGAGCGGGGATGGGGGAATGGAGTAACTGGGTGATACACTATATGTTAATTAGTTGGATTTGAATTGGGAAAAATTGAAAAAATAAAGTATAACTTCCAGTTTACAAGGTATACAGTGAACAAAGGGACAAGTTAAAAGCACAAAGAAACAATCATAACTCTAGAAGACAGGTCATTCTACAAGGAAATGATCTGATCTTCTCAAAGAAATGTCAGTATCATAAGAAAGGAATAGAGGAAGGAGCTTTTCTAGATTAAAAGAGACTAAAAAGAAAATCAACTACAATGAGAAAATCTTGACTGAATTCTAGTTAGAAAAATCATTTTATGGGACAAATGGGAAAATTTAGATATAGACTGAATATTAAATGCTAAAAGAGGGGATGGCTCCTGAAAATCATTGAGCTCAAACCCCTACTTCACTAAGTCTTTGGACTTTGCTATGTGCTAAGTTTTCATAGGCTGTTGGTGGCTATGTGGGATGGTGTCTGTTTTCCCCTCCAGATTTACTCACCACCCTTCTCTGCCCTTCTTTGGGTACCAGGAGGCTGATCTATATGGAAGATTTCAAAGGTTCCTTTGTCTTCTGGTTTCCCATTGGATTTGTCTACAGGAGAACACCAGTGGGAGACTGGAAGGAGAATGGAGATGCAGGGTCTTGGCTGTGTCCTTAGGACACAGATCCTGTCAGGTGACCCTCACAATGCAGTTCCTGGTTCAGGCAGTCACACCTTCTCTGAACCCTCTGGGCCTAGAGATGGCATAGGATGGTCTCTGTTTTCAGTGACATATACTGTCCTCTCTCTTGCGGTTTTTCCATATTCTGCCCACATTTCTATAAACAATGTCTTCATTAAATACTTCTCAGATTGCTGAGTTTAAGGGTGCTGTCTCTTTCCTACCATGACCCTGACTGATAAAGTCCTGGGCTTCAGGTCTCCTAGGCTGCCAGCCCTGTGCTCTGTTCATTGAGATTAGCCTCCACCAGCCTTGAATCCCTGGGTGACTGATGTGACCAGAGGCCTCCGGTGCTCACCCCCAGTGGACGTGTCATGAGTAATGGATAAAACTTCTCTTGGGTTCAACCACTCAGATTTTAGGAGTTTTGATGTTGCAGCAGAAAGCAGCCCATCAGACAGGGCCTGTTTTCTCATCTCTGAATCAGGGGAAACGATAGTACTACCCACCTCAGGTTTTATGAGGACTGAATAAGATTGGAAAATGTTTAGCATAGTGCCTGCTTCATGTTTAAGTCCTTAGTAATTGTTGTTGTTATTAGCATTATTACTTTTTCATCAACATTGGGTTAAAACAAGATAATTCTTTTTTAAGATTTTATTTATTATTTATTTGAGAAACTGAGCATGTAAGCACAAGCAAGGGGAGGAGTAGAGGGAGAAGCAAACTCCCTGCTGAGTGGAGCTTGATGCCAGGACCCTTGAGATCATGACCTGAGCCAAAGTCAGATGCTTAACCAACTGAGCCACCCAGGTGCCCCAAAGGAAGATAATTCTTTAGTCACATAATGATAAACTATTAGAATTAAGGTTTTGTATTAGAGTTCTTCAGAGAAACAGAAATAGGTGTGTGTGTGTGTAGAGAGAGAGAGAGAGAGTAAGAAAAGAAATTGAGTGATGATAAAGAATTGGCTCATGTAATTATGGAGGTTGAGAAGTCCTAAGATCTGCTGCCCAAAGGCCTGAAAACCAGGAAAGCCAACAGTGTAGTTCGAGTCTGGGTCCACAGGCAGGAGAAGACTATTGTCCCATTTGAAAGGCAGGCAGTAAGAGTGAAGTCTTCTTACTCTGCCTTCAGCTGACTGGATGAGTCTCACTGACATTGGGGAGGGACACCTACTTTACTGAGTCTTCGGATTCAAATGTTAATCCCATACAAAACCTCATAGACAAACCCAGAACAATGTTTGATCAAATATCTTAGGCCCCCATAGCCCTAGTCAAGTTGACACATAAAATTAACCACCACAGGTTTTCTGGAAGGAGCCACAGATATTGTTCATGTAATAAGCAATCCAGAAAATAAGAATTCTTTTTAGCCAAATCCCTAAAGGTTTTTCCTGTTGTGTTACCTGATAAAGTGTATTTAAAGGTAGATGAAAAAGATTGACTTTGTGTCCTGTTATGAAGATGACATGTCCTCCAGCAACTATGGCTATGGGCAGTGCCCCCTGTTGATGTCTGGTTAGTGTCCTAATGCTTAGAGTAATTTGAGCATGTACATGTATAATTACCGGGAGCAGCCTCATGATAGAGTCAACACTTTCCTATCCAAATTGTTCTTTGCTCACTCTCAATAAGTGAATTAAACTTTTTGAAAAGGGAGAGCATGATGGGAACAGTGTAACTTTGGAATCTTCCTTAATCCTGAATTGAAATGGAAAAAGCAGGACAGCAAGAGAGAAAACACAGAGAGAGAGCTAGTTGGCAGAGTACCCACAAATCCCCAAATATTATCTGCTGGGGTCAAGCCACCAGCAGCAGTGAGACTTAGGGGTAGGGACTGCAGCAGTGCAGGAGGAAGCAGCGCGGAAGAGAGGTGGCTGCTGATCATTTTGACTGCCAGCAAACTTTCCTACACTCAAAGGGGGAGGAATCCCCCCTTGAAGTAAAGAACTTTGTAGGCACATCTGGATAACAACAGTTAAGGCTGGGAGGCACTTTACAGGCTCCAATCTATGAGTGACAGCAAGGACACCAGAGGAGATTTGAGGCCGCAGAAATGACCTGAGCCCTCATGGCTCTCAAAAAATATCCCGTGAAAATCTCTCTGGAAGGACAAAGCCACTTCATAAGAAGGAACTGCTAAGGACCACAGGCCCTGCGTGACAGGGCATTAAAGGAGAAAGCAGACTCAGATACCAGGGGAGGAAGAGACCAGAGGATGTAGATTTCTTGAGCATGAAGGAGGTGGCGCCACATTTTCAGTACTTCAATGTAAAACCAGCAGAGGGAGCCTTAGAGTCATGAAACGGAGGAAAGCTGATCTAGGTCTTCCCCCTACCCACCTCACTTAAAATGAGCAGCAGCAATAGGTTGAGATCGGACTTCATGCAAAGTTTAAGAAACCATGAGGATAGCCCTTCTGAATAGCATAGGAAAGTTGCAGTTAATTAAGTAATATCAGCAAAATAGGGCACCAAAGCAGAATATTACTAATATTCCAATGAAAGCTAAAGGAAATTAAAGGGGTACCTGGGTGGCTCAGTCAGTTGAGTACTGGACTCTTGGTTTCTTTTTTTTTTTCTTGGTTTTTGCATGGGTGGTGATCTTGGGGTCATGATCTCAGGGTGGTAGCATCAAACCCTGCATAAGGCTCCACATTCAGTGCAGGAGTCTGCTTGTCCCTTTCCCTCTGGTCTTCTCCCCTCCCCCCAGTGCTTTCCCCCTCTCTCAATAAATAAATAAATAAAATGTTAAAAAAAGGAAATTCAGAAAATGATAGAAGTTATGAAAGAACTGTATACATCATGATTGGAAAATTCAGAAATAAGAGGAGTAAACACTAGGCATTATGGAAAGTGTTCATAGAAAGGAACAAGTCGAGGAACCCAGGCAGTAAATAAAATATAAAAAAAATTTCAAAAAGTAAATGTAAAAATGGATAAAATCAAGCAGTAGTGTCAGGGAGTATACAGCAGGTGATCAAACTATAAGGAAATGCAAGAAAAAGAAGATTACTATAAAATCAGATTGGTGGTTACATTTGGGTGAAGGAAGGGGCTTGGAATTAGAATGGAACATATAAGTGAGCTTCCAAGGGGGCTGGCAAAATTCCATTTCCAAAACTGGGTGATGGCTACAAGAGTGGTTAGCTTGTAGTAACTCACAAAGGTAAATATTTGTTTGGTTCTGTTTTCTAATTGTGTCTGTTAGTAATGCTTTTGGTTGCAACAGCAGAACAGCCTGGCCAGTAGGAACTTAGACAGCTGTCTATCTTAGCTAATGGCCCTCAGCCGGTGCCATGGCTCCTGCTACAATCAGGTGTCTGGGCACTCCGTTCTTCTAGTGCCCTGCCCTTGTGTTTCAGATACACTTTAGCTGCCCGGTGGAGACAAGATGACTATGCTACATCCAGCCTCTCCACTCTCCTCCAGGCAGGAAGAGGTGACACTCACTGCAGGAGGAGTTGGAGAGGCAAGTTTTTAAAGTCCTTATAGTAGAAACAAACAAAGCAGAGGGTAGTTGGGTGTGAGCGTAGAGAGGAGCCTGCACACATGTATATATCTACAACAGTGGTTCTTCACGAGGCGGGTGGGTGACTTTGCCCCTCAGGAGACATTTGGCAATGCCTGGAGATATTTTTGGTAGTTACAATTGGTGAGGAGTGTGCAATGCTACTCATATCTAGTGGGTAGAAGCCAAGAATGCTGCTGAACATCCTACCTTGCAGGACAGCCACCCACAATTATCTGGCCTAAACTAGTACTGAAGTTGAGAAACACCAAAATGCTTTCAGGGGCATTAAGGTCTGAACTGATTTAATAATAATAGTAATACATTATTTGTCTGTTTTTAAAGATTTATTTTTGAGAGAGAACATGTGTCTGAGTGGGGGAAGGGGCAGAGGGAGAGAATATCAGAGCAGACTCCCACTGAGCACAGAGCCAGATGTGGGGCTTAGTCTCAGGACCCATGAGATCAAGACCAGAGCCAAAACCAAGAGTGGGACACTCAACCAACTGAGTCACCTAGGCGCCTCCATTATTTGTGTTTTTTACTTAAATTTTTTTCATGAGTGTGCAGTAGAGTGGAGTTTTCCAGAGGCTGCATAACATGTGATACTATCTGGTTGGTCGAATACAGAAGCAGATAAGAGAACCATCTGTCTTCCATTAATCTAGATATTAAAGAGTTTGAAAAACTGTGAAACAATGGCTCCCTTCAGCCTTTCCCCTAAGATCAGGAACAAGACAGGGATGTCTACTCTCACCACTGCTTTTCAACATAGTACTAGAAATCCTAGCTTCAGCAATCAGGCAACAAAAAGAAATAAAAGGCATTCAAATTGGCAAAGAAGAAGTCAAACTCTCCCTCTTCACAGATGACATGATCCTGTACATAGAAAACCCAAAAGACTCCACCCCAAGATTGCTAGAACTCATACAGCAATTCGGCAGTGTGGCAGGATACAAAATCAATGCCCAGAAGTCAGTGGCATTTCTATACACTAACAATGAGACTGAAGAAAGAGAAATTAAGGAATCAATCCCATTTACAATTGCACCCAAAAGCATAAGATACCTAGGAATAAACCTAACCAAAGAAGGAAAGGATCTATACCCTAAAAACTACAGAACACTTCTGAAAGAAATGGAGGAAGACACAAAGAGATGGAAAAATATTCCATGTTCATGGATTGGAAGAATTAATATTGTGAAAATGTCAATGCTACCCAGGGCAATTTACACATTTAATGCAATCCCTATCAAAATACCATGGAGTTTCTTCAGAGAGTGGGAACAAATCATCTTAAGATTTGTGTGGAATCAGAAAAGACCCCGAATAGCCAGGGGAATATTAAAAAAAGAAAACCATAGCTGGGGGCATCACAATGCTGGATTTCAGGTTGTACTACAAAGCTGTGATCATCAAGACAGTGTGCTACTGGCACAAAAACAGACACATAGATCAATGGAACAGAATAGAGAATCCAGAAGTGGACCCTCAACTCTATGGTCAACTAATATTTGACAAAGCAGGAAAGACTATCCCCTGGAAAAAAGACAGTCTCTTCAATAAATGGTGCTGGGAAAATTGGACATCCACATGCAGAAGAATGAAACTAGACCATTCTCTTACACCAGACACAAAGATAAACTCAAAATGGCTGAAAGATCTAAATGTGAGACAAGATTCCATCAAAATCCTAGAGGAGAACACAGGCAACACCCTTTTTGAACTTGGCCACAGCAACTTCTTGCAAGATAATCCATGAAGGCAAGAGAAACAAAAGCAAAAATGAATTATTGGGACTTCATCAAGATAAAAAGCTTCTGCACAGCAAAAGAAACAGTCAACAAAACTAAAAGAAAACCTACAGAATGGGAGAAGATATTTGCAAATGACATATCAGATAAAGGGCTAGTATCCAAGATCTATAAAGAACTTATGAAACTCAACAGCAAAGAAACAAACAATCCAATCATGAAATGGGCAAAAGACATGAACAGAAATCTCCTAGAGGAAGACATCGACATGGCCAACAAGCACATGGGAAAATGCTCCGCATCACTTGCCATCAGGGAAATACAAATCAAAACCACAATGAGATACCACCTCACACCAGTGAGAATGGGGAAAATTAACAAGGCAGGAAACCACAAATGTTGGAGAGGATGCAGAGAAAGGGGAACCCTCTTGCCCTGTTGGTGGGAATGTGAACTGGTGCAGCCACTCTGGAAAACTGTGTGGAGGTTCCTCAAAGTGTTAAAAATAGATCTGCCCTACGACCCAGCAATTGCACTGATGGGGATTTACCCCAAAGATAAAGATACAGATACAGTGAAATGCCAGGACACCTGCACCCCAATATTTATAGGAGCAATGTCCACAATAGCCAACCTGTGGAAGGAGCCTCGGTGTCCATCGAAAGATGAATGGATAAAGAAGATGTGGTCTATGTATACAATGGAATATTACTCAGCCATTAGAAATGACAAATACCCACCATTTGCTTCGATGTGGAGCGACCTGGAGGGTATTATGCTGAGTGAAATAAGTCAATCAGAAAAAGACAAACATTATATGGTCCCATTCATTTGGGGAATATAAAAATAGTGAAAGGGAATAAAGGGGAAAGGAGAGAAAATGAGTGGGAAATATCGGAGACAGAACATGAGAGACTCCTAACTCTGGGAAATGAACTAGGGGTGGTGGAAAGGGAGGTGGCCGGGGGGTTGGGGTGACTGGGTGATGGGCACTGAGGGGGGCACTTGATGGGATGAGCACTGGGTGTTATGCTGTATGTTGGCAAATTGAACTCCAATAAAAAGAAATTAAAAGAAAAAAACAGTGGCTCCCTTCCCACTATTTTTTTTTTATTTTGGAAAATGGAATTATTTTTCATTAAAAATATGTATGTTAAAGGGCGCCTGGGTGGCTCAGCTAGTTACAGATCTGCCTTTGGCTCAAGTTATGATCTCAGGGTCCTGGGATTGAGCCCCATGTCAGGCTCCCTGCTCAGTAGGGAGTCTGCTTCTCCCTTTTCCTCTGCCCCTCTCCCCAGTTTGTGCACTCTCACTCTCTCTCAAATAAATATTTTTAAAAATAATGTACATTAACATGATGGGGTTTATTCTTAATTTTAAATGCATAAATATTTAAATTTTTTGCTTTATTTAACACAGTAAATATCAATAGCTATGGCCCACAAAACTAAAAGCAGCTATTGGTGGGAATCAGAAAAGTAATTTTTAAGAGTATAAAGGAGTCCTGAGACCAATAGTTTAAGAACTGCTCATATGAATAAGAGCTGATTTTTCAGTGTCTAAGAAACGTGAAGACTGTGAGAAGTGGAATTATATCTGGTCTGTCATAAAAGAAGACCTTCAGTATTTTACAAACCTTTATTAAAACCTTCTCTGGCCCTGACCCTAGCTGGGTTCTGGGAACACAGTGGTAGCGGGAATAGGGTTTCTATCTTCAAAAAAATTTCGACCCACCAGTGGAGCCAAAACACATTCACTGTGATGATTTTTTAAAATTCTTGTAACAGAGGTATTTTCAAAGTATAATAGGATTGCAGTGGAAGGTGCAGGGTTGCTGCATGGTGTTATTAGAATTGAGCCTCATATCAGACCTCATTCAGATCAGGAAGACTGTCATTTTTGTTTCATTTCCTTTCTGTCTCCTAAACCACCCTGTCCCGCCAAAGGTAGGAATTGCCTCTATACATTTGTCACCAGTGGCTTAAACTGAAACTAATTTCTATGCTTTTTGCCCATTTTTAGTGACCGTACTGGCAATATTTAACGAACTGCATGCAGATGTGGACCTTTATGCACTTCTGTTTGGAGAAAGTGTCCTAAATGATGCTGTTGCCATTGTCCTGTCCTCGTAAGTAACAGTATTTCTGCCCCGGGGAAGAGAGCCTCTGGCTTCCAGAACTTTCTGGGCTAAATTCAGAGGCTTATCTTAAAAGTGTTAAAGATTGAACTGGGTGTTTTTCTAAATGAGGTTTATCAGCTCTGTTGCTAAAGTGATGTTGCTTTGTGCACTTGGCAGTGATCTGAATGCTAATGCCAGCATAACATGAGGGCTGTGGATTAAAGGAATACAGCACAGGAGGTGCTTGGCAGATTGTAGATACTGATGTTTGTCAGTCTTTGTAGGTACCATGGTGTAAAGGCAGTACAGTCTGTTTTAACACTCTCTTCTTTTTATTTTTTATTTTTTTTGTTTTTTACAAATCTCTTCTTTTTAAATCACAGGTCTATAGTTGCCTACCAGCCAGCAGGGCTGAACACTCATGCCTTTGATGCTGCTGCCTTTTTTAAATCAGTGGGCATTTTTCTAGGTATATTTAGTGGCTCTTTTACCATGGGAGCCGTGACAGGCGTTGTGACTGCTCTGATATCCTTTCTGTGGTTTCTGCCCCCACCTGGGTATGATTGTGTGCTAGTACACTTGCAAAAACAAGGTCTCCGTTCTCCCTCTCATAAGTGATTTTTTTTCCAGAAACAAATCTTAAATTGATGGTTCCACTGGGGTCTGGGGGCTCCTGAAACATGTCCCTTTGGTGAAACATGACAGAACACTATGTAGCTAAGAGGCTGAGAAAATGGTTGGGAATGTGATTCTAGCCTTAGCTCTGTACCTGACCTTTGCGCTCTCTTCCTCCTGTGAATCAGTGGGAGATGGGAGTTCGGGGAGAACATTGGTTGTAGAGGGGTGAAAAGTGCTGAGAGGAGGCTGGGGATCAGGGACCACCACAGAGATGGTCAGGAGGGAGCAGGCTGGGAAGTACTTTAGCCTCCAACGTGCTACCGCCCCCTGCTGTTGCGGATCACAGGGGCTAATGTGGCCATTAACTACCTGGGGCCATCCATCAGTGGGAATTACTGCAAGGTGGCCTTCTGTAAGTGAAGGATCCTATGATATTTGGTTAAAAAACCAACCAACCAACATAAAAGCAAAGTGTGGAATGAGCAGGCAGTCCCTCAACAAGTGCGCTGAGTCCTTTGCCATATGTTCTTGCAATGGCATTTAGATCCCCTGGTCCAGTGCAATGTGATGGAAGCCATGGGTGCCAGCCACATCATCTCAACCTGCAACCCGTATACAGTCAATGTGATCCCATACATGCAATTTTTATACGAAATTTTTGAAATGTGGCACGTTTTTTGCTCTTCCAGCATATCTCAGTTCAGACTGGCCACATTTCAAGTGTTCAGAATCCACACATGGCAAGTGGCTACCATATTGGGCAGCACAGATTTCGCTGCTCTCCCCACACAGGTCCTTTTGATGCCCTGGGGACTTGTGCTGCCCCATGAAAGCACTCATGAAGTGGTTCCATGCTGGCCCGCTGGGGAGGGGCAGTGTTACAAGGGGAATCTCTGGTCCCCAGGAGTGACACGAGAACCTCATAGCTGCCCCTAAACTTGTACGTTTTCTTTCTTCACTTCTTATGCGTTCACGAGGCACCTGTTGTAGAGACTCAAGTTCACAGCAGCCCACAGAGGTCAGGGTCTCACTGACCTACTGTCTGTCCCCAGGCCTGGCTGAGGATGAGCCCAGCACTGCTGGGACTAACCAGCCAGTCCCCCTCAGGCCAAGGTGGTGCCCCTCAGAGCCCTGGGCATTACAAGGAGCACGGAAAACCTATTTCCAGTTTTTTCTTTAAGATTTTATTTATTTATTCCTGAGAGACACAGAGAGACAGAGACACAGGTAGAGGGAGAAGCAGGCTCCATGCTGGGAGCCTGATGCGGGACCCAATCCTGGGACCCCAGGATCATGCCCTGGGCCTAAGGCAAGCACCAAACCACTGAGCCACCCAGGGATCCCCAGCCACCCAGGGATCCCCTATTTCCAGTTGCTTTAGAAAGCTCAGTTTCTTTTCATTTCTTTTTTTTAAAAAGATTTTTATTTATTTATTCATGAGAGACAGAGAGGCAGAGACACAGACATAGGGAGAAGCAGGCTACCTGTGGGGAGCCCAATGTGGGATTTGATCTAGGGACCCCAGGATCATGCCCTGAGTCAAAGCCAGACGCTCAACTGCTGAGCCACCAGGCATCCTAAAAATTCAGTTTCTGAAGAAAGCTTTATTGAGGTAAAATGCACATACTGTATAACTCCCCCATTTAAAGTACATGCTTGGGGATCCCTGGGTGGCTCAGCGGTTTGGCGCCTGCCTTTGGCCCGGGGTGTGATCCTGGAGTCCTGAGATCGAGTCCCGCATCGGGCTTCCAGCATGGAGCCTGCTTCTCCCTCCTCCTGAATCTCTGCCTCTCTTTCTCTCTATGCCTATCATAAATAAATAAATAAATCTTTAAAAAAAAATAAAGTACATGCTTAAATGGTTTTTGGTAATGCTACATTATTTTTTTAACTGTGGCAGAATACATATAACATAATTGGCCATTTCAAGCATTTTTAAGCATACAGTTCAGTGGCATGAAGTACCTCCACACTGTTTGTGCAGTCATCCCCACTGTGGAATTCCTGGGTGGCTCAGTGGCTGAGCATCTGCCTTCAGCTCAGGGCGTGATCCCGGAGCCCCGGGATCAAGTCCCACATCGGGCTCCCTGCATGGAGCCAGCTTTTCTCTCTGCCTGTGTCTCTGCCTCTCTCTCTCTCTCCGTGTCTCTCATGAATAAATAAAATATTTTTAAAAAATCATCCCCACTGTCTGTTTCCAGAACTTTTACATCATCCCAAACAGAAACCATGTAACCCTGAAACAATATTCCCTTTCTCCCCTCTCCCAGCCCTTGCTAACCTCTTTTCTACTAGAAAACTTAGTTTTCATTACTTCAAAAACTAGCCAGCAGCTTTTCTTCTTTGAAAGAAGAGTTGAAAGGAAAGGATAGCCCTAAGGAGGGGGGTGCTGGGCTAATCAAGTGTGGTTCTTGGTGGGCCTGATAACTGGTTCCTGGAGCCAAGTTCCTTGACGGGGGCCCACGTGACCAAGTTTACCAAGCTGCACTGCTTCCCCCTGCTGGAGACCGCACTTTTCTTCCTGATGTCATGGAGCACGTTCCTGTTGGCCGAAGCCTGCGGGTTTACAGGTGGGTTTTTACTCGCCTGGGCCACCCTTCCCTTCATTGTATCCAGGGCTTTAGGAGCTGGAGGGGAGCTCATGGAGCCGCTGCATCGAGTTGATGAACTGCTCACAGAGCGTCCATATGAAGGATTGCTGAGCAAGGGGGATGTTCTGCTTTAAGAATAATTTTGTTTCCCAAAGCCACACATTTTTTAAAGAATGAAATTTATTGTTTCAAGGCCAGCTGTCTCTGAATACTCATTCTAACTGTAAATAGATGTTTAGCTGCAGAGGTTACTGAATACATTAACTTATTTGTACCATCCCCCTAGATTGCTACTTATTTTACAGGTAGTAACAATAACAAACAAAATCTGTGTCCTTGTAAGATTAACTTTGTATTTACTCAGATAAGTGTGAACACAGTTTGTCCTTGTTTTGTCTCTGGTCTATTTAATCATTGTTTTTCAATATTATGTTCTTATGATGCCAGTTTCGGGTATTACTGGTATAAGTAACCTTGTGGTTTTAGTTCCTCACATTTCTCTCATCAAAAAAAAATCACTGAATTTTTCCATTAGAAAACTCAAGTACAATTATTATACATAATCTAGATAGTTGGGAAGCTCTTTCATCCTCTTTGCAAAATACTGCAACATATCTTTACATGCAGCATTATAAAATAGCCCACTTCTTTAAAAGTTGACAATTTTCTGTAAATGTATAGACAAAGGCTAGGTATGTCAGTTGTCTTGCACAACATAATGGTTACCATTAATCAGAAATCAAGGTAATCAAGGCTTGGATAAATGGAACAGTACTCTGGATCCATTTTGTCTGAAGCCCACATCCATGTAAAAATAGAAAAAAGGATTTGCTCGCAATCAAATTCATGGTTTCTAAGAACAGAGAGGAACATGACAAAAAGGATATGATGGGCCCTCATGGTCTCTCTTTTTTTAAAAGACTTATTTATTCATTTATTTATTTGAGCAAGAGAGCAGAGGGTAGGAACAGAGGGAGATGGAAAGAGAGACTCTCAAGCAGACTCCCCACTGAGCATGGAGCCCGACACGGGGCTCAATCCCACAACCCCGAGCTCATGAACTGAGCCGAAATCAAGAGCTGGCTATTCAACTGACTGAGCCACCGGTGCCCCCACAGCCGCTTTGAAGGAATGAAAGCTAAGTGCCAAATTCAGCAGGAGCAGAAGAGGGGAGAGAATGCCCTTAAAAGTGGAGCAAGAAGGGAAGTCGAGGACCTTCACCTTGAAGGAGGACAGTCAGAAAAGAAGGAAAAGTTGATATGAGTAGTGGGGGTAGGGGAGCATTCAGTAATAGGGAACTTTCCAAACTATCCAGAAAGTTGGATATGTTGGGCTAGCCTACCTTAAGTTTTTGTTTCAGTGGGGATTTTTTTCCTGCTTCTTTTTTTTCCCACTGATGTTTTTCCTTTCTTTAAAAAAAAATCTCTTACCAGGTGTTGTGGCGGTCCTTTTCTGTGGAATCACACAGGCTCATTACACCTACAACAATCTGTCGGTGGAATCAAGAAGTCGAACAAAGCAGGTGAGAGTGAACCCTCGGTCTTCACAAGTTACCTGTGAATTCAAGGGAGGAGACCCACGGGGTTTACGGCTTCCTTTTCCCGTTCTGTGCAGCTCTTTGAGGTGTTACACTTTCTGGCCGAGAACTTCATCTTCTCCTATATGGGCCTGGCGCTGTTTACCTTCCAGAAGCATGTTTTCAGCCCCGTTTTCATCATTGGAGCTTTTGTATCCTTTTTCGGCTCTTCTGTTTTCTATGTGTACAGGTGACCACTGCTGGGGAAACTCTAATAAGAAGAATTTCTGTTCTGGTTGAGTGACTGAGCCAAGTGCTAGTTCATGGTGTTTTCATGATGAGAGAAGAGAAGGCTTACGTGGTTCATAAAGCTAAATATATTTGATTTAAGGGTTAGCATTTGATCTAAGGTTGTCCTTTTCTGCATATTCTGTGTAAGGTGTTTTTTCTGTTACACTGGTGCTTGGCAGGTGGTAGCTTGTTTTGTAAAGCAGCCTTTTTATTTATTTACTTATTTTTAAAGACTTTATTTCTTAATTTATTTTAGAGAAAGAGAGTCTGTCCATGTGCACATGCATGCAGGAAGAAGGGCAGAAAGAGGGAGGGAGAGGGACAAGCAGACTCTCTGCTGAGCATGGAGCCTGACATGGACCCGAGCCCATGACCTGAGCTGAAATCAAGAGTCAGATGTTTAACCCACTGAGCCACCCACTTGCCCTGTAAAGTACTCTTCTTAGCAGAAGTTGTCAACTGTGTGAGTGCCGGAATCATTTTTTTATTTCATTACTGCCTGAGTTCCAATCCAGGAGGTTCCCAACTGGAAAGACCTGAAGGTTCTGTTACTCTTGTAGACTGCACACTGGTGCAGGCTGCCCAAAGAAGCCTGCAGGCAAATGAACATGCTTTCAGTGGAGTGTCCCTGCTGTTATAGAACACAGTGAAAAAGACTTCTTTTTTTCCAAAAAAAAAAAGAAGAAGAAGAAAAGACAAAGTGGAAAAATACTTGATTCTTTGACTTAGATCCATTGTGAGCACAGTTTTTGGAAGAAAGGCACAGTTTTGGGGATTGGCTTCTCTCGAGGAAGGAGGGATGTGAATGCCCAGCACTGGATTGCCAGCTCAGAGTTTTGATCACTTTGCCTCAGATCCTATTGTTTTTATTGAAGTAAACTTCTCTGGGGCTTGGAACCATAGCAGTCCAGCTCAGCCTGGATTTCAAAATGCTGAGCCGGCGTTCCCTATTGCTGGGAATTTCCTCTTGCCTTTTCTGATGCCTCACAGCTAACCTGAAGAAAAGAAGTGTTTTTCCTCTTCTGGGCTATTCATTTACAGTACAGGAATAGGTGGCATTCCCTAACCAGCTCCATAGTGACAGTGGCCTATTGCCATGTGGAGGCCTTCCGGTTAGAGTGTTAGCTGCTTCAGCTGGGGCTCTTCGTTGGTCTTGCCCACTCACCAGACTCACAGCTAAAAATCTGGGGGCTCAGTGTTCTCATTTTTGATTCAGAGAGACCTTGCACATCCTCTGGATTTGCATTCCTAGCATAGCATCCTGTGAGGGAGAGTGAGAGAGCAGCTCTTGTTTACAGAGGAGGGCCTGGCCGGGAGGGCGAGCAGGGCCCTCTGGAATCCTGAAGGCCCCTGAGCGCTTGAGGAGCTTCACGTGGCTTCTGGGATGCTCTCGAAGCTCTCGAAGCATGACCTGTCTCCTTCTGTTGAAAACAAAACAGCCCAACACAGAACCAAGGGGGGTAGGGAACCCAGCTGAAAGCAGAAAAAAACAGGCAGCCCTTTACCCCAGAGAAGGCAGAAGACCGTTGGGCCTTTGCTTCTGTCTGAGGCAGCTGTAGCTTGCGGCAGCTGGTGCTCGGCTGAACCGGAAGCTCCCGGCCCTGCGGCTCCCACGGCGGTTTCCTTCTGTGACCAGGGCAGCCTGCAGCTCTCTCCACTGGGCTTTGGGCTTAGCTCAGCAACTGACAAATGCCCTATTTCCCGGAATTCTTTGCCTTCCAGGCTCCCGTGTTTCCTTGTCAAGACATTTGAGCCCCTCAGGGAGAGAGATCTTCCCCCCTGCCCCCACCACCACCTCCCCTTGAGTCTTGGGAGGAGTAAGAATGCTCCTTAAGTGTACCCAGTACTTTAACTTTCTCATTCGTAGCATCTTCCTGGTCATTTGGGACCCTTACTGTTTACTTCCGACCGAGGCTTATGAACTCTTGCCCAGAAAACTTGCTCTTTACCATTTGACCCCAGGGGTTAGGCGTTTGTTCTTCTGACTCTCCTTCTTATGGAGCCCACACCACTGTTTACTCCTCTCAACACCCCCCCCCCACATCCCTGCCGGGGTACCCGTGCTTTTTTCTGGACCCAAGACCGGGAGACTTGGTCCACACCAGGCTAATTACATCAAGAAGTTCCAACAACACAGTTAATGGGTTAGAAATTACCTCTGGGAGCCAGGAGGTTGGGAAAGTTGGCTAGTTGAATCCCCACCTGTGGCTGAGGCTCACTTTGAGGGAGACTAGACAGCCTGGCTGCCTTGTGCTACCCTCCTACTCTTTGTGCAGTTATCTCCTGGTCATGAGGTATCACAGCATCCCTAAAATTCTCCTCTCTGCCAGAGGCTGGGGGAAGGTACCATTCTAGATACCTGTTGGGTCCTTAACCTCCACCTGGTGGTTAGGTTGCCATCTTTCTGGGCAGAGCTGCACACATCTACCCGCTCTCCTTCTTCCTCAACTTGGGCAGAAGGCATAAGATTGGCTGGAACTTTCAACACATGATGATGTTTTCAGGTAAAAACCCATAAATGTAAAGAAAATGCATTTTGTTTGGCAGGAATGTTAGCATGATTAAAATATCATTGATAAGGTTCATAAAGAGATAGAAGTTCAAATTCCTGGTTCTTTAGTATCCCCCCACAGTGCTGAGTAGACCAACGTACACAGAGTTAAACAGAGTTAATATGATTTTGCAAGCCATACTACCAAATGTGAACATTCTCCCCTAAAATAGACACATCTTCATTTTTATCTCTACCACCCACAGTACCTGAAGATATAGAAGTATTTAAAGTACTTGATAGTTTTCTAGTAGATGTTCATAATCTTCCAGAAGGGCTCCAGATCTAGAATTAGAAAGGAGATAGGCCTTTAATTAAAAAAGAACACAGGCCAAGTCACTCAGTACCTCCCAGCTACAGTATCCACTCTTGTAAAATAATGAAATTGAACTAATTAGTTGAGGTTCTTCCTAGCTCCAACTTTTTCTGAAGCAGAAAACAAAAACCAAAAAAAAAAACCCACTTGCATAAACAAGATGAGCCCCAAACCAGAAGTTAACAGCTATGATAGTTCTGCTTAATTTACACTATCTCCCAGATGCCGCCCCCCCCCACTGTAAAGCTGAGAAGTGTGCAGAAGCCACTGAGCAGACAAAGGACAGTAAAGTATGTGGAGGTAAAGGAAGGAGAGAGCAATTGGCATGAGCTGATGGTGGTAAGCATCAGACATTATAGACAAGAGCCAAGTTAGAGCATCTTTGCAGAACAGAGGGAGGAGATGGTAGGGCAAAAGGCTACAGTGATCCTTCAAGGTACTTCTGTCCTGTGTGGGAGATGGGGAGGGGCTGCACAAGAGGCAAAGTGAGCAGCAGCCGTCTTACTGCTACGTAGTAGTGCTCAGGGGCCTCAGAGTCTTACCTAACTCCTAACTCTCACCAATAGGCACTGCTTGGCAAAGCAGTTGCTCTGTGTACTATGTGCTTACATCTGCACTTAAACATGCAGCCTGCCACAATGAGTCCCTTTCACTCTGACACACGTTCATGGAGCATTCTTTTTATAAGCCACAGTTCTGGGTTCTGGAGGATACAAAGACAGCCTCCTTGCAGGGCTCACAGTCCCCTGTGGGGGAGGAAGGTGTGCAAAGAGCTAAGTGTCTCTGGAGAGAGGGTGACAAATTGCACCTAAAAAGTATGGAGTCAAAGTGGAGAAGAGGAGGGCCTAGGGTCATCTTTACCAAGGGGGTAACCTTCAACCTGGGCTTTCGAGAGATGGCTCTCGTGAGGCAGTGGGTTGGAGAAACAGGAGAGCATTGCCAGGCGTGGCTTTTTCCAGGAAGGACAGCAGTGTGGTTTCAATGTAAGACATGCAGGGTAATGCAGAAAGAGGGTAAGGTTGGATGGGGAAACTGCATCTAGGCTGCTGGGAGCCTTTAGGCTATATAGGAACCACCAATTGGGCTCGTTAGAGCACCTTGCCGGGCCCCACCACCAGTGATTTTGCAGCTCTGGTGCGGGCCCCAAGAACTTACATTTCTCATATATTCTTGGCTGCTGCTGGTTTGAGGAACACACTCTGAGAACCACTATTGGAGTCTGGACCACAGAGAAGCTCCAGTGCTGTGCCAAAGAGTTTGGGCTTGACTCAAGAGCAGCTGGGCAACTTTAGAGGTTTCTCAGGAGGGCATGCCAAGATCCTCCTTACATATTCAGAAAGTACTGCTGGAAAAGAGCAAGACCAGCTGGAGATAACTCAGTCACCTAGACAAACTTAAAATATGTTCATTATTTTCTGTACTAAAAGACTGAGAAATACACAGAGCTGTTTAAAGATATCTCCTGTAAAAATTATTTCCTGCTGGGAGCAATCTTGCCATTGAAAGGAACTCAGTTCTTTAAAGTGATGAAAAACCCAAGGCTTCTCCTTCATTTTGCTTACAGTATTTACCTAATAAGAGAAAGACAAATGTAGTACACATTGTCTATCTCTGACCCCCAAGTGTTCTTCTTTGAGACAACATCCCTTTAGAGGCTTAGATATTGATCATTGACAAAGCTGGCTGTCAGGCAATCTAAATCTGTATAAGTATTTCACTAGCACAGAAAACATTAACTTTGCTCTGTTTTTTCATGTCACTTTTTGGAATCATTCTGTGGTAAATCGTGAAGTTCTCAGATTAGTGAATTTACAAAATTATTAGGAAAGGTAGGAACACCTACACAAACAGATATAGTGGGAATAACTTCTCATTCTCTCATAAAATGTACACAGTCTTCCCCCCAGTGAACAGGAACTTATACCATATTATCTATTAAAGACCATGGATTCAGTCTTTACTATAAAATAAATGATGATCATAGTATGAAGAAGGAACAGAAGAGCTTAGATAAACATGAAAATGTGTGGGCATAATATTTTTTTAAACAAACAACATTAAATGTAACAAAATCTGATGCAAGATGAAAATATGAAAACTCACATAGAACAAACATTTGTAAATATATATTAAAAATATTTACTATTGTTTCACTTCTTTGTGAGTGTTGTACTATGTAGATCAAAACATATGCTTTCAAAATTAAAGGTGAGTATGAATATACTTAGCTTCACAAATTTAATTTATCTTCCTCAGGGTGTTTTTTAGTGTAATCGACACATAATGTTACGTTAGTTTCAGATGTACAACATAGTGATTCAGCTTCTCTATAGGTTGTGCTGTACTCACCACAAGTATTTGGTGCTCAATCTTAATACCCATTCATGTGAATGAAGGGTCAGTGAATTATAGCCCCTGGGCCAAATCTGGCTGCTTCCCATTTTCATATACTCCATGGCTAAGAGTGGCCTTTACGGATGGACATCTATAATCTAATGACAGGGGATCCTAACTCTGAAATCCAATTAAGTGAAATATACTCCTCCAAAAGAATTCCATTGTTTTCATTAATGCACCTATATTATAACAAATTGTACTCCATTATTATTATTCTATTCTTGGCTTCCATTGGTAAGATTTTGTGGAAATTTGTTTTTTCTTGTATATATAAGTACCCACACTGTATCCTTGATTTTTTCCCCTTGCCCCACAAAGCATAAAACATTTAATATCTGACCCTTTACAGGAAAAGTTTCCAACCCTTGATGGAGATCAGGTTATATCATTTCTTCTTTGTGTTGCTTTGCTAAGGAAATGTGGAATTGTTCTGTGGTTCATGGCACACAGGCCACAAATATGCATTTGGCATATTCATACCTAGCCTGTTACTTAAGTTTATAATGACTGTAGAGTGCCTGGATCACAGACCTAGAGAGCTTATGTTAGTTATTTCTTATTTACATTTCCTTTTACTTCATGTTACAAGCACGAGAACTGTTTCAGTAATAAGAGTGTTATTATCCTAGAATATGTTATACAAAGTACTGCTGTGTTTTTCTCATTACATTTGGGCATTTTACAAGAAGAAAACTTCCAACTGGAGAAAACCATATTCCCTTTTCTTCTTTCTGAAGAAGACAACTTGACTTGCAAACCATACGTGGATATAGTTCACTAGCCCCGAGTGGCAGCAGTGGATTCCAGGACATGTTGTCATTTGGCCTTATAACCAAATCCTCTTCTTTGGTCCCTGCAGGCCTCAGGGGGGCAATGGCATTTGCACTGGCCATCCGAGACACAGCATCCTATGCTCGCCAGATGATGTTCACGACCACCCTCCTCATCGTCTTCTTCACCGTCTGGGTCATTGGCGGAGGCACAACACCCATGTTGTCATGGCTTAACATAAGGTCGGTTTGAAACCATGGCCAGTTTCATGTCTAATTGTGTCACTGTGCTCACCCAGGTGTGAGACAGCCTAGTGTTCGGAAGATTTTTATGGGGTTTTGTTTGGTTTGGGGGAGCAATTAAAAAACAATATGTAAAAATTCCGAATGTCAGATTTTCCACAAGAAAAAAGATGGTCATTAAGAGTTTTGTCAGTACGAAAACACAAGGCTTTTGAAATATCCAGACCTTGCTAGAACAGTGACATTAGGGCAAGAATTCAAAAGTCCTAAAGCTGCAGGCAATAGAACGGACATAACTGCTGGCAACGTCTGGCATTTCACAGTCCTTTCAAATCAAACTAAGTCCTCCGAAATAATCTCATCCACCAGAAATAAAAAGAGGCAATTTGAGTTTTGTTTCTAGGAGGAAATTGCTCTGTTACTTCTTACTCGAGTGCACAGAGGTGACATTTCCTGCCTAACCCTCATTTGTTGCAGCCTCCTGGATGTTCCCCGCCTGTGGTTTTGCAGCTGTATCAGGATGGAGAGCACTGATCTAAAGTTGATTTTTTTTTTTTTTACGAGCGTTTGAATTGCAAAGTATGCTTGTGAGCCCCAGCACCTGACAGTAAAGATGACGCTGGAACAGAGGTCACGAGTCACAGAGCCTAACTCTGGCTCTGTCTTCAAGGCAAGCCCTTCCTGTCTTTGGGCCTCAGTTTCCCTGAATGGTAAATGAAAGCAGGCTGTCAGATCTTCTACCAGCCCCTTCAGGCCTCACTGTATGTGTTCTGCCTCATGGGAGGTGCTCCCACCACATCCCTCAGTTTGGAGTCTGCAGAGAGTGATTGTGATCAGAGCGCGACAACACTCGGGGCGTGCATGGGTGCAGGGAAGAATACTCTGAAGAGCCACCAGGTGGCAGTGTTTTCCTCTTCCTCTGCGGGCCTTTAGCTTTTTTTTCCTTCTCTAGAGCATAGAAAGCACCAGACTGACAACTGCAGAGCATACCTAGCTTGAAGGAGAGAGCTTATCCAGACCTCGTGGTCATCCTTAGAGTCGGGGGTGGGGGGACTGGAATTTGGGAGAAAACTGGAATTTGAGAGAATAGTTTCCACCACCTCCTCCCCATCAAGGACTTGTGTACTGATGGCAGGCAGGGATTCCTGGGCTTGGCCTCTGCCAGCGGCACCATATCTGGGCTCCTTGTGGCTCTGCAGAACCTATGTGGGGCTAATTGGTGGCAGCCATAGAATAGCTGACGCTTGTGTGATGCAGGCGTTGTACAAAATGCCAGGCCTGCATTAAGACCAACTTCATAGCATTCCTATAAAGAGGCTACTACGGTCATCTCCATTTTAGAGTTGATAGAACTGAGGCATAGAGCAATAACTTGCCCAGGTCACATAGCTTTAGGGGGATGAGCCAGGATTTGGGCTCCAGCAGTCTTGCCACCCAGTCCACAGCCTTGACTACTGTGCTTTACCACCTGTAAGAAGTTTGCCTGCGTCAGGGACTCCTCCCTCTGTGTCGTGAAATTTGGGATGATTAGAATTTCAATTTCCTGATGTGAATCTCAAGAGTAGTATTAAGAGAAATAATTCATCATGGGAATATAAACCTGAAGAACAAAATGGACAGATTTTTGCCTCTAAACTGGCATGCAAGATGGTACCAGCCTTGTTCTGTGTTAGAATAAGGGTAAAAAAGGAGGCTTACCCTGCACACAGTTGAGAATCTTTAAGAATCTCAAGATTAGGGGCGCCTGGTTGGCTCAGCCATTGAGTGTCTGCCTTTGGCTTGGGTCACGATCCCATGATCCTGGGATAGAGCCCTGCATTAGGCTCCCTGCTCAGTGGGGAGTCTGCTTCTCTCTCTCCCTCTGCCCCTCCCCCACTCCCTGCTCATGCTTGCTCTCTCTTTCTCTCTCTCAAATAAATAAAATCTTTTTTTTTTTTTTTTTAAAGAATCTCAAGATTGACCTCTGAGGTTACTTCCTGCTCCTCTTTGGTCACTCTCAGTAGGTACCCTGGAGGCTCAGAGCCTGATTAAATCATGTTTGTTTTTCATGCTAGTTTATAAGCCTTCTACCCCACAGACATATATAGGACCAAATAATTTCCCACTGAATGGAGAGAGTTGACTTGTGACATTTGGCACTTCTGATAACCCTTTTCAGGACTGGATCATTAAAACTGTCCTATCCAGCACTGAGAGTTTGGGTAGCTCTCCCTGAGGCACAGAAGCTGTATATATACACACATAAAATAACTGTATTGTTGTGGAAATATTGATGTAATGTATATATAGCACCCAGAACATAGCAGCTAGCATACAGCGAGAGACCAGGAAATGACTATGTATGTGACTGGGTATAGGAGAGATCTAGTTTCTCTGCATCCTTGCCAGCATTTGGTGTTGCCACTATTTTTCATTGTAGTTGTTCTAATAGGTGTGTTGGAATACTTCACTGTGGCCTTAATTTGCATTTCTCTAATGATTAACGATGTTGAACATCTCTTCATGTGCTTATTTGCCATTCATATATCTCCTCCTGGTGAAACACCTGTTCAAACTTTCTATTTTCTAATTAGATTGTTTGGAGTTTTTAATTGAGTTTTGAGAGTTCTTTCTTTATAGTAGATACCAGTCTTTTGTCAGAGGTGTGATTTGCAAATATTTTCTCTCAGGCTGTAACTTGTCTTTTCATCCTTTTAGTGGAATCTGTCATAGGCCAGAAGTTTCAAATTTGAGGAAGTGCCATTTATCATTTATTTTTCTTTTATGCATTGTGCCTTTGGTGTTACATCTAAGGACATTCCATTAAGCCCTAGGTCCTAAAGATTTTCTTCTGTTATCTTTTGAAACTTTTTTAGTTTTATGCTTGACATTCAAGTCTATGGTCCATTTTGGGTTAATTTTTATATAAGATGCAAGGTTTAGGTTGAGGTTTTATTTTATTTACCTATGGCCACCCAGTTCTGGCACAATGTGTTAAAAAGACTAGTCTTGGGGCTCCTGGGTGGCTCAGTCGGTTGGGCATCTGCCTTCAACTCAGGTCATGATCTTAGGGTCCTGGTATGGAGCCTCACATCAGGCTCCCTGCTCAGCAGGGAGCCTGCTTCTCCCTCTCCCTCTGCCTCTCCCCCAGTTAAGCGTGCTCACGCTCTCTCACTCTCAAATAAATAAAATCTTTTTAAAAAACTAGTCTTACTCTATTGAACTACTTTTATTCCTTTGACAAAACCCCGTTGGCTATATACATGTGAATCTGTTTCTATTCTGCTCTGTTGATGAATGCTTTCAACCCTCCACCAGTACCACACTGTCCTGATAACTATAGTCATGTAATAAACTTTACTATCAGGTAGAGTGAGCCCTACCACGTTATTCTTTTTCAAAATTGGTAAACCTATTCTAGTTCTTTTCCATATATGTTTTAGAATAAGCTTGTCTATCTCAAAAAAAAAAATCTTGCTGGAATTTTCACAGGAATTGTGTTAAACCTGTGTATCAGTTTGGGAAGAATTGCCATCTTTATTATGTTGAGTCTTTCAATTCATGAACATGGCATGTTTCTTCATTTATTTATATTGTCTTTGATTTCCTTCATCACTGCTACATGGTTTTCAGCATACAGTGCCTGTACGTGGTTTGTTAGATTTATATTGGAATCTTTCTTCTTTTTTGAGCAATTATATTATTCTATCTTTAATTTCAATTTCCATGTGTTCATTGCTAGAATATAGAAATACAATTGGTTTTTATATTTTTTTAGAGAGGGAGAGAAGAGGGAGGGGCAGAGGGGGAGAGAGAGAATCTTAAACAGGCTCCATGGCCAGCACAGAGCACTGATGTAGGACTCAATCCCACAACCCTGAGCTCATGACCTGAGCTGAACCCAAGAGTCAGAAGCATAACCAACTGAGCCACCCAGGCCCCCTGGTTTTTGTTATGTTGTTCTTATATCCTGTGACCATGCTGAACTCATTAGTTCTAGGAGGGTTTTGTTTTGTTTTGTAAATTCTTTGGGATTTTCTACATAGACCATCACATCATTTGCAAACAGAGACAGTTTTATATCTTCCTTTCCAACCAGCATACCTTTTATTTCCTTTTCTCGACTTACTGCTCTGGCTAGGACTTTCAGTATGATGTTGAGTAACAGTGACATGAGCTGACATCCTTGTCTTGTTTCCAGTTTTAAGGGGAAAGCATTCAGTCTTTCACCGATAAGTGTAATATAGCTGTATGGTTTTTGTAGATCTTCATCATCATCAAGTTGAGGGAGTTTCTGTCTATTGCTAGGTTTTTGAGTTTTTTTTTTATCATAAACAGGTGTTGAATTTTATCAAATGCTTTTTTCTATAGAGATATGATCATATTATTTTCCATGCTTTGCCTGTTAATATGGTGGGTTACATTGATTAGTTTCCCTTTTTTTTTTAGAGAGAGAGTGCACATGTAAGTGGGGGGAGGGGCGAAGGGGAGGAGAGAGAATCTCAAGGAGGCTCCACGCCCAATGCAGAGCCCAACACAGGACTCAGTCTCGTGACCCTGAGATCATGACCTAAGCTGAAATCAGGAATCAGACATTTAACTGACTGAGTCACCTAAGCACCCGTTCCCCTTCATTTTAAAACTAACTTTCAAATATTAAACAAGTCCTACTATCCTAAAACAAACCCCACTTGGTTATGGCGTATAAATTT
Source organism: Canis lupus baileyi (assembly GCF_048164855.1). Classification (NCBI taxonomy): domain Eukaryota; kingdom Metazoa; phylum Chordata; class Mammalia; order Carnivora; family Canidae; genus Canis; species Canis lupus. The sequence goes on from NC_132876.1 coordinate 84,797,658, forward strand.
TTATATGAATGCTGAATTCTATTAGCTGTTATTTTGTTAAGGACTTTTGTGGTCTGTGTTCATAAGGGATATTGGTTTACACTTGGGTTTTTTTGTTTTTTTTTTTGTTTGTTTGTTTGTTTGTTTTTTGTACTGCCTTTCTCTATTTTTTTGGTTCCAGAGTAATCTGGCCTCACAAAATGAGCTGGGACATGTTCCCTACTCTTCTGTTTTCTGGAAGGCATTGTGTAGAATTGACATTAATTCGTCTTGAAAGTTTAATGGAATTCTCCAGTAAAACCATCTAGTCCTAGAGACTTCTTTTGCAAGAATTTTTAAATTGTGAAGGCAATTTCTTTAATAGTTAAAGGGCTATTAAGATGATCTGTTTCATGCAGCACCTGGGTGGCTCAGTCAGTTAAGTGTCCAACTCATGATTTCAGCTCAGGTCATGGTCTTAGAGTTGTGGGATCAAACCCTGCTTTGGGCTTCACACTCACCGGGGATTCTGCTTGAGATCCCCTCTCTCCCTCTCCTCCCACTCATATGCTCTCTTTTGCTCTCTCTCTCTCTCTCTCTCCCTCTCCCTCTCTCTCTTTCTCAAATAAATAAATAAATAAATAAATAAATAAATAAATAAATCTAAAAAAAGGTTATCTGTTCCATATTGGGTGAATTGTGGTGGTTTGTGAAATTGATCCATTTCATCTAAGCTGTCATGTTTATGTTTGTAATATTGCTTTGTTATCCTTTTGATGTCTGTGAGATCTATAGTAACACTCCTTGTTTCATTCCTGATATTGGTAATTTGTATCTTCTCTCTTTTTTTTCTTGTCAGAGGTTTGTCAATTTTATTGATCTTTTCAAAGAACTAGCTTTTTATTTCATTGATTTTCTGTATTGTTTTCTGTTTCATTGATCTCTGCTCCTATCTTTATTTTTTTCTTCTTTCTGTCCAACTCTACCCAGATAGCATAATGAAACAAATAGGTGGACAATACATATGGTGTTAGTGCATTGCATTTCCCAGATATGAATACATTGTAATTATGTAAGTGTAGAAACTGACATTTATCACATGATCACATGAAAAGAAGTTCCCTCTGAAATAAAGTAATGAGATTCATTGGGTTTTCTGGCCTGTGGTTTCTGATGTTACTTCATGACCGTGAATCATTTACATGAACCAGTTTCTTATTCTAAATTGATTCAGAAACCCCCTGAAGTTCAGCGTGGTGTTTTGACCTCTGTGACGAAAGTACAATCAATACCTACTTGTTCCTTACTTCTCCAGGCTACTGACAGAGACCATGTGGTGTTAAGTGGTTGCTCAGAAGACAAAGGCCCACGGTGGGATTTGGAGTTCCATCCTAAATAATTAGAAGTTAGTTGTGATTTTTAACCATGGCTATGTACTAGTCTGCGTATAAGATAAAAATGAAAAAAAAAAAGATAAAAATGAATATTCCACAAATCCAAAGCTAGGTCACTGCCCTCCAGAAATCCAACTTAGCTTTTTGGTATGTTGTGATCAATATTTTAAAACATAATGGCAGAACGCTCCAGTTATTTCCTATTAATGCACAGACTACATTTTTTTGTAGTCCCTTGAGCAAAGGTTGTTATTCACAAAAGGCAGAATTTTGGCAATTAAAAAAAAAAAAGACCGCCTTGTATGTGTCCAGAGCACATTTTGGCAGCGTGGTGGCTGTTCTGTTTAGAGCACCCCAGCTTCAGGTGACACACATGTCAAGTGGTAGTGATGGTGGGGGTGGAATGGCACATGTGTGGCAGTCAGACGAACAGGTACTCTTTGCACTCTAGAGTGCAGTCGTGCAAACACTCAAGGACAAGTAAGGATACTCTGCTCAGTATAATCCTGTTAGACTGAGAATTTACGATAAAGCTCTTTGCCAGATAACTTGAAGAATAAAGGCAGGGAGAAGCCCTGAGCTCTTTATGTAATAGCATTTGTAACTGAATATTTTTTAAAGTGATTAAGGGTGCCAGCATGTAATTAGAGGGTGGATCCTAGGGCGCCTGGGTGGCTTGGTTGGTTGGGCATCTGACTCTTGGTCCCAACTCAGGTCATGATTTCAGGGTTGTGGGATCGAGCCCCGTGTTGGGCTCAGCACAAAGTCTGCTCGAGATTCTCTCTCCCTCTCCCTCTGCTCCTCTCCCTTCCTTCCCCTGCCAAATAAATAAATAAATCTTTTTTTAAAAAGAGGGGGCAGGTACTGTGAGGTGAAGAACTGGAGCTCTGGGGTGTGAGAGCCTTGGCCACAGTCTTGGTTCTACCATTTTCTACCTTTGTGACCTTGGGCAACTTATTTAGCTTCTTTACTCAGTTTCCCCACCGATTTAGATGGGGACAGTAGTGTAAGGATAAAATAAATGTGATAAAGAATTAAATATACCATCTGAAAAAGAAAGAAAGGTACAATCTGGTGCATAGTAAGCATTGAGTCTATGTTAGCTCTCAATTATTATATGTAATATGTATTGTGTATAATATAATATTATCATCACCAATAATAGCCTTAGTACTGCTACTATTGCTATTTTTCTTATCAGTGAATCTTACTTTAATGGAGTCCAGCTTGCTTTTCTGGAATTTGTTATAATTTTTCAATTCTACAGTAAAATAGTCTGGTATGAGTCACATTCTGAGCATGTGACTTGTTAAAAGTACCGTGTTAAAAAGCATCCCATTCTCACTTGCATATTCTGGGGGATAGCCATAGCACAAGAATATGGGCATTATCTAGCACCATGTTTTTCCACCTTGTTTTCATTGTTTCCCTTCACGGAGCCCTTGGAAGATGTTTTTTCTCCGATGACCTCTTCCAATGAAATTTAAATACCACAGATCCACTGTATACTTGTTTATGTATTATCATGCTTTAGAGGGCTATAAACCATTGTACTAGCTAAAACTTTTTGTCTCACAAGAACCAATTTTCACACCCATGGGGCCAATACCACCCCTAATTTAGAACACATGAGTTAACGCAGTGGTTCTCGATGGATGGCAGTTTACCACCCAGGGGACATTTGGCAATGTCTGGAAATATTTGGTTTGCCTCACCTAGGGTGGGAGGGCACTACTGGTATCTAGTAGGTAGAGGCCCAGGCCCAAAATGTCAGTAGTGCCAAGATTGTCAGTAGTGCCTGCTCTTAGTACGATGACAAAGTTCCAATGCACCCTGAATAACCCAGAAATTGTGAAGACAGGTAAAAATGGACCATGTTAACTCTAAGGTGCAAGAGAAAGAGAATAGCAGAAGTTGGGTTCCTGACTTCTGTCAAAAAAAAAAAAAGGCCATCTTTGTCTTCTTAAGTATTGTTGCTGTTTTCAACAATATGGTGCTTTTTGCTCTTTCTGTCTAATATGTGTCAAATTATGTGTAAATGCTTCAAATATGTGTTTAGTAGCAACTTTGTTTTCTATTTTTTGTACAGATGTATCTTGCTTTATGAAACAGGTGACCTGGAAAATTGTATAAATGCACTTTCTATGAGTTGCATACATTCCTTTGATTTCCTTACATTATATTTTGAGAGGCTTTATCTTCATTCCCAATTGATCCTCATTTGACCTAGCTCCTAATACTGTTGCTTTAAGTTTGAATTTAGCAGCAGTTCTACCTCCCTGGGTTTTAGAGAATGGGGACAGTATAAGAGGATACGGATTTATATTCAGAGTGAGCCAGCCTATTCTTTGATGGACATGGTCCAGGTCCTGTGCCCAGAGCTCCTGGCTCCCCTGTTGTCCCCATAACACTCACGTTCCCTTCTTCTGCTGCCCAGAGTTGGCGTCGAGGAGCCCTCCGAAGAGGACCAGAATGAACACCGCTGGCAGTACTTCAGGTGACACAAGGGCATCCTCAGAAACAAATTAACCGGGCCTGGCTCTTCTCCTCCTTCTAACCTGAGATGTTTCTCTTTATGCTGTTTTGTCCCTTTCTTGCTTCCTGTGTGCGCCAACCCCCTGCCCCTTTTAGCAAAGGGGCAAGAGGTCAGGTCAAGTCTAATCCCTTTTCCAGCCTTTCTCTGGGTTGATGGATGTGTCGGTGTCCCTGACATTCTGTTCTCTTTCCCTGAATATTGGACAATGTGTGTCAACACCAAAGCCGAAGTTGGCAAGTGTCTCCTTTCTTATACAACTGAGCTTAGTGTCGAGAGCAGTCCATTTTCAGAGCCACAGATACTTTTTCCACAAAGCCTTGTTTATGATCTAGTAAACAAGGCTTTTAATTAATTCATAAAGAAAACTAGAATTTTATATTTCAGCCATGACTAGGGTATGGCTTATATCATCTTAATTAAGTACCAATGCTATTTGAGTTTTTTAAGTATGTGTTTGTGTACTCATACCTCATGGTCAATCAGAAGGTACAAAAACAGTGTTTAAAAAAAACAGAAGATAAAGTCTCTTCTAATGCAGTTTGTCTCTCGGTGTCCATCCAAGTTTATGATTGGATTATGCTTAAGAGCGGCGACATTGGGCAAGCAGAGCGAAGAGTTTAATGTTTCTTTTTTCCTTCCTGTGTCTATATCAGCATGCATTGTTTCTGATCTGATTCTCAGTGCTGGTAGATAAATCAATGCAGAATAGGCTTGAGCTCTGTTCTTGCCACTGTGAAAGTACGTCACTCTCTGAGGGCAGTGGAGAGAACAACGATGCTTATCATCGGGTATGAACGTTGCACTATCACCAGGCTCCAGATGGACTGTAATGATGTGCATATAAGTAATGGAAGCTGTTAAGTTCCCTGGGTTTACACTTTTTTTTCTACTGTTTAAAATACACACACACACACACACACACACACACATTCACTTTTTGGAGGCCTGACTGTAGGTAGCAGATAAGTTGCAGAGGAGACCCTTTCTTTTGAAATATCCCACCTTCAGGAAGGAAGGTCCTGTGGGCAAAGGACAAGTTATTACCCTGGGGATATGTGAGAATTCAGACTGTGACCTGGTGTCCAAGGTTTTACATGAAGGTGTGTGTCTCCTAGTCCTCGAATTATTTAGGGCTTCAGCCATTCACGTTTTTGCAAAATTATCGGTTAATGTAGAACACTCCTAAAATTCCTGAGATTTCAATGGCATTTTGGAGGCAGCTAATCAGAATGTACTTATTATCATATTAGAAGGGAAATTATTCATGTTCTTTCCAGATTTATTCATTCCAGAATGAGCACATTAGTTTGACTGCTTTATTTTCTCACTTGGTGTGAAACCAAATGAAATGTAAAAATGCACTTCCTTAGTCGTATTAGCCACATTTCAACTCAGTGTCTGGCCACATGTGGCTCTTGGCTGGCACACTGGACAGCGCAGATCTAGCCCACTGCCATGGTTGCAGAAAGTTCTACTGGATAGTGTGGATCTAGACTTACTCCCAAGTTCCCCCAAACAAAATGCTGAACATTATGAGTTTGAGATGAAGTTAGGGTGGCCCTGCTTTGGTGAATTGATGAAGTTATTTCAACATTTTATATTTGTTGTTTTGAATTCTGGCCTGGCCACATGGGCCCAAGGAAAATAGAGGAGCTCCACTGACATTGCCAGGACTTGCATGAAAATAGTCACAGCCTAGTCTTCATAAGCAGTTCTTGTCGACCAGAATTGAATTCTTGTTAAACAAGAATTTTTTTCTCTCTTAATAGAGATCAGTTAAAAGAATAGAGGGGGCTAAATTTCATTTGGCAGCTTTTATTATATTTGGCTTTACTTTCATTATTGTAATACAGGGCATACTTAACCTTTTGTCCTACTCATAGTCTTCCTATTTCATCTAGGCCAGTAAAGTCAACTTGCTTTATCTTTGCTGATGTGGAAGCTGTTTATGAAAGCTAATGACACCTATTTCAAAATTCACAGTATAGAAAGAAGAGATTATTAGTGGCAGATCTGGACTGCCATATTCTTGGCCATATTGTGCCTCATGCCCTTCAGGTAACATAAACTCATTACTTCTGCCCTACAATATGGTCAGGCCTTATGGTTAGATTGAGGGCTGCTATGTCACCTGGCATTCTGGTAGGCTGTCTGAGAAACACCAGGGTAACCAGTGCTCTGCCTCTCTGAGTCTGTACCAGGGAGCTCAGCTAAGTAAATTAGTCTGCCATGAAGGGGTTTTGTGCTGCTATAGAATCCACAGAATAAGGCCTAATGTTGGATTCCTAGCTGTTGATCCTACAAATGCTGACAAAACTACCACATGGAGGACTTTTCTCTGTGGAATGTGTGTTAAGCATCTCTAAAACAGATGAAGGCTCAAAATCAAGAGCTAGGAATTCCATATGTGACCACTCCTCTCACATTTTGATACATTAGACACATCAGGTGCATTGAGGCTCTGCTGTGACTTTTAGGGGCAGCCCTGAGGCCCCTGAATTGGATGGATTTTGTGTCAGAAAACCTCTATGAGATTTGTTGCTTAAAGGTCCTCGGATAATGTCTAGTTACGAGGACAAGCCTCCAACCCTCAGAATCTCCTCCAACCTGGAAGCAGCCCCTAGACATGTAGCAAAGTCCATCCAACTCACTACAAAGATCCTATCAAACTCCAGGCCCATAGGGAGGAAATCTGGTGTCTGGTACACTAGATTTTCATTAGAACAGTGCCTGCCATAATAGGCATCCAACAAATATCTGATGAATACATGGATTCATCTTGTGGTTTTAAACTTTGCCTTCAGCAAAATACAGGACATCCATTCCCTCTCCTGCCATAGTTCCTTTCAGGGGCGCACACACCTTGGGTCAGTGCTTGACGAACCTGGAATAAAACAGGGTTGAGATTGGCTTTGAAAGGGTAGGCACATCTGTGTTCTTTACTGTTTACCTTTTCTACTAGTCTCTCTTCTCAAGAAATGACCTGGGCATCATAAGTGGGAAAGAGGGAAGGAGAGGAAGAAAAGTAGGATGCACACACGTGAGGTTTTGTGTCTGTGGACCACTCTTTGGAGTCAGCACCCTGGTAGTGGACTGTTGGTTGAGGCCAGTCGGTGCCTCCCGTCAAGCTCAAGGCAGACCTGCCAAAAACTGAGATCTCAGTTTCCAGTTCTTTGCAACAGTGGAGGGAGTGTGAGAAGACAGAGAATTTTCCTGGCCTCTTTGTTCTCTCCCCCATCACCCTGTGATCGATGTCACAGTTCTCCACCTCAGAGTGAAGAGGGTACAGGCAGAGAGAATTAACAGATGCACAAAACAACAGCTGGTGTGTTACTAAGTCAAGACAACTACCCTAACAAAAGTGTGGGATTTGTTGCAAGTGGATTTTGCCACTTTGCTTTTTCTTTCTGCCTTCAGTTGTTGATCTTAAACATGCCACCTCTCAGGTCACCTCTGTTGCAGGAGGACATGGGGCTACCTGGAGAAAACATGAATGATATGCATGCTCAAGTATTCAGGGGACATGTGCTGATGTCTGCAACTTTTATTTGGATGCATCTAAAGAATAAGATGAATAATAGAGATATGGATAGATACGTGGTAAAGAAACTCTAGCAAGATGCCAGTGGTAGAGTCTAGGTGGTGGGTATACAGGTATTCACTATAAATTCTTCCGGCACTGCCCTGGATATGTGAAAAATTGCATATCAGAAGTTTAGGGAATTAAAAGGAGGTCAGGGCAGACGTGAGGAAGCAGCAGAAAGGAAACGGTATGGGGCAGTAAGACCCCAGTTTGGATAACTGGGACCATTTGGTGCAGGAAGGCAGAGGGACAGTTGCCAGCCGGTGCCACTCCCGAGTGGCCTTGCATAGGGTGTAAGCACACAGTACTACTTGCCTCTCCTGCCCCCTGGGATCTGACATGGTACATGACCTCTTTCTCACGACTTTTGCATGACAGCCTTCCTCCTCTTTTAGCTAACTACTCCTTCCACTTCTGGAAGATGGTCAGCTTTTTGGCTACTTTCAGCCAGCATGGTTGCCATGGTCCAAGCTAATACTCTCCATTTTTCTCCTTGTCTTTCTCCCTGGTGACTTACAGAGTTGGCGTCGACCCAGATCAAGACCCACCACCCAACAATGACAGCTTTCAAGTCTTACAAGGGGTAAGTCACAAGAGATGCTTCTTCCAGGGGAAGACATTTTTAAAAGTAGCTAAAATTTATTGAGTATTTGCTATAGACCAAACATCTTTACGTGGATTCTCTCACTGTGAGTTTGACAGCAACCTTATGGGGTAGGGACTGTTACCGCCATTTGACAGATGAGAAGCTGAAGTTTGAGAGTCTAAGTGAGCCATCTGCAGTCAGAGAATTAGAAGGTTCTGAAGCCAGGGTTTGACCCCAGAGCTGGTGTTCTTAAACAACATATTGAGGGGTTAGGCTGGCCAGGAAGAGTATTCAAGCTAAGTCCCTGACTGCCTGCCTTCCAAAAATGGATATATCAGATATGTTGGCGACTGGCTCACTGTCAGTGGGTCAGAGTCTGTCAGTGGTGCCCGGGTAGGGGGAAGTGGGGATGGGGTCTGACTCTCTAGCCCAGAATCTGAGGAAGAGAGGAAGGATGTGGGTGATTAGAGCCCCTCCCCTTCCTCCAGAGCCTGGGATCCTTTACAACTGAGTTCCCCTCAAGCCCAGCAATGTCAGAGCAGCCGCCCTCACCCCCACCGCCACCCCCACCCCCAAGGGCTGAAGGTCACAGCAAGGCTAACAGCTAAGGCTTAGGCAGGGTGGTGGCAGCAGTGACAGCCTGGAACAGTGTGCCAGGGAGGGAAGTTGTACAGGCTGGGATCAGAGCAGCCCCATGGCAGCCTCGAGTATGACAAGCAGGGATGACTCCCTGCTGCTGCAGAGACTCCTGATAGAGTCTGTGTGGCAGAGAGGAGTAATCTGGCCTGTGGTTTTGCCATCTGTTCCAGTTACTGTTGCTGCATAACAAAACTGCACCAAACATAGGAAAGTGAGCAACAATTTCTTTTACTCATGGATTCTCTTCGTCAGGAATTTGGAAAAGGCATAATAGAGGCAGCTCGCCTTTGCTCCAAGGAGAGAGCTGGCGGCTGGAGTCATCCAAAGACTCATACACTCATATGTCTGGCACCTGAGCTGGGAGGACCCAAAGACTAGGACAGCTGACTGGAATGCCTACACATGGCTCCCCCACATGGCCTCGGGATTACTGGACTTCTTACACAATGACTCAGGGTTCCATCCCAGCAAGCAAGGTGGAAGCCGCATCACCGTTTCTGACCTAGCCTTGAAAGTCTCCCGGCATCACCTCTGTGACTTCCTGGTGGTCACAATGAGTTGCTCAAGCCAGACCAGATTCGATGGGAGGGGAGAGAGACCATAAGCTCTTTATGGGAGCATCAGTGAAGTGGCAGACATGGTTTTGAGCCGCTACATCACCCTGTGTCTCCAGGTTTGCTCCTTCCCAAGGCTGACGTTCTGTGGGCAGGCAGGCTAGAGGAACAAAAGGTTATGTTAAGAGCAGCAATCCGTTACCCAAATGTCACGAATTGGCCTCAGGAGTCAAGAACTGTTTTGTGCAGGATTGACTCCCCAGTGCTGAGCGCAGTGCCTGGCACCTGGGGGCGCTCGATTGGCATTTGATAGGGAGATGCGGGGTGGGGGGCGACGAGAGAGCCCCAGTGCAGAGGAAAGCTTTACTGACCTCACACATGTGTTGTCCAGGAAACTGTGTTGGGAGTTTCTTTTTTTCCAGTCAGCTTTGAACCGTACTCAACCCTAAATCCAGTCTACATACTTCAAATTCCAGAGGACCTTCTAAATTACTCTAGCCCCCAAATCAGATCTAACAAGTGTCCCAAAATGTGGTGCCATGCAGGGCCAGGGAGTGCCGCCTACAGCTTTTTCTGATTTCTTTCTCTTTGAGGGGGGTCCCATCTTGGTGGTAATGCCCCTTAAGGAACACAAAGCCATGACCTCTGAAAGAGCTGGACATCTGAGGAAAAGTTTCCAGTGAGCTTTATTGGAGACAATATGATGCCCATTTAATGGTACTCCAGAGGGACGCCTGGCTGGCTCAGTCGAAGAGCATGGGACTCCATCTCAGGGTTGAGTTCAGGCCCCACGCTGGGTGTAGAGATTACTTAAAAAGAAAATATTAAAACAGGAATAATGGTGCCCCAGAAGACCTTTGAGATTATATTAGAAGCAGCCACTGTGTTGGGAACTTGTGGTTTCAATGAGAAATTCTTTTTGAAAAGTTGCCATTGCACTCTAGCTTGGATCAAGGAGTTTAGAAACCGAGAGTTCAGAACTGTGCACCTGGAAGCTAATTTAGAGTATAATGGGGGATCTTGAAACTCACCCTGAGAAAACCTGGGTGAAGTGTCTTTATTTCACTGAAAGGAAAATAATGGCTCTGGTAGGAAGATATGACTGCCCTATTCCAAAGCTTCCTCCCCAGGACTGCAGCTGGTCCAGATGAATTTTGTAAGAAAAACAGGCGAATTCCAGCTGGATAGCCAGGGTTTGGACAGATTTCATCTTGTCAGTTCCAGACCAAACACCTCCAGCCCTTTTGCTGCTGGCTGTTATTGTTGTTGTTGTTGTTGTTTTCAATTGCTCCTGCCTCTGGATTTAAGCATCTGTAAAAGGAAAGGCATGAAGTGGTTTGGTTGCTTTCACGTAGTCAAACTCACTATACATCTCATGAGAACTTCACATGGAGACACTGGGCTTGTAACAAGACTCGGTCACAAGCTTGTTGTCACTGGTCCATGGAAATGTTTGAGAAAGCAGCAGGTCCTAAGTTAGTGCTAAGCGTTCTGGCAGTGCCTTTAGCCTCAGCGGTGACAGCTAAGATAGCGCTCCCTGTCTGGGGTGTGGTCATCAGTGTTCCTGATGGCCCCCTGGACGGCCCTTTGGCCCAGTTGTGAATGGGCAGGTGGTGGCGACTTCTGCAGCACTCCCAGTGGCACCCAGCGGCCGGCCCTAGCCAGGAGCTGGTGTCACAGCTTCCCTTAACCTACCTCCTTCCAAGCCTCACACTCAGTCATGCAGTGGGCCCTCAGAATCAGTTCCACTGGTATTTTGAGAGTCTTTCAAGATTGCTGTCAGATTGAAAAAAAGAAAAAAGACAAACTTCAAGCTTGGTTTTCCAGGGCACCTTCTTACAAATGACTCCTGCCCTTGTACTTAAAGGGCCTTATGTCTCTTAGTCCTCCTGGCCTGACTTTCTCAGTCCAGTGAGCCACTAACAGCAGAGCTGGGAGCACTCAGTGGTCAGGAGCAACAATAAAACAGAGAAGTAAATGGGCTTCTCAATTTTTTTTGGTAAAATCCTGGGTTCTTGCAGTTTCCCCTGAAATGGATCCAGGTCACACGCTAAGTGATGTCATGAAACTGAAATCATAAGTGGGGAAAGTCCAGATGTTTGTTCCCCAGCAGAGAAGAAAGGCCAGTTCTCTTTACCTCATTTTCTAAATGATCTTCCTAAAAATAAATAGGAAAGTGACATTTGATGGGAATGAATTTCTCATGACAGCAGGATTGTTCCTCACTGGTTCTAGAAGCCCAAGAGTTATGGCTACAGAGCTGCAGAATATTAGCTCATGTGGGAGAAGGAAAGGAGCTTTTGGCTAGAACTTCTGGCTTTATGAGAGGGAAGCATAAGAATATTGTGGGCAGACTTCAGCTTCATGTCCCTGGCAAGTTTGACTCATTAGAACAAAACAAAACAAAAAAACTCAGTTGCTTTGTTTCTCTGGAGGTCTTGGTGACTTTGCAACCAAAACAAAAACAACCCCAGATGGAGGCAAGCTGCCTGGGCTTGGGGGTGGCCTCCCACCCCATTCAAGGGGGACTTTTTTGTGCCAGACAGAGATATTCACTTCCTTCCCCAAGTTTACAGAAGAGCACTCATTGATCAGCCTGCTTTGGAGTAGCTAGGAGCACAAATCTGAATTTATCCTGGCTTTATCATCTCAGCAGGATGGAGTCAGAAGCAGGATATTAATAGAATGTGGAGGAGACGAAAACATTGTGCTTGTAGTGTATGTGTGCACAGGTGCGCCTGGCAAGCACCACACACGTGCATGCAGAAAATCAGCTCTTTATAGTTGCATTGACTTACAACTTTCTAGTCCTTCCCCAGTTTTACTCTAGGCTGAAACCTGATACGCAATCACTTGAAATCTTTAACTTCAAACAGTTGCTGAAGGGCCTTTTCTTAAATTCCAGTAGGATGCTTTTCTTTTTGTTTTTCTGCTTGCCACCCCCTCGCCTTGGTCCCTGACTTCCCTTTTGGCTATTTTTTTTTCTTAGAAGTACAAAATTCACATTAATTTATTCATTCATTTGACAAAGGCTTACTGAGCACCTATTATATTTCAGACAATCTTTGGGGCTCTGGGAATACATCTGCAAGCAAGACACCACATCCTTAAGGGTGTGGTGACAGTGCAATGAAGGGTACAGATAAGGGCAGAGAGTGCCAGAGGTGAGGTCAATAGACCTGGCCTTGCCGCTCACCTCTGAGTGTCCCCATGGACCAGCAGCCTGGGCCTTACCAGAGAGCTTATAAAAATGCAGACTGTTGGGCCTCACCCAGACCCACCCACTCTGAACTCACATTTTAAAGGGGTTCCCAGGAGGGTCATGTGCCCATTCACAATTTGAGAAGCCCTGGAGTAGGCATTGTGGAGCTCTTGATTCCCTGTTTTCAAAACCTATTACTCCCTTGTGAGAGTTGTAGGCTCCACCATCCCAGGGACAAGAAAAGGGCACAAATTAGGTCACATCACTTATTTGTTCTTTTGCTCTGCATTAGATTTCTAGGGCCACTGTAACAAACTCCCACCCACTCAGTAACTTCAAACACCAGTCTTACATTCTGTAGGTTAAAAGTTTGGTGGGCTCCGCTGGTTTCTTTGTTTTAAGGCCAAAATCAAGGTGTTGGTGGGGTTGGGCTCTGGGGGAGAACCAACCCACTGCCAGGCTCATTCAGATTGTTGCTAGCATTCAGTTATATAGCTGTAGGACTGAAGTCCTGTTTCCTTGCTGACCCTTGGCCCAGGGTCAAGCTCCCCTCCTAGAAGCACCTGCTATTTCTTGGTTTGTGGACTCCCTCTATCTTCAAAGTGAGCAACAGTGGGGCAAGTCCCTGTAACATGTTGAATCTTTCCTGCCTCTTCTTCCACTGCAACTCTCTCTTTTACCCTCTTCATCTACTTTTAAGGGCCTGTGCAATTGCAGCAGCCCTCCTGGAAAACCTTAAGTCCATCTACAAAACGCCTTTTGCCATGTCATGTAACATCAGGCTCCTGGGATTAGGTCAGAGAAATCTTTGTGGTGTGGGGAAGGGAAGTGTTTTGCTCCATCTCTGGAAAAAAAAAAAAAAAACATAAGCTGTTGTCATTACTGTAATGAAATTTTAGCTTTGAAAATTTCTTTTAACAATAAGAATGGGGATCCCTGGGTGGCGCAGTGGTTTGGCGCCTGCCTTTGGCCCAGGGCGCGATCCTGGAGACCCGGGATCGAATCCCACATCGGGCTCCCGGTGCATGGAGCCTGCTTATCCCTCTGCCTATGTCTCTGCCCCTCTCTCTCTCTCTCTCTCTCTATCATAAATAAATAAAAATTGAAAAAAAAATTAACAATAAGAATGGAATGAAATAATAACTCTGCCCATAAATCATTATTTATTAGTTCTAGCAAAAAGATTTCAAAAATAGGACCTTTTGTCACTCCTCAGTTCTTAAATTTGCTTTCTTTTACTTCATCACATTTGTCACCATATACGTCTGTCCGTGTGTCCTCCCCTCTGGAAACAGGCTCCTTGGGGGAGCAAGTGCTAGTCTCATGCCCCTTTGTGTTTCCAGCACCCAGCGTGGTGCCTGGCACACAGTAGATGTCTAGTGAATACAAAAAATAAATACACTCATTGTGATATCCTCGAAAAATGAGGATAGGAGCTAAGGGGTAGGAGAATTCGGGAGATGTTTAAGCAGCTAATAGATAAATAAGTTCTGGAGAGCTAGTGCACACCAAAGTGAATATAGTCAACAATACTCTTATTATAAACTACAAAGTTGCTACTATAGTAGGTCTTAATTGTTCTCACCAAAAAAAGAAATGATAACCATGTGATAGGATATAGATAGTAGCTCATGCTACCTTGGTAATCATACTGTAGTCAATAAATGTATCAAACCAACACACTGTACACTTTAAACTGACACAATGTTATATGTCAGTTAGATCTCAATTTAAACCTGCCCAGGGTCATACAGCGAGACAATGGCACAGCTAGGAGTAGAGTAAGGATCGAGACCCACAGTTTGTTGACAAAGCCTGTGATAGTCATACCTGTACCTCTTGGCATGCTCTGTTGCCTTTGAAACATTTCTAAGAGAAGCCAACCTTCTCTTGTATCCAGCCTCAAAAAATGAATACGGATCAGCCAGGTAGGTGTTGTAGGTGGGAGAAAGCTACCGTTGGAAAGGCTGTTCCAAGTTCTAAAAGCCCTGAGCTGAAGACATGGGGTGTAAGCCCTCCTGTGGGAATGCAGGTTTCGGGGAGGAGTGTGGTGAGAGAACAGGTCCCAGCTTTTTCTGTGGGCAGCACCTGAATGGAAATCCAAGGGTCTGCACGTAAGCCTGGGAAGGGGGCTGCGTCTTGTAGGATCAGCCTGCCCCCACACTGACCCCTGCTCAGCCCTATACTGCTAGGAGCAGGAAAGGGGCCCAAATCCCTTTGGGAAGCAGCTGTTGGTTATCTTCCTCTTCTGGGTCAGCTTAACAAATGAAACCCAATGAGTCCCATTCCACAGCCCCTTCCTGATTTCTCCAGAGTCCCCGTATGTGGATTTATCTCTGTTTTTCTTAACCTAGTCATACTTCTGGCACCATCTCATAAAATAAGAAGTTGCTTAACATCCCCGTTGTGAAGCTGCACTTTTTATTTGCTCCAAATTTATCCCTGGTCACCTTTCAGCATTGACATCATCTTGCAGCCTCTTATATTTCCCTTTATCTTATTTATGGCCTGCAGGCATGGCCCTTGGTCGCCTGTGAAGACCTTTTGTTTGCCTTTGAAAAGAAGCCTTTTGGGGCACCTGGGTGGCTCAGCGGTTGAGCCTCTGCCTTCGGCTCAGGTCATGATCCCAGGGTCCTGGGATGGAGTCCCACATCGGGCTCCCCATGGGGAGCCTGCTTCTCTCTCTGCCTGTGTCTCTGCCTCTCTCTCTGTGTCTCTCACGAATAAATAAATAAAATCTTTTTTTGAAAAAAAAGAAAAGAAACCTTTCCTTTGCTTTATGCATTGTAATGGTCCTTCTTGGGGCTTATCTAAGTCTCCTATAGAGGTGAGGTGGCAGGGCCTAAACTGTCCCAGGTGATGATAGCGCATTGTGGTTTGGCAGAGGTTAGGATGACAGGGTTGGGGTTGGTCATTTTTCTTGTTTTAGGGGAGGAGCAGATGCAACTGACATGGGGGGTACCTGTCTTGTGCCTGGTGGTTTATAGTATCCTTCTTGACGATGTATGTCACCAGGGTAGTTTTTTCTTTAATAAGCTTCTATGGGCACTTAGAACCACGAGCTTAGAGCCTATCCCTTTGTAATGAACCATTTAATTTTTCCATGAAGGTATCTGCCCCTCAGAATGCTCACCTGTGACTTTAACACTCAGTCGTGGGGCATTCGGAACCCCCCCCTCGCATTGTCATTAGGCCAGCAATTGATTACCTGAAGGAGTGATCATGACCTGCAAATAGAGACATTTCTGTGCCTTCTTTCTTCCACACGATTTCTAAAAATGCGAAATACAGTTGGTCCCTGGGAACTCTTTCTCTCTCTCTCTTCTCTTTTTTTTTTAAATTTCCTCATCCATAGAAGGGCCCATTTAAACAAGCCATGTCCGCATCTGTCACTAAACATTCTTCAGATACCATAGGAACTCTGTTTTTAAAAATAACCTTTGTTATTGGAAACATGAGAAATTGAAACAGTGCTTGCTAATTTCCCTCCCATTACTTGTTCCTACACTCAAGCCTTTCAGAGATCTCTGATGGATCCATGCTATCTCAGTTACAGATGGAGCGAACGCCCACTGCAATGTAGAACTCCTTGTAATAGTGGCTCATTTTGCATTTGGCTCTTGTCAGTGGCACCTCACTTGCAGAGCTGCCTCTCCCTGGAGCATTCAAGGGAGAGGCAACTGCTTGTGCTTCCCAAGCAGTCTGTACTTTCGGAGCTGGTCACCTGACAACTCAGAATTCCAACAGTGCCCTTCAATCACCACAGCCAGTCCACTCTTTAATATTAACTGTGCTGCTTACAATATTTGTACAGAGCCTATTTCCCAAGCCTCCAAATGAATGTTAGATTTTGAAAGTCATTTTGCAAATTAAATGACAGGGACATTTGAGTTGGAAAAGGATGAGAGGAGTAACCGCTTGAGGGCAGCTAAAATACCAGAAATGCGGGGCACCTGGGTAGCAGAGTGGGCTGGGCAGCTCAAGTCCTAATCTCAGGGTCTTGAGATCAAGCCCCACATTGGGCTCTGCACTCAGCGTGGAGTCTGCTTGAGATTCTACCCCCCCTCCCACTCCCTCTGCCCCTCCTGCTCATATGTGCTCATGCCCTCTGTCTCTGTCTCTCTCTCAATAATTAAATCCTTAAAATAACAGAAATGCTAGTTCTGGCCCCATTTTCCCTGCTCACTGCCCCCATCTTACTAAAGCTCTCAGGGTGTCAAGTTGCCGTACCACCTGGAATGCAATGTAGGTGCCTTAGTAAGGGCCATCAAGAATCCTAGGCGGATCGTCAGGGAATGACCAAGAGCATGACTTCCCCAGGCCAGCTTTGCGGAGGCCTGGAAAACTGGTTTTATGGAAGCTCTCTTTAATATTCCCTATAGATTAGTTTTGGCCTGTTAGGATCTATACTATGTTAGTGTAATTAATCTACTAAAAGGCACTTTGAGGAAACTTACAATAAGAACGCCAAAAGAAATTTTGTACTGCACTGAGTTGAGCTGCCCACAGATGTATCCCAGGCTTTTTACCTTGGGGGTTGATTTGTCTGCCTTTTGGATTTATCCACTTTCTCTCAAGATATTACCTCTCAGCATATCTGCAACTTTAGTGATACAGGATGTATGTCTCTGAGCTCTAAATCTCTAAAAGTTATGGTTAAAAAAGAAGCTTCCCTCCCCTCCCTGCACACCCCATTTCAATCCCTTTACTGCAACTAAGCATCTGTCTTCTTGTTTGTTCCTAGGATGGACCAGATTCTGCCAGAGGAAACCGGACAAAGCAGGAGAGTGCGTGGCTCTTCCGGCTGTGGTACAGCTTTGACCATAAGTATCCTTTAGTGGCTTCCTTATATTTGTGAAACATTGATGATGAAATTCTCTTGTTGTCAGTGAACAACTTCTGATAAGTAAGTAAAGATGTGTGCTTGGTACAGGGATAGTCAGTCCTCTCTTGGTCCACATGCAAGATTATTCAACCACAGGTAGTCCTGGAAAGAATCTCTTTGGCCAAGAGTGTTTGTACATTATTAGGGTAGCTAACCCACAGCTTGCTAGATTCAATGTGGCTCTTCAGAACTGTATGTCCAAGGGAAATAAGCCTATGTAGGTGAATTAGTTAAAATTACACAATGAACCATACTGTGGTCAGGAAGGGTAGTAGAACTTGAACAGTTAATTCATATTGGTAATTCAATATGGCCTAACTAAGATAATTCCTATTGGCCTAACCAAGTCTGGACAAGTCTGATCTATGCCTTAACTGGGCCACATGCAGAACAGACTCTGTTCTAGTAGATTCACTTGTTCTCAGGTGAAAATTAAAAATCAAAAAGTTAAACTTCCATAATTTAAGTTGATATAGTGATCAAATGGGTAGGTAGTTCATATACAGTCTTTGGAAACTTTAAAAATGTTAAAAAATTTTTTATTAAAGTGTAAGATAAATATAGAAAAGTACACAAATCTTAGATGCTCAATGGATTATCACAAAATAAACATACTCATTGAATACCAAGAAGGTAAAAAACCAAAGTATTCAGTTATTCTCATGCCATAACCCAGTTACTACCCCTTCTCCCTAGATGTAACCAAACTCCTGACCTCTAGCAACACCTAGTAATTTTACCTGTTTTTTGAACTTTGTGTGAATGGGACTACAGAATATATATTTTTTAGTGTCTGGTTTATTTGGCTTGACATCATTTGTGTGACACATCCATGTTGCCATGTGTAGTTCTAGTTCATCCATTTTCATTGCTGTATAATATTTCATTATGTGAATATACCATAGGGATCCCTGGGTGGCTCAGTGCTTTAGCGCCTGCCTTTGGTCCAGGGCACAATCCTGGAGTCCCAGGATCGAGTCTCACGTCGGGCTCCCAGCATGGAGCCTGCTTCTCCCTCCTCCTGTGTCTCTGCCTCTCTCTTTCTCTCTCTATGTCTATCATAAATAAATAAATCTTTAAAAAAATGTGAATATACCATAATTTAATTATCATTGATTGTTGATGAACATGTAGATTGTTTCTAATTTGGAGCTAGTATGACATTTTTGTACGTGTCTTTTGGTGCATGTGTATATACATTTTGTTGGGAATATACCCAGGAATGAAACATGCATAGATTCAACTTTAGAAGGTAGTGCAAAACAGTTTTACAAAATGGTGGTACCACTTTATGCACACCTCTAGTGTATGACAATTCTGGTTGCTCTACGTCATCACTGACCATTGGTGTTGCCAGTCTTCTGAATTGTAGCCATTCTATTGGGTTTATAGTGGTATTTTATTGTGGTTTTAATTTTCACTTATCTGATGACTGATAAGGCTGAGCATCTTTCCATATATTTACTGGCCATTGGTATGTTTCTTTATGAAGTACCTGTTCAAGTCTCTTGCCCATTTTTCTTTTCTTTTTTTAAATATTTTATTTATTTATTCATGAGAGACACAGAGAAAGAGGCAGAGACACAGGCAGAGGGAGAAGCAGGCTCCATGCAGGGAGCCTGACACGGGACTCAATCCTGGGTCTCCAGGATCACTCCCTGGGCCGAAGGCAGCGCTAAACCACTGAGCCACCCGAGCTGCCCTCTTGCCCATTTTTCAATTGGGTTGTCTGCCTTTACTATTTTGTAAGCATTCATTAGGTATTCTGGCTATATGAGTATTTTGCTAATTATTTGTGATAAAAATATCATCTCTCCTTGTGACTTGCCTTTTCACTTTTACATAGAATCTCTTGATAAACAAAAGGTCTTAATCCAATTTATTGATCTTTTCTGGATAGTAGTTTTGTGTCCTCTTATAAAAATCTTTGTCTATCCCAAACTCATGAAGCCAGTTTCCTCTTATCTTCTAGAAACTTTATTATTTATCTTCTGTGCATCTATTTTTTTTTTTACTGAGTGCTGGACATGGGTAGTGGAAAAGTGTAGAGATCATTTGAGATGCTCTGGCTGAGGCTATTGTCCTTCAGAGCTAATTAACTTGTTTCTGGTCAGTGGCTAGGCTAGGGGCATTAGCAATTCCAGGTCACCATAACCCAATCAGGAATGAGGGTGACTTGAAGCTGGGAGTCATTTCCCGTGAAGATTAGTCTGTTCTCTGTTGTGGTTTTTTTTCTAGGATTCTAAAGTAGAGCCTAAGGTGTTTACGTACCATCTTCTTCAGAAGGATGGGACTCCAGTTTTCATCAGATTCACTCTATCTTCTACAGCAACATATACGTGTAAAGAGAAAGTATCTGTTAACTGAAAATTTCATATTCTCTTCTGTTATCCCCAAAGTTGAGAAATCCTGTTCTACTGGGAAAAGCAGATGATATTATGAACTTATAGAAAATTTCAAAGAAAATACAGGCCACAATTTAAAACTTCATTAATAACATCCTTTTAATCAAAAGTCAAAGGCGGGATCCCTGGGTGGCGCAGCGGTTTGGCGCCTGCCTTTGGCCCAGGGCGCGATCCTGGAGACCCGGGATCGAATCCCACGTTGGGCTCCCGGTGCATGGAGCCTGCTTCTCCCTCTGCCTGTGTCTCTGCTTCTCTCTCTCTCTGTGACTATCATAAATAAATAAAAATTAAAAAAAAAAGTCAAAGGCTTGGAGGGGGAGGTAAACTTTACTATGTAAATAATAGTTTGGGGATGACAGAAGGCAACATTAACGAAGCCTGAAGACCAGATAAAACATTTTCTATGTTCATATGAGACTAATATCTATCATGTACAGAGAACTTTTAAAATTCTATAATAAAAAGGTTCACAAAATATTTTAAAATTAATAGGCAATTAACAGAAAGAGAAAAAACAAATTACTAAAAAATACATAGTAATCAAGAAAGCTAATAGAAGAAGCTAATTTTGTCATGCATTAGACTGAAAAAAAAATCCTCAAGGGGTGCCTGGGTAGCTCAGTGGTTGAGCATCTGCCTTTGGCTCAGGTCGTGGCCCAGGGTCCTGGGATCAAGTCCCACATCAGGCTCCCCATAGGGAGCCTGCTTCTCCTTCAACCTATGTCTCTGCCTCTCTCTGTGTCTCTTATGAATAAATATAAGATATTTTTTTAAAAAAAGATTCACTCTATCTTTGTGAGTCTGACAGATCCTCTGCCCAACTTCTCAGGTGCCTTTTGGGGAAATGTGGCTCACCAAATGCCAGGCTCACCTCTTGGGCTTCTTCCTCCAGATTCTGGCCCTCTTTGCTGCCATGGCAGCATTCTGATGCCATTAAGCAGACGATTTTGTGGTGTTTTATTTTGCCCAGATTTTCTAGTTGTTTTCAGTGGAAATGATGACTCAAATTACCTTGTTTGCTATTAACTGAAATAGAACCCCCAGAGACTTTTAAAAGCCATATGTACTTTGTCTACATTGTAATTCAGATTGCATGTTACTCCCTGGGCTTGGAAATGATGTAGAGAAAATTGGAGAGAGTTCACAGAAGACTGACAAAATGCTAAAGTGATAAGAAATTTATTCTTATGGGCATTCAGTACTCCAGTTTCAATAATGGATAGATTGTTCAGACACAAAAGGAAATAAGGAAACATTGGATTTGAACTACATTTTAGACCAAGTGGATCTAAAAGATATACAGAACTTTGCATCCAACTGCAGCAGAATACACATTCTTCTCAAGTACACATGGAACATTCTCCAGGAAAGATCATAAAACCAGTCTTAGCAAATTTAAGAAGATTGAAATTATATCAAAGATCTTTCCCAACCACAATGGTATGAAGCTAAGAAAACTGGAAAGTTCACAAATGTGTGGACATTCAACCGCATGCTCCCGAACAACCAGTGGATCAATGAAGAAATCAGAAGGGGAATCAGAAAATATCTTGAGACAAATAAAAATAGTAAAACAGCATACCAAAACTTATGAGATGCAGTGAAACAGTTCTAAAAGGGAAGCTTATAGTGATAAGTGCCTATGTTCAGAAGAAAGGAAGATCTCAAATAAACAACCTAACTTTATACCTCAAGGAACTAGAAAAAGAAGAACAAACTAAGCCAGAAGTTAGCAGAAGGAAGGAAATAACAAAGGTCAGAGCAGAAATAAAGAAAAGAGACTGGAAAAACAATAGAAAAGATAAACGAAACAGAGTTGTTTTATTGAAAAGATAAACAGAATTGACAAACTTTTAGTTAGACTAAGAAAAAAAGAGGACTCAAGTAAATAAAATAAAAAATGGAAGAGGAGACATTACAAATGATACCAAATAAATACAAGGGGTCATAAGAGACTTCTAGGAACAATTCTACACTAAAAATTGGATAACTTTGAAAAAATGGATAAATTTCTAGAAACATGCAACTTACCAAGACTGAATGAAGAAGAAATAGAAAATCTGAATAGATCAGTAACAAGCAAGAGATTGAATCAGTAATCAAAAAACTCCTAACAAGGGTGCCTGGGTGGCTCAGTTCGTTAAACATCTACCTTTGGCTCAGGTCATGATCTCGGGGTCCTAGGATCAAGCCCCACATTGGGCTCCCTGCTCAGCAAGGAGTCTTCTTATCCCTCTCCCTCGGCCCCTCTCCTCTCCTCTCCTCTCCCTGCTTGTGCTCTCTCCCTTTCAAATTAAAAAAAAAAATCCCAACAGAGAAAAGCCCAGAATCAAATGGCTTCACTGGTGAATTCCACCAAACATTTAAGGAATTAACACCTTCTCAAACTCTTCCAAAGAACTGAAGAGGCAGGAACATTCCCAGACTCATTTTATGAGGCCTACTTTGCCCTGATATCAAAGTCCAAGGACACTACAAGAAAAGAAATTTACAGGCCAGTGTCCCTGATGAGCATAGATGTAAAAAATCCTCAACAAAATACTAAAAGAATTCAATGGCATATTAAAAGGATCATACACCATGAACAAATGGGATTTATCCCTGAAATGCAAGTGTGGTCCAACATGAGTAAATCAATAAATGTGATATACCATATTAACAAAACAAAAAATAAAAATTATATGATTATCTCAGCAGGTGCAGAAAAGGCATTTTTTAGAGAGGGAGTAGGGGCAGAGGGAGAGGGAAAGAGAAACTCTTAAGCAGGCTCCACACTGGGATGCAGGGCTTGATCTCACGACTCTGAGATCATGACCTAAACCAAAATCAAGAGTCAGATGCTTAACTGACTGAGCCACCCAGGTGCCCCCAGAAAACGCAATTTGACAGAATCCAACATCATTTCATGATTTTAAAAAATACCCCAATTAAAAAATAGGCAAAGGACCTGAATAAACATTTTTCCAGAGAAGACATATACTTGGCTGACTGACCCATGGAACATTCTCAACATCATTCATCATCAGGGAAATACAAATCAAAACCATAATGAGATCTCACCTCATATCTATGAGGTTAGCTGTTATCAAAATGTCAAAAGATAACAAGTGTTAGGAGGATGTGGAGAAATGGAAACCCTTATATACTGTTGGTGGTATGTAAAATGGTGCAGCCACTGTGAGAAACAGTACGGAGGTTCCTCATCCTCATCTCAAAGAGATATCTGCACTCCCATGTTCATAGCAGCATTATTCACAGTAATGAAGATATGGAAACAACCTAAGCATCCCCTCAGTGCATGAATGAATAAAGATGTGTGTGAGCATGTGTATATAGTAGAATATTATTCAGCCTTAAAAATGAAGGAAATTCAGCTATTTGGGACAACATGGCTAAAACTGGAGGACATTATGCTATGAAATAAACCAAGCACAGAAAGAAAAACACTGCATGATCTTACCTCCGGGTGGAATCTATAAAAGTCAAACTCATAGTAACAGAGAGTAGAATGGTGGTTGCCAGGGGCTGGGGAGTGGAGGGAATGGAGAGATGCTGGTCAGAGGGTAGAAACTTTCAGTTATAAGATGTATAAGTTCTGAAAACCTAAGTTCTGGAAACCTAACGTACAATATTGTGACTATAGTTAATAATCTGTAGTGTATGCTAGAAATTCTCTAAGGGGGTAGATCTTAAGTGTTTGTACCATGCACACAAGAAAATGGTAACTGTGAAATGATGAATATGTTAATCAGCTTGATTGTGGTAATTATTTCACAGTATACACATATCTGAACATCTCATACCTCTAATACACGCAGTTGTTGTTTGTTAGTCATACTTCAGTGAAGTTGTGTGGGGAAGAAATTGACTCTTTGAAGAGCAACAGGAGTGATCTCTAAAGTCATGGAGTGTAAATTTTAGTCACTAGGATTTCTGCTTGTTCAGTTTGGAGGAGAGGCACTAAGAACAGAAGCAGGCACAAAGTGTCTGAAGAATTAGATGAGGAAGGTGCCCATGATTCATTCTATAGCTCCATAGATGGTCAAATAAGAAAATGTGAGCTTTGACTACATCCAGGGTTCAGCTGGATGGAAATGATCCCCACAGGCCAGCAAGAGCAAGTGTGGTACCTCCTTCACTGAAAAAGCCTGAAAATGGAATAGATGGACTTCCAATTTAAGATGAGAGGCTCAGCTCACACATATAGCTCCCTTGTATTCCCAGGGCTCATTGAAATCACAGGAGAGATATTTTGGACTACTTGCAAGACCAAACATAGAGGGAATTGTAGGAGAGACAACTATAGCCCAAGACCAAAGTGAGACTTGAGCCAGTTTGTCTAGTCATTTATTAAAGAATGTTGTTAGTAACAGCTGCAACAAGCACTTCCTGTGTCAACTGATCAACTGGTAGCTGTTAATTTTCTCTTCAGGCCATAGCTCTCTAAAGAAAGTGGAGATAATATCTGGGGAGAGCTTGATAGAAAAACAGATCTTGAGGCCACCAAAGATTTTTCTCCCTAGAGTAATACCCCCCAACTCAACTTCAGCATGGTCAGATTCCCCACCTGCTTGATGAACTGAATAAAGACCTAGGAGGGCATGCCAAAGTAATTAATTCCTATATATGTACATATATTTTTAAAGTAAATTCTATGCCCAACACAGGGCTCTAACTCATGACCCTGAGATCAAGAGTTGTATGCTCTACCAACTGAGCCAGCCTGGTGCCCCACTAAATAGTTATTTTTAAATTTTTCTAATAAAAGCCCTAGAGTTGAAAGGCTTTTTCAGTCATGATATAAGAACAGGTCATTAGAAAAATGAGCAACCAAACAAGAAGAAAGTCTTGGAAATTAAAAATAAAGTTTCTAAAATGAATCCCAAAATGTAATGGATAGTTTAATTATGTGGTAGAGACCAAACTGTTGATCTGGAAGATGAAGTTGAGAATAAAAGAATCTGTAAGAATTGGAGCAGAGTTAGAGATGTGCGAGAGAAGAGTTTTGAGATGTAGAGGTCAGAGCCAGATGGCCCAGAGTCCTTTAACAGAACCTAAAAGGAAAAGATAGAGACTGCGGAGGAAAAGAAGAACCAAAAAAGTAGTGGAAGAAAAACAATCCCTTGGTAGAGGAAAGGTTCCAGTCTCCAGAGTGCAAGGGCCCCTGGTATGAGTAGCATGAATAGACACATTGGAGCATTCCATAACTAAGAAGGAAAAGCAGGACTCTTCAAGGCTTCCAAAGAGAAAAACTGGCAGCCTTTAAAGAGAAAGAATCAGATGTGGCATTAGCAAAACTGGATGTTAGAATACCATCTAGCATTGTCAGAGTTCTAGGATGAAAAGAAAAAGTCTGAGCCTAGAATTCTGCACCCCAGCTGAGTAGGTGGGAAAAGGAAGGTGGCTTTCAGATATGCAAGAGTTGAGAAAGTTTAACACTGTGCTCTCTAAGAATGGGAGGAAAAACCAACAACAGCATACAGATTAAATAAAACCAAAATCAGCTCCATCTAAGCGGACAACATTGAAGATGTAGCGATTTTTTATAATCCAGAAGTGAACAAGATCAAAACAAAATTAGAAGAAGAGCAGAGGAGACACCGCCGCAGTTGCCACCACATGGGGGATTTCTGGCTCTTTTCTCTTCGCCTTAAATTCGGGTGTCTTTTATGAATAATCAAAAGCAGCAAAAGCCAACGCTATCAGGCCAGCGTTTTAAAACCAGAAAAAGAGATGAAAAAGAGAGGTTTGACCCTACTCAGTTTCAAGACTGTATTATTCAAGGCTTAACTGAAACTGGTACTGATTTGGAAGCAGTAGCAAAGTTTCTTGATGCTTCTGGAGCAAAACTTGATTACCGCCGATATGCAGAAACACTCTGACATTCTGGTGGCCGGCGGAATGCTGGCCCCAGGGGGTACACTGGCAGATGACATGATGCGTACAGATGTCTGTGTGTTCGCAGCACAAGAAGACCTAGAGACCATGCAAGCATTTGCTCAGGTTTTTAACAAGTTAATCAGGCGCTACAAATACCTGGAGAAAGGTTTTGAAGATGAAGTAAAAAAGCTGCTGCTGTTCTTAAAGGGTTTTTCAGAGTCGGAGAGGAACAAGCTGGCTATGTTGACTGGTGTTCTTCTGGCTAATGGAACACTTAATGCATCCATTCTTAATAGCCTTTATAATGAGAATTTGGTTAAAGAAGGGGTTTCAGCAGCTTTTGCTGTAAAGCTCTTTAAATCATGGATAAATGAAAAAGATATCAATGCAGTAGCTGCAAGTCTTCGGAAAGTCAGCATGGATAACAGACTGATGGAACTTTTTCCTGCCAATAAACAAAGCGTTGAACACTTCACAAAGTATTTTACTGAGGCAGGCTTGAAAGAACTTTCAGAATATGTTCGGAATCAACAAACCATAGGAGCTCGAAAGAACTCCAGAAAGAACTTCAAGAACAGATGTCCTGTGGTGATCCATTTAAGGATATAATTTTGTATGTCAAGGAGGAGATGAAAAAAAACAACATCCCAGAAACCGTTGTCATTGGAATAGTCTGGTCCAGCGTAATGAGCACCGTGGAATGGAACAAAAAGGAGGAGCTTGTAGCAGAGCAAGCCATCAAGCACTTGAAGCAATACAGCCCTCTACTTGCTGCCTTTACTACTCAAGGTCAGTCTGAGCTGACTCTGTTATTGAAGATTCAGGAGAATTGCTATGACAACATTCATTTCATGAAAGCCTTCCAGAAAATAGTGATGCTTTTTTATAAAGCTGAAGTCCTGAGTGAAGAGCCCATTCTGAAGTGGTATAAAGATGCACATGTTGCCAAGGGGAAAAGCGTCTTCCTTGAGCAAATGAAAAAGTTTGTAGAGTGGCTCAAAAATGCTGAAGAAGAATCTGAGTCTGAAGCTGAAGAAGGTGACTGAATTTTGAAACTACACCCTCAGTAAAGCAAACAGGAGTTGTAGATAAAATGTCATGTCTCATGTGTCCTGGTTCTTACATCTTCCTACCTCCCTATATCAAGCATGATATAAGGGCTTTCATGGCAAATTTTATTTTAACTGTTTCTATGGTTTCTGGAAATGTTGGGTTTAGTTTCTAAAACCATGTTTTAAGTAGCTACAGGAGCTATAGATTTGAATCTAATGTTGCATTAGTCTTTTCAGTTATCTTCTACCTCCTATATTTTCTACTGTAATAATGTAATTTAAGGCCTTCCACAATGAACAGTTCACTTTATTCCCTGGGTTTTCTTTTTTTTTTTTTTTTTTTTTTTAATTTTTTTTTAAATTTTTATTTATTTATGATAGTCACAGAGAGAGAGAGAGAGAGAGAGGCAGAGACACAGGCAGAGGGAGAAGCAGGCTCCATGCACCGGGAGCCCGATGTGGGATTCGATCCCGGGTCTCCAGGATCGCGCCCTGGGCCAAAGGCAGGCACCAAACCGCTGCGCCACCCAGGGATCCCCCCTGGGTTTTCTATATAAACAGTTTTCAAGATATGATTTGGTTAAAAATAATTTGTTACAAAAATTCTGTTTGCAAATTAAACTGTAAAAGTATCAAAAAAAAATTAAAAGAAGATCCTGGGGGCACCTGGGTGGCTCAGCGGTTGAGCGTCTGCCTTTGGCTCAGGTCATGATCCCAGGGTTCCGGGATCGGGTCCTGCATCGGGCTTCCTGCATGGAGCCTTGTTTCTCCCTCTGCCTGTGTCTCTGTCTCTCATGAATAATAAAATCTTAAAAAAAAAAGATCCTGTATTTACCAAGACACTCAAGTGTTCTCACTAACGAAGTTTAAATGACACTTTTTACATTTCCTTTAATAGTGTTCTAACCACAGGGTACCTGGGTGGCTTAGTCGGTTAAGTGTCCACCTCATTTTTCTTTTTATTTAAGTAGGCTCCTCACCCCACACAGGGCCTGAATTCACAACCCTGAGATCAAGACCTCAGCTGAGATCAAGAATTAGACGCTTAACCAACTGAGCCACTCAGACACCTAGTGTCTAACTCTTGATTTCAGCTCAGGGCATGGAGCCTTCTTTAAAAAAAATAGTGTTCTGGGCAGCCCGGGTGGCTCAGTGGTTTAGCGCTGCCTTTGGCCCAGGGCGTGATCCCGGGGTCCCGGGATCGAGTCCCATGTCAGGCTCCCTGCATGGAGCCTGCTTCTCCCTCTGCCTGTGGCTCTGCCTCTCTCTCTCTCTCTCTCTGTGTCTCTCATGAATAAATAAATAAAATCTTTTTTAAAAAATAGTGTTCTAGGGATCCCTGGGTGGCGCAGCAGTTTGGCGCCTGCCTTTGGCCCAGGGCGCGATCCTGGAGACCCGGGATCGAATCCCACATCGGGCTCCCGGTGCATGGAGCCTGCTTCTCCCTCTGCCTGTGTCTCTGCCTCTCTCTCTCTCTCTGTGACTATCATAAATAAATTTAAAAAAAAAAATAGTGTTCTAACTACTCTGCTCGGTTACAGTGAATAATATTCATATAATAATATTATTACAAATGCTATTTAGTGGCTTTTAACATTTAGACTCAACCCATAGACAAAATATAGAAGATTTACTTATTAGTTATAAAATAGAATACAAATGTTATTTATCTGCAGTATGAAATTAATTATAATAGATATTAGGAAAAACTTGAAAAGGCAGGAGTATAAACGAACTAAAGATACCATCCTGCATAGGAGGGAATTAAAAGCCTCTGACTAAAGTTTATAAATCAAGAAATAGGAGAAAAAATGTATTCTAGTGGTGTACACACCGCCCTCCCCCCCCACACACGCAGTGGAATACTATCCAGTCATAAAAAAGAATGAAATCTTGCCATTTGTGACAACATGGATGGATCTTGAAGCTAGCATGCTAAGTGAAATAAATCAGAGAAAAACAAATGCTATATTGATTTCACTTATATGTGGAATCTATAAAAACAAAGCAAAACAAACAAAATCCAGATTCATAGATACAGAGAACAGATTGGTGATCA
Source organism: Canis lupus baileyi (assembly GCF_048164855.1). Taxonomy (NCBI): domain Eukaryota; kingdom Metazoa; phylum Chordata; class Mammalia; order Carnivora; family Canidae; genus Canis; species Canis lupus. The sequence continues at coordinate 84,826,391 of NC_132876.1, forward strand.
CCAGAGGGGAAGGAGGTTGGTGGAGTAAAATGGATGAAGGGGATCAATAAATACAAACTTCCAGTTATAAAATAAATAAATCATGGGGATATAAGGTACAGCATGGGGTATATAGTCAATAACATTATATTAATTTTATGTGGTGACAGGTGGTAACTAATTTGTTGAGGTGATCATTTTGCAATGGATACAAAGGCCAAATCACTACGTTGTAACACCTGAAACTAAAATAACGCTGAATGTCTGTTATACCTCAGTTAAAAAAAAAAAAAGGTAACGGTAATTACTAGAGCAACTGAATGGGACAGAGACCTGATATTTCATTTTTGCCCTTTGAAGAATTTACATATTTAAAATCTGTATGTAAATAGATTTTTTTTCTCTACTAAGAAGTTGTTAGAGGGCCTTTTGTGTTTGTGAGAACTTGTCTTTGAACCACCCAAGGCAGGGCACCAAAAGGTAGCCTTGGGGGTCCCCTGTGCCTCTGTTTGTATTAGCCCTACAAATCCAGTGCTGTCAGCTCTGCAGCTGGACTTAAAGTAGCCGAGAGGCCTACAGGGGCCAATCCCAGAAATGTGGTCAGAGGACAGTGGTGAAAGGGGGTTTGTTCTGTTTGTATAGAATTTTGGCAGAGCCCCCACCTTCCCCTTTGTTGAGTAATTCCCTACTAGAAGTATACCCCAGTGTCTTCCTTCTATCTCCTCCCAGAGAGGCCTGTTCTCTCTTGTGCTGCTGTAAATATTGTAAATACGGTGCTCAAAGCAGTCATCCTCTTAGGCACAGATGGCTCTGATGCCTTCTCACCTTCCTTCCAATTCTCTTGGCCATTCCTGCCTTGGAGGGTAGCCATGTGAGTCTCTGCCTTCTCCATACTGTGGGGGCTGTGGGTCTCAGAAATGATCCAGGCTCAATCCTATTGTGATGAGTGCCTCACGGTCCTTCCAACACAAGGTCATGCATCTGACGGCATAGTAGCCACAAACTGACAAATCCTGAGCTCTCCATACAACAGCTGACCTTTGTGTCAGAGTAGTGGTCTCAACTGAGGGTAGGTTTGCTTCTCAGAGGACATTCGGCAGTGTCCGGAGACCTTTTTGTTGTCACACCTGGGAGAGGGGTTGGGGGTGCTACTGGCATCTAGCAGGTAGAGGCCAGGGATATTGCTGGACATCCTACAATGTGGGATGGTCCCCTATGACAAAGAAGGACCTGGCACCAAATGTTAGTAGTGTCAAGGTTGAGAAACTGATATGCTGTCTCCTGTTTCCAAGGCGTGAGCTGGTTGTGTGTCCACAGCTGGAATGCTGGATGAAACCAAAATTCTCGTTCAGCATAACAGACGAATGGAGAAAGATGCTCTAATTAATTTAATATTCTTTTTGCCTGAAAATTGGGAACCGCCAACCTGAGAGTTTATAGGAAACGCTTACAGGGATGGTTTAATCTTCGATTCAGACTGTTGCAGACCCCAAGTATTTTCTGGATGGTACTGGTAAAATGAGGGAAAAGAGGCATCCTTTTTTTGTAGGTAGAAGGCCAGATGATTTACTCTTGGGGATTTCTAAACATGTTTTGTTGGGTGTGTGTTTTCTTTGCAGACATTTTTCCTTAATTATCTTTCAAAAGTTACTTGAAGCCCATCCTCACACACAGTGGCCCCCCATTAACTACCACGCTCCCAGCCTGGTGTGGCCTGCTTGCTCGGTGTCTGACCAGTCCTCAGGTGTATGACGTAAGTACAGCATGTCAGGGCTGTATTCCTGCTCACCGTGCCAGGGTAGTGTCTTTCCCAGAAAGACAAAACCTGTTGCACTCAAGCCTCCAAATCCACAGGTTTTGCCTCTCTAAATAAGATGATTAGAAACGTCCAACTTACATATGTTTATCTATTTTGCACCGTAACAGAAAAACCTTTTACCTGGGCTGTGGGGCCCCATAACACCCGCAGCTGTGGTGTAGTAGAAGGGACACTGGATTTGGAATCAGAACACTAGATTCAAACCCAAGCCCTGAGCCATTTAAGCGTTTTGTGCTTTAGTTTTCTTATCTGTAAAATGGGCCTAGTTGCACAGGGTGATGGTGAGATTAAAGGGCAAGGCACAGGAAAACACTGTGAACCACAAAGTGTTTGGCAAACATGAGGATTCTTTTTGTAAATGCTTTATTTGCATTGATGTGGTCAAGTCCTTTCTGTTTTCAGATTCGGACTTGGCACAGTGTGAAAAGAAGATCCACACTAGTGGATGTCTGAGCTCTGGGGCTGACTCATGAGCTCCTTGTATGGGTGCTAGGCAGAGGGATGGAGAGAACAAACAGCTACCCACATAGAAGGACTAGAGGAGAGGAAAGACCCTTCTTCCTCTCTCTCCTCTGCCATCCTAACCATCCGGTCACAAACACAACCATCATACCCTAGGAGAGAAGATTTCCTTAAGTTTGTGTAGAGCTTTACAGCTCACAAAGGCCAAGTTTCTTCTCTCAGCCATACCGTAAATAAGCACGTGCTACGGTGTTACAGAGGAAGAAAGTGCCAAGGTCCCAGGATCAGTAATTGGCAGAGCTGAGACCCTAATGCAGGTTTCAGAGAATTTGTAAGTAACCTGCAATTTACTTGATTAGTGTTGAGAAAGCAGAATGTAAACACCAGATCTGAGCGAGAAGGACCTGGACCAGGTAAGTTCTAATGGGGTGGGGCAGCAGGCTTGGGAACCATTGTTTGCACTTGGGTGCTACAGAGGGGCAGGGGACACAGCTGGGCAGAGTGCGCTGGGCCAGAGGGGAACAGTGGCCTGGCATGCTATGGGGCAGCCTCATCAGAGATGGGGCGACTAGGTCAAGAAGCAAGAATCCCTCCATATTGCCACTACTGCCTTGGGCTGGGGTCCTAACCAGAGTCTCAGTCAGTTCCAGACACAGCGAGGCTTGCAGTGGTTAGGAGAGTGGAAACACGGGGTCTTCGGAAAATTAATTGAGGAAGCCAAAGGAGGGAGAGTGGAGGGGCCCCCTGCAGGGTTTTGAGCCCTGTCAGGGTCTCTGGCCAGGCCTCCCTCGCGGTTGTTTAACACACTGTTGTTCTCACCCATCACCTAGAGGGTGTTTGTACTTTTGGTTTAGTTGGGTGATATTGAAGACGTTCACCATTTACACGAACTCTACACCACTCAGGATTCACATCCACCTAGAAAGCAGTGTGTTTCCATTCATGAAAGTGACCTCTGTTTATTTAAAATGGGCACATTCCTGCGACACATGTGTTTGCAGGGTCATTCTACAGTATTTTCCCAGCAGTCTTCAGTGGACAGCTAGTTACATAATTGTACAAACCTCCAGCTTAAAACTTTTGTGGAAATTGTCATCTAGAGTTCGAGGAAGTGGATTGGTTTCATCATCTCCATATCACGTTCATTGGATTGGTTTCATCATCTGCGTATTATGTTCATTAAGCTCTGATTTGGAAATCCCTGTCCCCTGGGCTTTGCCATGTCCTTGTTTCGGGTACTATTTGTCCACGCTTGTGAGTTTTGTAATGGAATGGGTCAACATCCAATCTTGTTTTCCCCTGTCGGTGAATTTTAGCCCTGCTTCCCACTGCCAGGGGTCAGCGTGGGCCACACTGGGGCTGGTGTCTGGGGGTGCATCTGTCTGTGCAGCTGTAGGGGGCGTGGCTACATTCACAGCATCTCCCTGCATACAATGACTTCACATTCCTCTCTGTCCTGCGTTCCAGGAGAGTCTCCCGCTGAAAATGGGGAGCTAAGAGCCCTGGCAGCAGTATTTTGACAGAGATGAATGAAAATCTTACTTAGCGCTCATCCGCACGGGAGAAATGGAACATGCTAAAATGGGGAACATGAACTCATTTGTCGTTAAGAAAACTGTCGCAGGACGAATGGAGCTTCAGGACTTTCCAAACACTGGTGGAGAGGAGGAATTTAGGGAGTTTGGAGTGAGTTTTGGAATTACGCTCTGAGTGGAGGGTTCTTACTTAGTTGCACGTTTGCACCCTGCCTCATTCCAGTGAGGATTTGAGGCAGCCAGCAAGAAGCGTTTTGTGCTTGCCAGTCAAAAAAAGCCAGAGCATTGGTTCTGTGGCGTCACATTGTAGAGGGTGGAGAAGGCGACATCACTGAGAAGCCATGCAGAAAACAGACCTGCGCTTGTGACCAGTGAGTGCACACACACAGGCTGGGGCGGGAGAAGGGGGTCAGCAGACCCATGAGTCCTCCCTGGGCCGGTGCATTTAACAGGCACTCTGCTGCACCTGCTATGACTTCAGCACCACGAGGAAGGGTACCAAGAAGAGGAGGCGGTCACCAGGCTTTGCTGGTTTCTCACCTAGATGGGGATGCAAGTGTGATGGGGAGAATATGCCCGTGGCCTTGGGCAGTGTGACTGGCGGGGCCAGGGGAGGGGAGGTGGAGGGCAGGAGACTATCAAGGAGGCAGGTTCTGTGTCCTGCACCAAGGACAACCTGCCGTCTAAAGGATGCAGGACTTCAGATGCACTTTGAAGAGTACATGGGAAATAGACCAAGAGCAGTTTACCTGGAGCCTTTTGAAACCCTGCCTGCCGAGCATAAGAGCAGCTCACCATGTTTGACAGATGTGCAGTGGGGGCAGCAGAGGAGCGAACTGCCCCCCGCCCCCTGCTGCAGCCGGTTTTGCTGGTTAAATCCTTTGGAGGGTGAAGGGTTGTGCTGGCCCCGTGCTGCTTCCCAAGCTCTCCCCAATGACCTGGTAGTTTCAAGAGGTTGCCACTCGGCTAACACCTGCCTTGCCCAGGCTTGGCCATTTCGCTGTAACTTCAGCTTAGCATGAGATGCCGAGGTGGGCCTCTTCCTGACCCAGCTGATTTTTTCCATCCTTGATGTGGGCCAAACCAGTCCAGAGGCAGCGTAAATCCCAACTCTACTTCCTACCAGCTGGACAACCCGGGGCAAATTTCATAGGTCCTCTTAGGTCCTCAGGTTTTCTCCGTCTGACATGAGTGTTCCCTGCCCTTCACAGGCAGAGAGGGGCAAGGATCAGGTGAGAGCTCATGTGGCCTGAAATACATGTTCAAGGAACGGTGCCTGTCCTCTCCACGTCTCACCGCATCTACACAAGGGCTTCCCATCAGGGGTTCTTCTTTGGAGACAGGAAGGAAAACCTCATTATGCTTTGTCCCCTTCTGTCAGTTGCTGACAAGGACAAAGTAGTTCAGATATAAACCAAGTGGGTTTCAGGTGATTTGTGTAGGGCAGGAGGCCCACTCAGAAGACCAGCCCAGAGAAGAGAGGGACCCAAAACCTATTTGCAAGTTGGCGATGACCTTACCCCTCCTTTCCTTGTGGGTCGGGAAGCCAACAACCCAGGCTGGCCTTTTGTCACTAACCCCAAGCTGTTGAGCATTGAAAATCGGAACTGCTTCCTGGGATTCAGAGCCGTGGTTGGGGCACCGGTGCCCTTGCCTTAAATAGCACTGGACAGGTTACTTACATCCAGGATCCACACCAGGGGCTCAAGGCAGGCATGATTCACAAGCCCCAGTTCTCAGATGAGGAGTTGAGGTTGGGGTTGGCTCCAGCCCTAGAAGCTACCAGTCTCCCATTTGTTGTTGTCATTCGTTGCACTTTGCAGAACCAAGAGCCGCTGAGAGAGGAAGACTCGGATTTCATCCTGACCGAGGGCGACCTCACCCTGACCTACGGGGGGGACAGCACAGTGACTGCAAATGGCTCCTCAGGCTCCCACACGGCCTCCACAAGCCTCGAGGGCAGTCGGAGAACAAAGAGCAGCTCCGAGGAGGTGCTGGACCGAGCCCTGGGAATGGGAGACCAGCCGGTGTCTAGCCGGGGCACGCGCCTGGTGTTCCCCCTGGAGGACAACGCGTGACTCTCCCCTCAGGGCCTGCAGCGATGGGGCGACCCACACGTGCAGTGAGGAGGCCGCAAGCCCCACGGTTGTTTGAGATGGGGCACTGACTGAGTGGAACTTGATGCTTCTATCTTCCTGAGGTCTGAAGCTATCTTAACATTTAAAATTTAACCCAAGATGCAGATGGTGGGGCTTTTATGTCTCTAACTCAAGACAAATGCAGACCTAATTCCTACTTTTTCACATAGTAGTGTGCTGTTCAGAGTCAAACAAACAAATAGCATGCTTTAATGGTCTAACTCATTCACCTGCAGTATCTGAGCAAGGTGTGGCAGGCATGGGGAGTCCTCCCAGGAGAGGCTTCCAATTGATACACAGCAGTGCCAGCCCAGCTGGCTGCAGGAATAGCAAGGCAGGGAAGAGCAGGCTGGAAGAACGATCAAGAAGGAGGCAGCTGAGATTGGACCTCCAAAGATCATGGGAAGCCCGTGGTCAATGGGACAGAACTCACGAAGATGCAATTTGAGCGGAGGCCCTAGCACAGAGGATGGTAGGACCGCGATCTCATTTCAGGCTTCTGGACCCCTTTCGCCACCTGGATTTCCAGGAGGCTGAAGATTGGAACTATATCCGTGAACATTTCAACATGGGGAAAGAATTAGCATTCCTTCTCTGGAAATCTCCAGAAAGAAGTAGCTACTGAAATGTTTAAAACCAAAGGCAAAAGCGTGTTATGCTGTTGGGCTTTTAAAATTAATCTGAGGACAGGAGAAACTGTTTAGAAACTAATGGCAAAAATCAGTCAATTCTTCAGGCTACCACATGAGTGAGCTGCCTGGCAATCGATTCATAGGACTGAGATTTCTACTGTGGGTTTAGGAATAACACCAAGATTTGTGGGATGCCTCTATCGGGATGAGAGAGCAGCAAGGAGCCTAGGAGGCAATAGGCTAGTATCCAGAGGGGGAAAAACACCACACTGCAAAAAATATTGACTGCAAAACACAAAATACAAGCTCCTGTTCTAAGGACCGAGTAGAATTCCAAACTTTGATACTAAATGCATGGGATTTCAGTGGCCATGTGAGGAATGAGAGGCAAGTCAATGGAAAATTAAGCGTTATTCAATCCCGTGGAAGGTTCCGCCTACTGTAAGATTAAGAATCCAGATGTCTTAACACTGAGTGCCATGTAGAGAAGGGTCATTTTCTTGGTATCTGGGGAGGCTCGCACCAGCTTAATGTGTGAGCATGGTTTGAAATTTAGGTTTTTAGTTTGGCTTCTTTGTGGGTGAACTGTACTACCTGCCCACACCTGGGGCCTCCCAGGTAAAATACTGAGGGAGCCCTTAGAAACCAAGTTTGGGATTCTCCCTGTGTCTCTGCTTCAGTGCTGGTATATGTGAAAACCCAATCTATAAAAAAATTGCTTTCATAAAATGTGGGCATTTTTCTTATTGTGGCAGACAAAATTGTGGCCCAGTCGAGTGCTTCCATAAATGAAACCAGCCATTTAATCTTCTTAACTCGCATTTTTAATGGTTAATATTTAGATAAGACATTATTATACTTTGCTTTTTGAATTGATGATTTGTGCAAAATGGCAAATATTATTAAGTTCAGCCATATGAAATTGCTGATATTTAACCATTTTTGAAAAAATAGAAATGGCAATTTCATATGGTTTGATATGATATAATTAAATGATTTGTAGTCCCCTCTTTCCTTTCTATGTATCCTAAAGTCCATTTTTATTTTATCATGGGCATCCATGGGCTTTGTAAGCTTGAAAAGTGAGCTAAACAACATATCTCACCCTGTAAGGCTCAGAATTACCTAGGCTAGTCAGGGACTTGAGAAAATCTCTGAGCCCAAGCCAGAGAAACAGCTTTTTTAGAGAGCCCCTGGATAGGAGGTAGTCATGTCGTGGGGTCAGAGTGCAGAGAGCGACTCCCAGGCTTGGGAGAAGGCTGGAGATGTGCACATGTGCCTATGCCCAGAACCCGCATAGGCTTTATTCAGTACAGTTACCTCAGTAATGACCAGTCATGCCTGTAAACTTGAAAGGTGAGGCGTGTGTGTGTGTGTGTGTGTGATTTGCAGAGATGGAGGGATAGGCTGGTCAGCTCTTTGGTTGGGTCTTTATAAAACCTTGTTTCTCTCTTGTGTTGCTTACTTATTTAATTTTGGAGGGAAAAAGCTAACAGAAAAACCCTGATAGGGTTCTTGAAAAAGAGCCAACCAGGTAGGACCCATCCTCTTCTCATTAAAGTCTAGGCTTTGTTGGCATTTTGGCTTTCCAAGAAGCTTTTGTCAAATTTATAAGAAATACCCTCGTGAGGGGGGGAAATAACCAGAGTTCTCCATCCTAGTCCTAAATCAATACATAGATTGTTGTGTTTTCACCAAAAGGGTCTTGTAGTCTTGACTCCAAACGTTTTATTCGGACCTACTTAAATCTAAGTAAATGGAGATTTGCCAAGATCACAATTTTGCTAGGGTTGTAGTTATTTGGTTGGATTTTTTACTCAGTGGATAGGAGTAAGTCACTGACATATGATCCTAATTTTTGTTTCCAAGATATGAAGAATAATCCTGACCTTACCAGAGATGCTAGGAAATGAGTCCATTCATCAAAATATTTCCATCTCTAGAAGCTTTATACCTTTGCTGAATGGGGAAAAGTAGGTGCCATGAAGCCCCCAAACCATCTAACTCAAGGCCAACTGTCTGCTGCCAATCTGGCATAAATCCGATTGAAACTGCTGAGTGCCTCAGATTTAACATCTTATAAACATATATGTTCTGGGTTGGAGGGGTGGATTTTGGTTCAGCAGAGCTAGCTGTTCTAGAGGACAAGTCCTCAATCCTGGCTGTGCATTAGGATTGCCTGGCTGGTTTTTTTTTGTTTTGTTTTGTTTTTTTTTTTAATTTATTTTTTATTGGTGTTCAATTTACTAACATACAGAATAACCCCCAGTGCCCGTCACCCATTCACTCCCACCCCCCGCCCTCCTCCCCTTCTACCACCCCTAGTTGGTTTTTAAAAAATACCAGTGTAAGGGCCCAATGTTCAGAGCTTCACATTCAGTAGGTTTAGAGTAGGGCCTGGCTTCAGTGCTTTATTGAGGATCTTCAGGGATTCTAGTGTGCAGCCAGGGTCAGGAGGCTTTTAGTCCACAACCTGGAGTGGACCCTATTTGGAACCTTGAAGAATAGCCTAGCAAATTAAGTTTCCTTTAATCATTAGTCCTGTGGAACAATCTGAGTGATGACCAATTAATATAGATTGGACAGCTGTGAAAGAGTTTCATGCAAATAATCTTTGCAGAACTCCAGAACATACTCCATAAAGGACAACTGAAAATGTCACACTTGAACCACCTTAGTGCATAAAAGGGAGAGAAGGGTGACTTGAGTGGATGTGTTGGGTGGGTGAGTGGGGATTAAAAACCTGTCCTCTTGGCCGCTTAAAAGAAAGAGGCTTGGTCTTAACTGAGCAGCTATCAAGTGTGAAGGTTTTGGAGAAGCTTGTCATTTTAACATAACCCAGGATGAAATGGAGTCCCCTTTGCAATTCAAGTCAGCTTTCTTTCTCATCACACGTAGCTTGTCCCCAGGTCTGAATCCCTGCTGGGCTCCGGAGGATGGGGGTGGGCCCATGTAACACCTGAGTGGAGGCCCCAGGTGAGTGGAAGCTTGTGACCACTTCCAGGTCACAAGGCAGCGGTGTTGGTAAACTTCCAGATAGGGCCAGCAGAGGGGAGGGACAGACTCCAGCCATTCCTCTTAATACTCTCTTTTGGGACTACAAGGAGACCTGAACCTTGTCTCTTCGAGAAGGAAATCTGCACTTTAGATGAGGCTGCAAAAATAGGAAGAAGGCATGTGTGATTAAATGGACTCTGCCCATCCGAGGTACTCACTGGGGCAGCTGAACAAGCAACTTGATGCCCTGCAGCCAGGTCTCACACTGCGACAGCAAATGTTTCATCAGGCAAACAGCAAGGAACTTTCAGGCTGTGTTCTTGAGACCTGAAAATGTCCTCTGTGGTTTGGTGAACAAATTAAGTCTCTTTAGAAAACGTGAAAAACGTTCTCTCAGCTGTCCATGAACATTTCAGTCTAGGGCAATTTCCTTCCAAAATAGAGGGCTGTTTCATGACACACACATGCCCTCCTGTCCAGTTATCTCTCTTTCTTTGCGGGGGAAGTCAATGTCACCGTGTCAGATACCTTAATACGAGCAGAACAATTTCTTTTATAAAAAAGATTTTATTTGAGAAAGAGAAAGCAAGAGACAGTACAGGCAGGGAGAAGGGAGAAGCAGGCTCCCCGCTGAGTAGGGAGCCCAAAGAGGGGCTCAATCCCAGGACCCTGGGACCCTGAGACAGACACTTAACCAACTGAGTCACCCAGGTGTCCCTGAACAGAACAATTTCTAAATGTAGAAACACCAGTGATGCACTGGTGGTGAGGCCACTGAGCCACTCAACGGATGAGAGAATCATCCTCTTGAACACCTAGCTGGGTACCCATGGTGAGTTCTTTTTTTTTCCCCTGGTGAGTTCTAAGAGGCATATCACAAAGCTGATTTTCCCGTCTGTTGTAAGATGTAATCTGGAACAAGGGCTTCTGGAAAGTCAGCTTGCTGATTCAATAATAATGTGACTTCTTATTCCACTTCGGCAACAGGGAACTTGGCAGGTCTCATGCACGCCTCTTGATGTTGATGCTGCAGATGAGTTAGTGTAGGAGTGAGCCTGTCACGTGCATTCAAGTGGTATCACTGAGTTCTGATCTCTTATGTTGGTCTTCAAGTGAAACTCTGGCCTACCAGTGTGAGATGCTGTACTCTGCTACAGGAAGCTGAAGGAAGTCTAGTGGCCAAGAGTTAGCAACAACCCGTCTGAATGCTGCTTTCACTCTGGCACCTGAAGAGAATTTCCACCTTTCTTAGACCCTAATAAGGACAATATACAGAGAAATGCTCCAGAAAGCAATGCTAGTCTCTAACAAGGAAAAACAAGTAGGTTCTTTGACAATCTTTTCAAAACCAGACCTGGAAATAAAACCCTTTTCCCAGTTTCAATTTTTCTAAGTAGAGCTTTCTTTTTTCTTAACTAACAAACGTGTCACCTAGCATGAGCAGAAATTGTAATGAACAAAACCAAAGTTTTTGATGTTAGTTTTATTTTTGTAAGCAGGGTAGAACCACAGCCCACATGGAACACGTAGGCAGCCAGTCGTCTGCCACATGAGCCTGGGAGAGGATGAGAAGGAAGGTCTTCCTGTCCTGCCGCATTTTGAAAAGCCCTGAGAGGCACATGGAGACCCAAGAGAGGCTGCCTTCTATTCAGGTGGCTGCCTTCTAAAAACGATTAGCAGAATTGCCAAAATGTTAGGGTCAGTGGAAAATTGCAGGGCCTGTGTATGTTGAGGAATTCAGAAAGAGGCTTGTAAACACCACAGAGCCCAGCACTTGCTGTCTGAAGCACTGAAAGAAGTGAAGACCCCCGTGCTACTGGGTGACGGTCCAACTGCCTGGACATTTGGGGTGCACTTCAGTTGCGATGATGCCAGTCATGGGCTTTGGGGAAGCAGAGGAATGACTTCCCGTTGTGTGGGTGTTAAGTCTGTGGATTTGGAATGTATCACTGAAATCACTCGTTCGAAGAGTGACTTCACAGTAGGACCACCTCCTCCTAGGTTGTCTTATCATTTTTTTACATAAAACACACCTGGTCCTTCTTACTTAGGCAGTTTCACTGTGTCCGATAAAATGATTAAATGGGAAGGCCACCAAGATTCATTTAATAGCCGAAGAGCAGTTTTTAAAAATAGTATAGGATGAATTTAACGTGAGATGACATGACCTTCCGGGGAACTTTTTAAGAGCTTACACAATGTAATTGGGGAGAATTTTGTCTTCTATTTCCATTCATCAGTAGCAAACCAGTGGTCTTACAAAGATTAATGTTATAGTATGTTATAGAAATAAACATGATATATGAAATAAAAGTATGTTTAACTGTGAAAAAGTGAAGACTTGGAGTTATCAGTAACCTTTATGTGCACTAAGGAAAACTGCAGGTAGGCCCCCAAAGTGCTACCTTTCCCTAGCATTTTATTTACTGTTTGCCTTTGTGTATATGTTTTGATTGATATTGTAAAGCTAGCTACATGTTTTCCTGCCATTGACCTATATTTAACACATTTTTCTCCAAGCTTTTTTTTTTTTTTTTTTTTTACAAAACTCAAAATAAAAAGATTAACTGGCTGAGCTAATCTTCTTTTGCATTTTAAACATATCGTCTGTTAGTAGAAGAATGCACTGTGATCCTTTTCTTGGTGTTTTCTTTCCCTCACTGAGAGGTTCTTTTCTGAGTGGAACCTATTTCTCTCTAGCTCCCTTAGACTGACAAATTAAGGCTAGCTAGCCCCTCGGATCCGGATCCGGCTCACCATCTATTTTTGTAAATAAAGTTTTATTGGACTACGCTAGGCTCCTTTATTTGCATAAGATCTGTGACTGCTTTCATGCAGAACTGAGTAGTTGTGACAGAAGCCAGCGACAATTTGCGCATAAAGCCTGGACGATTTACTGTCTGGCTTTCTTACAGGAAAGGATTTTGCCAACCCCTGATTTAGGTGCTAGAAAAACTTAAGTTTTAAAATAAGGTCTAAAAATCACAGCAACTTGGAGAGAAAATGAATGAAAATATCAGAAAGGGTGACAGAACATGAGAGACTCCTAACTCTGGGAATGAACAAGGGGTGGTGGAAGGGGAGGTGGGTGGGGGGGATGGGGTGACTGGGTGACGGGCACTGAGGGGGACACTTGAAGGGATGAGCACTGGGTGTTATATGTTGGCAAATTGAACTCCAATAAAAAACAAAAGGTTAAAAAAAATCACAGCAACAGATTTCTGAGATTTTAATGTCCCTCAGGATTAAGAGAAACACTTCAGATCTGGTCTGTATTGTGACTTCTGGCATACAAGTCGTTAACAGGCTTTGAGTGTTGCTAAGATTCTTGAACTCAATAGTTTCCTTCAGTCTTCCTATTCCCTTGTATGTAGACTAGCTTTTCCCTGAACCATGCAACTGAACTTCGCAACTGAACTTCATCATAAAAATCTGCACCCTAGCAAAACAAAACAAATCTTGTCGTTAACATGGACTGCAGAGTCATCTAATAGTATAATTACAAAGACACCAGACAGAAAAACTCGATAGCAAAAATCTGTGTCAGCTCATTAGGGTTCTCCCACCCCAGGGAAAGAAATTCCTTTTTAAAAACTGGTTTAGGGGGCAGCCTGGGTGGCTCAGCAGTTTAGCACCGCCTTCAGTCCAGGCCCTGATCCTGGAGACCAGGGATCGAGTCCCACGTCGGGCTCCCCGCATGTAGCCTGCTTCTCCCTCTGCCTGTGTCTCTGCCTCTCTGTGTCTCTCACGAAAAATAAATAAAATCTTTAAAAACTGGTTTAGGGGCAGGTGTAGGGGGAGTTCTTTGAAAAAGCCGAACGAGTCAGGTTTAAACCAATAGCACTCAGACCTTTTATTTAATATCAAGTAATTTAATCAAGATACAAAGGACTGCACTTGGCCCTTATTCACATTGATGTTTTGTTCAGACACCTGCTGCTGATGGGAAATGGTACCAAACCATGTCTCTTCTTTGTTCTGAGAACACCTTGTTGAAATGGCTCCAGCAGAGGCAGGTTCAGGCTGGGAACTAAAGTTATGGCCATAATTACCCACATCGGACTGTCACTTCCTTACTGAAAACTTCGTTTCAACCAACGTGTCGGTCATTATTTAACAGCTCGTGATATTGCTGCTCTGCAGAATTGCACAGCAGTCGGTACCCAGCCAAGTCCCAGTCTCTGACAGTGTGATAGACTGCCTCCGCAGCATGGCTTCTCCAGTGCTGGGGCAACATGCTGAGTGCCCCGGTTCACGGTGGCTGACCTGGAAGGGAAAAAACAAAGGATGTTTTCAACTTCAGAACACAGCAACCCACAGACAGGAGGCCTGCTGAACTCTGACACTATGAGGCCTCTTAACTATGAAGCCCATAATCTTCCCTTATTTAAGCTGTGTGATCCAGTGCTGGAAATCCATACCGTCAGTACCTGTCATTTCTGCTTGGTGAGGACAGGTCAGGAGAAAATGTGAGCCAAGGGATATTTTGGTGAGGAAAAAGATTGGGCACCACTGCCAGGATGACCGCGCTTTCTGCAGCTCCTGCTGTGGGGGCACCCGAGGAAGGGGACAGAATGTCCTGAGACTTGCTGGGGAGAGTGGGGGAAGAGCTGGGATCGAAGCTGTACCCTTCAGGCACTGACCACATAACCGTCCATCCTCCATGTGTGCACTGTTCACGTGGGCAAAATCAGTCATCCCAGCAACAATCAGCTGTTGTGTAAAACGGAGGCTGTGTATAAGCAACAAGTCCAGCTTTCTACCTTTGGGGCATCTGAACTTTTTTCTTCTTTCATTAAAGCCCACTGCTTGTGCAGTGCAGAGTTTGGGAAAGAAGCATCTTCAAGATGATAAAGAGTGTGCACTAAAGATCCCCATTAAAAAGCCAATTTCATAAATGCCCTGAGGCCTTCCTATGAACCTTTAATATTGTTAGTACAGGTTATCTACATAAAAGAAGAGCCACCGTGTCAAATTTCAATATAGTTTAGTTTAATATAAATCAATTTCCAAAAGGACTAACTCTGGTTCCCGATAAGATGGAATTAAGTGCATTTGTCCTTATTCCTTCCACAGAGTGTAACAAAAACCCCCAAACATGAGACATGAGACAAAGACTCTAAGGGCCCAGAAAAGAAACCAGACTGACTGCAGACCTTGGGGAATGAGGGGCAGCAGAGCTGTGAGTTCCCTCAGTTTTCTTCATGCTTCCCCCTAGATCTGGGAATAGACACTGGAGATGCCAGCACACCAGGAATGCAAATGGTCACAGACCAAAAAGCCCCAAGAAAAGCCTATTACCTCTACCCAAAGGACAGGGAAAGGGTCAGCCAAGAAGCCAGAAACCAAGCACCATACACAAACCCCACCTCCTGTCCGGAGAGCCCTAGTGGGAAGCCAGGGCTTCTAGAGTACCACCCCTCCTGATAGTAACCAGGTGGTGTACCCCTTCCTCCCCCAGCAGTGTCAGTAGAGTCCTGCTAAAACAGAAGATCTAAATAAAATTCAGAGATTCAAATGTATCCCAAATATTCAGGATATGATTTAAAAATCACATGTCAAACCAAGAATCAGGGAAATTTCAACTTGAATGAGAAAAGGTAAATGACAGATGCCAACACTGAAACAGCAAAGATTCTGAAATTATCCAAAAAGGATTTTAAGCCACTCATCAATATGCTTCAGTCAGTTAACCATTAGGAAACACACTTGAAACAATTTAAAAATAGGGGTGCCCGGGTGGCTCAGTGGTTGAGTGTCTGCCTTTGGCTCAGGTCATGATCCTGGGGTCTTGGGATCAAGTCCCCACGGGGAGCCTGCTTCTCCCTCTGCCTATTTCTCTGCCTCTCTCTCTGTGTCTCTCATGAATAAATAACATCTTTAAAAAAAAGAATTTAAAAATAGAAATTCTTGGCAAAGAAATATTAAACAAAGAACCAAATGGGAGTTGCAAAACTGTAAAGTACAATAACCAAAATTTTAAATGCTCACTGGATGGATGGGCTCCATAGCAGAATAGAGATGACAGAGTAAAGAATTAGTGAATCGGAACAAAGAGCTATAGAACTTATCTACTGTGAACAGAAAATAGAGTGAAAAAGGATGAACATAGCCTCAGGGACTTGTGGTACTACAAAAAGTGACCTATTCATTTCATCAGGGTTCCAGAAAGAGGAGGAAAAGAGACTGAAGCTAAAAAAGTACTTGAATAAATATGTCTGAAAATTTTCCCAAATTTGGCAAGAGACATAAACCTACAGATTCAAGGAGCTGAGTGAACTCCAACCAAAAACACAAAGAAATCTACACCATGATACAGTGTCCTCAAACTTCAGGGAAGACAAAGAAAAAATCTTGAAATCAACTAGAGAGAATGGATGCATTGCTTACAGAAACAATGATCTGAATGTCAGTGTATTTCATATCTGAAAACATGGAGGCCAGAGGAAGTGGCACAATGCTTTTCAAGTGCTGAAAAAAAATAATTGTCAATGCAGAGTTGTATATTCCATGATACTATCCTTCAGAAATGAAGGTGAAATAAAGACATTCTCAGGTGACAGAAAACTAAGAGAATGTGTTGCCAATAGATCTGCTGTAAAAGAACTACTAAAGGAAGTTCTTCCAACAGAAAGGAAATGGTAAAGGAAGGAAATGAAGCATCACAAATAAAGAAAGAACAGAGCAAATATAACAGACTATTCTCTTGAATTAAAAAAAAAGTTTGAGAGTTGAGGCAAAAGTTATTAACGCTATATGATACAGTTCTCAATATATATAGAAAAGAATACAAGAGGATTATAAAGGGGACAGGATAAAGGAAGCTAAATGGACATGAAGTTTGTATACTTCCACTTGAGGCAGTGAAATGTCGAGACCAGTAGATTGTGATTAGTTGCATATGTATAATCTAAAGAAAGCACTAAAATAAGCATACAAAGAAAAATACTCTGAAACACTGCAGATAAAATGAAGTTCTTAAAAATATTCATGTAACTAACAGGAAAACTAAAAGGGAAATGGGAACAATAAATAGAACAAACAAATCAAGTTTTAAAAATGGCAAATATGGGATGCCTGGGTGGCTCAGCAGTTAAGCGTCTGCCTTCAACCCAGGGTGTGATCCTGGAGACCTGGGATCAAGTCCTGCATCAGGCCCCCTGCATGGAGCCTGCTTCTCTTTCTGCTTCTGTCTGTGTTTCTGCCTCTCTCTGTGTCTCTCATGAATAAATTTTTAAAATCTTAAAAATAAATTAAATAAATAAAAATGGCAAATGTAAGCCCTATAATATCAATAATTACATTAAATATAAATGGTCTAAATTCACAAATATACAAAAAGAGACCAGCAGGATGGCTTTAAAACATGACCCAACAATATGCTGTCTACAAGAAATTCACTTTGAATATGATATAGGTGGGTTGAAAGCGAAAGGATGAAAAGAATATACCATATAAACATTAATTGAAAGGGGAGTTGCTGGTGTGAGTCCTGGACACTTGCCTGGAGAGGTCTAATGGACTGCTGCCATGTGTTAAGTGAGGTCACCAACCAGCTTAGAGGTTTTCAGCTCAAACTGTGTATGGCTATAAGCTCAGACAGTTGCAGATCACTAAGTGTCCTTATGTTACAGTGATGCTAAAAGTGGCAGATCATTCAGGCCATGTAAAGAATAAGTCCTTTGAAATGACAACTCCACAATTTCAGAATTTCTACAAGCAGTTTGGGGAAATTGCTGCAATTATTGAAACTGTGTGAAAACTGTTTACTTTGATAAATTGCTATCATCATTCTAAAATCATGGGCTTCACTTTCTGCAACAAAACTGCATAAGGGGGCAGCCTGGGTGGCTCAGCAGTTTAGCGCCACCTTCAGCGCAGGGCCTGATCCTGGAGACCCAGGATCGAGTCCCACGTCGGGCTCCCTGCATGGAGCCTCCTTCTCCCTCTGCCTGTCTCTCTCTCTCTCTCTCTCTCATGAATAAATAAAATCTTTTTTTAAAAAAACTACATAAGGACCAAAGGATATATATTGAATGAAAATTGCATTTTGGTCTTTCAATTTTTTATTTTATTTTTTTAAGATTTTATTTATTTATTTATTCATGAGAGACATAGAAAGAGAGTGAGAGAGAGGCAGAGACCCAGGCAGAGGGAGAAGCAGGCTCCATGCAAGGAGCTCGATGTGGGACTCAATCCCAGAACCCAGGATCACGCTCTGAGCCACCCAGGCATTCCTCCATTTTTTACATAATAGTCAGAAAAACAGGAATTAGGGGTGATCAATGCACAACTTTCTGAATGTACTAAGAGCCATTGAATCAAACACTTTAAATGATGAACTCTGTGGTATGTGAATTACATCTCAATTTAAAAATTAAAAAAAAAAAAGAGGTGCCTAGGTGGCTCAGTTGGTTGAGTGTCTGACTCTTGATTTTGGTTCAGGTCATGATCTAAGGGTTGTGAGATCAAGCGCTGCATCAGGCTCTGTGCTGGGCATGGAGCCTGCTTAAGATTCTTGAACTCCCTCTCTTTCTGCCCACCTCCCCACCCCTCATGCTCTCTCTCTCTAAAAAAAATCGGTAAAAAGAAGAGTGGTTATATTAATATCAGATAAACTTTGGAGCAAAGAAAATTACCTGAGACAACAAAGGACAGTACATAATGATAAAAGTTTCAGCCCACCAACAAGACATAGCAATCCAAAATGTGGATGTATGCAGCAAACAACAGAACTTCACATTTTTGAAGCAAACCTGAAAGAACAGAAAGGAGAAGTAGACCTGTTCACATTTATACTTGGAAACTTCAATACCTCTCTCAACAATTGATAGAATTACCAGTCAGAAAATCAACAATGATATAAGGAACTAAATAATACCATCAAGCAAACAAGACTGAATTGATATTTGTACAACACTCTACCTAATAACAATAGAAACACATTCTTTTAAAAAAAAAAGATTGTATTTTTTTATTGATAGAGACAGAGAAAGAGCATGAGCAGGGGAGGGGGAGAGGGAGAGGAAGATGCTGGCTCCCCACTGAGCAGGGAGCCCAACATAGGGCTCAATCCTAGGACCCTGAGATCATGACCTGAGCCAAAGGCAGACACTTAACTGAGCCACCCAGGCACCCCTGAAACACATTCTTTTTTTTTAGTGTTATGTTTATAGTTTTTTTTAATAATAAATTTATTTTTTATTGGTGTTCAATTTGCCAACATACAGAATAACACCCAGTGCTCATCCCGTCAAGTGCCCCGCCTCAGTGCCCGCCAACCAGTCACCCCCCACCCCCCGCCCTCCTCCCCTTCCACCACCCCTAGTTAGTTTCCCAGAGTTAGGAGTCTTCCATGTTCTGTCTCCCTTTCTGATATTTCCTACCCATTTCTTCTCCCTTCCCCTCTATTATTTATATTCCCCAAATGAATGAGACCATATAATGTTTGTCCTTCTCCAATTAACTTATTTCACTCAGCATAATACCCTCCAGTTCCATCCACTTCGAAGCAAATGGTGGGTATTTGTCATTTCTAATGGCTGAGTAATATTCCATTGAAACACATTCTTTTTAAGCACGCATGGAATATTCACAACATAGGCCAGATCCTGGTTCATAAAACAAACCTGAATAGATTTAAAAGAATTAAAATAACACAGAATGTGTTCACTAATGATGGAATCAAACTAAGAATCTATATCAGAAAGATATCAGGAAATTCTCCAGATCCTTGAAAATGAGAATTCTAAATAATCCATGGAATATTAAACAACAACAATATGTCGAATTAAAATGAATATGCAACATATCAAAATTTGTGAGACACAACCAAATCAGTGCTGAGAGTGAAATTTATAGTATTAGATGTTTACACTGCAAATGATGTAAGGTCTCACATCAATATTCTAAAAACCCACCTCCAGAAACTAGAAGATAAAAGTAAACACAAATCAAGCAGAGGGAAACAAGAACAGAAATCAGTAAAATTGAAAACAGAAAAACAACAGAGAAAAATCATTGGAACAAAAACCTGGTTCTAAAAAAAGATTAAGAATTGGATAAACCTCTACCAAGGCTAAAAATAAAGAGAAGACAAATTACTAATATCAGCAATGAAACAGGATCCCACTACAGAATTCACAGACATTAAAAGGATAAAAAACACTAAGAATAATTCTACATACATAAATTTGACAACTCAGGTGAAATGGACCAATTCCTCAAAAAGCACAAACTACCATAATTCATCCAATATGAAGTAGATAATTTGACGTTTTATCTATTTAAAAATTGAAATAATCATTAAAAGACTCCCAAAAACTAAATCTTCAGGCCCATATACTTTCAATGGAGAATTCTACCAAATATTTAAAGTAGAATTACCACTAATTCTACATAGTCTCTTCCACAAAATTATGAGGCCAGTATTACCTGATACCAAAACTAGACAAATGCCCAAAAAACCCCAGTATCTCTCATGAACTTAGATGTGAAAATCCTCAACAAAGTATCAGTAAATCATATTCAACAATATGTGGAAAAATTTATATATCACGACTAAGTGGGGTTTATTCCAGGATGAAAACTGGCTTAGTTTCAATAATCATGAAATCCACCATGTTAACAAGCTAAGGAAGAAAAATCACATAATCCTATCAACTGATGCAGAAAAGGCATTTCCATCCATTAAAGATACTTAACATCTGGTTCATGATAAAAATTCTCAGCAAACTAGGAATAGAGGGAAACTGCCTCAACTTGATTTTTAAAAATTCTACATAAACCTACATATAACCTCATTCTTTATGGTAAAAGACTGAATGACTTCCCCCCTAAGATCAGAAACAAGGCAAAAGATGTCTGCACTTGCCATTCTTATTCAGCATAATACTAGAAGTCCTAGCCAATGAAATAAGGTAAGAAAAGGAAATAAAAGCCATAGTGACTAGAAAGGAAAAAATAAAACTGTCCCTATTTGCAAATGATATGCTTATATACATAGAAAATCCCAAGGAATACACACACACACACAACTAACAAATAAATTCAGTAAGTTTGCAGGATACAAGATCAATATTAAATATCTACTTGATTTATATATACCAAAAATGAACATTTTAAAACCAAATCTTAAAACTCATACTATTTACAATCACTGAAAATAAATGAAATATTTAGATATAAATATAATAAAACAAGTAAATGACTTGTAGGCTAAACTACAAAATACCAGTAAAAGAAATTAAACAAGATCTGAATAAAAAGAGACACTTAACCATGTTCATGTATTGGAGGACTCAACAATAAAGATGTCTAAATCCCCCTAAATTAACCTATATAGAGATTTTAGAAAATTCCTATCAGATTCCATCAATGCTTTTTGTAGATATAGACAACATTATTCTAAAATTTACATGGTAAGGCAAAGAAACTAGAATACCTAAAAACCTTTCTGGAAAAGAATAAAGTAGGAATAATCATTCTATTCAGTGTTAAGATAGATATAACCACATTAATCAGAATAGTGTGGTATTGGTGGAAGGACAGACTCATAGATCAGTGGAGCAGTAAAAACCCAGAAACAGACCTACATATGTGTATGGCTAACTGATTTTTGACAAAAAATAAAAAAGCAATTTATCGGAGGAATGATCATCTTTTCAGTAAATGGTGCTGAAACAGACCAACCACAGGCAAAAACTAACCCTTTACCTAAACCTCACACTTTAAACAAAACCTAACACAAAATGAACCATAGAATTAAATGTAGATATAGATAAGCTTATCCTAAAATGTATAAGGAAAGACAAAAATATAAAATATCAGAAAGCACAGGAGAAAATCTTCAGGACCCTAGGGCTGGGCAAAGAGTTCTTAGACACTGCAGCAAATGCACAATCCACAAGAGAAAAATTGTTAAGTTGGACTTCATCAAAATTTACAAACTTTTGGCTTGCAAAAGATCTTGTTAATATGATATAAACACAAAATAAGATACAGACTGGGAGAAAATACTTGCAACCACATATTTACCAAAGGGCTTTTATCTAGAATATATAAATAACTCAAAATGCAAGAGCAAAACACAAAGAATCCAATTAGGAAATGGGCAAAACACCTCAACCAACATTTCACCAAAGAGGAGATCTGGACAGCAAGTAAGCACACAAAAGATGTTCAATGTCACTAGCCACTGGGATAATGCAAATTAAAAACCACAAGGACAATAACCACTACATACCTAACAGAACAGCTAAAGTACAACACAGTAACAATGCCAAATCCTGGTGAGGCTGCACAGAAATCTGATCTCTCATACACTGCCGTTGGGAATGTCAAATGGTTTAGCCACTCTGACAAAGTCTGGTAGTTTATTATAAAAAGCAAACATACATTTACCATATGATCTAACAATTGCACTCCTGGGCATTCATCTCAGAGAAAGGAAATGTAATGTCCACACAAAAACCTATACACCAATATTTCATAGCAGCTTTATTTATAATAGTTAAAAACTGGAAACAATCCAAATGTCCTTCAGTGGGTTAATGGTTAAACAAACTGTGGTACATCCATACCGTGGAATACTACTCAGCAATGAAAACGAAAGAACTATTGATACACATGACAACCTGGTGCCCCTCCAGTGAATTCTGCTGAGAATAAACAATCTCAAAAGATCACATATTGCATGATTCCATCTATATAGCGATTTTGAAATTACATCTAGAGATGAACAGATTAATGTTTGCCATGGAAAGGTGGGATGAGGTGGGGTATATGGTTATAAAGGGGTAGCCCAAGAGATTTTCTTTATGCTGATGGAACAGTTCTGTGTTGATTGTGGTAATATTCACACATATCTACATGAGATCAAAGTACACAGGTCCATGTACTCACATACACACAAAAGGAGTATGTGTAACAACAGAGGCCTATAGATTGTACTAATGTCAACTTCCTGGTGTTGATAGTGACCTACGGGAAATATGTGACCCCTGGGAAAAGCTGGGTGAAGGATACGCTGGACCTCCCTGTACTGTTTTTGCAACTTCCTAGGAGTCTACAATTATTTCAAAATAAAAAAATTCCCTCTGCCAACTGTTTCTTTGTGCAGTGTGTCTACCTCTCCATTTGAGTTGTCTTAAAGACCCAGAAACAATGTAGCAGTAATTCACCAAGTGCTAAATGTTGCCTGGTCAGATCACCTGTCCTAACAAATATCCTGTTTATGGACACAGTACCAGCCCCACCTCTGGACCCAAAAGCACTCTTTAAATCCTTTTATTAAAAATCTTTTTAAAAATTTATTTTCTCTACCTGTAAGTTGCTTTTCACTCAAGTTCAAATTTTTTATCAAATCGCTGGCAGTACAAGGTGGGAAGAGGGGAGCTCTGAAAGCTCTGTGACTGCCTCTCTGGAGTCTTTGAAGAGCCATTCTGAAGCCCAGCTAATCCAGGCTGGGCAGTCCTCGGTGTACCAAAAGCAACCTTATAAGGCCCTTTCCTTCTTCACACTGCAAATGGGTTCCTGTCCTCCTATACTTCCTGAAGGTTACCGAACCGGGGGCAGGGGTGCTTACATACCTTCCAGTCCTGATGTCTACCTCCATGGAGCCCATAGCCCCCAAGTAGGACCTTAAAAACCTATCAGTTAATTTCCTAACATTTTCCCATTATTTTGGGTTGTGGGTTTTTGGGTTGGTTTTTGTTTGTTCGTTTCTGTTTTTGTTTTTGTTTCTTTGAGAGTGAGCACTCGAGTAGGGGTGGGTGGGAGAGGGAGAGAGAAAGAATCTTAAGCACACTCCCCACTGAGTGCAAAGCCTGCAATGGCTCAATCTCATAACCCTGAGATCATGACCTGAGCTAGAAATGAAGAGCTGGACACTCAACCAACTAAACCTTGTGTTTAAAACATAAACATATCCAGGACGCCTGGGTGGCTCAGTGGTTGAGTATCTGCCTTTGGCTCAAGGCATGATCCCAGGTCCAGGGATCAAGTCCCACAGCAGGCTCCCTGCAAGGAGCTGGCTTTTCCCTCTGCCTATGTCTCTGCCTCTCTGTGTATGTCTCCCATGAATAAGTAAACAAAATCTTTAAAAAATAATTAAAAATATAAAACAGCAACATATCCATGAGTTCTTAATGTGATGGTTCCCTCAATTCTTAAGCACCAGTGTCTTAGATACAGGATTAAAATTTTAATTCATTCCAGATTTCACTCTTTGTAATACTTTGGGGCCCTATTCATTTGAAGCTATGAAATATTCAATTTTGTGTGCAAATTTAAAAACCAAACACTCAGTTTATCAGCAAGCTTCAGTGACCAAGTACCTAGCACTGCCCTTTTTATCCCTCAGGTGCTGGATGTTTGACAATTAAGAATTAAATTTGAAGCTACTAACACATCTTGGTTAAAACGATTCCCATTTACCCAGAATCTGGAGAAAATAAAAATGTTTGCTACTGCCTGCAGCACCTGAAATGAGTGTAGAGCCTTCTGGATATTCTGAAGACAAAATTATTTAAAGACCTATCCTGGGCTCTCTATTCTGTTCTATTGATTTAGGTGTCTCCAGTGCCATACTGCTTTGATTACTATAGCTTTGTCGTATACTCTATACTCTTCTTTTTCAAGACTGCTTTGGCTATTCAGGGTCCTTTCAGGTTCCATACAGATTTTAGGATCATTTGTTCTAGTTCTGTGAAAAATGCTATTTGTCAAAGAAGACATAAAGACAACCAACCAACACCTGAAAAGATGCTCAAGGGGTGTCTGGGGGGTGCAGTTGGTTAAGCGTCCAACTCTTGGTTTAGCCTCAGATCATGATCTCAGGGTTCTGAGATCAAACCCCACATCTGGCTCTGCACTCAGTGCAGTCTGCTTAAGATTTTCTCTCCCTCTCCTTCTGCCCCTCCTCCATGAGTGCTCTTTCTCTCTCTCTCTAAAATAAATCAATCTTTTCTTAAAAAAAAAAGAAAGAAAAGATGCTCGACATCACCAACCATCAGAAAAATGCAAATCAAAGCCATAATAAGATAATGCTTCACACCTGTCAGAATGCCTAGTATCAAAAAGACAAATATTACGTGTTGACAAGGATGTAAAGCAAAGGGAACCCTCGTGCACTGCTGGTGAGAATGCAAACTGGTGCAGCCAAAATGGAAAACAGCATAGAGATTCCTGAAAAAATTGAGAACTACCATACGATCTGGCAATTCCATGTCTGGGTATTTATCAAAAGAAAATAAAAATACTAACTCAAAAAGATATATGCATCTTCATGTTCATTGCCCATTATTTATAAGACCCAAGACATGGAAGCAACTGAAACGTCCACAAACAGATGAATAAAGATGTGTGTGTGAATAAAGAAGATATATATGTATATATACATACACAAACATACATACACACAATGGAATATTAATAATCAGAAGAAAGAATAAAATGTTGCTGTTTTACGACAATACGGATGGACCTAGAAGGCATTATGCTAAGTGAAATAAGTCTAGGAAAGACAAATATCATATAATTTCACTTACACGTGTAATCGAAAAAAACAAATGAACAAACAAAACAGACTCATACAGAGAACAAACTAGTGGTCGCCAGAGGGAAGAGGGGTAGGGGAAGGGGTGAAATAGGTGAAGGGGATTAAGAGGAACGAATTTCCAGTTATAAAATAAATAAGCCACGGGGTTGCAAAGTACAGCACAGGGATGTGGTCAATAATAATTCGTAGTAACTTTGCATGGTGACAGATGGTAACTACCACTTACAATGGTGATGACTTCGTATGTATATCAATGTCAAATCTCATACCAGAAACGAATACGTTGTATGTCAACTATACCTCAATTTTTAAAAACACCTATCTTGTATGATAACAGAAAACAGATAATAAAAAAACTCTGGGTGCAATTAATTTACAGAATTATAGAGATTTCACTCTATCGCTATTTTGAGAAGCACGTGTAAAGGGTTGTTTTAAAAATATGGGGCATCTAAGGGTCAAGTCTCTCCTTAATACTCAATTCACAAAATCACTTGCACTTTATTTTTTTTAATAATAAATTTATTTTTATTGGTGTTCAATTTGCCAACATTACAGAATAACACCCAGTGCTCATCCCGTCAAGTGCCCCCCTCAGTGCCCGTCACCCACTCACCCCCACCCCCCGCCCTCCTCCCCTTCCACCACCCCTAGTTCGTTTCCCAGACTTAGGAGTCTTCATGGTCTGTCTCCCTTTCTGATATTTCCCACACATTTCTTCTCCCTTCCCCTTTATTCCCTTTCACTATTATTTATATTCCCCAAATGAATGAGACCATATAATGTTTGTCCTTCTCCGACTGACTTACTTCACTCAGCATAATACCCTCCAGTTCCATCCACGTTGAAGCAAATGGTGGGTATTTGTCATTTCTAATGGCTGAGGAATATTCCATTGTGTACATAGACCACAGCTTCTTTATCCATACAACAAACTGATCATTTACTTAAAGTTTCAAAGTCTGGGACACCTGGGTGGCTCAGCGGTTGAGTGTCTGCCTTCGGCTCAGGGGGAGATCCCGGGGTCCTGGGATGGAGTCCCACATGGGGCTCCCTGTGTGGAGCCTGCTTCTCCCTCTGCCTCTCTCTGTGTGTCTGTCATGGATAAATAAGTAAAATCTTAAAAAAAGAGATTCAAAGTCAATTGAATTTAAATACTAAAAAAAATAAAGATTCAAAGTCCTACACCAAAGACTTGAGTGTATTTTGCCTCCTTTGCTACAGTTCTCCTGGTATTTATTTTTTTTTTTTTTTTTTTTTTTTTTTTTTTTTTTTTTAAATTTTTTTAAATTTTTATTTATTTATGATAGTCACAGAGAGAGAGAGAGGCAGAGACACAGGCAGAGGGAGAAGCAGGCTCCATGCACCGGGAGCCCGACGTGGGATTCGATCCCGGGTCTCCAGGATCGCGCCCTGGGCCAAAGGCAGGCGCCAAACCGCTGCGCCACCCAGGGATCCCTCTCCTGGTATTTAAATGACCAGCCGGGGACAGGCCCGTGGCGCAGCGGTTTAGCGCCGCCTTCAGCCCAGGGCCCGATCCTGGGGACCCGGAATCGAGTCCCACATCGGGCTCCCTGCGTGGAGCCTGCTTCTCCCTCTGCCTGTGTCTCTGCCTCTCTCTTGTAAATAAATAAAATCTTTAAAAAAATTCCGCGTTAAGGAGGGTCCGCCTCGTGTTGCGCCCGGGCTGTTACACTAGATGCTGGCAAGCTGAATTTCAATAGAAATAAAGAAACTCAAGTCTGCGGAGCAGAGGCGGCGGAGAGGCAGGTACCGGCCGCGGGGCCCCCAGAGCAGCAGCCGGGCACGGACGTCTCCCTTCGCTCCTCCCATCGCACTTGCAGATTTTTTTTTTTTTTTTTTGGCGCTTGTAGATTTTTTTTACCCGCCCTTCGGCCAAGTTTTCCTCCGCCGACCAGGGTGACACCCGCCCCCCCCCCACGCACTTGGCCCAGGTGAGGCCCCGGGCTGACTTGGTAGGTGCTGGGCTGGCGGCGGGGTGGGGTGCGGGGCGGAGATTTCCGGGCATTCAGCAGGACCCGTTATCAAGGGCGACGTCCCTGCCGGCCCATTGTGACCGCCTTCCTCCGGGGCCACTCCAGGACGGACGGGCCGAGCGCGGCGTCAGCCTCCTCCGCGGCTGCTCCGCCGCTCGCTGCTCGCGGGGGCTTGTCCCGACCGCCCGGCCCGGCCGGCCTCGGGGCAGGACGCCGCCACCTTCGATCCTCGGTCCCCGCGGGCCCCGACTAAGCTCTAACCTTGCTGTTTTCACCTCCAGTCGGTGAGCCGGCGGTGCTAAGGAAAACGGAAATGACTGGCAGTGTTTACGGCAAAAGGGCCATTAAGTTAGTGGCGTGTGTGTGTGTGTGTGTGTGTGTGTGTGTGTGTGTTTTCTTTAAGGGAGCTGCTTGGGGAGAATGTGAAAATGATACTTGAAATCCCAGAAATGTCAAAGGGCAAGCATCCCCTCACTGGGACTCTGATGTGTAATAGGAAACATTTCGTTTGCTCACACAACCGCACCCCCCAAACAGCCTGGAGATGGACTTCAATACCATCAGTGTTAGAAATTATTTCCAGACTTTCAATGTGAAAAATTAAGTAGCAGGGCGGGAGCCAGTATATTTGCACCAGTCATACTCTCTTTTTTTTTTTTTTAAGATTTTATCATTTATTCATGATAGACATAGAGAGAGAGAGAGAGGCAGAGACACAGGCAGAAGGAGAAGCAGGGCCCCCCCTGCAGGGAACCCGCCGCGGGACTCGATCCCGGGACTCCAGGATTGCTTCGCGCCCTGGGCTGAAGGCAGGCGCTAAACCGCTGACCCACCCGGGGATCCCCTAATTGCTTTTTTTTAAGATTTTATTTATTCATGAGAGACCTAGAGAGAGAGGCAAAGACATAGGCAGAGGGGAAGCAGGCTCCCTGCGGGGAGCCGGATGCAGGACTCGATCCCAGGACACCGGGATCCCGACCTGAGCCAAAGGCAGACCTCAACCGCTGAGCCACCCAGGTGCCCCTGCAACAGTCATACTTAATACTTATTTTTTATTTATTATTTTAATTTTTATTTATTTGTGATAGTCACAGAGAGAGAGAGAGAATGAGGCAGAGACACAGGCAGAGGGAGAAGCAGGCTCCATGCACCGGGAGCCCGACGTGGGATTCGATCCCGGGTCTCCAGGATCGCGCCCTGGGCCAAAGGCAGGCGCCAAACCGCTGCACCACCCAGGGATCCCAACAGTCATACTTAATACTTGAAACAACTCTCACTTCCGGTGAATACAGAGAATGAGTTTTAATTAAAAATAACAAAAACACGACCTCACAAACAGACAAAACTCTTGGCCTGGGGAGTAGGGGGAGACACCAGGGGAGAAGCCACTTGCTGGCATCTGGGCAACCCATGTGCAGCTAAGCTGCCCCCTACCCCCTTGCTGCTCACAGGAGGAGAAAAGGACTCACTTCTCTGCTTCAGAATTCCAAGGAAAACCAACACATGCGAGACATTGGTCAAGTCCCAGAGTCAACAAGAGCCAAAATTAAATGGCCATCATGTTTCCTCAACAGAACAGGATAAAAATAATAACTGGCTTCTAGCTTTATCATGCCCACCCCCAGCGGAAAAAGTCCCAAGTTTCTGAGCTCACTTGCAAACAAAATGAATATGCTCCAAACCAGTATTTATAAAACTTGGAAACAGCTGACTCGGCCTAGTTGGCTTTTGTTTTTTCCTTTCATTGAGCTGCTCCGAGGTATAATTTCAATCGGCATACATAATTGCTTTTGTGAGTAAAGTCATTCCGACTCAAGTAAAGGAACTGAGTCAGTATCTTACAATATGTGTTTGATTGCCCACCTGCAAATGTTTGTCATCCACCAAGTGGGGGTGTCACAGGTTAGCAAGGGCACGGGGCTGGGAAGTGGTGGAGCTTGGATCTGTCATTCGGGCAGCCGCTGGGCCCCCACAGGAGTGGCCCCTGGTCAACTTTAGGGTTCACAGGTTAGGATGGCTAGTCAGAATACAGAGTCTGTCCCACACTCCAGGTATCTCTTCCTGTACATGAAGGCACTGTCTGCCCTACGCCTCATCTAGCCCTGTCCATGGTTGATGGGTATAAAATGGCCCCATGGCGGTGCCTGGGTGGCTCAGTCACTTGAGCATCCAATTCTTGGTTTCAGCTCAGGTCATGATCTCCGGGCCATGAGATCGAGGCCCACAGCGGGTTCCGTGCTCAGTATGGAGTCTGCTTGAGATTCTCTCTCCCTCTCCCTCTGCACACCCCCTCTCCCGCACATTCATATTCTCTCTCTCTCTCTCAAATAATAAATCTTCAAAAATTTATTTTTGTGCCATTTCAAAAATGGCACAAAGGCCAAGAGCAGGTTCATGCTGGCACAGGATGTCGGAGCAGGTAAATCAGCCTTCCCCTGGGCCCATAGGACTGCCAGAGATTGCCATATTTAGGAGCATGACATGAGTTTTTCCTGAGCTCAAAACTATTTCTTTCTCTCTGTTGAGAAATAAAAATAAAACAAAATAAATTTAAAAGGCATTCAATAATGGTGGGAATTTTGTTGTTCTTTGGGAGGGTGTGTTCATGTGTGTTTATTTTCAGCCCACAATCTCCTTTTTGCAAAACAGTCCCTTTTGCCATCCCTAGCTGGGGAAGGTGGGGGGGGGGGGTGTGCAGAATACCCAGAAAGGCAACAAAAGGGTAACCTTTTTTATTGTTTGTAGAACCTGAAAACTGTATTACTTTCCTCTATTATATCTGTGTTGGCGATGCCCTTTATTAGAGCAAGGAACAGTATCTGCTTTTATGGCTTCTAAAATCCGTATATTCAACATATGCCAGCTCTAGGCTATTTGAAAGGAAGTCCTATTTTTAAAACACTATCTTGCAGGGCACCTGGGTGGCTCAGTGGTTGAGTGCTGGCCTTTGGCTCAGGATGTGATTCCAGGGTCCTGGGATTGAGTCTCACATCAGGCTCCCCGCAGGAAGCCTGCGTCTCCCTCTGCTTATGTCTCTGCCTCTCTCTCTGTGTGTCTCTCACAAATAAATACATAAAGTCTTTAAAAAAATAAATAAAACACTATCTTGATTTTAGTCTTTTTGGCTTAATATTCCCATAATCTCTCTGAAGCAGTGACGAGTCCTTTCCCATCAAGTCAGGTCTCAGGCATGGGGAGAGTGACCTCAAAAGCTCTGGGGCCTTTTCCCCACTGCTTACCTGATCTGTTATATCAGAACTGCTTCCCTTAGCCTCCCAAGTTCGTGCTGGTGGCTGCTCCTAACTTCCCTCAGTGCCTCATCTTCACACAGAAGAACTCACGGTCTCGAACCTGCTCCCCGTACCTCACAAATGTTTCTGGCACCTTCTATTTCTGACTTTCAATTAGGCTGGCTTCTCTGCCTCCAACCCCTGCTGGTTACCCTGACCAAATGACACTAATCACACAATATTAATCTCTCCAAGCTGGCCCTCTAGACGTTTGTGTCTCAGGCTAGATTTGAGACATCTTGCCGCCAGGGCCCAGGGGTTGCCCTGCATCCTCACGGCTCGCCCCGTGCCTTCCGGGGTTCCTTTTAACACCGGCCCGGGAGACTGAACAGAAAGGGCTTCCATTCCATGCACAAACACTTCCATTCCATGTGCAAAAACACATCTGCCTCAATGGCTGTTTCCAGAATGTCGCTCTACGGCAAAGCTCCCAGCCACTCACACTGACTTTCAGGGGGAGGGCAGTCTGCTCACTCTGAACAAGGTCATCCTTGATGGCCATCCTTGAAGTCAACCGTGGTGGCCATCCTTTACCTCCTCTTAACCTCTGAACTGACAAATATCCGCTATGGGCCAATGCTCCAATTTCTCCCCTGCATCCAGCATGATGGTCTTGCACACGAACAGGGCCAGCTGCAGATGTCACACCCGGACGCTGGCGAGGTGCCTGCAGGCTGTGGGGGGAGTGTGTGGGGGGTGCAAGGCCGAAGGGTTCCAACTCTCATGAAGACATCACTGAGCTCTGCGACTTCTCTCCAATTGAAACTGCTTCCTGTTCAGCTCCCAAAAGGCTCGCCACTTCCTTGCGTTCTTGAACTTGGGCCAGGGCTATTCCTTGGTCCCTACTGTTCTTAATTGTCTACTGCACTTAGGCAGAAAGGTTTCTTTGAATGGAGCCAACTCCTTCAGTTCCACCGCGGGGTAAGAAGATGAGGAGCCCGGAGACCTCCCGAAGAGAGGTTCGCTTCTAAGTCGCCTCATTCAGCTGGAAGGGCAGGCCCAGAAAGGCGAGACCGGTTTAGCTTTTGGAGTTTCTGGGCTGTTCATGCGGAGGGCGGCCTGAGAAAAGGCAGACTGAGGAATTTTAAGCCAGCTACTTATAAATATTTTTTAAAAGCATCACTCGGACTATTTATACTACATTTGTATTCATGGGAAGAAAATCTTTACCCAGGCTAAAAAAAACCCTCTTTGAAAACCCTCTGAATCCTGTCTCGGCAACTGCAAACGGGGGCTCCTGCCCTACACCCACCGCCCCCCTGCCCCAGACTACAAAGGGGGCTCTCAGGAGCACAGAGGAAATGTCGGAAGGGTTAAGCTTTATTTAAAATCAGCCAAATCTCCCCAGCGCTAGTGTCCTGAAACAGTGGGGAGTTCAAGTCAACAGGCACTACCCCCTGCCCCAGGACCAGAAGGCCACCCTAACACGGAGCTCGCTAAGCCTGCCCTCACCCATCAGCGCGGTTTTATAAAAAAAAAAAAAAAAATGAGCATTTTTATTTCAAAGTGTATCCGGTCCTTCAAAAGGATCACAGGAATGACGCCTGCCAAATACAAGTGGCCTGCAGGAGGGCTTAAGCAGGCGATTTCGTCTGGTCACCATGACACCAAGGTGTAGGCAATCATTCACCCTCTGAGATGCCCCGTGGAGTCAGAGAAAGCCGGGGTTTGGGGAGGAAGCATTTTTCCAGCCAGCACGCCAGCCAAAATGAAAAAAATTCGGTAAAATGCACATTGGTGAAAGTCTGGCAAACAGGACACTCCCAGAAACAGCTGGTTGGGAGTGAACACTGGGGCCAACTTTGAAGAACTCTACCTCTCAAAATGCAAAACGTGTACACCCTTTGCTACATAAGACCACCCTGCT
The DNA here is from genome assembly GCF_048164855.1 of Canis lupus baileyi. NCBI lineage: Eukaryota > Metazoa > Chordata > Mammalia > Carnivora > Canidae > Canis > Canis lupus. Next base: position 84,858,666 of record NC_132876.1, read on the forward strand.
GGAGAGGTTTTTCTAAGAGATCTACTTGCGCGTATGCACATGACACCATTAAAAATGTAGCAATGAAATGCTGGGACTAGAAACTAGTGAAATGTTACATACTCCTATAGTGTTTTCCTAGGTTTCATTATTTTATTTCTGTTATCTTTGTTTTATTTTTTTTTAAAGATTTTATTTTATTTACTCATGAGAGATACAGAGCGAGAGAGAGAGAGAAGCAGAGGGAGAAGCAGGCTCCATGCAGGGAGCCCGACGTGGGACTCGATCCCGGGTCTCCAGGATCAGGCCCTGGGTCGCAGGTGGCGCTAAACCACTGCGCCACTGGGGCTGCCCTCTTTATTTGTTTTAAACCAATTACATTTTATTTCACTTTTTATTTCACTTTTCAGAAGGGAGAGGGAAAGGAGAGAGAGGGGTAGAGGGAGAATCTCAAGCAGACTCCCCGCTGAGCACAGAGCTGGACAGGGGGCTCGATCTCACAACCTGAGATTGAGATCATGACCTGAGCCAAAATCAAGAGGCAAATGCCTAACTGACTGAGCCACCCAGGCTCCCCTATTTCTGTAACCTTCAGATCATACCTCATAAATAAGATTTTGTCACAACTGGATTTAGTGGAAGCAGAGGCATCAAGTACACACTTCTGAAACATAAAAAAGGCAAGGGAACAGTGCCTTAGAAAAAGTTATTCGTGGGATGCCTGGGTGGCTCAGCAGTTGAGCATCTGCCTTTGGCTCAGGGCATGATCCCGGGGTCCCAGGATCGAGTCCCATATTGGGGTTCCTGCATGGAGCCTGCTTCTCCCTCTGCCTGGATCTCTGACACACACATTCTCTCTCTCTCTCTTTCATGAATAAATAAATAAAATCTTGGAAAAAAAGGTTATTCATAAAAGATCACCAGAAAAACCCCTAAACAAAAGCTAAATAATTCATCATTAAGTTTAATATGAATAGGTACAGATTTAGTACAGTGAGCTAGCATTAGGTTTCTTGCTTAAGCCCATAAATCTTTCCCTAAACACTACTGATCCTCTAAAGGATAAATGCATGAACTTAGCAGTACTTTAGACACTGCTAGCTGCTGGAACATTCCACAGAAAAATGGAAAATAATTTTGTAGGAACATGATGGCAACAGTCAGCAGCCAGTATTCTCACTTTCAAATTACCAAAAAGCATATACAATTTTAGTCTAGGAAAAGTCAACATTTAAAAAAAATTTAGAATGAAAAGCAACCTCCCCTCCCCTCTTTAATGAGCATATAGACACTGAAAAAGTTCCCAAAAATCTAACTGAAAAGTTTACGGAAAGAAACATATGCCCTTATAGTTATTAAATGCAGTCCGTATGGAGACTCTTCAGACACAGGTGCTACCCGCCCTGGGCTGGTGGCAGGAGCCCGTGGGGATGGGACGGAAACAGCAAACACGTTCCCGGGGTGTGAGCGCTCCGGCACCTGACCCACTTCGAGTACTTGTTCAAAAGAGGGATTCAGAATCTGGAACTTGTGAATTCCCTTCACCATCTTCTTCAAAGCCACGTTTTTGATAATCTCATCGTAGCTATCATGTTTCTGGACTTGAGTAGGTGGCAACAGAAATCCATTATGGCCAAGCACCACTACTGCCCACAAATGGTGGGAATGTAAACTGGTGCAGCCACCATGGAAAACTGAGCAGAGGTTCCTCTAAAAATTAAAAATAGAACTGCCATGTGATCCAGGAACTCCACTTCTGGGTATTTACCCAAAGGAAACAAAAACACTAACTCAGGGATCCCTGGGTGGCGCAGCGGTTTGGCGCCTGCCTTTGGCCCAGGGTACGATCCTGGAAACCCAGGATCGAATCCCACATCGGGCTCCCGGTGCATGGAGCCTGCTTCTCCCTCTGCCTGTGTCTCTGCCTCTCTCTCTCTCTCTCTCTCTGTGACTATCATAAATAAAAAAAAAACACTAACTCAAAACAATATCTGCACCCCCATGCTCACTGCAGCATTATTTACAATAGCCAAGACACGCATGGCATCCACCTAAGTGTCCATCAATGACTGAATGATCCATTCAGCCATAAACCAAAAGGGAATCTTGTCACTTGTGAGAGTATGGATGGACCTGGAGGACACTGTGCTCATAAAATAAGCCAGAAAAAGACAAATACTGTATGGTCTTCATTACATGTGGAACCTAAAAAACAAACTCATGGAGAGAACAGGCTGGTAGTTGCCAGAGCCAAGTGGCAGGGGGTGGGCGAAATGGGTGAAGGGAGTCAAAAGGTACAAACTTCCAGGTATAAAATAAACAATTCATGGAGATGTAGTGTACAAACACAGTGACCGTAGGTAATAATATTGTATGGCATATTTCAAGGTTGGTAAGAGAGTAGATCTTTAAAGTTCTCATTGAAAGGAAAAGCAGGTAACTACAAGTGGTGATGGATGTTAACTAGACTGTGATCATTTCACCATATACACAAGTATGGAATCACTATGCTGTACACCTGAAACTAATACAATGTTATATGTCAATTATATCTCAGTTAAAAAAATTAAGATTTTTATTTATTTGACAGAGAGAGAGTGCACAAGCAGGGTGAGCAGCAGGCAGAGGGAGTGGGAGAAGCAGACTCCCCGCTGAGCAGGGAGCCAGATGTTGGACACAATCCCAGGATCCTGCGATCATGACCTGAGCCGAAGGCACATGCTTAACCGACTGAGCCACCCAGGTGCCCCTCAATTAAAAATTTTAAGTAATTAAAATCTAAAAGATCTATAGCTACCCCCAGAAGGGCAAAATATGTTTGAATTTGCAGAAAGCGTTTCTAGACAAATATCACAAGAAATGTATTTCTTCTAGGAAATGCATGTGGTTGCTTCTAGAAAGTTAAGACTGGAGGTTATTTTATATCCCTCTGTAACTGTTAATATTTTCCACCATGTGCTTGTATTATCTCTAAAAAAAGTTTTGGGTGTCAGTTTCAAAATAGAGAGCACCTGATTTCAATCCTCTGGCTGTGTTATTCTGGACAATTACCCAACCTCTCTGGGTCTGTTTTGCCATCCCAAAACAGGGATGCTATGTACCTCATAAAGCTGAGATGAGGACTAACTCCACACAACACACATGAAGCAAGTAACACAGTGCACAAAACAGGCATGCAATAAACATCACCTTCCCTTAGCTCGAGAAACCCTGGAAATCCTCTTAACCTTCGTTCCTACTGGCAAGAACACTAAAGCCAAAAAGGTTTAGGGACTTGCCCAAGATCAATCAAGAAGCAACCAGAAGAGCCAAGCCCTAAAAGCCTGGGTTCCTGAACCCTCACATAAAAATCAATTCCATATGCGCTAAGGAATGACTCTGTAACTACTGTGTGGCCATGCCTCCACTTTGGTAGGGCCAGCCTCCTCCCCTGCCTCACTCACCAGACTTGAGGAGTCTTGATTTTTCCCTAAACACCAAATCCACCATCAACTGAGGGGTCCTACCTGGGAAGACAGCCCCACAGGGGAGCTCCAAGAATGTCTTGATCAAAGGCAGCACTAAAATAATAAGGATTTTAATATGGATGTGTTTTTAAAAAATCTGCTCTCATTATGTGGCTCTGCCACTCAGGTATCTATGTGTACCCCAACCCCATACACACACCTCATCCTAATTTCCAGCCCTCTGGCTTGAATACAGCACCAGATTGGATTTAGGATTGGAAGTTTTTGTTTTTTTAAAGATTTTATTTATTTATTTATTTATTTATTTATTTATTTATTTAAGAGAGAAAGAGAGCATGAGCAGGGCGAGAGGCAGAGGGAGAAGGAGAAGCAGACCCCCCGCTGAGCAGGGAGCCCTATTCGGGGCTCAGTCTCAGGACCCCAGGATCATGACCTGAGCTGAAGGCAGGTGCTTAACCAACTGAGCCACCCGGCACCCCTGATAGGGAATTTAAATAGATTTTGTTGAATGAGAAATTCTATGGGGGGGGACAGTGTTTAATGAATGCCTATTTAAGCAAGAGATCTCCTTCAGGTGACATTTATACATAAGCTGGGGCTTAGTATCCTGATTAAGATAGAATGACTGTGAGAATACTTGGGGATTTGGTGGTAGCTGGTCATTTCTGTTTCTGCTCGGATGGCTTCCTTAGAGAAAGCTTTCTGAACGTTGGGTTATTAGTTTACAGTGCACTTACCTCCTTCCCTAGATTCGTTCAAAGGATTCATTTATCTTGTCAAGAACAAAGACCAAGGTGTCTTAAATACCTACCAGAATGAAATCTTGGGGCCTCCTCAGAACAGAGGTCAAGGGGAGACATGCTGAAAGGGACAGGACAGCACATTTAACTGTCTGGAATAGTAGTGGATGGTGTGTACAATGATGGATTATTAGGTTCTAAGAAGCTAGGGATAACAAAGCATTTAAAGGAATGTGAGAGGGTGATAAATGGAGCTGTGAATCCCTGAAGACGTTTTTCCCTTTCCATATGAACGCCCTCCAGCTGCTTGGAGCCTCATGGCTCCAAGTTCCTTGACATAAATTTCGATGGCCCTCCAGCCCCATCCGGATCTTGTTCCAGTGGCAACAGCCCCACCCAGATGATGAACCAGGACCGGTCCAGGCCACGGTTCTCAACTTTGGCTGTCCAGCTCCATCACCCGGGGTGCTTTCAGAATACCCCAATGCCTGGGCCCCACTCCAGATCAAATGAAGTCAGAATCCCTGGGGATGGAACTCAGGTACTGACATTATGGCTGAGAACCAGGGATCTAAGCCAATCAGGACAAGCCCGTTTTCCCTGTTGCCACTTACTGGGCCAGTGAGGGCCACGTGACCAAGTGCTAGCCAGTGAGAAATAAAAGGATGTCGACTGAGGTGGGGGGGTTGGTTCTGGGAAGGTTTTATTACCAGATCGAAGGAGAGACACACGAGGGAACTCCTCCACCCCTTCCTTACTAGCCAGCCAGCTTCCTTCCTGCCTGCCTCTTAACAACGCTGCGTAGTTGTGAGGAAGTGATGCTCGTTGCTGAGGCTACCATCTTGTGACAGCCGGAGAAGCTGGTGACTGAAAGCCAAGAGGGTGGAAGGGATAGAAAGGGCCTGAGTCCTTGATGACTTGGTTCAGGGTGCTGTGGTCCCCACGCAGCCCTGCAAAACAGTGTCCTGACTCCCTCCCTGCCAAATCCTGGCTGTCAGCTATGGACCTTCCAGAAGTTGCCCAGGTTAATGAGTGTGCAGCTCTCTCCCCTTCGCTGCTGAGCTAGGGGTACCACCAGCTAGACCCCCAAGGCCTGACCTTAACTGCCACCTGCCTGTGCTCACTGACCTGTCCTACGTTTTTCTTTAAGCTCTTCTTTCCAACTTCTCTCTAACTCAGGCGAACCATAGCGACTGCCCTGGCAAGACCTCCAGCCAGCCCAGGCCGCCCTGGCCAGCTTGAGCACACGCGCACACGCGCGCACACACATACACACAAACACAGGCGCGCGCGCCCCATCCCCCACTCCGCTCGCACCTGCGCCGCCGCCGCCGAGGGACCACGAGGGATGTCTGGAAGGAGGGGTCGGGAACCGCCGCCCACTACCTCTACTTCATTGGAACACTCAAACCTCCGCCCAAGGAGAAGCCCAAGCCACCTTCACGTAACATACAAAGCAGGGACCGCAGATTTCCTTCAGGCGCATGCGCGGCCTCCTGCCTGCCGCTGCAGGTGATGACAAGGCTCCCCTATCTAAAGATTCATCCTAACCTAACTAACTAAAAGGAACCCGTTCACCCTTGCTCGGGGACTCAAGGCCTTGGAAGTTACTCCCCCGTGATCTCCTTATTCGACGCAAATAAAATTTCCTTTGTGCAACAACTCCGCCTGGCGTATCTGTGACTCACCACGGAGCAAACTTTCCACCGTGCAGTTAACAGGGGTTTGCGATGAGGCCCGGGGCTGCGGGGGGGCGGGTGTAGATCGGCTGTAGAGTCACCCGCTTTTCCTGTAGAGGTGCTGTAGGCAGCTCGGAGATATTTTATTGATTTGTTCCGTTTGCTAGAGCCTATTAATAATAAAGCTAAGTGTGGGGTAGCCCAGGTGGCTCAGCGGTTTGGTGCCGCCTTCGGCCCACGGTATAATCCTGGAGTCCCGGGATCGAGTCCGGTCGGGCTCCCTGCATGGAGCCTGCTTCTCCCTCTGCCTGTGTCTCTGCCCCTCTCCCTCTCTCTCCCTCTCTCTCTCTCTCTCTGTCTCTCATGAATAAATAAATAATAAAATCTTTCAAACAAACAAACAAATAAATAAAGCTAAGTGTGTTTCCCACCCCACCCCAGCCTAGCTGAGGTGCTAAAGGTGCTGCCAGGGGATCCTAAGTGGGGCCAGGTAAGGGGAAAATCTGAGCTGGGGGGGCGGCGGTGGGGAGTCTAACACCAATGCTGCTCCCCCCTCCCCAGTCCAAGTGACTTTGGGCAGGTTACTTGAATCCTCTGAGTCCCGGATTCCTCATCTGTAAAACTGATAATGGGTGAAAGTAATGACACACGTACAATGCCTAACTCCATGCATGGCACAAGAGGATCCAACCCCTTCCCCAGGGGAGACAGATTTTTTGGAAGGTCATCAGTGGGTCAATAACGTCATCTTTCCAGGAATCGGGAACACCCACATTTTAACAAATCCACTGGTTGGTGGTGACATGGTAAGTGCCTAATAATTCCAGCAGAAGTGTGGGAAGAAGGGCTTGGTCACTAAAGTATTGGAAGAGCCTAGAGCTTGCTCCGAGAAGTCCCTGCAGCCCTGCAAAGGAAGCCTCAGTGGCCTTCCGAGCAGTGGCATCAGTGTCTTGCCCCATAGTCACTGTCACCCACACAGATTCTAACTTCCTAGAGATGCAGATTATACCCTCTCTCCTCCTCTCTATCCTCTTTCTTACCTCGCTCCCGTCAGAGCTCAATAAATGTTAGTAAAAATGAAAACAATAAAGGTTTCTGGGAGATCTGCAGTTCTTAACGCCAGAAAAATACTGCCCAATTAGCCCTGAGAGGCTCTTCCTCAAGCCTGGGCGGGAGGGTGAGGGGCCATTATGTTACTTACATCTGCAAAAACAGGATTAGCAGATGAAAGGATGTTTTTGTTAAGATGTGACGAGTCACCCTGTGCCTTTACCTTCCTTTGCTCTGGAAATCAGGAAAGAACACAGACTTCCTAGCAATTACCCAAACTGGCCAAGAAAACCACTCAATACTGGATTACTGGGAGAAAAAGCAGTCAGCTTCCGAAAGCACTCAGCAACCCTGGTCTATTAAACAACAACAAAAATCCATCTTCATTAACAACTTCAACTTTGTCCTCTGAGCTTCATCCCAGGGGAATACCGAATTACACTAAAAAATAATGAATGGAAACTTAAGTCACTTCCGCCCACCCAGCCGAGCTTTTCCTCCTCCTCTGGCAGCGCAGTGCAGAAGGCTGCCCCCTTCCAAGTCAAATAGTTTGGGTTAACGCGTTCCCATACCACTAACTAGACTGCTAAGGTCACCGTCATGCAGAACAAACTCCTTCCTCAGCCCAACAACGGCGCGGCCAGACACTGACCACATGCCGGGGTCACATGCCCCCACCTTAGCATCTTAGGATGCACGCTTTATAAAAGAGACAGAACACAAAAAGTTGGGGAAGGAGGAGGTCTTTGCACAGCCGAGGCTGCTACTTACTGCCCCTGTAAGGTTCCATCTCTCAAAGGGATTGGGGCTGAGTGCAGAACGCCCAGCCCTAAGGTCTGGCCGGCACTGGAGGAAGCTGATTAGGCAGCTTTTGTGACCTGATGTGGATGGGATATGGTCAAATATCCTGCAAACGCCAGCCGCGCAAGGGGGTGAGGGGCGGGGGGGAGGGCAGGGAGATGCTCCATGAGCCAAGGGAAAGCCAAGTCCACTCTGCGGCGATACCACAGCAGGAGACACACACACGTGCAAAAAACTGTTGCAAGAGAGGCCTGTCTACACCTGTATGCCTGGTCACTTAGGAGACCCGGAGCGGCGCTCTAGAGAGACGGGGGCAGAGAAGTAGGGAACAGATTACGGGTAGGGAGGAGAGTCGCTAACTTTGCACCAAACCCTGCTTCGGGCTTTCCCCGTGCCTGCAAACACTGCTGCAAAGTTTCCCCACAGGTACAGATCGGTGTCAAGATAAAGTCGATCAGCTTCGAAATGGTCCCGGAAATCAGTTACCTTTCATGTCAATTTCCAGTCTCAAGTTCCATTATAGCTGTTTCAAACCTTCTCTACTCTCCTCAGACCTCTTCCCTCCTCTCCACCCCTCTTCTCTCTCCCTCTCCTTGCCCCAATCCCAACGGGTGACAGACCTTAATGCCTACTTCACGGAGGGACCTGGGAGTGCGGACACCTGGGTGCCGCCCCAGGCAAACTTAACCCCTCTCGGGGCCCTCCCCTGGGGAGGGGGCAGCTGGCTAAGCTGGAGATCCCGACGACTCTCTTCCAAATTCTACCAGCGGCGCTTTCCCACCCGCTGGGACCTATTCAGACGGGGTGAGATCTGGGACGGCATCCATCCCCACACACACACTTCCCCCTACAGGCTGGTCTGAGCTCCCCCAAAACCCTTCCTTGCCCCCGTCCCGCCCGGGGCCGCCTTACCCGGATCCGTCCCGGGGGCGCGGTGCGGGGGGCTACGTGGCGCCGTCCACCTCGGCCTCAGGCGGCTTCTCCTCATCCGCAGGCGGCTCCGGGTCGCCCTCCTCTCCGCTGCGAGGGTAGGCCAGCAGACGCATGGCTGGAGCGCAGGCCGCCTCCACCTGGCGCACCTGCTCTCGGCTCAGGCGCTCGCGCCAGGCGTGCACCGCCTCGCGGGCGTCGCGCGCCGACAGGTGGAAGGGTCGGTCGGCGCCGTAGGCCGCGCCCCGCGTCATGTTGAGCGCGAAGGCGTCGAGCGCGGCGAGCGCGCGCAGCCCGGAGAAGCGCAGCAGGCGGCGCAGCTGGGTGCGCGGCTGCCGCACCAGGTCCTCGTAGCGCAGCCTCAGGTAGCGGCGCCGCAGCCAGGCGGGCGCGCCGCGCGCAAACAGCAGGTCGCGCAGCCAGGCTTCGCAGATCACCTCGAGCGCGCCGGTCAGGAAGAAGTCGGCGCGCGGGGCGGCGGGCAGGGCGCGGGCCTGGGCCCCGGGCCGAGCGCCCACGCCGTGCGCCAGCAGCACGCGGTGGAAGCGGTCGCCCCGCTGGCGGGTGCGCAGCACTTGGATGCTCTCGCGCAGCAGCCCCTGCCGGGACTTGAGGCGTGAGTTGTGCACGGCCCGCGGGTCGCGGAAAAGTTGCACCACCTTCAGGTTGAGGCCGGGGTCACGCAACAGAGGCACCAGCACGCCCAGGTCGAGGAGGCGCACGTCCTTGATGACCACCACCGGATACTTGCGGCACTCGGCCTCCAGGGCGCGTAGAGCCACGGGCGGGCAGCTGCGCTCGCAGGCTGCATCTTCGACGAGGCCGACCTCAGCGCGGGCACGGGGTGCGCCGGGGCACAGCGGCGGCGAGCAGATGACCTTGTTGGTCCGCCAGCGAAAGAGCGCGGCCGTGGTGAGATTGGCTGCGCCCGGGGCGCGCGCGGCGGGGTCCCCCGGCGGCGCGTACAGCCGCAGCACCGAGAAGTCGCAGCGGAAGAGCGAGCGCAACATGTCGCGCAGCGCGCCCTGCAGGCTCTCAGCGTCGCCCGGATACAGCGCTTGCCATAGGTGCCACATGGGCTCGTACAAGTAGAAAACGTCCGGGTGCTGGTTAAAGAGCTCGCCCAGGAACGACGAGCCGGTGCGCCAGGTGGCATGCACATAAATGTGCTGCTTCTCGCGGGACAGCGCCTCCCCAACGGCGCCGCTTAGGTTACCCGGGGCCCCGGGGGATTGGCCCGCGCCCCCCTCCGCAGCCGGCCGCGCCTCCCCGCCCTGCTCTCGCTCTCCCGCCGCCGCAGCCTCCAAGCTCCACACTCCCAGGCTGCGCTGCACGCCCGGGCAGTGCCCGGCGCCCTTGTCGCCGTCGCGGCCGCCGTCCAGTACGGAGGGGATGAGCAGCAGCACCAGCGTGTACAGCACCAACAGCAGCGCAAACTTGCAGTACTCCCGGCGCCGCCGCCGCCGGCTCTTCATCGTTCACCGAGCCCCCCACCCTCCGAGCGGGTGGGGCGCCCGTCCTCTCCCCTTCCTCCGAAATCCCGTCCGAGCCCGCTCCTCCGGCCTCCTCGGGCCCCTCTGCGCCGGGGGGATGGGGAGCGGAGCGACCGGGCCCGTGCATCCACAACGGAGAACTTGGGAGACGGTGGTGCTGCTGGCGGCGCCCCTGCCCTCTCTCTCGGCCCCGCCGCTGGGTAGCCGCCTATTGGCTGCTTTGGCGGCCGCCCGCCCCGCCTTCGAGCTCGCCGCTCCTCCCCGCGTCTTTACCCGCCCGGGATCGCCCACGGCCCTGCCAGATCTGGGCGGGGTTGCGGCGGGGTGCGGATGATGGTTGGGGCGCACCGAGCCAGACCCCACCTTTCCCCAGCCGCTCCGTAGTGCAGTCAAGTCTTCATGAATTGACTTCAGGGCAGGGAGGGGCTCGTGTGTACAGAATGTACCCAGTGACCGGACTTGGACCCCACCCGGAGAACTCCGCCGCCTCCCCTGTTTTATGTCCCCTGCCTGGTCAGCTCTGCTCTTGGCAGACGCGCCTCCGTACTATCGAGAGCGGGGCTCCTGGTCGCTATCCACATCCAGCGCCCCCGTCAGCCCCAGGGTGGGTGTTACAGAGGTCTGGATGCGACAACTTCTCCCCTGGGATAAAGATACTCGATTGCACATTGCGCGGTGGGCGGGAGGAATTGGAGGCGCTAACTCCTTCGCGCAGCGCAATTAATCGTTAAGGTGTAGCCTTTGTCAACTTGTTTTGAATTTATTTACTCAGGAGAGACACAGAGAGAGAGGCAGAGACATAGGGAGAGGGAGAAGCAGGCTTCCTGCGAGAGGCCTGATGTGGGACTCGATCCCGAGACCCCGGGATCACAGTCTGAGCCAAGGGCAGATGCTCAACCGCTGAGCCACCCAGGCATCTGGTGAACTTTTAAATGGTGTGTTCCTTAAGGGGTTGACCGCTGAGGGCTAAGCACATTTCTAGACCCTCTGAAGATCGGTTTACTCACTTGTAAAATGCAGATAATCTTTAGCATCTCTGTACCTCCTGTCGTTGTGAGATTTGGGTGTCATTTGTGACCACCGCGTAATCTAGCCTGTTCTGACACCTGAGCAAAAGACATTTACGGAGCTAGAACGATAGGATGTGGACTTCCTCGGGAGCTCAGTGTTTAAAAGGACCCATAAGCAGGACTATGCAATGAATGATGGATGAAAAAGTGACAGGAAGTCCAAGAGGCAGAGTGAGCCTAAAGTTCCCTAAATCCAAAAGAGAACTAAAAGGGATCATTTTTGCTCTATTTCAGTAGGATAATGAACACCTCCTTGGAGGAAGGTGTTGTAAGGTTAATGGAAGATAGAAAGCAAATCTACTCATCTCCACCAGGGGAAGGTGTTCACTTTGGAAAAGTGGGAACATCTCCACAAAGATCTCTAGCCTTTTTAAAAAGATTTATTTATTTTTGCGGGGGTGGAGAGAGGGAGAGAGCATGAGCACCAGTGGGGGGGGGGAGAGGCAGAGGGAGAAGCAGACTCCCCACTGAGCAGGGAGCTGGGTGCGGGGCTTGATCTCAGACCCTGGGATCATGACCTGAGCTGAAAGCAGATGCTTAATGGACTGAGCCACCCAGGTGCCCAATCTCTGGCCTTTTAATCAGAGAAACCACTCCACATCTGAAATCACTAGCTGAAGCATCCTTCCATCTGTCCACAAGTCCTGGCCTTTCATCCATTTGTTCAAATCTTCTCTACCCTCCATCCTCATTGACTGGTACCTCCACTTTATTCCCATTTTTTTCTATTTGGCTAAGAGACCCCAGACCGTTATTTTAATAACACTTCTGCCAATAATCTAAACTCTCTGTCGTTTCATTTACTCATTTAGCAACATCCCCCTGTTAAACCCTGCTTTGGGCTCTCTCTGTACCTGCAAACACAGTTGTAGGTCCTCCACAGGACAGATGGAGTTAAAATCATCAACCTCAAATGGTCCCTAAAGTCCTACACTTTCCATGTCAACTCCCAGTTTCAGGTTCTGTTATGACTATTTCAGACCTGCTCTGCTCTCCTCAGACCTCTGATACCCCCTCTGCACCCCCCTCCCTGGTTTCAGCAGATGAACTTACCTCCTACTTCATAGACAAAATGAAACTGTTAGGCAAGCTCTCACTTTCCGCTATCCGAGCCATACATCCATTTACCTCTGTACCCATCTTTTCCCTTGTGGCAGGGATATTATTTTCCAATATGAAGCTGTCACTTTTTCTCCTTCCCTGTGTTTTTACTTTTTTCCTTCCTCTCCTCTTTTAAACAGGTAGATGGCTCTCCGCTCACCTGAAGGGAGGAATGTGGCTGAGCAGAATGCAAAAAAGTCGCTGGTGTTTCTTTCCAAAAGCCAAAACTCCAGTCACAGAGGGTGTGGTCGGTTTTTTAAATAACCACAAAATTTTCCCCTTCTCTCTCCTCACCCTTTGGCAGTGCCTACTCACACGGACTCTGGGATGGCCTTGTGACTTGCGTTAGCCAATGGGACAGTAATAAACATGACACAAGCAGGGGCTTGAAAAATGTTTTCACCATGGGGAAGAGCCCCCCCAGCTGCTCTTGGGAACCCTGAGATCACCAGTTGAAGAAGCCTGGGCTAGCCACATGGCTTGGAGAATAGGCTGTACTAGCTGAGGCGCCTAGACCAAACAGCCTGCCAACTGCCAGACAGATGAGAGAGGATAGCCCAGACAGGTGTTTCCTAAACTTTAAGGCATCCATAAACCATCCGGGGATCTTGTGAAAATGGGGAAACAGGTCCATTAGGCCTGGTGTGGGGCCAGAGAACCTAACATCCCTAATAGGCTCCTGGGTGCTGCTGCTCTGAGGACCACACTTTGAGTAGGAGGACACTCCATCCTCCAGCCCCAGTCGAGTTGACCCAGAAGACCCACCTAGCTGACCCACAGAATTATGAGAAATAATAGATGTGCATATTGTAAGATACTAGGCTTGGGGTCTATCTGAGCTCTTCCTCGTGGCAATGGTTCAGGGAAGAGCAGATCTCAAGGAGTGGCTCAGGTGCTGTGTGGACCAAAACCCAATGATCCTAAGATCCCAGATCTATGGCACACCCCTATTTGTAGAGAAACCCTAGGAATTACCAAGGCAAACTGCCAGCCCAGCAAAAAGCTCAATCAGAAATAAAGTTGTTTCCAGGGAGGTCCAGGCTTCCAGTTACAGAATGAATCAGTCATGGGGATGAAAGGCACAGCCCCGGGAATCAAATGGTACCGTAGTAGCATTGTATGGTGGCAGATGGCAGCTACCCTTGTGGGGAGCAGAGGGTAATGTAAGCGTTGTCAATCACTGTGTCATACACCTGAAGCTAACATTGTGCAACTATACTTCAATTAAAGAAAAAAGTTGTTTTCTGTAAGCTTATTTCTTTTTTTAAAAAAGATATTATTTATTTATTTATTTATTTATTTATTTATTTATTTATTTATTTGAGAAAGGGAGAACACGAGCAGGGGGAGGGGCAGAGGGAGAGACAGACTCCCTGCTGAGCAGGGTGCCCCGATCCCAGGATCGGGATCATGACCTGAGCCACCCAGGCGCCCCTGTAAAGTGATTTCTATCACACCTAATCGAGTGGACCTGCTACCGCTTTCTCTCTGGTACAATAGAGTATGTCCCAGCACCTGCTATCAGTTACCACTCCTCTTTCCTGTTAATTCAGCCACATGCTCTCAACTATTCTCACCAATGGGCGAATTAAACATAGTTAAATGTATCTCTTAAAAAAATCCCATCAGTTCACACCCTCTTGCAGTACAAGCACTGCTGACACATACTTTAATGAGAATCAGAAGGTGCCTGCTCTAGGCACACAAATTTCAAAAATGGCCTTAAAAGAAGTACTCCTTCCTTCGGGCCGCAGCCCCAGGCCGAAGTGTAGAGCTCAAGTGCCGAGTCTGGCTGGGTTCCAGCCTGGACTTGCATCCCTCTGCCGGGCCTTTCACTGCTCCTTTGTCCTGGCACCGCGGCTTCCTCCGCCCGAGCCTCACAGCCCAGCTCCTTGCTGGAGTTGTTTATACTTGCTCTCCCCCTGCTCTCACCTCCTCCTCGTTCCTCAGCAGGCTCCAGTCTAGATTCCTGCCCCGTGCTGCTGTACAAACAGCCCTTCCTAAGCTAATCAATGGCTTCCATGTTATTGAACCCAGAGGACATCCTCACATCTCATCTTCTTTGACCTGCCGATAGCATCTGACACCTGACAGCTCCCGCCTCCACACTGACTCCTTTCAATTTCTAGGACATCATACTGGCCCCACTCTCCTCCCATTTCACAGCTGTGCCTTCAGAGCAAAGCAAAGCGTTTGGGAGACCAGGCTCTGTAAAACAGTGATCCTACTAGGAGGGTTATTGCAGCGTTATTGTAAGAATTAAATTGTATAAGATGGATAGACATTTCCTGCCCAGACCTCTCCTTGGAGCTCTGGACCTAGAAATCCACTTGCTGGGATGCCTGGGTGGCTCAGTGATTGAGTGTCTGCCTTTGGCTCAGGGCGTGATCCCGGAGTTCCAGGATTAAGTCCCACATCAGGCTCCCCACAGGGAGCTTTCATCTCCCTCTGCCTATGTCTCTGCCTCTCTTCCCATGTCTCTCATGAATAAATAAATAAAATATTTTAAAATAAAAAAAAAATCCAGTTGCCTGCCTGACATTCCTTCTTGGTGGCCTCAAGTTCATTTCAGTGTTAATGTGTGAATGGGGGAATCATCTCCCCCATGATGCAATCAGAAATGTAGGCGTTGGTTTTGGCACCTCCCCCTCCCTCAGCCCCCTTCCCTCAACCCAACCCATTGCCAAGTCAGGTTGGTTTTATCTCATCATGTCCCCTTAATGCATTCATTTTTCTCCCTTGCCAATACTACCACCCAGGTGATCATCCTCTGTCCTATCTCTAAAAACTGCTTAGCCTCTCTCTGTTTCCACTCTGCTGTCCTCTGATTTTGATTTTTTTAAAGATTTATTTGTTAATTTGAGAGAGAGAGAGAGTACTGAGGGGGAAGGGCAGAGAGAATTGCCGCGCTGAGCTTGGAGCCCATGCGGGGCTCCATCTCACCATCCTGAGATCGTGACTTGACCTGAAATCAAGAGTCAGGTGCTTGGTCAACTGAGCCACCCAAGGGCCCCTGCCTGACACTGATTTTGAATCAGTGGTTTATTTCAGTCATGTCACTCCTCTGCTTGGAATCCATCCTGGTTCCACCTGGTCTTAAAGACAATCATGAAGGCTTGTAGACTGACACATTAGGAGTTTTGAATGCAAGAGCTTAGGATGGTGTCGAGCACATAGTAGATGCTCAACAGGTATCTGTTGTCTGCCTGACTGATGGGAGGAAGCACTTTTTAAAAATCTTTGGTCTTTGAAAGCAAACTACTGACTATTTTTATTGAGGGAGTAAGTAATATTAGCAGCAATGACTTTCCAAAAACCATCTTGCTGTGATCTGGTGGATGGGGGTTGAGGCAGAAAGACCTATTGGGACAGAAGGAGAGGAAAACTGGAAGTGGATAGCAGTAGGAAAGGAAGGGATGGATGGAGCTGGGGAAAGCAGAATCTGCAGGCTCAGCTGAGGAAAAAAATGAGGATTTGGGCTGGGCAAATGCAAAAAAAATATTCCTTTTGATTCATTTATTCTGGTACTTTTTCTCTTTTTCATGAGGATTCAAACATTATGAATAGAGGTGTTAAAGTCACATCTTTAATACTTTTAAAACCCTGGGTCTGGAGAACAAACTTCCTCAAAAGTGGCTGGACCTTCCCTTTGCATTTTTTTCATATCTTGATATTTATTCAAAAATATGCATTAAATGCAATCACCTGCTGAGGTTGTGTGAGGCTGAGGAGATATATGGGGAGAAGCACAGTCCCTATCCCTGCTCTCATGACCTGTCCAGCTTAAGAGAGGAGGCCAGTTTTAACCAAATGAGTCTCCCAGTGTGTGAATAACCCCAAACTAGGCCAAATGCTGTGGAGGAGGGAAACCCAAGTTCTGTGAGAGAGCATAAGAAAAAGGCCTGCCTTAGACAGCCAGGGTGTGCATGTGTGTAGTAAACGCTTCCCAGAAGGGACACCCAAGCTGACATCTGAAGGTGGAGATGGACTAAATTTAATGAGGTGGGAATGGAGTAGCAGAAGAGAACATGGCCAGTTCAAGAAACTTAGGCCACTTAGCTATTCTTGCAAATTAATATTTCCATATAAACTTTAGTATCAACCTAAGTCCAGAATAGAAGCTCACAGGTATATTTTATTGAGAGTGTGGTACATTTTAAAAATAACTTAGGGAGGAAAATCGATCCCATGACCCTGGGATCACACCCTGAGTCGAAGGCAGACGCCCAACCACTGAGCCACCCAGGCATCCTGAGAATTATTCTTTCTGACATGGCTTGTCCTATCCATGATAAAGGAATATCTTTCCATTTGTTTAAGACTACTTTTGTTCCTTTCAGAAGTGTTTTTAAATGTTCATGGTATAGATTAGGATATTTCTTGTTCAATTTATTAAGTATTTTATCTTCTTGGTTTCTATTGTAAATGGATTTTTTTTTCTCTAAGATTACATCTGCTACCTGGTTATTGTATACAGAGAGCAGTTGGTTCCTATATGTTAATTTTTGCTGTATGTTAATTTTATATCCTGCTAACTTACTGAATTCTTTCATTGTTTGAGTTAGTTTTTATTAGTAACTCTGTAAAGGTCTCCAGGTGTATTATGTCACCTGCAAATAGAAATGGACTGATGGGATGAGCACTGGGTGTTATTCTATATGTTGGCAAATTGAACACAAATAAAAAATAAATTAAAAAAATAAAGAAAGAAAGAAGTTAAATGACAAGAAAAAAAAGAAATGGTTTTACTTCTGTTTTTCAAATTATTAAGTCACTAATTAATCTCTTTTGTCTGATTCTATTTGCTAACACCTTCAGTTTAATGGTAAATCGTCATGGAGATAATGGGTATCTTTACCTTGCTCCTGATGGTAGCAGAAATTCCCCTAGTGACTCTCACTATGTAAGATGCTAGGTTTAGGATTAAGGTGTGCATACTCACACATCCATACAAATGTTATCATGTAAAGGAAGTATCTATCCATCAATTTCTATTTTCTTGTGTGTTTTTTAAATTAGGAAAGAAAGTTGAATTTTGTCAAAGGCTTTTTAGCACCAAAGGAGACAATCATAGAATTTTTCTCCTTACATGTATTAATATGGTATATTATGTTGACAAATTTCATAATATTGAACCAAACTTCCATTTCAGGAGCAACTCCCAATTAGACATGGAGTATGGAGGATCCCTGGGTGGCTCAGCGGTTTGGTGCCTGCCTTTGGGGCAGGGCGTGATCTTTGAGTCCCAGGATCGAGTCCCACATCAGGCTTCCTGCATGGAGCCTGCTTCTCTCTCTGCCTGTGTCTCTGCTTCTCTCTCTCTCATGAATAAATACATAAAATCTTTTAAAAAAAAAAAGACATGGAGTATTATTTACTTAATGTCATGTTGGATTCTATCTGCTTACTTTGTAGTTAGTATTGTTGTACCAGTATTCATAAGTGATTTAGTTTGTAATTTTCTTTTTCATGCTGTCTTTGTTTTTGCTTTTGTTTTAAGATTTATTTATTTATTTGAGAGAGAGAGAGAGAGAAAACATATGAGTGAGGGAGGGGAATGTTTGGCAAATTTCTCCTGTAAAACCATATGGGCCAACTGCTTTTTTGTGAGATAGTTCTTTTATAACTTCAAAGAAATTGATTTGTTTAGGCCTTGTCTCTCTGATGGGGTCAATTTTAGCAAATGTGTTTTCTTAGAGAATTAGCCATTTCATCTATGTTTTCAAATTTATTTGCATAGAGGTCTACAAAAGGTCTTATGACTTAAAATTGTTCTTTGATTATTTCCCTCATGTCATTTCTGATTTTGTATATGTCTGCCACCCCTTTTATTCTTGGAACACTAGAGAAATTTCTGCTAAGATCAGGAACAATGTAAGGATATCCATTATCTCTACAATTCTTCAATGTTAAACCAGAGATAGTGGTCAATACAATAGTGGTTTGTCTATTTGATTCATTTTTTCAAGAAAACAGGACTCTGGTTTACTAAATAGATGTAAAAACATGCTATTTTTCTTTTTTATCCCATTAATTTCTGCTTTTATCTTTATTCTTTCCTCCCTATGCTTTTATTTTACTTTGTTGTTCTCTTTCTGGTGTTGAGTTGGGAATTTAGTTCATACATTTTTATTTTGTTATTTATTCATCTCTGTTGATATTGATATTATTTATTTATTGACATTTGCTGACAATGTCTATAGGTATGCAGTTTCCTCCAATCACTTCATTAATTATATCCAATAATTTCTGATATATAGTGTTTTCATTAGCATTATTTAAAAAAATTCCCTAATCTCATTTTTTATTTCCCTTCCTCTCAGGAATTCCTTAACAGATTTTTAAATTTTCAGGTAGAATTTTTGGTTTTATTGCATTATGATCAGAGAATGTTGTTTATAACAGTTCTATCTTATGCAACCTACTGATACTCCCTTTGTGACTTAATACACGATCAGTGTCTATGACTGTTTCATGGGCACTTGAGAAGAAGTTGTATTCCCAATTATCATGGTGCAAAGCTTGTTACATCCACAATTATATACCTTATTAGTTTGTCATTTAGGTCTTCTGTATTCTTATTTACTTTCTGTCCATTTGATCTGTCTTGTATTGAAGCGGTATCTTAAAAGCTTCCTATCGTTAATAAATTTACATCAATTTCTGGCATCTCTTGCAACTTTTGCTTTAAAGAGGGGATTGCTGTGGTTACTCACCTTTTAAACAGTGTGGTGGATATATTAAGGAACCACTCAGATCCCCTTCCGGACACTTTTTACTTCAGCTACCAGGAGTGCTTTTGGCAAACAACCCTCAGATATCAGCCCCCTTTGGGATTGCCTAAGCTGAAGAGACCTGCTTGCCTAAAGTCATGCTTCCACTGGGGGTGGCCCACACCCAACAACTGATTAATGCAGGATTATAAGATCCCAGCCCTCTCACTTCAACATCAGACAGCTCTAAATGGCCATGCCATCTTCAGAGCTCCCCATAGGATCAGCCAAGGCATCCACTGAGACTACATCATTGCTCCACCTATCTCTTGGCCCAACCCTACTACTTTCCTATCTCTTTCCTTTCACAGGAGTTGGTCCTAAGAGCAATTCTTCATAAAACTCCAGCAGGCTAGAGATGCCTGGGTGGCTCAGTGGTTGAGCATCTGCCTTTGGCTCAGGGCATGTTCCCAGAGTCCCAGGATCAAGTCCCACATTGGACTTCCTGCATGGAGCCTGCTTCTCCCTCTGCCTGTGTCTCTACCTCTCTCTGTGTGTCTCTCATGAATAAATAAATAAATAAAATCTTTTTAAAAACTCCAGCAGGATGATATCCATGTCAGAGTCTACCAGATGATAATCTGCAGTTAAGAGTCCAAAGGGCTAGTAAATAATGCATAGAATTATCACAGCCCTGGCCCCCCATCACTATTTTTAGAAAGTAAGTGCTCAAGCCAATGCTCAACCCTTAAACCAGTTGTCCAAGGCAAATTATGTTACCATTGCCAAAGACCATAGCAGAGAGTAGCTGTTTGCACTGTCTTGCCTAGGTCTAGGGAAGATTTTTTTCCCTCATACATATTATGAAGTCCAGTGTCCCTATTATCTGAAGAGACACTGAGGGAATTCCCATTATTTTCTTTTTCTGTTACAGGCTGACTTCTCTGTTGAAGCAGACTCTGAGATGGAGATAGGCACCCAGAAGATCTATTCAAGAGGGCTCTTGAGATCAAAACCTGTTAAAGGGATGAGAAGGATGCAGGATTGGGCAGAGGGAGATGCTGGGTTGCATTGCAAAAGGACCTCAGCAACACTCTTGGTTTACCACATGGGGACTTTTGCCAATGTAATGGCTATTCAGAGTTGACCCAAGTTGAGAGAACAGGCCCCATGTCTTTCAGTTATTAGATGCAGGCTGACCCATAGAAGGATGAACTTTGGGTGAGGCTGCTCTATTCAGCCAAGGCAATCCCTGAGGAGGCTGACAGCTGAGGGCTTTCTGTGGGCACCACTCCCAGCAGCTGGGGAACATTTCCTTTATTCCTGAAGGAGAATCTGGAGAGTATCCACCACGCTTTGACATTTTCAAAGTTTTTTTTCTTCAGGGAGAGGCCTCTACATTTTATTAGGGATATGGCAGAAGAAGAGGCTGGATCAGAGCAGCCACATTTTTTGTTTTGTTTTGTTTCTTAATTAATTTATATATTGAGAAAGGAGGGGCAGAGGGAGAGAGTCTCAAGTAGACTCCTTGCTGAAGACAGAGCTGGGACCCTGAGATCATGACTGGAGCTGAAATAAAGAGTCAGACACTTAACCAATTGAGCCACTGAGGTGCCCCTGAGCAGCCTCGTTTTTAATGACATAAATTAACTGCAGTGCAAGGATGGAGGGGTGGGCACTGTGTGTGGTGCTTTACTGTAGAGAAAAAAAAACAATTAAAAGACAGACAAATTGAACTCAAAGACATGGGGTAGGACAGGGCAACACCATCTAGATAGCAGGGACAACCAGAGTTTTCAATCCTCTTTACTACCTCCCAAAGGCCAGAAATGGTGATTTCCTGTTGAAATCCAATAATGACTCACCAAGTCCCTTTGTATTTTCTAACAGAAACACAAATCAGCAAATAAACATTTTTTTGGGCAGAGTGTCTTTTTTTTAAAAAAAGATTTATTTGTTTATTTTAGAGAGAGAGAGAGAGAGAGAGAGAGCAAGGGGAGGGGTCAAGGGAGAGGGAGAGAGAGAATCTCAAACAGCCTCCATGCTGAGCACAGAACCCTATGTGGGGCTTGATCTCACAACCCTGAGATCATGACCTGAGCCAAAACAAAGAGTCAGATGCTTACCTGACTAAGCCTCCCAGGCGCCCCTCAGATTTCTTTCTGAATTCTAGTTACTCTTATATTTCCACTTCTGTCTCAGCAGCTTCACCTGGATGCCTCCCAGGAACCTCAAACTCATTTCATCCCGAACCAAATTCTTTACAACCTCCACAAATCTACTATCCTCATGAATTTCCTGTTTTGAGCAATCCAATCGTTACACACCAAGATGCCAGAATTAGACACCTCACAGTCATCTTTGTACACACCTCCTCTTTTCTCGGGCACCACATCCAGTCATTCATCCTGGCCCACAAAGTCTATCATGTGAATTTCTCTTAAATATGCCTCCATCATTAGTCTTTTCCCCCCTGCAAGATGTTACCACTCATCAGCCACACTGTGTTTTTCCCCTCTAGCTTTGTTCGATCCATCATCTCTTAATTGGACTCTCCACTTCCATCCTTTAGTGCCTCCACACCTTTATAAGACAGTGCTATTCTTCCTCCTTAGCATGCCTCCTCAGAGTTTCACAGTCTGGCCTCAATCTCCATGTTTTCACTTCCCACCACTGCCTTCCTCATTCTCTTCCATCCTCCCCTCCAATTCTGTTGGCATGCGTGTGTTTTATGCTGCATGTTCTACCCAGACTCTTCCAGTTTTAGCAAAAATGCTTAATGGACACTTCCAAATCTGAGCTCAAGTTGTTCTACCTGAAATGCCCTTTGCGGGATCCCTGGGTGGCGCAGTGGTTTAGCGCCTGCCTTTGGCCCAGGGCGCGATCCTGGAGATCTGGGATCGAATCCCACGTTGGGCTCCCGGTGCATGAAGCCTGCTTCTCTCTCTCTCTCTCTCTCTCTCTGTGATATGACTATCATAAATAAAATAAAATAAAAATTAAAAAAAAAAGAAATGCCCTTTGTGCACTTTTATGATATCCCACTCTGAGTTGAATATAAATATATATATTTATATATATATGAATATATATATGAATCACATATAAAATTCCCTCAACAGATTTAATAATTCATTTTCTGAGTTCCCATGGAATCTTGTGCAAACCTGCACTGAAACACCTCTTACATATCATTTGAGTTTGTATCCCTTACTAGACAGACTCTGAGCTCTGTAATTAAACTTGAAACATAAGAGATGCTCAATTGATGTTTGGTTTGAACTCGTGAATTTAATCCCCTGGTGTAGCTAGCACATTAAGTGGAAACTATGAATTACATACACCAAAGAATGAATTCAAATTAGATTCTGCACTCAAGGTTAGAAACTAGGGAAGCAAACATTAATGCATTGAACTTAAAAGAAGGGAGAAATAATTCTAAAGAACTAATTTGAGGGGCGCCTGGGTGGCTCAGTTGGTTGAGCATCTGCCTTCGGCTCAAGTTGTGATCCCAGGGTCCTGGAATTGAGTCCCCTGTCTAGCTCCCTACTCAGTGGGGGAACCTGCTTCTCCCTCTCCCCCTGCCTTTCACTCCCTCTACTTGTACTTTCTTTCTCTTTGTGTCAAATAAGTAAATAAAATCTTTAAAAAAAAGTACTAATTTGGGAAACAGAGAGGAATGAGGGGCCTGCAAGGAAGAAAGAAATGAAGAAAATCAAAGGTGGACATTTGCCCCCTTTAGCATTTTGTTCTGGCTGTTCTATTTTTGCATGTAGGCAGGCTGATGTGACCTGAGGCTATGGGAGAAAATATCTAGTAAAAACACTATGCAACTAGGCACTGAAGAAGTCAAAAATTTTTACTGTCTGTGTTAGTGATTTTTTATTATTTTTTATTATTTTAATTTTAAAAAAGATTTTATTTATTCATGAGAGACACACACAGAGAGAGGCAGAGATATAAGCAGAGGGAGGAGCAGGCTCCTGCGGAGAGCCTGATGCGGGACTCGATCCTGGATACCAGGATCAATCACACCCTGAGCCAAAGGCAGATGCTCAACTGCTGAGCCACCAGGAATCCCAGTGATGATTTTTTTTATTGTTCTTAGTTTCCTTTTATAGATTTAACTTCTTGATGAATGCTTTTTTTTTTTTTTTTTGTAAAGGAGTTCAAGATAGAGTAAAGGAGAAATGAGATAAAGATAATTCTATTTTAGTCACTTAGCTCGCTGGTTTTTCTGGACAATTTATCCGTACTCTATAAAATGTCACCATCTGCTGGAGGAAGAAAATACGTACAATTCAACTTTGTTGTGTGACTGTTCTTTCTAGTCAACATGACTAACTACTTAGAACTACATAGCTTTTCTTTTAGCAAGATGATTACACTAGTTCAGCCAGTGAAGAATTACCAGATCACATAGGCCAATACTACTCACCACTGTATTTGAAGATACGCTTTCTCCAATGGGCAATTCAGAACCGAGTATCCTTTAAAATGTTTTAACAAGCAGCTACTTCCCAGGACCACATGTCTTCTATTTTCAGTTGTTTGTAGTTAGCACTTAATATGGAGATGTTAGGTATTAAAATCAGCTACTGTAGAGGTGGGACTTCCAAAATGGCTTAGTGAGAAACTCAACAAATCCCTTCCTCAAAAAGCAATGATAAAACAGACCAAGGTACAAAACCACTTCAGGACTCTGGAAATTGACTAGAAGGAGAGGAAAGGGAGAGGGGGGGCAGACAAAAACATTTCAGAAATAGTGGCTAAAACCATGCCAAATTTGATGAAAGTCATTAATCTACATGCAAACTAAGTTCAATGAATTCCCTGTAGGATAAACACAAAGAGTTCCAAATCTTAATACATCATGTTCAAACCGTTAGAAGCCAAAGATAAAATCCAAAAAGCCACAAGAGAAAAATGATTCATCAGGTACAAGGAAACCACATCACATACAACTGGTTCACAATGACTTCTCAACAACAGAGGCCAAAGGCTGTGGTATGATGTACTCAAAGTGCCAGAATGGGGAGCCTGGCTGGCTCAATTGGTACAGCATGCTGCTCTTGATCTTGGGGTTTTGAGTTCTTGATCTTGGGGTTTTGAGTTCTAGGCCCCACATTGGGCCTAGAGCTTACTTTAAAAAATGTCAAAAGAAAAAAAAAATCTGGATATGGAATTCCATATCCAGCAAAGCTATCTTTCAAAAATAAAGGCATCAGGTAAAGGATCTGAATAGACATTTCTCCAAAGAAGATACAGAAATGTCCAATAAGCACATGAAAATATGCTCAAGATCATTATCTCTCAGGGAAACACAAATAAAATCACAGTGAGATACCAATATACACCCACTAGGATGGCTATTATCAAAGTCAGATATTAGAACAGTTGATGAGGATATGGAGAAATCAGAAGCTACATACACTCCTGGTGGGAATGTAAAATGGTGCAGCCACTTTGGAAAACATTCTGGCAGTTTCTTAAAATTTAAATATAGAGTTAACATTTGACTCAGCATTTCACTTTTAAGTATATAATCCAAGAGAAGTAAAGGCATATGTACACACAAAAACTTGTACATGAATATTCATGGCAACATCATTCATACTAGCCCAAAGTGGAAACAACACAAAAATCTATCAACTGACGAATGGATAAACAAAATATGGTAGATTCATAGATGGAATATTATTCCTCCATAAAATGAAGTGAATTGCTGATACATGCTACAACATGGATGAACTTCGAATACTTTATACTAAGTGAAGGAAGCCAGTCACAAAAGACCACATATTGTATGATCCTATTTTTATGAAATGTCCAGAATTGGAAAATCTATAAAGACAAGAAGGCAGAATAGTGGTCACGGAGGGCTGGGGAGGGGAGTGGGGTATCGGGAGTGTGACAGCTAAAGAGTACAAGATTTCTTTTTGTGTTTATAACAATGTACTAAAATTAATTTAAAATTAATTTTGGGTGATTTTGCACAGCTCTGTGAATATACTAGAAACCATTAAATCACACACTTTAAATGGGTGAATTGTGCAGTACATAAATTATTCTTCAAAAAAGCTGTTATCAGAAAAAGAAGTACGATTAACGTTTACGATGAGAAAGGCTCTAATGGAAAAACTACACAACAGAGAGACCGGATGTGTAATATCACCACACATCTGATAAAGGGTTAGTATCCAAGATATACAGAGAACTTCAAAACTCAACACCCCCAAAAAGAATAATCCAATTAAAAAATGGGCAGAAGATTTGAATAGACAGGCCACCTGGGTGGCTCAGTGGCTCACCAGTGGCTCAGCATCTTCTTTTGGCTCAGGTTGTGTTCCCGGGGTCCTGGGAACGAGTGCCTGCTTTTCCCTTTGCCTATGTTTCTGCCTCTCTCTCTTTGTCTCTCACGAATGAATAAATAAAAAATCTTTTAAAAAAACTTCCATCAAAGAAAAGTCAAACATCAGATGGCTTTGTTAATGAGTGCTAGCAAACATTTAAAGAATTAATGCTAATCCTTTTCCAAATTTCCAGAATAGGAAAGGAAATGACACTTTCCAATTCATTCTGATACCCAACCCAGACAAAGAAACTCCAAGAAAAGAAAATCACAAGCTATTATCCTTTAAGAATATAGATTTAAAATTCCCAACGAAATACTAGAAAACCAAATCCAGCAACATGTTAGGCCCACCATGACTAAGTGGGATTTTTTTAAAGATTTTATTTATTTATTTCGGATAGAGAGTGAGAGAGAGCAAGCATAAGTGGTCGGGGAGGAGCAGAGGGGAGAAGGAGAAGCTCCATGCTGAGCAGGGAGCCTGATCCCAGGACTCTTGGATCATGACCCAGCCGAAGGCAGACTAAGTGGGATTTACCCCAGGAACATAAGGATGGTTCAACATATGAAAATAAATCAATATAATGCAGCACAACAATAGAATGAAGGAAAAAAACCACATGATAATCTCAATGAATGCAGAAAAGCATTTGAAATTACCCAACACTCTTTTATGATAAAAAAAGTAAACCAGGAAGAAAACTTCCTTAACATAATAAAAGGCATTTATGAAAAACTCAGAGTTAACATCGTCCTCAATGGTGAAATATTAAAAGCTTTCCCTCTAAGATTAGGAACCAGACAAGGATGTCTCCTTTTGTTACTGCAATTCAACACTGCCCTGGAAATTCTAGCCCAGAGCGATTAGGCAAGAAAAAAAAAAAGGCATCTAAATTGGAAAGAAAAAAGTACAACTATCTCTAATCACAGATGACATCATCCAATAAAAGAGAAAATCCTAAAGAATCCCCACACAAAAAAGCTATTAGAGCTAATAAACAAAACCAGCAAAGTTGCAGGGCACATTATCAATATGCAAAAATCAGTTGTATTTTTATATACTAGCAATGAAAAATCCAAAAAGGAAATCAAAGGATTCCATTTACAGTAACATCAAAAGAATAAAATACTTAGGAATAAATTTAGTCAAAAAGGTGTAAGATAGGGCACCTGGGTAGCTCAGTTGGCTCAGCGTTTACCTTCAGCTCAGGTCATGATCCCAGGGTCCTGGGATTGAACCCCACATCAGGCTTCCTGCTCAGTGGGGAGCCTGCTTCTCCCTCTCTTGCTCTCTCTTCCCATGCTTGTTTCCTCTCTACCTCTCTCTCTCTCTCTCTGTCAAATAAATAAATAAAATCTTTTTTAAAAAGGGTGAAAGACTTGTACACTGAAAGCTACAAAACATTGAAAGTAATTAAAGAAGACCTAAATAAATGGAAAAATGTCTCATGTCCATGGCTTAAAAGACTTAATATTGTTAAGATGGCAACAATCAACCAAAGAAATTTGTAGGTTAAAAACAATCCCTATCAAAATCCCAATGACCTTTTTATTTTTTGCAGAAATAAGAAAGCTGATCCTAAAATTCTTATGGAATTTCAAGGGACCATCAGTAGCCAAAATAGTCTTGAAAAAGAGAAACAAAATAGGAGGACTAACATTTCCTGATATCAAAACTTACTACAAAGCCATGGTAATAAAAACAATGTAGATAAGGATAGACATATAGATCAAGAGAATGAAATTGGGAGTCCAAAATAAATCCACACATCTATGGCCAATTGATTTTTGACAAGTGTGCCAAGACCATTCAATGGGGAAAAGAATAGTCTTTTCAACAAATAGTGCTGGGACAACTGGATATCCACATGCAAAAGAATGAATCTATGCCTTTGCCTCATACCATATACAAAAACCAACTCAAAATGGATTTTAAAAAAGCCTAAGTATTAGAGCTAAAATCCTAAAACCCTTAGCAATAAACATAGGGGGAAATCCTCATAACAATTTGGCAATGGTTTCATTGGTATGACAGCAAAACACCAAAAAAATAAAAATTGGACTTCATCAAAATTTAAAACTTTTGTGCATCAAGGGACACAGCCAAGAAAATGAAAAGACAACCCACAGAATGGGAGAAAATATTTTCAAATCATATGTCTGGTAACGTTTTCCTATCCATAATTTATATATAAAAAACTCTTACAACTTTACCAAAAAAGAAACAACCCAGTTAAAAATAGGCAAAGGACTTGAACAGATATATCTCAAAGAAAATATATAAAATTGTCAATAAGCAACTGAATAGATGCCAACATGATTAGTCATTAGAGAAGTACAAACAAATGCCACAATGAAATGTCACTTAGCACCCACTAGGATGACTAATAGTTTTTTTTTTTTAAAAAAAAACATAAAATAACAAGGGTTGGTGAGGATGTAGAGAAATTGGAACCCTTATGTGTTGCTGGTGGAATGTAAAATGTTATAGCTACTGTGAAAAATAATTTGGTGGTTCCCCAATAAGTTAAACATATAATTACCATATGACCCAGCAATTTTACTCTTAAGTATTGTTATGGACTGAATGTTTGTGCCCCATTTCCCCCCACCAATTAATATGCTGAAGTCCTAAACATCCCCCCACCATGTCACTATTTAGAAATGAGGCCTCTAAGAAAGTAATGAGCATGAAATGAGGTCTTACGGGTGGGGTCTGATAGAATTTGTGTCCTTATAAGAAGAGATATCCGGGGCACTTGGGTGGCTCAGTTGGTTAAGCCTTTGCCTTCAGTTCAGGTCATGATCCCGGGGTCCTGGGATAGAGCCCCACGTTGGGCTCCCTACTCAGCAGGGAGTCTGCTTCTCCCTCTCCCACTGACTTTCCTCCTGCTTGTGCTCTCTCTGTTAAATAAATAAATAAAATCTTAAAAAAAGAGAAATACCAGAAAGCAGTCTCTCTCTTCATGTGCAGGCACTGAGGAAAGGTCATGTGATGATATAGTAAGAAGGTGGCCATCTACAAGCCAGGGAGAGAATTCTCACCAGAAACTCATTATGCCGGCACCTTAACCTCAGAATTACAGCCTTCAGAACCATAAGAAAAATTTCTCTTGTTTAAGCCATCTTCCATGTGGTATTTTGTTATGGCAGCCTGAACAGAACTAAGACCAGTATATACCCCAAAGAATTGAAAATAGGTGTTCAACCTATAGGAGGAAACAACCCAGATGTCCATCATCTGATGAATGAATAAACAAAGTGTGGTGTATACATACAGTGGTATATTATCCAACTATAAAAAGGAAAGGACTACTGATAAATTGTATGACATAGATGAACCTTGAAAACATCATGCTAAGTGAAAAGAGCCAGACACAAAAATGCCACATATTATACGGTTCCATTTATATGAAATATTCAGAATGGATAAATCCATAGAGAGAGAAAGTAGATTAGAGGTTTCCAGGAACTGGGGGAAAGGTGGAGTGGAGTGTGACTGATTAGTGTGCATGGGATTTCCTTTTTGGGTGATGAAAAAGTTCTGGAAGTAGATAATGGTGATGTTTGCACATTGTCAATGTACTAAAAGTTACTTACTTGTACACTTTTAAATGGTTAAAGTGTTACATGTTATGTGCATTTTACCACAATAAAAATATTTTTAAAAAATAAAGGGATGGATAAATATATACCATGCCAACAGCAATTTAAAGAAAGCTGTTTAAAGAATACCTATATATATTTCATACAATGTGGACTTCAGAACAAGGAGCAATAAAAATCCTCAACATATATGCACCTAACAACACAGCGTCAAAATACCTGAAGCAAAAAGTGATAGAACTGCAAGGAGGGGTAGATAAAACACTATTATAGTTAAAGACTGTAACACTCTTTTATCCATATTTGACAGGTTCAGCCAGCATAAAATCAGTAAGGATATGGTTGAAATGAATGGCATCATTAATCAACTGGATCTAGTTGACATTTATCCAACAACAGCAGGATACACATTCTTCTCAAGCTCACATGGAACATACACTATGATAGACTACACACTGGGCTGTATACATACTTTAACCTATTTGAAAGAGCAGAAATCATGCAAAGTATGCTCTCTGATTATAGCAGAATTAAACTAGAAACCAATAGCAGAGATAATTGGAAAATCCTAAAATATTTGAAGATGAAACTACACACTTCTAAATAACACATAAGTTGGCCAGTGAACATCATAGACAAATGAAAAAGCTGCCAAAGGCGAGCAACCCTGAATCCAAGAGGATCCCAGTCACTTTGAAATACCAACAACAGGGCAGCCCTGGTGGCTCAGTGGTTTAGTGCCGCCTTCAGCCCAGGGCGTGATCCTGGAGACCTGGGATTGAGTCCCATGTTGGGCTCCCTGCATGGGGCCTGCTTTTCCCCTCTGCCTGTGTCTCTGCCTCTGTGTGTGTGTGTGTGTCTCTGATAAATAAATAATTAAAAAAAAGAAATACCGACATTAATAGCTAACACTTAGATGTGCTGACTCTGTATCTAAATACAAATAGGCACTGATTATTTAGATAAATATCTGAACACAGATAAGGCCCTGTTCTAAATACTTTATTGATATTAGTTCCATTTAGTCCCCACAATGGTCCTAAGAAGTAGGTATTCTTATTATTCCTGCAATAACACAGATGAGAAAGCTGAGGCACAGATAGTTTAATTAACTTGCCTAAGACTACACAGCTAGGAAGGGGCAGAGCCAAGCTTCAAACTCAAGCCGTTGGGCTCCAGAGCACATGCTTTTAGTCACTGTGCCATGGTGACTTTCAGGAAGACAAGGAACTCACTGCAGTCTGACGGAGACAGGGCCGGGTCACCAAGATGAAAGAATACCCCTTATGCCTGAGAAATACAGAGACTGCTGCCAAGGAGAAGAAAATGAACAACCATTGGCTGGGTACCAATGAACCTGCTAGTTGAAGTAGATTCTGTTGGGGTCATGCATAAGCATTGTTAATATGTTCCTTATAAATGCTTTATTTAGAGATGTCTGGGTGGCTCAGTGGTTGAGCATCTGCCTTTGGCTCAGGTTGTGATCATGGGGTCCTGGGATTGAGTCCTGCATCAGGCAGGACTGCATCAGGCAGCCATAATAAATGGCTCTCATAAATCAATAAAATCTTTTTTTAAAAAAATGCTTTATTTATGTGAAAGGGAGAAAAGAGAGTGTAAGTCAGATAGGTCTTTTTAAATAAACCTAGTTGAAAGTATTTCCTACTTTTTATGTATTGGTTTTGAGAAAATTCATTTCAAGTGAAACATTTAATTAGTCTTCTCTTTTCACGAGGCTAATTGTCATGGAAATCTAGAAGTAGGTATATTGTGTTAGTCTAACAGCTTTGGAACTGGGCAAGAGACATGAAGTTGCTTTGGGGTAACACCACAAGGATGTTGGGAATTCCTAGAAAGGAAATGTAAGATGTGAGCACTACAACCCAGGCAACTGAACTAATTATAAATGAAGAAAAGTATAGGGGTGCTGGTTGGTGACTCTTGATCTTGGGGTTGTAAATTCATGCCCCATGTTGGGTATAAAGATTACTTAAAAATAAAATATTCAGGGGTGTCTGGGTAGCTCAGACATTTAAGCATCTGACTCTTGATTTTGGCTCAAGTCATGATCTGAGGGTCGTGAAATTGAGCACCGTGTCAGGCTCTGCACTCAGCTGGGAGTCTGCTTGAGTTTCTCTCTCTCCCTCTTCTTCCCCCTCTGCCCCTTCTCTCATTCATGCTTGTGCTCACTCTCTTGCTCGCTCTCTCTTTCTCAAATAAATAAAATCTTTTTAAAATTTTAAGTCTTTAAAAAGAAAGAAAGACATACAGACAAGTGCAGGCCAGTGTCACTCATGAACAAGGGATGCAGAAATCCAAAATAAATATTAGCAAACTGAATCCAGTATATATATATATTATATATATCTTATTCCAGAATGCAAAGAAGGTTTGTTTTGGGGAACTCTATCAATGTAATGTGCCATATTAACATTCTAAAAAAGTGACTTGATAAAATCAATTGATGCAAAACAAATTTGAAAAAATTCAACATCTCTTTATGATAAAAGTCCTTGGCAAACTAAACTAAGAGGAATTCATCCTCTTGACCAGGGCTTGACTTACGATAGATGAAGGAGGCATTTGATAATGATATAATAGGGACTGATGAGAACAAAACAAAACTTGCCTTAGAAAAAATGTTCTCCTTCAGGTTCTTTTCACAGGCTTTTCTTCTTGTTTGTCTACCTGGACTCACGATAAGCCCATATACTCTAGTAGAGGATATGAAGTCACACTGTTTTCAGTCATAGGAGGTTACTGTAAGGGAAAGATCTCATCAATCACTGAAAGTCTAAAAAATCCATAACTTGTTCTTTAGTCTTTAATTCTTCTTGCCTTCCCTTTCCATCATTCCCTTAGCCCTCACTCCAGCTCCAGTTTCATTACTTCCTACCATCATCTACTCCTTCCATCTCAAAAGCCTTGACAAGTAATGTAATAAAGTGTAAGGTACACAGCAGTGTGCCTCTCAGATGTCCCTCCCTTCAGAACTAAGTTACTCATCCTCTCAGTTGCTAAGAGATTTGGCAGCTAATAATTCTCATCTGAGTCTCTCCAGGCATTGCCTCAGGAAGAAGAAAGTTACTTGACCATAGTTATGACCCATCTCCAAGGGCAGTCCACATCCAGTAACTCGTAGATGTGGGGTTCAAGGCCTGGCACCTTTGCCCCGATTAGGGATAACACTGAAGGACATTTCCAAATCCATGAAGACTTTGTACAATTCGCCAACTAACATAGGGTTCCAAATCTTGACAACTCTATTTGGAAAATTTTATCCCCTCATATCTGAGCTGGATATTTCCCTTTGCTTCTACAGATCCACTCACCACCCTTTCTATCCTGTCCGCGTGTCTTAGGAAACTGGCCTCTGCATTTACCAGGCTCCCTTGCCTTCTGGTTTCTAGTTGGATTCGGCCAATGGGGGTACCATCAAGAGAGGCTACATGAAAGGCAGGAAAGCAGTTGAGAAAATGGGAGTCCAAAAGCAAATATTAACAGAGCAAGAACATGGGCATAGTCAAAAAGCCCATCTGGGAGAAATTTTTTAGGAATGGTGAGTTCAGGAACGCCTGGGTGGCTCAGTGGTTAAGCGTCTGCCTTCAGCCCAGGGCATGATCTTGGAGATCCAGGATCGAGTCCCACATTGGGTTCCCTGCATGGAGTCTGCTTCTCCCTCTGTGTATGTCTCTGCCTCTCTCTCTCTCTGTCTCTCATGAATAAATAAATAAATATTTTTTAAAAAAGGAATGGTAAGTTCTGCTCCTTTCCTCTTATTTTTCATTACAAAGCTCTCTGTGCACTTATGAGCCTGAATTAGACTTGTCATCCTTCTTTATTAAGGTCATAATGAGAAGATTTCTGCAGTGAGAAGACAATTAAGGCACTGGTTTGATGGTAGTACTTAAAAAGCAGATTAATTCTAAGGCTTACATATTTAAGATATTTTACCTCTCAAGTGCACACATTTAAGACAAGGTATAAAACTTCTCATTTATTTATCTATCCATTCAACAAATATTTATTGAGCCTCTATTATGTTCCCAGCAGTATTCTAGGCACTGAGGTACAAAATATGTAAAAATCCCTGTCCTCGTGAGAGCTATATTCTATAGAAGTGGTGGAGAATAACAGCATATCCATGCTTGAAAAAGATGACCTTACCAGAGGATTTAAGGTGTGTTTTTGTAATTGTTAAATTAAAATTGAATTCACATAACATAAAATTTGCTGCTACAGAGGATCCAATTCAATGGTTTTTGGTATATTCACAATGTTGTCCACCATCACCATTGTCTTCACTCCCAGAAAATTTTCATCACCCTGAAAAGAAACTCCACACCCATTTGTGACAGGCTGAATGGTGTCTGTCCCCCAGATTCCATGTTTAAGCCCAATCCCCAGAATGCAACCTTACTTGGAAATAGAGTCATTACAGATGGAACTAGTTAAAAAGGGGAACTTTAGACGCTGAAACAGATACATACGCAGGGAGGACATAAGTGAAGATGAGGTTTACACTGCTACAAGCCAAGGAACTACCAGAAACTAGGAGAGAAGTCTGGAACAAATCCCTCCCTAGTACCTTCAGAGGGAGCATGAGCCCTGGTGACACCTTGATCTCAGACTTCTAGTCTCCAGAGCTATGAAACCATAAATTCCTTTCCCTCCCCCTTCTTTTTGGTGAGACAATAAATCTGTTATTTAAGCCATCCAGTTGTCATACTTTGTTATGGCAGCCTTAGCAAACTAATAAATTATTAACAGTCACTCCATTTCCCTTTCCGCCCAGACACTGGCAACTGCTAATCTGTGGTATGTCTCTAGGTATTTGTCTCTTCTAGATATTTCTTTTCCTTAAGATTTATTTATTTGAGAGTGAGAGAGGAGGGGCAGTGGGCGAGGGAGAAGCAGACTTCCTGCTGAGCACAGAGCTCAACGCAGGGCTTATCCCAGGACCCATGAGATCATGACTTGAGCTGAAACAGAGTCAGACCCTCAACTGAGCCACCCAGGTGCCCCTATTCTGGATATTTCTTATAAATGGAATCATAGGATATGTGGCTTTTTGTGTCTGGCTTTTTCCACTTACAGTGCTTTCAAGATCCATCCACAATTGTTTATTGCATCAGCACTTCATTTCTTTTTATGGGTAAGTAATATTTTATTGTATGGATATACCACCATTTGTTTATTCATCATTTGATTGACATTTGGTTTGTTTCCACTTTTGGTTATTAGGAATATTGCAACTATGAACATTCATGTATAGTTTTTTTTTCTATATGTGAACAGGTTTTTTCAATTCTCTTGGGTATACACCTGGGAGTGAAATTGATGGGCCATATGGTAACACTATGTTTGACTCTTTGAGGAACTGTCAAATCGTTTTCCAAAATGGCTGTAACTTTTTACATTCTCACCAGCAAAGTAGGAGGGTTCCAGTTTCTTCTCAGTAATTTTAATGCAATGATTGTATGTTAGCATATGATTAAAAATATGATGATGAATTTGTTTGGGTCTTAATAGATTTGAAGTGTGAATTTGATTTCCAAGCATTAAGAGCAGTAGGCAGCAGGAAATGCAGAATTAGAGCTTAGAAAAAAGTCAGAGTCAGAGATATGGATATGAGATTCATCACACTTTCCCCTCAAATACAAACTTCCTTTCTTCCACTGTTGAAACTATAACCACATGGTGTATCATTCAAAAGAAAAACAAAACTAATTTTAAAATAGTGACTTTTTTCTTGTTCTAGGACTTCCCTCTTCATATTCTTCGTTTATTTTTCTATTTGTATATTCTCTTTTACATAAAAGTTTGTGAGGACATTGTTTACTAGGGATATTAACTCTTTGTCACAAATGTAAATATTTTCCCCAATGTACAGGTTTGTCTTTTGATTTTTTGTGGCATATATTCTTTTGGATTTTATGTTTATTCTATCTGGATATCCGAAATATCCATGTCAGGCACCTGGGTGGCTCAGTTGGTTAGCACCCACCTTCATCTCAGGTCATGATCCCAGGTTCATAGGATCAAGTCCCAGGTTGGGCTCCCTGCTCTGTGGGGAGTCGCCTTCTCCCTCTGCCTCTCTCTCTGTGTCTCTCATGAATAAGTAAAATCTTTGAAAAAAATAGTAAAAAAATTTTTAAATATCCATCTATTTTTAAATCTTTTTATTTTTTAAGTTTTAAAAATATTTTATTTGACAAAGAGAGTGAGAGCACAAGCAGGGGCAAGTGCAGAGGGAGAGGGAGAAGAGGTTCTCCTCTGAGTAGGAAGCCCTAGATGGTATTCAATTCCAGAACCCCGGAATCATGGTCTGAGACAAAGGCAGCTGCTTAACTGACTGAGCCACCCAGGCACCCCTATTTTTTAAATTTTTAAAAAGTCATCTCTACATCCAACGTGGGGCTCAAACTCATGACCTCAACATTAAGAGTCAGATGTTCTACTGACTTAGTTCCTTCTTTTGGATTTTAAAGATGTTTTAATGAAATCTAGGATTTACTTTATGGCTTCCAGATTGTTTTTGTTTACAATTTTTTTGTTTACACATTTATCATAAATTATTTTCCATATATACATGAATATACATTGGACTTTTTCTACTTTTTTGTCAACCATTATAACTTAGCACTATGTATAGGAAGTCAAATTCCCCTCTTAATTTATTTTCATACTCTAGTTGGCTAAACTTTAGACATTTAGTGTTTCATATACTCCATTCTGATTTCTTCTTCTGTTACAGTGATCTTTTTTATTCTGCTCTATACTAGATTTCATTTGTTTCTAAATTTTTTGTGTGTGCCAATTTTATTTAGTGTAGAGTATGACAGAGTATGAGTCTTCCCTTATTACAACTAACCTCAGAATACCCTTGGCTGCTTTCATATATAATTTTTCCCTACCAATTAAAATAAAGGATTGTACTATACGTCCTTGAGCCTATTGAGGACATTGATTCAAACTGGCTGAAATTCATGGACTAGGTTTATGGACAATTGGGTTTTTACAGTATTGCATTTACATTCAGGAGTACAGTTTCTTTTTTTAAAAGATTTTATTTATTCATAGAGACAGAGAGAGGGGCAGAGACACAGGCAGAGGGAGAAGCAGGCTCCATACAGGAAGCCTGACATGGGACTCGATCCTGGGTCTCCAGGATCATACCCCAGGCTGCAGGCGGCACTAAACCGCTGCAACACTGGGGCTGCCAGTTTATTTTCTTTATATAGATGATGTGTAATCTTCTTTGGTTTATTTATAGTTGTGTTTTTGCTTTTTGATGTGCATCATTCTTAGATATATTTTACTAGTTATCACTGACACGTGCATGATGGCTAATCTAGATTCTACAAAGTCCCTAGTTGGCAGCTAAGAGGTCCATGTACACTGACAATGATCATTTCAGAAAAACAAAAGTGACAATGAAAAAGTTGATTTGAGTTGCAGAGGGGAAAAGGGAAGCATTTCAGGTAAAAGAGAGTTACCAATACTAAAGAAAAACACTAAGAAGGCACAAATGTAATAAACCTGGTAAAGGTAACCATTTGAAGTCAGTGGTTGTTAAACAAAAGTATTTTCACAAAAGGAATTAAGAGAACCACAATATTATGTGTCTGATGAAAAATTCCCAAATAAATTTAGTCACAATAAAGGAAGTTGCTTATGAAAAAGAAAAATCTTTGAAATGAAATGGAAGTGAAAAGAATTCTACTCATTTGCTCAAGGAGAGATTGTCTTTTGAAGAAAATTCTCTTAAGAAAAGGCAGAGATTTATGTAATGCTTAGACTTTTCGCAACATCAGAAAATGTATGGTGCAGAGAAAAACCTACAATTTATTTTTTTTAAGATTTTATTATTCATGAGAGACACACACAGAGAGAGAGAGAGAGAGAGAGAGGCAGGGACATAGGCAGAGGGAGGAGATGCAGACTCCATGCAGAGTCCAACGTGGGGCTCGATCCAAGGACCTTGAGATCATGACCTGAGCCAAATGCAGATGCTTAACTATCCGAGCCACCCAGGTGCCCCCAAAATGAAATTTAAATAATTGTAATTCATGGGTGATCTGTGGCTTAGCATGTGAAATTCACACTAGAGATGGTCATTAAAAATTTTGGTTTGTGCTTCAACATTATTAATCAAGAGGAAGTCCACACAGAGATAACTAAAGCAGGGAGAAATATAAAATTCTATTTGATTATAGGTGATAATTTTCTTACATGAACCAGGACTCCAGCAAAAGATACCCAATGAGAAGCTATATGGCAAAAACTACTGTTAAATTCACATGAGAGAGTGACCTCAACATAGGAGGTGACAAAGCACCAATGAGTGCAGGGACAGGCACTAAAGACCTTCATTTCTGACTACAGCAGGGCCACTCACTCTTGGTACGCTCTCACCTGTGCAAATCCAAAGGACCAGCAGGACAGAGGACAATGTAGTCCAGCCAGGAGAACTCCTGCAACTGGCCTTACATCCTTTACAGCAGGTCAAGTTCAAATAGAATAACATTAAGGCATTGTTTGATGGGCCGAACACCTTGGCCATTATGCAGAACTCCGGGAAGAGGCAGATACCAGGGACCCTCCACAAACACAGAAAGAAAGCAAGCTTGGTGAGCTCGCTCAACTCCTACCCTGGGCATGCGCTCAGGACCTCTATTCATCATCACAGATGAAAAAGCACAAGTGTCCTCCTGATGTTACTGCTGCTGTAGTCGGCGACCTGTGTATCCCTGAGGGCAGTCAAACTGGGTTCAGAAGGTCCGCCTAGTGGGATGCTTGAAACCAACTGGAGAGTGAGTACACATCTGAGCATCAGGAGCAACGGTGTAAAGAGAGTCTCTAAGACCACCCTCAGGCGAGATGCCGCTCTAGGACTCGGGACTCAGAAAAGCTGTTCTCCTTTCCAGAGTCCTGAGAGTCCTTCTGAGCTGTTTCTTTTTTAAGATTTTATATATTCATTCATGAGAGAGGAGAGAGAGAGAGACAGACAGACAGACAGAGGGAGAAGCAGGCTCCACGCAGGGATGTGGGACTCGATCCCAGGTCTCCATGATCAGGCCCCGGCCTGAAGGCGGCGCTCAACCGCTGAGCCACCGGGGCTGCCCCGCCCTGGGCTGTTCTATACCCGGTTATGACCTACTACAGTGAAAGCCTGCAGAGTAGAATCAGCAAAGGGAAGAGGTGCCTGGCGGGCAGGGGGCGGAGTCCAGCAGAAACCAGTCATGAGAGGTCAGTTGTTTTCTCCCAAAGGAGTCACACAGTCAATGCTTAAATTCTCCCAGGAAGGATGTGTGAACAGAAACCTGCCAGGTGCTACCAGCCAGGGAAGCTCCCCCAGCCCTGGGGGTCCAGGGTTTTTAGGGAGGTGATGTGGCCGTGCAGCATCCATGGGACTGATGTTAGCTCCTCGGGCGACAGCCCTCCAGAGGTCAAGCTAATATAGCAGGGCCCAGGGCCTCACACATGCAAAACCAGATGTTCACCATAAGTCACACTGTTTGCATAAACGATCTGGCCAAACTGGAAAAGCAGTGCTTAGAATACAAAAACACTCTTACTAGGCAGAATGTGACACAGGGGCTTAGTGGTGGTCTCCCCAGAGCCAGATAAGGGGCAGTCCTCCTGAAACAGGATTTTCCTTTGAATTTACGGGGCTTGAGCAATCCAGGCCTCCTAGGTTTACTCCTTACAAGTCATCTCCACTTCTTTAGAAGTCTAGTCGCCAACAGAAAAAAAAAAAAAAAAAAAAAGGTGTTCAGCTGACTACGAGGGGCGATCCTGGGTGAGGCTGGAGCCAGGCACGGGCCCACAACCGGGCACGAAGGTGGCAAAGGGGAAGGCCACACTGTGGGAGGGGACCGCAGCGGCCACAGGCACGTTTACCCGGTGTGTATGAGAAAAGAGTGTACACCGTCACCACGAACCAGGTGCCTGCTGTGGGCTAAGCCCTGGGCTTGGGGCTATCAGATGCACCTGACATCGATCACAAAGCCCTTTAGGCAGGTGGTCTTCAGCTGTGAGCCAAGGGGCCAGAAAGAGGTGGAGACAAGCCTTCTCCCCTATGGACTGACATACCCTAAGAGCCCGGACAGAGGATGCACCGGAAGAACACCCCGGCATGTTTCGAGGTTCCAAAGTGACAGAGTCACACTAGAAATGCTGGCATTGCAGGAGTGCCAGACCCGTGTCCTTCACCAGGCCCTACCCGGACCATTAGGTCTTCCCTTTCCGCGTGAGCACTTGTCCCTGTATCGTGAGGACACGGGCAGGGTCTGACCAGGGCCGGAGACCAGGTATTTCTGCAGCTGGGGCTTTCTCCATGGTCCCCGGGGCACTGGCCTACTAACTCAACTTTTCGCGCCTCCTGATAGGCATGTCTGAAAAGAAGGTTAGCGGGTCACCGCTCCTCTAGAAATGCAGAAGCAGTATCTCTCGGCCTGGCCATCACTTATGGAATTCATTCCCAGCGGAGAGCAATACCCCCTCGCATGCCTGAGGGAACACAGGCTCTTCTCCCTCCCGGGACGCCAGCACAAAGCTTGCACGGTCACTTCCCAGAACCGTGCGCTGTAGATCTGGGCTATGAATCATCTCGATCATCCAGGGAACATAAGTTTCCCCTCACAGAGGGGAAAGGGAAAGAGAGGGGGGAAAGCAGTAGGTTCAAATGGAAGATCACATACACGTACGATGGATGCCACGATGGTTTTTGTCACATGCTTCTCTCCACGGTGCGTGGCACCTGCTGTGGCTCTAGCGCAGGAGGAGCTCGGCGCCAACTGAGCTGACACCCGACCATGCACCGCCCGAAGAGTTCTGCGGGGTGACCAGGCACCCTTGTAGGGCCTGGTCCTACAAGGGCGGCACACACTTGGCCTCTTTCCCCCAGATCCTGACAAGTAGCAGAAGTCTGTCCCCAAGGGCACTTAACAGGCTTTCTGTGTATGCTACCCACTGTGTATGCTTACTGTGTAAGCTACCAACGACTGCCACTGGCAGAGACCAAGACTCTCTGCTTACGTTAGGCAATGTTGTCCAAAAGCAAAAACCAGTCTCCCCGGACGCCCGGGATGCCTGACTGGGGCCACGGGATTTATTTCAGGAGAATCCGGCATCGGGGTTTCTCAGTCTGCGCGTGGGAGTGGCCCTGCAGCTTGCTCCCGAGCCCTCCTCCGGGCCACTTCCCGCAACTGGGCCTGACCCCTGCTCTCTGACCCCTGGGCCTGGGAAGCATATGGCGCCCAGGGAGCGGCCCCGCCCCCAAGATGGCCGCGCCCATGTGCCGCTGAGGACCGCAGCAGGCGCCACTACCGTTTCTTATTCTGAGAGCCCAAGGAAGCGGACAGCGCGGCTTTGGGAGACGGAGGTTGCGCAGCAGAGCGGCGCGACAGAGGGCGCTTCGGCCTCGAAGGCGGTGGGACCGGGGCCCCTGACAGCCTCCGCTGGCGCCTCGCCGACGGGAGACGCCACCCCACCCCCACCCCGGCCCCCGCGCCGGCCTGATGTGCGCCGAAAATGGTTGCACGAACCGCTGTTGGCGGCGCGAACAAACCGGGGCAGAATCGCTGCCCGCGACGCGCGCCATCTTGGGCACTGGCAGCAGCGCCCCCCTCCTTCCCAAAGCCGATCGTGCGCGTGCGCGGCGCTCCGACCTCGGGCTGCGGGGCGACGGGAGCGGAAGTGCTCCGCCGACCCGAGGGCGGTGCGAGGTCGCGCCGGTTGTTGTTATCCGCCCGGACTGGCGGGTTCTGGTAGCCAAGTACGGGGAGGCGGAGCGGACACGGGCCGGAGGGGAGGGCGGGGTGATGGGTTCGCGTCCTCTGAGGGCTCGGGGGCCCGGGGCCGAGGGGTGAGTGTGGGCGGCGCGTCGCGGGCGACGCCGAGTGACACAGTCAGTGACTTTGCTGAGGGCCTAGTAAGTGCAAGGCGCCCTTGGGGGTCACGGTCATCTTCGCGATGGCCTGTGAGCAGGTGTTACCGTTATCTTCGTCGCGAGAAAGCAAGAACAGAAAGGCTCGGAATCCTGTCCAAAGTCACACAGCTAGTAAACCCCTGCGGATCCTTCTAGCCACCACCCCCGCCCCGCCCCGCCCCAACCCGCCCGCCAGCCCTTAGGCCTTTCTAACTAACGTTCCCTCCCACCCTCCCGAAGGTGATCGCGTTTGCTGCTTGCTGCCTGCCTTCACTGGTAGAATAGAGCTCCACCACAAGGGCGGGGAACTCTGATTCTTTGGTTCCCTGATGTGTCTACCTGTCTGCAACACGCAGAACAGGCATATTGCGGGCACTGACATTTTCACCGTGAATGAAAGGGACAGGGCAGTTTCATTTCAGAAGGGGGGGGCTGCGGGGGGGGGGCTTTTATGAAGGAAGTGTGTGGTCAGGTCCTTGTCTGGTGATAATTGGGGCCCTACTAAGCGTCACTCTCCAGACTCAGACGAGGCCTTGTGCTTCCTTCCATAAAGGAGAACATTTGAGTTTTCCTCAACTTCACGCCATAGGGTGAAGGGGTTGCTAATTGCATCTCCTGTTTGGTCCTTCCTTCCAGGATCAGGTTGCAGCGCTGAGACCACTGCTCACCAACTGCAGATTCCAGCTCACCTGCACCTGAGCTTCCTGGTCTACAGAAGAGCCAGTCTGAGGCCTCGGAAGGTGAGTTCCAGCGTCAGAGGCACAGATGGGGTGCTGCAGTTGATGGTCCTAGCTGAGATGCGTTTGTCGTCTCTGAATCCTTTGGTCCTGCATCCTTAGGAGCAAGAGAGCTCTTCTGAAAGGCTTAGGAGGAGGAACTTCAGCCCAGACCCAGAGCCCAGGGCAGAGGATGCAGGCTCTCAGGACAGATCCAGAACCCAGAGTGGGGAGTACAGGCTCACAGGACAGACCCGGACCGTAGGGCAGAGGGTGAAGGCTGAAGGACAGCCGATCCAAGAAAAGCTAGACCTGGAGTGGCCCCTGTCCCTGCTCCCCCTGGGAGAGAGCATGCTCAGCATGTGACGGTGGGCAGTTGAACCCCATCAGAGGAGAGAGGTGATGTGTACAGGTGGATGGAGGGATGCTGCCAGGAGGCAGGTGGCCCGCTACAGTCCTGCACGGGCAGGGGCAGGGTCACGAGGATCACTGCCAGCCTCACAAGAGTTTCTGGTCTCCTGACGCTAGACACACATAATGCTCCCCTCTTTTCCATTGGCTGTTTCTGGAATGCGTCAGCCCTAGAGTGTGAACATCCCACCCACCTCTAGCAGAAATGTGGGTTTTCCCTCTAGTCTGGCTAAAGCGTACAATAGTTTTGTATCGGTTTCTTTTTTACTTGGCAAAATCTGTAATCAGTCTGGAGGTACGCCGTCTTCTGGTTCTGCTACCTCGTTATGGTGCTGCTGTCATTGGACCTGAGGGCGTGAGTTGTGAAGCTGCACGGAGCCGAACCCTGTTGTCCCGAGGCTGCCTGCCTGGCGGGAGGGGGGGTGTGTGTGCTGTGGTGACAGCAGCTACTCTGTGCAGAAGCTCCTTGCGGAGACTCCTTTTGAAACTGCAGAGCAGGGAAGAACAGGCCGTTGAATGGACCTCCTGGGAAAGGAGGAAGTCAGGAGCCAGGAATGCGGTGGAGGCGGGCCAGCGAAGGGCAGCGTGTGCAGTGCAGGGTGCCAAGGTCGGTGGTTTCCAGCTCCTCGTGGAATGACCAGTGCTGGGCTCCTCCCCTCCCTCCCTGCGCCCTGCCTCCCCTCCCTGCCCCTTCTCCAGCCCTGGTTTCTCTCCACCTGCAAACCACAGCCAGCCAGATGTCACTGTCCCCCAGACTCTGCTCGGGGTCTGTCACCTCCGAGGCTCAGTGTAATCATTCCTCATTTGCATCTTATGAGTAATGATGTTCACGTTCAAAAACGCAAGTAAAGAAAAGCAGAAAAGTGAAATCCCCCGTCCAAGAAAACCAATGTCAGCCATTTTAATAAATGCTCTCGTATGCTGCTGCTCATCAGTATGCATGTAACGGTGAACAAATGAGCTTGCGTTGCACTTGCTTTTTCTTAATCTGCTTCTAAATATGTGGAGAAATGAAACAAAATTCGTTTTGGAAGCCCGTAAACACAAGTCGTGGGCTTATCCACGTCCCAAGGGACCGGGCTGGAGGTCCCAGGCACGTTTGCACGTCATTCTCCCCAGGACGCAAGGGTGATTGTTATTAGGCTGGTGGGGATGGTCTCCTGGCTGAGCACCCTGATCTTGAGCCCCTCATTCTGTCTCCCTAGATCTCCGCCCTTTGTCCAGGGCAGACCGAGATGGCCACGGCCCAGGTGAGTTCCTCTTTACCCCCTCCTTTGTTTCCAGTGGACTTGAGGCAGCTTTGGGGGATCTGCACTGTAACCTTAACAAATCGGTCCCTCCCCTCAGCTGTGGCTGCTTTCTCTTCAGGCTCTGATCCACCTATGGTTTCCCTGATCCTTCCCCTCCCCATAGAAACTAAACACAATAAAACAAGAGAAGACAGCAAGAGAGTGAGCATTCTTGTCAGACTTCTTCCTCTGGGAAACGTGCCTCCTCCGTTTTCTTTTACTTCTCGGGGAAGCTCGTTCCGGTCCATAGACTCGTGTGCTCTTCCCGTGTCTCCATTTCCACCTTCCACCTGTTTGCTTTTTCATTATGTTCAAAATGGCGAAAGGAAAGCCATGCCTGACATTCTGTGCGTTAAAGAATAGTCCGAATGCCCCTGTTCCTTCTGCCCCCGGTGCCACGTTTCTCCTCAGACTCCCCACTGGTAATAGTTTCGGGATGGTGTGGGGTGGCTGCATTTCCGTCAGGTTCACTTGCTGAGAACGGGTCCGTCGGCCGTGTCGGGTGGGTGTTTTTGCACAAGTGCCATCCGAGCCCCGCTCCCATCTTCTTTTCCTGCCTGGTTATTTTCTGGATGGTGTTCCTCCTCAGCACAGAAAGATGATTTCCGTTACTCTGCAGTGCTAGGGATGTATCATCCAACTCTTGCTCTGTTTGCGTATTCAGGTTTTGAACGTTCTTTTTCTGTTGTATATGGTGCCTCTTGGATGACTCTTTATGTGTGTGCTCAACAGTGCGGGGGGGGGGGGGGGTTATGTATCCTCACCTGGAGGTTGGATTTTGGGTCTAAGGTATTCACACTTTAATTGGCTGTCCCAAATCCTACACTGATTACTCCTTTCCCAGAATGTGAAAAAAAAAAAGAGACCAGATAGTTCCTGTGTCCGGCTTTTCCAGGATGTTGAAAGTCGAAAATGAGTCCAGTCGGTTCTGTGAAGCCACTTCACCTTAGGTTTGATAAAGATGTCACAGAAAGTAAGTTACATTCCCGATGCACTTGACAAC
The DNA here is from genome assembly GCF_048164855.1 of Canis lupus baileyi. Classification (NCBI taxonomy): domain Eukaryota; kingdom Metazoa; phylum Chordata; class Mammalia; order Carnivora; family Canidae; genus Canis; species Canis lupus. The sequence goes on from NC_132876.1 coordinate 84,903,001, forward strand.
ACGGATACCAAGATTCTAGAAACATGTTCTGAATAGGGCGTTAATAAGCTGAATTGAGCACTGCCGAATGATTTGTCCATACGGTAAAAAAAATTCAGACAAAAGCCTTGTTTGACAAAGGGTACACACTAATTCTTGTGTGTCCCCCATGCCCCTTCTCCTTCCTCGTTCATTCATTCTTGGAGAGATCACGCATGCACATCTCTTTCTTGTAAGAATGCCCTTTACTTCAGATTTCTTCCTTCACGTGAGACTCAAGCACATTCCGGACTTTTCCGCGACCATTCCATTTCATTGTGCGTCTGAACAACCCCAGAGTTGGGCACGCTTGGCACGTGGGTCAGGTCAGGCTGTGTGTAGAGGGCGGTTGTGTGCCTTGGAGGATAGCTAACTGTGTCACTGCCCTGGATTGTCTTGATGTCAGTGTCCCCACCCACTCCCCCTTGTGGTGACAATGAAGAGTTTCTTTTTTTTTAATATTTTATTTTATTTTATTATTTTTTTTATTGGAGTTCAATTTGCCAACATATAGCATAACACCCAGTGCTCATCCCATCAAGTGCCCCCCCTCAGTGCCCGTCACTCAGTCACCCCCACCCCCCGCCCACCTCCCTTTCCATGAGAGACTCCTAAGAATGAAGAGTTTCTACAGACCTTGCCAGCTGTTCCCCGGAGGGCTAAATCACCGGCGCGTGGTACCCCATTTCCAAAAATGGCTATGCGATATTCCACTGGCTGGAAATACCAGTATGTCTTAACCCTTCTGCCAGGGATGTACATCGAGGATACCCTGGTCTTTTGATGTCATAAACGGTGCAGCAGTACTTCCCCGTGTACGTTTTCAGTTTGTTCCTCGCAAGCATGTCTGGTCTGCAAGGTAGCTTATTAGACGTGAGGATTCTAGGTCAGCGGCGATGTGCATCTTGAATTTTGACAGCAGATGGCCACTGAGCCAGGTGTTGCCCTGTGCTCACCAGTGTGGTCATGGTCCCTAACACCTGACTTGTCACTTGGGAAGGGTGAGCAGGGGTGGGCTGCTCTGAGAACTCCTCCTGCTGGCAACACATGCCTGTCACTGCCCCTGTGCACACGGTGTGGCCTGGCGTGTGTCGGTCTGCTGGACTGAGTGAACTGCTGCCACGTGTGGCCTGTTGGGGCCCTACGGGTGCCACACATCCCCCAGATCAAAGACCGGCCAGTGTGGGTGGGACAGGAGGAGATCCAGAGCGTAAAGGGTTGGAGTATTGCGCGCGCGCGCTCTCTCTCTCTCTCTCTTCCTCCCTCTCTCTCTCTCTGGTGGGAATCTGGCCACTCAGAAACTTCTGAGCTTCTGTGTGGTGCTGACAAGACCTTTCCTTCTCTACCTCAGTCTGCTGACCGGGTCAGACTCCCACCCTCCTGCTTCCTGTTCCCTTTCGTGATGGAGTAGCCACAATCAGCAGTCTGAGGACTGTGAAGGAAAAACCCAACGCAGCCGTCGCAGTCCTGGAAACAGCCCGGTTCTTCCCACTGTGTCTTTCCTGCCTATCTTTCTCCCGTGTGTCTCCTCCACGCTCACACGGAACACTTTCTCCCCAGAGGTGTCGAAGGTTTGCCCCACCCCCACACAGCTCTCTGCCACAGCAGCTGGGCGTCCTGCCCCGAACTCAGTATTGACACCATCTCTCTGGAGAGAGATCCTAGATCACATCCCACAGGTCGAGGGTTTGGTCCCACCAGACTACCACCCCCCCCCACATGCCCCATCAGATGCCAGCACCAGGCACAGGCTTTCGAGCAGCACGCTATAGATGAGAGGGACCAGTGATCCCCTCCTTGGATTTGATTACTTGCTAGAGTGGCTCGCAGGACTCGGGGGCACAGTTACTTACATTTACTAGTTCATTAAAGGACACGATGAAGGACCCGCATGAATGGCCAGATGAACAGATATATAGGGCAAGCCTGGGAGGGCCCTGAGCTCGAGAGCTTCTGTCCCCATGGACTGGCAAGCATCATCCTCCCGGTATATAGATGTGTTCACCCACCTGGAAGCTCCCCGAATCCCACGCTATTGAGACTTTATGGAGGCTTCAGAGCACAAGTACGATCAATTGTTAACTCCACCTCCAGCTCCCCCCCTCCCAAATCTGGAGAAAGGTGAGTGGGGCTTAAAATCCAGAGCTTCCAATCACAGCTTGGCCTTTCTGGTCACCAGCCCGTCAGCTCAACTAGAGTCACCTCATTAGAACATGAGGTGCTCCTTGTATTCTTCTCACTTGGGGATTTATAAGGGTTTCAGGAGCTCTGCAACAGGGACCTAGAGCAAGGCCTGTATATACTTTGTTACGTCCTAGTCCTGACGGAGGCGCTGTGTTTAGAACCGTTGTCATAGCTCTGTGTCCCCGCGAAGCCTTCTCTGCCAGTCCCAAGCGGAACCGACTTCCTTCTATTCTCTGTTCCCTGTGCTGCATCTGCACCGCCCTCGGACAGCCCCCCTCCGCACCCCCGCCGCCCTCCCTCCCTTTCATAGGTGAGTTTGTAAGTGTTGTGTTCCTCCCTCTACTAGGTGGAAGCTCCTTCCGTTCAGAAGGTGTGTGCTTGTTTTTATCAACCTTTATATCCTCTGGCCGTACCAGCTTGGTCTGTGTTCAGTCAGTGAGCCGAAAGACTGCATTTCCAGAGGAAGATACTTTTGACACCTATTCTGTTTCTTTATAAAGTTTACGATAACTTTGGTTACAGAAACACTCCGTGCACTACATGGTCTCAAATTGCGTAGTGACTGGCAAAGAACAGTTATGTAGAGAAAGGCGGTGCAGTGTCGTGTTGAAACACGTGGGTGCGGAAGGCAGAGCACACGTGTTCTGATCCCTGTATCGGAGCTGTGTGACCCTGGGCAGGCGACTTTCCGCTCTGTGTAAAGCCAATCTGTCCTCATCTGTCGGGGTCTCCTGGGGTGGGAGCCATATTGAGTCTCTTCTACCTGTGGAAGACTTAGGATGGGACATACCGTCCGTTCCCCAAGCCCATCCCTCTGGGCTAATGAGGCCTGTGCTGTTGCAGGAATTGTTGACCTTCAGGGATGTGTGTGTGGACTTCACCCTGGAGGAGTGGCAGCAACTGGACTCGGCTCAGAAGAACCTCTACAGGGATGTCATGCTGGAGAACTACAGCCACCTGGTGTCCGTGGGTGAGGGCGGTCCACAGTGTGACCGGAACACAGCCCACTCGTGTCACCCACTCTGGGGCTTGTGAAGCCCAAGGCTCCCTGCTGAGAAGTCACAGTCCCGATTGCAAACACCTCCCCCCACCCCGCCCCGGGATATGTATGGCTTGCACTCCTCTGTGAATGTTCTGGGCTGAGGGGCAAAGGGCTCTCCTCATGGGGCAGGCTTCGAGGCTGGACCCTCTGCAGTTGGCAAGGCTAGGTCTCGGTTCTGGAACGCCTCTGGCGTTGATAACGACCTCCTGTGTCATTTCCCGTCCTCAGGATACCTAGGTGCCAAACCAGATGTGGTCCTCAGATTGGGACGAGGAGAGGAGGCCGGCATGACAGAGGGAGAGACGCCAACGTGGAAGTATCCAGGTGAGCGGGCGCTGGGCCAGTCAGGCCAGGCCAGGGGACCTAGGAGGTGAGCGAGAGCTGGGTGTCAGGGCCATGCCTGGGAGCTCTTCTCGGCGCCCCGGACTCGGGGACACGACTTGGGTTCGAGGAAACGAGCCGCCGTCATATCCAGGAGCCGCCTGCACCTGCCACCCTCCTGGGGTTCAGACAGTGTGGCCACTGCTGCTGTCAGATGCCATCTCTACCTGCCAGTACCCTGAGCCTTCCCTCTTCCCCGCTCCCCCTCCTTTCTGGAAGGTTTCAGGGTGTTTCTCCTCCCCTGGGCATTGGCTTTTTCCTCAGAAGAGGCACGGCTGTAGGGGTGAGGCTTCCCCTTTATTTGTCATGCTGTGGGCCTCTTACATCTGATGCTCAGAGTTTCTTCAGCCTCAGGGAAGTTATCCTGCCTGACTTGTCGGGGTTGGTGTGGCCCTAAAGCGTTGCTGGCACCCTCTGGCTCTGCCAGGCCAGGCGGCCGCCATGCTCTTCTCTGCGCCCGTGTCGTGCTCGTCAGCGTCTGCCTTCCCGGGACCGTGTCCTCTCTTCTCAGGTCCTCAGTCTCTTCCAGACGTGACTGGACTCTCCACCTGATGTCAGATTCCAGCTCTTACCCATGCCTCCCTCCCACTCACCCATTTTTGTCTTCTGTGTCCTCTCTGTGTCTACTCAGAACACAAGGGACCTAGACAGGACGTTACTCCCAGGCAGCCTGCTTCACGGAGCTTGGCCGCCATCCTGGGCACAGCTGCTCTTTGCCTTGGTCGTGGGTTTGGTTGGTCTGGGTCCCTCGAGCGCTCCACATGCTCTTCAGATGCCGGTCTGCCCCCGTTCCTTGCGCACTCACAGTGGCGTCTCTGTGGGCCTGTCCGAAGACATCTGTCTAGAGCCCTGGGACTACCGGGTGTGCTCTGTGACCTGCAGCCCCGGCTCTAAGCAGGCTCTCGGGGGCCACCTCAGCTTACACATGTGAATCCGCTCTGCACGGGGGTTTGGAGTTTAGCTGCAGAGCCCTGGCTCTACTGCACTCTGGCCCGGCCACGACCCCTCGTGTCTCCCGGACGGCTGCCCCAGAGCCCTCCTCTGCTGGGCTGTGCACCCTCTTCCTCAGGGCCTCCCTGGGCTGGCCCTCACCCACCTCCCTGTAGCTTCTCCCAGGGCTGTGTGGGGGTACGGCGTCCTCTTCATTGCTCCGTCAACCTCATACCCACTGCTGCCTTGCACAGATTCCTCAGGCTTTTTGCTCTCCCCGTGGCATACTTTTCCCTGCCTCCAGGGCTTTCCAGGTATTGAAATGTCCAAGTCCCATTCTCAGTTCAGTGGTGCCCTGGGAGGAGGAAGCGCAAACTCAGAGGCACAGTCCAGTTGCCTCGAGTCCAGTTGCCTTATGTGAAAATCTGTGTCATACTGAAAGTAACCGTGAGCATGCTCATTGTCAGCGCGGGCAGTACAGGAGACGGGTCGCGTCAGCACATCCCCAGCCACACCTCCAAGGGCTGCCTGCCTCTTCTCTCGGTTTCTGTTTGTAATTCTGCTGAGGGTCACCTCCTGGGTCCCGGGAATGCCTTCACACCTGCATTTCTGGAGATTTCTATGTGATCTCCCCTCTATATGGAAAATGAGGATTTAGCTCAGTTACACCGTGGCCTTCTCCTCAGATCTTCGCAATGTCTGTTAAGTTGTTATTTGTAGTTTTCCTGTTACATTTATAAGGGTAACCAGTATATCTAAGGTGCTTTTTTTTTTTTTTTGAAGATTTTATATATTATTTATTTAGAGAGAGCAAGCAAGGGGAGGGGGCAGAGGCATAGGAGGAGAGGGAGAGAGAATCTCAGGTGGACTCTACACTGAGTGTGGAGCCTGACTCGGGCTCTCTATCACGATCTTGAGATCATGACCTCAGCCAAAAGAGGCAGCCCAATAGAGCTGAGCTTCTGTGCCTGCATTCCATCTGGTAGCTTCTTTTAAACGGAGCTATGTGTCTCTGGCTGATTTTCTGCCTGGAACACAGAGCCCTAGAGAGTACCTGCATCTCATTCTTACCCATCCAGGTGTGGGAACATTCGGTAAGTATTTTTTCCTTTTGGAGAAGAGCAGAGGAATGAGGTTCTGTGTCCATCTGCAGCCAGCCGTCAGCAGCTTGGGCTTTGGAGCTCAGAGCCTGGATTTGATTTCTGGCTTCTTTGCTCACTAGCTGTCCCTCTGCGCACTTGACTCAGAGTCTCTTTTTTTTTTTTTTTTTTCCCCTGTTTGTAGAATGGGGCTCATGCTAGAACTTACAGGATTGTTAGAATTTCATGAGTGGATGAATGTAAAGCACCAAGAAGGGTGCCTGGCACCCTGGGAGCTTTCAGTAGATGCTATCACTGTTTTTGTTGTTGACAATAAAATATTTCTTAATACAGTCTTTGTTACCCCAAGGTGTATCACATAGTGACCTGTGGACCCCTCACGATACTCACGCGTAGGCCCACCACCATGTGGAAATGGTTTCAGAAAGCCTCGGGTGGTACTGGTTCTGTGTATTTTGAGTGACGCTCCAGACAGTTCTGATGCCCATGTCCAGTTGAGATCCACTGGTTTCAGTATCCCCTGACAAGGGTTCAAAGGCACAGGGAGACATGGCCAGGCCTCACCCAGGGGCATGGGATCAGGTGGGGTGGGAAGACAGGAGCACGTGGACTCACTACTGGACTCCCTTGTTTTCCCTTTCCCCATTGTTCGAGACTTCAGGCTACTTCGGGACTGCTAATTCCCCTGGGCCCTGGAGGAAGTTTCTGGCAGGTCCCATAAATTCTCTAGTTGTTCTAATGGCGCCTCTGGGTGCCTCAGTTGGTTGGGCTCTTGATTTTGGCTCAGGTCATGATTTTAGGGTCTTGGAATTGAGCCCTATGTCAGGCTGTGCACTCAGCTGGGCACCTGTTCGTCTTCCTCTCCCCCTCCCACTCTCCCTGCTCGTTCTCTGTCTCTCTCAAATAAATAAATCCTAAAAAAAATTCTCTGGTTTTTCTGAGATAAATCTTCTAGGAATGGTTAGTCTCAAGAGTGGCCTCACTATAACCTGAATTTTCCAGTCATGGGGGAGCCCTGGGTAGCTCAGTGGTTTAGCGCCTGCCTTCGGCCCAGGGGCGTGATCCTGGAGTCCCGGGATCGAGTCCCACATGGGGCTCCCTGCATGGAGCCTGCTTCTCCCTCTGCCTGTGTCTCTGCCCATCTCTCTCTCTCTCTCTCTCTCTCTCTCTCTCTGTCTCTCATGAAAAAATAAATAAAATATTTTTTTAAAAATGAATTGTCCCATGTAGTAGTGTGAAGTCTGAAGTTCATCAGAAGGTTGTTGAGCTCTTCAGAGAAAGGTCTTTGCCTTTCTGCGTTTTCCCTGTGTTTTGTTTTCTGTTTTGTTCACTTCTCTTTTACCTTTATTTCCTTTTTTCTACTTACTTTGGGTTTCCTCTGCTGTTCTTTATTTAGTTTCCCCCCCAACATTTTATTATAAAAATTTTCATGCCAAACAAGTGAAAGAATTATAGTTTGAACACCCATAGAATTCCCCCTAGATGCTACAATGTACATTTTGCTGTATTTGCTTTTTCTTCTGTTTGTCTGTGTACTACTAATTCCTCTGTCCTTCCATCAGTCCCTTTTTTTTTAAGATTTTATCTATTTATTCATAGAGACACAGAGAGAGAGGCAGAGACACAGGCAGAGGGAGAAGCTGGCTCCATGCAAAGAGCCCGACGCGGGACCCCACCCGGGGTCTCCAGGACCACACCCCAGGCTTAGGCGGTGCTAAGCCGCTGCGCCACCGGGGCTGCCCAGTCCCTTTTCTTTTTGTGATGAGTTTCATAGTAAGTTTCGGAGATCAGTACACTTCACCCCGAAATACTTCCACAGGCCTGTCATTAACTAGAGGTCACTACTTGTTAATATTGTTTGTCCTTAATGCTTAATAGGTATTTTAATTAAAGGAAATTCATAAGTAGCATCATATGGTATTTGGTTGTATGTGATAAAGTTTTAACATAATCCCCATGTGTATTACTCACATATTTTCGTTTTATATTTATGGTGATGTGACTCTTGTTTTTTTAAGTGAGCTTTATTGAGGTATAATTTATATTTTTTGAAGTTCACCATTGTTAGGTATACAGTTTTGTATATTGAGAAAGTGTTAGTCTTGTAATACCACCAGGTTCAATATATTGGACCTTTGCATTCCCCTAAGGGATCTCTTTGCCCTGTTGTAATTCAACTTCTTTCTCTCATATCTGGGATTTGGACACTTGTCATTTCTATTCTTCTAGTTTTATCCTTTCTGTAATACCTTATAAGTGCCTCTTACGGTAAATAACCTTATGTGTGTTGCTTTTTTCACTTACCTTAATGACTTTTAAGTTCATCCATGTTTGATGTATTATCAGCATTTTGTCCTTTTCAAAGGTGAATAATGTTATATCTGTTTGTTTTATTAAGCAGTTTACACACTTTAGAATTTTTAAAAATTTTTGGTTACTAAAGGAAGCCTGTATGAACCTTCATGTTCAGCTGTTTGGACATGTTTTCATCTTCTTGGGTAAATATCTTGACTGGGATTGTTTGGTCTTATGGTAAATGTATGTTTAACTTCACAAGACATCATCACACCGGTTCCCTGCATGGCTGACCATTTTTGTCGACCAACAACAACATGGGAGTTCTAGGTGTTTTACATCCTTGCTAGCTCTTGGTATTACGAACATGGTTAGTCTTTCTAGTAGCTGTGTTGGAGCATCTCATTTTGATTTTAATTTGCATTTCTCCAATAACTAATGTTTAGCGTCTTTTCATGTGCCTATTTGCCATCTGCATATCTTGGGTGAACTGTTTGCCATAATGTTTTGCCATTTTTGTTGCTATGCAATGTTTAAGAGTTCTTCATATATTCTGGATGCAAGTCTTTTATCAGCGCCGTGTTTTCCACATATTTACTCCCAAACTGTGGTTTGTTTTTAATAATGTCTTTCAAAACAAGACATTCTTTTGATAATGCCCTATTTATCAAGCTTTTCTTTTATGATTCATGCCTTTTGTGCCCTATTAAACAATTCTCTAATCGATGGTAACAAAGAGCTTCTCATATGATTTCATTCAGAAGATTTACAATTTTAGCTCTTATATTTAGGCCAATGGACATAACGAGAGAAGTATTTCTTACCAGGTGTGAGGTAAGGATCAGTGTTCTTTTTTTTAAGATTATTTATCCGTTTGACACAGAGAGAAAGAGAGAGCATGTGCATGCGTGTGTGCCCACAAGCAGTGGGAGTGGCAGGGAAAGGGAGAAGCCGGCTCCCCACCAAGCAGCTTGATGCAGGGCTTGATCCCAGGACACTGCGATCATGACCTGAGTCAAAGGCAGATGCTTACTTAATGGACTCAGCCACCCAGGTGCCCCTCAATGTTCTTTTGTGTGTGTGTGTGCATATTCAGTTATTCCAGCAGCATTTTTGAAAAGACTGTATTTCCTCTATCAGTTTACCTGGGCCCCTTGTTGAAAACAGTTGAGCGACAGGTCTACACGCCTATACCACACTTCTTAATTACTAAAGCCTTACATTAAATGTTCAGATGAAGTGGTATGAATCTTCCAACTTTGTTCTTCCTTTTCATAATGTTTTGGCTATTCTGGGTCCTTGATATCTTCATGTAAATTTTAGCATCAGCTTGTCAGTTTCTACATAATAGCCTGCGGGAATTTTCTTTGGGATTGAACTGAATCTGTGGATCATTGAAATACTAACAATATTGAGTCTTCCAATTCACGAACATGATATCTCTCTCAATTTATTTTGGTCTTTTAAAATCTCTCTCAGGAATATTGTAGTTTTGAATGCATGAGTCTTACATAGGAAATGCAGTTGCAATTTAAATATTCTATTTTCAACATACTTTTAAAAATATTTATTTGTTAGAGAGAGAGAGCAAGAGAGAAAGAGTGGGTGAGTAGCAGACAGAAGGAAAGGGAGAAGCACTCCCTGCCCAGCAGGGAGCCCAATAGTCCAGGATTGTGACCTGAGCCCAAGTCAGACCTGAGCCAAAGTCGGCTGCTTAACCAACTGAGCCACTCAAGTGCCCCTCAACATATTTATTTTTATTTTTTAACATATTTATTTTTTGACAATATCTCCTTAATCTATTTTTTTTAGTTTAATAGTTGCTCTAGGGATTAAGATCTGGTGTGTAAGTTAACCTTTTACATTTTACTTAGACTTACATTTTATTTTTTGTTTTAATAATTTTTAATTTTGATATAGTTTCAAATTTATAGAAAATTTCAAGATTAATACCAGAAGCTTCTATAGACTCTGCCCAGATTCACGAGTTGGTTGCATTTCACCCCGTTTGGTTTGTCATGTTCTGTGTCTACATCTATTTATTATCTATATGCATATACTTATATTTAAATCCATTTATTCTGAACCATTTAAGACTGGAGGCACAATGTTCCTTCACCCATTAACACATCACCATATATTTTCTAAAAACCAGTATTCTCTTGTATAACCCACTGCTGTTATCACAATTGGGAACTTTCACGTTGATATGGTTCTCATATCTAACACACTGTGTTCAAATGTCACCAGCTGTTCCAGTGATGTCCCACTGGGGGGCCTTTGCAACACAGGTTGCCATGGCAACATTTTTTTTTAAATAGTCAAAACTACAAATTTATTTATTTTTTAATAATAAATTTATTTTTTATTGGTGTTCAATTTGCCAACATATAGAATAACACCCAGTGCTCATCCCGCCAAGTGCCCCCCTCAGTGCCCGTCACCCATTCACCCCCACCTCCCGCCCTCCTCCCCTTCCACCACCCCTAGTTAGTTTCCCAGAGTTAGGAGTCTTTATGTTCTGTCTCCCTTTCTGATATTTCTTACCCATTTCTTCTCCCTTCCCTTCTATTCCCTTTCAATATTATTTATATTCCCCAAATGAATGAGAACATATAATGTTTGTCCTTCTCCGATTGACTCATTTCACGCAGCATAATACCCTCCAGTTCCATCCACGTTGAAGCAAATGGTGGGTATTTGTCGTTTCTAATGGCTGAGTAATCCATTGTATACATAAACCACATCTTCTTTATCCATTCATCTTTCGATGGACACCGAGGCTCCTTCCACAGTTTGGCTATTGTGGACATTGCTGCTATAAACATCGGGGTGCAGGTGTCCCGGCGTTTCATTGCATCTAAATCTTTGGGATAAATCCCCAACAGTGCAATTGCTGGGTGGTAGGGCAGGTCTATTTTTAACTCTTTGAGGAACCTCCACACAGTTTTCCAGAGTGGTTGCACCTTCACATTCCCACCAACAGTGTAAGAGGGTTCCCTTTTCTCCACATCCTCTCCAACATTTGTGGTTTCCTGCCTTGTTAATTTTCCCCATTCTCACTGCTGTGAGGTGGTATCTCATTGTGGTTTTGATTTGTATTTCCCTGATGGCAAGTGATGCAGAGCATTTTCTCATGTGCATGTTGGCCATGTCTATGTCTTCCTCTGTGAGATTTCTCTTCATGTCTTTTGCCCATGTCATGATTGGATTGTTTGTTTCTTTGGTGTTGAGTTTAATAAGTTCTTTATAGATCTTGGAAACTAGCCCTTTATCTGATACGTCATTTGCAAATATCTTCTCCCATTCTGTAGGTTGTCTTTTAGTTTTGTTGACTGTATCCTTTGCTGTGCAAAAGCTTTTTATCTCGATGAAGTCCCAATAGTTCATTTTTGCTTTTGTTTCTTTTGCCTTCGTGGATGTATCTTGCAAGAAGTTACTGTGGCTGAGTTCAGAAAGGGTGTTGCCTGTGTTCTCCTCTAGGATATTGATGGAATCTTGTCTCACATTTAGATCTTTCATCCATTTTGAGTTTATCTTTGTGTATGGTGCAAGAGAGTGGTCTACTTTCATTCTTCTGCATGTGGATGTCCAATTTTCCCAGCACCATTTATTGAAGAGACTGTCTTTCTTCCAATGGATAGTCTTTCCTCCTTTATCGAATATTAGTTGACCATAAAGTTCAGGGTCCACTTCTGGGTTCTCTATTCTGTTCCATTGATCTATGTGTCTGTTTTTGTGCCAGTACCACACTGTCTTGATAACCACAGCTTTGTAGTACAACCTGAAATCTGGCATTGTGATGCTCCCAGCTATGGTTTTCTTTTTTAAAATTGCCCTGGCTATTCGGAGTCTTTTCTGATTCCACACAACCTTTAAAATAATTTGTTCTAACTCTCTGAAGAAAGTCCATGGTATTTTGATAGGGATTGCATTAAACGTGTAAATTGCCCTGGGTAACATCGACATTTTCACAATATTAATTCTGCCGATCCATGAGCATGGAATATTTTTTCCATCTCTTTGTGTCTTCCTCAATTTCTTTCAGAAGTGTTCTATAGTTTTTAGGGTATAGATCCTTTACCTCTTTGGTTAGGTTTATTCCTAGGTATCTTATGCTTTTGGGTGCAATTGTAAATGGGATTGACTCCTTCATTTCTCTTTCTTCAGTCTCATTGTTAGTGTATAGAAATGCCATTGATTTCTGGGCATTGATTTTGTATCCTGCCACGCTACCAAATTGCTGTATGAGTTCTAGCAATCTTGGGGTGGAGGCTTTTGGGTTTTCTATGTACAGTATCATGTCATCGGCAAAGAGGGAGAGTTTGACTTCTTCTTTGCCAATTTGAATGCCTTTGATGTCTTTTTGTTGTCTGATTGCTGAGGCCAGGACTTCCAGTACTATATTGAATAGCAGTGGTGAGAGTGGACATCCCTGTCTTGTTCCTGATCTTAGGGGAAAGGCTCCCAGTGCTTCCCCATTGAGAATGATATTTGCTGTGGGCTTTTCATAGATGGCTTCTAAGATGTTGAGGAATGTTCCCTCTATCCCTACACTCTGAAGAGTTTTGATCAGGAATGGATGCTGTATTTTGTCAAATGCTTTCTCTGCATCTAATGAGAGGATCATATGGTTCTTGGTTTTTCTCTTGCTGATATGATGAATCACATTGATTGTTTTACGAGTGTTGAGCCAGCCTTGTGTCCCGGGGATAAATCCTACTTGGTCATGGTGAATAATTTTCTTAATGTACTGTTGGATCCTATTGGCTAGTATCTTGTTGAGAATTTTTGCATCCATGTTCATCAGGGATATTGGTCTGTAATTCTCCTTTTTGGTGGGGTCTTTGTCTGGTTTTGGAATTAAGGTGATGCTGGCCTCATAGAACGAATTTGGAAGTACTCCATCTCTTTCTATCTTTCCAAACAGCTTTAGGAGAATAGGTATGGTTTCTTCTTTAAACGTTTGATAGAATTCCCCTGGGAAGCCATCTGGCCCTGGACTTTTGTGTCTTGGGAGGTTTTTGATGACTGCTTCAATTTCCTCCCTGGTTATTGGCCTGTTCAGGTTTTCTATTTCTTCCTGTTCCAGTTTTGGTAGTTTGTGGCTTTCCAGGAATGCATCCATTTCTTCTAGATTGCCTAATTTATTGGCGTATAGCTGTTCATAATATGTTTTTAAAATCGTTTGTATTTCCTTGGTGTTAGTAGTGATCTCTCCTTTCTCATTCATGATTTTATTAATTTGAGTCTTCTCTCTCTTTTTTTTAATAAGGCTGGCTAATAGTTTATCTATCTTATTAATTCAATTCTTTCAAAGAACCAACTCCTGGTTTTGTTGATCTGTTCCACAGTTCTTCTGGTCTCGATTTCGTTGAGTTCTGCTCGAATCTTAATTAACTCTTCTTCTGCTGGGTGTAGGATCTATTTGCTGTTTTTCCTCTAGCTCCTTTAGGTGTAAGGTTAGCTTTTGTATTTGAGTTCTTTCCAGTTTTTGAATGGATGCTTGTATTGCAATGTATTTCCCCCTTAGGACTGCTTTTGCTGCATCCCAAAGATTTTGAACGGTTGTATCTTCATTCTCATTAGTTTCCATGAATCTTTTTAATTCTTCCTTAATTTCCTGGTTGACCCTTTCATCTTTTAGCAGGATGGTTCTTAACCTCCACGTGTTTGAGGTCCTTCCAAACTTCTTGTTGTGATTTAGTTCTAATTTCAAGGCATTATGGTCTGAGAATATGCAGGGGACGATCACAATCTTTTGGTATCATTTCAGACTCGATTTGTGACCCAGTATGTGGTCTATTCTGGAAAAAGTTCCATGTGCACTTGAGAAGAATGTATTCAGTTGAGTTTGGATGTAAAGTTCTGTAGATATCTGTGAAATCCATCTGGTCCAGTGTATCATTTAAAGCTCTTGTTTCTTTGGAGATGTTGTGCTTAGAAGACCTATCAAGGGTAGAAAGAGCTAGATTGAAGTCACCAAGCATAAGTGTATTATTATCTAAGTATTTCTTCACTTTGGTTATTAATTGATTTAAATATTTGGAAGCTCCCACATTCGGGGCATATATATTGAGGATTGTTAGGTCCTCTTGTTGGATAGATCCTTTAAGTATGATATAGTGTCCCTTTTCATCTTTCACTACAGTCTTCGGAGTAAATTTTAGTTTATCTGATATAAGGATGGCTACCCCTGCTTTCTTTTGAGGACCATTTGAATGGTAAATGCTTCTCCAACCTTTTATTTTCAGGTTGTAGGTGTCCTTCTGTCTAAAATGAGTCTCTTGTAGACAGCAAATAGATGGGTCCTGCTTTTTTATACAGTCTGAAACCCTGCGCCTTTTGATGGGGTCATTAAGCCTGTTCACGTTCAGAGTTACTATTGACAGATATGAGTTTAGTGTCATCATGATATCTATTCAGTCTTTGTTTTTGTGGATTGTTCCACTGAACTTCTTCTTAAAGGGGAATTTTAAGAGTCCCCCTTAAAATTTATTGCAGAGCTGGTTTGGAGGTCACATATTCTTTCAGTTCCTGCCGGTCTTGGAAGCTCTTTATCTCTCCTTCCATTTTGAATGAGAGCCTTGCTGGATAAAGTATTCTTGGTTGCATGTTCTTCTCATTTAGGTCCCTGAATATATCTTTCCAGTCCTTTCTGGCCTGCCAGGTCTCTGTGGAGAGGTCTGCTGTTACCCTAATACTCCTCCCCATAAAAGTCAGGGATTTTTTGTCTCTTGCTGCTTTAAGGATCTTCTCTTTATCTTTGGAATTTGCAAGTTTCACTATTAAATGTCGAGGTGTTGAACAGTTTTTATTAATTTTAGGGGGGGAATCTCTCTATCTCTTGGATCTGAATGCCTGTTTCCCTTCCTAGATTAAGAAAGTTTTCAGCTAGGATTTGTTCAAATACATATTCTGGCCCTCTGTCCCTTTCGGCACCCTTGGGAACCCCAATTAAACGTAGGTTTTTCTTCCTCAGGCTGTCGTTTATTTCCCTTAATCTATCTTCATGGTCTTTTGTTTGTCTCTTTTTTCCTCAGTTTCCCTCTTTGCCATCACCTTGTCTTCTATGTCACTCACTTGTTCTTCCATCTCGTTAACCCTCGTCGTTAGGACTTCTAGTTTGGATTGCATCTCATTCAATTGATTTTTAATTTCTGCCTGATTGGATCTAAATTCTGCAGTCATGAAGTCTCTTGAGTCCTTTATGCTTTTTGTCTAGAGCCACCAGTAGCTGTATAATTGTGCTTCTGAATTGGCTTTCTGACATTGAATTGTAATCCAGATTTTGTAACTCTGTGGGAGAGAGGACTGTTTCTGATTCTTTCTTTTGAGGTGAGGTTTTCCTTCTAGTCATTTTGCTCAGTGCAGAGTGGCCAAAAACAAGTTGTATTGGGAAAAGGAGAAAAAGAGAGGAGACAAAGAAGGAAAGAAAAGAGAAAAAGAGAAAAAGAAAAAAGAAAAAAAGAGAAGAAAAAGAGAAAGAAAAAGAAAGAAAGGGAAAAAAGGGTGGGGGAAGCAAACAGAAATCAAAAAGCAAAAAAAAAAAAAAAACCAAACAAACAAAAAACAGGGGGGAGTATCTTCTGTTTCTGTATACTTTAAGTCCCTTGACTTCCCCTGGAACTTGTCCTTCTAGCTGGTCTTCTGGGGGAGGGGCCTGTTGTGCTGATTTTCAGGTGTTAGCACTTGGGGGAGCTGCTCTTCCCCCTGCTGGTGCAGGGCTCAGTGGGGGTTGTTTAACCCGTGAGGCCCCAGGAGGAACAACCCCAGTGGAGGGGCCAGCTCCGGAGCCCTGGATTCAGCTCCCACAGTTAACTATGGAGCTCTCTGTCTGCAGGGCCTGGAAGTTCCGGGGGCGGGGCCGCTTATCTGCTCAGCTCAGGGCAGGAACGTCCTTGTGGTCCTGGGCCCTTCCGGCCTCTGCCTGTCCCGTGGGGAAGGCCGCATCCTGAGCTGTGTCCCCGCGCCCTGGGCTCCCGGGCCTGCGCTGTTGGATTCGTGGTCCCACGCGCAGCCCCCTCAACGGAGCCCCGGCCTGAGCCCCTCCGAGCTGCTCCCGGAGCCGCGCAGCCCCCTCCGCACGGAGCCTCTTCCTCTGCTGGAGCCGCCTCGGAGCTGCTCCGGGGGCGCGCAGCCCCCTCTCCGCGGAGCCGCCGCCCGAGCCCCTCTGAGCTGCTCCCGGGTCCCCCGCGCTGTAGCCCTTAGGGAGCTCGGCGTACTCTCCTGGGCGCTCAGGAGTCTGTTAGTGTCCCAGGGAGCCTGAGGGCATCCCCGCCCTCCTAGGGTCTTGCTCTAACTCCTTGCGGGCGCCTTTCCACCCGGGAAGATTGGTGAAGCTCCTGCTTCTCCGGGACGGGGCTCTCCTGTCCTGGGGGCGCTCGCCCCGGCCTTAGCCCGGCTCCTCGCAGGGCCCCTCCCCCTTGGATGCCTTTTGTTTATTTCTCCCCCCCCCCCCCCCGTCTTCCTACCTTGATAGAAGCACGAACTCTTCTCACTGTAGCATTCCAGCTGTTCTCTCTTTAAATCTCAGGCCGAATTCGTAGATTTTCAGGATGATTTGAAGGTTATCTAGGTAATTTGGTGGGGACAGGTAATTTGGGGACCCTACTCTTCCGCCATCTTGCCCCTCCCTCTGTTATAGTTTTCAAATGCATTATATCTATATACATTTTAACCTCCTAGACAATGTTACAGTTGTTGCTTTCAACTATCATATATACCAAAGAATTCAAAAGGAAAAAATAATCTGTTATACTTGCCAAGATATTTTACCATTTCTGCTGCTTGTTATTTATTCCTGAAGTTCTGTGCTTCCCTCTGATATTATTTCCCTTCACTCTGAAGATCCTGTATCATTTCTCTTAGAACAAATCTACTGGTGACAATGTCTTTTGTTTTCCTTGTGTGAATGTTTAAATTTCATCTTCATTGTTGAAGGATATTTTTGCTGGATATAGAATTCTGGGTTGACATTTCTTTACCTTTAGTATTTTTAAGGTGCTCTAATATTGAGCTGCCTGGGTGGCTCAGTCAGTTAAGTATCCAACTCTTGATTTTGACTCAAGTCATGATTTCAGAGTTGTGAGATAGAGCCCTATATGGGGCTCCCCTCTGGGCATGGATCCTGCTTAAGATTCTCCCTCTCCTTCTCCCAGTGCCCTTCCCCCCTCCCTCTAAAAAAAATTCTGAAAGCAAAAAGAAAGGCCATTATCTTCTAGCCTGTGTTGTTTCTGATAACAACTTCACAGACATTTGAATCATTGTTTCCTCATAGGCAGTGTGCTTTTGTTCAAGATTTTTTTTCAAGTTTGCTTTCCAGCAATTTGATTGTAATAATTCTGGGGGTTTCTTTGAGTTTGTTGTTTCTGGTGTGCTAAGTTTCTTGGATGTGCAAATTTATGTCTTTCTCTAAATTTGGAAATTAAAAATTATTTTAATTAATATTTAAGTATTTAAAGATTTGAGAGAGAGAGAGAGCTAGAGAGGGAGCATGAGTATGGGGAGGAGCAGAGTCAGAGGGAGAAGCAGACTCCGTTGCTGAGGAGGTAGCTCAAGCGGGACTTGATCCCAGGACTCTGGGATCATGACCTGAGCAGAAGGCCAATGTTTAACTAACAGAGCCACCCAGGTGCCCCCATATTTGGACATTTTTTGGCCATTATTTCCTCAGATCTTTTTTTTTTTTTTTTCTGCAGTGGTCTCTTTTCCTTTGAGGGTTCTAATGACATGAATGTTGGGCCTTTTGATATTGTCCCACAGGTATCTGATACTGTTTTTCCTTTTATTTTTCCCAGTCGTTTTTCTCTCTATTCCACAGATTGGCAGGTCAGATCATCTTTGTCAGTTTAACTCCAAGTTCATTGACTCTTGCCTCTGTCATTGCCATTCTAAGTCCCTCCCATGAGTTGGTTTTTAAATTTCAGATCATTTTGTTTTTTAGTTGTAAATTCCAATTTCTTTTTTACAGTTTCTATCCCTCTTGAGAACTTCTATTTATCCATTTATTTCATGTATATTTACCTTTATCTCATAGAGCTTAGTTTTAGTAGTTGCTTAAATGTCTGATAATTCTAGTACCTGAGTGATCTCAGGACTGGCATCAGTTGATTGTCTTTTCCCTTACGAATTGGTCACCTTTTGCTGGTTGTTTGTTATATTGAATAATTTTGGATTCTATCCTAGCTATTGGAGATTGTTTTGTTGTTTTTAATCTTTTTTTGTTACATAATAGGCCTGGTTAGATTCAGACCACCTGTTTTGTCTCACCTCCTATGGGCATTAATTTCATCTAGTTCAGATTTGAGCCATTGCCATGCTTCTTTGAATCTTTCCTGTGTATGCACCATTCAGGGGTTAGTTTGAGACTTGAGTGGTGATTTAAGTCTTTGTGCAATTATCAAAGACTTTGCTGTCCTGCTTTGGGTCTGTCTCATGCATTTGTTACTCTGACTTGAACTGTGATTTAGATCTTAGTTTAGTTCACTTCTTAAAGCTTTGGTGTGAGGCTTTTCTTGCCTTTGCATGCATAGCCCTTGGACGAGCTCAGGACTTGTGGAGGTACCATGGGGACAAAGTTTTGCAATAGGATAAGGGAGAACAAAAGGGAGACTCACTCTATGAGCTGCTTCTCTACCTTTTAACTCTCCTTCAGAGACTGTCTGCTTTTATTTATTTCTCAGAACCTTCAAGTAGTTGCTTTACATATTTTGTCCAGAGCTTTTTCCTTGCAAGAATCAGTAAGAGAGGCTGTTGTAGATCTCCATTGTGGCCGGTAATGGAAACCTTGATTTTATTCATTCTCACTTTTTTCTTTGTAATTTCTGTCCTGCTAGTTTGAATTGAATTTTTTCCTTTTCTGGTTTCATAAAGTAAAAGCTTAGATCATTACTTTGACAGCTTCCTTTTCTAATGTAGACATTGGGAGAGCTATAACTGTCTCTGAGTACTGATTTAGCTGTTTTCACCCCCTTTGTTATGGTGTAATTGACATATAAGAAATTGCACATCCTTATGTGCACGATCTGGTAAGTTTTGACATGCACATCCATGAATCTATCACCACAATCAAGATAACAAAGTCATAGAATATGTTGGGAAGGATTTCCTCCCTCTTCAGTTCTATGGAAGAATTTGTATAGACATTGGTATTACTTTTTCCTTAAGTGTTTAGTAGAATTCTCCAGTGAAGTTGCCTGGGCCTGGAGTTTTCTTTATGGAAGGGCTTTATACTACAATTTCAATATCTTTAATAGATATTGGTTTATTCATATTATTTATTCTTTTTAAAAGATTTTATTTATTTATTCATGAGAGAGACACAGAGAGAGGCACAGACACAGGCAGAGAGAGAAGCAGGCCCCATGCAGGGAGCCTGACGTGGGACTCGATCCCGGGTCTCCAGGATCATACCCTGGGCTGAAGGCGGTGCTAAACCACTGAGCCACCCAGGCTGCCCCATATTATTTATTATTATTTATTCTTTTTTTTTAAAGATGTATTTATTTATTTATGATAGACACACACACAGACAGAGAGAGAGGCGCAGAGACACAGGCAGAGGGAGAAGCTCCACGCCAGGAGCCTGACGCAGGATCCATGCCGGGAGCCCGACGCGGGACTCAATCCTGGGACTCCAGGATCGCACCCTGGGCCAAAGGCAGGCGCCAAACCGCTGAGCCACCCAGGATTCCCCATATTATTTATTCTTGAATGAGCTTTGGTCATTTGTGTCTTTCAAGGAGTTCATCTGTTTTACCTAGGTTGTCAAACTTACTGGCATAAAGGTGTTCTTAATATTCTTTCATTATATTTTTAATTTCTGAGGGTCATTGGGTAGCCTCACTCTAATTGTATTTTTTTAAGATTTTATTTATTTATTTATTCATGAGAGACACATAGAGAGAGGCAGCGACAGATGAGGGAGAAGCAGGCTCCCTGCAGGGAACCTGATGCGGAAGTCAATCCCAGGACCCCAGGATCACGCCCTGAGCTGAAGGCAGATGCTCAACCACTGAGCCACCCAGGCATCCCACCTCTCTTTAGTTTTAAAAGTTCAGTCACGTGTAGTGGTGAAAACTATGAACTTCACTGAAAGGGAAATCTCTCCTCCAATGAATGCCTGCTTCACTGCTTCGGGCTGGGCATTTTTAGTAGCAAAAGAAGCATGTTCCACTTTTTCTTTCTTTACTCTCCTCATCAGCGCTTCCTTCTTCCTCTTATCCCCTACTCGACAACTAGGCCATCTCTCGCTCCCTGGCTGAAGCAAGTGAGGAAGGAAAAAAATACGAAGGATAAAAATACTTTGTCCGAACTGATCAAGATGTAATCTGATGCTGGTACCCTTGGCACATGGCAGATTCTGAAGACTGATGCTTCTTCCTATCCTTGGCACTTTGATGGTTTCCCTGGAGATGCTTGGCTAGGGCCGTGATCGCAGTTTTCTCATCATAGGCATCTGGATGCTGGCAGGAAGCCTTCTTTCCAAAGTAGCCCAGTCCTGTTCACATCCAGAGGGGCCACATCTGGCTTAGAGAGAGAGAGAGAGAGAGAGAGAATGTATGTGTTTGTATGTGTGTCCCTGTGTGTCTGTGTGTCCATGTCTGTGCACCTTGACCTCTATACCCCCTATGCAACCTCTTTACTACCACAGACTGCCTCCATCCACCTGGCACCTATAGTTTTTCTAGGTGCAAATTAGGTGCCAAGCTCTAATGTGTTTACCCAAACTCTAGCAGACATGTATCAAGCAAGTTGTCTCCTTGAAGTCCTTACTAGGTTAGGGGTCAGGTGGACATACTCCACCCACTCATGTTGTTGAAGAGAGAAAATGCTGCCACTTTCCTGCAGCCCTCCCAGAAACAGTCTTCATCTTCAGCTTCTTCAACCTTAACCTCTTAGACTTTTCAGGTATATGTTAGTGCTGAGGGACATTGAGTGGTTGTAACCTGCTCTTTTTAAGTCCTGCAAGGGTGTCTGGACTGGAGAAGCACTTGGTAGGATTTTATTATCAGGCTTTGAAACAGAAAGAGTGTACTTTTTTTTCTTTTTTGGTCTTGTGATGAGAACTTTTAAGATTTACTTTCTTAGCTGCTTTCTAATATATATTACTATTATTATTTATTATTATTATTTTAAAGATTTTATTTATTCATGAGAGACACAGAGAGAGAGAGGCAGAGACATAGGCAGAGGGAGAAGCAGGCTCCCTGCAGGGAGTCCAATGTGGGACTCAATCCCAGAATCCTGGAATCAGGACCTGAGCCAAAGACAGATGCTCAACCACTGAGCCACCCAGCTTCCCCTATAATACAGTATTATTATTAAGTATAGTCACCTTGCTTTATGTGGATTTATTAATGATAAAATAGATATTTTACTTTGATGAAATATGAAATAATTATGGCATTTGTGTTACAAACAACATGCTTCTCAAATATAAAGATGTAAATGGAGAAACAAAGCCACGAATGGTCCAAGTTTACCGTACCACTCTCAGAAATGATTATCCATAGCCTAACATTATAAAGTATTACAGTATAATATTATAATACAGCTAGGTTTCAGAAATATTTACATCTGACAAAAAATAGAATTTACATTCTTTTTAAAGTCTTATGGAACAATTACAAAAATCTCTTTGGCTACAAAAAAATCTCTAAAATTTCTCCTAAGTAGAGTTTCAATGCTTTACATTTTCTGGGCATAATATAACTCTAGTTTAATGGGAAAAAGAGAAAGTAGTAAAATAAACCTACCTAATTTGCAATAAACATTCTTCCTGGGCAGATGACCAAAAAAAACAAAAAAACAAAACAAAAACACCAAAATTGAACTTAAAAAAACAAAACAAAACAATGTAAAGAATCTATCAGTACCTTATGACAACAGAAAATCACACACAGACATAGACACACATACACTGATGTTCATCATAAAATTGAGGACAACCTGGGTGGCTCAGCGGTTTAGCACTGCCTTCAGCCCAGGGCATGATCCTGGAGACCCGGGATCGAGTTCCACATCGGGCTCCCTGTGTGGAGCCTGCTTCTCCCTCTGCCTATGTCTCTGCCTCTCTCAATCTCTGTCTCGTCTCTCATGAATAAATAAAATCTTTAAAAAATACTCTTCCTTTTTAAATTTAAATTCAGTTAGCCAACATATTAGTTGGCTAACATCATTAGTTTCAGATGTAGCATTCAGTGATTCATCAATTGCATATAACACCCAGTGCTCATTGCATCATGTGCCCCCCTTAATGCCTATCACTCAGTGACCCCATCCCCCTACCCACCTCCCCTTCAGCTTTACATGAGTTTTAATATCATGTTAAACCAATTCCCCAAGAGTATGGGTTGCAGCTGGGTGGGCAGATAGACCTTCCTGAAATACACACACACACACACACACACACACACACACACACACACACACAATGGAATATCACCCAGCCATCAAAAAGAATGAAATCTTGCCATTTGGAACAGCATGGATGGAACTAGAGGGTATTATGCTATGTGAAACGAGTCAGAGAAAGACAAATACCATACAATCTTACTCGTATGTGGAATTTAAGAAACAAAACAGATGAACATAGGAGAAGGGAAAGAAAAAGAGAGGGAGGCAAACCATAAGAGACTCTGTACTAGAGAACAAACTGAAGGCTGTTGGAGGGGAGGGGGGCAGATATGCTAAACAGCAATGGGGATTAAGGAGGGCATTTGTGATGAGCACACTGGGTGTATATATAAATGATGGATCACTAAATTCTACTCCTGAAATCAATACTATACTACATGTTTACTAAGTAGAACTTAAATCAAAACTTTAAAAAAAATGGATGCCTGGATGGCTCAGTTGGTTAAATATCTTCCTTTGGCTCTAGTCATGATCCCAGGGTCCTGGGTTCGAGCTCCACATTAGGCTCCCTGCTTAACAGGGAGCCTGCTTCTCCCTCTCCCTCTGTTTGTGCGCTCTCTCTCTTTTATTTGAAAGAGAGAGAGCTCAAATAAATAAATAAAACCTTAAAAAAAATAGAGGTGGATGCTATGAAAGCATAGAGGGGAGGAAGTAATAACCTTGCCCAAATCTTTTCACAAACTCCCCCACTGAAAAACGGTATGTGTCTCTCATTTTGTTCTAATTGTCTTTGGAAAACAAAGCTGATTTTTAAAAATACAATTTAATATGGTTCCCCTTTAACGGGGTTAATATATATTTATTGTGTATTACTATGTTAGTATTTCTTCTTTCTTGTATTTTCTATATATCCTGCTTCTTCTTTACCTCTTTTTTTTTTAAAGACTTTATTTATTTTAGAGAGCAAGAGTGAGTGGAGAGGTAAGGGCAGAGGGAAAGGGAGAGAATCCCAAGCAGACTCTGCTGAGCATGGAACCCAATGTGTGGAGCTCAACACAACCTGAGCCAAAATCAAGAGTTGGATGCCCAACCAACTGAGCCACCTAGGTGCCCCTCTTTACCTCTTTTCTCTTGCCTTTACTGCATTTTTTACCCCCACCCCCATTTTTTCCCTTTGGTTATTTTCCTCCTGAAAAATTCAAGTACCAAGCATTATTCTCAGCCAGACATTGTATGTGGCCAATTCCCTGCCTTTTCTTGTCCACAGACATCTTTATTTTTGTCATCTTTTCCTGTGATCATCTATCTGGGGATAGAATTCTAAGATGACACCAAGCTTCTCTCCGGACTTTTAAGTACATTGTTTAATCTTTTAGTTTCTTTTATTGCTGATGAAGTCTGATGTTGAGCTCATTGTTTCTTTACAGCAATTCTAAAAATTTCTCTGTGGCAGCTTCCCATATGTACTTTCTGAATTGAAAGTTCTGTGGTTCCACTGAACTCTGTCCAGGTTCAGTTTTGCTCTTATTTACCACACTCAGGACTCTGGACATTCAGTGGTAGGATGTGTACCTTTCTTCCATCCAGAAAACTATCGGTCATTGTCTCTTCAAATATAGCCTAGTTCAGAGGTCACCAAGACCACTACCATATTTAGAGATTTTTGAGGACTCGTGGGACTGGGCAGATAGTTGCATCCATAGCTACAATTTCTTACAGCAATGTAGTAAGGAGATTCCACTAAATCCAAAGGGAAAAGACACTAGCAGAGGCTGGATGAATCCACAAATAGGATTCCTTATGCTTGCTCTCTCCCTCCCAGGAGATCTAGGGTCATCCAGGGCACTCTTCTCCCAGCAGAGAAGCTGCAACAACATATGTGCCCAGGGAAGCCCATTAGAAACTCCACACTGCCAGTTGTTCTGCCTAGCATGTATACCCAAATTTCAGACTCACAGAAGGAAAGGAGATGTGCCGCATAAATCACATTGTTTGTATAAGCAGCCTCATCAGTTAGGGAATGGTGGAGACGTTCTTGATCTCCCAAGTTCCCAGATGTCAGCCAGGGTCCAGCCTTGCAAGCTAGCCTTTCTCAGTATGGCAGTCTCAGGGCTGTCCTGTTAACCCTTTTCTTGGCATGTTGCCCTGTCCCTTTTTCTCCAACCTTTCTGTTTGGATTTTCTATTAATCCCATGTTGGAGCTTAACATTTTTCTGTTTGTCTTGCCATATTTCCATTTTGTTAGCTCTTTATGCCACATTTTGGGTGATTTCCTAAGATCTCTCAGCCGATTCATTAAATTTGTCTTTATCTGTGACTAATCTACTGTTCAACCTCTCTATTTAGAGTTTTAAGAATGCCTATATTTTCTTTTATGCTTCCTTTCTCGTGTTCTCCCTCTTACCCCATAATATAGCTCTTAAACCCTGTTTCATTGAATATTTGAAATATACTTATTAAAAAATATTTATTTTTTCATGAGAGACAAAGAGAGAGAGAGAGGCAGAGACACAGGCAGAGGGAGAAGCAGGCTCCATGCAGGGGGCCCGACATGGGACTCGATCCTGGGTCTCTAGGATCATGCCCTGGGCCAAAGGCAGCACTAAACTGCCTGGCCACCAGGGCTGCCCGAAATATACTTATTTTAAAGTCCAGATTATTCTGTTAGCTACAGTTTTAGGAATGGGAGTATCTTTAGTGTATCTGCTGATTATCTCTGAAGATGCTTAATTTCTTTGTGAGGTTTAAATTATTTTACTGTGAACTCTTCAGTGAGAATTGGTTTTCCTTAGAAGTGATGTGAGTCCTAAACTATAAAAAGATAAGAATGTATCTTTTAGAGTTTGCCACTGCTAGGAACCTACTAATAATAGGACCAATTTTCACGTTAATTATTCAGCTTGTGGGCTCTGTACTAAAATTATAATCACTTCAGATTGAGTTATACAAATGGATTTTGATTTCTTATATATAGTATCTTTATTTCCACTTTCCTTGACCAGTGGGGAGTCTTTCCAGCTCCCCGCTAACAATCATGGACGTTCCTTATGATTCCAGCTTTAAGCGAGAATTACATATCAGTTTCCTGAACATTTTTGCCCTAGGTCTGGATTTCACTGCAGATCCTCAGCCTTCAGTTTCTGTTCATCCCATCACTTTAAATTTCCACTTCACTTTTGACACCTAATACATTTCTTGTTTTTTTTTTAAGACTTTATTTATTCACAGGAGTCACACAGAGAAAGAGAGAGGGAGAGAGAGGCAGAGACACAGGCACAGGGAGAAGAGGCTCCATTCAGGGAGCTTGATGTGGGACTCAATCCTGGGTCCCTAGGATCATGCCCTGGGCCAAAGGCAGCACTAAACCGCTGAGCCACCCAGGCTGCCCCATTTCTTGGTTTTGAGCTTGACTATGTAGTAAAATATTTTTGTTAAATATGGCCCACACGTTGTGTTTGCAGTCAGAGGAGGTGGTGCTAGTGGGAGATAGAGAAAGTCCATCCACATCAGCTCAAGTCCCTGATAGTTCACAGCAAGACATTTATAAACTAATTTTATTCCATAACATTATGGTAGTAATGTTTGCAAGTTTGATGAGTTTCTTGCATTTTTTTTAGAATTCTGGCAAGTTGATGACCAGATAGACCACCACAAGGAGAGCCAAGACAGACTTCTGTGGCAAACTGCATTAGTAGACAAGGAAGCACAGAAAGATCAAAGTGGCCAAGAATTCACAACCTTCAGAAAAATCATTTATCCAAACACAGACTTTGTTTCGATAAGACAGAGACTCCCCAAATATTATTCGTGGGGAAGGTGTTCAAAACATAATTTAAACTTTCTTTGTCAAAATAGAAGCTCTATGAGACAAAAAGATGATGAATATAAGGTACATTGGAAATCATGCTTCCATTCTAATCTTGATAAAGCTCAATCATTTGCAGAGACATTTTTTGAGCCTAATGAACATGGAAAAACCCTCCACCATAAGCAAGCACTTAATAAAACTCAAAGAATTCAAACTAGGGAGAAACTCTATGAGTGTTCTCAATGTGGGAAAGTGTTTATGCAGAAAGCAAACCTCGTGGTACATCAGAGAACTCACACAGGAGAGAAGCCTTATGAATGCTGTGAATGTACAAAAGCCTTCAGCCAGAAATCAACCCTCATTGCACACCAGAGAACTCACACAGGGGAGAAGCCCTACGAATGCAGTGAATGTGGGAAAACATTTATACAGAAGTCAACTCTGGTTAAACATAAGCGAACTCACACAGCAGAGAAACCATTTGTATGTGGTGAATGTGCAAAAGCCTTTAAGAGTTCTTATCACCTTATTAGACACGAGAAAACACACATTAGACAAGCATTTTATGAAGGAGTCCACTCTGGTAAGTCCAGCCTTATGCATCAAAGGACTCTTAAGGGTGAGAAAACTGAGTGTAATAAACATGGGAAACCCTTCAATGAGAAACACAACCCCATTAAACACCACACATTTCATACAAAAGAGAAACCTTATGAGTGCAGTAAATGTGGAAAAAGCTTCAGGGGAAAATCACACCTCTCTGTTCATCAGAGAATTCATACAGGAGAGAAACCTTATGAGTGCCGCATATGTGGGAAGACATTTAGTGGAAAATCACACCTCTCTGTCCATCATAGAACTCATACAGGAGAGAAGCCTTATGAATGCAGAAGATGTGGGAAAGCATTTGGTGAAAAGTCAACCCTTATTGTACACCACAGAACTCACACAGGAGAGAAACCCTATAAATGCAATGAATGTGGGAAAGCCTTCAGCGAGAAGTCACCACTGATAAAACATGAGAGAATTCATACAGGAGAGAGACCCTACAAATGCAGTGACTGTGAGAAAGCATTCAGTAGGAAGTCAACTCTAATTAAACATCAGAGAATCCACACAGGAGAAAAACCCTATGAATGCAGTGAATGTGGGAAAGCCTTCAGTGTGAAATCAACTCTCATTGTACATCACAGGACTCATACAGGAGAGAAACCCTATGAATGCAGGGATTGTGGAAAAGCCTTCAGTGGGAAGTCAACTCTCATGAAACATCAGAGAAGTCATACAGGAGATAAAACCTATAAAGATACTTGAGAATGAGATAATTTATTAGTCATGCCTCTTTAGGTATCCATTCATCCTGAGGAGTAACCTTATAAACATCAAGAATGTCAGAAACTCTTAATATGTTATTTAATCTTCCTTTAGTATAATAAAAGGTATAAAAGCTTAATTCCAGAAGCATGTAATAAATGTGAATTTTTTTACCCAGAATTCTTACCCATGAGTGGAAAATTGCACATCAAAGAATTCAAAAGTGGCAAAATTACAGGTGTATGGATGTGAGATGACCTTGAGAAAGAATTTAAGGGTCATTGCCTGTCAAGAGTATTTAATAAGTTTAGAAAACCATGTTAGCAAGTATGAGAGAAACATGTTCCGTATTTTTAAAAAGATTTTATTTATTTGAGAGAGTGTGCATTAGTAAAGGGCAGAAGGAGAAGCAGACTCCCACTGAGCGTGGAGCCAGATGCAGGTCCCAATCCCAGGACCCCGAGATCATGCCCGGAGCTGAAACCAAGAGTCGGTCACCCAACCAACTGAGCTACCCAGGCACCCCCATGTTCCATATTCTATACCAAACATTTTGTGGGAAAGGTGCAGAGGTTGCAAACAAGCACTTAAATATAAAAAACAAGGTTTACTGTGGAGTAGAGTCCATTTTTGAAAGAACAGTATAGAACATAAACCATTAATCCTAGTTGGGGTAGACTCCCCCTGTTGTTTCTTAAACAAATAGAAAAATTGCTCCCTTAAAAAGCATGAGAGAGGTTGAGTCATCAGGATCCCTGAAACAAAGGGGCTAGAAGAGATCTTACATGTTCTTCTTCATCTTAAGTACAAAAATGCAAATCTCACACAAAAGGCACACCTCACTTAGAAACAGTGCTAAAAATTTAATATTCTTTGTCTTTTAAGAAAACGTAATCAATCAGTTCATGGTGAGGCAGTAAGAGAGTTTTAATTTTCAGAGTATCTCCTGTAACAGCAATATTTAAATTCCAAAACAAATGAATTGAATATCCTATAATAGGCAATTGATTAAAATTTGATATATCTTTAAGGTGGGATAATATAGACCAATCAAAATCATCTTTATTATGTTTGAGGAAATGTTTATGGCAATCTGTTAAGTAAAAAACATTAAAAAACAATATACCATATGATTTACATTATAAAAAAGTACACAGAAGGCTATGCACTATTGTATCAGTGATTCTGGGTGGTAGAAATATGGCAAATTTATGCTGAGTAAAATTATATGCCCATATATATTTGTATTTATATGTTTTAGATGTGTTTATAGGTAGATACATATATTTGTATTATATTTATAAATATTTTAGGTGTGTGTGTAGGTAGGTGGACATGTAGAACAAAAAGCTAGGAAGGAAATATACCAAATTATTAATCAAATTATCATTTGGGTGTTGGGATCATTGATTTTTAAATGTTTTGAGTGTAGTCTCCAGAGACTAACAAATTGTTTAAAGTAATCCTGTGCATATTTAATTCTGTCTTTCCATCCATTTTCCCTTTCAGCTTTGTATTTGATATTGAGAATATATTTTGCATGTTGAGAATGGGTATCCTGAGATTTTAATATCTGTATGTGATTTTTTTTCTGTAAGAATAAAAATATCTCCACAGTTCACCAAATCCTGTGACAAAAGTTGTCAGCTAACAGATTTAACAGATGAGATGTAGTGAATGGTCAAAGATACCACAAGTAATGAGACAAAACTGACCTCAGACACCAAATGTAAAGCTCATTTCACTGTGATATCGGTGAATGCTTTTTGCTCATATTCCTTCCTTCTCGTCCTAGTATCAGCAGTTGTATCAGGCACATCCTAGGTGACCCCAGTGAACTGTGCCCTATGTAAATCCTCTTCCCTTGAGTGTGGGCAAAACAGACTTGCGAGGCAGGGAAAGATGGTGGAAGAGTACAGTCCCCAAGTCACCTGTCCCCACCAACTTACCTAGATCACTTTCAAATCATCCTGAAAACCTATGAATTTGGCCTGAGATTTAAAGAGAGAACAGCTGGAATGCTACAGTGAGAAGAGTTCACGCTTCTATCAAGGTAGGAAGACGCTAAAAAAAATAAAAAAGCATCCAAGGGTGGGGAGAGGTCCCCGTGAGGAGCTGGGCTAAGGCTGTGCGGGGAGTGCCCCCAGGACAGAAAAGCCCAGTCCCCGAGAAGTAGGAGCTTTACCAACCTTCACAGACGGAAGGGCGCTGGTAGGGAGCTCGGGCGGGATCCCAAGAGGGGCGGGGATGCACTCAGGCTCCCAGGGGCACTAAGAGAGGAACTGCACCCCAGGGGAGAGTGCACCACACACCTGGGCCAATTTCCCTAAAGGCCTGGAGCAGGCGCCCAGCAGGGCAGGAACAGCTCGGGCAGCTCAGGTGGCGGCTCTGCATGGAGGGGGCTGCGCGGCCCCGGGAGCGCAATTCCAGCAGTGCAGGCCCCGGAACCCAGGGCACTGGGGGACACAGCCCAGGATCCGGCGCTCCACCGGGACAGGCAGAGGCCGGGAGGACACAGGACAGCCAGGACGCTCCTGCTGCCAGGCGACCCCAAGCTGTGCAGATTGGCGACCCCTGCCCCTGGAGCATCCAGGCCCCTGTGGACTGGGAGCTGTGGTACTTACTGTGGGAGCTGACTCCCGGGCTGGAGAGCTGGCTGCCGCCACTGTTGTTGTTTCTCCTGGTGTCACCTTGTACCTGGACTGAGCAGGGGCGTCACAGGATAAACAGCTCCCACTGAGCTGTGCACCTGGCAGGGGCCTGGGCAGCTCCCCCAGGTATACACACCTGAATCACCAGGCCCCTCCTCCAGAAGACCAGCAGGAAGAACAGGGGAAAAGCAAGTTATTCACCAAGCAGCGCTGGAAAGTTGCAGAAGTCAAGGGATTTACAGTATATAGAATCAGAGGATAGTCCCCCTTGTTTTTTGTTTTCTGTTTGTTTCCCCTCCTTTTTTTCCCTCTTTTTCTCCTTTTTCCAGTGCAACTTTTTTTTGGCCACTCTGCACTGAGCAAAATGACTAGAAGGAAAAACTCCCCACAAAAGAAAGAATCAGAAACAGTACTCTCTCCCACAGAGTTACAGAATTTGGATTACAGTTCAATGTCAGAAAGCCAATTCAGAAGCACAATTATAAAAATACTGGTGGCTCTAGAAAAAAGCATAAAGGATTCAAGAGACTTCATGACTGCAGAATTTAGATCTAATCAGGCCAAAATTAAAACTCAATTAAATGAGATGCAATCCCAACTGGAGGTCCTAATGACGAGGGTTAATGAGGTAGAAGAACGAGTGAGTGACATAGAAGACAAGTTGATGGCAAGGAAGGAAGCTGAGAAAAAAAGAGAAAAACAAAAAAGATCATGAGGAAAGGTTAAGAGAAATAAATGACAGCCTCAGAAGGAAAAATCTATGTTTAATTGGGGTTCCAGAGGGCGCCAAAAGGGACAGAGGACCAGAAAGGGTATTTGAATAAATCATAGATGAGAACTTCCCTAACTTGGGAAGGGAAATAGGCATTCAGATCCAGGAGATGGATTCCCCCCCCTTAAAATCAATAAAAACCGATCACCACCCCAACATTTAATAATGAAACTTGCAAATTCCAAAGATAAAGAGAAGATCCTTAAAGCAGCAAGAGACAAGAGATCCCTAACCTTTATGGGGAGAAGAAGTATTAGGTTAACAGCAGACCTCTCCAGAGACCTGGCAGGCCAGAAAGCACTGGCAGGATTTTTCAGGGTCCTAAATGAGAAGAACATGCAGCGAAGAATACTTGAGCAAGGCTCTCATTCAGAATAAAAGGAGAGATAAAGAGCTTCCAACATAGGCAGAAACTGAAAGAATATGCGACCACCAAACCAGCTCTGCAAGAAATATTAAGAGGGACTCTGTAAAAGAAAGAGGAAGTCCAAGAAAACAATCCACAAAAACAGGGATTGAGTAGGTATCATGATGACACTAAATTCATATCTTTCAATAGTAACTCTGAACGTGAATGGGCTTAATGACCCCATCAAAAGGCGCAGGGTTTCAGACTGGGTAAAAAAGCAAGACCCATCTATTTGCTGTCTACAAGAGACTCATTTTAGACATAAGGACACCTACAGCCTGAAAATAAAAGGTTGGGGAACCATTTACCATTCAGATGGTCCTCAAAAGAAAGCAGGGGTAGCCATCCTCATATCAGATAAAGTTTATCCCAAAGACCGTAGTAAGAGATGAAGAGGGACACTTTATCATACTTAAAGGACCTATCCAACAAGAGGACCTAACAATCATGAATATTTATGCCACTAATGTGGGAGTGGCCAAGTATATCAATAAATTAATAACCAAAGTTAAGACATACTTAGATAATAATACACTTATACTGGGAGACTTGAATACGGCACTTTCTGCAATCGATAGATTTTCTAAGCACAGCATCTCCAAAGAAACAAGCTTTAAATGATACACTAGACCACATGGATTTCACGGATATTTACAGAACTTTACATCCAAATGAACTGAATACACATTCTTCTCAAGTGCACATGGAACTTTCTCCAGAATAGACCACATACTGGGTCACAAATCAGGTATTAACTGATACCAAAAGACTGGGATTGTCCCTTGCATATTTTCAGACCATAATGCTTTGAAACTAGGACTAAACCACAAAAGGAAGTTGGGAAGTAATTCAAACATGTGGAGGTTAAATACCATCCTGCTAAAAGATGAAAGGGTCAACCAGGATATTTGAGAAGAATTAAAAAGATTCATGGAAACTAATGAGAATGAAGATACAACCATTCAAAATCTTTGGGATACAGCAAAAGCAGTCCTAAGGGGGAAATACCTCCCAATACAAGAATCCATCCAAAAACTGGAAAGAACTCAAATACAAAAGCTAACCTTGTACCTAAAGGAGCTAGAGAAAAAACAGCAAATAGATCCTACACCCAGCAGAGGAAGACAGTTAAAAAAGACTCGAGCGGTACTCAATGAAATAGTGACCAGAAGGACTGTGGAACAGATCAACAAAACCAGGAGTTGGTTCTTTGAAAGAATTACTAAGATAGATAAACCATTAGCCAGCCTTATTAAAAACAAAAGAGAAAAGACTCAAATTAATAAAATCACCAATACCAAAGAAATACAAACGATTTAAAAACTTATTACGAGCAGCTATATGCCAATAAATTAGGCAATCTAGAAGAAATGGACACATTTCTAGAAAACCACAAACTACCAAGACTGGAACAGGAAGAAATATAAAACCCGAACAGGCCAATAACAAGGGAGGAAATTGAAGCAGTCATCCAAAACCTCCCAAGACACAAAAGTCCAGGGCCAGATGGCTTCCCAGGGGAATTCTATCAAACGTTTATAGAAGAAACAATACCTATTCTACTAAAGCTGTTCCGAAAGATAGACAGAGATGGAATACTTCCAAATTCATTCTATGAGGCCAGCATCACCTTAATTCCAAAACCAGACAAAGACCCTACCAAAAAGGAGAATTATAGACCAATATCCCTAATGAATACAGATGCAAAAATTCTCAACAAGATACTAGCCAATAGGACCCAACAGTATATTAAGAAGATTATTCACCATGACCAAGTGGGATTTATCCCCGGGATGCAGGGCTGGTTCAACACTGGTAAAGCAATCAATATGATAGATCATATCAACAAGAGAAAAAACAGGAACCATATGATCCTCTCAATAGATGCAGAGAAAGCATTTGACAAAATACAGCATCCATTCCTGATCAAAACTCTTCAGAGTGTAGGGATAGAGGGAACATTCCTCAGCATCTTAAAAGCCATCTATGAAAAGCCCACAGCAAATATTATTCTTAATGGGGAAACACTGGGAGCCTTTACCCTAAGATCAGGAATAAGACAGGGATGTCCACTCTCACCACTGCTATTCAACATAGTACTAGAAGTCCTAGCATCAGCAATCAGGCAACAAAAAGAAATAAAAGGCATTCAAATGAGCAAAGAAGAAGTCAAACTCTCCCTCTTTGCAGATGACATGATACTGTACATAGAAAACCCAAAAGACTCCACCCCAAGATTGCTAGAACTCATACAGCAATTCGGCAGTGTGGCAGGATACAAAATCAATGCCCAGAAATCAGTGGCTTTTCTATACAGTAACAATCAGACTGAAGAAAGAGAAATCAAGGAGTCAATCCCATTTACAACTGCACCCAAAAGCATAAGATACCTAGGAATAAACCTAACCAAAAAGGTAAAGGACCTATAACCTAAAAACTACAGAACACTTCTGAAAGAAATGGAGGAAGACACAAAGAGATGGAAAAATAGTCCATGCTCATGGATTGGAAGAATTAATATTGTGAAAATGTCTATGCTACCCAGGGCAATTTACACGTTTAATGCAATCCCTATCAACATACCATGGGGATCCCCGGGTGTGCAGCAGTTTGGTGCCTGCCTTTGGCCCAGGGCGCGATCCTGGAGACCTGGGATCGAATCCCACATCGGGCTCCCAGTGCATGGAGCCTGCTTCTCCCTCTGCCTGTGTCTCTGCTTCTCTCTGTCTGTGTGACTATCATAAATAAATAAAAATAAAAATACCATGGGCTTTCTTCAGAGAGTTGGAACAAATCATCTTAAGATCTGTGTAGAATCAGAAAAGACCCTGAATAGCCAGGGGAATATTAAAAAAGAAAACCAGGGCTGAGGGCATCATAATTCCAGATTTCAGGTTTTACTACTACAAAGCTGTGATCATCAAGACAGTGTGGTACTGGCACAAAAACAGACACATAGATCAATCGAATAGAATAGAACATCCAGAAATGGCCCCTCAACTCTATGGTCAACTAATACTTGACAAAGCAGGAAAGACTATCCACTGGAAAAAGGACAGTCCCTTCAATAAATGGTGCTGGGAAAATTGGACAACCACATGCAGAAGAATGAAACCAGACTATTCTCTTACACCATACACAAAGATAAACTCAAAATAGATGAAAGATCTAAATGTGAGACAAGAATCCATCAAAATCCTAGAGGAGGGATCCCTGGGTGGCGCAGCGGTTTGGCGCCTGCCTTTGGCCCAGGACGCGATCCTGGAGACCCGGGATCGAATCCCACATCGGGCTCCCGGTGCATGGAGCCTGCTTCTCCCTCTGCCTGTGTCTCTGCCTCTCTCTCTCTCTCTCTCTCTCTCTGTGACTATCATAAATAAATAAAAAATTTAAAAAAATTTTAAAAAAGTCCTAGAGGAGAACACAGGCAACAACCCTTTTTGAACTTGGCCACAGCAACTTCTTGCAAGATACATCCATGAAGGCAAGGGAAACGAGCAAAAATGAACTATTGAGACTTCATCAAGATAAAAAGCTTCTGCACAGCAAAAGAAACAGCAAGAAACTAAAAGACAACCTACAGAATGGGAGAAGATATTTGCAAATGACCTATCAGATAAAGGACTAGTATCCAAGATCTGTAAAGAACTTATTAAACTCAACAGCAAAGAAACAATCCAATCATGAAATGGGCAAAAGACATGAACAGAAATTTCATAGAGGAAGACATGGACATGGCCAACAAGCACATGAGAAAATGCTCCGTATCACTGACCATCACATCAGGGAAATACCAATCAAACTCACAATTAGATACCACCTCCCTCACACCAGTGAGAAGGGGGAAATTAACAAGATAGGAAACCACAAATATTGGAGAGGATGCAGAGAAAGGGGAACCCTCTTGCACTGTTGGTAGGAATGTGAACTGGTACAGCCACTCTGGACAACTGTGTGGAGGTTCCTCAAAGAGTTAAAAATAGATCTGCCCTACCACCCAGCAATTGCACTGCTGGGGATTTACCCCAAAGATACAGATGCAGTGAAACACCGGAACACCTGCACCCCAATGTTTATAGCAACAATGTCCACAATCACCAAACTGTGGAAGGAGCTTCAGTGTCCATCAAAAGATGAATGGATAAAGATGTGGTCTATGTATACAATGGAATATTACTCAGCCATTAGAAACGAAAAATACCCACCATTTCCTTTGATGTGGATGGAACTGGAGGGTATTATGCTGAGTGAAATAAGTCAATAGGAGAAGGACAAACATTATATGGTCTCATTCATTTGGGGAATATAAAAAATAGTGAAAGGGAATAAAGGGGAAAGGAAAGAAAAATGAGTGAAAATATTAGTGAGGGTGACAAAATATGAGAGACACCTAACTCTGGGAAAATGAACAAGGGGTGCTGGAAGGGGAGGTTGGAGAGGGGTTGGGGTGACTGGGTGACAGGCACTGACGGGGGCACTTGGCAGGATGAGCACTGGGTGTTATGCTGTATGTTGGCAAACTGAAGTCCAAAAAAAAAAAAAGTTAAGAAAAAAGGAAATGAACCATGGGTTGAAACTTAAGTCCACAGAAAAACTTTCTTGTAGCAATAACAGCTTTATAGTGGCTTTATTCACAATGATCCAAAACTGGAAGCCCTTTAGCAGCAGAAAGGATGAACGAACTGGTACATCCATACAAGGAATATTGCTTGGCCATACAAGGAAATGAGCTACCAAGCTCCAGAAAGATTGGAGGGATCTTAGATGCTTATGGCAAATGGAAAGAACAGTTAGATAAACTGTGGCAGATCCGTTTAGTGGAATACTAGTCAGTGACAAACAAGAAGAAACTACTAATACAAAAACCAGATGACTCTCCCAAGAATTATGCTGAGTGTAAAGAATCAATCCCATAAGAGTACATACTACATGACTCCACTCATATAATATTCTTGAAAAAAAACAAAATTATAGAAATGGAGAACAAATTAGTACTTGCCAGCTTTAAGGAGAGGTAAGGGTAGGGGTAGGAAGATGTGGGTGACCACGAACTAGCTGGAGTAACTGAACCAAACAGGCCCGGACTTGCATCCCTCATTCACTCAAAAGGCTCGGGAGCCTAAAGGGTGAATAGTTGGTAGACACTTGAGAAAGGGCTTGAGCAATGGTTCTCAGGGCTCACTTGTGCGTGATCGCCCACATAACACAATAGATACAACTTATTCTGACCTGGCCATAAATGTAAATAAGGGTCTGTCTGTCCTTGCTGGTCTGTTTACCATACCTAATATTCCTTTGAAGTATGCACATCTGGAGCAACAAGCTTATCTATTTACCAAGGTCTTCTGGCACCTGTGAGTCTGTCTTGCATGCTGAGAAAAGGGAACTTTGGAGGGTTTCACAAACCTGCTAAAAATAAACACCTTCTTGGCTTTGTTTTGCTCATGCTATAAAATGTTGTAAAACCTTGAATAAAGCTGGCACTGCTTGGACATCATCCACTGTGTCCCTCCTATCCCCATCTCTTTACTTTAATTTTCCTCATCCCCTTATCCTCAGGACCCTGATCGTGTTGCTGCAGCGCGTGCAACAGGAAGAAATGAATATGGCTATAAAATTCCTTATGGTGATGGAAATATTCTGTATCTTACTTGCATTCATGTCAATATCCTGGTTGTATTTTGTACTATAGTTTTGTAAGATGTCACCACTGGGGACACTGCGTAAGGGTACAGGAAATGTCTCTGTACTGTTTCCTATCAGTGCATGAGAATCTAGTTATCCCAAAATAGAAGTCTAACTTAAAAAATAATCAGATATTCCAAAGAGAGGAATGAGGAAGCAAGATAACAACAACCAAAAAAGAGAGGACAAAAAGAAAAGAAATAAAATGACAGACTTAAATCCAACAATATACATAATTATGTAACATGTAAGACTAAGAAAAAACACAGTCATATCGATTAATACATAAAAGCATTTGCAACATTCAATACCCAGTCATGATAAAGCTTCCCAGAAAACTAGGATTAGAAGGAAATGTCCTCAACTTCTACCAGGCATTGATGAAAAACCCTACAAGTTAATACCTAATGGTGAAAGAATGAATGCTTTTGGCCCAAGCTCAGGAACGAGGTAAGGATGTTCCTCTCCCTATACCTAGTCAACATTATACTGAAGATCTTAGCTGGTAGAATATGGCAAGAAAAAGAAATAAAAGTATCTAGATTGGAAAAGAAGAAATAAAATGGTTGTTTTTTCACAAAAACAAGATTATTCACATAGAAAATACGAAACTATACACAAAAAACCTACTAGCACTAATATGTGAGCTGAGGAAGACCCCAGGATATAAAGTCAATATAGAAAAATCAATAAAATTTCTATAAACTAGCAATGACCAATGGAAATCTGAAATTAAAAAAAAAAAACACACA
Source organism: Canis lupus baileyi (assembly GCF_048164855.1). Lineage (NCBI taxonomy): Eukaryota > Metazoa > Chordata > Mammalia > Carnivora > Canidae > Canis > Canis lupus. The sequence continues at coordinate 84,940,703 of NC_132876.1, forward strand.
GCACATAAACCCGAATCAAAAGACACAGGGTATCAGATTGGATAAAAAAGCAAGACTCATCAATATGCTGTCTGCAAGAGACTCATTTTAGACCCAAAGACACCTCTAGATTGAAAGTGAGGTGGTAGCAAGCCATTTATGATGCTAATGAACATCAAAAGAAAGCTGGCATAGCAATCCTTACATCAGACAAATTAAATGTTAAACCAAATACTGTAATGAGATGAGCAAGGACACTATCATAATTAAGGAAGATCTAACAATTATAAATATTTATACCCCTAACAAGGGAGCAACCAATTATATAAACCAATTAACAACAAAATTAAAGAAACCCATTGATAATAATACAATAATAGTAGGAGACTTTAACATCCCACTCTCAGCAATGGACAGATCATCTAAGCAGAAGATCAACAAGGAATCAAGGGCTTTGAATGACACACTGGACCAAATAGACTTCACAGATATGTTCAGAACATTCCATCAGAAAGCAACAGAATGGGGCAGCCCAGGTGGCTCAGCGGTTTAGCGCTGCCTTCAGCCCAGGGCATGATCCTGGAGAACCCAGGATCGAGTCCCATGTCAGGCTTCCCGTATGGAGCCTGTTTCTCTCTCTGCCTGTGTCTCTGCCTATCTCTCTCTCTGTGTGTCTCTCATGAATAAATAAAATCTTTAAAAAAAAGAAAGCAACAGAATACACATTCTTCTTGAGTGCACATGGAATATTCTCCAGAAGAGACCACATACTGTGTCACAAATCAGGTCTCAACTGGTACCAAAAGACTGGGATCATTCCCTACATATTTTCAGATCACAATGCTTTGAGACTTAATCACAAGAAGAAATTTGAAAGAACTCAAACACATGGAGGTTAAAGAGCATCCTACTAAAGAATGAATAGGTCAACCAGGAAATTAAAGAATTTAAAAAATTCATAGAAACAAATGAAAATGAAAACACAACTGTTCAAAACCTTTGGGATACAGCAATTAGAGCCCAAAGCAAATATCATTCTCAATGGGGAAAAACCGAGAGCTTTTCCCCTAAGGTCAGGCACATGGCAGGGATGTCCACTCTCACTACCATTGTTCAACATAGTACTTGAAGTCCTAGCCTCAGCAATTAGACAACAAAAAGAAATAAAAGGCATCCAAATCAGCAAAGGAGAAGTAAAACTCTCATGACATGATACTCTATGTGGAAAAACCAAAAGATTCTACCTCAAAATTGCTAGAACCCATACAGGAATTCAGCAAAGTGGCAGGATATAAAATCAATGCAAGAAATCAGCTGCATTTCTATACACTAACAGTGAGACAGAAGAAAGAGAAATTAAGGAGTTAATCCCATTTACAATTGCACCAAAACCGTAAGATACTTAGCAATAAACCTAACCAAAGAGGCAAAGGATCTATACTCTGAAAACTATAGAACACTCATGAAAGAAATTGAGGAAGACCCAAAGAAATGGAAAAAAATGCTCCATGCTCATGGATTGGAAGAACAAATATTATTAAAATATCTATGTTACCTAGAGCAATCTACACAGTCAATGCAATCCCTATCAAAATACCATCAACTTATTTCACAGAGTTAGAACAAATAATCCTAAAATTTGTATGGAGCCACAAAAGACCCCAAATAGCCAAAGGAATGCTGAAAAAGAAAACTAAAGCTGGTGGCATCACAATGCCAGACATCAAGCTCTATTACAAAGCTGTAATTATCAAGATAGTATGGTATGGCAGAAAAACAGACACAGAGATCAATGGGACAGAATAGAGAACCCAGAAATGGACCCACAACTATATGATCAACTAATTTTGACAAAGCAGGAAAGAATATCCAATAAAAAAAAACAGTCTCTTCAACAAATGGGGTTGGGAAAATCAGCCACATGCAATAGAATTAAACTGAACCATTTTCTCACACCATACAGAAAAATAGACTCAAAATGGATGAAAGACCTACAAGTGAGACAGGAATCCATAAAATCATAGAGAACACAGGCAGCAACCTCTCTGACCTCAACCACATCAAATTCTTGCTAGACATGTCTCCAAAGGGAAGGGAAATAAAGGCAAAAATGAACTATTGGCACATCATCAAGATAAAAAGCTTCTGCACAGCAAAGGAAACAGTCGACAAAACCAAAAGACAACTGACAGAATAGAAGAAGATATTTGCAAATGACACATCAGATAAAGGGCTAGTATAAAGAATTTATTGAACTCAACACCCAAAGAACAAATAATTCAAACAAGAAATGAGCAGAAAACATCCACAGACATTTCTCCAAAAAAGACATGCAAATGGTCAACAAATGAAAAAGTCCTCAGTAACACTTGGCGTTTAAACAAAAATAAATAAATAAATAAACACAACCTTTACTGAATATCTTAAAAAACCCTTATCATAAAAAAATGTTACTGAAACAAATGGAATTGAGTATGCAAAAACAGTGATAATAAAAGAATGTTGACCCACATCTCATATCAGATATAAAAGTTAACTTATTATCAATCATAGCTTTAATTATAAGAACAAGGGGGCAGCCTGGGTGGCTCAGCAGTTTAGCGCTGCCTTCAGCCCAGGGTCTGATCCTGGAGACCCAGGATCGAGTCCCACATCGGGCTCCCTGCATGGAGCCTGCTTCTCCCTCTGCCTGTGTCTCTGCCTCTGTGTGTGTGTGTGTGTGTGTGCGCCTCCCTCATGAATAAATAAATAAAATCTTTTTAAAAAATTATAAGAACCAGAGACGCCTGGGTGGCTCAGCAGTTGGGCGGCTGCCTTCGCCTCAGGTCATGATCCTGGGATTCGGGATGGAGTCCCGCATTGGGCTCCTGCTAAGAGCCTGCTTCTCCCTCTGCCTATGTCTCTGTCTCTCTCTCTCGCTCTCTCTCTGTGTCTCTCATGAATAAATAAATAAATCTTTAAAAACAGAACTGTAAGAACCAAATTATTATCTTCTGGGAGAAAATCCCTTGGGATTGAGCATCATGTTGTCGGGCTCCTGGCTCAGCAGGGAGTCTGCTTCCCCCTCACCCTCTGCCCGTTCCACCCACTCATGCTCGCTCTCTCAAATAAATAAAATCTTTTAAAAATGCAAATTTAAGTCACAATGAGCTACTCTTACACACCTATACAAAAGGTGTGTTGTTGGTGGGAAAACAAAATGGTACAGCCATGTTGGAGAATAGTCTGGCAATGTCTTATACAGTTAAACATATGCTTACCATATGACCAAGCAACCCCACTTGGTTAGTTACCCAAGAAATATAAAAAAGCATGTCCACCTAAATAGCTGTACAGGATGTTCAACAGTTTCACTAATAATAACCAAAATCATGAACAATTCAACTGGCATTTAAGTGGTTCACGGATAAACGATATACCTTGGCTATAAAAGTTAACAACACAGTGCCTGCGTGATTCAGTTGGTTAGGGGTCTGCCTTTGACTCAGGTCATGATCCCAGGGTCCTGAGATTGAACCCTACCTCAGCCCCCTGCCTCTGCCTCTCCCCTTCCTACTATTCATCCTCGTGCATGCTCACACACTCTCTCTCAAATAAATAAAACCTTTTTAAAACTCCACAAGCTACCAAAAAATGCCACAACATGGATGAAATTAAAAAGCATTAAGTGAAAGAAGTGAGGGGAATAAGGCTACATACTAAAAGATTAATTTATATGACATTTTGGAAAGAATCAAACAACAAGAAGAAAAAAAAAAAATCTGGAGATGGAAAGAAGTTTAAGAATAAAAGGAAACAAAAAATAATAATAATAAATAAAACAAATAAAAAAGAATGAAAGGAAAAAAGAAGTTTTTCTGCAGGACAGAAAATATCCAGTATCTTGATGGTGGTGGTGGTAACGTGACAATCTATTGGCCAAATCAATAGAACCGTACACGCAAGAAAGGTAAACTTCAGAGTATAGAAGTTATACCTCAATAAAGCTCACTTAAAAAAACAAGAGTCACATCACCATAAATATAAAACGAAAATATGTGAGTAATACACATGGGGATTATGTTAAAACTTTATCACATACAACCAAATACCATATGATGCTACTTATGAATTTCCTTTAATTAAAATACCTATTAAGCATTAAGGACAAACAATATTAACAAGTAGTGACCTCTAGTTAATGACAGGCCTGTGGAAGTATTTCGGGGTGAAGTGTACTGATCTCTGAAACTTACTATGAAACTCATCACAAAAAGAAAAGGGACTGGGCAGCCCCGGTGGCGCAGCGGCTTAGCACCGCCTAAGCCCGGGGTGTGGTCCTGGAGACCCCGGGTGGGGTCCCGCGTCGGGCTCTTTGCATGGAGCCAGCTTCTCCCTCTGCCTGTGTCTCTGCCTCTCTCTCTGTGTCTCTATGAATAAATAGATAAAATCTTAAAAAAAAAGGGACTGATGGAAGGACAGAGGAATTAGTAGTACACAGACAAACAGAAGAAAAAGCAAATACAGCAAAATGTACATTGTAGCATCTAGGGGGAATTCTATGGGTGTTCAAACTATAATTCTTTCACTTGTTTGGCATGAAAATTTTTATAATAAAATGTTGGGGGGGAAACTAAATAAAGAACAGCAGAGGAAACCCAAAGTAAGTAGAAAAAAGGAAATAAAGGTAAAAGAGAAGTGAACAAAACAGAAAACAAAACACAGGGAAAACGCAGAAAGGCAAAGACCTTTCTCTGAAGAGCTCAACAACCTTCTGATGAACTTCAGACTTCACACTACTACATGGGACAATTCATTTTTAAAAAAATATTTTATTTATTTTTTCATGAGAGACAGAGAGAGAGAGAGAGAGAGAGAGAGAGAGAGAGAGAGAGATGGGCAGAGACACAGGCAGAGGGAGAAGCAGGCTCCATGCAGGGAGCCCGATGTGGGACTCGATCCCGGGACTCCAGGATCACGCCCCTGGGCCGAAGGCAGGCGCTAAACCACTGAGCTACCCAGGGCTCCCCCATGACTGGAAAATTTAGGTTATAGTGAGGCCACTCTTGAGACTAACCATTCCTAGAAGATTTATCTCAGAAAAACCAGAGAATTTTTTTTAGGATTTATTTATTTGAGAGAGACAGAGAACGAGCAGGGAGAGTGGGAGGGGGAGAGGAAGACGAACAGGTGCCCAGCTGAGTGCACAGCCTGACATAGGGCTCAATTCCAAGACCCTAAAATCATGACCTGAGCCAAAATCAAGAGCCCAACCAACTGAGGCACCCAGAGGCGCCATTAGAACAACTAGAGAATTTATGGGACCTGCCAGAAACTTCCTCCAGGGCCCAGGGGAATTAGCAGTCCCGAAGTAGCCTGAAGTCTCGAACAATGGGGAAAGGGAAAACAAGGGAGTCCAGTAGTGAGTCCACGTGCTCCTGTCTTCCCACCCCACCTGATCCCATGCCCCTGGGTGAGGCCTGGCCATGTCTCCCTGTGCCTTTGAACCCTTGTCAGGGGATACTGAAACCAGTGGATCTCAACTGGACATGGGCATCAGAACTGTCTGGAGCGTCACTCAAAATACACAGAACCAGTACCACCCGAGGCTTTCTGAAACCATTTCCACATGGTGGTGGGCCTACGCGTGAGTATCGTGAGGGGTCCACAGGTCACTATGTGATACACCTTGGGGTAACAAAGACTGTATTAAGAAATATTTTATTGTCAACAACAAAAACAGTGATAGCATCTACTGAAAGCTCCCAGGGTGCCAGGCACCCTTCTTGGTGCTTTACATTCATCCACTCATGAAATTCTAACAATCCTGTAAGTTCTAGCATGAGCCCCATTCTACAAACAGGGGAAAAAAAAAAAAAAAAAAGAGACTCTGAGTCAAGTGCGCAGAGGGACAGCTAGTGAGCAAAGAAGCCAGAAATCAAATCCAGGCTCTGAGCTCCAAAGCCCAAGCTGCTGACGGCTGGCTGCAGATGGACACAGAACCTCATTCCTCTGCTCTTCTCCAAAAGGAAAAAATACTTACCGAATGTTCCCACACCTGGATGGGTAAGAATGAGATGTAGGTACTCTCTAGGGCTCTGTGTTCCAGGCAGAAAATCAGCCAGAGACACATAGCTCCGTTTAAAAGAAGCTACCAGATGGAATGCAGGCACAGAAGCTCAGCTCTATTGGGCTGCCTCTTTTGGCTGAGGTCATGATCTCAAGATCGTGATAGAGAGCCCGAGTCAGGCTCCACACTCAGTGTAGAGTCCACCTGAGATTCTCTCTCCCTCTCCTCCTATGCCTCTGCCCCCTCCCCTTGCTTGCTCTCTCTAAATAAATAATATATAAAATCTTCAAAAAAAAAAAAAAAAGCACCTTAGATATACTGGTTACCCTTATAAATGTAACAGGAAAACTACAAATAACAACTTAACAGACATTGCGAAGATCTGAGGAGAAGGCCACGGTGTAACTGAGCTAAATCCTCATTTTCCATATAGAGGGGAGATCACATAGAAATCTCCAGAAATGCAGGTGTGAAGGCATTCCCGGGACCCAGGAGGTGACCCTCAGCAGAATTACAAACAGAAACCGAGAGAAGAGGCAGGCAGCCCTTGGAGGTGTGGCTGGGGATGTGCTGACGCGACCCGTCTCCTGTACTGCCCGCGCTGACAATGAGCATGCTCACGGTTACTTTCAGTATGACACAGATTTTCACATAAGGCAACTGGACTCGAGGCAACTGGACTGTGCCTCTGAGTTTGCGCTTCCTCCTCCCAGGGCACCACTGAACTGAGAATGGGACTTGGACATTTCAATACCTGGAAAGCCCTGGAGGCAGGGAAAAGTATGCCACGGGGAGAGCAAAAAGCCTGAGGAATCTGTGCAAGGCAGCAGTGGGTATGAGGTTGACGGAGCAATGAAGAGGACGCCGTACCCCCACACAGCCCTGGGAGAAGCTACAGGGAGGTGGGTGAGGGCCAGCCCAGGGAGGCCCTGAGGAAGAGGGTGCACAGCCCAGCAGAGGAGGGCTCTGGGGCAGCCGTCCGGGAGACACGAGGGGTCGTGGCCGGGCCAGAGTGCAGTAGAGCCAGGGCTCTGCAGCTAAACTCCAAACCCCCGTGCAGAGCGGATTCACATGTGTAAGCTGAGGTGGCCCCCGAGAGCCTGCTTAGAGCCGGGGCTGCAGGTCACAGAGCACACCCGGTAGTCCCAGGGCTCTAGACAGATGTCTTCGGACAGGCCCACAGAGACGCCACTGTGAGTGCGCAAGGAACGGGGGCAGACCGGCATCTGAAGAGCATGTGGAGCGCTCGAGGGACCCAGACCAACCAAACCCACGACCAAGGCAAAGAGCAGCTGTGCCCAGGATGGCGGCCAAGCTCCGTGAAGCAGGCTGCCTGGGAGTAACGTCCTGTCTAGGTCCCTTGTGTTCTGAGTAGACACAGAGAGGACACAGAAGACAAAAATGGGTGAGTGGGAGGGAGGCATGGGTAAGAGCTGGAATCTGACATCAGGTGGAGAGTCCAGTCACGTCTGGAAGAGACTGAGGACCTGAGAAGAGAGGACACGGTCCCGGGAAGGCAGACGCTGACGAGCACGACACGGGCGCAGAGAAGAGCATGGCGGCCGCCTGGCCTGGCAGAGCCAGAGGGTGCCAGCAACGCTTTAGGGCCACACCAACCCCGACAAGTCAGGCAGGATAACTTCCCTGAGGCTGAAGAAACTCTGAGCATCAGATGTAAGAGGCCCACAGCATGACAAATAAAGGGGAAGCCTCACCCCTACAGCCGTGCCTCTTCTGAGGAAAAAGCCAATGCCCAGGGGAGGAGAAACACCCTGAAACCTTCCAGAAAGGAGGGGGAGCGGGGAAGAGGGAAGGCTCAGGGTACTGGCAGGTAGAGATGGCATCTGACAGCAGCAGTGGCCACACTGTCTGAACCCCAGGAGGGTGGCAGGTGCAGGCGGCTCCTGGATATGACGGCGGCTCGTTTCCTCGAACCCAAGTCGTGTCCCCGAGTCCGGGGCGCCGAGAAGAGCTCCCAGGCATGGCCCTGACACCCAGCTCTCGCTCACCTCCTAGGTCCCCTGGCCTGGCCTGACTGGCCCAGCGCCCGCTCACCTGGATACTTCCACGTTGGCGTCTCTCCCTCTGTCATGCCGGCCTCCTCTCCTCGTCCCAATCTGAGGACCACATCTGGTTTGGCACCTAGGTATCCTGAGGACGGGAAATGACACAGGAGGTCGTTATCAACGCCAGAGGCGTTCCAGAACCGAGACCTAGCCTTGCCAACTGCAGAGGGTCCAGCCTCGAAGCCTGCCCCATGAGGAGAGCCCTTTGCCCCTCAGCCCAGAACATTCACAGAGGAGTGCAAGCCATACATATCCCGGGGCGGGGTGGGGGGAGGTGTTTGCAATCGGGACTGTGACTTCTCAGCAGGGAGCCTTGGGCTTCACAAGCCCCAGAGTGGGTGACACGAGTGGGCTGTGTTCCGGTCACACTGTGGACCGCCCTCACCCACGGACACCAGGTGGCTGTAGTTCTCCAGCATGACATCCCTGTAGAGGTTCTTCTGAGCCGAGTCCAGTTGCTGCCACTCCTCCAGGGTGAAGTCCACACACACATCCCTGAAGGTCAACAATTCCTGCAACAGCACAGGCCTCATTAGCCCAGAGGGATGGGCTTGGGGAACGGACGGTATGTCCCATCCTAAGTCTTCCACAGGTAGAAGAGACTCAATATGGCTCCCACCCCAGGAGACCCCGACAGATGAGGACAGATTGGCTTTACACAGAGCGGAAAGTCGCCTGCCCAGGGTCACACAGCTCCGATACAGGGATCAGAACACGTGTGCTCTGCCTTCCGCACCCACGTGTTTCAACACGACACTGCACCGCCTTTCTCTACATAACTGTTCTTTGCCAGTCACTACGCAATTTGAGACCATGTAGTGCACGGAGTGTTTCTGTAACCAAAGTTATCGTAAACTTTATAAAGAAACAGAATAGGTGTCAAAAGTATCTTCCTCTGGAAATGCAGTCTTTCGGCTCACTGACTGAACACAGACCAAGCTGGTACGGCCAGAGGATATAAAGGTTGATAAAAACAAGCACACACCTTCTGAACGGAAGGAGCTTCCACCTAGTAGAGGGAGGAACACAACACTTACAAACTCACCTATGAAAGGGAGGGAGGGCGGCGGGGGTGCGGAGGGGGGCTGTCCGAGGGCGGTGCAGATGCAGCACAGGGAACAGAGAATAGAAGGAAGTCGGTTCCGCTTGGGACTGGCAGAGAAGGCTTCGCGGGGACACAGAGCTATGACAACGGTTCTAAACACAGCGCCTCCGTCAGGACTAGGACGTAACAAAGTATATACAGGCCTTGCTCTAGGTCCCTGTTGCAGAGCTCCTGAAACCCTTATAAATCCCCAAGTGAGAAGAATACAAGGAGCACCTCATGTTCTAATGAGGTGACTCTAGTTGAGCTGACGGGCTGGTGACCAGAAAGGCCAAGCTGTGATTGGAAGCTCTGGATTTTAAGCCCCACTCACCTTTCTCCAGATTTGGGAGGGGGGGAGCTGGAGGTGGAGTTAACAATTGATCGTACTTGTGCTCTGAAGCCTCCATAAAGTCTCAATAGCGTGGGATTCGGGGAGCTTCCAGGTGGGTGAACACATCTATATACCGGGAGGATGATGCTTGCCAGTCCATGGGGACAGAAGCTCTCGAGCTCAGGGCCCTCCCAGGCTTGCCCTATATATCTGTTCATCTGGCCATTCATGCGGGTCCTTCATCGTGTCCTTTAATGAACTAGTAAATGTAAGTAACTGTGCCCCCGAGTCCTGCGAGCCACTCTAGCAAGTAATCAAATCCAAGGAGGGGATCACTGGTCCCTCTCATCTATAGCGTGCTGCTCGAAAGCCTGTGCCTGGTGCTGGCATCTGATGGGGCATGTGGGGGGGGGTGGTAGTCTGGTGGGACCAAACCCTCGACCTGTGGGATGTGATCTAGGATCTCTCTCCAGAGAGATGGTGTCAATACTGAGTTCGGGGCAGGACGCCCAGCTGCTGTGGCAGAGAGCTGTGTGGGGGTGGGGCAAACCTTCGACACCTCTGGGGAGAAAGTGTTCCGTGTGAGCGTGGAGGAGACACACGGGAGAAAGATAGGCAGGAAAGACACAGTGGGAAGAACCGGGCTGTTTCCAGGACTGCGACGGCTGCGTTGGGTTTTTCCTTCACAGTCCTCAGACTGCTGATTGTGGCTACTCCATCACGAAAGGGAACAGGAAGCAGGAGGGTGGGAGTCTGACCCGGTCAGCAGACTGAGGTAGAGAAGGAAAGGTCTTGTCAGCACCACACAGAAGCTCAGAAGTTTCTGAGTGGCCAGATTCCCACCAGAGAGAGAGAGAGGGAGGAAGAGAGAGAGAGAGAGAGCGCGCGCGCGCAATACTCCAACCCTTTACGCTCTGGATCTCCTCCTGTCCCACCCACACTGGCCGGTCTTTGATCTGGGGGATGTGTGGCACCCGTAGGGCCCCAACAGGCCACACGTGGCAGCAGTTCACTCAGTCCAGCAGACCGACACACGCCAGGCCACACCGTGTGCACAGGGGCAGTGACAGGCATGTGTTGCCAGCAGGAGGAGTTCTCAGAGCAGCCCACCCCTGCTCACCCTTCCCAAGTGACAAGTCAGGTGTTAGGGACCATGACCACACTGGTGAGCACAGGGCAACACCTGGCTCAGTGGCCATCTGCTGTCAAAATTCAAGATGCACATCGCCGCTGACCTAGAATCCTCACGTCTAATAAGCTACCTTGCAGACCAGACATGCTTGCGAGGAACAAACTGAAAACGTACACGGGGAAGTACTGCTGCACCGTTTATGACATCAAAAGACCAGGGTATCCTCGATGTACATCCCTGGCAGAAGGGTTAAGACATACTGGTATTTCCAGCCAGTGGAATATCGCATAGCCATTTTTGGAAATGGGGTACCACGCGCCGGTGATTTAGCCCTCCGGGGAACAGCTGGCAAGGTCTGTAGAAACTCTTCATTCTTAGGAGTCTCTCATGGAAAGGGAGGTGGGCGGGGGGTGGGGGTGACTGAGTGACGGGCACTGAGGGGGGGCACTTGATGGGATGAGCACTGGGTGTTATGCTATATGTTGGCAAATTGAACTCCAATAAAAAAAATAATAAAATAAAATAAAATATTAAAAAAAAAGAAACTCTTCATTGTCACCACAAGGGGGAGTGGGTGGGGACACTGACATCAAGACAATCCAGGGCAGTGACACAGTTAGCTATCCTCCAAGGCACACAACCGCCCTCTACACACAGCCTGACCTGACCCACGTGCCAAGCGTGCCCAACTCTGGGGTTGTTCAGACGCACAATGAAATGGAATGGTCGCGGAAAAGTCCGGAATGTGCTTGAGTCTCACGTGAAGGAAGAAATCTGAAGTAAAGGGCATTCTTACAAGAAAGAGATGTGCATGCGTGATCTCTCCAAGAATGAATGAACGAGGAAGGAGAAGGGGCATGGGGGACACACAAGAATTAGTGTGTACCCTTTGTCAAACAAGGCTTTTGTCTGAATTTTTTTTACCGTATGGACAAATCATTCGGCAGTGCTCAATTCAGCTTATTAACGCCCTATTCAGAACATGTTTCTAGAATCTTGGTATCCGTGTTGTCAAGTGCATCGGGAATGTAACTTACTTTCTGTGACATCTTTATCAAACCTAAGGTGAAGTGGCTTCACAGAACCGACTGGACTCATTTTCGACTTTCAACATCCTGGAAAAGCCGGACACAGGAACTATCTGGTCTCTTTTTTTTTTTCACATTCTGGGAAAGGAGTAATCAGTGTAGGATTTGGGACAGCCAATTAAAGTGTGAATACCTTAGACCCAAAATCCAACCTCCAGGTGAGGATACATAACCCCCCCCCCCCCCCGCACTGTTGAGCACACACATAAAGAGTCATCCAAGAGGCACCATATACAACAGAAAAAGAACGTTCAAAACCTGAATACGCAAACAGAGCAAGAGTTGGATGATACATCCCTAGCACTGCAGAGTAACGGAAATCATCTTTCTGTGCTGAGGAGGAACACCATCCAGAAAATAACCAGGCAGGAAAAGAAGATGGGAGCGGGGCTCGGATGGCACTTGTGCAAAAACACCCACCCGACACGGCCGACGGACCCGTTCTCAGCAAGTGAACCTGACGGAAATGCAGCCACCCCACACCATCCCGAAACTATTACCAGTGGGGAGTCTGAGGAGAAACGTGGCACCGGGGGCAGAAGGAACAGGGGCATTCGGACTATTCTTTAACGCACAGAATGTCAGGCATGGCTTTCCTTTCGCCATTTTGAACATAATGAAAAAGCAAACAGGTGGAAGGTGGAAATGGAGACACGGGAAGAGCACACGAGTCTATGGACCGGAACGAGCTTCCCCGAGAAGTAAAAGAAAACGGAGGAGGCACGTTTCCCAGAGGAAGAAGTCTGACAAGAATGCTCACTCTCTTGCTGTCTTCTCTTGTTTTATTGTGTTTAGTTTCTATGGGGAGGGGAAGGATCAGGGAAACCATAGGTGGATCAGAGCCTGAAGAGAAAGCAGCCACAGCTGAGGGGAGGGACCGATTTGTTAAGGTTACAGTGCAGATCCCCCAAAGCTGCCTCAAGTCCACTGGAAACAAAGGAGGGGGTAAAGAGGAACTCACCTGGGCCGTGGCCATCTCGGTCTGCCCTGGACAAAGGGCGGAGATCTAGGGAGACAGAATGAGGGGCTCAAGATCAGGGTGCTCAGCCAGGAGACCATCCCCACCAGCCTAATAACAATCACCCTTGCGTCCTGGGGAGAATGACGTGCAAACGTGCCTGGGACCTCCAGCCCGGTCCCTTGGGACGTGGATAAGCCCACGACTTGTGTTTACGGGCTTCCAAAACGAATTTTGTTTCATTTCTCCACATATTTAGAAGCAGATTAAGAAAAAGCAAGTGCAACGCAAGCTCATTTGTTCACCGTTACATGCATACTGATGAGCAGCAGCATACGAGAGCATTTATTAAAATGGCTGACATTGGTTTTCTTGGACGGGGGATTTCACTTTTCTGCTTTTCTTTACTTGCGTTTTTGAACGTGAACATCATTACTCATAAGATGCAAATGAGGAATGATTACACTGAGCCTCGGAGGTGACAGACCCCGAGCAGAGTCTGGGGGACAGTGACATCTGGCTGGCTGTGGTTTGCAGGTGGAGAGAAACCAGGGCTGGAGAAGGGGCAGGGAGGGGAGGCAGGGCGCAGGGAGGGAGGGGAGGAGCCCAGCACTGGTCATTCCACGAGGAGCTGGAAACCACCGACCTTGGCACCCTGCACTGCACACGCTGCCCTTCGCTGGCCCGCCTCCACCGCATTCCTGGCTCCTGACTTCCTCCTTTCCCAGGAGGTCCATTCAACGGCCTGTTCTTCCCTGCTCTGCAGTTTCAAAAGGAGTCTCCGCAAGGAGCTTCTGCACAGAGTAGCTGCTGTCACCACAGCACACACACCCCCCCTCCCGCCAGGCAGGCAGCCTCGGGACAACAGGGTTCGGCTCCGTGCAGCTTCACAACTCACGCCCTCAGGTCCAATGACAGCAGCACCATAACGAGGTAGCAGAACCAGAAGACGGCGTACCTCCAGACTGATTACAGATTTTGCCAAGTAAAAAAGAAACCGATACAAAACTATTGTACGCTTTAGCCAGACTAGAGGGAAAACCCACATTTCTGCTAGAGGTGGGTGGGATGTTCACACTCTAGGGCTGACGCATTCCAGAAACAGCCAATGGAAAAGAGGGGAGCATTATGTGTGTCTAGCGTCAGGAGACCAGAAACTCTTGTGAGGCTGGCAGTGATCCTCGTGACCCTGCCCCTGCCCGTGCAGGACTGTAGCGGGCCACCTGCCTCCTGGCAGCATCCCTCCATCCACCTGTACACATCACCTCTCTCCTCTGATGGGGTTCAACTGCCCACCGTCACATGCTGAGCATGCTCTCTCCCAGGGGGAGCAGGGACAGGGGCCACTCCAGGTCTAGCTTTTCTTGGATCGGCTGTCCTTCAGCCTTCACCCTCTGCCCTACGGTCCGGGTCTGTCCTGTGAGCCTGTACTCCCCACTCTGGGTTCTGGATCTGTCCTGAGAGCCTGCATCCTCTGCCCTGGGCTCTGGGTCTGGGCTGAAGTTCCTCCTCCTAAGCCTTTCAGAAGAGCTCTCTTGCTCCTAAGGATGCAGGACCAAAGGATTCAGAGACGACAAACGCATCTCAGCTAGGACCATCAACTGCAGCACCCCATCTGTGCCTCTGACGCTGGAACTCACCTTCCGAGGCCTCAGACTGGCTCTTCTGTAGACCAGGAAGCTCAGGTGCAGGTGAGCTGGAATCTGCAGTTGGTGAGCAGTGGTCTCAGCGCTGCAACCTGATCCTGGAAGGAAGGACCAAACAGGAGATGCAATTAGCAACCCCTTCACCCTATGGCGTGAAGTTGAGGAAAACTCAAATGTTCTCCTTTATGGAAGGAAGCACAAGGCCTCGTCTGAGTCTGGAGAGTGACGCTTAGTAGGGCCCCAATTATCACCAGACAAGGACCTGACCACACACTTCCTTCATAAAAGCCCCCCCCCCGCAGCCCCCCCCTTCTGAAATGAAACTGCCCTGTCCCTTTCATTCACGGTGAAAATGTCAGTGCCCGCAATATGCCTGTTCTGCGTGTTGCAGACAGGTAGACACATCAGGGAACCAAAGAATCAGAGTTCCCCGCCCTTGTGGTGGAGCTCTATTCTACCAGTGAAGGCAGGCAGCAAGCAGCAAACGCGATCACCTTCGGGAGGGTGGGAGGGAACGTTAGTTAGAAAGGCCTAAGGGCTGGCGGGCGGGTTGGGGCGGGGCGGGGCGGGGGTGGTGGCTAGAAGGATCCGCAGGGGTTTACTAGCTGTGTGACTTTGGACAGGATTCCGAGCCTTTCTGTTCTTGCTTTCTCGCGACGAAGATAACGGTAACACCTGCTCACAGGCCATCGCGAAGATGACCGTGACCCCCAAGGGCGCCTTGCACTTACTAGGCCCTCAGCAAAGTCACTGACTGTGTCACTCGGCGTCGCCCGCGACGCGCCGCCCACACTCACCCCTCGGCCCCGGGCCCCCGAGCCCTCAGAGGACGCGAACCCATCACCCCGCCCTCCCCTCCGGCCCGTGTCCGCTCCGCCTCCCCGTACTTGGCTACCAGAACCCGCCAGTCCGGGCGGATAACAACAACCGGCGCGACCTCGCACCGCCCTCGGGTCGGCGGAGCACTTCCGCTCCCGTCGCCCCGCAGCCCGAGGTCGGAGCGCCGCGCACGCGCACGATCGGCTTTGGGAAGGAGGGGGGCGCTGCTGCCAGTGCCCAAGATGGCGCGCGTCGCGGGCAGCGATTCTGCCCCGGTTTGTTCGCGCCGCCAACAGCGGTTCGTGCAACCATTTTCGGCGCACATCAGGCCGGCGCGGGGGCCGGGGTGGGGGTGGGGTGGCGTCTCCCGTCGGCGAGGCGCCAGCGGAGGCTGTCAGGGGCCCCGGTCCCACCGCCTTCGAGGCCGAAGCGCCCTCTGTCGCGCCGCTCTGCTGCGCAACCTCCGTCTCCCAAAGCCGCGCTGTCCGCTTCCTTGGGCTCTCAGAATAAGAAACGGTAGTGGCGCCTGCTGCGGTCCTCAGCGGCACATGGGCGCGGCCATCTTGGGGGCGGGGCCGCTCCCTGGGCGCCATATGCTTCCCAGGCCCAGGGGTCAGAGAGCAGGGGTCAGGCCCAGTTGCGGGAAGTGGCCCGGAGGAGGGCTCGGGAGCAAGCTGCAGGGCCACTCCCACGCGCAGACTGAGAAACCCCGATGCCGGATTCTCCTGAAATAAATCCCGTGGCCCCAGTCAGGCATCCCGGGCGTCCGGGGAGACTGGTTTTTGCTTTTGGACAACATTGCCTAACGTAAGCAGAGAGTCTTGGTCTCTGCCAGTGGCAGTCGTTGGTAGCTTACACAGTAAGCATACACAGTGGGTAGCATACACAGAAAGCCTGTTAAGTGCCCTTGGGGACAGACTTCTGCTACTTGTCAGGATCTGGGGGAAAGAGGCCAAGTGTGTGCCGCCCTTGTAGGACCAGGCCCTACAAGGGTGCCTGGTCACCCCGCAGAACTCTTCGGGCGGTGCATGGTCGGGTGTCAGCTCAGTTGGCGCCGAGCTCCTCCTGCGCTAGAGCCACAGCAGGTGCCACGCACCGTGGAGAGAAGCATGTGACAAAAACCATCGTGGCATCCATCGTACGTGTATGTGATCTTCCATTTGAACCTACTGCTTTCCCCCCTCTCTTTCCCTTTCCCCTCTGTGAGGGGAAACTTATGTTCCCTGGATGATCGAGATGATTCATAGCCCAGATCTACAGCGCACGGTTCTGGGAAGTGACCGTGCAAGCTTTGTGCTGGCGTCCCGGGAGGGAGAAGAGCCTGTGTTCCCTCAGGCATGCGAGGGGGTATTGCTCTCCGCTGGGAATGAATTCCATAAGTGATGGCCAGGCCGAGAGATACTGCTTCTGCATTTCTAGAGGAGCGGTGACCCGCTAACCTTCTTTTCAGACATGCCTATCAGGAGGCGCGAAAAGTTGAGTTAGTAGGCCAGTGCCCCGGGGACCATGGAGAAAGCCCCAGCTGCAGAAATACCTGGTCTCCGGCCCTGGTCAGACCCTGCCCGTGTCCTCACGATACAGGGACAAGTGCTCACGCGGAAAGGGAAGACCTAATGGTCCGGGTAGGGCCTGGTGAAGGACACGGGTCTGGCACTCCTGCAATGCCAGCATTTCTAGTGTGACTCTGTCACTTTGGAACCTCGAAACATGCCGGGGTGTTCTTCCGGTGCATCCTCTGTCCGGGCTCTTAGGGTATGTCAGTCCATAGGGGAGAAGGCTTGTCTCCACCTCTTTCTGGCCCCTTGGCTCACAGCTGAAGACCACCTGCCTAAAGGGCTTTGTGATCGATGTCAGGTGCATCTGATAGCCCCAAGCCCAGGGCTTAGCCCACAGCAGGCACCTGGTTCGTGGTGACGGTGTACACTCTTTTCTCATACACACCGGGTAAACGTGCCTGTGGCCGCTGCGGTCCCCTCCCACAGTGTGGCCTTCCCCTTTGCCACCTTCGTGCCCGGTTGTGGGCCCGTGCCTGGCTCCAGCCTCACCCAGGATCGCCCCTCGTAGTCAGCTGAACACCTTTTTTTTTTTTTTTTTTTTTCTGTTGGCGACTAGACTTCTAAAGAAGTGGAGATGACTTGTAAGGAGTAAACCTAGGAGGCCTGGATTGCTCAAGCCCCGTAAATTCAAAGGAAAATCCTGTTTCAGGAGGACTGCCCCTTATCTGGCTCTGGGGAGACCACCACTAAGCCCCTGTGTCACATTCTGCCTAGTAAGAGTGTTTTTGTATTCTAAGCACTGCTTTTCCAGTTTGGCCAGATCGTTTATGCAAACAGTGTGACTTATGGTGAACATCTGGTTTTGCATGTGTGAGGCCCTGGGCCCTGCTATATTAGCTTGACCTCTGGAGGGCTGTCGCCCGAGGAGCTAACATCAGTCCCATGGATGCTGCACGGCCACATCACCTCCCTAAAAACCCTGGACCCCCAGGGCTGGGGGAGCTTCCCTGGCTGGTAGCACCTGGCAGGTTTCTGTTCACACATCCTTCCTGGGAGAATTTAAGCATTGACTGTGTGACTCCTTTGGGAGAAAACAACTGACCTCTCATGACTGGTTTCTGCTGGACTCCGCCCCCTGCCCGCCAGGCACCTCTTCCCTTTGCTGATTCTACTCTGCAGGCTTTCACTGTAGTAGGTCATAACCGGGTATAGAACAGCCCAGGGCGGGGCAGCCCCGGTGGCTCAGCGGTTGAGCGCCGCCTTCAGGCCGGGGCCTGATCATGGAGACCTGGGATCGAGTCCCACATCCCTGCGTGGAGCCTGCTTCTCCCTCTGTCTGTCTGTCTGTCTCTCTCTCTCTCCTCTCTCATGAATGAATATATAAAATCTTAAAAAAGAAACAGCTCAGAAGGACTCTCAGGACTCTGGAAAGGAGAACAGCTTTTCTGAGTCCCGAGTCCTAGAGCGGCATCTCGCCTGAGGGTGGTCTTAGAGACTCTCTTTACACTGTTGCTCCTGATGCTCAGATGTGTACTCACTCTCCAGTTGGTTTCAAGCATCCCACTAGGCGGACCTTCTGAACCCAGTTTGACTGCCCTCAGGGATACACAGGTCGCCGACTGCAGCAGCAGCAGCAGTACCATCCAGAGGGCACGGTTGTGTTCTTCCACCTTTGAAAAGCCAGGTCCTGAGCGCATGCCCTGTGCAGGAGTTGAGTGAGCTTGCTTTCCTGTTATTTTTAATTATACTTTGTGGTTACCCTAGAGATTATGCCAAACACCACTGATTTATTACCTTTCCTTCCTCCAGAATTCAACGATGTAAATAATTTTAGCTCATGTCCTTGTTATCTTTTTTTATTTTATTTATTCATGAGAGACAGAGAGAGAGGGAGAGACACAGGCAGAGGGAGAAGCAGGCTCCATGCAGGGAGCCCGACATGGGACTCGATCTGGGGTCTCCAGGATCACACCCTGGGCTGAAGGTAGCACTAAACCACTGAGCCACCCAGGCATCCCACCGTGTTCTTTTTACTATTGCCGACCTGGATTTTTAACTCCTCATATATTTTATTTCTTTTGTTGTGATTTTATTTTTTTTAAAGATTGTTTTATTTATTCATAGAGATGCAGAGAGAGAGAGAGGCAGTAACACAGGCAGAGGGAGAAGCAGGCTCCATGCAGATACTTGATCCAGGGTCTCCAGTATCACGCCCTGGGCTGCAGGCGGCGCTAAACCGCTGCGCCACCAGGGCTGCCCTGGATGTGATTTTATAATTGTGTAAGACATTCAGTTGCCATATAGATTTATCCACATTTTGTCTTTACAATACTCTTTATTGCTTTTGCACTTTGATTTTTTTTAAGGATCATTATTTTCTAACATTAAGAAATATCTTCAGTATTTATTTCAGTGTAGGTCTGTTGAAAATTCATTTTATCAGTTTTGTTTTTTCTAAAACCAACTGATCTCATCCTCATTTTGAAAGGGTGTTTTCTCTGGTCACCTGGGTGGCAAAATCAGTCAAGCATCAGACTCTTGGTTTCAGCTCAGGTCATGAGCTCCTGGTCATGAGATTAAGCCCTGCTGACCAAGCCCTACTTCAGTATCCATGCTAGGTGCAGGATCTGCTTGAGTTTCTCTCTCCCTCTACCTCTCCCCTCCTCTACATGTGCTTGCTCTTACTATCTTTCTTAAATAAATAAATACTCTTTTTTGAAAAGATGTTTTCTCTGGGAATAGAATTCCAGGTTAGCTTTGGTTTTATTTCAGAACTTTAAAAAAATTTTTTTTATCTTATTTATGATAGTCATACAGAGAGAGAGAGAGAGGCAGAGACATAGGCAGAGGGAGAAGCAGGCTCCATGCACCGGGAGCCTGATGCGGGATTCGATCCCGGGTCTCCAGGATCGCGCCCTGGGCCAAAGGCAGGCGCCAAACTGCTGCGCCACCCAGGGATTCCTATTTCAGAACTTTAAAGATAGCTCTTCACTCTGTGAGTTGAGCATTTGACTCTTGATTTCTGCTTGGACCACGATCTCAGGGTTGTGGGACTGAGGAGCCCTGCATTAGGCTCTGCACTGAGCATGGACCCTGTCTATGTTTTTCTCTCCAGGGGTACCTGGGTGGCTCAATCAGTTAAACTCATATCTGTCTTTGGCTCAAGTCATGATCATAGAGTGCTAGGATTGAGGCCCGCATGGGACTCCCTGCTTAATAAGCAGTTGGCTTCTCCTCCCTCTTCCTCCCCTCCCATGTTGTCTCTCTCTCAAATAAATAAATAAATTAAATAGTTTTAAAAAGGTTCTCTCCCCCGCCTTTCCCCCCTGCTTGTGTATGCATACACACTCTCAAAAAAAAAAAGAGAGAGAGAGAGAGAAAGATACTCTTATTGTATTCCGGTTTTCATTGTATTTGTTGAAAACTCAGCTGCCATTTTTATTGTTTCTCCTTTGAAGGTGATGTGCCTTTTTTACTCTTGTTGCAATTAGATTTTCCTTTATTCCTTTTTGTTTTCAGCAGTTTGACTATGATTTGCCTAGCTATGATTCCCTTTGTATTCATTCTGCTTTACTTGAGTATAGCTTTTTAAATCAATGGTTTGTTATCTTTTGTGAATTTTGATATCTCTTCAAATTGCTATCCCTTCCAATTAAACATATTAGATCTTTCCACCGTGTTCTCTGTCTCCTACATTTTTTCTATTGTTTTTCTTTTTTTCTTTTCACAGTGATTCAGCCTGGACATTCTCTACTAACTCTCTTCCAGTTGACTAAGCTTCAATTATGCTGCATCTAAGATCTATTTAGTGCTTCATTTAAGATATGTTTTCAGTTCTAGAATTTCCATTTGATTCTTTCTAATAGATATCAATCATTTTGTCACCTAATTTCTTGACATAGTAATCATAGTTTTTTTTTAAGTTTGTGTCTGATAACTCAAATATTTGGATTGCTCTTGGGTTTATTTGTATTATGTTTTATCTTGGTTTCCTTCGTCTGACTCATGGAAGCCTGTGATTTTTTTTTTGAACACTATAAATTGAATATGAGGGGATCCCTGGGTGGCACAGCGGTTTGGCGCCTGCCTTTGGCCCAGGGCGCGATCCTGGAGACCCAGGATCGAGTCCCACATCGGGCTCCCGGTGCATGGAACCTGCTTCTCCCTCTGCCTGTGTCTCTGCCTCTCTCTCTCTCTCTCTCTCTCTCTCTCTCTGTGATTATCATAAATAAATAAAAATTAAAAAAAAATAAATTGAATATGAAAGTTTTAAAATATTTCTCTGGATGATGTTGTCCTCCAGAAATGATTTACTTTTTTCTGGCAGCCCAATAGAGTAAAAGCAGATAACATGGATCTCATTAAGGAATAAGATGACTTGAGGCTCTATTTCACATTCATGAGGCCTCCTCTAAATCTGGTTTGCCACTCCTAGGACAAAACCATTCAGGATGTTTACCTGAAACCCTGACAGAGTTTGATCTCTGATTTTTGTCTCTTGTCACTGAGATTTCTAAAAGCTCTGCTTAAATTTTTGACTTCTTACTGCTTTCTGCTTGACTTCATAACATCTGGTCTTATGTAGTTTAGAAATTGCACTATGCCCACTATTTGGAGTTCCATTTTCTGCAGTTCCTTCTTTTGTTGGTCTTGCCCTTCAAGTTCTGGTTACCTTAGCAGCCAGCAGTAAATCCAACTTTTATGCCCTGCTTTGTGAGACTTCTCGACACTCTGAATTACCATTTCTTGCTCTTTAGTTTGGCTCTGTACAGCTTCAGGATTAAGAAATGTGTCAAGGGAAAAAGAAGCAGTTCACTTCAGTTTGTTTCTCTTTACTAAATCAGACTGTTCTAAAGATTAGTTTCCTTGCTTTATATCTGACACCTTTAAAAAGCTAAGGTTTGGGGGGTATTTTATCTAGGTTTTATGGTTTCCATCAGGCAAAGAATTAGGATGAGATGAGATAACCTGTCATATTTAGAAGAAGAATCTTTGCCATACAATTTCTGTAGATACCAGTTACCAGTTTAAGAAAGTTCCCTTCTGGGCAGCCTGCCGGGGGTGGGGGTGGGGGGTGGGGGTGGGGTGCTCAGCGGTTTAGCGCCACCTTCAGCCCAGGGCCTGATCCTGGAGACCTGGGATCAAGTCCCACGTCGGGCTCCCTGCATGGAGCCTGCTTCTCCCTCTGCCTGTGTCTCTGCCTCTCTCTCTGTCTCTCATAAATAAATAAATAAAATCTTTAAAAAAAAAAGTTTCCCCTACCTTTGGCTCACAAAGAGGCTTTCATATGAATGAATGTTGCATTTTTAAAATGCATCTTCCAGGGATCCCTGGGTGGCGCAGCGGTTTGGCGCTGGCCTTTGGCCCAGGGCGCGATCCTGGAGATCCGGGATCGAATCCCACGTCGGGCTCCCGGTGCATGGAGCCTGCTTCTCCCTCTGCCTATGTCTCTGCCTCTCTCTCTCTCTCTGTGACTATCATAAATAAAAAAATAAATAAAATAAAATAAAATGCATCTTCCATATCTAGTGAGATGTGATTTTTTTCTTTTATCGATGTAACATATTGTATTCATTGATTTACAAATAATTGCATTTCCATAATAAACTCAGTTTAGTAATGACCTATTATCTTTTAATATACTTATGGATTCAGTGTACTAGCGTTTCATTTAGGATATATTGAAAAAGATTGAACTGAATTTTACTTTCTTGTAATGTTCTTGTCAGCTCTTGGATCAAAATAATGCTAATCTCATAGAACAAAATGGGAAAAGTTCCCTATTTTCTCTGGAAGAGTTCTTTTTCTTTGGAAGACTTTATGTAACATTAGTGTTGGTTATTCCTTAGCCACCTGATAAAATTCATCAAGCAAGCCATGTCAACCTTGAGTTTTCCTTGTGGAAAAGTTTTAAATTATGGATTAAATGTTTATCATAGATACAAGGCAATTTTAGATTTTCTGTCCATGGGTCCTGTCCCTGACAGGATTGTTGAGCCATTGCATTAGTCACAAACTGGCTATCACCAGACTCCTTATTAGATGAACAAACTAAACATTTTGCTTTTCCAAGCTATTATGGGCCAACTTCCTGTCATTTACAGCTGGAAATATTTCTAACTGATATAGAATGATATGCTGGAGAACTTGATTGTAATTCTAATGTGGACACAGTGAAATGTCTATATAAAGATAAATTGTATTTCTGTATACCAGCAAAAAGACATTTAGAAAATGAAACTAAAAGAAAAATAGTTTACTCCTAGTACCCAGATCTTGATTTTTAACCACAACCAGAGATTTTTTAGAGAAATGTCTGGTTCTGGGGCTAGGAGAATACATGATGAGCATGGGTTTAAAGCCTATTGGGACATGTCTAAAGGACATAGGAAGCATCATGAAGGACCTTCACTGGCCACATTTGAGATCATTTGAATACCAAAAAGAGTTATGGCTGCAATTTATTGTAATACATTAAATAAAAATCTATGAGTTCATCATGATACTCAAAAAAGGAACAAACAAAAAAAGATTTTAAAAAGGAGAAAGCTCTTTGTCTTATTCTTAGAATGAGTTCCAAGTTAACAGAAATGGAGCTGCATACAGATTTATTGAGGAGAAACATCTGCAAGAGGTTGAAAAAGAACTGGACAGAGGGAGGGTTTGCCCAGAATGTAGTTGCAACCGAGGTCTCAGACAATCCTACAGGGAGCTCTGGAGCTGAGGTGGCCCTTCAGAATTGTCCCAAGTCGGGGAGATTAGGCTGGACCTTTGTATTCCTACATGAGACACTCATTGACTACCACCTGCTCCCTGGGCAGTGGTGAGAAGTGAAGGTATAACTTTGAGTGAGGCAGTTCTCCGTGGCTGAGAGCAGTTTCTAGTGAGAGACAGCTGTGAGGTCAGCAGCTGGGGGGGATGATGTATTGGCCCTCAGCAGGAGATCTGAGTGAGCACCATAGTATTCACTACAGCCATTATTTCTATAAGAATGCCACCTGATAAATATAAAAAAGAATGATATAATTAGGAAATCACTATTTTACAAACCTCCATGTAATAATTGATTCAAGCGAGGAAGCTTAAGGAATACTGTCTTAAAAAAAAAAAGGAATACTGTCTTAACTTGAACTGTTATAACAAAATACCATAAACTGAGTGGGTTATCAACAACAGAAATTTACTTTTCATAGCTCTGGAGGATGGAAGTCCAAGATCATGGTGCCAATATGGTCGGTTTCTTGGCAAGAGCCCACCTTCAAGTTGCTATATTCTTACTGTATCCTCACATGGTGGGGAAGGGAGTGAGCTGGCTCTCTGGCCTCTTCTTGTAAGGGCACTAATTCCATTCGTGAATCCACATCTGTGACCTAATCACCTGCCAAAGGCCCACCTCCTAACACTATCATATTGGGAGTTAGGATTTCAACATATGAATTTGGAGGGAGGGACACATTCAGCCCATAGCAGATGTTGAAAGCATTTAACAAAAGGTTGTTTTAGAACAGGTTCTTAAATGTAGAATCAGAACATCACTCTACAGGTTATTTGCTCATTGCATAGAAAACTTAGCATCATAAATAGTGGGTTGCACAGTAGCACCTAGGATGTATTCTTGGCAAAAATGCTTAACCTAAAACTGATCAAGACTGGAGATCTAACTTCAATTCTATAGAAAGTACAAGAGATAAAGGAAAAGTTTAAGTGATACCATGAGGTAACAATTAGATTATACAGAGTGTGAGACATTCTACAAGCCAACTGGTCTGGTTTCTTCAAAAAGTCAGTATTAACAGGTCAGGACCAGGTGATGATGACAGTGTAGTTTTTTTATTTCCTTAAATACTGTCTTCAAAGCAGAACCATTATAGTGAAAGAAAAAAATGTCACAGACTACATTTTTTTTATGATAGTCACAGAGAGAGAGAGAGAGGCAGAGACACAGGCAGAGGGAGAAGCAGGCTCCATGCACCGGGAGCCTGACGTGGGATTCGATCCCGGGTCTCCAGGATCGCGCCCTGGGCCAAAGGCAGGCGCCATACCGCTGCACCACCCAGGGATCCCAGACTACATTTTTTTTATTTAAAGATTTATTTTTATTTATTTATGAGAGAGAGAGAGAGAGAGAGAGAGGCAGAGACACAGGCAGAGGGAGAAGCAAGCTCCATGCTGGGAGCCCGACGCGGGACTCGATCCCGGGACTCCAGGATCGCGCCCTGGGCCAAAGGCAGGCGCGAAACCGCTGAGCCACCCAGGGATCCCCTACATTTTAAACAAAACAAGGTGACAAGCATCCCCAGGAACCCCAGAATGCAAATGGGTGACATCAAACCATTGACAATAGCAAGACCTTTGCAAATTCTGCACAGGTTTAGCAGTCATACAAAAGAGAACCAGAGGGACTATAGGATCATTCTGATGGTTCCATGAGCCCCCAAACACTAAAATTCATACAAATGCTCCTCAGTTCAGTTACTTACTGCCTCAGTTTCTGCCACAGGGGATACTCATAGCTCCCATCTCTTCACCTGATGGACTATCAACTAGGGTCAAGACCCCTCAAGATTCTTCAAGGTAGCTGTGTTCTGTGGCATTCACCTGACCCTTTGGAAAACTCTCACACCCTTACTCCACCAAACTCTAGACCTGCACGCTGTCTACACTGCTCCTCTCTTTCTTCACTCTGCTATTTCAGGCTGCCACACCAGCCTCCTCTTTACAGATTTGTCCAGGTAAGAGCAATCATTCATCTGTCCTCACACTCTTGAGGACAAGCTTTATCCAAAACTCAAGCTGCACCACAGAGACAGAATTGGATGGGCTTGTGAGTTTCTGCAGATCAGATATTAGTCTCCCCACTGAGAAGGCAACCACCAGGATTCTGAATTACCTTGGGGTCCCCCTCTCCTAGCTTGAGGTGGTGATGGGGAGGTCCAGAAAAAAAGGGGCAAATTGCTCTCGACTGCAAAGTTTCCTTTCAAAAAATAATTTTTAAAAGGAATCTCCAACCTACTCTTTTTTTAAGATTTTATTTATTCATGAGAGACACACAGAGAGATAGAGACACAGGCAGAGGGAGAAGCAGGCTCCATGCAGGGAACCCAACGCAGAAGTCGATCCCAGGTCTCCAGGATCAGGCCCTGGGCTGAAGGCAGCGCTAAACCGCTGAGCCACCGGGCTGCCCTCCAACCTATTCTTACATCAGTTGGAGGAGGATGATGGGCTGATAATCTAAGAACTTGTTGGCATTTCACAGTTAAATTTTCCAGAATGTGTGTAGACACCAATGTGAATATGAATATGCCTGGAATTAATGGATACAAATAAAATATTTGTGCCCTTCCCATTTTATCCTTGTACCTGCCTCTGGGTTAGGTTACCTGGTATTTTGTAAAGCCAAAATAATCTTATTTTTTCATAGATGGATGTGTTTTTCCAGAAATGATAAAGTCCTTCAGGTTGCTAGGAAATGACACTAGATAGTAATTCTAATTCATGCAATGAAATTAAAAGCTTGGACACCTGGATGGCTCAGTGGTTGAGTGTCGGCCTCTGGCTCAGGTCGTGATCCCAGGGTCCTGGGATCAAGTCCTGCATCGGGCTCCCCACAGGGAGCCTATTTCTCCCTCTGCCAATGTCTCTTCCTCTCTCTGTGTGTCTCTCGTGGATAAATAAAAAATCTTTAAAAAAAAAGAAATTAAAAAAAAAAAGAAATTAAAAGCTCCAGAAAATGTAAAAATGTAGGTAAATATAAAATACTGTATATTTTAAAATCTTCTCTTAACAGATTTAAAAGATACAGTAGTGCATAAAATAATGATCATAAAACTGTTATTGAGCTTATAACATATAAAGGTATATATGACAACAATGACACAAAGAAGGGAGAGGAAGAAATGGAGCTATATTAGGGCAAGTTTTCTATATTTTACCAAAAGTAAGTTAGTATTAATATGAAGTGGATAGTGACAAGTTAAGATATATTTTATAATCCCTAAAGCAACAATTAAGAACATGGTTTTAAAAAAACAGTAAAATAATTCAACAAGGAATTCAAATGGTGTAATAGAGGAAAAAACCTCACAAAAGAAGAAAATAAAGAAGGAAGAGTGAAACAAAAAGACATGAAACATATAGAAAAGAAATAGCAGAATGGGAAATACAAATTCATCATGTAAATAACTAGATTAAATGTGAATAGATTACACACTCCAGCAAAGGTAGAGACTGTTAGGACAGAAAACAAGATTCCACTATATGCTGTCTAAAAGAGATGTATTTTATCTTGGAAGACATATCTAGGTTAAAAGTAAATGAATGAGGAAAGATATACCATATAACAGCAACCATAAAAGTGCTGGGGCAGCCATACAAATACCTGACAAAATAGACTTTAAGACAAAAAATATCAGAGTCAAAGGGGTATTTTGTAATGATAAAAGTGTAAATTTACCAGAAACATATAACAATTTGAACCTAAATGCATGTAGCAATAGAGCCCCAAAGTACATGAAGCAAGAGCTGACAAAATTGAAAGGAGAAATGGACAATTTAACAATAGTAGTTGGAGATGTCAACAGCTCAGCTCTCAATAATGAATAGAAAAGCCAGACAGAATATCAACAAGGATACAGAACACTTGAACAACACTATCAACACACTTGAAACGACTAACGTCTATAAAACAGTCCATCCAGAGGACAACAATGGGGTGGCTAAGTCAGTTGAGGGTCTGCCTTTGGCTCAGGTCGTGATCCTAGTGTCCTGGGAGAGAGTCCCACATCAGGCTACCTGCTCCATGGTAAATTTAAGATTTGAAATTCTACAAAGTATATTCTCTAAACACAGCAGACCTGTATTAGAAATTTGGGAAATTTCCAAATATTTGGAAACTAAATAACACTTTTTTTTAAAAAGTAGGCCCTATGCATGATGTGGGGCTTTAACTCATGACCACAAGATCAAGAGTTGCACACTCCACTGACTGAGCCAGCCAGGTGCCCCTAAATCACATACTTCTAAATAACTAATGAGTGAAAGAAAAAATTACAAAAGGAATTTAAAAATATGTTGAAGTGAAAGAAGGTAAAAATACAACATATCAAAATTTTGGGGATGCAGCTAAGGCAGAGCTTAGAGGAATGTTTTATTTATTTATTTATTTATTTATTTATTTATTTATTTATTTATTTTTATTGGTGTTCAATTTGCCAACATATAGAATAACACCCAGTGCTCATCCCATTAAGTGCCCCCCTCAGTGCCTGTCACCCCCACCCCCCGCCCACTTCCCCTTCCACCACCCCTAGTTTGTTTCCCAGAGTTAGGAGTCTCTCATGTTCTGTCTCCCTTTCTGATATTTCCCACTCATTTTTTCTCCTTTCCCCTTTATTCCCTTTCACTAATTTCTATATTCCCCAAATGAATGAGACCATATAATGTTTGTCCTTCTCCGATTGACTTATTTCACTCAGCATAATACCCTCCAGTTCCATCCACGTCGAAGCAAATGGAGGGTGTTTGTCGTTTCTAATGGCTGAGAAATATTCCATTATATACATAGACCGCAGCTTCTTTATCCATTCATCTTTCGATGGACACTGAGGCTCCTTCCACGGTTTGGCTATTGTGGACATTGCTGCTATAAACATCGGGGTGCAGGTGTCCCAGCGTTTCACTGCATCTGTATCTTTGGGGTAAATCCCCAGCAGTGCAATTGCTGGGTCGTAGGGCAGATCTATTTTTAACTCTGAGGAACCTCCACACAGTTTTCCAGAGTGGCTGCACCAGTTCACATTCCCACCAACAGTGCAGGAAGGTTCCCCTTTCTCCACATTAGAGGAATGTTTTAAAGCTTAAATACCTATATGAGAAAAGAATAAAAGAATCCCAAATCAGTAACCTAAGTTTCTACCTTAAGAAAGTAGATAAAGTCGATCAAACTAAATCCAAAGCAAACAGAAGGAAGAATATAATAGAGATTTGAGCACAAATAAATGAAATAGAAAAATAACAACAAAACTATTAAGAAAATCAATGAAACCAAAAGTTGGTTCTTGGGAAAGGTCCACGCATTTGAACAACCTTTAGTTAGACTGACCGAGAAAACAGAGAGGAGGCACAAATTCCCAATCTGGAGTGAAAAAGGAATCATCACTATTGATCTAACAGAAATTAAAAGAACTGTTAGGGAACACAATGATCAACTTTATGCCAACAAATTAGAAAATGTAGATAAAACAGACAAATTCCTAGAAATATGCAAATAACCAAAATGGACTCAAGTAGAACTAGAGAATCTAAATAGACTTATAATAAGTAAGGGCATTGAATTAGTAATTAAAATCCTGCTCATGAAGAAAAGTCCAGACTCAGATGAATTGGTTAAGTCTATGTAACATATAACAAGAATTAACTGACTCTCACAATTGTTTTCCAGAAAATGGAGAACACTTTCCAACTCATCCTATGAGAACAGTATTGCCCTGATACCAAAGCCAGCCAAAGAGCAAGAAAAGAAAAAATACTGACAGATGTCCTTCATGAACACGGGCATAATAATCTTCAACAAGATATTAGCAAACCAAATCCAGCAACATATAAAAAAGATCATACATTGTGACCAAATGGAATTTATTTCAAAAATGCAAGATTTATTGGGGTGGCTCAGTCCATTGGCATCTGAGTCTTGGTTTTGGCTCAGGTCATGATCTCAGGGTGATGGGATCAAGCCCCACCTCAGGTTCCATGCTCAGCATGGAGTCTGCTTGTCACTTTCTCTCTCTCAAATAAATAAAACATTTTTTAAGAATGCAAGATTAATTTATCATCTGAAGATCAATTTATATAATAAATCATATTAATGGCATAGTGGATTAAAAAACACTTTCATCTCAAATAGATACAGAAAAAAATTTTGATAAAATCTTATACCCATTCATGATTTTAAAAGCCAAGAAACAAAACTTCTCAGCAAACTACTAATAGACAGGAACTTCCTCAATTAGACAAATGGCATCTATGGATAACCACAACTAAAATCATACTTAATGATAAAAATTATTTTTTTAAGATTTTATTTATTTATTTGACAGAGAGAAAGAGAGAATGAGCTAGTGAGCACAAGGAAGGGGAAGCAGCAGAGGGAGAGGGAGAAGCAGACTCTCCTGTTGGGCAGGGAGCTCAATACAGAGCTTGATCCCAGGACCCCGGCCGGGATCATGACCTGAGCAGAAGGCAGATGCTGAACCAACTGAGCCACCCACGCACCCCTAATGATGAAAATTAAAAGCTTTCCTTGAATTGGGAACAAAGCAAGAATGTTCACTCTTGCCATGCCACCTTTATTCAATATTGAGCTGGATGTTCTAGCCCATGCAGGAAAGAAAAAAATTAAAGGCATCCAGATTAAAAAGGAGGGAGTAAAATTATCTTAATTTGCTGATGGTATGATCCTGTATTTAAAAATTCCTAGGATAGGGCACCTGGGTGGCTCAGTCAGTTGAGCATCTGTCTTTGGCTTAGGTCATGATCTCAGGGTCCTGAGATCGAGCCCCAAGTTGGGGCTCCCTGCTCAGTGGGGAGTCTACTTCTTTCTCTCTCTCTGCCCCCTCCCCTTGCTTGTGCTCCCTCTCTCAAATAAATAAATAAATAAAACCTTTAAAAATAAAATAAAGTTCCTAGGGTATCCACAAAGTATTACTAGAACTAATAAGCAAGTAGAACAAGGTCAATAATAAGATCAATACACAAAAATCAATTATGTTTTTATATACTAGTAATGAACAATCTGAAAATGAAATTTAAGGAAAGGATTCCATACACAATAGCATCAAAGATATATAATATTTAGGAGTCAATGTAACAAAAGAAATGCGAGACTTGTACAAAACATTGTTGAAAAATTAAAGAAGACCTATGTAAGTGGACAGGCATTCCATGTTGATGGATTAGAAAACTGAATACTGTTACATAGATCTATAGATTGGTATAGATAGCAAACAGATCTATAGACTTAACTCAATCCTTATAAAAATCCCAACCGGCTTTTCTGCCCCAGAAATGTACACGCTGATTTCAAAAGGTCCCAGAATAGCAAAAACATTTTTGTAAAAGAAGAACAAAGTTGAAGGACTTTCACTTCCTGATTTCAAAAATAAATAAATAAATAAAACAACTATAAACAGTAATCAAGGCAGTGTGGTATTGTCATGAGGACAGACAACGGTACAGAATTGAGAGTCCAGAAACAAACCCTTACATTTATGGTTAAATGATTTTTGGCAAAGGTGCCAAGACAACCCAATGGAGAAAGGAAAGTCTTTTCATAAGACAGTGCTGACAATTGGATATCCACATGCAAGAGAATTCATTTGTACCCTCGCTTTTGCAACATACACAAAAATTCATTCACAATGGGTCACAGATCTGAATGTAGATGCTAAAGCTATAAAACTTTTAGAGAAAATCATGGGAGAATATTGGGACTCATGTTGGATAGGCAAAAATTTCTTAGGTGTAACATCAAGCACAATACATGAAAGAACAAATTGATAAAATTTGTGATAAAATTGTCGACTTCATCACAATTATAAATAAAACTTTTGTGCTTCAAAATACACTGTTAAGGAGTGCCTGGGTGGCTCAGTCAGTTAAAGCATCTGCCTTCAGCTCAGGTCATGATCTCAGGGTCTTAGGATCAAGCCCTGCATCAGGCTCCCTGCTTAGTGGGGAGTCTGCTTCTCCCTTTCCCTGCTTGTATCCTCTCTGTCTCTCTCAAATGGATAAATAAAATCTTAAAAAAAAATACACTGTTAAGAAAATGGAAAGACAATCCACAGACCAGAAAAAAATACTTGCAAATCATATTTCTGGCACAAGATTTGTGTCCAGAATGTACAAAGAACTCTTACAGCTCAGTAATATGATAAAAACCTTAATTTAAAAATGGGCAAAAGTTTTGAATGTATATTCAAACCAAGGAAAATATACAAATGACCAATTAGCACAGGAAAAGGCACCCTACATCGTTAATCTTAAGGGAAATGGAAATAAAAACCACAATGAGATACCCCTGCATACCCAGAAGAATGTTGGTGAAGATGTGGAAAAACTGGAAGAAAAAAAAAAAAAAAACTGGAAGCCTCATGTATTGCTGGTGGGAATGTTAAAACAGGACAACCACTTGGGAAAAACAGTTTGGCGGTTTCTTAAATAAAGTTACCATAAAACCCAGTAATTCTTGAGGTATCTACTCAAGAGAAATGAAAACATAATACACAAAGACTTGTACACCAATGTTCATAGCTGCATTATTCATAATAGCCAAAAAGTGAAAAGAATTCAAATGTCAAAAAAAAAAAAAAAAAAAAAGAATTCAAATGTCAATCAATTGATAGATGGATAAACAAAATGTGTTATAATACACTCAATGGATAATAGAGATGAGCAGTGATACATGTTAAAACGTGGATGCATCTCAAAAACATTTATGCTAAGAGAAAGAAGCCAGAGGCAAAAGACCATATATTATGTGATTCCATTTCTATGAAATGCCCAGAGAAGACAAATATATAGGGATAGAAAGCAGTTTAACAGTTGTCTGGGGTTTGGTGGTAGGAGTAGGGATGGCAAACATCATGCAGGATATTTTTGGAGTGATGGAAATGTTCTTTTTTTTAAAGATTCTATTATCTATCTATCTATCTATCTATCTATCTATCTATCTATGACACAGAGAGAAGGCAGAGACACAGGCAGAGGGAGAAGCAGTCTCCATGCAGGAAGCTGGATGTGGGACTTGATCCCGGGACTCCAGGATCATGCCCTGAGCCAATGCCAGGTGCTAAACCACTGAGCCACCCAGGGATCCCCTGGAAATGTTTTTTTTTTTTAATATTTTATTTATTTATTTGAGAGAGAGAGAGCACAAGGGGGGAAGAGGGGCAGAGGAAAAGGAGAAGCAGGCTCCCCACTGAGCAGAGAGCCTGATGCGAGGCTCGATCCCAGGACCCTGAGATCATGACCTGAGCTGAAGGCAGACAGCTGAACCAACTGAGCCATCCAGGTGCCCCTGAAATGTTCTTAAACTGAATTGTGTTGATGGCTTCTCAACTCTATAAATTAAAAAAAAATCATTGAATCGTACATTCAAAATGGGCAAATTTCGTGGTGTATAAATCATTCATCAACATAGCTGTTTTTAAAAAAGTCAAAGCAGGCCCGGTTCTTATCCACAAGATGCAGGGTGCCTGACATTTAACAAGAGACAGACACATCTGCAAATGTAATATTTTGAGCTAATTTCATCTCTAGAAGTGTATTCAATGCACTGTGGTTTTCTTTCTAATTGTGTTTCACACCTGATCTCAAAATCCAACCTTCTCCATGGAAAAGGTGGATTTAAATAACAGTATTCTGAAATCTCTCAGTATTAACCCTGTCTCTCTCTCTCTCATCTATCTGTCAATCAATCCATTATCTATCTACCATTGAAATAGTGTAGGAGAAGGGGCGCCTGGGTGGCTCGGCTGGTGAAGCATCTGACTCTTGGTTTCAGCTCAGTTCATGATCTCACAGGGCATGGGATCGAGCCCCACATGGGGCTCTGCACTTGGTGTGGAGTCTGGTTGGGATTCTCTCTCCCACTTTCTCTCACAAATAAATAAATAAATAAATAAAATCTTTAACAGGACGCCTGGGTGGCTCAGTGGTTGAGCATCTGCCTTCAGCTCAGGGTGTGGTCCTGCGGTCCCTGCTCTGCCTCTCTCTCTCCGTGTCTCTCATGATAAATAAAATCTTTTAAAAATTAAATAAATAAATAAAATCTTTTTAAAAATGTAGGAGAAGACAAAATGGAAAGACTAGATGGAATTCTTGCTTTTGATTAGTTTATATGTAAGTACATAAATAACAGCAGTTTCCCCGTCGTTCTCTCTGTCTCTATCTCTGTGTCTGTTTTTTTTTCTCCAGGTGGAAGATGCTGAAATGATTGGTTTGACTCGGTTTCTTGCATGGAGTCTGGAAACATTTTGCAGAAAAGATGAATTTACGGATAGAAATTTCCTGGAGTGGGAGGAATTGGTGTGGTGAAAAGTGTAAAGTGAATGTTCCAGAAAAGGGAAATACATATGGGAGAATAATTTGATTCAGTTGTTGTTGGCCTATGTATGGAGAAGAACAAATGCATTTGCTTGGCTAACCTTATTCTGTAACAGATTTTTTAAGGAGTGGGTGGAGGATGGAGAGATTAGTTGAAGAAGGCCTAAACCAATTTGAAATTTGGTTGAAATTCCTCACGATTTGCACAGCTCATAGCTAAGACGTTGATCAAAACAGTTTCCAAAATTTGTTTACTGAATTCCCGGACAGAAACTGTTTTACCAGTTTGGAGGTTGCAGAAACTTACGGAATTCGGAATGCCAGAACAAAGGTCTTCAATTCAAAAAGGATAAAACAGATTTTACTTCTAGGATCTCTTAAGGTGTCCTGGAGAGATTTAATTTTTTCCCCGTTTTTATCATAGGAGTTTGCTTGGGGCATGGTAAAGGAGAACTCCCCCCCCCTTACCCAACATTATAGCCTTATTCTCCAAAATTCTTAATTTCACACGTGCGATGTTGGTGTAGGAAATGTACATTCATGTGATTGCTGAAAGCAAAGAGTATACTGTGGCCACACTGGGGCAGCAGACACTTGGCTTTTCTAGCTTTCTTTCCTGGAACTGTAATAAATGGAGCGATCATACACATTACTCTCTGATTTAAATGTCTTTTCCAGGCTGCCGAACAGAGAGAAAGGACTATCCTTAAAATACTAACAACAGAGACCTCATGTGTTAATTGGAGGTTGGGGGAGGGCTTGATTTTTTTTCCTAATGGCTAGTTTTTCAGAGGTCACAGAGAGCAAGGGACTGTTTGTCATTGGATAGCTTCAGGGCAACCGTAGTGCCTGGTATCTCACGAGAGCTCAATAAATTTTGGTTGTCATTAGTGTTTTTAGAAGGCAACTGCTCTGACTCGCCAAAGCATTATCTCTGAGCTTTCAGACCACTGCATCCAGAGGGACCTGCATCTCTTCAGCTAAGGGTACTCACACTGTCTAGCGGATCTGCACCTTTTCTATAGTTCTACAGTCATGATTTACACATGATTCAGTTCCCAGCTTCTCAAGGAATCTTTAAAAAATCAGCGATTCTGAGAAACCATATCTAACATGGTTACTTTTTGTTTACCTTGTGAAAATTAATAAAAGGAAACCTCCTTCAAGCAGAGGTAGGATGCTAGAAGAGGGGACTGGTAAAGGAAGCCTGCCAGGAATGTCAGTTACAGGAAAACTTGTCAATTACAGACCTCTAACAGAAGAATCTTCTGGAGAGAAGAGTGATCAATTACAGGCCCCAAGAGGAAAAGATATACATTGCATCTCCCACAAGAAATCCACTACCCCTGCAACTCAGCCACTGAGAAACCCATCATCACCTGAACTCTTGCTTCTCTCCTGTGGACTTTTGTTCAAAACGACCCCTCCCAACTCCCTCCTTCTTCTCCATAAAATAAGGATCCTTTCTTTTGTTTGTCAGACCTGCCTATGGCTTTGCCCAACCTTGTTTGTTCTGGAATGCACTTCTCTGCTATACCCACATAAACCCATTTTTGCTGGTAAGAAAACTGGATGTTTTATTTTTATTTTTAAAAATATTTTATTTATTCATGAGACACACACACACAGAGGCAGAGAGACACAGGCAGTGGGAGAAGCAGGCTCCAGGCAGGGAGCCCGATGTGGGACTTGATCCTTGGACTCCAGGATCATGCCCTGGGCTGAAGGCAGGCGCTCAACCGCTGAGCCACCCAGGGGTCTCCTATTTTTAAAGTTAATAACCCACATGATGCCAGCGCAAGAACTGCAGTTGGAGGTCTGGGTGTGGAAGTTGAGGGTGGGAGAGCCAAGGTTGCAATCCTGTACTTATTCCCCTATCAGCCATAAACAGCATGGTCTCCTGGATGAGATGTGGCACTCATGATGGCACCACCAGCTGCCTAACTCTTGTGAGGATTAGTAAAGGGAAACCTCACTAAAGCTAAAGAGGAAGGCTAGAAGGGGGAAACTCACCACTCAATGTCAATTACAGAAAAAATTGTCAATCATAGACCCTAATGGAAGAGTCCTCAACAGGAAAGAATGATCAATTACAGGCCCAAGAGGAAAAGATGTACACTGCATCTTCTATTAGAAATTGACTACCTCTACAACTCAACCCAGGAGAAACCACCATCTAGCTGCACCCTTGCTTTTCATCAGTGGACTTTCATTCCCAACAACCTCTCCCAACTTCCTCCTCTAAAAAAGTAGTGTTCCTCTCAGTTTGTTGGATTCACCTATGGTTTTGCCATCGCTTGCATGTGCCAAATTGTAGTTCTCTGATATTCTGGGATAAACTCCCACCCCTTCTCTAAAATGCTGTTAAGATAGCTGGCTATTTGCTTTTTAAGGTTAACACTTTTTGCCTTTCACTGGCTCCGCCCCATTTCTTTACCCCATTTGTTGAATGCCTGCTTTTTCTTAGGTGCTCCTTACAGATTTTGTTTCATATTTCTCTACGTTGCAGGAAAGCTGGTTCACACCTAGTTTTGCAGGTGCTGCTCCTTCTGCCTGGAATATACCCTTTTCTTCTTTTTGGACTGATTTCTCTATGTCTTCACAGTCCAGCTCAAGGCACACCCTACTGCAGTTTAGACGTGGCCACAATGGACTCTAAGCCGCCAGACTCACCCTCAGCACAATACCAGACCCCTTCCTTTTCCTCTGCTATGAGACCATAAGCTCCCTGAGGCCAGAGCCCTGCCTTACTTGGCTTCGCATTCCCAGAGTCTAGCAGCATTTCTGGCACATTTGAGTGGCTCCATACGTATCTGTGCAATGAGTAAATGAATCAATCCACTTACCACTGAATGAGATGTTTCCTTTCCTTCCCTTCTCCTCCCCAGTTAAAATGCCTTGATATTAAAAAAAATCCCTCCTAGGAAATAACTTTAGAAAGAGGCAGTCAGCTCCCACCTCCCACACGAGGAACATCAGAGAATACAAATGAGCCATAATTTACAAGTGGGACTTCCTGAAGGAGGAAATTTGTAGTGTGAACCTCTCAATGTCTCAGCCACTGTGAGGTCCTTGGTGATGACTCCAGGCCCACAGCTCCGGGAGCTGCCCCACATCCGGCTTCCAGAAGCTCCTCAGTGTTCTAAGGATTCCATTCATCGATTTTTAGAGCATCTGAAGGCTAAGCATGAGAAATGGAAATGGAGAATTTCTTTCCTTCCTACCGTTCTCTCTTTCTCCTTGAACCTTCTTAGTAGTTAGGGAGTTGGAAAACTGAAAAAGACCTAAGCAAATTGCCTAGCATTGCTCAAATGAGAACAGCCAAGCCAGGACGCACTCTGGTGCTCATTCTACAAATCTGTGCTTCCTGTAACTCAAACAGGTCTGTGTTTTAAGGAATTCATGGCATATGGGCCATAATATTCAAAGTGCCTGGCATTTCCTGCAATTTATGATCAGGCAGGGAATAGGTTGTTTTCTCCTTTTGAATGAATTTTTACATGCTTAGCTTTGGAGTTAATAAACTTGACATAAGTCTAGTTGCTAGAATAGGTAATGCTTTTTTGTTTCTCTTGCCGTCTGGACCCACATCTTCTCTTTCTCACCCCAAACCTCATCCCTACCCATGAACTGCCGTCACTGTTTCTTCTCTGGCCTTTAGAGAATGAGCAGTGAGATATTGTTCTCAAAGTCTGCATCGCAGGGGAAGAAAGATGATTTTGTTTGCTGTCTTCTCTATGAACAGAGAAATTCACAGTCCCTCTTCAGTGACCTACAGCTGTTAGACACTTGTCTGTAGATAAAGAGCTCTTCTTTTGGCTTGATTTTTGTTTTTCTGGTTTCCAAAAAGCCTTGTTGATTCAGGTAGCAGGGAAAGTCTGTGAATTCAGAAATAGCCTAACCCATGTGCTCTGTGTTTGGCAGAGTCTTTCGGAGTTGTCTTGAGTGTGAGAACCGTAGCTAGGTCTGTTTGGTCCAACTTGCTGAGAAAGTAGCCATTGCGTATTTGTTGTGGGCATTTAATGCTCAGTACAAGTTATACCAATTGATGCCAGTGAACTTAAGCAAATACCTGCACTAGTAATATTGATGTTTATGTTATGTTCTTGAAGTGAATTGGAGTTCCCTGTAAGCCTGACCCTCTCTTCTCCATCAAATCTCTGGTTGGCAATGCAAGCAGTGATTTTTTTTTAAGAACCTCAAATTGTGTTTCTCAGGAGTGCCTTCTAAAGGAGATTTTCCCATGCTTTGTTTTCTAATATCTTATGCGTGCAGTTCTTACCAGCTTGCAAGAACTCTTTAAAATGGAATCCCCGAATATGCCTGTCAAATGCGTTCTTTTCTGAGACAGACTGTCATGGGAGCTATTTAGAGCCTACATCATTCTGTTTGAGGGATGAATGCTGCACTTTCCTAAGCATATTCTTAACTCAAACAGCAAAAGGCTGCAAGTTTGCTGAGTATTTCCAGACCCAGGCAATTTGTCAGTGAGCTGTAGATCTTCAGGATTTTCTCTTGCACTAGGAGCCCTCCAGAAGTGCCACTGGAATTTCCAGAATGAGTCGTGAGTATAATGACTCCACTGGCATGGTCCTGGGTTCCCTGGCATCTAGAGAGAAGAAAGTCCTTCTCTCTAGGTTGAAACTACCCCTGCAATACACCTTGGTTAAAATATCTGGAATTCCTAAGCTAATATAATAATGAGGAAACCTCTAGGTTTCAAAGATCCCAGTTCAAATATAAACATCAGGAAAGCTAGGAAGTAAGTCTCCTGGGTTTGCAATTCATTACAGATGTGCAATTCTTGGGGTCTACGGGGGCACACAAAGTCCTTCTCTCACTGGGGGAGACAGAGGCTGGGTCAGAAAAGAGAAGCGCTTTCCAGGGAACTCAATTCAGCCAGGTACACAGTATCTACATTGGATCTTGTTAGTGGTTGATGAGGCAAGAGGGTTCCCATGGTAATTCCCTGAGGTTAGCCAGCTGTGACAGGGGAAAGTGATAGCCGAATGATTCATGAATGTGTATAACCAAACTGTCCCACGCAGAGTTCACAGGGTCACATAGAGACCAGCGTCTGAGGTCAGATTTCAGGCTGCTTACATGTTCTGTCCTGTAAGAAGACTGAAAAAGCAGTAAGTGTTGACTTGAATAATACCCCAATCCATGATTCAACACCAGTTAGGAAGGAATTTGTAGGGGCATGAGATGAAAAAGTGGCCTTTCTTTTCCTGTCACATGAGAATGGATGAGAAGAAAAATAGCTCATAATTTTACTTGGATTTCATTGAGTGTAGGTTGGTATCATTTAATTTGTTTGGATCTTATGGGACTTCTCAGATTCACAACTGATTTACCTGGGTTGTGAATTGATTATTTTAAAACTTGAATGATGGATGGTAACATTCCATGGTTCATGGTGAGATGAATTGAGAAGGGGAAACAATGACCCATGGTGTAAGCCAGAGGCACGTCAAAATCAGAATCTGTACTAATTAAAATAACTTCCTCTTGAATCTCAGATTACCTTGGGAAAGCGTATGATTTTCTGTACCAGCATTTCGAAACATTTGAGCTTCCGTGATGCCTGCTTGAGTCTATTCCAAATGCATTACCTCCTACAGATAGAACATGAGAGCAGGAATTGACTTTGTAAATAGTATAGATGAAATGAGGCCCAGTGATTTGACTTGTCCAGGCTAATAAGTGGTAATCCAAGACCAGAATATCAGAAAGCAGGGCTTTGCCTCCTAAGCAAGTTTCTTTAGTCTTCCCTCCCTTTAGCCACCCCAACTTTGAATTTGGTGGTGGTATATTTATCAAAAGGATTCCACTCTAGAGTCATCCAGTCTCATATTTTATTCCTTTTCTTAGAAATCGTAGTACAGCAAAGAAACGTTGATATTGCATTGTCTGCGTTATTTGCTTATTACATCACAGGAAGCACATACGAAATTGAAGAAGTCACTTTTTATAGTGTTTTTATAGTGTTCAGTTTAGAAATCTTAGTAGTCGCATTTATAAATGTTCCTGAATTTTTTTTGAGTAAGTCTACTTTTAATATAAGAAACTGCGACTCAAGCCGGTAGTCAAAAAACGTGTTTTCCTATAGGCATAGGCTTAGAATAAACTGAAACCATATTGAAGCAGGTTTATCAGCTGAAGTTGGAGAGGCGTTGCTGATCTAATTTTAATGTGTTTTTAGTCTGACAGTTGAGCTGGTAAATTCTTTGCTCTTAAACAGATTCTATTAAGAATTATATATTACTTGAGACTGTTTGATCCAGCATAGGTTTTACCCCGTATTTTCTTAAAGATTAAAAAAAATTTTTTTTTAAGTTTTATTTATTTATCCATGAGAGTCACACAGAGAGAGAGAGGCAGAGACACAGGCAGAGGGAGAAGCAGGTTCCATGCAGGGAGCCCAGTGTGGGACTCCATCTCGGGACTCCAGGATCACGCCCTGAGCCAAAGGCAGGCGCTCAACTGCTGAGCCACCCAGGTGTCCCCTCTTTTTTTTTTTTTTTTTTAAGTCATCTCTACCCCAACGTGGGGCTCAAACTCACAACCCCAAGATCAAGAGTTGCATGCTCTTCTGATGAGCCAGCCAGGCGCCCCCCCCTCCTGTATTTTCAGTTAGTCTCACAATTGGTAGGGAAAGGTCCTGGTTTATAATATGAGACAATCCCTTTTTTCTCTTTTTATTTATTTCTGAATTTTGTTTTTAGGCAACGAGTGTGTATTTTTGCTTGTATAGGAATTACAAATGCTTTTTACCATTTTTCGGAGACTGGAAATCCTACCCATGCTCCATGACTAGGTTCAAATACTAGTTCCCTTGTGAAGCATTATTGGTTTCTACTCCTCCACAGGTATCAGAAGAAATTCTTTCCTCTTCAATACTCTTAAACCTATTTCATTATAAATGTATGCCAGTACTTAATTTAAATCTGCCTTCAGGGACGCCTGGGTGGCTCAGTGGTTGAGCGTCTGCCTTTGGCTCAGGTCATGATCCCAGGGTCCCTCTGCCTATGTCTCTGCCCCCTCTCTCTGTATGTCTCTCACGAATAAATGAATTTCTAAAAATTGTTTAAATCTGCCTCTGAGTTTGTTTTGTTGAGCATCTACTACATGCTAGGTACTGGTCTAGGCCTAGGTATAGAATAGTGAACAAAATCTCCAATCTCATGGAGATTGTATTCTACTGGTTGTAGACAGACAATAAATGATTTAGTATTGAGAGAAAGACAAAGCTAGGTAAGGGATATAAGGACTGCTGGAGAGAGAGATATGTTACTATTTTTTATGGGCAGTTGGGGAATGCTTTGCTGAGAAGGTGACATTTGAGCAAAGATCTGAAGGAAGGGTGGGAGTGAGCCATGCAGATATTTGGCGGAATAGCGTTGCAAGCAGAGGGAAGAACAAGTACAAAGGCCCTAAGGCAGAATTGTGCTTGGCATGTTTGAGGAATAAACAAGGAAAACAATGATGTGGAATGAGTGGGGGGGGGAAGGTAGAAGGAGATAAGATCAGACTTTGAGCAGGACTTGGATTTTTACTCTGGGTGGAATGCAAAGTCCCTGGAAGGTGTTGAGCTGAGGTGTGACAGAGCTACACTGTTGAGAATAGACTTGTTGGCAGGCCAAGGGAGTAGAGGAGATAATGGTGGCTCCTCCTGGGAAGTTGTGAGAAGAGGTCATATTCTGGATATATTTTGAGAGGAGAGCAGAATGGTAGAATTGAGGGACTGGACATGGAGTGTCAGAAATGATGACTCCAAAGTTTTTGCCCTGAATAGCTGGAAAAATGGAATTGCCAAATACCAAGATGGGAACGCCAGGAGCAGGTGAAGGTGGCAAGATCAGGAGGGGATTTTTGTTGTTGTTAATGATTTTTTACTTTAAAAAATATTTTTAATTGAAATATCATCTTCTAATAGAAAAAAATAGTCATTGAATTTTCACAACGTGACTTCCCCTGAAACCTGCATCCAGATCAAGGAACAAAACACTGTCATAGACACAGAAGTAGTAATTTCAAGTGGATATTTGGATAGCAGGTCTGTTGTTCAGAAGACATGTAAAATTTGAGATTCATCAGCATATAGATGGCAGTTAAAGCCATGAAACAAGATGAAATCAGGAAGTGGGTGTGGGTAGAAAAGAGGTTTGAGGATGAAGCTGTGGGATCTTCTAACATCTAATGATTGGGGAGATGAAGAGGACACAGTAAAGGAACTGAGAAGGAGCACACAGTGAAGTAGGATACACCAAGAGAACATGAGAAGAAAGGAAGAATATCTCCTAAGTACATAGATTCTGCTAGATATTGGGGAGAAAGCAGTGAACAAGATAGACCATGTACCTGCCCTCAAGGAGCTTATGTCAAGGTATACAGACAGGTTAAAAAAATCATCTATCTATCTGTCTGTCAATCTATCCATCCAATCTGTCATCTCGCTATAAAGTATAAAAAAGACTGAAGAAAAAGCACAATGAAGATATTTGTGGGGGGATCTGATTTAGTTAGGAATGGCTTCTCTGAGGAAGTGATATTTAAGTTGAAGCTTGAAGGATAGAAAGGGATTATTCAAGATAAAATGTGGGGTATGTATTAATTTCCTAGGGCTGCCATAACAAACTACCATAAACTGGGTGGCTTAAAACTACAGAATTTTATTCTCTTACAGTTCTGGCAGCTAGAAGTTAGAAATCAAGGTGTAGCAAGGTCATGCTCTCTCTGAAGTCTCTAGGGAAGCATCCTTTCTTGCTTCTTCCAGCTTCTGGTAGCACTTATTGGCATGTGGTAGCATCCCTCCAGTCTCCGTCCCTGTCTTCACATGGCCTTTTCCTCTGTGTCCTCTCTTCTTATCTCACACCAATTATTGGACTTAAGGTCTACATTAAATCTAGCATGATTTCCTCTCGAGATCCTCAACTGATTACATCTGCAAAGACTCTATTTCCAAATAAGGTCACATTCTGAGATTCTGAGTAGACATGAATTTGGCTGGAGTTGGGGGGGGGGGCAGTAATACATCGTTCAATCCACTACAGAAGATGACCAGAAGAAATAATACTTTGAAGCAGTGATGTGATGGAGTGCTTTGAACCCACTCTGAAGAGCTAATTGTTAAGTTTTTAGCAACTTCGTCATCTGGTTCACTTAACATCAGTAGCTTGGTACTGGCCATCATGGGAATATTTACACCAAGGAAACTGCCAAAGGCTACAAATCGGGATTAGTTGTTAGTTGTTTTAATTCTGGAGAGGCTTAAGAGTTTTATTTTAATTCCAGTTAGTTCACATACAGTGTTGTATTAGCTTCAGGTGTATGATACAGTGATTCAACATTACCATACAATACCCGGTGCTCTTCACGACAAGTGCACTCCTTAATCCCGGTCAATTATTTCACCCATCCCCCTTACTCCTCTCCCTACTGGTAACCCTCAGTTTGCTCTCTATAGTTAAGAGTCTGTTTCTTGGCTTGTCTGGAGAGGCAGTTGTTAAACATTTAACCAGTACACCATTGGTTTGAAGACTCTTGAGTCCAAAAAAAAAAAAGTGTCTTGTAGGGCTGGACCATAATGAAGTGTGGTGCAGACTAAGGCATGCAGGGCCTTGAATACCTTAGCAAGGCTCTTGGATTTTAACTCAAGTACACCTGAGGTTTCTAAGAATTTTAATCAGGAGAGTGGCAGGGTCAGATTTATGTCATTGTTCTAGTCGTTTATATGCCAGTCTTTCCTAGGAGAGAGTGAGTTCCTTAAAAAGGATTTTATATTCATTGCTTTCTGCATCCCTCATGAAATTTTGCACATAAAAGACATTTGATAAATGCTAGTTCATGTAAACAGGGCTCTATAAATACCACACAGGTTGGTAAAAACAATGGTTAGTGAAGCCAGCAAACTCTATCAATCAGGAATACGTCATGGGGGAATCACAGGACAGTTCCATCATTATGTATGCCATCCTTTTAGCAGACGCACATTTAGAATTTATTGTCTACAAGCACTGGGCAGGAGGCGGGGGTGAATACAGCGGTGACAAATACACAGTCTTACCTGTAACTCGGAATCTTGTAGAAAATGCAACAAAAGCCTTTCAGAGCCCTTTTGTGATTAAATGTGTGCCAAAGTGAACATGAGAGGCTATCTTGAATTTGGGGAATTTGCGGAAGTTCCCATACTAAGCATAATTCTTGAGAAAGTATTGCCATCCAAACTGTGCTCCGAGTTCAATATTGCCCCTTACATGATCTTGGAGGCTTGTTATACCCTCTACTTGCCCACATCCACTATTCTGTCACCTTTATCCCTGCAGACTGAAGTAGTAGAATTCTAGGATGGCTCCCAATGACCCTTACCTTTGTATAATCTTCTCCCCTTTGAGGCTGGATGAAGCCTGTGAATATAAGATACTCAGTCTGTGTTGATGTTTGTTATATAACAAAAGGGAGATTATCCTGAGTGGGTCTGACATAATCAGGTGTTCTCTTTAAAAGCAGAGGGTCCACTGGCTGGTGGCAGAAGAGGAAGGCAGAGGTTTGACGCCCAAGGATTCAATGAACAGTGGCTGGTTTAAAGATTAAGGGAGCAGTGTGAGAAAGAATGTAGGTGAATTTCTAAGAGTGGAGCATAGCCCCCCTGTTGACAGCGAGCAAGGAAATGGGGACCTCAGTCCCAGAGCTGCAAAGAACTGAATTCTGCCAACAATTAGAATGAGCTCAGAAGTGGATTTTCTCCCCAGAGTCTTCAGACAGGAATCCAGCCAGGCCAGCACCTTGATTTCAACCATGTCCCACCCTGAGCAAAGAACCAGCCACACTATGCCTGACTTCTGACCTTGTACAGAACTGTGAGGTCCTACATTTGTGTTGTTTTAAGCTGGTGCTACATTTGTGGTAATTTCTTACCTAACTAGAGAACCAGAACCAGGGCTTCCACTTCGGAGGGCTGGCTCAAGAATAGTGAAGACAAAATGCCCTTCACTTACCCTGCTAAGGTGAGGTGAAGAAAGCTCAGTGCTAGTTTGTAGAGCACCAGCTGACCACAGAGAAATATCTGTAAGGCAGCAGAAGTTCCTAAGAGGGCAAGAGTGACATTATTACAAGGTGTTATCAATATGATTATGATTTCACAACTGTCCTGTAAATTCTAATCACGTTTATGGTATTCTGTG
Organism: Canis lupus baileyi; assembly: GCF_048164855.1. Classification (NCBI taxonomy): domain Eukaryota; kingdom Metazoa; phylum Chordata; class Mammalia; order Carnivora; family Canidae; genus Canis; species Canis lupus. The sequence goes on from NC_132876.1 coordinate 84,985,640, forward strand.
CCAATTCTTAGGTGATATGCTATTTTAAAAAAAGATTTTATTTATTTATTCATGAGAGACACAGAGAGAAGCAGAGACATTGGCAGAGGGGAAAGCAGGCTCCCAGCAGGAAGCTCGATGGGGGACTGGATCCCAGCACCCTGGGGATCATGACTTGAGCCAAAGGCAGACTCTCAATTGCTGAGTCACCTAGGTACCCCATGTTATGTGCTATTACAAATAACAAGCATGCCACTCTGTGGACCTTGTAGGCAAACCCTGGCCATGGATAAAGAAACCACATGAAATGCTACATCATGTTCTTTCACAATCCAAGTTGTTCTCTTAAAATCTAGTGTTTCTCTTTTTGCAGGTTAGGCAGGTGCTCTGGAGGGTGTGGGGCCTTGGTTAGAACTCCAGACTTCAGGGATCCCTGGGTGGCGCAGTGGTTTGGCGCCTGCCTTTGGCCCGGGGCGCGATCCTGGAGACCCAGGATCGAGTCCCACGTTGGGCTCCCGGTGCGTGGAGCCTGCTTCTCCCTCTGCCTGTGTCTCTGCCTCTCTCTCTCACTGCGTGCCTATCATAAAAAAAAAAAAAAAAAAAAAGAACTCCAGACTTCAGTTGCTCTAGAGAAGCAGCAGCTTGCACAACAGAAGCCTAGTGAGAGAAAGAGAATGCAATATCTCTAGAAATTTCCAACTGGTGCAAAGGGGCATTCTCAAAAGAGAATTTCTGATGCAGGGAGGCATCATGGCTCACTTTACTTGTACATATTGACATAACTGGCTTTCTGAGGCATGCTCAGATGAACAGAGATGATAAGTGATAGGTGCTATCGAGGAGAAAGACCTTCCTCTGGTTCTTCTAGTTGGACTTAGAGTCAAATTGACATGAGTGAGATTAATAAGAGAAAATCAAATTTAATAGGAGTACCTACAGGGAATCCACAGAGACATGGAAATTTCAAAGACAATGAGGCAACACGAAACTTATATGAGCTGAGGAGAGGGGTAGGGTCTGAGGATACAGGGAGGAGGAAGACTGTTAGTAGGAAGATGAGAGGAGAAGTTTGGAAAAACAAGGAGTAAAGAGGAATCTCTGTTAACAGCTTTTTCTTCCTGGTACAGGCTCTCCTTTCCAATGTAAATTTAGGCAGCTGAGAGGTAGGGAGAGAGCTTTTCCTGCATCTGCTGGGTTTGATTACTTTTAACTTGAAATAATCTTTATGCCAACATGGCACATTCTGGGTTGTCTCATCCTTCACTACCTCATGGCTCATGCATTGACTAGGACTTTGTTTTTTAATGTTCATTTCCTTCTGATTCTCCCTAAAAATGAGTTCTGATTCAAATTTCATGCTTCCTAGCATCGTTTACTTAAGGCTGGGGCTCTACAGGAGTAATCAATCTTCTATGTAAAATTAATGCATGTTGGGCAGGAGGAGGGTGGGTACAGATGACAGGGAATGGCTTAAGGGAACCGGTAAAGGAAACAGAAGCATCTTCCCCTTCTCCCATGCAGATGTCCTTGAAAAATAATATAATAAACCCATAATAATACGTTTCCTTTATATAGTACTTTTGAATCAAAAGCATTTATTATCTTCATTGGACATATACACGAACAGTGAAAATCAGTAACTTCCCATTGAGAAGAAATAGATCTGGCCAAATATCTAAAACAAGATACGTGAATGAGAAGAGAATTAGCACAGCAAAGCACTGATGATGCAGAGGAGGAGGAGGAGGAAGAGGAGGAGGAGGAGGAAGGTTTTAGAAGAGGGTTGGATGGGAGGGAACTTGCTGAATGTGTACCAATGGTCTTGATTTTAGAATTTGTGTGGTTTGGGGGACCTGGATTGCTCAGTCAGTTAAAGGTCTGCCTTTGGCTCAGGTCCTGATCCTGGGGTCCTGGGATCCAGCCCTGAGTTGGGCTCCCTGCTCATTGGGGAGTCTGTGTCTCCCTCTGCCCCTCCCCACTCTTGTATGCTCTCTCTCAAATAAATAAATAAATAAAATATTTAAAAATAAATAAATAACATTTGTGTATGTGTTTTGTTTAAAAAACTTGTATTGATTTATTCATGAGAGACACAGAGAGAGGCAGAGACATAGGCAGAGGGAGAAGCAGGCTCCCCACAGGGAGCCCGATGTGGGACTGATCCCAGGACCCCAGGATCATGACCTGAGCCAAAGGCAGATGCTCAACCACTGAGCCATCCAGGTGTCCCTGTGTATTTGAGGGTTTTTTTTTTTCTGTTTCAGGTAACTTCTAGAGTGGGCTAAGAAGAAAGACTCTCTCCCACTTGATAAAGATAAATTCAAAGGGAGAAATGAATTTTATTAATTAAATCTAAAATATTTCTTACAGAAAATATTTCACGGTGGTGTAGGGAAGGAAAAATCATTTCCCCTCTGTCCTCCTAGGTTCACTGGCCAAGGCTTGTGAATCAAGTTGATAAAAGAACCGAATAACAGGAGAAAACAGTTTTGATTACATATGTGTACACAGGAGTTCACAGAGAAAAATGTTGCTCAAGTAGGCAGCCAGTCTATTGAGGCTCATATACTATCCTAGGCTAAACAAAGGAAAAGGGGTTTGGGGTTTCTGGGCAGGGGATATAAGTTATGGGGAGGCAAGGGGAGGAAATGTATGGTAAATTAGGGTTGTCTTGTAAACAGATAAGAGTCTCTGGGTGATGAGTTGTCTCCTGAGGAGTAGTTCTCTTCCCGGTAGAATACATCTTTACAAATGGAAATTTCCTTTATAAATGTAAATTTCCTTTACAAAAGGGAAAATTTGTCCTCTATTTTTAGGCAGTGAGGGGGAGGTAAAGAGCTTCTCTTGTGTCTGCTGGTTCTCAATTGCCTTTAGCTCAAAATAATTCATATGTCAAAGAGGCATATTTTGGGGTGGCATATTTTGATCTCTTCAGTAGGTACATATCAAGTTTTCTTTAGAAGTGGCTTTTTTGGTGTCACTTATTTTGCAAATTCTTCTCACATATTTTTGCCTCTTTAAGTTAGAGAGAGAAGGAAAAACCTGTCCAGTCAACTTACAGCAATATTTCCTCCGTTCATTACTTTAGGTGAGACATATCTGAGGGAACACTTGAGCAGGGACAGAACAAATCCAGGTCAATTCATTCAGCAAATAACAGTTGAGCCAGGGGCCAGGTAAGATCCCTGCCTTCATGGAGCTTACAGTCTTGTGGAGAGGAAACAGAGATTTAAGAAGTGAAACTTAAGGGCCACCTGGGTAGCTCAGTGGTTGAGCATCTGCCTCTGGCTCAGGTCATGTTCCTGGGGTACTGGAATCGAGTCCCTGCATAGAGCCTGCTTCTCCCTCTGCCTATGTCTCTGCTTCTCTCTGTGTGTCTCTCATGAATAAATAAATAAAACCTTAAAAAAAGAAAGAAGTGAAACATAATAAGATACTTGAAGGTGGCAAAGAGGATCAGAATATACCACCCCAAAATATGCCACTTTGGCATAAGGATTATTTTGAGCTGAAGGCAGTTGAGAAACAGTAGACACAGGAGGAGGTCTCTGCCCTCCCCCTTTAATGTCTAAAAGCAGGGCAACAATTTCCTTTTGTCCTGGTGTCTCATTCTCACTTACCAGGAAGAAGAGAATGACCCTTAATCATCAGAATTGACTCTTATCCCTGGAGATGGCACTGACTTGAATCTGCATAATGAACTGTACAAAATAGCCCTTATCTACCATTAATTTCCCCCATAAACTTACCTTCCCACAATTTACTGCCCCTAGGAACCCAAATCCCTTTTCCTTTGTCCCATCACTTTTTCACAATTTATCATTCCTTTGCTCAAATGGTATATAAGGCCCTGGATCTAATCACCACTTTGGACTTTTCACTTCATTTCCATATAGCCTCCTCCACCCTCCTCAACACCTCAACAGCCTCCTCCACCCACCCCCACTACACACACATAAAATTTAAAGTATCAATTAACTGTGAATGTTTTTTTTCTCCTGTTAATCTGTCTTTTATCATTTTAATTCACAGGCCTCCTTCAGAACCTAAAAGGGTAGAGTAAACTCTTTCTCCTCCCCTATGCTGGTGGTCACAGTTATGAAGAAAAAAATGAGATAGAGGATTGAGAGAGGTCACTTAAGTAAGGTAGTTAGGGAAGGCTTGTCTGAGGAGACATCTTAGTTGAGACCTGTAAGGTTAAAAGGCACAGGCCATACCAAGACCTCAGAAAATGCATTCCAGGCAGAGGGAATAGCAAGTGAAATATCTCTGGGTTAGATGTCAGCCTGGAGTATCTAACAGGCAGAAAGAGAAGGTCAGAGTGGTTGCAGTTGACTGCACTAGGGCAAGAGTTGAATGAGATGAGGTCAGAAATGTTGGCAAGGGCCAGATCATGCTGGATCTTGTAGGTCAGTGGTTCCCAAACTTGAGTGAGCATCAAAATCACCTGAAGGACTTAAACTTAGTACAGGTTCTTGGACCTAACCCCTAGAGTTTTTGATTCTGGGTATCTGGGGTGGGTCCCAGGATTTGCATTTTGGAAGGACCTGAGTTCTTACCCTACTTCACTACACCTTGAGTGACACCATTGAGGTCACCAAGTCTCAATTTCCTACTTGAGTATTAAACATCAGAAATGAAAACTTCATGAGGTGTTAAATGATCTCATCTATGTGCTAGAACAGGGAAAATTTAAAGTCTTATGATTGTTAACACAGATTACATTTCTGGGTTGCAAACAAAGGAAGTCCCAAATGTAGCTGTGGAACATGCTAAATGAAAGAAGGACACAGAAGAAGGAGGAGATGCGGAGAGTTGCAGGCATGATTTTTTAAAGATTAAATTTAGGGTTAAAAATATTTGTTAAATAGAGAGCCCAATTTGGGCCAGAGGTTAGGTTTTTAGACTGAACTTGAATGTTTTAATCTTGAATGCACTTATTCATAGAGCTGTGTGACTTTGATCTTTGAAGAAATAAAACACTCTGTTAAAGGCTCAAAAGACTTTTGTCAGAGGAGACCAGTAAGCAACTCTTAAACCTTTTTGAAGTAGAAATGATTTTAACTGCCCAATATTTTACCCATCAGGGGAGAGGGTTTGGTGAGGCTCACCCTAGGGGCTGTCTTGGACAGTACCTTTAATGCTGATAACAGCTGGGAATTTAACCTAAAGGTTTTCGAACATAATGTGTGTGTATGGGAAGAGTCAATATTTATTTAATTTTAGATAACACAATTGAGAAAGACTGGAGGTAAAACAAGGTGTGTGTGTGTGTGTGTGTGTGTGTGTGTGTGTGTCTTCACATGTGTACTGGATATTCCTGTTTCTAGTTTGTTGCGGTAAAAAAAAAATCTACTTGATCTATATGGAGAAGTTGAAGATGAGGATAGAAATTAAAGTACTCTTATTTTCTTAAATGACTTGACACTAGTCCTTACACATTTTCAAGGGCAGAAAGACCAACAACCTTATAGTTTTGTATGTAAGCAATCCTTCCATGCCTCTGTTTGGTAAGAGTCAGGTGGTAGAACCCTTGTGTTTTATGTTTGAGCTATTTGAAATGAGAAGCGGATAGCAGGAGACTTTTTCTCAAAATTTCTAAGGAAAAGGCAGACTCCTATCTTATAGGAATAGTGTCTATGTCATGCTTTGTGGGTGTGGGTTAGATCAGAGTTTTAAGTTATATCTAAAGTGATCTGCTAAATCCTCCTTCACTCATGTTCTCAAGAGAAGGGATAGGATTGGAGAAGACTTTGCTTGGGTATCCTTTACTGGAATTCAAATCCTGGGAGGCTGTCACACTTTCAACTCTGATCAATTAACAGGGACTAATGATATTGACACCTAGAGTTGATGAGGTACAAACCCAGAAGGGAAAAAACAAGAGGTGATATCTGAAGTGGTGGGCTGGTGCCAAAGTGTAGATGTTGGCCTGGAGCCCTCTCCTTTACCCCAAATGTAGCAGGCCCTATGATGATGGTGCAGGAAAGTTTGGGTAAGACTCAGGTTACTTAGACTAGAAAGTGGCTCCATTGTAGTATCCTCTTGATGGAACTTTTTAATGCATAGAATAAATACCTACCTGATATCATGTCCTTTTGACATTTCTCTAATGTGTCCAACAGCTACAGAATGGGTTTTTCCCCTAGGAGAGATTATACTGGTGGACTCATTCTTCTCATGCCTTCTCTCATTTCCCTTCCTGCTCTCAGAACTCCATTCAATCTGCCTTCATGGAGATGGTCATTCCTGGATGGAAAATTTGCAATTCAGGTACTGCTGGCAAACCAGGGAGGTGGTAGACAAGGAACTTGGTCTATGGAATCAAACAGAGTTGGATCAAAAGTTTAGCTCTGTGCTTACAAGGTTGGTAACATCAGGCACCCTTGTATCAGTCAGGGTTAGGACAATAAAACAGAAATTCCTCTTGGTATTTTAATGAGTGATAACACAGAGACTTAGGTGCTTATATGACTTGGAAAGGCTGGAGGAACAAAGGTCAGGGAAAGCCACTGCTAGCTTCAGAGACTTGGAAGCCTGCTTCAGGTGTCTAGGAAGGGAATCACAGGAGACCATCATCGATAGTCATGGCTGTAGTAGCATCACAGATGGTGATTAGTGGAGAAACCCATGGAGGCCAGTGGGGAAAAAACCATGTCTTTTGACACATACACGTGTACCTGCTGGTGCTTCTGCTTCACCTTCCAAATTTTGTGCATCTCCATTTCATTAGGGGAACCTAAAATGAATCTAGAATCCTGCTGGCAAGGAACTCTGGGAAAGGTGGTTCCCAGACTTCTAATCCCTGAAAACCAAGAGAAGCATGGAAGAAGATGCAAAGAAATGGTGAGTGCCAGCATATTCCATGTCTGGCAGAGTAAGGCATTATATCCTCGAGCCTATGTCATCATCAGTAAAATAGAGATCCTAATATCCGTAACTATAGCTATCACCAAAAAAATGTATGCAGAATGATCAATACAGAGTCCTACAACCATTTGTCCCTTTTTTGGAAAATCATCATATGATTATAGAAAACCAAAACGCTTTTTGAAAGGAAAATGTACAAAAGAACTTTTGTGCTACTTATTCTTTTTTTAATATAAGAATAATGAAAGCATTCAGAACATGCCACTCCAAAATATGTCACTCTGTATGAGGATTATTTGAGCTGAAGGCAACCAAGAAGAAGCAGACACAAGAAAAACTCTCTGCCTCCTCTTTCTTTCCCAGGAAGTGCAGGAAGATTCTTAATCACTCGAGACCACTCTAGACTTTCATCAGCCCAGAGATGGCACCAGAGGCATTACTAATTCTGATTTTCCGTTCATTTCCCCACATATTTGCCTTCCCACAATTTGCCATCTCCCAAAACTCAAAGTCCTTCTCCTTCGTCACTTCTCTAAAATATATTCTTCTTTTGTTAAGATGCTGTGTAAGTCCAAGTTATTTTTTTTAAAAATGTTTTATTTATTTATTCATAAGAGACACACACAGAGAGGCAGAGACACAGGCAGAGGGAGAAGCAGACTCCCTGAGGAGAGCCAGATGTGGGACTCAAACTCAGGACTCTGGAACCACACCCTGAGCTGAAGGCAGATGCTTAACCGCTGAGCCACCCAGGCATCCCTGTAAGTTCAAGTTCTAACCACCTCTTTGAGTTAATACTTAATAATACTCGTCACTGAATATTCCTGTGTATATGTACAATGCACATGTTAATAAATTGTTTTCTCTTGTTAATCTGCCTTCTGTGAGTCCAATTTGCAGAGCCCCAGTCAAAGAACCTAAGAGGGCAGAGGGAAAAAAGGTAAGTTTCTCCTCTTCTATGACAATAAATGCTGATTATAAAAATGCTGACCATACCAAAAGACAAAATGCTCTGGACAGTGAAGGAGATTATTGTATTCATGCCACTGCAAGAGGAAGATGGTCATTAATTAGAGACCTCAAAAAAGAGGAGAGAACACTTGGGGTTTTATAGAGGCAAGTAAACAAGGGTGTCATGGGGCAGGTGGACAAGGAATCTTATGGGAATCATCAGAAGGCATGAGAAAAGGTGGAAGTGGGTCTTATCTCTGAATACCAAGGACAAGGTGGTCCTTTGCATTTGCTCTTTCCTGGAAAAGGAGGGGCAACTTCTTAACCATTGCTGTTTCCTGGAAGCCCAGGACTCAGATAAAATTTAACATAGTCAGCAACTCCCTGTGTTGAAGACAAATAACATGAGCCACTTAACAACTCAAAGGTGATCATAAACCCGAGTGTAGAAAGAAGGATCTAAGAAATCGTCTTTCTGGGACTCTTGTTGTCATTGGTCCTATAAAACCAGTTAAACCAAAAAACAAACAAACAAACAAAACAAAACAAAACAAAACAAAAAAAAAACAGTTAAACCATCAGTTGAGATTTGCTGTCAAAGGTAAGTTGTTTTAGGATTCTGGAGATCAGGCATTTCAAAAGAGGGTTGTCTGAAGTGAAAAAGAAATGCTGATACAAAAATTACAACCCCCTCACAAAAAAAACAAAAAACAAAAAAAAAACAAACCCAAACAACCCAAACTAGATCCCCCCAAATGGATGGGGGAAATCTTTAGCTCAGGAATCAAGAGAATTGTAGATGTTTGACATATTTCTTTCCTTGAATGTAATTATTAACTGTAAAGATGTCAGAGAAATTTGGGGGAACAAATGGATTGCAGTTGCTTTGAACTACTGTGCATGCACCCTCTTTAAAGGTCAGAATTCTGTGAGTGCCAGTCAGGCAGCACAGTCCACTGACCTTGAAGCTCTTAAGTCAGTTTGTTCATACTCTTAGTCATGTTGTCCAGTCTTGGTTACCACTCCTATCAGGGCGTGCATGACCTGAACATTTCACTGGACTTCTTTAGTGGTCCAGACAGTGGTTCTGGTCTGTTGCAATAGTGAGTGTCTCAAGGGTTATATCAAGTCTTTGCGATGCAACTTGAAAGGTTTCTTTAGGTCCCGGGGAAAAGGCCAGCTGCAAGGAAGCCCAAGGTCTCTGGGCAGTCAGGTTTTAGTTTGTGGTGACTCTGAGTCAGGCAGGAGGGAAAAAGATTGGATATGTTAGTTTGGAGTTTATAGTTATTGCCAGATACTGAAGAAAACTGGAAGCATTGACAATTTAGCAAGAATGGATAATTTGGGCAAAGTAACAGGATCCAGTCCAATTTGCTGGTAGGAACCAACACTGTTTTTTCCAGAGGGAGAAGAAGTCAACTAAATCTCTGTCAGACAAGATAGCATTTGTATATCTATCAATTACCTGCACTTTACAAAGAGATGGGAAATAGTTCATTGATGGGAACAGGATCACAGTCTGGCAGGCTAGAAGAGTGTGCTAGAAACAATGAAGAGATCTCAACTGAAATGAAACTTGTCTCTGCCATTGAGAACTATTCCCTTATCAATTCTTTTTTTAAATAAAGATTTTATTATTTATTCATGAGAGACACAGAGAGAGAGGCAGAGACATAAGCAGAAGGAGAAGCAGGCTCCCTGCGGGGAGCCTGATTCAGGACTCGATCCCAGGACCCTGGGATCACTACCTGAGCTGAAGGCAGATGCTCAACCACTGAGCCACCCTGGTGCCTCTTCCCTTACTAATTCTATGAAGATTTGTTATACGGTTGAGACCATAATGAATTTTCAGTTCAGTATTTTGATTTATCTTTTATGTGCTTTTCCCTCCTCAATGAAAAGGAATTCTTTAGAAGGGGAAAATGTTATATATGTATAGAATGACACATCATTCTGAAAACAGAATCTATTTTCAATGCCAAAAAAAATTAGCAAACAAGGTTTAAACATCAACAGGATATAAATTGGGAAATTTAGAGAGGAAGGAAATGATACCACAAAATGCCAAATATTTATGTACTGGACTCTCACAAGTGACTTTTCACATATTTATTTTTGCATCTCTCCAGCAGGAACTAGGCATGACCACTGAGAAGCTCTTTATTGAAGGACAGGAATGAGTGTGTTTTGATCCTAATTAGAAACAGAGTTGTGTCTGCCTCAGTGAGAGGAGAAGCTAAAGTAACACAGCAGTCATTGTTCCTGCTAATTTGATGTTATGATTCAATGTGGTGTTGGAAAACTGTTCCCATAGGGCCAAACCCAACTTTGGGGGAGAAAAAAAAATCCCACATTTTCTACCCTCTTAGGTTCAGTGCTTGGAGGCCTGCAAATTAATATGACGAAAGGCAGATTATCATTGATTGACATAGGTATTCAGTAGTTCACAGAAAAATGTGACTCAGAGAGAAATTAGAATTTGGAACTTCTATATCATCTCAGTGGGGTATGGGGAGAAGCAGAGGTCCTTAAGAGAAGAGATGGGAGATATGGTAGTGTTGTGGCAATGGCTATTTGGGTGTGGTGTCACCTCCTCCTGTCCAAGAGAAGAGAAGATTAGAGTTGCTCCTGGGAAGGGGATTTATGACAATGGAGCTCTTTGGGAGATTGGTTTTGTCATATCCTTTGATCCTCGGAACTTAAATGCCTTCAACTCAAAATAATTCTTATGCCAAAGTGGCATATTTTGGTGTGATACCACGATCCCTTTCATGGCCCTCTTTTATAAACAATGCTTTATTGGAATACATCCATGCCCATTTATTTATACATTGTCCATGGCTGCTTTTGCCATAAGAGTAACAGAGATCTTATGGTCCACAAAGCTGCAAGCATTTACTATCTGGCTCTTCTCAGAAGAAGTTACTGATCTTTGATTTAATTATATGTAGTATATAAGTAGATATACTCCACATTTTGTCCCTGAAGATAAAAAAATCTCATACAGATAAAAACATTGTGTAGAGAAATGTATTGTGTGGCCTGGCTACTGTCAATAAACTTCAGTTTAATACATAATTTTTTTTTTGAGCTTCTACTATGTGCCAGGCCCCATGCTCGGAATATACCCCTTACCTCTGCGCTCCAGGAGCTTTTCTAGCAGGGAGAACCAGAGACAGGAATGCTTGCAATCTGAGGTAGCTAGTGGAAATGTTAGAACAGAGAAGAGCTGAACAAGAGAAGAGAGACATGGGCAGGGAACAAGATTCTGTGAGGATCACCAGGGAGGGATGGTGAAGGAGGAGTGATTTAAATGATGCATGGAAAAAACTGATAGTACATGGACAGGTAAGGATGGGAGACCAGAACATTCCACACAGGGAGAATACCATTCATTCCCTCATTCATTTAACAGATCTTTATGGCGCACCAGATGAAATTTCTGTCTTCACAGAACTTACACGTCAGAGAGGGAGAAGTGTTTTGAAGCAAAAAATAAAAATGCTCTGACAGGGGGATCCCTGGGTGGCTCAGCGGTTTAGCACCTGCCTTCAGCCCAGGGCCTGATCCTGGAGACCCAGGATCGAGTCCCACGTCAGGCTCCCTGCATGGAGCCTGCTTCTCCCTCTGCCTGTGTCTCTGCCTCTCTCTCTCTCTCTCTCTCTCTGTGTGTGTCTCATTAATAAATAAATAAAAATCCTTTAAAAAATGCTCTGATAGGAAAAAAAAATGCTCTGATAGGAAAATGGCAGGTGTTTTAGGGAATGATTACCTTGTCTTCTATGACCACAGAGAAGGATACAGGGGGGTGGGATGTATCAGGAAACCATCTTGTCTGGAAAAATAAACAGGATCAGATCATGAAGGGCCTTTAACACCAAACTGAGAACTGTGTTTTGCGTTGCCTTTTGCTTTTCCATTTTGTTCCTGTTTCTGCCTTGGCATAAGGGCTTGAAGATGATCTGTGTGCTTTATGTTAATAGACTGATGTGCTTTGGAAGATAAGCTCTGGCTAAATCACAAGGAAGAACAGGGTGGTGGTGGGGTTGAGGGGTGCAGAGAAGGAAGCCACTTCAGAGGCCAGAGTGAAGAAGTATCTGCAACAGAAAGGAAGTGGGAAGAAAAACGATTGCAGAGCTAGAATGACAGTACTTAGCAATTGACAGATCATAGAGATCGTTCTGAGGATTTTTAAACCGGGGAGAGAAGTTATTGCTACTCAAAAGACTGGAAGCACGGGAAGGGAAAGTTGAGGTGTGGGTTATGATAGATTACTTCCTTCTGCCAAAGGACAGTCCGGAACTTCACGGTGCCAAGATGTGAGCCACATCTGGATAAGTCCACTAAACATATTATTTTAAAAACACGATTCAAACTAGCTATTTCCGGGTCTGGTTTTGAGACTTCTCAGCCTGGAAACATAATTTCAAGCACCGTCATATCTTTAATAGTTTTGAAACCTACATTTTCCCATTCTAATTTATTTTTTATTTTTTAAATTTGATTTTATTTAAATATAATTAACTAACACACAGTGTACGATTAGTTTCAGAAGTCGAGTTCAGGGATTCATCAATTGCATATCACACCCAGGGCTCATTCCATCACGGGGCCTCCTTAATGTCCATCACCCAGTGACCCCGTGTCCCCCACCCGCTTCCCTCCATTCTAATTTAAAACAAAAATATCAGCTATATAACACTCTTTAAAAATGGGACATATTAGCAAATAAAAATGTAGCACTGAATCCTTAAGACATGGAAATTAATATTAGATTGACAGTTTTGTTTTTCATACTGATAGTTTGGCTTTCTCTAGACTAGAGGAAACTCTGTGACTTTTATAATGACATTTTCTATGAGTTAACCCTGCCCTTGTCCTTTGAATGACTGAGAAAGAACAGGCCATGGAAGCCCTGGGAGTGAATAGTCAATCCCTGACGCTGGAAGACAGAGTTGCATAACATGAGGCATCCGAAAGACAAGAACTGCCCCGATCCCCAGACTTTGTCACTCTCTAGCTGCTAGCCTCTCTACACCTAGTTTGACAGGTTAGTTAGTTAGTTAGCCTCTCAATGCCTCTGTCTCCTCATTTTAGGATGGATATAAAGACACTGCCATGATAATTAAATGATCAAAATGCAGGTAGAAAGCAGCTGGTATGTGGCCTGGCCTGTGGTCAATGTCAGCTATGATTATATTTCTATGGGAGGCAGTCATCCCTTGGTTCATGAGCAGGGCTGATGATGCAGGCTGGTAGTCTGTGCACCTCTGCTCAGTCCACCCAAAGGATTCCCTTTTTTTTTTCTCACCGCATCAATGTATTGAAGCAGGATCTTGGTATGAACGCAGGAAATTCCTTTTATAGATGTTACTTTTTGTATTCTCATTTTCTCTTTTAAGGATACTACATTTAGCTCTTCTGTCTCTTTTGGGCAAATTGCTTAGGTATGGGAAAGACTTTGTTTTTCTTGAAAAGTTTGAGTTTTTACTTCCTACATTCTTCCTTAAGCTCAAGGTGAATTTGAGGCTGGATGGGATCTCTAATAGGCTGATGCTTTATAAAAGTCTGTGGTAAATTTATATGTCTTCCCTATGGAGATTTTAACAATTTGAATACGATCATCTCTTTCCACTCTTACTTTCTACCTTGGAAGTTTGGAGTTAGCCTTCTAAGAGTATTTATATCACCAGGTGATACAAAAGTCACGCTTTCCACATTCCATAAGAACATTGCTATGTTATTCAGAATTCTCCAGAGAAACTGAACCAATACAACAGATAGATAGATAAATAGATACATAGATACATAGATATAAGAGATTTATTATAGGAATTGGCTCATATGGTTTTGGAAGCTGAGAAATCCCATGATCTGCATCTGCCTCCTGAGAACCCGAAAAGCTGGTGGTATAATTCTGTCTGAATCCAAAGGTCTAAGAACAAGAAGCACCCATGCCCAAGGGCAGGAGAAGATAGATGTCTTAGCTTAAGCAGAGAGTGAATTTGCCCTTCCTCCCCTCTTTTGTTCTGTTTAGGCCCTCAGTGGATGGATGATGCCCTTGCATTGGTGATGCTAATTTTCTCTATTCAGTCTACTGACCCAAATGTTAATCTCTTCCAGAAACACTCACAGACAGACACACCCAGAAATCATGCTTTGCAAACTAATCCCCTAGCCCAGTCAAGTTGACTCATAAATTCAGCCATCACAACTGATCTTCCTTCTGAAGGACTTCCTGCTTTCAATTGTGTTTTTTGTTGGGGGTGGGAGATTCTTTAAACTAAGTAGCAGAGTCAGTATAGAAAATAAGGCCTTTGCTTGTTCCTTCATCAGCATGACCAGCACAAGGAAAGTGATGGTTAAATACATAAGAAAAGGTACCTGTTTTGTTAGGTTGGTTTTTTTTTTAAAGATTTATTTATTAGAGAGAGAGAGAAAGAGAGAGAGAGAGAGATTGCAAGCAGGGGCAAGGCAGAGGGAGAAGCAGACTCTCCCTTGAGCAGGGAGCTGAACACAGAACTTGATCCTAGGCCCTGGGATCACCACCCCAACTGAAGGCAGACACTCAACCAACTGAGCCACCCAGGTGCTCTGTTAGGTTGTTTTTAAATGCACTGCCTTCTAGTTTCTTGGCTGCTTTTGGCCTGCTTTCCATGGAATTTGGGAATCTGCAAGCAAATATGCTGGGGCTATTTGCTATGGGAGGGTACTTGTACTTTTGGCCTTGTGATATAGCAGTGTGGGAAGGCAGATAAAAGTCTTGGGTCCTGAAACTCCTTTCGTTGGAAACTGGATAACTCTGGTCCATGCTAAAAAAAAAAATCAGAAAAAAAGAGGATGCTGAGTGCTGGAATTATGCCTTCAATTAAAATATATCATCTTTCCACAATTGGAGAACTAATTGACATGGACAGTCATATAGGTGTCAGTTGACTGTCAAAGTAGTTACCCGTGTGTTTTCATCATCTTGTTTTCAGAGAACTGGCAAATTCTATCATTCTGGGGAGTTTTGGGCCTTTTTGAGTAAAAGATGAAAAAAGCTGTGTCTAGAGTGATATCTAGAAGGGTTTTCATGTCTCATGCCTACTTTATTTTTTTTAAAGATTTTATTTATTTATTCATGATAGTCACACAGAGAGAGAGAGAGGCAGAGACACAGGCAGAGGGAGAAGCAGGCTCCATGCACCGCAGTCTCCAGGATTGCTCCCCAGGCCAAAGGCAGGCGCCAAACTGCTGCACCACCCAGGGATCCCTCATTCCTACTTTAAATTTAAAGCACAGTATGTTTGAGGATGGTTATCTGTGAGGCATAAGTTCTAAACTTTGCTCCCTGCCCATCTCTTATTTCTGTACTATTTTGAGCATGTTCTTCACTAGGAGTTCTTGGTACAATTAGGGACAGAAAGTGATTCTGTTCATCTCACTTATATTAATTAAAGCATGTTCAGCTTTTATACAATTCTCATAACTGAGTTTTTAAAAAAGATTTTATTTATTTATTTTTAGAGAGAGAGCAAATGAGAGCAGGGGGAAGGCAGAGGGAGAGGGAGAGAGAGAGAAGCTCAAGCAGACTCCATGTTCAATGCAGAACCCGATATGGGGCTTGATCTCAGGACTCTGAGATCATGACCTGAGTGGAAATCAAGAGTCAGACACTTGGGATCCCTGGGTGGCGAAGCGATTTGGCGCCTGCCTTTGGCCCAGGGCGCGATCCTGGAGACCCGGGATCGAATCCCACGTCGGGCTCCCGGTGCATGGAGCCTGCTTCTCCCTCTGCCTGTGTCTCTGCCTCTCTCTCTCTGTGTGTGTGACTATCATAAATAATAAATAAAAATTTAAAAAAAAGAGTCAGACACTTAACCAACTGAGCCACCCAGACACCCCTCATAACTGAATTTTAAGACCAACATTAGCTGGTCTATTATAGCAATTGTATGTATTAATTTTCTCTGCCAATTTGATTTCATTTGCATTTTTTCTCTCTTATGAGTATTCTTTGAGGATAACATCACTACTAAAAGTTCTTTTGTTCTCCAGGCACCTTTGTATGAATTAACTAAACCTATGTTTAACTCAACAAAACACATCTGCCCATTTGTTTAATTGTATGAAAATAGCTTTTCTTAGTGAGAAAGAATTCTTTTCTCATCTCTTTGATTTAACATCAAACTTTCTTGTTAATTTCTTTGTTATTATGTAAGGGTCTAATTAATGACTCACAAAAGGTTATTCATGGGAATGAAAAAAAAACTGACCTTGTCAAAGATGCCTTAATTGGAGGAAAATGTGATATCTTTCCCACATGCAGTCATGGTTTGGACATATTGGTTTATGTTCCCTGAGACCCAGTTTTCTTCTTTTGTTTTTAAATTTGAGTTCTATGGTCTGTGAATTGCCATCTCAATGCATGCATACTTGACACGTATGCATACACACTCACACAAGTGAGTGGACACCCCACCAGTCCCAGACACAGTCCACCGCGAACCCCAGTCCACACCTCGGATGGGCCTGCAGACTGGTGGAACAACATGGGAGCAGATGGAGGGGACCCAGACCCCACAACTCCCGGAAGCGTCTGAGCTTCTAGCAGCAGATCGGGCGATGGCAACGATGACAACGGGCAAGAGCAGCCTGAGAGCAACTCCTCCTGAACCCACCAAAGGCACCACGCTCTCCAAGAGACAGTCTCCAGGCAGAGACATCAGGCGGGACCCCCCACTCAGGCCAACTGGTTCCAGCGAAGACGACCCCTTCTCCTACGACGAGGACACTCTCCGGAAGCGGGGGCTACTGGTCACAGCTGTGCTGTTCATCACAGGCATTGTCATCCTCACGAGTGGCAAATGTAGGTGGTTACCCCAGTTATGTCGGAATTATAACAGGTGGAGGCCGTAGGAAGTAGGGGCCGGAAACACCATCGATGGGCACCCCAGGACTGAGTCCTCACCAGCTCACCGTGCCCAGCCTCCTCCCTCCCCTCTCCTACAGAATAGTCAGTAAAGCCCAGCCTGGGAGGGAAGACCCGGATGGAGTGGGGGGGGGGGTGGGGGGGGGCTGACGGCCCGAGACCCCTCTGCTCCTCACCCTGCCCACCCTGAGGGCTGCCTGGCTCCCTGGGCACTGTCCCCCAATTACCCATTCTGTTCAGACGAAAAGTAAAGCACTGTGGTCCTTGAGAAAAAAAAAAAAACAGATTACTTGGTTAATGAAATTAAGTAGCTGGACTAGTAGGTTTTTCAAAGTTGAATCAGGGTGTCTGACACTTGGGGGAAAAAAGGCTGGTATGTGATCAGTTTGATGCTCAGAGCCAGGCATGAGGGAACTCGGTCCTTAATAGTGAGCCCAACTCTTCCTGCCATGTCATAGATGTCAGTAGGAGAAAGCTTTCACTCAAGGGCGCTGTGATTATGCCTCAAGCAACTGTGGAACAGTGGTACTGGGAACCAGAAATAAATATGCTCTTCTTGTAGTCATTTATTGCTTTCACAGAAACAGTATATCCAATGGTTAATTGAGTACATAAGTCCTTATTTGTAGAAGACATCATGAAGCAGTCTCTCAAAAGAAGCATTTTCAAAAATTGAAAAGTTCGACACTTGTGATAAAAGGGAACTATGCTAAAATCAACTGCACATATTTTTGTAGATATTTGACTTAAATATTGACATTTTGGAGCACTAAATATAAATGGAGAACAACAATTGGCAATGTTGCTGATTGAAGTTATGTTTATATATTTCTTTTTTCTTTTCTGTTTTTTTAGAGAGAGAGAGCAAGCTGGGAGGGAAGGGCAGAGGAAAAGGAAGAGAGAATTTTAAGCAAGCTCCACACCCAGCACAAAGCCCAACGTGGGGGTCTATCCCATGACCCTAAGATCATGACCTGAGCCAAAATCAAGAGTTGGACACTTAAGTGACTGAGCCATCCAGGTTCCCCACAGATCATATTTATATTTCTATTATTAAATTTCAACTATATTTTTATTTTTATTTTTACTTTATTTTATTTTATTTTTTTAAAGATTTTATTTATTTATTCATAGACAGAGAGAGAGAGAGAGGCAAAGACACAGGCAGAGGGAGAAGCAGTCTCCATGCAGGGAGCCCGATGTGGGACTGGATCCCGGGTCTCCAGGATCACACCCCAGGCTGCAGGCGGCGCCAAACCGCTGCGCCACTGGGGCTGCTCTCAACTATATTTTTAAAGATGAAGTCTCTTTAGTTTATCTTACTAATACTGTTAATGATAACAAGCTAATATTTCATATTTGGGAGAAATTCATGCTCTTATACTTCTGTAACACAAAGCAATCTTCTGTTTTTGTATCAAATGAATGGCAGATTATTATGTGGCAAAAATATTATTACCTTTCACAGTTCATTCAACCAATCAATAATACTTTCTGAGCACCTACTATGACAAGGCTCAGGCCCAGGAGCATTAAAGAATACAGTCCAGAGTTTTTCCTGTTTCCTGCTCCTTGAATGTATCATGTTTTCTATCTTGATTCTTCATTTACTTCTGTCCACCAAAATGCTCTCTTCTCATTCTCTAAATCCTACTCATTTCCATCAGACCTAGGTCAAGTGTCTTCTTGGAAAATCCTTTTCAAACTACTTCAGGGCTCAGTGATTTCTCCATTGTCTAAATTCTCATGCAGTTTGTTAATCGTGGGCAATGTTTCTTCTACCTTGGTATATTTTTGTTCTGATTCATTTGTCTTAATAGAAAGGAAAACCCTTGGGCAAGGTGAGCATTAGTTGAGGGAAAGAGACAATGTTTTATATTTGTGTTCCTCACAGTGACTTGCTTGAAGTGCATTGTCCCTGAGAAGTGATTTGGGAATTCAGAGAAGACAGTGATGCCTGGAATAAGGTCAAGGAAGGGTTCAAAGAGGTGAGATTTGATCTGTACTTAGAAGGGTAGGTAAGATTTAGGTAAGGGGAGAAGGTGGCGGTCATATTTCAAAGGAGAGTTGAGTGAAGGACAATTATGAGTGAAATTGAGGACTTAGCATCAAACAGAAATGTATACTCTCCAAACTGTTAAAGCCTGCCAAGGAGATGGATGAGTTATGGAGCATACTGGTGTTTTAGCTTCCTGAAGCACACAGCAGAGTATTTAAGCCCAGAAAGTGGGGGAGAACAAGTGATGCCAAATGCAGTGATTTCTCATTGGCTGTTTTTCTTATAAGACTTTACTGGTATATACTTTTTCTCTACCTCTCTTTTTCCAACATGATTTAAAGAATTTTTTAATGTGGGCTATTAGGTAAGAGATTCAGAGGTTTCCTCTTTCATCATGGGAAAAACTAGGAATGAACCTCTTATAAAGATTAAAAAGTCCTTTGACTGAAATATCCTAGAAGAGAGGTCAGGCTTTAGTTAGGGGCACACAAACATAGAAACAATCATTGACCAGTAAACAAGCTTTCTCATTCATTCCTACTGGGAAAATTAAAGTTCTCATATCAAAGAAGAGTGTGAAGTTTTACTTTCCTCTTGACTTGAACACTATGATGAAGAATGCCTATGGGCTGTTTGGAATAGGGAAGTTGACAATTAAGTAACAAGATTAGGAGAAGCTCTGGGATTTGAGAAACTGAAGAATTAATGAATCAGTAATTTTCCACTAACTAAATTAAGGAAATTGCTACATATATTTGGCAACACGAGTGGAGCTGTGAATTCCTTCATCCTGGAAAAGTTCTGAAAGTAAATAATTATGGGCTTCATCCATGTAGCATAAAATTGTATTCAGTTGGACACTACCCAGTGAAAATTTTATGATACTTGAGAGTGAGAGGTTAAATATTTAAGAGGATAAAAAGACATTGAATATTTTCAATGCTTGTCATTAGGGATGTGCAAATTACAAACATGTATTATCTCATCCTTGAAGCAGAGCCCCTAAAGATTTTTCCAACTCAACATTTTTTAATACAGTTCAATTACATGGAAGTAATATGTTCTGTCCTTCATGTGTTTATTTATTCCTTCATCCCACAAATATTTATTGAGCACTTAACTATGTGCCAGGCACTGTTCTAGCAGCTGGGGATATAGTGGTGAATAAGAAAAAGAATGTATTCTTACGAAGATTGCTTCTAATAAAGATAACCACCAACTAGAAGAGAAAACCAATCAATATATAACATAAAGTTAGTGTTTTATGTTATTGTCTTATAAAAAAGAATAGGGCAGCCCGGGTGGCTCAGCGGTTTAGCACTACCTTTGGCCCAGGGCTTGATCCTAGAGGCCCGGGATAGAGTCCTATGTCGGGCTCCCTGCATGGAGCCTGCTTCTCCCTCTGCCTGTGTCTCTGCCTCTCTCTCTCTCTCTGTGTCTCAAATAAATAAATAAATAAATAAATAAATAAAATCTTTAAAAATAAATCAAACAAAGGTGCCTGGGTGGCTCAGTCAGTCAAGTGTCCAACTCTTGGTTTTGGCTCAGGTTATGATCTCAGGGTCATGAGATCAAGTCCCACATTGGGCTTGGAGCTGAGAGCAGAGTCTGCTTGAGATTTTCTCTCTCCCTCTGCCCCTCCCTCCACTCTCTCTCTATGTCTCTCAAATAAATAAATATATCTTTAAAAAAAGAATAGAACAAATTGAGGGGGTAGAATATTATAAAACAAGAGGACAAGGATAATTTTTCATAGAGTAGTGAGGGGGAAACTCTTTGAGGAGGTTATATGTGAGATGAAAAGACAGAATTATAGAAGTTCTATTGAATATTTCATAATTATGTTGGAGAAAGCCATATAATTTATAGTATTGAGTCTTAACATCTCATAATTTAGTATATCTGTCCAATCAGATTATCTTTGATGAAGTTTCATACTTTGTTTACTATAGGTCTTATCCATTTCTTGTTAAAATTTTCTTAGGTTTGGTTGTGGCTCAGGTTGTGATATCAAGGTCCTGGGACTGAGTCCAGCGTCGGTTCCCTGCTCAGCAGGGAGTCTGCTTCTCCCTCTCCCTCTGCTCCTATCCCTGTGCATGCTCTGTCTCTCTTGTTTGCTCTCTTTCTCAAATAAATAAACAAAATCTTTTAAAAATTATTCTTAGGTTTAAAATAGGTTTGTTTCAGGGCAGCCCCGGTGGCTCAGCAGTTTAACGCCACCTTTGGCCTAGGGCCTGATCCCGGAATCCTGGGATCGAGTCCCGCATCAGGCTCCCTGCATGGAACCTGCTTCTCCCTCTGCCTGTGTCTCTGCCTCTCTCTCTCTCTCTATGTCTCTCATGAATAAATAAACAAAATATTTTTTAAAATTAATAAAATAGGTTTCCATTTTAAGTGGAATATTTTGTCATTACAGTTTTTATCTGATTATAGTTAGCATAGGAAAGCCATTAATTTTTTGATATTTATCTCATATCTTGTATATCTTGTATAAGACAGTTACTCAACTTGTTAGGTCTGCCTTGGGGGGAAACAATAATATCACTTTTTTGTGTTGACTATATTATCTAGAACAAAATGGAATAATAAGTTATGATCACCTTTTTTAAAAAAGATTTTATTTATTTATTCATGAGAGACACAGAGAGAGAGGCAGAGACACAGGCAGAGGGAGAAGCAGACTCCATGCAGGGACCCAATGTGGGACTTGATCCCGGGACTCCAGGATCATGCTCTAGGCTGAAGCTGGTGCTAAACCACTGAGCCACCTGGGCTGCCCTATTATGATCATTTTTTAAACAAATTCTGACATTAAAAATCTATAACATTCATTTCGCCAATATGTGGGATGCTCACTGATGCTTTCTTGTAAAAATCCTTTTTTTCAAGTTCAGGAAGTTTCTTTTTATTATTTGTTTGCTAAGAGGTGTTTAGCAGGAATGAGTATTGAATCTTACCATATGCTTTTTGGTGACTTTTTATGCTAGTATATGACTTTTTTCTCATTTAATCTATTTATGTGAAGTATTAGATTAACTTTTCTTAATGCTGAATACCCTTATTTTTATGGGACAAACCCTTTTGGATCAAAATGCATTAATTTTGGAATGTGATTGGTAATGTTATCTCCATTGTTATCGATATGTTTTTCAAGATTTATTTATTTATTTATTTATTTATTTATTTATTTATTTATTTATGACAGACAGAGAGAGAGAGACAGGAAGAGGGAAAAGCAGACTCCATGCTGGGAGCCTGACACAGGACTTGATCCCAGGACTCCAGGATTGCGCCTTGGGTCAAAGGCAGGCGCCAAACCGCCGAGCCACCCAGGGATCCCCCTTTTTTTTTAAAGATTTATTTATTTATTTATTTATTTATTTATTTATTTATTTATTTCAGACAGAGAGAGAGAGAGAGAGAGGCAGAGACACAGGAGGAGGGAGATATTATTATCTATATTTGTTAGTGAAATTGGTATATAAATTTTGCATGCACGCATGTGTGTGTGTGTTGTGTGCTCACTTTGATTTTGATGTCAGTCTCATTTGTGCTATCCATATAGAATGAGCTGTGCAACTTTCTGGATTTAGATTGGAACCTTAAAGTGACTGTCCTTGAAGTTTTGATAGAACTTTCTCTTAAGTGTCCTTTGTGTGGTGTCTTTATTTGGATAGGGTAGCCCTTCGAATAACTTGAAATTTTCCTATGGTCACTAGATAATTTTGGTGGTGTGCTGCATCTTCAGTCAATATTTGTGATTTGAATAGGAAAGGATATTTGGGAACATACATAACAGAAAAAAGATTAGTAGCCAGAATATATAAAGAATGTTTCCAGTGGTTGTTTTCTTTAATCTGATTTTATTAGTTTGTTACAACCCTTTTATCTTTATTTAAATATTGATGAGAGGCTGGAATTAATTATACCAAATTCACAATTATGATTTTTCTCTGTGGGGAGGAAAGAAAAGGGGGAATGGAGATATGCATCTTACCAGTTTTGACATGATCATTTCTTTGGTCTTTATTCATAAATATTTCATAACTCAGTTTTTATTTCTCTTTTTTTTTTAAAGATTTTATTTATTCATTCATGAGACACACACACACACACAGAGGCGGAGACATAGGCAGAAAGAGAAGTAGGCTCCATGCAGGGAGCCCGATGTGGGACTCCATTCTGGGACTCCAGGATCACACCTTGAGCTGAAGGCAGACACTCAACCATTGAGCCACCCAGGTGTTCTTTTCTTTCTTTCTTTCTTTCTTTCTTTCTTTCTTTCTTTCTTTCTTTCTTTCTTTCTTCCTTATTTCTGTTTTAACTTGAGTCATTTAGTAGTTTTTAAAAAGTTATTTATAATTTCTTAGTGCATAGCTCTTTATTAGCTGTTCTTTTGTTGTTAATATCTAATTGTATTTCATATATGAAAGAATAGGTCTATATGATATTGATCTTTTGAATTTATTGAAATATTCTGCGCTGTAATGCATGGTCTGTTTTAGTTATTGCCCCCATTAGTTGAAAAAAGTAAGCGGTCTATTTGTTGGATTCTGTGTTCTACATAAGTTTGTTAAGCCAAACCTATTAATCGGGTTCAGATCCTCCATACTGAAGTGTATTTTAAGGCAGTCAATCTGTCAAAATATGAGTGAGCATGTAAATTACCCACAAGGATTCACTCATTAGTTCAACAAATATTTATCAAGGATCTGCCACATGCTGGGCCCTGTTTTAGGTACTGAGGGTATAGCAGTGAATTAAACCAAGATTGTACTTTCAAGGGACTTACCTTCTGGTTGGAGGAAAGACAATAAATAAACAGGGTGCACGTGGGTGCCTCAGCCGATTGTGTGTCGGATTCTTGATTTCCTCTTGGGTCATGATCTCAGCATTGTGGGATTGAGTCTCTCAGAGAGAGATTCTCTCTCTTTCTCTCCCTCTCCCCCTGCCACTCCCTCCCCCGTGCTCTCTCTCTTTCCAAAATAGATAAATAAATCTTGAAATAAATGGACAGACAAAAATATCCATAGTATTTCAGGTGATAAGAAATGGGAAGAAGAAAAATAGAGCAGATACAGAGACAGAGAATGACAAGGATGGTGGAAGTGGGGGATGGATGCTTTTTTAGAGTAAGAGAGCAGGTCTCTCTGATGAGGTAACATTTGAGCAGAATGGACAAAGGGATAGGGAATCCAGTGCCAATAGCTGGGATTCAGGGATCCAGAGGGAGCCCAGGAACCAATTATGTCAAACACCAATAAGAAAATCCGAGTAAGTGCTTTTACCTCATCTGTTTGTGCAGAGCCCTGAACTTGCTCTCAGGGACCTTGCACATGAGCAGAGATTTGAATGTGGGCAAGGCATGTGGTTATCTGGAGGAGGATGTCCTAAGCCAAGGAAAGTCTGTGCAAGGGCTGAAGTGAGAATGTGTTTGTGAGATAGCAGGGGAAGTCAAAGGAGCGGTAGGCACCATGGTCAGGTAGAAGTAGTCCAAGGACTTGAATGTCAAAGTCAAGTCATAGTAAAGCTTTGGATTTGTGCTTTTGTCAATTGTTTTTCTGCATCAGTTTTTACTTTACATAGTTCAGTTCTTTAAAATATTTTTTTGATTTGTACATACAAACTCAAGACTGATATAGTTTCTTTTTTTTTTTTTTTGGAGATGGATGGAAGGAGAGAGGGAGAGAGAGAGAAAGAGAGAATCTTAAACCGACTCCACTCCCCAGACGTGGGGTTCCATCTCACGACCCTGAGATCATGATGGGAGCCGAAATCAAGAGTCAGATGCTTAACCAACTGAGCCACCCAGCTGCCCCTGATATAGCCTCTTTGTATATCATTCTTTTTATCAGCACAAAATACACTTCTTTGTCTATTAAAAAAATTCCTGGGCAGCTCGGGTGGCACAGCGGTTTAGCACCGCCTTCAGCCCGGGCCTAATCCTGGAGACCCAGGATCGAGTCACACGTCAGGCTCCCTGCATGGAGCCTGCTTCTCCCTCTGCATGTGTCTCTGCTTCTCTCTCTCTCTGTGTCTGTCATGAATAAATAAATAAAATCTTTAAAAAAAAAACCCAGTATAATTAGCATACACTGTTATATTAGTTACTGTTTTTGTACTTGAATTTAATTTTGTCTGATATTACTATTGTTTATATTTTCATAGAAATGTCATAGCATATCTTTGGCAATTCATTTATTTTCAGTATTTTTTGCCATTTTACCCTTTAAATATCAAAAAGCCCAGCATTTGTTTGTTTTAATAGAAGAATTTAAGCTTTTCACTATTATTATGATTGCTGGTACATTTAGATTTTTTTTAGTCATCTTATTTCTATGTACTATAATACCCTGTTTCATGGGATGCCTAGTGGCTCAGCAGTTGAGCATCTGCCTTTGGCCCAGGACGTGATCCTGGGGTCCTGGGATCAAGTCCCACATCAGTCCCTGCATGGAGCCTGCTTCTCTCTCTGCCTATGTCTCTGCCTCTCTTTCTCTCTCTGTGTGTCTCTTGAATAAATAAATAAGATCTTTTTTAAAAAAACCCTGTTTCTTCTGATTTCCTCTTCCCTTTGCCCACCTACATAATGTAATACCATCATAATCTGGTGTCTCATTTTCTTTTTGACCCCATCACTAGTAACTCCTGCCTTGGCTCACTCGGCTCTAGATATACCAATTTTGCCTGTGTCTCAGGGCCTTTACACTGACTAGCGTCTGGGATACTCTTCCTCCATACATGCATTTGGCTTACTTTTTCCTTCTTTAGATTTTTCCTCCTATATCACCTTTCACTGAGGTCTTTTGTGACCACTATATTTATAACTGCACTCTCAAGACTTTCTATACCATTTCTTGCTTTATTTCTGCCCATAGCACTTTTTACTATCTAACATATGATGAAGGCACAGATGTGTGATCTGATTTATTCACTGCAGTGTAAGTTTAGCATACTGCCTGGCATGAATTTCCACACTTACTAAATATTTGATGAATAAATGAATGATTGATTGAACAAATGAATTTTATTCAATAAACATGTTTTGAATAGCAGCTAGGTATTGACAGTATTCAGAACTAGGGAAATAGAAATTACCGATGAAGGTACAGTTTCTGCCTGAAGGGCCTTGTGTTTTAATAAAGGACACCAACGTATTTTTTATCACCATGTGATAGAAATAACTGTATACTATGGGGTCCAATAGAGCATTAACACTACAGGGATGGGAGAGAATTCAGGAAGCCTTCTGAAGAAGATGGTATCAACATCGAGTCTTGAAATATGAAAAAAATATTAGCCAGATAGAGAAGGGAAAGGCACCACAGGCAAATGAACGTTATTGTTTTTTGCTGTGGTGGTAGTTTTGGTGGTAGTTATTAAAAAAAATTGAGAGATTTATGGGGTCCCTGGGTGGCTCAGTCAATTAAGCATCTGACTTGGGCTCAGGTCCTGACTCTCCTAGTGTATCATCGTAAGATTAGTTGTAGCCTACCACTGCATCATGATGCCTATGTCATTCCCCTCACTTTATCTCATCACGTACACATTTTATTATCTCACATCACAAGAAGAGTGTGTACAGTAAAATAAGATATTTTGAAAGAGAGATGGCATCCACCTTTTATTACAGTAAATTGTCATAATTGTTCTATTTTATTATTATTGTTGTTCATCTCCTACTATGCCTAATTTAGAAATTAAACTTTATCATAGGTGCACATATATAGGAAAAAGTATAGTATATATGGAGTTTGCTACTATCTGAAATTTCAGGCATCTCCTGGGGGTGCTGGAACATATCCCCTTGCAGGCAAGGAGGGACTTCTGTGCTCATTTGTTCAACACTAATATACATGTAAAGTATTTTTGGAATTGCTAAATCCCTGTGAGAAATTTATCAACTAGAATACAGTGTCTATGTATGGTCCTTTTTTTTTATTTAGCCTTAGATTATCTAGACAAAACCCTGTTTTCACAAGTGAATCAGAAATGGTTGAATACATAGATAAACGGGGAGAAGAGACAAGTCTTGCTTACAAAAGAATTCCAAATAATGTAAATAGATACTCTCTCCTGCAGGAAGTGGAGCTTAATGCCCCATCTCCTAGGGTAGGCTAGACTTAGTGACTCATATCCAGATTAGAGTAGAGAAAAGGAAAAAGAATACTTTACAGCGGGAGGACATAGCAAACACTACACTAACCAAGTGATGAAGGTTAACGTTACCAGTAATAAGTGCTGTTGATAACATATGGCACCTGATGTGCTAGAAAGACACTTTATCTCTGTGGTATTCTTCCCCCAAACTCATAACACTGATATAAACCTGAGAAAACCATCAGCCAAAGCCAGATTGAGGGATGTTCTACAAGACACAAGGCCGGTATTCCTCAAGAATGTCAAGGTCTTGAGAAACAAGGAAAGACTGAAAAACTATTAAGGACTAGAAGAAGATACTGGGGAGACATAACAACAAAATGCAGGGCAGCCCAGGTGGCTCAGTGATTTAGCACCGTCTTTGGCCCCGGGGTGTGATCCTGGAGACCCGGGATCGAGTCCCACGTTGGGCTCCCTGCATGGAGCCTGCTTCTCCCTCTGCCTGTGTCTCTGCTTCTCTCTCTCTCTCATTCTCTCTCTCTCTCTCTCTGTGTGTGTCTCTCATGAACGGATAAATAAAATCTTTTAAAAAAATGCAACATGGTACCCTGGATTGAACCTTGGAACAGAAAAAAGGATGTTAATGGGGAAACTGGTGATATCCAAGTAAAGCCTACAGTTTAGTTAATAGCAACGTACTAATGTTGGTTTCTTTTTGACAAACATATTCTGGAAACAACAGGGAAAACTATGAGAGGTATACAGGAACTCTCTGTACTACTATCTTTGTAACTATTCTATAAATTTAAAGTTATTCCCAAATAAACTTATTTTTTAAAGTTAATTAGGTCAGCTCCTTTTCCCCTCACAATCTTCAGTGAGGGTATGTTATACATTTGTAATATTCTGAAATTCATTTGTCACAGGTTCCATCCTATCCTAGAATGCTTTGACATCTTGGTTGATTTTTTTTAAAAAGTTATATATGATAAAGTTTACTTTTTGTGCTGCAAAATTCTGTTTTTTTTTTTTTTTTTACAAATGCATAGAATCATGTATCCACCACCCCAGTACCAGACCAAAGAGTCAGTCCCATCATACAAAACTTCTCCTGTGCAATCCATTTGTAGTTAACTCGTCCTCTACCCCAATTTCTGGCAACTACTGATCTGTTTTCCATCCTATTGTTTTACCTTTTGCAGAATGTTGCATAGATAGGATCATATAGTATGTAGCCTTGGATCTGTTTTTTTTTTTCACTTATCAAAATGCATTTATGATTCATCCACGTTGTTGCATGAATCAAGTGTGTTCCTTTTATTGACAGAATTCCATTGTATAGAGTAATGTAGTTTTGTTGTTGTTGTTGTTTGCTTTTTTGTAATATCTGTTGACAGATATCATGGTTGTTTCCAGTTTGGAGTGATCATGAATAAAGCTGCTTGCAACATTAACATACAGATTTTTTTTTGTGTGTGAAAGATGTCTTTTTGTTCACTTGGGTAAATATTTAGGAGCAGGATTGCTGGGTCATATGATAAGTGTATTATGATTTTCATTTATAAGAAATTACCAAATTATCTTCCAAAACAACTATCCCATTTTGCATTTCTACCAGCAATAAATAGATTCCTATTACCCTGTACCCTTGACAGTATTTGGTATTGTGATCGGGGACCCCCAAGACCACCCTTAAGTTCTATAATTCATTGTAAGGACTCACAAAACTCAGAAATGCTGTTGAACTTATGGTTATGGTTTATTATGGAGAAAGGATATAGATTAAAATCAACCAAGAGACACACATAGGGCAGGGTCTAGGAAATGAGAAGCTTTCAGTTGTCCTCTTCCAGTGGTGTCATAGACAGAGCTAACTTCTCTCAGCAGTGATGTATAATAATACACACAGAGTATTGCCAACCAGGGAAACTCACCTGAGCCTTGACATCCAGAGATTTTATTGGGGCTCAGTCACATAGACACGGCTAGCTGCCTGTGTGGCTGACCTAGTTTCCAGCTTTGGGAGGTGATACCTACCACATGACCCAAAGTCCCCATCACAGATCACATTATTAGATTATCTGGTGTGGCCTGAGGAACACTGCCACCCCCCTCCACCCCATTAAACAAAGACACTTAGCATAAGGAATTAAATGTTACTTCTCAAGAGCCATGGACACAAGCCAGACCTCTCTTTGAGTGAGGTTAATTTTACACAAATAAGGACTTAATATTTTCTAACCCATTATATGAGCTTATATTCAGAAAACTGAAGCTTTTTCTGTAAACAAAAATAATCAACTTTTCATTTAAATTCCACAGTACTGTGGTGTGTGTATGTGTAGAAAGGGAGGGGAGGGACAGAAGAAGGGGCCAGGAGAGATTAAGATTATAGTAATGGTATATTTGGGAAAATTTCTACCTGGGTAGTTCAGTCAGTTAAGCATCTGCCTTTAGCTCAGGTCATGATCTCAGGGTCCTAGGATCCAGCCCTTGGGATCGAGCCCCATGTTATGGAGCTCCCTGCTCAGTAAGAAGTTTGCTTCTCCCTCTCCCTCTCCCCCCGGTCAAAAAAATAAATAAAATCTTTTTTAAAAATGCAAAACTTTTTTTAAAATAAAAAGGAAAATTTCCCAGATTGTATTACTGTCATTTATGTATTTGGTTTCCTGCTCCATTTTGGTTGCTAGGAGGTATGGGATGAAGCTACAGTCTTTCGTCTATTCTTTCCTCTTTTGTAAAACTTCTGACACCCGTATCACTTAGAATTTAATTAAGTTGTACATTTGTTTTTCACTTTCTTTCATTGCTGTATTTATTTATGATTTTAGGGTTAATAGGACACATGCATGCTGGACAAGGTTTTCAAAGGTCATTGTCAGATTGCAAGTACAAGATGAGACACTGACACTTATATTTGCCTTGCTTTCCTTCCAAAATCCTAATGAAACATCCAAATAGATATTTAAAATATATATATCCATCTGTAAAAGCTCTAAGAAAAAAATCAGGGGACCTTCAGTGGCCCAGAAATTTTAAGTAAGTGGAAAGATTTCTAGAATGGGAAAAACCAAACAGGGATAGTTGCCTAGACAGTAGCCTCTTCTTCTCCAGAGAGCCAAAGACATGCCAAGCTGTGAGTCCACGAGCATACAAAGGAAGAGTGGGCCATTAATGTAGTAAGGAGGTACCCTAGGGAAGACATAACTTATAGATTTAGTTCCTAGTTCACACAGCGCCTTTGTGCATACAAAATGATGCCCCTTATAGGCAAGTGAATTACGAATGGCACATCTTCCTCAGAGAAAAGAAGCAGAGAATTTACCCACCCCAGAGCACCAAAATTTTGAAGGGAATGTAACTGAATTTCAGCTTTACTCACTGCCCCAGGAGGATGCCTCCGTTCAGGGCAAAACTTCCACAACCTTAACTGGATGTTTGGTTTGTCTTTTTCTGCTTTATTGCATCTGCAAGATAGGTAATACAGAAGTTTCTCTGCCCTTCCCAGGGAAGGTGGTTCTGCAGTGCTGTGTTGAGAGGGTTCCTGTAAGGCAGCACAAACAACATTCTATTGTTTTTAATATCGAAGCCCTCCTTAGAGGCTATCAAATCTACTACACTTCTGGTTCTCTCCCAAGTGAAGCAGCCCCGTTCCTCCTAGGTCCTTCCTCTTACAACTAAAAAACACTTTGGAAATAACACAAACAAGCATAGGAAGACTCTGGAAGGTAGAAAGAAGGAAGACTGCTTAGGGACTGTTGGATTGAGAAATGACATGGGAGTAAGTTTTTTTTTTCCTTTAAATATTTTATTTATTTATTCATGAGAGACACAGAGAGAGAGGCAGAGACAGAAGCAGGTTCCATGCGGGGAGCCCAACACAGGACTGGATCCCAGGACCCCGGGATCACGCCCTGAGCCAAAGGCAGATACTCAACCACTGAATCACCCAGGTGTCCTGGAAGTGAGTCTCCTTAGCTTTCTCATTGCCTCCCATATAGCCTGGAGGAGCGGCTGCAGAAGACGTGAGGCTCCTACCAACAGGCACAGACAGAAGAAAAGCTCCAAGAAAAGCCTGTTTCCCCTAGCCAGAGGAACAGGAAAAGGGTGGTCTTATGGGACAGCAAATCTTTTTTGATGATACCCACTCTGCTCCAACCAAGCACATCACAGTCCCCCAGCACAGTTCCCACGGGGCCAAGCAAGGAGCTGATCCGCCTAGTTCCTACCCCGGGGCCTAATGGAAGCAGGCAGTGGCATGCCGCTGTCCCTGCTTGGTAGTGTCAGGAGGCTGAGCAGATCATGTTATGTAGGACATTTCAGGTAATCTTAAGGACTTGGATTTTTACTCTGAGAACTCAGTGAAGGATTTTGAGCTGGGAATGGCATGATCTGACTTAGATTTAACAGGATCTGGCTGGTGGGTTGAAAATAGGAGGGGGAGAGGCAGAAGCAAGCTGTATTTTCTTTGTGGAACCGCAAGACAACTCAATGAGGTTGCCAGGGCACATTTTATCATATTACTTTTGTGGTTAAGACAGCTGAGACTCAGGTAAGAGGCATGTTCAAGGTCACACAGCCAGCTTGGCCCAGGGCTGCGTCTAGCACCCGGATCTTCAAGCTTCTGTGAAAGGAGTCGTTAAATGTACAAAACTTCAAGAAGATTTTAAAAGAGCCCCTGCTAAAATGCTGCTAAGTGTTTGTGAAAATTGCATCAGACAGGGGCAATCGGGGAGAGCAGAGACAGAAAAGACCCGGAAGAAGGATGCTAAAAATAGGCCTGCATTGTCTCCTTCTACCATTAGATGGCGAGTTTCTATTTGTTACGGAGAAAATGGTGCCACAGTTTCCCCAGGATTGGACAGAAACGGTGAAATTAAGGACTGAAACGAATGAATGAGTGGATCAAGGCTTTGAAAAAAGCAAAATCCAATTGATCCAGAACAAGTGTGAGGCGGTGGGAGAGGACGATCGCGGCTCTGAGAACGGGTATAGAATGAACACAAAAAAATTGACAATCACAGCTGACAGCACAAATTAGAGCATTGATTTTCAAACAGCAGGTCGTAAAAGAGAGTAGTTCCTAAAAAATCAATTCAATGAGGGGGCAACTAGCAGTCTTTTAATTAAGAAGAATAGAAAATAACAATAGAAAATATCAAAAGAAAAAAAAAGAAAATGTCAAAATATGCTGCACGTGGTAAGATCGGAATTAATTTGTGACACTTGTCCGGTTTTATAAAAATAAATACGTATGTGTTGAGCAAAATGTGTTTAAAAGATTTTTTTTATCGTGGGTATGGTCAAAACAAGTTTGAAAGACACTAGGTGAGATGAAATGTATATGAACAGAAGGATTGTTCCCACTTGAAAGACACATTATTTTGTAGAGGTGTTTCTCTGGGTTATAAACTTTCTTCCCCCACCCCAGTCTCAGGGTTTATTATGGTCTGAATTGTATCCCCCCCCAATTTATGTACAGAAGCCCTGATCCCTAGGACCTCAGAATGTGACTGTATTTGGAGATAGGGCCATTAAGGAAGTGATTAGGCTGGGCCCGAATTCAGTCAGACTGGTGTTCCAGGAAAACATGAAAACAAAGAAATGCCAGGGATGTGCCTGCATGGAGGAAAGACAAGGGAGAGAAGCCTCAGGAGAAACCAAACCTATAGACACCTTGATCTTGGACTTCCAGCCTCCACATCTGTGAGAAAATAAATCTCTGTTGTTGAGCTACCCAGTTTGTGGCGTTGGTCATGGCAGCCCCAGCAAACTAATACAGGGCTGGCATCTGATACCTATTTCTGGAACCTGGGACAAGGAAAGACCTGGGCCAACTGAATGTCCTGGTGCTTTCTAAATGAGAGTTCCTGAATTCAATTCAGTTCTTCACAGAGGAAAGTGCATAAGCTCTTACACCAAACGTACCTGCATTCTTATAGCCACTCCATCATTTTAATAGACATGATTTTGGCTTAGTTAACCTCCCAAGATTAAATTTCCTCATTTATAAAGTTGTACTACTCATACCTTTCCTGCAATGTTGATGTAAAGATTAAATGAGTCAATTATCTAGAATTCCTAACAGTCAATAAATCACTGTCATTTTTCCGTTGTCATTGTAGTTGATGTTTATTAGTGGTATGTATTCATTTTGTGGTTGCTGCAGGTTCTGTCTTTCCTTCGAAGGTATACTGTCTTCTGGGAACATCTGGTGAAATGGTTAAAGGGTAGAGTGGAAATAAAAGAAGCTGAGAAGACCAAAATGATTTGATCCAATGTAGAAAGGGTTGGCATCAGGGGTGGGTGTGGGAAGAGGGGTATTTGTCACATGGTTGTGTGATGCAACATCCAGTTCAAGTCATTAAGAGGTTAATTAGTAAATGGACAGGAGATCTAAATAATGATAAAAATAAAATCATACAAATAATAGATAAAAACATGAATAAAGCTCTTTTTAAAACATTTTTGACATAATTGTGGATTCATACACAGCTGTAAGAAATAATACAGAGAGATCATGTGTGCCCTTTACCTAGTTTCTCCTGCTGACAACATCTTGCAAAGCTATAGCACAAATAGGTAAATTCATAGAGACAAGAAGCAGAATAGAGGTGACCAGGGGCTGGCGGGGAGAAGGGGTATGGGGATTAATTATTTCATAGTTATAGAGTTTTTGTTTCGAGGGATGAAAAAGTTTTGGAAATAGCGGTGGTGGTTATTACCACATTGTGAATATGTTAAATGCCACAGAATTGTACCCTCAAAAGTAGTCAGAATGGTAAATGCCATGCTAAGTATATTTTATCACAATTTAAAAATCCCACAAAATCCTGTCGTGAACTGAATGTTTGTGCCTCCCTCTCTGGTTCATACGTTGAAGCCCTACCCTCCAGTGTGATAGTATTTGGAGGTGGGTTCTGCAAGTTAATTAGTTTTAGATGAGGTCATGAGAGTAGGGGCCCCATGATGGGATTAGTGTCCTTATAAGAAGAGGAAGAGACACTAGAGCTCTCTTGGCCATGTGAGGATACGGCAAGAA
This sequence comes from Canis lupus baileyi, assembly GCF_048164855.1. Lineage (NCBI taxonomy): Eukaryota > Metazoa > Chordata > Mammalia > Carnivora > Canidae > Canis > Canis lupus. Next base: position 85,019,495 of record NC_132876.1, read on the forward strand.
GGTAGCCATCTTCAAGCCAGGCCCTTAGAAGGAACCAAATCTGTGGCACCTTGATCTTGGACTTCCAGCCTCTAGAACTGGGAGAAATAAATGTTTGTTGTATCATTTGATATCAAATGTATCATAGCTACTCTGTCTATGATATTTTGTTATGGAGGCCTGAGCAGATTAACACACCTATAGGACAATATCACAACCAGAATATTGACACTGATACAGTCAAGATGCAGAGCAGTTATATCACCAATCGGGATCCTTCATGTTGCCTTTTGCAGCCACATCCTCCTCCCTTATCCCTGACTTATGGCAACTACTGACCTGTTGGGCATTTCTATTCTTTTGTCATGTCAAGAATGCTATACAGATAGAATCATATAGCATGTGACCTTTTGAGATCAGATTCTTTTTTCAGTCTAATTCCCCTGTTGCTGTATCAATAGTTTGTTCCTTAATATTGCTAAGTGATATTTTATTGCTATGGATGTACCGCAGTTTTGTTTACCCGTTCAGCTACTAAAGGACATTTGAGTTATCTCCAGTTTTAGGCTATTATTAAGAAAGCTTATATGAACATTTGTGTACAGGTGTTTGTGTGAACATTAAGTATTCATTTCTCTGAGATATATGCAGAACAGTGCAAATGCTGATGTGTATGGTAAGCTATGTTTAGACTTCTCGAAAAGTGCCGCACTCTTTATCAGAGTGGCTGCATCATTCTCCATTACCATTAGCAATGTACCAGTGATCCAGTTTCTTCATATCTTTTAAAGCATTAGGCATTTTCACTATTTTTTTAAAATTTAGAACTATTCTGACAAGTGTGTACTGATATTTCATTGTGGTTTAAGTTTGCATTTTCTTGATGGCTAATGATGTTGAATGTATTTTTTTTTCTTTATTTTTGTCAGAGAGAGAGAGTGAGAGTGTGTGAGCACAAGCAGCAGAAGCAACAGGCAGAGTGAGAAGCAGACTCCCCACTGAGCAGGGAACCTGATGTGGGCTAGATCCCAGGACCTTGAGATCATGACCTGAGCCAAGGCAGATGCTTAATGGAGTGAGCCACCCAGGAGTTCCGTTGGACATATTTCTATGTGTTTATTTGCCGTTCATATATTCTTTTTGGTGAAATGTCTGTTCAGGTCTTTTGCTCATCTTCTCATGTATTGTTTATTTTCTTTACTGTTGGGTTTTGAGAGTAGTTTTTTTTTAAAGTAGGCTTCACACCCAGTGTAGAGCCCAATGAGGGGCTTGAATTCATGATCCTGAGATCAAGAGTCAGACACTTGAGCAGCGGAGCCACCCAGGTGCCCAGAGAGTTCTTTGTAATTCTGGATATTAAATTTTTGTCAGGTATGTAGTTTGCAAAGATTTTCTCTTATCTGTTCCTTGTCTTTTTCACTTTCTTATGATGGCCTTTCACAGAGCAATAGTTTTAAACTTTGATGAAGTCTGAGTTATCAAGTTCCCTTTTATGGATTATGCTTTTGTGCTCAAGTCTAAGAACTATTGGCCTAGTCCTAGATCATGATGATTTTCTCCTATCATTTTTTTTAAAAAGTTTTATAGTTTTACATTTTACCTTTATGTCTATGACCCATTTTTAGCTAATTTTCTGTAAAAGGTATGAGGTTTAGGTAGAGGTGGGTTTTTTTTCTACCTAGAGATGTTCAGTTGCCCCAGCAGTATTTGCTATAAAGGCTATTCTTCCTCCACTGAATGGCGTTTCACCTTTGTCAAAAAGCAATAGAGCATATTTATGTGGGTCTATTTTTGGCTTCTCTATTCTGTTCCATTCATTTATGTGCCTATTCCACAGCCAATACCACGTTGTCTTGACTACGGTAGCTATATAGTAGGCCTTAATATTGAGAAAAGTGATTTCTGCCAGTTTATTCTACTTTTTTGATACTGTTTTTGCTATTACAGGGCCTGTATTTTTCCAAATAGATTTTAGAATAAGCTTGCCTATGCCTACAGAAAACCTTGTTATTTTGGATGGAATTTCAATAAACCTATAGATTAATTTAGGGGGAAATTTGGCATATTTACTATGTTGAGTGTTCTAATCAACGAACACTGTATGTTTCTCCATTAATCTGGTTTTCTTTCTTTCCTCAGCATGTAATTTTCAGCATACAGATCTTATACAAGCTTTCTTCAGTGTATACTTAAGTATTTTGTTTTCTTTGGAGAGGCTGTAAATGGTATCATATTTGGAATATTGGCTTCTACATGTTTGCTGTTAGTATATAGAAATGCAATTAGGGGATCCCTGGGTGGCTCAGTGGTTTAGCGCCTGCCTTCAGCCCAGAGCATGATCCTGGAGACCCAGGATCGAGTCCCACGTCAGGCTCCTGCATGGAGCCTGCTTCTCCCTCTGCCTCTCTGCTTCTGTGTGTGTGTGTATGTTTCTCATGAATAAATAATAAATAAAATCTTAAAAAAAGAAATGCAATTAATTTTGTGTGTTGATCTTGTATCCTTCAACCTTGCTAAGCTCACTTATTATTTCTAGGAGTTTTTCTTGTAGATTCTTATAATCTAGCTACATAATCATGTCACCTGCAAATAGGTGGTTTCATTAATTCCTATGCAATCCATATGCCTTTTATTTCTTCTTATTATAGTGGTTAGAACTTCTAGTGCTATGTTGAATAAGAATGTTAAGAGTGCACACGATTGCTGGTTCCCAATCTGAGGAAGAAAGCATTCAGTCTTTCACCATTAAAGTAAGATGTCAGTTGTAGGGGGTTTTTTTGTTTTTTTTTTTTAAGATTTTTTTTTAAGTAATCTCTACATCCAACATGGGGCTTGAACTCACAGGCCCGAGATCAAGAGTCATGTGTTCCACCAACTGAGCCCCCCAAGCACCCCAGCTATAGGTTTTTTGTAGATATTTCTTAACAAGTTGAGATGGTTTGCCTTTATGCCTATGTTGCTGAGAGTTTTTATCATGACTAGGTATTGGATTTTGTCAAAAGCCTTTTTCGTGTCAATTGATATGATCATACAATTTACCTTCTTTAGCTTGGTAGATTACAATGGTTTATTTCAAATGTTGAACCAGCCTTTTATGCTTGAAGTAAATCCCACAAGGCTATGGTGTATAATTCTTTTTATGCATTGCTGGATTAGATTTGCTAGTATTTTAGGGAGGTGTTTTGTGTTAAAGTTTGCTAGAGATATTGTTCTGTAGTTTTTCCTTTTTTGTACTGTTTCTGTTTGGTTTTAGTATCTGGGTCATATTAGTATCATAAAATGTGTTGGGAAGTGTTCCTGTTTGTGCTATGTTCTGGAACCGATTGTGTAAAATTGGTGTTAATTCTTCTTCAAATGTTTGGTAGAATTCTCAATGAAACTATTCAGGAGCTTTGTAATTACAAATTTGGGTTTTTTTTCCAGTGGTTATAGAACTATTCAGGTTGCCTGTTATTTCCTTATGATGGTTGAATATGGTGGTTTGTGGATTTGGAGGAATTGGTCTACTTCTAAGTTTTCAAATTTATGAGCATACAGGAATTCATAGTATTCCTTTATTAACCTTTTAATGCTTTCAGGATCTGTAGTGATAGCCTATGTTTTATTTCTTATATTGGTGATTTGTGTCTTCTAGCTTTTTGATCTTTGTCAGTCTTGCTAGAGGTTTATTAGTTTTATTGATTTCTTAAAAATAACTTTCTTTTGTGTCATTGATTTTTCTGTATCGTTGTCCTGTTTTTAATTTCATTGGTTTCTACTTTTATCTTTATTATTTTCTTTCTTCTACTTCATCTGGGTTTATTTTGCTCTTCTATTTCTCATTTCTTGTTTTTAACCAATCCCTATGTTCTTCTTTCCTTTCTAAAGTTCCAAGCATCTGTTATCATTTCTCTTCTATTTAGAGAATCTCCTTTAGCCATTGTAGAAGGGTAAGTTTACTAGTAACACATTAGTTTCCTTTGACTAAGGATTTCTTTACTTCCTTTTTATTCCTGAATGATATTTTTGCTTGATAGAGAATTCACAATTGACAGGTCTTTTCTTCCAGTACTTGAAAAATGTGCTATTTCCTGCTGGCTTTCATGGTTTCATGTTGGAAATACCCTGTGATTCAAATTGGTGTTCCACTATAGGTAATGCATTATTTGTCTCTGACTGCTTTCATCTTTTTTTTTTTTTTTTTTTTGTCTCTTTAGTTTTCAGAATTTTTCAGAAGTTTTGTGTTTGGGCATGAATTTCTTTAGATTTATCCTGTTTGGGGTTCACTCAGCTTTTTTTTTAAGGTTTTATTTATTCATGAGAGACACACAGAGAGAGAGGCAGAAACACAGGCCAAGGAAGAAGCAGGCTCCCTGCAGGGAGTCCAATGTGGGACTCTATCCCAGGACCCTGGGATCATGCCCTGAACCAAAGGCAAATGCTCAACCGCTGAGTCACACAGGCATTCCTCCTCTTTTTTTAAAGAGAGAGAGAGCATGAGTAACAGAGTGGGGAGGATGGGCAGAGGGAGAGGGAGAGAGAATCTCAAGGAGGCTACATACTCAGCGTGGAGCTTGACACAGGACTCAATCTCATAACTCTTGAGATCATGACCTGAGCTGAAAACAAGAGTCAGTTGCTAAACTGACTGAACCACCCACGTGCCTTGTTCATTCAGCTTTTTGAGTCCTTTAGAGTTTACCAAACTTAGAATTTTTTTAGCCATTATTTTTTAAAAGACTTTTTCAGCCCCTTTCTCTCTCTCTCTCCTTTTTGATATTCCATGATATAAATGTTAGTTCTTTTGCTATTGTCCCATCAGTCCTTGAGACTCTGTCCACTTTTTTCTCTTATTGTTCAGATTTGGAAAATTCTATTGATGTGTTCTCAAATTCACATATTTTATCTTCTGTCATTTCATCTCTCTTGATTATTGTATTTTTCAGTTTGATAATCTCTATTTGGTTCTCATATAACTTCTATTTCTTTGCTGAGATTTTCTATATTTTTTCCTTTATTTGGAGAGAATTTATAATTGCCTCTTGAAACATTTTAATGATGATCACTTTAAAATCCTTGTCGGGGGCACCTGGGTGTCTCAGTCGGTTAAGCATCTGCCTTCGGCTCAAATCATGATCCCAGGGTCCTGGGATGGAGCTCCACATTGGGCTTCCTGCTTGGCGGGGATCCTGCTTCTCCCTCTCCTTCTGCCTGGCACTCCCCCTGCTTGTGCCCCGTCTTGCAAATAAATAAATAAAATCTTTAAAAAATTAATAAAGTCCTTGTCAGATAATTTCATCATCTGATTCATCTTCATACTGTCAATGATCTTTTCTCATTCCTGTTGTGATTTCCCTAGTTCTTGCTATGATGAGTGACTTTTGATTGTATCCTGAATGTTTTGGATATTATATTTGTAGACTCTGGATCTAATTAATTCTTTTTTTTTTAAATAAGCAGTCCCTGGTTGAGGTGTAGCAGGAGGGCTAAGTGGATATATAGGTTCAGTTTCTTCTGGTCTCCGATGATACTACCATGGCAGATGCAAGCACTGATTCTCATTGCCTTATTATAGATATATGGGATGAAAGTTTAGCTCTGTCCTTGGTTCCATTAACATGTTTCTAGTGAAAATGAGGCACTGACTCATGTTACCCCTCTGCCTCTTAGTGCGGATGTAAACTCAGCTCCTCACTGGTCCCCACTGACATTAATGAGAGAGAAAACCAAAGGTTGACTCACTGTTTTTTTGCTACAGGGTAGGGGCAGTACTTTAGCTTTGTGCTGGACCCCTCCGACACCGAAGGAGAGAAAGAAGAAAATGGAGGGCTACCAACCCCCATCTATTACTACCTCCTTTTGCCTTGTTGATGCCTGGTGAAGATGGAGGCTCATTTCCCAATGGGGCCCTGATAATACTTGGGTAGAAGGGAAGCAAAGTTTGGATTAACCCACCTCATTCTGCCTCATTAATTTTGGGCGGTGCTGGAGGCCCACCTCTACACTGGGCCCTGCTGATGGGGGATAGTTACAGAGGAAGAGGGAGTGGTAACTAGCCCTGTTTCATCCCATCTTGTTCAATATTGTAACTGGCTTGGCATGGAGGAGATTCAGCTTCCTCCTGGGCCCTGCTGACACTAGAGGCAGAGGAATGAATAGTGAAGCACTGACTAGACCTTACTGGCACCACTTTGTTCAGTGTGGTTGATGCAGATAGGGTTGGACACTTAGCTCCCCACTGTTAAGCTCTGCTAGCATTTGGGATGAGGGGAGATTAGAGTACTGAGCATCAGTACTCCTGCAGGGGAATCCAAGCACCACTTGCTTCTGCCAGTGGGGGTTGAAAGATCCTACAGGGTAGGGGAGTGGTGCAGTTTTTCTCTTGGTTGGTTGGGGTAGTAGTGATAATACCCCAAACTTTTCTGTTGTTATGTCATCCTTTTCCTGGTCCTTTGGCTAAGGATATCAAGCTTTTTGTGGAGCTTGTTTTTTTATCTGTGCTTGTTGGCAGTTCTGGTTTGGAGGTTTTTGCAGGGCTTTGTCTGGGATATATAAGGGAGGCAATGAAGAAACCCACAGAGTTCTCTTGTTGCTGTCAAGTTTGCCATCCCTAAGAAGTTGATTTTCTTCTTTGCACCCTTTCTCAGAGTCTTCTTATGCTCGTTTGTTGTGTTATGTCCAGGGTTTCTTAGTTGCAAGAGGAAGGCCTTAGGGGGAATGGGGCAGTTCCTCTTAGCCAGAACCAAAAGTTCCTTGTATTTCCTTTTAACCTAAGAGTAGAGAAAGCTTTTTGAACTATGACTCAATATTTAGAATCAATAAATAGAAGATTAATACATTCTATTTACATTAAAGACACATAATCATAATCAAATGTAAAGGGACAAATATGGAAAAAATATTTGACATATATATGACTGACAAAAGGTTAATCTCTGACTCAATGAAGAGATTTTAACAATTAAGAAGGAAAAGACTAAAATTTTCATAGAAAAAATTGGCAAATGGCAGAGTTCACAGAGAAATGCAAATGACATTTGGAAAGATGTTTACTTTCACTCACAATAATAGAAATGCTAATTAAAACTACACTGTTACCATTTTACCCAAATCACATTGGCTCAAGTCCCAAAGTTTGACAAAACACACTGTCAACAGGCCTGTGGAGAAACGAGCATTCTCATGTGTTGCTGGTGGGAGTGTAACAGGGTACAATTCCCAAGGAGGGAAATTTGGCAATATCTATCAAAATTACATTTACCCCTTGACCTAGCAGTTCCACATCTGGGAATTTACCCTGTAAGTATGCCTGTATAGTTATGAAATAATAAATGAACAAGGTTATTTATTATGGCATTTTTTATTGAATAGTGGACATACAGTGTTACATTCATTTCAGGTGTACAACAGTGATTCAACAATTCTATACATTAGTGCTCATCACAATAATTATAGTCACCATACATTATTGTGCTGTTATTGACTGTATTCCCGATACTGTATTTTCATCCCAGTGGCATTCTTTTTCATAATGAGGACTGGAACTATCTGAAATGTCCACCAGTAAGGGATCTCTTGAATAAATGAAGGTATAACCTCATAATGAAGTATTACACACTTGTATAAAAAGAATGAGAGGATGTCTGTGTACTGATATGGAGGCTGTTTTGCTAAGAAAATGTGCAGAGCATGTATATAGTGTTTTATCTTTTGTATATGAAAGGGAAGAAATAAGAATATGTATATGGATTTCTTTCTTTCTTTCTTTCTTTCACAAAAAAATACTGGAGAGGGTGGCTGCAGCCACTGGATGGCTCAGTCTGTTGAGGGACATACATTTGATATTGGCTCAGGTCTCCATCTCAGGGTCATGAGTCTGAGCCCCTCACTGAGCTCCATGCTGGGTGTGGAGCATACGTCATAAAAAAAATACTGGAAGTAAACCAGAAACTAATAGAAATGGTGACCTATAGAGGGCTTACAGAGGGACTGAGGAGGAGAGAAGAGGAATTGGAGAGAGATTTCTCTGAGTATGCCTTTTTACATAGAACTCTTTGGAAATACATAAATGTTTAGCATCCAAAGAGTACAGTGAAATGAAAAAGAAGACAACGCAAAGCCTAAAATTGGAAACAAACAAAGAACTTAATGGTGACAGAATCACACAGAGACAAGAATTATTTCAAATAACTTATGAACATAGTACTTAGACTGTGCTGAAGTCAAAAAGAAAGGAAAAGAAATCTTGAACGTTACTTGGTAGTTTTATTGTTAGTAGCAACCTTGGTTTTGAAAATTTAAAACTTATGTAGGTATATGTATGTATTATAGATAGAGCAAATAACTAATTATGTTAATTATATCCGAACCAAAATTTCCAGTGTAATAGAAAATATATGCATGTATAAAGTAAATATTTGGGAAATCCTATGATGTTAAATTTTAATGAAAAATATCAACACCATCTCTTTTTTTACATTTTTATTTATTTATTCATCAGAGACACACAGAGAGAGAGGCAGAGACACAGGCAGAGGGAGAAGCAGGCTCCATGCAGGGAGCCCGCAGTGGGACTCGATCCCGGGTCTCCAGGATCACGCCCTGGGCCGAAGGCGGTGCTAAGCCACTGAGCCACCTGGGCTGCCCCTCAACACCATCTCTTGATTAACATATCTGTATATCTGTATCATATATATATTTATCTCATGATTACTATACAAAAGTATATAATATATTGTAAATGTAAATATATATTACACATATATGTGTGTGTGTGTGTGTATATATATATTTTTTTTTCAAAGACCAGCGACATAATTTTTGGCCCAGTGCAAAATAAAAATGCGGAGCCTCTTGTTTAAAACAGCAGGAATAGGGGCGCCTGGGTGGTTTGTCCGGTTAAGTGTCTGCCTTCAGCTCAGGTCACGGTCTCAGGGTCCTAGGATTGAGCCCTACATCAGGCTCCCTACTCAGTGAGGAGTCTACTTTTCCTTCTGCCTCTGCCCCCTGCCCCCTGCTTTTGCTCTCTCTCAAATAAATAAATAAAATCTTTTTTAAAAAGCAGGAATAAAGTGCCATTAAAGTACTAAAATATAAAGTATTTTCCTTTCTTCCATAGTCTCTTACTCATTCAACTTGTCATGATACTTTTTATTTGCTATTTTATGTTGTTCTAAGTAAAGAAACATTAAAATCTTAAATTAATAGCATGAATTTTACCCTTCATCTTTATATTGTGCAATGTTAGTTTTAAAAGCAAATGTAAGAGCATTTAATTCCCATGTGGAATAACTGAAATTTCACAATTTTTATTTTGTGACTTGTCCTGGAGACTGCCTTGAGCTGGTCAGAAGAGGCTAACACAAACCAGATTCTGGAAATGAGAAGGAAGAAGAAAGGGTCTCCGTAGGCCCAAGATACTCCCTTTGTACAGGATACTCATGGCAAGTGGAGATGCTCACAAGCCCTCCCCATGGGGCATGTGGGACTTCCAGCCTGATGGTTGCTGGGTTCTTCCTTCTAACAGTCTCTAGACTAAGACTGGGGGCAGAAAAGCCAAGCCAGGCCTCTCCTCTTCCCATGGGGCCTGCTGCCCCACCCCAATAGTTAATGGGAAACCTCCAAGTATATTGCGACCTCTGTACTGGGATGCACTATTGACGGGGATTGGTAGTGGGTGAGAGGCTACCCTTGGCTAGTCACCTGCTGAATGTGACATGGGTGTTGCCAGCCTGCCGTGAGGATGCCACCACTGCACCTTGTCTTGAGATCTTGTGGGGTAAACATACTCAACCCTGATCTTTCTTGTGTTCTCACCTAGGCTTTCACTGGGGACAAAGGACAACAATGGCTATGGAGAAAGGTTGGAGATGGAGAGGCTGGGCAAGACCCAGAACACTAGCACATGGGGGAACGGCCCCCAAGAACCTGTCTCAGGAAGCCAAGCTTGAACCAAGGCTCCAAGTCCCTGGTGCATGCTCCATTATCACTTGGCTTCATTTATCAGCACAGATCTAGAGATAAAATTGCAAATAATTTCAAGACAGTGATTACAGAGCATTACACTCCAAACACAAGGCTCTTTTAAACATGAGCACTTGTGTGACTCTACAGGTAGCTCACCCCTGTAGCTGGCTCTTCCATTCTGTAGTGCTGTTCACTGACCTGGCCTAGAAGCAGTGATATCCCAGTAGCAATAAGCTTATATTGAAACCAGACCGTGATTTCTAAATACCATTCTCTAATAAAAGGAAGCAGTGCTTCTTGGGGAAATGGTCTATTCTTGGCTTGGTCCAGGCAAAGTTTAAGGTGAGGCTGGGGCTTCTTATGTCAGAAATCAAGAAAGCACTGAGACACCAATGGGATTGTGTCAAAGGGACACAGGAGCCAGCTTAAAGGGGCTCTCATTGGCCAAATGTGGGACAATTGAGTGTAAAGAAGAATAATGACTGTACTTGCTTATGATTGAATTAAAACTATGAGTTCATCATGATACTCAAATGAGAACGAGAACTCATTAGTGCTTGGTGATGACTATAATGTCACTACTTTGTTCTGAAAATTGGTAACTAAAGGAAAGAGTTAAACATTTACCCTGACTTTGTAGGAAAGGCTTTAGTTCATCTCTATTTGATTCTCTATAGGTGAATGCCAACTATCAATTGCAAATGAACTTTTACAGTAGCATCATTTTGCCACCTTGCAAGAATATTCTCCACTTAGGCAAACTTATCAAAGAATGCTAAAACTATTGGGTGACAGATTGGTGGAAGCAGCATACTCTCGTGTGGTGCCTAAGCACCTCCCCCTCAATTTACTTTCTAGGGGAGCCTGGGTGGCTCAGTCGGTTAAGGGTCTGCCTTTGGTTCAGGTCATGATCTTGAGGTCCTGGGATCGAGCTCCGCGTTGGGCTCCTTGCTCTGCAAGGAGTCTGCTTCTCCCTTTCTTTCCTACTGTGTACATGTGTATGTACTCTCTCTCTCTCTCTCAAATAAATAAATTAAATCTTTTTTAAAAATTACTTTCTAATTGCAAAAGGAAAGACTCTGCTTGGTTGTCATGACCTGAACCCAATGATCATGCTTAACATCAGTTTCAGTGAGACAGCTTGATGTTACATAATGCAATATGAAGTGCACAACATCACTTGTGTTGTACTCTTGCTAAAAATGTTCAGGGATGCCTGGATGTCTCAGTGGTTGAGCATTTGCCTTCAGCTCAGAGTGTGACTCCAGGGTCCTGGGATCTAGTCCCACATCAGGCTCCCCACGGGGAGCCTGCTTCTCCCTCTGCCTATGTCTCTGCCTCTCTCTCTCTCTTTCTCTCTCTCTCTCTCTGTCTGTCTCTCTCTCTCTGTGTCTCTCATGAGTAAATACATAAAATCTTTAAAAAATAAAAAATAAATAAAAATGTTCAACCTGAATCTAATCTCTAGGTCTAACATCTGATTTGTGGGTATATGTATTTGCCAGGGCCTCCATAACAAAGCACCACATACTGAGTAGCTTAAACAACAGAAATATATTGTCTCACAGTTCTGGCATGTGAAATGCAAGTGTCAGCAAGGTTGATTCCTTCTCAAGGTTGTGAGGGAGAATCTGTTCCAGGCCTCTTGCCTAGCTTCTGGTGGTTCACTGGCAGGCTTTCATGCTTCTCGATGTGTGGAAACATCACCCATCACTGCCTTCATGTTCATATCGCATTCTCCTTGTGTACATATCTGTCTTTACATTTCCCCTTTGATGAGGACACCAGTCATTTCGATTAGGGACCCACCCTACTCCAGTAGGACCTCACCAAAACTCATTACACTTGACCCTTGAACAACACAAGTTTGAACTGTGTGGGTCCACTTATACGTGGATTGTTTTTACAGAACTATAAATGTATCTTCTCTTACTTATGATTTTCTTAATAACATTTTATTTTCTTTAGCTTATTTTACTATAAGAACGCAGTATATAATACATAGAACATACAAAATATGTGTTCATCAATTTTATGTTATCTGTAAGGCTCCGGTCAACAGTAGGCTCCTAGCAGTTAAGTTTGGGGACAAGTCAAAAGTTACACATGGATTTTCAACTGTGTGGGAAGTGTGCCCCTAACCCTTGTGCTGTTCAAAGGTTGATTGTACATCTGCTACAACCTTATTTCCAGGGAAGGTCACACCTGAAGTACTGAGTTAGGGCTTTAACAGATGATTTCGGGTGACACACATAACATAACCATAGGAAATCTAGAGAGAGAGGAACAAGTTAAATACCGCCACAAGGAAATAATCAAAGACAAATCCAGAATGTGAGACTTTCTATAGTCTTTTCAAAAAGAGAATGCCATTTATAAAAAAGAAGTAGGGGGGCTATTTTAAAAGAGACTAAAGAAACCAAGTGCATGAGCTGTGATTGAATCCTGGTTGAAAAAAGAAACTGCTATAAGACATGGTGGCGACCCCTGGGTGGCTCAGTGGTTGAGCATCTGCCTTTCGCTTGGGGCGTGATCCCGGGGTCCTGGGATGGAGTTCCACATCGGGCTCCCCGCAGGGAGCCTGCTTCTCCCTCTGCCTATGTCTCTGCCTCTCTCTGTGTGTCTCTCATGAATACATAAGTAAAATACTTTTAAAAAATAGCTCAGCAAAAAAGAAAGAAAGTAAAGAAAAAATATATATACATGAAGCAAACCTATATATATATATATATATATATATATATATATATATATAGTTGTGTACATAGGTAAAGAAAATATAACAAAAGGTTAATATTGGCTGTATTTAAATGATGGAGCTATAGGATGTTCATCGTATTCATCAACTTTCTGTATGTTTCAAGTTTTTCATAGTAAAAAAATTAACAGCAAATGAAAAAAGGTTTTTGGGAGTTTTTTGGTCCATTTGTTTTTTATTTATTTATTTCTTTTTTAATTTTATTATTATTATTTTTTGGTCCATTTGTTTTTTAAAGAGAAAAGTCTCTGCCCACCTTTCTATTGAAAATGGAGCATAGGGGGAGAAAAATCCAACAGGCTTAAGGTATAGAAGATAAAAATTCAGTCAGTGAGAAAGGAAAATTTGCTGTCAGAGTTGTTCAGCAGTTGGGCTGGTTTCCAAGGGATTCCCCCTCAAAGTCTTTATTACTGTGAGCTGGAAGCTGGAGCACAGACTGTCAATCAAGAATGATTTGAAGGCCCCCAAAAGACCTGCTGACCTCTAAATATCTCCCCCGCCAGCTTCCCATGTGGCCTGAAATCCCTGTAACCTGGGTCAGTTCTTAGGAATCAAGTCTTTTTCTCACTATTCGGGGGCTCCCTTTTAAAATGCAAAGCTGGGAGGGTGCCAGGGCCCTATTAAGTGGGGACAATTGTCTGAGGAGCGAGCACCCGCCCATAGGCCTCAATTCTAATGGCTCCTTCCCAACCCCCTACCACTGCTGAGATTGGACAATGCATGCTCCAGGAAACTGAAATTGGACAATGCGGGCTCTAAGAAACTTCTTAGGTGAAGATACCATTTCAAGAAAGCTTATTTTCCGTGAATAAAATGGGGTGCATGAGGTCATTGCTGTTTTTACTTTGTAAACTGGGTGGCATCTGAAAGCTCCTTAGAACACTTCAAAGAAGCCTCCTAAACTCTTCGGGCCTCCCACCCCTTCCCTTTGTGACTGAATTCTTACTGACCCCAAAGCTTTTCAATGAATGAAGAGTTTCCAAGGGGTCTAAAAAATACCTGAGACAATTAGGGAAATGAAAACCAGGGGGTCAAGATGAATTGACCCTTGGCGGAGGATTTACATAAATAGGTCCTAACCTCTGGCTGTGAATAAAAGATAAATGCCCTATTAGGGTCAGAACCACAGTTCAAGGGCATTTGCGGGGCCAAGCCTGGCTTCTCTGCTATGGCAGGAATTTCAGGAATGCCACTGATCATTGTGTGTTGGCAGAGCGCTGGGGGTTGCAGCCAGGCTAACAGAAACCCAGCCCTGCCCACTGGGTGAAACTGTAGCTCTCCCACACAGCGATCTGCATGTGGAGAGCGTGGGAAACCTGGATGGAGAGGCCGAACCCAGAAGGAATAATGCCTTTACACATGGGAAGGATGCCGGCTCCTGCAAGGTGACCGGATTCGCACTTTAGATGGTGGTAGGGACCTGTGAGCTGAGACGCAGAAAGGGAATATCCCCCGTGATGAGCCAATTTGCTCCCTCCGTGGGGGCACAGCTCTGTGAGGCATCTGCCCCTTCCCTGTAGATCGGATGACCCCGGACCTGGAGGGCCTCCACCACGGTGCCCTCAGCTGCTCCCTAAGAAAGAAGCCATCCGAGCCTGGTACCAGTGAATGTGTAGGCAAAAAAAAAAAAAAGTAAAATTGTGACCCTCATACAGATCAAAAAATTACCATGTGTTGGAGATGATGGCCGAGGGAACAAGGCACATTTTTCTAACCGATTTCTAACAGCAGCAGCCCGGATTTCTGCGGGGGTAAAGAATGTTGAAATGAATTGCAAATGGAGGCAGATTGAGTCTGTGGACCTCCCCCCTCCTCCCTTCCCCTTACTCGAGGGAGAAAGAAGTCAATTGAACCAGACAGCACATAATTTGCATCTCTATCCCTTACCTACCACTTAGAGCGTAATAAAACGGCTCCTGGAGGAAGAAAGTGCTGTAGGCAGTGAGGAGTCTTCCACTGAAGTATGAATTTTCTCTACAGGGGCGAGGCAGCTTGCTTTTAAAATATTGCCCCAGAAAAGCATCCCCTCCATCTGCTTACCTCTCACCCCTGCCCCAGGCCACTCCCCCCTCCCCAATCCAACCACGTACAGACTTTCATAACCCAAGAGTGAGGTGGGCTCGAGAATCTTTGGCCAAACTTCATTTTCAACCTCCACAGTTTTCTACCTTACTTTATTTCCCTGTCCCAGAAAAAGGCACCCAAATCCTGGTTGAGTTGTTCCCACCAGGAGGCTGAGGACTTGGGACAGGGAATCTGCTTGCTCTGCAGCTGTTTGGATCAGCAAATGCCCTCTTCTTGATGGCCATCCTTGGGCTCATTTTGCGGAGAGTCTCCAAAGTGACCCATTGCATCACGGAAACAAAAGGCCAGGCTGTCCTGCGGTTTACTGCACCGAGAGTCTATCTTTTTTTTTTCATATTGCATCAGAGAGGGTTGTTAAGCTTGCTCGAAGTGCTAACTCTGACTTGATATTTAAAGTAACAGATGGAAATGTGGGGCCCTTAAAATGGAGCTCTTTCCTCTATACCTGCATCGAAGTGAAGAGGCAGAGATTCAAAGCAAAATTATGTTGGAGAATTACTTCTCATTCCTGGATTGAATTTCTTATTTTTATATTGTTGCATAAGAAATCCACGGCAAAAAAGCATCTGCCTTCCAATCCGGGAAATCTTGTTCTAGGCTCATTTATTTAAAGACAAACAAATAAAAACACCAAACCCACTGGCCTAGGCTTTGGCTGACCACTCCCCACCCTCACCCCCCATTTTCCTCTGGAACAGTGATTATGGAGGCACTACATGAATTTTATTCTATTATCAAATGAACAAAGCCAAGGCTGGTGATGTTGAGAAAGCATGAGAGAAAAAAAAGATATCACGGTGACAACACACTTCTTCAGAGTTCCATCCAAAAGCAAATAAATGACCTACTTATGGTTCTGTAAAGAACCATGCAGACTCTCACATGGAAAAACTGCCCTCAGAAGTGTGCATAAGACCCTGGTCTGTGAAAAGGAATTTATGCAGGGCTCTCTTCACATTGGCATGCAGGTATGTGAGTGTGGGTTAGTAGACATTCCTTTCTGACTCATTACCCATTTGGACCCTGCACACCCCCTCTTTAGTGCTTGAGGTACTTTTTTCCAGCTTTCCGAGGGCTGGGACAGAGATTGATGGCATCTTGGTGCTCTCTGAAGGGAAGCTGCCCCTGTCCCTTTGCACTTTCCTTTTGTGGCTAATTGTTAAGTCTTGCTGGCAAGCTTTGTCAAATTAGGATGGCAGAGCTATCTCTGAGCTGAGAGCTCTTACCTGTCATGGGCTGTGGTATGTGTAGACTTTTCTGGCAGTCTGCCAGTCAATACATATTTATCAACCAGACAGGCAGTAATGTAGGGGAAGAGACACTTTACCCTCTTTGTTCTGTACCTGGGGCCTGTGAATTAAACTGACAAATTCTAGATTAACGGGAGGGATTGATGTTAATATTTTTTTTACATTCAAGAGGACTTCACAGAAGAGAAGTGAAAACTCAAGAAGTAATTAGGCTTGGGTGCTTAAATATCATTTTGACAAAGGGTGATAAATTGTGGAGAAGTGACCATATAAAGGCTTGGGATTCCAGGGGCAAGAAAGGTGGGAAGGTGACTAAGAAATATATGGGAGAAATTAATGGCGGATCACGGTTGTTTACTAAGGTTTGTTTAGGCAGACTCCTCTTGGTACTTTCTCTGCCTTCAGTGATAAACGTTGTTTCCCTCTTCCTAGCCTGGGACAGGGGAACTCCTCCACAAGGGAAACTTTTACCTTGCTTTTAGGCAAAGCACTTTCTGTGTTTTTTTTTTTTTTAATTTTTATTTATTTATGATAGTCACACAGAGAGAGAGAGAGAGAGAGAGAGGCAGAGACACAGGCAGAGGGAGAAGCAGGCTCCATGCACCGGGAGCCCGACGTGGGATTCGATCCCGGGTCTCCAGGATCGCGCTCTGGGCCAAAGGCAGGCGCCAAACCGCTGCGCCACCCAGGGTTCCCACTTTCTGTGTTTGATTTTTTTCAATAATCACACCCAGACACCCTGTGATTATTATTTGGCATAAATAATCCTTATGCCAAAGTGGCGTAATTGGGGCTGTCATGTTCTGATCACTTTCAGTGAGAAAGCATCAAAACGGCTTGCAGGGCTTTGAAATACTTGTGCCACTAGAATAAGAAAGTGAACGTTTAGCGTGGCCTAGAGAGCCGGAGGCCATGGCAGATAAAGACAACTTCCCCCATCTGAGTAGAGGGCTCAGAGGGAACCAAAAGCAGGGATGAGAGCCAAGGAGGAGAAGGAGTTCTGAGACGGGCCTGAAAAAGAGGGTCTTTGACCAAGAGTTACCCTAGTGTCACAGCTGCCCCTACTGCCCCAAAGCTACATCTTGGAGGTGGGATGAAGAAAGAGTTGATGTTTAGCATCTCATGCGTGAAAAGAGGCTGAGGGAGAGAAAAAGATGGAGAAAGGAGTAGCATGCTATGAATCTGCTCCTGTGCCACAAGTTCCTGGAAGTTTTTTGTTGGATCCTGTGTCCTGTTGTTCTGCAGTCTCTGCAAAGGAAAGATGAAATCTATTGCCTTATAGGTATAGACACAATCACCAATGAAGGGGATCTGAGTATACCATCCCCAAATGTGCCACTTTGGCACAAAGCTTATTTGGAGTTGAAGGCAACTGGAAAGCAGTGATCATGAGAACTCTCCCTTTCTGCCTAAAAGCAGGGTGTAAATTTCCCTTTGTAAAAGTGATATATATCTTCATTTGTAAAGATGTCCCCTTCTCCCATACCAAGAAGAGGACAAGACTCTTATCGGAGAATACCTTGTGTCTGCATAGGTATTCTCTTACCTCTCTCCTTACCTACCATACACTTCCTAGTCACTTCCCCACAGTTTACTGCCCCGAAGAGCCCAAACCTGTTTTCCTCTGCATGGTCACTTCTTCACAATTTCTTGCCTTTGGTTAAAAATCTTACTGCCTTTGAGTTTCATGTCTGTTCTGTGAAGCCCCTGTGCACATAAAAATATTAGCATCAATAAAGACACATAAATCTCTCTCCTGTTGGTCTTTGCCAGATTAATTTACAGGCCTCAGGAACTGAACATAAGAGTATAGGGGACATTTTTCCTCCACTCACTTCGTTTGACTTCGTTTGACTGCTCAGGAGAAGAATTATTGGATTTCTTCCCTACTGTTTCTATTAAACATGTGGTTTAACATTGTGCTGGATGATCACCAATTAGAGATCTCTGTAGAGGCTCCTCTAACACGTTGCTTATTTTGGGAGGGAGGACAGTAAATAAGACCCTCATGACCATGTGTTCAAGTGGTGGTTCCCTGAAGGCCACAGCTTTATACCTTTGCAAAGCTGCTGTACTGAATCATAGCAGTCCAGGAAAATTTCCTGGATTCAGACTGTCCTATTATTCTAGAAAGTTCATTTTTCCTTTCCCCCACATGGAGCTGCTTAGACAGAGTGACCATAGATCATGGACTATAAAGTCATAGTCAATTAAAGAAAATGACTCTTCCATTCCATGTCTTCGGGGCTAGTCATGGAAGCCCAGGGACTTCCGAGCTGTCAGACCAAGGCACTAGGCCAGTTTCCCAGTGAAACCAAGCAGAAAAAAGCAAAGAGAGCAATCATCAGGGGAGCCATAATTACTGTTTAAATTTTATGTTTGCAATTTAATTCTATGAATCAAAAAAGGGAAGTTCTGTGTAACACGTGCTAAGACCACATCATTGTGATCAACAGCATTTTCCCCCCAAATTTTATTTATTTATTCATGAGAGACACAGAGAGGCAGAGACATAGGCAGAGGGAGAAGCAGGCTCCCCAAAGAGGGGCTGATGTCGGACTTGATTGCAGGACCCCAGGATCATGACCTGAGCCAAAGGCAGATGCTCAACCACTGAGCCACCCAGATGCCCTGTGAGCAACAGCTTTTTGCTCTCTTCATGATCAGTGGCCTCTTAGTAAAAGTGTGTATTTTGAGTTTTGCAATACCTGACACATTATTGTAAGGAAGAGGGGTTTTTCACAGGCTGAAGAGATCTGAGAAAAGCAGCAAAACTTATCTGGAGCATATATGTTTGTTAGAGTGTACAGTTATTCTATGACCAACTTCATTTCTATGGTTTTCTAAAGAAAAGATTTGTGAAGATATCCCATTATAAACACAAACGGTCGCCTGTGAATTATCCATGATGTCTACATAGATTTTCCTTGAATATTTATACAGCCAGGATGTTTGAGAGCTTGGGTATCATCTTCTCTAACATAAACAATTTTCTGTGAAACCTTTCCATGTTAACTTGCAGTACCTGATTCTCAAACCTGATATAAATTTAATGCATTCCCTTTTCCCACCAAATGTCTTTGATGCTAACTGTTTTGCTATTATTCTCAAAATATACACTGTATTCTCCCAACCCTGGGCCCCAAATCCCACAGAATGAGGGTAAACCACAGAGTAGCAGAGAGAAAACACCTCTCTGTTCTGTGGATGCTATTTTGTGTTGGAGGGAATAGTAGCATTCACAATTTAGTCTTCTGGATTTAATTTAGAACTCCTTCAATTGGTGCCTTTTTTTTAAAAACCTCAAAAAAGCAAAATGGCAAGCCCTAAATGCCTGTTTTTCTACTCCTTTGGCCCAAGGAGTTACCCAAGGCTCAGAGCACGTACATCATTACCAAAATACCGCCTTGTATGTATTTTTGAGAGACAGGGATGAGTTTTTAATGTTTTACAGCCCTGCTTTGGAGCTCTGTGGTGCTTTTCTTTTTGGCAGCCAATCTGTCCTACACGTGACAAAAACAGTTGCTGCGTGTAGGTAAGTTCAGAAGCAGAAATCGACCCAAAAAACCCTGAAGATTCCAATAACTCGGGAGAACCCACTAGATTCTGACCATCTAACGCTCTCATCTCTCCTCCCAGTCTCCAGTGATCATAAAGGTGATTGGAAGCTTTTGAGCTCCTGATTTAATCCCAGAGTCATTTTTCTCTGTGGGTGACTTGGATCTGGAGATAGAGAACCATGCTGTCAGACAAAGCCATGTGGAAGGCTGAAAGTTGGCTGGAATGACACTCAAAGCACAGTTTATGCTGCTGGAGTACTTCCTGTGTGCCCTTTGAAACCCAGCTCTTCAAAGTGAGAGCTAACTCATTCTGTCTTTCTGCTGAACAAATATATTTGCTGCTTATCATCTTTTTTTTTGCCACCCCCACCCTAATTGACTTAGCTAACATTGATTTATCAAAGCAACAGCATTGCTCTGACTGAGTCATAAGTTACACTTTTACCTGACATTATCTGGGACCTTAGAAACGAAGGCATAAAAATAATGGAGGTTTTGTGCACAGACGTATGCACACGCACACATGTCTGTGTCTTTCTGTTTGCTTCATTCATCGTATTTTCTCATTTCCACTGTCCACCTCCCCGCCATGTCTAGCTCACAGTGGTTTATGAGAGAGTTAGGTTTTCTCATGAGCCAGTGGGTGATTTTTCAAGTTGAACCCTATTAACATCGGTTACTAATGCTTATTTTTCAAAAGTTTGTCTTTGCAAGACTTTGTTTTTAGGTCAGAAAGTTTATTTCTCTCCAGAGAGCTGGTGTGGCAAGAGGAAACCGAAGCTAGTCTCTGGGTGTGTGTTTGTGCTAATTTGCTGTACAATCAAATACGGATATAGGTCAATAAAAGCTGTTCTTTGATCTATTGCTACAAAGGATTCATTGTAAATACATTACTGGATAAGAGGGTTACAACTGCGTAACTGCCCTCTGGGAACAGTGCCCTGTGCCACCCTTGAGCTCGTGCAAGAAGTGAGACATCTGGCTTCAGCCTGCCTGGGTTGTTTTTTTTTTTTTTTTTCCACTGTGACAAAAAACACATAACATAAAATTTACCATCTTAACCATCTTAAGTGTACAGTTCAGTAGTTTTAAGTATAGTCTTGAGTTTTACTTTCTGAATTATTATTATTATTTATTTTAAGGAGAGAGAGAAGGGAGTGGGGGGAGGGAGAGGGAGAGAGAATCTTAAGCAGGCTCCCCACCCAGAGTGCAGCTGGATGCAGGGCTCAATCTCACGACCCTGAGATTACGACCTGAGCGGAGATCAAGAGTCAGACGCTTAACTGACTGAGCTACCCAGGTGCCCCCTAAATTATTTTTAATAGGTAGCCACAGTATCATTTCATTTGGGGGCATCCCTGAAACAAGAGAGTGTTTAGGCAGATAGATAGCTTTTTGAAAGAACAACAGTAATAACAGCAACAAAAAATTTGGCAAGCAAGGCCAATATTTCTATAGGTAACTATTTTGAGTTAATACCTGTTATTATTATGTGCCTAGCACCGGCCAAGGCATCATAAAGAATGCAACCAGACGTGACCAATGACCTCAAGATATTTATACTCCTGTTAGGGGATGAAGGGATCCGAGTCAATCACACTCACTAAAAAGAGAATCAAGACTTCTAACGTATCTACCTCATTCGGTGTTTATATGTAGAGGCACGTTTCCTTTTACCAGTAAAGGTATAGTCTGTGTAATCAAGTTCCAGAGCAGAGCAGCCAGTTGAAAAGGTCATTGTTTGAAGTCACAGGACCTATTTAGGTGTGACAAACAACCCTTGGTGGCAGGGGATTTGGAACCAACCTCTGCCGAGTGCCAGTGTGGGGCCGGTGTGGGACCAGTGTGGGGCCAGTGTGGCCTGTAAGAGTCTCAGTGAGAGAGCAGGGGAAAGGTCCTGGGTCCGGAAAGAAAGCGATATGACCTTGACCATGTACTCTAGGTTTCCATGGTCAGCATCCTAGCCCTCTTCCTCTTACCCGCCTTGTAAGGCTGGAGGGCAAACTGGAAATCCAAAGGTATAACCCTGTCCCCCAAATTGTTTGATCATGACAAATAAAAGAAAAACATTCTCCTCCTTCCTTCCTTCCTTCCTTCCTTCCTTCCTTCCTTCCTTCCTTCCTTCCTTCCTTCCTTCCTCCTTCCTTCCCTCTCTCCATTCCTCTCTCCTTGCATTCCTCTTTGCCTTCCTTCCTTCCCTCCATCCTTACCTCTCTCCCTCCTTCCTTCCTTGTTGTTTGGAGATGTGTCTGGGTGTAGGATGAGCTGTTGGGAAGATGTGAACACGAGATCCCTGACACAGAGCTGGCACATATTCTATGGAAAAAGACTCCCCGTCTCTGCTCCCATCTAGAACTCTGCAGAGTCACTCAGTCAGCCTTCAACTATAGCCCATTAACTTACAGCCAAGTTGGTCATCTAACAAGTGATAAGACATATAAAACCATTTATAATCTCTAAAGTGCCAGGCCAATAGGAATGATATGATTTCAGTGTTTATATTGTTAAAATCAACTTTTCAAAAGTAACTTCTCTGCCATTTCCTATAAAGGCAGCGTCTTCTGCCCCTGGCCCTGGAGGCAAAGTGAAGGAAAGGAACTGACTTTTTCTGGTTCACACTGGAAATCAAACTGGGCACACCTCTCCTCTAGTCTCAGTCAGGGACTCATTTGTTTTTATGTTTTGTTGCTTGCCTTGACCTATGGGGCAATCAGCATGCACGCCTGTGTGACATCCCCACAAGCAAACGCGCTCGACAAAGCATATTAGACTACACCACAATTGCTGTAGTGAATGTCTTGGATCTGTTCTAATCGGTGAAAGAGTGCATCATTCAGAAACTTCTATACCTTATCACCATTAACAAATTATACATGACTCGTCTCATAAATGACCCCAACAACACCCTTGCTCGTGACTAAATGTTTCCAGCCTCAGTCTAGAGCTCCAGGAACTGAATTGTTCTGCTTTTGCTTGCATTGACTCTACTTCTCAGAGGCTCTCACTTCCTTTTGGTTCAATGATTTCTATGCAATTCCACAGACGTTGAGCACCCGCTACGCCCAGGCACTCAGATGGACTCATAGGATGCAGACCTGAGGCAAACCTGGTTTCCACTTTCCTGATGCTCACAGTCTAGTGGCAAGCTGCTTCCATAATACTCTCCCTGGCTGCCTCTCGTTTTTTTTATTAGTGCCTCCTGGTCCCAGGTGTCTCTTTCCTCCCTGCACCTGAAGTCCCAGCAAGGCTTGTAAGAGACCTTTCAGGGGTGTTGGAGATTCCTCTCTGCTCTTATAGATTCTTTACTCTCTGGATTTATATTTACCGAGGTACATTTTATTGCATCTTAGCCTACATGCCAAGTGCTGTGTGCTTTACCGTATTTGATCCTTGCCACCCTAAGAAGTAGGCACAGATAAGGAAACTAAAGCTAAATAAGACAAGTGTCTTGTCCGGGGTCCCATAAGCAGTAGCAGGAGAGCCCTGGCCTGAATGAGGGGAAGTCTGATTCCAGAATCATTGTGTTATTCTAAGAGTTAAGTGAATCTTGGTGCCCATGATCTATAACCATTGATTGTGAGGCATTGAAGCAAATACTCTGACCATGATTATTTGAAGACGCATTTCCATATATTTTTGATTCATGCCCCAGGTCTTAAGATTCCTTTAAGACAGCTATGTCCACCAGAATCTTTATACATTTATGACAAGGAGTGAAAAAAGTCCAAACAACTTTTAAGAGACCTAGTACTTACCAGTCTCCCCAGCAAGGTATACCATGATTCTTGCCTAATTGGCAAGTACATTTTCCATGAGGTCCAGCAACCTGTTGATAACATAGGGCCCCATGCCAGAGCCCACAGCAGATTCAAGCATGGCAGAGAGCTCTGGAATCAGAGGAAAAAACACAGCTTCTATTGTCTATGTTGAAGAGTCTTGGCTTTTTGTTTTGTTCCTGTTGTTCCTGTTGTGAGAAATGGCCAGAGACCTGCCTGATATACCAAGTAAGATAGAATCAATGAGAAAGACATTTCAGGAATGGAGACACCACTATTAGTCACGTGGTTAGTCTGTAGCACCTATCACCTTGTGACCTTTCGTGAAGCTTTGATCCTATAAATGCAAATGGGTTTTTTGACCCAGTTTGCATTTAAAATCTGCCCAGCTCTGGAAGAAATTGGTCGTTACCATGGTAGCCAGGCTCCATAACAGAAAGTTTTCTAATGTATTATTTTCTCTGCATGGGTTTCAATTAATAACTCATGGGGGAGCTTCTATAGACCTTAAGTATGCTGAGATCCACATTGTAAGAACTAATTATGTGTCTCTCCTGCCTATGAAAGGTTAAGGACAAGGATTAGACTGGCCATACAGGGAACCTGAAAGGTTCCTGGACCTCTACACATTTCTTATCAGTGCTGTTGAGAGGCAACAAGAGCTGGCAAAAAAAAAAAACCCCAAAGGAATACAAACTTGTTATGTGCTCAAGGATACTCACGCACACTCAAAAAGATAGGCCCAGGGTTGGAAGGCCCAGTGCTTGCCTTCCTGTTAAAAAACCCTCTGATGAAGCAGGATGCCTTGCTCCAGTTCAGTGAAGAGTATATTATTTCATCCTACTCTGCACAGAGCCAAACAGATGAAGAAATGGGGCTAGGTGCTCCTACACGTTCCCCCAGCACCCTCTTTATTGTGATTGCCTATTGACCTGTGCGCCAAAATCAACTGCTAATTTCAGATGGGCCGGGGCTATGTCTCTCTCATCCATCCCATAGCAAAGGTTCAATAAATGTTTGCTGCTGACGAAATGAATGAAGCTTTAACAATGCTAATTTGATGAAGAAATGCTAACAGACAATGGTCTCCATGTGACTCAGTGATGTGATCGGAGCCAGAATGGAAAGTACAGGAAGCTGTAAAAAGAAATGGAGGCTCAGAGGCCATGTCCACTTACTCAAAGATAGAAGAGCTGTGGTGAGTGTGGGAAAGGCATGTCTGGGCTGACCAGAGGCAAATCAGTAAGAAAGGCAGGATGGGGTTTAGACCCCCCCCAAAAGAAGAGCACTCTATGAAGGGGGATTTTGTAATTTGAGGAGCACATAAGCACAATGGGAAGGAGTGGGAGGATATTGTCCAGACTGAAATGAGGTCCTAGAGAATCAGAAACCAATCTCCTTCAGGGAGTGAGGGGGGCTGGCATGCCACCAGAGCAAGGCCAGTGAGAGAGGAAATGGGCTGGGGACCAGAGTTGTAGATGTACAGAACAGCGTCCAGCTGATTCCAGGAGCAGCCAGGTATTGCTTGCACCTGAGCCAACCCTGAGATAACTTCACAGCCAAGCAATTTGGCACCAAGGACCTGGCTATTTGGTGGTCAGAGTCCTGGAGCGGTTGCCTACATCCTAAAGGGGGTAGACCCCAGGGTAGGCGAACCTCGTGCCAAATCCAGTCTGCCACCTGTTTCTGTAAATAAAGTTTTATTGGAACACAGCCACTCCCATTTTTTGCCATATTGTCTGTGGCAGCTTCCCTGCTACAATGGCAGAGTAGTTGCAATAGAGACCAGATGGCCCACAAGACCTCAACTATTCATGAATTGGGTCTTTACAGAAAAAGTTTGCTGACGATGGTGTAGAGAGCCAGACAGGGGGGTGGGTGCTCTCTCTGTCTACTATGATGACCGAACACAGTGTGTGGCATGGAAGTGGCCTTGTCCTTGGCTCCAGTCTTAGTTCACTGCAGACAAGTCACTTCATTTCCCTGAAGCATGCTTTGCCAATCATGATGTGGTTGGTAATTACCACCTTTTCTACTTCACATGGGCCTGTGAGAAGTAAAGGGGAGAAGCTGTGGGAAAATATTCCGCAAAGTCCTCCAGTAAGTTGTCCACTGAGATGGCTAGCCCAGGCATCAAGGAGTTGTTTGGCCAGCATGGAATTTTTGTGTTACCTTCTCTTTAAAAATCTGTGCCCAAACCTCTATCCCATGATTTGTTTTCCAATTTTTTTTATTATGGTACGCACAACATAAAATGTACCATCCTAGCCATTTTTAAAAAGATTTAAAAAATTTTTTTATTTGAAAGACACAGAGATAGTGAGAGAGAAAGAGAGAGCATGAGTGGGGTAAGGGGCAGAGGTAGAAGCAGACTCCCACTGAGCATGGAGCCCAGTGCAGGACTCGATCGATCCCAGAACTCTGGAATTATGACCTGAGCCGAAGGCAGACGTTTAACCAACTGAGTAACCCAGGCACTCCCAACCATTTTTAAATGTACAGTTTGGTGGTATTAAATGCATTCATAATGTTACATAGCCATCACCATCCGTTTCCAGAACTCTATCTTGTAAAACTGGAAGTCTGTACTCAAACACTAACACTAACTCCTTCATTCT
Organism: Canis lupus baileyi; assembly: GCF_048164855.1. Taxonomy (NCBI): domain Eukaryota; kingdom Metazoa; phylum Chordata; class Mammalia; order Carnivora; family Canidae; genus Canis; species Canis lupus. The sequence continues at coordinate 85,045,466 of NC_132876.1, forward strand.
CCCTTCCCCCTACCCTGGCACCCACCATTCTACTTTCTGTCTCTATGATTTTTTAAAAAAGATTTTATTTATTTATTTATTTATTTATTTATTTATTTATTTACTTGAGAGAGAGAGAGAGATAATGCAGGGAGAGGGGCAGAGGAAGAGGGAGAGAGAGAATCTCAAGCAGACTCTATACTGAGCTCAGAGCCAGACATGGGGCTTGATCCCTCAACCCCAAGATCACAAGCTGAGTGAGGATCAAGAGTTGGATGCTTAACCAACTGAGCCACCAGGTGCCCCTGTCTCTATGAGTCTGACTACTCTAAGTATCTCATATAAGTGGAATCACACAGTACTTGTCCTTTTCTGTCTGGTGTATTTCACTTAGCATGATGTCCTCAAGGTGCACCTGCTGTTGGGGCATGTGTCAGAATGTCCTTCCTTTTTAAAGCTGAATAGAATTCCATAGTATGAATAGACTACATTTTGCATATCCATTCATCTACTGATGGACACTGGGTTGCTTCCATGTTTTGGCCGTTGTGAGTCATGCTGCAATGAACACAGGCATATGCATGTCTCAAGACACTGCATTCGGGCAGCCCGGGTGGCTCAGTGGTTTAGCACCGCCTTTAGCCCAGGGCATGATCCTGGAGACCTCAGATCGAGTCCCACGTCAGCCTCACAGCATGGAGCCTGCTTCTCCCTCTGCCCCTGTCTCTGCCTCTCTCTCTCTCTGTCTCTCATGAATAAATAAATAAAATAAAAAAAAAGACACTGCATTCACTTCTTCGAGGTATACATTGATTTTCTTGATTGAGTTTCATTACTTAAAATGGAATGTTTTTCATAAAACCTGGGAAGTTGTCAGCCATTATTGAAGTATTTTGTCTGCCCGGTCCTGCCCCCCTTTCTTTCCAGCACTCCCACTGTGCGTATATTGGTGTGTTGAGCAGTGTCTCTACTGTCTCTGAGACTCTGTTCGTTTTCTTCATTCTCTTCTTCAGGTTGTGTAATCCCTTTTGATTTATCTTCAACCTTCCGGATTCTTTCTTCTGCCAGCTTGAATCTATTGAGCTCCCCAGTAACTTTTTCATTTCATTTATTGTACTTTTCAATGCTGTACTTTCTCTTTGGTTCATTGGTTCATTCATTCATTTGTTTGCTTATTTATTTTAAAAAAATTTTTAAAGATTTTATTTATTTATTCATGAGAGATACAGAGAGAGAGAGAGAGATACAGAGAGATCTGAGAGAGAGAGAGAGAGAGAGAGGCAGAGACACAGGCAGAGGGAGAAGCAGGCTCCATGTAGGGAGCCCGATGTGGGACTTGATCCCGGGACCCCAGGATCATGCCTTGGGCCGAAGGCAGATGGTCAACCGCTGAGCCACACAGGCATCCCTAAAATTTATTTATTTATTTTTCGAAGTATAATTGACATACGATGTTACATTTGCTTCAGAGGTACATCATAGTGATTCAACATCTTTATATGTTATGCTGTGGTCACCACAAGGCTGGTTCTTTGAGAAAATGTGTCTCCCTGGATCGATATTTTTTTATTTCATGAGCCATGTCATCATACCTTTCTTTATTTCTTTACACATGCTTTCCTTTGGTTTTTTGAACATATTTATGACAGCTGCTTTGCAGTCTTTTTCTACTAATCTAATATCTTGGCCTCCTCAATGGCAGTTCTATTGCCTGGTCTGCCCTGCTCATGGATCACCATTTCCTGTTTTTTTGACTATCTTATCTTTTTTTTTTTAATGGGACATTTTATAGACTATGTTGTACGAACTCTGGATTCTGATTACCCTGTTCAACTTCCCTCCTGTCCCCCTCTTCCCAGGCTTCTTGTTGTTGCTGCTGATTTAATGATGTTTGTTCATTTGCTTACTTCTTTAGTGGACCTGCCTGGGCTAATTCTGTGAAAGCTACTTCTCTTGTAGTATGCAGTTTGTGATATGACTGCTTAGAATTTTTCCTATTCTCACTTTAAGCCTGTCACCTTAAGGGCCACGCCTGGTCTGTAGAGTTTATTGGTCAGTTAATGATTGGCCAGAGGCTGTGTTTATGCTCCTCCCTCAACCAGTAAGCCCTCTGGCCCTTCACTGTTGGATCTCTGTGCCACTTGGGGACTGTTTGCAAAGTTCAGAGACTTTGCAAGTATGTTCCACATTCAGTCAGGGACTAAAAGCTCAGGAGTACCTTCTCTGGATGCTCCTAAGAGGGCACAGTCTTGCATATGCACACATCTTTCTGGAGCACCAGGGATGAGTCTGATCTTAGCAGGTCTCTCTTTGTCTCTTTTCCCGGGATCCCCATGTTACATTTCTGGCTGGTCTGCCATTTTGTTTGCCTGTCTAGTATCATGGAGCTGTTAGACTTCTCTTATTGCCTGTATGATCTCTATTGTTTTTAACAGTACTCCCAAGCATAGATTTCTCTACACTGTTCCAAATAAAGTCCTCCCTCTAAGAAAGGACTCAGTTCTGCCAGTCTTTATCACAGTTTCTCATGCCTCCTCCAACACGCCAACCCCAGGAAACGTTGGAGCCATAGAGACATACAGAAACCAACTGTTCTACATGGCCTGCTTTTCCTTCCCAGAGTCAACCCTCTGCTACAGATCTGGAGCTGTAGGGAGTATGCGCATGTGGACAGGGGCGGGGAGTAGGGAGAGAGTGGGGCATCAGCTTTCATATGGTGCCCCACATAGAGTAGAACCTTCACACTATGGAACCAGAGCTGAAGGAGGATGGGAGCTGCTAGTCTTGGGCTGCCCCACCTTCCCAGAACAGATCTTCCACAACACAGACCTGGGGGAGATGGAGCAGCCCCTCCCAGCTCAAAAGTCCAAGGCTTCTATTGTCAATTTTCTTGAATAAAAGCTTCTGATTTAATTGCTGTTTCTGACAATTTCCCCAAGTTTTATCATTGTTTCTCTGTGGAGAGGATTTACTGAACTCTTTGTTCAGCCACTCTGGAAGTCTCAGTCCTACCCCATGATGTGTTTACAGCAACGTGCTGAATGTTTTTTTGTTCTGTGAAAGTGTCAGATTCATGGAATTTGGGGGAAAAAATCATCCAAGTTCATATGGAAACTCGCAGGTTCTTTCCCTCCAGCTGTAACACCCTGGTGAGGCACATTGTTTGTACCCTTTATTGAGGTGGATGGTTTTTGCTGTGCCCTGTGGGGCCCCAACAGATCCCTTGCCTCTCTGTTAAAAGTGTTTGGCAGAGTGGAGGGAATTTGTGTATCTCTAGCTCAGGAAAGATTGACAACCTGATAACAAAAGACTGTTCAAATCCTTTTATGGGGCCTGGTTAGGCTCTCCTGACCTCTGCATACATCTCTCACCAGGTCCAGTGAGCATACATCCAGGTCATCTGTGGCCCAATCCCGTATGTCTGGCTCTCCTTCTTGCCTAGATTAATTAACCCAGACACCTTTGGTCCAGCAGACATCACACAATAGATATTGCTGTTAATTGTTTATGCCTCTGCCTTGCTCTTGCCGGACTTATAGCCCCTTTGAAGCAGAGTCTCATCGTGCTCCAGGAGAGTACCTAATACATTCTCGAGGGAGTAGTATTTATAATAATAATAACTAAATATAATAATAATAATGATATCTAATATAAAGCTCTTACTATGGCCCCACAACTGTTCTAGACACATTTATTAACTCACTCAAGCCTCACAGCAACCCTGCGAGAGACACATTATTAATACCTGCATCTTGCAAATGAGGAAACCGAGGCACAGAGCATGTAAGTGATCTTGCAGTAAAACTGGGCTACACTACACCCGCTAAGAGAATAATAATTTGAAGGAGAAAAAAAATGTTGACTGCAGAAAAGAGGGCCAAGCCTCCTTGGGTCTCTGATAGAATAAAGCCCAGGGATGCCCTGGAGACAATGGAGTTTGCTGATCACGCTCTGATGCTGGGGAAACAATGATTTTGAGGCCCTAAGGCTTTGAAGCAATACCATCTCTCACTCGCGTTGGTCTGTAGCTCCTTTATCCAAAGGCTCTGGGTGCTAATGGGGTGGGGGGGTTTGAGGCTTTCCTGTGCTGCCTCCTCCCAGAATTTCCAGGGCAACCTCTTGAGGGTGGGCTGCCCCCATCGCCAACTGGCTCCTCCCAAGGGGCACGTGTGCTCTCAAGCCTGAAATCTTTTGTCATTTAAACGTCCTTCTTGGTGGTGGAGCAGTCCTGTTATTCCTGAGACTGCAGCCAGAACCAGCTAGAAACCTGTAACTTCCCTGGGGCCCTTTCCTTTATAACTTCTGGCTTTTTTGCAAAAAGTATAGGACGAGTTGAGCCTCAGTCAGACAGACCTGGAGGGAGGCAGGGCTGGGCAACCTCGCCACTGTAATTGTTGTGTATGCTGGGTCAGAGCCCTGACGTTATGACAACTTTGTATAGTTCACTTTATACATTATTATACATTACCTTTGCCATAGTAACTCCACAGCTTTCCCAGAGATAATGTGCAAGAGCCTGCAGGAAAACGCTGTTCTTTCCTTGCAGCTGTGACCATTTTATTGACTAATTTCCAGGCTCAAAGGACACGCGGCCCAGGGGCCTTCCCTCTGCCTTTCTTCCCGGAGGCCAGAGACCAAAATGCTTGTGACAGCTTAAGAATTTTCCTAGCAGTTAGGGAGTACGGCTCATTCCACCCATAGAAAGAAAAACAAAAAAGGATTTTACCCTTTTGGGGGGGGGTCACAGCGGCTTTTTGGACAGGGGCGACTGCAAAAGTGAACTGAGTCAAGGAACTGCCTCTGGCTTGAGGATAAAAATGCTGTGGGCCAGTGTAATGGGTGCCCTGAGGCTTCCCCTTCTACCCCACACCTCCTCTCCTCCAAAGCCCTTTTTTAAAAAAATTTATTTTATTTAAATTCAATTAATTAACATAGAGCAAGTGTAGAGGTCAGTGATTGGTCAGTCGCACACAACACCCCAGGCTCATCACATCACGTGCCCTCCTTAATGCCCATCACCCAGTGACCCCACCCTCCACCCCTTCTACTCCAGCAACCCTCAGTTTGTTTCCTAGAGTGAAGCGTCTCTTATGGTTGTCTCCCTCTCTGATTCCATCTTATTTTAGTTTTCCTTCCCCAAGCCCTCCTTTTGAAATATCTACCCTGTATTTTCAGCTCCCTCCTCTCAAAAGCCCCTTTCCTTATATAACAGATTGTTCCATTTCATTAGGCTGAACCTTATGAAATGGCTGATATTTGATCATGTTTTATCCACAAAATGGTTCAGCCTAATGTTAGAGGTTTTCTTTTGAGCAGGAAAGAGAAACATGACAGTGAATGAGAACCCGGGACAGTGCTACTTCCTGAAGGAGGTACAGTGGGGCTGGAGGGAAGGGGCAGACAGGCCTTCCCAGCCCAGTTCCCAGGTGTGGGCACTGTGGCTGGGACACCTATGCCTCAACTCGAGCCTCAGTGGGGGTAGCAGTGGCTGGTCGGAATGGGAGGACAAATATCAGGCTCCAAGAACATCAGCTTCACTGGAGTCGTGCAACTCTACAAAGTCAAAGCAGGTTGTTGTGGCTGAAAAATGCAAAACAACCGTGTCCTCATCAGAGTTACAAAACCTTGGCCATATGCACATGCAAAGAAGCACTTTCAACCTGCTGTATTTCACTTGCTGGGGCAAATGCTGAGCTTTGATTCCACCTCCCCCCCGCCCCATGTTCTTTGTGTTAGTTGCTTTCCTAGATTAGAAAGGTTTGCAGTTCCTCACATCTTTGTCTCAGGCTGAGCATGGCTATTACATCACTTGAATCAAAGAAATAATGAAACCAAACCCCAATGGCTCTGATAAAACATGTAGAAACAAGCTAGTTGGGGGAATGAATGTAACCTTTTAATCTACTAAGGAATGGGTTCTCAGGTGATTCATGCCAATGAATAACTAGGAAAGTGAAGATCACAGTTAGAAATGGTGGGCCTTTGGGCAGCCCGGATGGCCCAGCAGTTTAGTGCCGCCTTCAGCCCAGGGCCTGATCCTGGAGACCCGGGATCGGGTTCCGCGTCGGGCTCCCTGCGTGGAGCCTGCTTCTCCCTCTGCCTGTGTCTCTGCTTCTCTCTCTCTGTGTCTCTCATGAATAAATAAATAAAATCTTAAAAAAAAGAAGAAGAAGAAATGGTGGGCCTTTGCTTTTCTTCCTCGGCATCATGTTAAAAAGTGTGATTTGTCTTCTTGTGGATTATGGCATAGGACACCCAAGCTTTTATTGGCTTTTGTTTAGCTAGAGGCAACCGATTGATGGAATTCTTCAGATATTGTATCTTCTTTAGCAACCAACATGTTAAAAAAGGATAGATTCTCTTCTCTTTGTGTCCTCATGAAATTTGCCAGAGAAGGCATTCAATTCTTGGGCAGGGGTCCCATCAACCGCTGTGCCCAAGGCCTGTCTGTAGTGCCTCAGAAGTCTGATCTTTCTCTGGTTCTGCCTCTTTTTTATGCAAACCACAAATCATCCAGTGCCACATGAGTGATCCCAATCGCGGTCCTGGTTCTGCTTTATAAAACATTATGTAACTTGAACCCAGCCTCCCAGAGTACTCCTAGACACAGTTTACTAGACGGGGCAACCCAATGGTCTTGACTCATCTCTTTTAGAATTCTTGTTGCCCGAGTAGTAGTGGTAGTGTTTGTTGTAGTTCAGCTAATCTCTCGATTATGGTAGATACCCCCCATCCTTATCTGTGGTTTTGCTTTCTGTGGCTTCAGTTACTCACGGTCAATGGCAGTCCAGAAGCAGATGATCCCTCCTTCTGACTACAAGTCGTAGCCTACCACTGTGACAAAGCCTACATCACTCACCTCACTTCGTCCTATCATGTAGGCATTTTGTCATCTCACATCATCACAAGAGAAAGAGTGAGTACAATAGAGTGTATTTTGAAAGAGAGAGAGACCATATTCATGTAACTTCTATTCCAGTATATTGTCAGGCTTGTTCTATTTTATAATTAGTTATTGTTGTTAATCTCTTACAGTGTCTAATTTAGAAATTAAACTTTATCACAGGTATGCATGTGTAGGAAAAAAACATAATACACATAGGGTTCAGTACTACCTGAGGTGTCAGGCATTCACTGGTGAGGCGGGGGGCACGTTTTGAAACATATCCCCTGAGGAGAAGGGGATCTACTGTAATTAATTAACCAGTTTCCTCCTGTGTAAAACTGCTGTAATAGTAGTACCTTATAAAGTTGTTGCTATGAGAATTAAGATTCATTAGATAAAGAACCTGAAGCAGGGGCTAACACGTAACAGATGCTCAAGAAATATTTATTCTAGTCCACTAAAAAAAAAAAAAAGCAACCTCCAATATAAAGCATTTACTTCATTATAACACATGGAAACTGAAATCCAGAGAGACTCCACTTCACTTTGCTGCTGGTTCAACCATCCCAGGACCTAGACACCCCACATCAGCCCCTCTGGGCCCCAGGCTTAGGCTCACAACCTCACATTTCCCTAGCTGGGGCCCACGTTGTCTTGGGCCTTTCAGCAGCTCTCCTGTAGAGCAGTTGTTCTAAAAAAAAATGTGGCCAGGACCAACAGCTGCAGCACCTGAGAACTTGTTAGAAAAGCCAATTCTTGGGTCCCCTCCAGACCTACTGAGTCAGACACGCTGGGGTGGGGACCCAGCGGGTTTTGACAAGCTCCGCAGGTGGCTCTGGTGCACTGTGAGAAACCCAGTGCTTTAAAGTATGGGCCATGGAGGGAGGTGAGGATGTGGGGTGGGGTGGGGAGTGGGGAGATGGTAACATCTTGGCTTCTTTCCTCAGGGGGTCCTTTCTCTTTCCTTATCTCAGGAGGAACAAAAGAGAAAAGTGGTTTCCCTCTCCTCTGGGGACCTTGAGCGGCAGCTCCAGTGGGTCCTTTGCTGTGTGTTCTGGGCCGCAGCAGTTCGTCTCTGGATATTGGGCTCGAGACAAGACTTCACTTTTTCTCTCCCTTCGCTTGCTGTTATCAGAGACAGGCATAGTTCCCCTCAGAGGCTTAGCTTCCCAACCCTCTCAAGTTGCCCAGCCCTGTCCTTTTCTTCCTTGGTGCTTGGAGTCCTAGCCCCAAGGCGGAAGGGAAAATGGGGTAGATTGGAGGTGGGGGAGGGGATGCCTAGCCAAATGGGGCCAACCTGGTTTTGGTGGTAAGTGGTGGATAGCAATTTTCGGTCAAATTTCTTTGATGATGATGATGTTATTTGAGCATAGTTGACACAATGTTATGGTAGTTTCAGGTATACAACACAGTGCTTTGACAACTATGTACGTCATGCTATGCTCACCACAGGGTAGCTACCACCACAAGGGTAGCTACCACAAGGGTTGCATGTCACCATGCAACACTATTTTTTAAAAGATTTTATTTATTTACTTATTTGAGAGAGAGAGAGAGAGAGAGAGAGAGAGAGAGAATGAGTAGGGGCAGGGCAGAGGGAGAGGGAGAAACAGACTGAGCAGGGAACTGGACTCGGGGTTTGATCCCGGGACCCTGAGATCATGACCTGAGCCGAAGGCAGACACTCAACTGACTGAGCCACCCAGGTGCCCCACCATGCAACACTATTACAATACCATTGACTCTATTCCTTATGCTATACCTTTCATCCATCAGTCCAATGTCTTGTCCTGGATTTTCTTTCAGGTGGTTTTATCTGAAGCACCTCTGAAGCCCCCCTACTACTCCCTCCCCATCCAAATTCCAAAAGACACTCCTTCAAAGTCTCTTTAGTAGTCTATCTGTGGCTTAGAAGATTAAATATATGGAAAATACAAAGCACACCTGAAAACATTAGGTGTCCTCTAGGAGAGGAGTGAAAAAGGCCCAAGATGCTTTTCCCTGGAGTGGAGTTTTCATTCTGATGAAGGCTAAAAAAACCAAAACAAAACCCCAAAACCACAACACAAATATTAAACCAAAAATGAAAAAAGCTTGCCTTGTTCTGTGTCATCTCCTGCTCCAAAGTCAGAGCAACTGTCTACATTCCTGAGAAGTGATTGCATTTAAATATTAGCCCAGTGAATGGAGGAGATAATGAAAATAGGATGTGTAAAGGATCATAGGGAATATGCATATTTTTTAGCATTTATTTTTTAAAAACTCTATGTGTCATCACCTAGCTTCAACAACTATTAATTTGTGGCCAATTTTGTTTCCTTTGGGTCCCCACCCACATCCTTCTTCCTATATTTTTTGGAACAAATCTCAAATGTCATATTATTTTACCCATCACTATTTTAGAAGGTAAGACCTTAAAAAAATACAGCCACAATACCACGATCATATTTTAAAAAGGTAACAAAAATTCCTAATGTCATCAAGTATCCACTAAGTGTTCAAATGTATAATTTTTCATAAGTAGCATAAATTATTCGTTTTAATCAGGATCCAAATAAGGTCCACACATTGTGATTGGTTATTCAACTTTCAGGTCTCTTTAAATCTATTAATCTCTCTCTTCTTCCAATTGATTTATCATTTGATGTGTTCTCCTGCCCTCCATATTCCCTGTAAAATGTTATTTGAACTAGACCTGATCATATTCATGTTTGATTCCTTTTTTTCAAGAATACTTTATATGTGGTATTGTATATAGCATATTTCACAATTATTAAGGATTATGGGCTTATTAGCTATTTTGCATTTCATGAATCACTATTTTATCTCCACCAGCAGATTCTTGAGAATCTGTAGTATCTCTCGATATATTTTAAATAAATTTTAATTCTTCAGAAATTCGTGATTTTTTTTTTTTTGGAATCTGGAAGAATTCTGGAATCTGGAAGAATTCTGCGTGTCTGACTGAGTGGGATGGGAGGACATTAGACTCTAAATCAGACTAAAGGCTCTTTTAGTAAACAATCAAGGCCTTCATTCCTTGATTTTTTAAAATGATTTTATTTATTTATTCATGAGAGACACAAAGACAGGCAGAAACATAGGCAGAGGGAGAAGCAGGTTCGCTATTGGGAGCCTGATGCAGGACTTGATCCCAAGACCTGGGAATCTTGCCCTGAGCTGAAGGCAGACACTCAACCACTCAGCCACCCAGGTGTGCAGATTTTTTTTTTTTTTTGCAAATGTCTCTGGAAAGATTTTACAGAGGTAAAATCTAAAATAAGTCAAACAAACAAAGTTATGTGATTTTTATTGGGATTCTCATTCAGAATGTCTAAAACTATTTGCAAAAGCAATAAGATATTCATCTATGACTTTAGTGAATTCATTTATCAGTTTTAGAAGTTTTTAGTGGAGTCTCTTAGGTTTTCTATATACAGTATCTTGCCATCTGCAAATAGTGAAAGTTTGACTTCTTCCTTGCCAATTTGGATGCCTTTTATGTCTTTTTGTTGTCTGATTGCTATGACTAGGACTTTCAGGATTGTTGAATAGAAGTGGTGAGGGTAGGTATCCTTACCTTGTTCCTGACCATAGAGGAAAAGCTTTCAGATTTACCGGGTTGAGCATGATGTTAGCTGTGGGTTTTTCATAGATGGCCTTTATTATGTTGAGGTATGTTCCCTCTAAACCTACTTTGTTGAGGGTTTTTATCATGAATGGATGTTGTACTTTGTCAAATGCTTTCTCTGCATCTATACAAGATCATATGATTCTTATCCTTTCTTTTATTAATGTGGTGTATTATGTTGATTGATTTGTGAATATTGAACCACCCTTGCAGCCCAGGAATAAATCCCACTTGATTCTGGTGAATGATTCTTTGAATGTGTTGTTGGATTTGGCTTGCTAGTATTTTATTGGGAATTTTTAAAAAGATTTATTTATTTATTTATTTATTTATTTGAGAAAGAGAGAGAGAGAGAGAGAGAGAGAGAGAGAGAGAGATACGAGTGCAAGGGGAGGGGCAGAGGGAGAAGGAGAGAATCTCAGGCAGACTTTTGCCAAGCAGGGAGCCTGATGTGGGCCCAATCCCATGATTCCATGATCATGACCCAAGCCAAAACCAAGAATCAGATGCCAAACCGACTGAGCCACTCAAGTACTCCTTTCTTGGGAATTTTTGCATCTTTGTTCATCAGGGATATTGGTCTTTAGTTCTCTTTGTTAGTGGACTCTTTATCTGGTTTTGGTACTAGTGTAATGCTGGCCTCATAAAATGAATTTGAAAGTTTTCCTTCCTTTTCTATTTTTTTGGAATAGTACGAGAAGAATAGATATTAATTCTTTATTTTATTTTATTTTTTAAAATCTTCTTTTTTAAAAAAATTTTTTATTTATTCATGAGAGAGAGAGAGGCAGAGACACAGGCAGAGGGAGAAGCAGGCTCCATGTGGGGAGCCTGACACGGGACTCAATCCTGGGACTTGATCATCGAGCCCTGGGCCAAAGGCAGGCGTTAAACCGCCGAGCCACCCAGGGATCCCTAATATTAATTCTTTAAATGTTTGGTAAAATTTGAGTGTGAAGCTATCTGGCCCTGGATTTTTGTTTGTTGGGAGTTTTTTGATTACTAATTCAGTAAAGTCACAGAGTATAAGATCAATGTGTTGAAGTCTGTTGTATTTCTATACAACAATGATAAAGTAGCAGAAAGAGAAATTAAGGAATCAATCCCATTTACACCTGCACCCAAAACAATAAAATACCTAGGAATAAATTAAACCAAAGAGGTGAAAGACCTGCACTCTGAAAACTGTAAAACTCTGATGAAAGAAATTGAAGATGACACAAAGAAATGGAAAGACATCCTATACTCATGGATTGGAAGAATAAATATTGTTAAAATGTCTATGCTACCAGGGTGCCTAGGTGGCTCAGTCAGACTTTTGATTTTGGCTGAGGTCATGGTCTCTGGGTTGTGATGTCAATCCCTACATCGGGCTCTGTACTCAGGGTGGAGTCTGCTTGTGTCTCTCCCTTCTCCTTTGCCCATGCCCCCACTTGTCCCTACTTGCATGAGTGCTCTTTCTTTCTCAAATAAATAAAATATTTAACAAAAAATAAAATGTCTATACTACCCAAAGCAATCTACACGTTTAATATGATCCCTTCAAAATACCAATGGCATTTTTCATAGAGCTAGAACAAACAATTCTAAAATTTGTATGGAAATATTAAAGGTAAATAGATTATCTCTGAATTTCCAATTTAAAACACATTCTTTCGCAAAAGTTTTCATTGTCTTCAGTTTTCAGAAATTTGATTTAAGTATGTCTGGATATGGATATGTGTTTATCCTATTTACAATATTTGTTCTTTTGTGTCTGGCTTTTTTCACTTAGCATAATGTTTTCAAGGTTTGTCCATGTTGTAGCACCATGAGTTTTTATATATTTTATTTTGCTTTTTCATTTTAGTTTAAAATATTTAAAACTTCCACCTGGGTGGCTCAGTTGTTTAAGTGTCTGACTCTTGATTTCAACTCAGGTCATGATCTCAGGGTCGTGAGATGGAGCCCTGTATTGGGCTCCACACTGGGTATGCATTCTGCTCAAGATTCTTTCTCTTCCTCTGGACTCTGCCCTACTCTGTCTCTGTCTCTCTCTCTCTCTCTTTTATCTTTTAAATATTTTATTTATTTATTTATTTATTTATTTATTTATTTATTTATTCATGAGAGACACAGAGTGAGAGGGGCAGAGACATAGGCAGAGAGAGAAGCAGGCTCCATGCAGGGAGATTGACATGGGAATCAATCCCAGGACTCCAGGGTCACGCCCTGGGCAAAAGGCAGGCACTTAACCGCTGAGCCACCCAGGTGTCCCAAAGATTCAAGTATTTTTTTAAAATATTTTATTTATTTACTCATGAGAGACACACACAGGGAGAGAGAGAGGCATAGACACAAGGCAGAGGGAGAAGCAGGCTCCTTGTAGGGAGCCCGACATGGGAGTCAATCCCTGGTCTCCAGGATCATCCCCTGGGCTGAAGGTGGAGCTAAACCGCTGAGCCACCCGGGCTGTCCCTCTCTCTCTCAAAGAAGATTATATATTAAAAAGAATTCCCCTTGAGATGCCTTCCTTTGATCTATGGATTACTTAGAAGTGTATTGTTTAATTTACAAATATTTGGTAATTTTCCAGATATCTTTCTTTAAAAAAAAAAAGATTTTATTTATTCATGAGAGACAGAGAGAGGCAGAGACATAGGCAGAGGGAGAAGCAGGCTCCCTGCGGGGAGCCCGATGTGGGACTCTATCCCAGGACCCTGGGATCATGACCTGAGCCAAAGGCAGGCACTCAACCACTGAACCACCCAGGCGTCCCTCCAGATATCTTTCTATTATTGATTTCTCTTGTAATTCTGTTATGGTTTGAGAATATACTTTGTATGAGTTCTATTCTTTTTAATTTGTTAATATTCATTATATGTCCCAGAATATGGTCTATCTTGGTGAATGTGCACTTGGGAATAATGTGTATTTTGCTCTTGTGGGGTGGAGTGTTCTATAAGTTGTCAGTTTGGTCAAATTGTTTGATAGAGCTGTCCATATCATCTACATCCTTACTAATTTTCTGTCTACTTGTTCTATCAGTTACTGAAAGAGGGTTGAAGCTTCCAAGTATAATTGTGGATTTATTTGTTGCTTCTTTCAGATGTATAGGTTTTTGACACTCTGTTGTTAAGATGTTTATGAAGTCTTTTTCATTTATTTGGAAAAGTTGATTCTTATTTGGATGAGATAGGGCATGATGAACTAAAACCATGGGGAAAACAATCTCTTAAACTAAAACTAGGAACACAATGTCTTGAACTTATAGTTTTTTAGTCATTTTGGTGAACCATCTTATTGTTTTACTAAGTCCCTCTAGTATTAAAAGGAATCCAGAAATTGCCTGCCTCATGGAGTTGTCACATGCACAGCTGGCCTTCAAGGTCATCATGTAGCCAAAGTTAAATTTAGGGCTAGTAGGGCCAGTTCAGTGGTACACATTTGCCACACTAAGACTCTGAAATATTTTAAGGTTCTAGCAAGCAGTTAATGTCCCAGAAAGGGGACACAGAGAAGGTGGCTTCCCTGGGGTCAGGAACATCATAGAGGTGACAATTTTTCTGTTGTTTGGTATGTAGGTTTGGGATGCGTCTTCTGCTGACTGCAATCAACAGATAAAGCACTCACTATCTCTCCTCCAGCTAGTCACATAAACTGTATGCCTCTTACAAATAAGGCAGAGCTATGTGGTTTGTCTTTGGCCTCAATTCTCCTGCAGTCCTGAGGACAAGAACAGGACCCAGAGTATAAGCTCTCCTTCCCTCCAGCTGTGTTGTTCCAAGGGTTCCCAGTGCATCTTCAGAGCAGTGTCACTGGAGTTTGGAGAAGGAAATTCTAGTCCCTTTGAAGGAAACATATCTGCTGTTCTATGCATTTAAGTATTGCTCTAAATTCTTTTCCACTCCCCCCATTAAGAAGCAGAGTTGTTTTATCCTCCTTTTGAATTTGGCCAAATCTGTGACTAGCTTTGACCAGTAGAATGCAGTAGAAGTGACACTTGCAACTTCCAAGACTGGGCCTTAAGAGATCTATAGCTTCAGTTTTTGTATACTTGGAATGCTCCCTCTTATAACCCATCTGCCATATGATGAGAAGGTCAAGTTATATGGAGAGGCCATGTATAAGATGTTCTAGTTAACAGCCTCAGCTGAGCTCTCAGCCGGTAGCCAGCACCAACTGCTACCATGTGAGTGAGCCATTTTGGAAATTTCAGTGTAATCAAGTCTCCACATGTCTGGAGCCCTGGCAGACACTGTATGGATATGCAACAAAAGATTAACCTTACCCAAAGAAACAGTTGATCCTTACCCTTCTTTTAAGAGGTAACCTCTAAGGCCTTAAAATATCCTGTCTGATAAGATTGTCTTTGCTTACCTGGGGACCGTGCACCATACCAGATAGTTTTGGTTAATGGTATGATTTACAGTAAGGGTCTTAAGCCACATGGTATTAGCTAGATCTCTGAAGAGTCTGGAGACTAAGGTCAACCATGTAAGAGGTCAGCCAAGCACACATGATGGAGCACCATTAAAATCTATGGACACAAAGACTCAGGTTAGCTTCCCTGGTTAACAATATTCTGTGCACATTTCTAGAAGAAGTAAGTTCTTTTTTTTTAGATTTTATTTATGTATTTATTCATGAGAGACACAGAGAGAGAGGCAGAGACATAGGCAGGTGGAGAAGCAGGCTCCCCGCTGGGAGACCAATGCGGAACTTGATCCCAGACCCCAGGATCACGACCTGAGCCAAAGGCAGACGCTCAACCACTGAGCCACTCAGGTGCCCCAGAGAAGTAAGTTCTGTCTGTATAATTCCACTGGGAGAGGACAACTGGAAGCTCATGCCTGGTATCTCCTGGGCCCCTCCCTATGTGTCTTTTCCCTTTGCTGACCTTAAGGTGTATCCTTTCACTGTTATAAACTGTTAACTGTGAGTGTAATGGCTTTTCTGAGTTCTGTGAGTCCTTCTCATTAAACCTGAGAGTGGTCTTGGGGACCCCCAAATGGCAGTGGAGGAGAAGTGTTGCCCAGCTGAGCCTCGCCAACCCCAGAATCATGAGCAATAGTAAATGGTTGTTGTTTTCTTAAGCCATTACATTTTGGGGTGGTTTGTTATGCAGCAATAGATAACGGAAACACCTGTCTTCTCTATTAGATGGTGAGATTTTTGAGAGCCAAGGTAGTTCTGTAATTTGCACTCTGTTAGCATATCACATTATGCATTGCAGGTATACACTAAACATTTGTTAAATTGCTAAATTGGAGTAGAGGAATCTTCATGGACTAACTGAGATGAGGGACTTGCAGAATGACATTTTTTCATCTGGATATAAAGGAAGGGAGTCCCTACTTTTTTTATATGAAATCTAAAGGTAATTATAGTTTTTCTAGATTACTGTGCTAGTAATGATTTGTTCTTCTTTTAGGATAATTATACCTTGGTGTGAAGAATACATATCCTAAGAATATGACAGTTCAAGTCCAAATTCTGTCTTTGTTCACTACTTTTATGGACTTGGGCAAGTCTTCCCTTACCAAATCTCATCTTGAAGCAGAGATAATAATGGCAGTCCTACAAGATTGTCATGAGTTTTTTTGTTTTTAAAGATTTTATTTATTTATTTGAGAGAGAGAGCACAAGTGGTTGGAGGGGCAGAGGGAGAAGGAAAAACAGATTCTTTGCTGAGCAGGGAGCCTGACATGGGCTTGATCCCAGCACCTGGGATCATGACCTGAGCTGAGGGCAGACACTTAACCAACTGAGCCATCCAGGTGCCCCTGTCCTGAGGGTTTTTTTTAAAGATTTTATTTATTTATTTATTAGACAGAGAGAGAGAGAGAGAGAGAGAGGCAGAGACACAGGTAGAGGGAGAAGCAGGCTCCATGCAGGGAGCCCGACGTGGGACTCGATCCTGGATCTCCAGGATCACGCCCTGGGCCAAAGGTGGTGTTAAACCACTAAGCCACCGGGGCTGCACCCTGAGTTTTTTTTTAACTGAAGTTGAAAAACTTCAGCTGATGCACAATGTTACATTAATTTTGAGTGTACAACATAGTGATTGGACAAGTCTCTACATTATGCTCACCACAAGTATAGCTACCATCTGTCACCATACAGAGCTATTATGATACCATTGACTATATTCTCTATGCTTTTATTCTTGTGACTTCTTCCTTCCATAACTATAAGTCTATACTTCCCACTCTCTGTCATGAGGTTTTAATGCATGCAAAAGTGCTGTGAGAGATGTCAAGTGCTATGTAGGTATAACATATCATTGAGTGCAGACTTTTGATCAATGGTACTTGCTTAATTTTGATAATCTTTAGCCCTTTCTAGCCCATTATCTGTTATAAATACTTTTAAATATGACTGGCATCTCAATAGCATCAGGAATATGAAAATGTATAAAATAACAATAAAAACTACTTACTTTTATTATTTTATTTTATTATTTTTGAGAGAGAGACAGTGTGAGTGGCGGGGGGGGGGGGTGCAGTGGGCAGGAGAGGAAGAGAGAGAAAATCTTAAGCAGGCTCCAAACTCAGTGTGGAGCCTGACACAGGGCTCGAAATCACAACCACCCTGAGATCATGACCTGAGCTGAAATCATGAGTTGGATGCTTAACTTAATGAGCCACCCAGGTGCCCCCCAAAATAACTTTTAAATAGCAGTTCTCCCTTTATTTTTCTTATGTTACCTCTTCACCCCCACAAACCACTCTACTTCAGTTTTCTTGGAAAATAAATGGAAAAAAAACAATCAGAAAAGGCAGCATTGATGCAGGATTTCTTTTCTCCAATGTCGCGTGTGCATGAGCATGTCACGTGTCCCTGCCTCACATTTCACCTCTCTTACTACTGGGGCTTTTAGCCAAATAAAGAGAAACTGCCAGGTATTGACAAGATACCATGTGCTATGCCCTGACAGGCTTTGTGAACTTGGGCCCTTCTTACTGAATCAGTTTTGATAGTGTCAAGTGGTGGTGCTTCTAGCACTTTGGAACTGGTCCACAGGCCTCTGAGAGCCACTTCTGGGTTCTTCAGGTTCATGCCCGCAGCTCAGAGGATAGAATCCAAAAGGGCTGCCAAAGCCTTGTCATGAACCTTCTTAAAAATGCTGTAAGTCCTCGGGGTCTTTCCCCATATTGTTGCTTTGATGCCATTTATAAAATATCAGTTGTCTTCCTGGGTCTCATAAGGTACTAGCTGCCTCCTGCATTTACATGCACCTTATCAAGCTGAATAATTTTGAATATTTACCAGTTTCTAACAGAGTAGAATGAAAGATCAGAGTTGGATGGAGCCTCAGAGATTGGAGCCCTGGCTCGGAAATTGGTTGTCAAGACTTGACAAGAGTTCAGAGCAAAGAGTAATGGCCTATAAATGGGAATATTTGAACAGGTTCTAAGAGTCCAGCAAGGAAGGGTTTAGACCAGAGCCTGGAGACAGAGTGTTAAGTTCCAGGGATGGGTAGCATGGGAATGAGAGTCAGCCAAAGCAAGTTGATATGCCTGGATCTCATCAAGAGATGAGAAATCAGGATTGAAAGATATTTTGATAGCCTAGGAAAATGAGCTGAAACAAAAAAAGAGGCCATTTCTGGAAGTCAATAAAAAATATTTCCCATGGATCCAACCAAAATCAGCTATATAGGCATATAGGGGAAACCAGGTTTAACAGAAATTCAGTAAAACACTTAGGTTTCAGCTGTCGAAAAGGCCAGAATGGGTCAATCATAGGACACCATTCTCTAATGTGAATGCAGTCTTTGGATGCATGAATTAAGCCCAGAACAAAGGAGGTGATGGTCCCACTATCCTCTGCCTGAGTTATGTGTGAATTGCATTCTGTTCTCAGTGCCATATTTTAAATTATATGGATAAATGAGACTGTATTGAGAGAAAGAATGTAATACTGTGGAAGGTTTAGGAAAAGCAGTTCACCTGAGGAATGGTAAGCTGAACTGGGCTAGTTGCCAGGAAGAAAAGATAGTTGGGGGGAAACATCAGGTGCTTTAACAGTTCGAGGGGTGGTTATACAAAAGCAGGATCAGGTCTATTCGTGTGGGTCTTGAAGATAGGATTTTGATAACTGGGTGAAAGCCAGAATGGGCAAATTAGAGCCAAGAGAAGGTGAGAACTGTGTAGTGAAAGTTGTGCATACAAGAGGAAGGATATGGTATGAAAGGGGCATTGCCACTCATTGGAACAGTGCTTAAGAAGAGGCTGAATGACCACTGACCAGGTAGATTGGAAAGTGGATTTCTGCACTGGGGGGAAGCTGAATCAAATGGTCTTCAGGATCCCTAGAATCTCAAGTTTCTTTATTCCCTGTCTGAAGGCACATAGACATTCAGAGATTTCTACTGGCAGCCTGGCACTCCAGTTGGCCGCAGAATTGTGCAGCGGGCTGGGCAGCAAAGTGGCCAGTAGGTCCAGTGTCGGTATAGAATGCCCACACAACCCAGGCCTAAGGTTCTGAACTTAAGTGGACTGTAAATTTCATGAAGACAGAGATAGCATCTTATCTGCTTGTGTGGCAGTGCCTGGCATATAGTGAGAGATGCTTGTCAAGTGTTTGAAGAATGAATGAATGGACAAATGAATGTTGGATCTTATATTGGTCTCCTGGGTCTGCTACAACAAATTTCTACATATTCGGTGGCTTAAATCAACAGAAATTTGTGCTCTCACAATTCTGGAAGCCAGAAGTCCGAAATCAAAGTGTCATCAGGGCTGTACTCTCTCAGAAGGTTCTAGGTAAGAACCTGTTCTTGGCTCTTCCACCTTCTGGTGACTCCAAGCCTTCCCTGGCTTGTGGCTTAATCATTATGATCTCTGCCTCGGTGGTCACATTGCCCTCCCCTCTTCTGTGTGTCCCTTGTAAAGATACTTGTCATTGGATTTAGAGTCCACTTGGATAATCTAGAATGATCTCCTCATCTTAAGATCCTTAATTTAATTACATCTGCAAAGATTCTTTTTTCAATAGAGTCACATTCATAGGTCCTGGGGATTAGGACATGGACATATCATTTTGGGGGCCACCATTCAACCCACTACACTCATTTTTAATGGTCATTAAACTATCACCATTCTTCAACCAATAATTCTTGGCCTATGATGGTGCTTTCTATGTGCAAAACAGCAGTATTGAGAAATTCAGTGTAGTTGTAGTGCTTCACAAGCTAACTCTTAGAGTTAGGTCGGAATTTGACACCAGTTTTGCTACTTAGGAGCAGTGTATCTTTGGCCGAAGTCTTAAACTCCTGTACATTTCATGTTCCCCATCTCTAAAATGAGAATAGCAGTACCTATCTCATAGGTAAATACAAATGCCCAGTGGAATAAAGCTTGAAAATTACTTAACATAGGACCAGGCATATAGCTGACACACTAAAAGTGTTGAGTATTATTATTATTTTAAAAGATTGTATTTATTTATTTATTTATTTATTTATTTATTTATTTATTTGAGAGAGAAAGCAAGCACAAGCAGGGGGAGGGGTAGTGGGAGAGGGAGAAGCAGACTCCTGGCCAAGCAGGGAGCCCAATATGGGACTCGATCCTAGGACGCTGGGATCATGACCTGAGCCCAAGGCAGACACTTAACTTACTGAGCCACCCAGACACCCAAGTGGTGTGTATGATTATGAGCTTCTTCCTTTCCCCTGGTTTCAGGCTGCCTGGGGTGTCAGGTTTTATCCTTCCTTGGAAATTTAGTTGAAGTCAACATATGCTTATTGAGGATTTACTCTGTGCCATTCAGTATCATATGTTATAGGTATAAATGATAAATAAGACAGGCACAATCCTTGCCCTCACAGACAGTACAGTGTGATGGCATCAATGGTTAATAAAATATGGATTATAATAAGCATTGCCATTACAACAACTGGGAAAATATAGGAACTGGAGAGGAGTATATAGGATGGGGACCTAACCCAGGCACCATTCTGGATAGAGGAAGAAGAAAGTATATGGGAGGATACTTACCACTGAGCCATCCAGGTGTCCCTGGAGATAGTCTTCAAAAACACGATTAAGGGAGTGGGGAAACATGTCAGAAAAGACCCACTATTCTTGGCCTTATCAAGCCAGTTTGCACTGTTATTCACTGGAACTTCGTTGTATCAGGGAACTCTAGAAGCCAAAGTAGAATATAAGCGTCATGGGCAGCCCTGGTGGCTTAGTGGTTTAGGGATGCCTTCAGCCCAGGGCTTGATCTTGGAGACCCGGGATCCAGTCCCATGTCGGGCTCCCTGCATAGAGCCTGCTTCTCCCTCTGCCTGTGGCTCTGTCTCTGTCTCTCTCTCTCTTTCTGTGTCTCTCATGAATGAATAAATAAAATCTTTTAAAAAACAAAAGGAATATAAGCCTCAGAGTTATCTATACCTACTCCTATCAGGAGTTGGTTGAGGGGCTCCTGGGTGGCTCAGCTGGTTAAGCGTATGCCTTTGGCTCAAGTCAAGATCCCAGGGTCCTGGGATCAAGCCCCATGCGGGGCTCTTTGCTCGGCAGGGAGCCTGCTTCTCCCTCTCCCTCTGCTACTGCCCCTGCTTGTGCTCTCTCGCTCTCTCGCTCTGTCAAATAAATAACATCTTACAAAAAGAAGTTGGCTGAGGATTGTACCCAAAAAGTTTAGCCACAGGCAGGCTACTAAGGAAGCCCTCAGGCAATGGAATGCAGTTGTTGGGCCATCGGTATGGCAGGACACAGACCGCTTGTGATACAGGAGGGGAGCATGGTACGTACCCCAGCTTGTTGCCGGGGATGAGGTCTGAGGCCCATGAACAAAGGGCTTCCAGCAAGAGCAAAAGAAGGTTTTCTCACGAGGTTCCCCAAGATACCTGGGAAACAAAAAATGCTTCTTAAGGGCCAGGTGACAAAATGCCCCACAGAGCTGGGAGCAGGGGCTTTTTCTCATGCCGAGAGCACAGTGTGACCCATCAGCATAAAGGACTGAAAATGAACAGATTCTGTGGCTGTGGAGGCAAAGCAAAAGTTACTTCCCTGGCATGGAAAATGATGCTTTCCTGGGGGAGAGGGGCGAAAGCAACAAAGCTGTGAGGGCAGGCCTGTTCTGGGTCCCTGGGGGACTGGGGACCCCCGAAACCAAGACTACAGAAGAAGAAGACTGCAGAACACATATAAAATTCTTACAGGAATTCTCAGAAATCAGTGGGGGAGACTTTGGGAGAAAGGTGTCCTGGTGCAGGTGAGGCTAACGGATTGGTGGGGTTTGAGTTTCCACCTTTGACACACAAAGACGAGAGAAACCTTGTGGAAATTTTCGTTTATACGTGATTCCCTGCCTCTACTTCCCCTATAAGAGGCTGCTGATGTGTATGGACCACCTATTACCGTGTCAACCATTCTGTCTCTTCTCTCATTTATTTGTTGACATAAACCCAATGTACAGGCGAGGGCACTGAGTCTCAACAAAGGTAAATAGTTTGCTTACTGTGCATAGCTAGTCAGCGGCAGACCTGGTATCTGGACCTTAACTCGTCTGACCTCAGAACCCTTGCTTATTTACACCACTGCATTATGCTAGCTCTTGTGTTTATGTTTTCAAGGCTAAAAATTCTCTGTCTGACATGGCTACCCTGACCAGAGAACTAACCAAAACCAAACACTAACGTTGGGATCTCGTTCTTGTGCTAGAAGTTCTAGTGGTACCTCTCTGATTGCTATCATACGAATGAGAAAAGTTGACTTTATTTTGGGGGCTGAGCCCATATGTTAGTCCATGATGCCCTTCAGAAGAAGGGGAAAGGAAAGAGAAATAGGGTTTAAGGTGTGAGAGTGAAGAAACTTACACTCTCAAGGATCTGGAGTGAGCACAATTCAAGCATAGCCAAGTAAGACATTTAAAGAAAGTGTTGGGATCCTTATATTCTCCTTGGTGTTGGCAAGAAAGATGTCAAAGATGTAAAGAAATGGCTGAATAAATACATGGAGAAAATATAAACCCAAGCCTCCTTTCAGAGTACTAGTATGTCCTCAAGGAATGGAAACTAATTTTAATATGATCCATAGTTAATAAAATTATAGATACTATTTACTAATCACTCATTATCTGTCAGGCAGTATGCTTTGTCATGTATAATCTCAATTATCTCAAGGGCACCCCAAAACAGGCTTTATGTTTAGAAGAGGAAATGCGGGCTAGAGAGAGAATTTACACTGCCCACACGCTTGCAACTTCTACACGGTAGAGCTGGAATTTTGAACTCAAATAGTCAGACTTTAGAACTTGCTTTCTAAGATGAATATGTTATATTGTTTCCCTGTATGCTAAAATAGGAGCATGGTCCTGGTCATAAAAATTTTCCTTGAAGTGTAGGGGTGCATAAATTAGTTTTGGACTATATTCCTTCTTAGCATGCATCACCCTTGTGAGTAAATTTCTAAAATATTGACTCTATTTGTGCCTTCCTGCTGGTTTTTTAAAAAGATTTTTATTTATTTATTCATGATAGACACACAGAGAGAGAGAGAGAGAGAGAGAGAGAGAGAGGCAGAAACACAGGCAGAGGGAGAAGCAGGGGCTCCATGCCGGGAGCCCGATGCGGGACTCGATCCTGGGACTCCAGGATCACGCCCTGGGCCAAATGCAGGTGCTAAACCGCCGAGCCACCCAAGGATCCCCCCTGTTGGGTTTTAAGCATGATGAACGCAAGATTGTGTCTGTTTTGCCTGGCTCTGTATGCCCAGTACCAGCACAGGTAGTGACCATACAGACAGGCACCTAGGAATTTGTGTTGATTGAACAAACTATCCATTCCTCTATTTCTCTCTATTAATAGGGGGAAACTCCCAAGAGTTGCTGAGGAGTGCAATACATTTTTAATTCATTGGTTTCTTTTTCTTTTTTTAAGATTTTATTTATTTATTTATTTATTCATTCATTCATTCATTCATTCATTCATGAACGACACACAGAGAAAGGCAGAGAAATAGGCAGAGGGAGAAGCAGGCTCCCTGTGGGGGAACCTGATGCGGACTCCATCCCAGGAGCAAGGGATCATGACCTGAGCCAAAGGCAAACGCTCTACCACTGAGCCACCCAGGTGCCCCAATTCATTGGTTTCTAAAATAATGGTGCCCTGTCCTGGTAGCTCTTCACACTTGTAATGTCTAATTAGTCAGGAGGCAGCATTTGTTAGCTGCCTTGTTTTAGGCAGAATATCAACTCTTAGATGCAAATTATATTTTCATATTCATAGGGTCCAGAAATGTACCTTTTGAAGCGTTTATGGGGGTGGTGTTTTAAATGTACTTTTAAAAAGCTGCACTCAAAAGAACTGATTTGGCATTGTTTTTTTTTTTTTTTTGGTTTTTTGTTTTTTGCTTTTGGCTGACAAACTTTCCTAGGTGTGGTGCAGACTCTAACAAATCTACTCTTCTAGTACTGTATGCATATCATAAGAGATGCCTTTGTATGCTCCTTCTCTTCCCTTGGAACTTTAGGAAAGGAGCCTATATTTGAACTTTCCACAATCTGCAGCTTTGTGACCCATACAATATGTGGCTGACATTCGTTCATAATATCTCTGATGAGTTTTATATAGTGCTGACTACAGTACCTGGTACATAGTAGGCACTCAGTAAATGCTACTTGGCTGGCTGGTTGAATGGATGAGCGTACGAAGGTATGGTTTGAATCAAGTGGGTATGATTTGGAGAGAGAAATGCTTCCCCTCTGCCTGCAAATGACTGAAACTCTCACATGCATCCATATTTGGTCTGAAATTTTGGAATGTCGTTAGAATGCAAATATACTAAATGAGTTCCTAACCCACTACCTTGAATTAGTATTCCAGATTTAGAGTTTTCCAAGTTCTAGATAAAAAGGAAGGTTCAAGAAGATGAGACATAGGACAGGTCCATTTCAATGAGGAGTGGGGAACGTGGCAAGGTGTAGAGAAACTATGTGTGGGATTGGAAATCTACAGGAGGGAAGATGCCACAATAAGATTGTAGATAAATGCTATAAGGGGCGTGTTGAAGCACCAAAAGTCATATTCTGATTTCCCATTTGCCACTTGGGTCCACTCAGATTGCCATGTGTGGCTAGCAGAGCAGGACTGTAAGCCTAGGGACAGGCTGCTATCCCTGACTTTGGAGCAAGTATTTCTGACTTGGTGAGAGTGTCATGTGTACGTCTGCTGTAAATGTGAAACTGAATACTTGACAACTGCAGCTTTCCCAACCTTCCCAGAATGAGTTGAACATCTGCCGTATTAGTCAGCCTTCAAGATGGACCACGATGGTCCTTGCCTCTTGATACTCACTTCTTTGTGTAGACTCCTTCTACACTGAATAGGATGTTACAAAATGATAGTGTGTGACCTCCGAGGTGAAACATAGAAGACAACACAGCTGCCACTTTGGTCTTTTGGACAGTTTGTTCCAGAAGAAGTGGGCAACCATGTCACGAGGATACATATGCAGTCTTACAAATAGGAACTAAGGCCTCTCACCAACAGCCAGCATCAACCTACCAGGCATGTGAGTAAGCCCCCTTGGAAGTAGATGCTCTAGCCTTAGTTAAGTCTTGAGATGACCAATAAAAAAATATACAAAAAAAAGGTCTTGAGATGACTGTAGCCCTGTTGACATCTTGTGTACAACCTCATGAGAAACCCTGCACTAGAACCACCTAGCCAAGCTATCCCCAAATTCTTGATCTCCTGAAATTGCAAAATAATACATGTTTATTATTGTTTTACATTACATCTGGAGTAATTTTTTGCACAGCATTAGAGACTAATATATTTTCTTTTTCTTAAAGTCTGTGATCACAATTACTATTATACCTACTGCTTTGTCAGATAGATAGGAAAGTCTTCCAGATCTTTTTAAAGGTGGTGATTTGTCCTTTCTAAAAAAATTTTGGGAGAAAGCAAGAGAGAGAGTGCCTTAAAGAGAGAGGAGCAGAGGGAGAGAGAGAATCTCAAGCAGACTCCACACTAAGCATGGAGTTGGACATGGGACTCAGTCTCATGACCTTGAGATCATGATCTGAGCTGAAATCAAGAGTCAGATGCTTAACTGACTGTCACCCACGTGCGCTGATTTGTCCTTTTTTTTAAAGCTTCATGTAAAGACATAAGAATATGGGAATGTAGAGCAAGAACTCTCAATAGAGGCAAACATGAATTTGAGTGCTAGTTTGGCCACCTGTATGATTTGAATCAAGTCACTTAATCTAACCCGTAAGTGTATTATGATCACTAAAGGAGCAAATGCTTATGAAGTGCTTAGGATGGCTCATGGCTTATAGCAAGAGCTCAATAAATGCTATAGCTATTATAATTTTTCACTTTGTTTAAAGAGATGCCTCTAAGGGCCTTATCTCATAGGCAACAAGCACTAGCCAATACTCCAAAGTAGCTGAAGTATGTATTATATCCTATGTGGGGAATTTGGTTTTCATTAGAATAGCTGAATAAATTTATTGAGGCATAATTTGTACACCATAAATCCATCCATTTTAAATGTACAATTTAAGAGTTTTAGTAAATTTACCAAGTTGTGCACCATCGTCCAGTTTTAGAATACTTTTCATCATCCCAAGAAGAAATCTTGTGCCCATTTGCCATCACTTCCCATTCTCACCTCCAGCTCCAGGCAGCCACTAATCCATTTTCTGTCTCGATAAATTTGCCTTTTCTAGACATTTCATAGAAATCAGCCCATCTAATATGTGGCTTCATGTCTGGCTTCTTCCTCATAGCCTGTTTCTGAGGTTCTTCCCTGTCATAGCATCTATCAATACTTCATTCCTTTTTATTGTTGAATAAAACTCCATTGTTTGGCTGTATTACCTTTTGTTTATCCATTCATCCATTGATGGACACTTGGGTTGCTTCCGCTTTTTGGCTTTTACAGATAATGTTGCTAAGAACATCAGTGTACAAGTTTCTGTGGAGGCATATGTTTTCAATTAGCCTGGATAGATACCAAAGACTGGGATTTCTGGGTAATTATAGTAAAGGTGTGTTTAACTTTTTAAGAAATTCCCAGTTTTCCAAAGTGGCTGCATCATTTGCATTTACCCCAGCAATGCATGAGGGTTCTATTTACCCATATCCTTGTCAACATTTCTTGTTGTCTGACTTTTTAATTATAGCCATTCTAGTGGATGTGAGGTAGTATTGCCCTGAGGTTTTAATTTGCATTTTCCTAGTGACTTTGATGGTAAGCATCTTTTCATGTGCTTGTTGGCTATTCATATATTTTCTTTGGGTAAGCATCTATTCAAATCACTTGCCAATTTTGAATTGTTTGTCTTATTTTTGAGTTGTTCTTGCTATATTCCTCTTTTAAAGATTTTATTTTTAAGTAATCTCTACACCTAACATGGGACCCAGATTCACAACTCTGAGGTCAAGAGTCGCATGCTCTATTGACTGAGCCAGCCAGGTGCCCCAAATTCTTTCTATATTCTGTACACAAGTCTTTTGTTGGATATGTGACTTGCGAATATTTCCTCCCAGGCTGTTGCTTGTCCTTTTATTTTCTTAATAGTACCTTTTGAAGCACAACAGTTTAAAATTTTGCTGAAGTCCAATCTATCATATTTTTTTTCTTTTATGGATCTTGCTTTTTGGGATTGTATCTAAGATGTCTTTGTAGAATCCAAGATCTTGACATTTTTCTTTTAAATATTTTTATAGTTTTAGCTATAACATTTAGGTCTACAGTTCATCTTTTGGCTTGTTGGATGCCCACATGTACCAGGACCATTTGTTGAAAAGACTATCCTTTCCTAGTGAATTGTTTTGGAACCTTTGTTGAAAATCAATTGACCACAAATATAGAAGTATAGTTCTGGACTCTCAGTTCTATTGATCTGTATGTCTGTCCTTAATGTACTACCATACTGTCTTGATTGCTATAGCTCTATAGGAAGCTCTAAAATTTTTGACATGAAAGTCTGTCAAATTTCTTTTTAAAAAACTATTTTAATTATTTTTGGGCTTTTGATTTTTCACATAGATTTTATGATAGTCTTATGGATTGACTGATGGAAACAGCTTGATGAAAATTTGATGGGGACTGCACTGAATCTATTGATCAATTTTGGAAGAATTATTACTCTAACAATATGGAATCTTCCCAAATCCAAGACCATGGAATATCTCTCTATTTATTTAGATTTTCTTTAATTCCCCTGCAATGTTTGTAACTTTAGTATACTTGCTTTGCAATTCTTTTGTTAAATCTATTGCTAAACTTTTATTCTTTTTGATATTATGAATAGGATTGTTATCTTAATTTCACTTTTAGATTATTCATTCCTCATATATATAGAAAGACAATTGATTTTCATATATTGGTATTGTCCCCTTCAGGTTTGCTGAAGTTGTTTATCCATTCTAATAGTGTTTTGAGAATTCTGTAGGATTTTTTATACACAGGATTATATTACCTGTGAAGTTTTACTTTTTCCTTTCCAACCTGAATATTTTCTCCTTCTTTTCCTTACATAATTGCACTGGTCAAATCTCAATGTAATGTTGAATAGAAATTGTGAGATGGAAAGCCTTTCTTCAGTCCTGTTCTTAGGGAGAAAGCATTCAGTCTTTCACCATGAAATATGGTAGCTGTATGGTTTTCATAGATGCCCTTTTTCAGTTTGAGAAAGTTCCTTTCTATGTCAAGTTTGTTGAGAGTTTTTATCATAATGGGTATTGGATTTTGTGAAATATCTATTCTGTATCTGTTGAGATGATCATGCAGTTCTTGCTTTTATTATTTTAATATGATTTGTTATATTAATTGGTTTTCAGCTTTGTTTTTAAAATTCTACTTATTTATTTAAAGATTTTATTTATTTATTTATTTATTTATTTATTTGAGAGAGAGAGAGAGCGAGAGAGCATGCATGTGTGAGTCAGGGGGAGAGGGATAAACAGTGTCTGTGCTGAGCATGGAGCCTGATGTGAAGCTGGATCCCAGGACCCAGAGAGCATGACCCAAACCAAAACCAAGGGTTGGATGCTTGGCTGACTGAGCTACACAGGTGCCCCTGCTTTTCAGTTTTAAACCTACCTTGCATTCCTAGGATAAATCCCACTTGGTTGTGATATGTAATACTTTATTTATTTTTTTAAATATTTTTTTAAATTTTTGTTTATTTATGATAGTCACACACAGAGAGAGAGAGAGAGAGGCAGAGACACAGGCAGAAGGAGAAGCAGGCTCCATGCACCGGGAGCCCGACGTGGGATTCGATCCTGGGTCTCCAGGATCGCGCCCTGGGCCAAAGGCAGGCGCTAAACCGCTGCGCCACCCAGGGATCCAGATATGTAATACTTTGAATCTTTTTTATATCTAACTAGATTTGGTTTACTAGTTTTTTTTTTGAGAATTATAGTGTCTGTATTCATGAGGGTTGTTGTTCTGCAATTTTCTTTTTTTGTGATGTCTGTCTGACTTTGATATCATGATTATACTGCCTCATAGAATGAATTGAGCATTGTTCCCTCCTCTCAGGAAGAGTTTGTGTAGAATTGGCATTATTTCATCTTTACATTTTTGATAGAATTTATCTTTGAATCCGCTGGTCCTGGGTTTTGCTTTGTGGGAAGATTTTAAATCACTAAATCTATTTATTTACTTGTTATAGATCTATTTCAACTTTCCATTTGTTTTTGAGTCAGTTTTGCTAGTTTATGTCTTTCTAGGCATTTTTACATTTCATCTAAACTGTCTAATTTGTTGTTATAAAGTAGTTCATGGTATTCCCTTATAATGCCTCTGTATTTTGTAAGATCAGTAGTGATGTCCCCTCTTTTTTATCCTGAATTGGGTGGTCTGTGTCTTCTCTCTCTCTCTCTTTTTTTTTTTTTTTTTGATCAGTCTAGCTGAAGTTTTATCAGTTTTGTCAATCTTTTCTTTTCTTTTTTTAAGGTTATTTATTTATTTATTCATGAGAGACACACAGAGAGAGGCAGAGACATAGGAAGAGGGAGGAGAAGCAGGCTCCATGCAGAGAGCCTATCGCCTTACTCAATCCCGGGATCTGGGATCACGCCCTGAGCCAAAGGCAGATGCTCAACCGCTGAGCCACCCAGGCCTCCCAGTTTTGTCAATCTTTTCAAAGAATTAGGTTTACCGGTCCTTCTTTAATGATTTCCTATTTTGTACTTCACTGATTTGCACTCTATCATCTTCTTTCTGCTTGCCTTGTGTTTAATTAACTCTTTTTTTTAATTAAGTCTTTTTTGGGATTCAGCGGTGAAAGCTTACTATATTGATTTGAGATCTTTCTTCTTTGCTAACATAACTATTTGTGGATTTAATTCCCCTCTTAATATTGCTTTGGCTGCATCCCCTACATTTTCATATGGTGTGATTTCATTTTCATTTTCATTGAATTAAAAAAATACTTTCCTTTGTAATTTCTTCTTTGACCCACAGATAGAAAAGTGATATTCAATTACCAAATATTTGTGGATTTGACAATTCTTTGTGGTTTTTTTATTTCTAACTTAATTCCATTGTGCTCCAGAGAATATACTTTAAATTATTTCAACTCTTTTTAATTTATTGGTGCTAGTTTTATTGCTTAGAATATAATTTATCTTGCAGAAAGTTCTGTGTGTATTTGAAAGAATGTGTATTATGTTGTTGTTTAGTGGAGTGTTCTATAGATGTCAATTAAATCAAGTGTACAGAAGGCACAGCAAGTCTAATATATCCTTGCTGATTTTCTAACTATTTTATCAATTTTGGGGGTTGAGTATTGAAGTCTCCCAACTTACTGTTAAATTGTATGTTTATTCATTTTCATATCATATATGTGTAGGCATAATTATGTCCCCCCATATCTCCAAGTCATAATCCCTAGAATCCATGAATACACATTACCCAGCAGAAGAGAATTAAGGTTGCATATGGAATTAAGATTGCTAATCAGCTGACCTTTACAATGTCTGAAGTAGCTCTCAGTCTAAAGTGAATCATCATCCTTTCCTGCCCACAAAACCATACAGCCAACACCAAATTAGAAAACCATGTGTTGTCTTTAGAGAGTAAGGGAACAAGATCCAGTATCCCATTCATTATGTCAAGCAGTAACAGATTTGGATTCTTCCTAAGCTCTTTGTGTGACTTTGAGCAAACTACTTGATTTTACTGAGCTTCAATTTTATATCTTTAAATTTTTTATTTTATTATATATTATATATATTTATTTTATTATATATTATTGTATTATAGGATAATATATACTTCAAATAGATGTCAAGAAATAGAAAGACTCTGTGTCTCTCATGAATAAATAAATAAATAAAATCTTAAAAATAAAGGGACTCCTGGGTAGCTCAGTGGTTGGGTGTCTGCCTTCGGTTCAGGGCATGATCCTGGAGTCCCGGGATTGAGTCCCACATCGGGCTCCCTGCATGGGGCCTGCTTCTCCCTCTGCCTATGTCTCTGCCTCTTTATCTCTCTGTGTCTCTCGTGAATAAATAAGTAAAATTTTAAAAAAAGAAACAGAAAATAATCTAAAATTCATTTTCTGTGGTGAGAGAGGTGGTGTGTTTGAAAACATTCACTGCCTGGGCACTGGGAGGCAGCAACTCTTTTCCTCAAAAATGCCAAAGGGTAAAACATGGAGAAAAGCTTGAGATGGCTTTGTATCTCACAACAAATGACACTCATGACCAATTGTGATTTTCCTTCACATTCTGTACATTTAGCTTTGAGGGAGAACTGTCTCACTCAGGTTTCTGAAAACCTTTTTGCTGCCATGGTGAAGTAGAAACTCCTCCCTCCACCCCTATCTCTTCATCATTGGACTTGGAAAATTGAAGATGATAATATTTCAGCATTTTTTTCCGTGACTTTAATACTGAGAGTGAGCCCCTCAGAGAGTCCAACTATCACCGCCTTTTCTGAAACCCCTCTATATGTTCTTTTTTTTTTTTTTTTTTTTTTTTTTTTTTTTTTTTAATTTTTATTTATTTATGATAGTCACAGAGAGAGAGAGAGAGAGAGAGAGAGAGGCAGAGACACAGGCAGAGGGAGAAGCAGGCTCCATGCACCGGGAGCCCGATGTGGGATTCGATCCCGGGTCTCCAGGATCGCGCCCTGGGCCAAAGGCAGGCGCCAAACCGCTGCGCCACCCAGGGATCCCCCTCTATGTGTTCTTAATTTGGATTTGCCACTGTCAGCTTGTTCTCCAGCACCTTCCCCACCTTTCCCCACCCCTGCTAACACACACCCACTCACACAATTTACACCCACACAATGACTCCAACATAAAGTGTAGGCTTGTGAAGCAGCAAACTTTTTGAAAATCACAACTGTACTTATCAAGGCAACCTCCAGTTACATAAATTGCAGGGCCTAGTGCAAAGGGAAAATGTGGGGCCATTTTTTTTTCAAAAAGCAGGAATAAGTACCATTATCAGTACTAAAATAGAAAACTTTGTCCTTTCTCCCATGGTTTCTCTCTCTTGACTTGTCATGATGTTTTTTTTTATTTGCAATCTGTGGTTCTAAATAAAGAAAAATTAAGAATTTGAATTATTAGCATGAATTTTACCATTCATTTTTGTATTACTCAATGCTACTTTTTACCTGTATGCAGAATCGCCAAAATTATACAATCAGTATTTTGTAGCTCATACATGCATTTGTATTTCCTTCTTACCCGAACAGTGGAAACCCTAAAAAGATGAAGCTATGTATTTTTTTCTTTTGCTTTTTAAGAAAAACATTGTATGCATTTATTTGAGAGAGACCAAGGTAGTGACAGAGAGCAAAAGTGGGAGTGGGAGGGAGAAGCAGGCTCCCCACTAAGCAGGGAGCCCAATGCAGGGTTTGATCCCAGGACCCTGGGATCATGACCCTAGCTGAAGGCAGACACTTAACCGACTGAGCCACTGGGGGCCCTGAAGCCAAGTATTTTTATTTGACTTCTAGATATGCTCACATTCTACCAATACTCCACTTTTGGCTTACTGATGAGTAAAGAAAAACTGAAAGGAAAGGAGCTAAAGGTTGCTATACCTTTCCCTTTCCTTGTCATCATTTTTGGAATAAATGGTTAGCTAATGCAATGCAGTAACAGGAGTAAGAAAGGATATAATAAGGTCCCTGGGTTGTTTGTGTTTCTTAGAACGCCACTGACATCTTAGCAAGTTCTAGTTTACGTGGTAAATGTGCCTTCTGGGGGCTGTCAGTGGCCCTGCATATTCAGTCACAGACATAACACATAGACATAACTTGCACTCATTTTTAGTGTCACTGAACTCTTGATGCATCTTAGATCCACTAGAATTTGGTACTTAGGAGATTTCATGAATGCTACATGTGAATGGGGTGACAATGAACAGTGACGTGCATGTTGCCCACATCTCTTCTTCTCACACTCATGCTCCATTGTTCCATCAGATTTCCCTTACAAAACACAAGTTTGGAGATAACATTAAAAATTTCAAGGCAGCAGGGTGCCTGGGTAGCTCAGTGGGTTAAGCGTCTGCCCTTGGCTTAGGTCATTATCCTGGGGTCCTGGGGTCCTAGGATCCAACCTGCTTCTCCTTCTTCATCTGCCCCTGCCTCCCTCTTGGCTTGTGCTCTCTCTCTGAAACAAATAAAATCTATTAAAAATTATTTTTTAAAAAAGAATTTCAAGACAGCAACAGCACAGCATTAAACCAAGCACAAGACCCTTCTGAATGTGGGACCCTATACAACGCATGAAGTTGGCCCTGAAGCAATCTTTTCTTTCAACTTCCTCCCCTTTAGCAGGTGTGTCAGCTTTGCTGCTTACTTCCTCTCTACATCTTTTTTTTTTAAGATTAAAAAAATCATTTATTCATGAGAGACATACAGAGAGAGACAGAGACATAGGCAAAGGGAGAAGCAGGCTCCCCGTGGGGAGCCCAATGTGCGACTCAATCCCAGGACCCCAGATCATGACCTGAGCCAAAGGCAACCACTGAGCCACCCAGGTGTCCCTCCGTTTTTTTTAAAGCAGTTTACAAATATTTGTACCCATCACTGTTGGTTGGCATGCCAAGGGACAGGTGCTCAAGTAGGATTGTTCTTTCTCTTCATTTGCTCCCAGAAATTGTACCCAAACTACATTTTCAGGAAGTTTCCTGAAGGGACTATCCCAGTCGCTTGCAATCCCCTATTGTACCCTGAAATTACATTGATGGATTCAAAAGATGCTGAAAGTAGTTTGAGGGCTTTGCCTTGATGTTACCCAGGAGGCCAGGTGACTTCCCTATATTGAGGTTGTAGCTGGTAAGTATTCCTGCCCCATCTATTTTTTTCTTATATTTTCTTGCTTATTATATTTTAATAACAACTTTATTGAGATATGTGGGATATCATAAAATGAATCCTTTTAGAGCATACAATTCAA
Source organism: Canis lupus baileyi (assembly GCF_048164855.1). NCBI lineage: Eukaryota > Metazoa > Chordata > Mammalia > Carnivora > Canidae > Canis > Canis lupus. The sequence goes on from NC_132876.1 coordinate 85,079,347, forward strand.
TAGTTTTCAGTATATTCACAAAGTTGTACAACCATTGCTACTATGTAATTGCAGAACATTGTCAACACTCCCCAACAAAACCCTGTATCAGTAGCCATTTGCCATTTCCTCCTTCCCCAGCCCCTGGAAAATCACTAATCTCTTTATCTGTTTCTATGAATTTGACTGTTCTGGACATTTGATATAAATGGAATCATATAATATGTGGCCTTTTATGCCTGGCTCCTTTAACTTAGCATAATGTTTTCAAGGTTTGTTCACATTATAGCATACTATAGCATTATAGCATGTATAGCTTTATTACTTTCTATGGCTGAATAATAATCTATCATATGAATATACCACATTTTGTTTATCCATTCATCATTTGAGTTGTTTCTTTTTGGTTATCATGAAAGATACTGCCATAAACATTCATGTACGAGTTTTTTGTGTGGGCATAATTCTCTTGGGTATCTAACTAGAAGGGGAATTACTAGGTCATATGGCAACTCTGTGTCTGACTTTGTGAATAACTGACAGACTGTTTTTCCTGTGGCTGCACCATTTTACATTCCCATTGGTGGTGGATGAGGGTTCCAGTTTCTCCCCATTTTTGTCAGCTCTTGCTATTGTCTGTCTTTTGATTATAGCCAAACTGGTGAGTGGCATCTCATTGTGGTTTTGACTTTTATTTTTCCAATGACTAATGGAATTGAGCATATTTTCATGTGTTCATTGGCCATTTGTAGATCTTCTTTGGCTAAGTGCTTGCTCAAACCATTGCCCAACTAATAACTGAGTCATTTGTTTATTTTTGTTTGTAATCTCTTTTGTTAAATGTATCCTTTTTATTCCTATTTCTTTTTTGATGCTAATAGAACTGTTCTTTTTGTTTTAAGATTTTATTTATTTATTCATGAGAGGCAGAGAGAGAGAGAGGCAGACATAGGCAGAGGGAGAAGCAGGCTCCTCACAGGGAGCCCGATGCGGGACTCGATCCCCAACCCCGGGATCACACTCTTAGCTGAAGGCAGATGCTCAACTGCTGAGCCACCCAGGCGTCCCTACAACTGTTCTTTTAATTTCATTTTCAGGTTGTTCATTGTTGGTGTATAGAAATACAAATGATTCTGTATACTAAGCTAGTATCTTGCAACTTTGCTGAATTTGCTTATTAGTTCTAATCATTTTGGTGTCAATTCCTTTTGATTTTCCACACATAGGACCATGTCATCTGTGACTAGCTTTACCTCGTCCTTTATAATCTGTGTGTCATTCATTTCTTCTTCTTGCCTGATTGCCCTAGCTATAATCTCCATTGCAATATTGAGTAGAAGGTGTGAGAATTCTTGTAGAAGGACATTCTTATTTTGTCCCTGATTTTAGGAGAAAGCAGACTTTCACCATTAAGTATGATGTTAGCTGTAGGGTTTTTGTAAATGTCCTTTCTTAGATTGAGTAAGATCTCCTCTATTCCTGGTTTCTTGAGTTTTTATCATGAAGGGGTGCTAGATTTTGTTAAATGCTTTTCTGCATCGATTGATATGATCATGTGATTTCTGTTCTCTATTCTATTAATATGATGTACTGCATTGCTTGCTTTTTGTATGTTAAACTAACTTTGCTTTCTTGTGATAAATGCCACTTAGCCATGGTATATAATCTTTCTTATATGTTGCTGAATTCAGTTTGCTGATTTTTAAAAAGGATTTTGCATCTGCATTCATAAGAGATATTGATCTGTAGTATGCTTAATGACTTTCCTGGACTCATTCTATAAAATCTATATTAATTGTGTTGTGTGTAGCCACTGAAGTCTCTGTATGGTTAGCATAACAGTCAGTTATCCATGGAGCAGGGATTTTCTTAAATGCTTTGTGTCAATAAGTCTCCCAGCATTTGCTGAGAGGCTCACTCAGTACGTTTTGGGGCATGCTTCAAATGCTCCAGCAGGCAGTTTTGTACCTTTGTGCTAGCTTGTGAAGAGCCTCAATATTGGCCAGAGGTAGGAGTTTAGGGACTTCTGAGGTCTTTTCAGGGCATGGGCACAGCCCAACACATTCATGTGGCCTTTTTTTAAAAAAAAGATTTTATTAATTTTCTTGAGAGAGAGTGAGAGAGAGCTTGAGCAGGGGGAGGGGCAGAGGGAGAAGCAGACTCCTCACAGAGCAGGGATACCAAAGCAGGGCTCAATCCCAGGACCTTGGGATCATGAGCTGATCCGAAGGCAGGCACTTAACCAACTAAGCCACCCAGGCATCTCTCATGTGGCCTTCTTGATTCCTGACAATATGTCAGAGCTTTTCAAAGCACCCTACAGATCTTATTCCCCAGTTTTTACTTTAAATTTTTTGGTCAGCCTCTTGTTAATGCCAACTTGTAATACCATCTCAGGTAGCTGTGATTTTAAATAATTGCCAGTGATTGCTTGTACAAATGCCCTGCAGGTAGAGTTGTTTGCACAGAGAAAGTTCTGAGTCGGGTCAAATAAAGATGAGCTCTAAGAATGGAGCTTTTTAGTTAACTGACAGACAAGTCAAATAGTGACAATTCTCTGGGATTGGGATTTTTAGGGACTTTCAAGGCTGTTCTATTCTCCCTCCAGTGAATGCTAAACTACCAGGTTTCCCAGATCCCATTGTGATTTTGTGGGCTTTCAAGGCTACTGTAGAAATGGGAAGGAGGGGTAGGATTAGGGCAAGTTAAAATGCCACAGTATTTGCTGTTCTTACCAAGATTCAGCCACTTTTCTCAAATAAACATTCTTAATATTGTTGTAAGCCTTTAATTAAGTTCCAGAGTCCTGAAAATATTGATTATGACCATTTTATCCAGCATTCTTCTTGCTTTTATGAGGAGTGGATTTTTTGGAGATTCTTATTACACCATTCTACAAGTTGAAGTTGAGATGCCTCACCTATCTTTAAAAAAAAAGAAAGGAAAAAGGAGGAAGGAAGGAAGAAAGAAAAGGAAAAGTTCCCCTAAAGTTACCAAAAAAGGAAATACTTCTAATTTTTGTCTCCTTGTGCTCACACCTGGTGCTTATCAGAAATAAAGGGTGTTTTCAGGTATTTTTCTACCAACTAATGCTCTTTACACCAGGAACTGGACTGGGAGTAGAGAGATCATAGGTGTGGCACTGTTCTCCAGGGGACCCATCCTCTATGGAGCTGCAATCTTCTCTTGTGTCACGGTCAATCAGTTTACATGCTTATGATAATCCTTTATTCTACTGTAACAGAAATGACATATACCATATTCACACGGATGCACTGAAGGCAATGGATGTCTACTGTATAGCCTACTGGCTCTTCCATCCAGCAAAATATGTCAGAAAAAAAAAGTTAGTAGGAGTCTTAGTTTGGCCTACCCCAGAACTAGACTGTAAAACAAAGATTAGAGTGTTGTCAATTTGGGAGGGGATCCCAGAAAGGGCTGGTTGGGGACTGGGGACAGAAGACAGGGAAAGGAAAGAAGCCAACAAAAGGCATGTCTTTTTGCAAGTTATGACTGTGGGAAACTGGAAAAGAATCCTACTGTGGAACTCTAGGAGCTAGTGTAGAAGATACATCTCAGAGTTATCTAACCAAGGGGATAGAGAGCTGGGCTATTTAACTACTAACTCCCATCCTTCACTGGTTGAGGGCTGCCTGAGGGACAGTAATTTTGCAGTACTTTCATTTTGCCATGCACAGGGTCCTGAATGCTGTGGTAGCCAGCAAAACATTCCCAGGCAGAAAGTCACAGTTACTCACAGTAGACAACCTATAGTGTGTAGGCCAAAGGGCTTTGGGTGGGGCACTCAAAGTGTCTGCTGCAGTACTGATATCATTATTATCGGGATAACTTTGAATATTTGAATATAATCAGTAAACAATATATTTTAGGATTTAAGTCTTATTAGTAACAGATAGTTTATGATTATCTCACAATAGATGATGAGGCTTACTGCTTTTTAAAAAAAGTTATTTATTAGAGAGAGAGGGGAGGGGCAGCCTGGGTGGCTCAGCGGTTTAGCGTTGCCTTCAGTCCAGGGCATGATCCTGGAGACCCGGGATCGAGTCCTGTGTTGGGCTCCCTGCATGGGGCCTGCTTCTCCCTCTGCCTGTGTCTCTGCCTCTCTCTCTCTCTCTCTCTCTCTCATGAATAAATAAATAAATAAAATATTTTTTTACAAAAAGAGAGAGAAAGAGCACACAAGCAAGAGAGAAGGGCAGAGGGAGAGGGAGAGGGACAGGAAGAAGGACAAGCAGATTCCTTATTGAGCAGTGAGCCAGATGCAGGGTTCCACCTCAGAACCCTGAGATCATGACCTGAGCCAAAAGCAGACATGTAACTGACTGAGCCACCCAGGCAACAAGAGGCTTATTGTTTTATAGCAAACATTTTCCAAAAAATGGACCGGGTACATCTGGTGTAGCCACTGTCAGAGGTGTGAGAGAATGGGCTCCATATGCTCCATGGCAATGTTGTCAGGTCCCCTCCCCTTGAAGGTTCAGGAAGAAGAAGCTGCCACTGGCCGGCCTAGGAGGCTCCATGGTGACCAGAGAAAATGCCACGATGCCGCCAGACTTCCCAAGTACAAAGTGGAAGAGGAGCCACTGGAACCAAGGTACAACGGAATGGAAGATGGTGAGTCAGGAATGCCTACAATTATCCCCCCTGGACTTACTCGGGAACAAGAAAGAGCTTATATAGTCCAACTGCAGATGGAAGACTTGACTCATAAACTGTGCACGGGAGACCTGGGCATCCCCTCCTGACCCTGAGCCCATCTACAATAGGGAGGCAAAGAGGCTTAACACCTGGGAGTTCTGCACCAGCAAAACGCTTGAAGAAGAGCAGCACAATCTCACCGGAGATGGTTGCCCTCAACCCTGATTTTGAGCCTCCTGCAGATGACAAACTTCCAGCAACATGTGTGAGCCATAAAGTAGTGAGTCCACAAGATGAGTATCCAGAAATCAACTTCTTGGGGCTGCTGATTGGGCCCAGTGGGAACATCTTGAGGAACATAAAGAAGGAATGTAATGTCAAGATTGTGATCGGGGGAAATGGGTCTGTCAAGGAAAAGCAGGGAGCAAAGATGGCCAGATGTTGCCCAGAGAAGGTGAGCCACGTCATGCCCTAGCTTCTGCCAACACCATGGAAAATGTGAAGAAAGCCCTGGAACAGATAAGAAGCATCCAGAAACAGGCTATTGAGACCCCTGCAGATCAGGATGATCTATGGAAGATGCAGCTTCGGTAGTTGGCTTGCCTGAATAGGACTCTTCAGGAATATGATAACAGGATCTTAAGACCCTGGCAGAGCTCAGAGACTCACAACATTGCCAATACCACAGTGCACACCAAGTGTGGTCACAAAGCTTTTGATTGCAAATTCCAAAGGCCTGATGACACCCAGTCAGCTCAAGATAAAGCATGGATGGATAAAGAATCTTTGTCCCTTAGGGCTGAACTTGGTGAAGCACCTATGGACTCTACCTCTGGGCCCACCACCACGCCCCTGGACAGTGCACCTTGGCCTGCTGCTCCCACCAACAATCCACCTCCACCATCTCTCATGGCCACTACCCAGAGCTGCCCACTCTAGATGATGAATTTTGGCACTTCAGAGAGTTGGCCCTACCATGGCATGCACAGAGGTGGTCTTGGTGGGCCTGGAGGTGGCCCCCACAGCCTCCCACACCCATTACCCAGCCTGACAGGTAGGCATGCTGGACATCCCATGCAGCATAACCTTAATGGACCCCCACTTCCTTGAATGCAGCCACTACCACCACAGATGGACCAGGGCCCCACCCACCTGGGTACCATTGCCCTCTTCCAGTGGATCAGTAACTGGGAAGTATGCCTGTGGGTTCTGGGGTCTCTTGCTTGCTTCAAGGAAAAGATATGATGCCATCTATGGGTGTGATGCTGGCACCATGCCCTCTTTCTTCCCCCATGGCAGCAGCAGCCTCCATCACCCTGTCTGCCCAACAGCAGTATGGCTTCCAGGAGCCCCTTGCCATGGCTGCAAAGATACTTTCCTGTGGTGGTGATGGCCTAAGCCGTTAGAGGGAGGACTTTGGGAGCCCATTGGTGGCCCTTCCAGGCAGCCTCAGCAGCGCCCCTGGTGAACAGACTGGTTCAGCAAAGCAGCCTGAGTTACTTTGTGGACAGAATTTGAATGTGTTGGCTCCATATCATAATCATGAAGTTTGTATTAATTTCTTTCTTTCTCGTTTGTTTCTTTATTTTTTTAATTTTTATTTATTTATGATAGTCACACAGAGAGAGAGAGAGGCACAGAGACACAGGCAGAGGGAGAAGCAGGCTCCATGCACCGGGAGCCCGACGTGGGACTCGATCCCGGGTCTCCAGGATCGCGCCCTGGGCCTAAGGCAGGCGCCAAACCGCTGCGCCACCCAGAGATCCCTCTCATTTGTTTCTTATCTCTTCCTTCCTTCAGACTCTGTCCAATGAGATGTTCTTCCTCGATCTTCTGCTGCAATTAGATTCCTTTACTTTTTTTTTTTCCATTCCTTGTTCTCGTCCTCTCAAGGAGAGGACGGGGCAAAGGGTTTTAGGCATAGCTTTGGCCATGAATGTCAGGCCAGTTGCGGGGTGGGGAGGGGAGTCCTTTGGTTCTAAGATTTTCAAGGTTGCCATGAGATTTTTTTTTTTTTGGTAGTGTGAGAATTTTGTCCCTGCCACCTTTGTAGAGTAGTGGGTTAATTTCCAGGTCTGGGGTCAACATCCATCCTGGCACCCCTGCAAGTGGTAGATGGGGCCACTCAAGCCACCTTTGGCTTGTCTGCCACCCTGGAGAGTCCTTTCCATGCTTCCTGAGCACGTAAGGTGCCTCAGATTCTATTTGTTCCTCTACTTCCTGGTAAGTTTCCTTTTAAATTTTATTTTAATCCCAAACATCTGAATGTTCTGCAGTGCCTAGGGGCTTGAGCCCCTTGTTTTTCATTCTACATCGTTTTTTCTCCCCTTCCCTCTTCATGGAATAATTATGTTGACAGTAATATATAATGAGTGTTCTCTTCACTGGTTTACCTGCAGAAATTTCTCCGGGTTTTTTTTTTTTTTTCAGAGTATGATTCAACCTTGTATTAAAGGGGAATGTTCCATTGACTACAAGAGCAAAATGTTTAAAAATTTTAAAAAAATAAGCCACCCTAAAAAAAAAAATAAGCCACCCTGAGCCAGTAATTATAACAGTTACAACAAGGATGTAGTTGGTCAACAGGCTTGTACTCTCATAATGAATTTACAATACTCATTATAACAACTATTGAATGATAATTGTATTCATTTGTGTCTTTCCACTAACTGGTTCAATATCTTCACAGACCTTCTCTAGAGATTTTACAGGCCTTCTGGATGGAATCACCCATTGACATCTCTCTTGCTGCACACATATAGCATGGCCAGTCAGACCATTTCCTGAGATCTTCCCTTGGTCATTGCCTTTATCTCGACTCCAGCATCCTGCTATAGGTAGCTGTTCTCAGCTCCTGAAGCTGCCGTGTAGGTTTGAGAATGTCTTCATAGTGCAAGACCAACAAATTCCCAGAGTTCCAGTATTCCAGAAACAGGCAGGGGAACTGCAGGTCTTCTTCACATGTGGGAAAGTTTCCCCAGGGCTCACCTATCTCACTCAGCTCCTTGATGTGTAACCATGTCTGATGCTGGGATAAGCCCACTAAACCTCTATGCCTATTCCAAGCCTTTTCCCAGGGAACTTTAATCACCAAGCATTGCCGATCCCCAGTTTAGGCTCAGGGTTTGTGGGACTGAGATATTTGCTGTACTCAAAATGGGAATATGTCTACAGCTTACTTGGGATCTCCATAGACTTTCCTCACAAGGTGAAAACTTGCCCACTTGCTTTTAGTAACCTGCTATTGCCTTCTTCCATATGCTTCTTTTTTCCAATAGTATCTTGCATATGTCATTATATATCAAATATATCATTACTTCTTTACTATTTCTGCTGATACTTTTGTTCCATCTTTCTCCATTCCTTCAAGCTTCACATAAACTTTCACTCTGAATTTCCCCCAGTTACTTCTGATAACACTTTCAGTTATATTTCAAGAGCTTAAAGGATGTGAAAAATTTCAGACTATTTCACTTTTGATTCACACATCCTCTCCCTTTCCTCCATCCTTATCATCTTTATTAGTTTGTGGTGGGAATGTAGCAATATGGGACTATGGAAGCAGGCTTAAGAGAAACCAATTTGGTCTTGGTGGCTGGCTCCAAAGGACATCCAGGAGATCTGCTGCTGGTTCAGAAGTCATTCTCTGTGGCATCTAATCTGTCTGGTGGGGCACAGCCCTGAGATATTTTATGTACAATTCTTGTGAGTAGATAAACTCCATGGTTATAGATAATCAATCCATCCATGATCCTAAGCATGGTAGCACTTAGGCAAGATATGAGGGTCTTAGCCAAGAGAACTAGTTCCAGGAGATAATGGGTAAGAACATGGATTTGGAAATCAATAGATCCAAGTTTGAATCCTAGGTCCAGCCTGTAGTAGTTCTGGTACTTCAGAGGCTTGCTACGCCTTGGTTTCTATGTCTATAAAATGGCAAGAACAATGGAGCACCTGGCTTGCTCATTTGGTAGAGCATGTGACTCTTGATCTTGGGGACAGGAGTTCAGGCTCCATGCTGGGTATAGAACTTACTTAATTAAAAAATGGAATAACATTAGTATTTATTATTAGTATGGTTTTTTGGACAAGTTACATGGGACCTAGCACATATTACATGCTCATAAATGTCAAATGTGTGGTGGATAAGACTCCCATCTCAGCTGAGGAGTAGGAGGACCAGTCAGGAAAACAGAGGTGGAAGCCATGGCATTTGAACTGTCACCACACCAGAGACTTTGGTGTGGGAGAAACATGGGCATCTGGGTTCCACCAGGCAATGGATCTGGGCATTTAATTCACCCACTACAGTGGGCAAGATGGCTCAGCAAGTTGATAGATTTGCGGCTGCCTCTGGAAGAAAAACATGACTAATCTCTGCTACACAGAGACTCTTCATTCTTGCTTCTTTTTGAATGACTATATAGCAAATTTTCACGTGCTTTTCCTGAACAGAGATACTGTGATCTTGAATTCATCTAAAAATAGAATTATAGCATTTTAGACTGGAAGGGACCCAGTGCTACATGCCCTGTGCATCAAACTGGATACTTACTGCCTTGAAGGGAATCTGTTTTATTTATTTGGCAGCTTAAATAAATTTTATTTTAATTCAATTCAGCAAATCTATTTTATATGTGTGATACGAGGATAATGGTAATACTGACCTCATACAATGGAGTAAGGATTAAAAGAGAAATTCCATGATACAGAATAAGTTTTCAACACTGTTATTTAGATGCACATCCTGCTTATAAGTGCTTTCTCAAATGTTGGGAAATATGCCCCCTTCTAACATTCCCTGTCTCCCCTATGTTGCCATATAGAATAAATGTGATCCATCAGACATTTGGGAATGATTCTCATGTTCTCTTTCTCACATGGAGTAGTCCCAGTTCTCTCCTTTTCTTCCAATGTGATCTGGCAAGGAATAGGCCATCCTGAATGGGAAATACCTGTCTTGTTTCAGTGTGGTTCATCCATTACAGATGACCATAATGCTGGTACACCTCATGTCTTGGACAGGAATGCACTGGTGTCCTCTAAAATTACATTGAACTTGCTCTCAAAATGCCTTCATCTTTTTTTTTATTTTTTAGAGCAATTTTAGAATCACAGCAAAGTTGAGCAGAAGGTAGAGATTTCCTGTATAACCTATGCCCTCATACGTGCAGAGCCTCCCACGTTATCAATATCCCCCCATCAAAGGAGCACCTTTGCTCCTTTGTATAACAAATGCTGCATTTGTTATAACTGATGAACCCACAACGATACATTGTCATCATCCAGAGCCCCTGGTTTACATTAGGGTTTGCTCTTGGTGTGTATTCTATAGGCTTGAACAAATGTATAATAACACGATCCACCATTATAGTATAGTATAATGTTATAGGGTGGTTTCATTGCTCTGAAAATCCTCTATGCTCTGCCTATTCACCTTTTCCTCCCCCAACCCCTAGAAATCACTGATGTTTTTACCGTCTTGATAGTTTTGCTTTTTCCAGAATGTCATATAGTTGGAATCATACAATATGTAGCCTCTTCAGATTGGCTTCTTTCACTTAGTATATGCATTTAAGCTTCCTCATGTCTTTTCATGGCTTGGTAGCTCACTTATTTTTAGAGTCGAATAATATTCCATTGCCTGGATGGACCACAGTTTATTTATCTATTTACCTACTGAAGGACATCTTGGTTGCTTCCAAGTTTTGGCACTTATGAGTAAAGCTGCTATCCATACCCGTGCGTAGGTTTTTGTGTGTTTTCAACTCCTTTGGGTAAATAACAAGGAGCATGATTGCTAGATCATATGGTAAAAGTATGTTTAGCTTTGTAAGAAACCACCAAGCTGTCTTCCAAAGTGGTCATACCATTTACATTCTCACCAGCAATGAATGAGAATTCTTACTGCTCCACATCCACCAGCATTGTGTATTGTTAGTGTTCTAGAGTTTGTCCATTTTAATAGCTGTGTAGTGGTATCTTATTGTTGTTTTAATTTTTATTTCCCTGATGACATATGATGTGAAACATCTTTTCATATGTTTATTTGCCATCTGTATATCTTCTTTGTTCAGCTGTCTGTTAAGATCTTTAGCCCCGTTTTTAATTGGGTTGTTTGTGTTCTTACTGTTGAATTTTAAGAGTTCTTTGCATATTTTGGATAACAGTCCTTTATCTGATATGTCTTTTACAAATATCCTTTCCTAGTCTGTGGCTTGTCTTTTCATTCTCCTGACAGTGTTTTTCACAGAGCAGAAATGTTATTTTTAATGAAGTCCAGCTTATCAATTATTTCTTTTATGGATCATGCCTTTGGTGTTGCATTTAAAGAGTTATTGCCAAACCCAAGGTCATCTAGACTTTTTCTTATATTATTTTCGAGTAGCTTATCATGCCATTCTATTGTATTGCATTTTACACTTAGGTCTATGATGTGTTACGTGTTAATTTTTGTGAAGAGTATAAGGTATCCCATCTATGCCTAGATGCATTTTTTTTCACTTGAATATGCAGTTGTTTCAGCACCATCTGTTGAGAAGAGTGTCTTTGCTCTATTGAATCACCTTTGCTCCTTCGTCAAAGATCAATTGATTATATGTATGTAGGTCTATTTCTGGGCCAATTTGTCCCTTTGATCTTTTTATCTATTCTTTTTACTAATGATACACTATTTTTGATATTGTAACTTTATAGAAAGTCTTGAATTTGAAAACTGTCACTCTTCCAACTTTGTTTTCTTCTCCAATATTGTGTTAGCTTTCCTGGGTATTTTGCCTCTTAATATAAACTTTAGAATTAGTGGAGTGCTTATCTCTAATTTAGAATTAGGAGTCTACCTCTCCTTCTCCCTTTTCCCTTCCCCTACCACTCCTGTTCTCTCTTTCAAATAAATAAATGAAAATCTTAAAGAAAAAAACCTTTAGAATTAATTTGTCAATATCCACAAAATAACTTTCTGGGATTTTGATTGTGATTGCATCGAATCAATAGATCAAGTTGGGAAGAACTGACATCCTGACAATATTGAATCTTCCTACCCACGAATATAGAATATTTGTCCATTTATTTAGAATATTACTCTTTTTACTTCTTTAATTTCATTTATCAGAGTTTTATAATTTTCCTTATATATATCTTGTACATATTTTGTTAGATTTATAACTAAGTACTTCATTTTTTGGAGTACTAATGGAAATGGTATTGTGTTTTTAATTTCAAATTCCACTTGTTAATTGCTGGTATACAGGAAAGCTATTGACTTTTGTGTATTAACTTTGTATCTTACCGCTGTACTGTAACTGGTTATTAGTTCTAGAAGTTTTTTTGTTGATTCTTTCAGATTTTCTACATCGGTGATCATGTTACCTGTGAACAAAGACAGTTTTATTTATTTCTTCCCAATCTGTAAATCTTTTATTTCCTTTTGTCTTACTTACTGCATTAGCTAGGATTTCCAGTAGGATCTTGAGACTCCCTTGGTCTTCTAGACTCTAGAAGACCCATTCTTTGAATTAACGGTGGTTAACTCTCATCCTGTCAGTGAGGTCCATCATTAAGCCTTGCCAGATAGTCCTGGACTCTTGATGCCCTCATTTTTTATGTTAACTATTCCTCCCATCTTTGAGTCATTTCTAAATGCTTAAAGTATATGTTTTGTGTCTACATCCAAATCATTTAAAACATTCTTGAAAGAATCAGAAAGATCAAGTACAGTATTCTGAAATTTGCTAATAGAGAGTGATTATCAGATATGGTTTTGCAATGGACCTATCAAACTTATTTGCCATCCTTCCAGCATTTTCCACTAAGATCCATACAGAGAATGGGAGAGTACTTCTGAAACATCTTGCAGAAATCCAGATATACTAGTTCTATGTCATTTTGCCCTGATGCCTCTGGGTAGAGTTCATACCCACTTCTTTGGTCTCTTATGGAATGAGTCTGAATACTCTTGCATTTACAACATTGTATTGTAATTTTCCATTTGTTTGTTATCTTTTATCTTTGTATTATGAACTTCAGGGCAGGTATTACATTTTATTTACATGTGTATATCTAGTACCTGGCAACCATAAACGTATCAGGTATACCAGGAATTCTACACATGAATATTTGGGATTCTAAACACCCTTTAAATGTGTTGAATTCCACTTACATAGTAGTCTAGTTGTCCCTTCCTTCAAAAAAGAAATGAAATTAATTTGGCAAGACTTATTTTTTTAAAGATTTTATTTATTTATTCATAGAGACAGAGGCAGAGACACAGATAGAAGGAGAAGCAGGATCAATGCAGGGAGCCCGACGTGGGACTCAATCCCGGGGCTCCAGGATCAGGCCCTTGGCTGAAGGCTGCGCTAAAAAGCTGAGCCACCCGGGCTGCCCTGGCAAGACTTATTATTAATTAATGGATACTGAGTCATGCAAAAACATTTGCTTTACTGAAAAACTGTTTTTAAAAATAGAACTATAAAAGTATAATGTTCTGTCATATGTTTGTACCATAATTAATTTAACTAATCTGTATTGTTCAACATTTAGGTTGCTTTAAATTTGTCATGGTTTTAAATATAACTGTGATTTACATCCTTTATATAAATCCTTGACTGAATCTCTGATTGTTTCTTTAGAATGCACTGCTAAAAGATAATTTGTTGTGTTAATGAGAATTAATGCTTTAAGGACAGAAAGATTGCACCAATTTACATTCTCATCAGCAGAGAATGAGAATGCTCATTAAAATGTACCTTTATTAACTGGCTTATTTTTAATCACTAGTGTGACATTTTGCTGATTTAAAAATAAACTATTTTATTTTATTATTTTAATCAGTACTTTTAATCAGCACTTTATGTTTCTATTGAGGTTGGAGATTAGCCAAATATATTCTCTATGAATTGTCTGTTTATGTCTTTTGGCCATTTTCTAATTGAAGTTTTAGTGTTTTTAAATTTTATACATATTTACAGATATAAATTGATGTGCATAGGGGAAGCTGGAATATTTAGAATGTGATTAAGATGGCATTTCATACTGTGGAAAATAATAGACCATACAATAAATGGTGTTGTGAAAGATGGTTCATTTAGAAAAAAAGTTAGATCTCTACCTTATACTATGCACAAAAATAACTCCCCAGCTAGAATAAAGAGCTAACCACCAAAACAAAACTACAAAATTAGACAAGAGAATATTTTTCACATTTAAAATAGAGAGGGATATTTTTTTAAGACACAAGATTAATTCTCTGAATTCACTAAAGCAAAAGACCATGTATCTACATGAAACTACAGGCCTTCTGTATGGCAAAGACACATAGGCAAGCATACGAAATTAGTGAGAAACTGAGAGAAAATATTTGCAACGTTGGAAAATGGACAAATTCTTAGGTTCCAGATTATATAATGTCTTACCCATTCATAAGAAAAAGATAGGCAACCTAGTAGAAATTGAAGTGGCTAACATATATAAAAAGATGGTCAACCATATAATAGCCTAGATTAGGGAACCCCAGCTCTACTGCCTTTCCATTGCCTTCATGAAAAGTTCAAATTTCATTTTCTTTCCTTCATTTGACTCCGTTTTTCCTTCTGGCCTCATCTTGGCTCCTCTATCCCCACTCCTAAACTTCACATTTCAGTCATGAAGACCTCTTCAGGACTGCCAGCACCAACTTTGCCGTTTTCTGATATACCTGCCCTGGCCTGTCTGGCATGCCACCTTGTTCACCTGCTAAACACTTACTCATACCTCAAGACAATTATCTCATCTACAGAAGCTTTTCAGCCCCTCCACCAACACTCTTAGTAAAAGTTCTTGGCGGAGTCTTCATCATCTTTATACCTCTAATGCCTAGTAATATGTATATATATATGTATATATATATACACACATATGTGCAGAGAATGTACAGCCAATGTTTATTAAATTGAATCTAGCAATATCCCCTCTAATGCCTAGTAATATATATATATGTATATATATACACACACACGTTCTGATGCAGAGAATGTACAGCCAATGTTTATTAAATTGAATCTAGCAATATCCCCTCTTCTTAAGTCAATGAAATGTACAGAATTTATCCTGTTAACTAAATAGAATTAGAGTTAGATTAAAACTCATTTTCTCTTGAATCCTAGACTTCTTAACTTTCTGATTAACCTTATTTAACTTAAATTATTTTATTTTAAAATTTAAATTTTCAATACAAAACTTCCTATTTATAAAAAAAAGCATAGAAAGTACAAATTTTACAAAGCATAATTAAATGACTTCTCATTCAGATATCTAGGAGGAGAACCAGAAGAGTACATATCTTCTAGGAAAGGACAGTTTTAGAACATAGGCAGTAGGCAGCTACATCAATTGCACCCAAATTTAATACAAGTGAGGATAAAAATGGTGCATTTATTTTGGCAATAAAAGGGTACCTGGTGACTTTTCCTGAGGTAGTTTCAGTGGAATGATGGAGGACAATGCAGTAGGATAGAGATAATGAGGGAGAAAGAAGTAGAAACGGTAAAATGGGGACTATTCTTTAGAGCCATGTGCCTTGTTTTGTGATTCTCAAACCACTGGAACCAAGACCTGGGTCTGCTGTTTGGGGATTTGCAAAGCTCACTTGTGGAAATTTAAGTAAAGACAGAAACATTTCTGGTTTTGTTCATACTAATTGAATGCTACCTACCTAGCATAGTACCTGGCACATAGTATGTGCTCAAAAAATATTTGTTGAGTGCTGAAATCTCACAGTAGAGAGGAGGAAGAGGAAACTGAGGTTCCAGAGGTTAGTAGCTCAACGTTACTGTATTGGCATAATTTGAGGGATATTCTGGGTCAAAATGATTCCCCAGTGGCCGGATCTGGGCTTTCTTCAACATTTTTCTTGTGTCAGACCTTGTCTACTGTCCTGGCCATGGAGAGAGGAAGGAGAGTGAATGACCCATGGATGGGCACATGGTCCAATTTTCTTCCTCTGATCTTCTTACTTCCCCCAAGCTAGAGAAGATCCTCTTTTCTTCCTAGGGCTAGAGTCATTCATAGCTGAGTCCAGAACTGCCAGAGGCCATGTTCTCTGGTGCAGAAATCAAGTCTACTGATAGTAGAAGACGCCAAAGCCAAAATGCGGAATAAGTAGAGGGCAGGTCCTAAAGAGTTTGAGGTCTTATTAGAACTGTCGCTCCTGAGACCAGCCCACTCACGGTTAGACTACCTGAGTTACTAAGTGCTCCTTCCACTTATTCCATTTTCCTTGAGCTCATTTGAGTTGGGTTTCTGGCACTGACATGTGAAAAAGCTGAGGAGAGACAGGGCTGTGGCTAGAAGCCCAGTCTTTTCCACCACAGTCCACATTTGCCTCTCATACCCAATGCTAGTGGCAGACCAAGATCGCTGCTTGTTTCCAAAAGGACAGGTGGAAGAAACAGAGCCTGTTTTTGTAAATAAAATTTTATTGGAACACAATATTGTACATTCATTTACATTTTGTCTATGGCTACTTTTGCACTATGATGAGAGAGCTGAGCGGTCGTGACGGGGGACCATATGGTAAAAGCTTAAACTATTTACAATTTGGCCCTTTATGGAAAGTTTGCTGACTCCTGATTTAGAAGATAATGATGGAGGGAGTGGTAGTGGAGACTGTTGATGCCTCACCCAGATCCTTTTTTCCTGCCCTTATACTCATATTCCAGCTGCAACTGTTAGCTGATAACTTACAGATGCCTTCTTCTCTAGATTGCCTGGCAATCTCCATGCCCCTTTGCCTACAGCAGACCTTGGCCAATAACATACAAGGGTGTGATTGGTGTGCTGGAGCTTCCCTGTGGGATCAGGCTAAAGCTGGTCTCCTGCTGAGATCACATTCCTGCTGGCCACCCTACTCCGTCTGCCTAGAGCTTTTCTTCAATATATCACTTCAACAGGAATTCCTGTGTCATCCACTGCTTCTAAGAACCCCATCAAAGGCAGGGGGTAAATAATCTTTTGCAGGTAAACAATCTTTTGCAGGTATAGCCTAGTCTTGGAAAAACACTTCATGGAGACTGGTTATGAGCTTTGTAATATTCGTGGGATAGGTGAGCTCGGCCAAGGAAATTACCCCACACATCTAGTCTAATACACTCTTTGTTTTGCACTTGTAATACTCCATGTGTTAAAGCTCCTTCTTGATCCAACGTACTTCAAAATTAAATATTAAAAAAAATTACCCTTCTAGTATTGGAAGCAGAATAGGTATAAAGAGAAGAAGGTGTAGGGTTAGGGCTGTATCAATGGCTTCTAGGAAAAGCCTTGATATTTTTATTGAAGTCATTGATCAGCTAGAAAGTTGGACCTCTCAGATTTTATCTTTCCTCCTTACCTTTGACCTCTCCCATCACAAACTGCAAGACTTTGAACTTCTTAATGCTCTGATATTCAGATCCTGCGAATGGTGGATTTTGCCAATTCTGGGAGAGCTCATTGCTGAGCGAAGAAATGTATGAGTAAAGCTAAATTTATCAACTGTTTATTCAGAGCTCAGTGTTCTTCACTTTTGTATTCACTGAGGCTGGCTCAGAGTAGTTGCTTAATGCTTGCCAATGAGTCAGCCTGTGTCCTGCTGCTGGGCAGGGAAATGCCAGACTATGTGAGCCTCTTGTGTTTGTAGCCTCTGGGAAGAGGGAAGAGATCAGACCAGCTCATTTCCTCATAGACACAGGTGTTCCTCAGCTCTGAACTTGGCCGCTGGCTTGTGTGTGAATTCCACGATCAGGAGTGGCCAGGGCCTCAGGGTGGGGCAAGGGTGTGGCTGGGCAGAGTTCAGGAATGCATTGTTCCAGAAAATTAGTCCTAACAGTTTTTCTGCCTCCCTTTCCCTGGCTGGCTTCAGTTTCAGTAATAGAAAACCTGTCCATTTGGGGTTTGCTTTAGCTGCTACTGCAGTGGCCAAAGGACTCTTGTATTTGGGAGGGCTATTGCCAAGGGCGTGCTAGATGCAAAGCATAGACTCAAACCCAATTATCACCAAGTGGTTAAAGGAGCAATGTCTTGTGTGGGTCATGCCCCTAAATGAACCCAGGTTATTACTTCCTATGATAAAAAAATTAAAACAGACCCCAGTTTTTTGTGCTTAGACTTTTGCCTCTGCTCCTTCTACCCCATCTCCACCCCTTCTCTGTTGGGCTTTTCTTCTTTTCTATCTCCTGCTCCCATGAACCTTAACTGGCATTAGATAGCCAACAGACAACCATCCAGGCTTACAAAGAGCTCTCCAAAGAATCCTATCAGCTGCCAAAATGAAATTGCCCTAGAAATTGCACCTGAGTAAGAGGCATGGAAATCACTCCATCTCAATCTTTCCAACAGCAAGCTTTGCAGCAGTTATAAAGAAAACTGTAACCTGGGACAATATTAAAGTCATGTACCCCTTTCTTCTTGTCTTATGACAATTCCAATTCTACTTCAGCTAAGAGTGTTACCTAATTTTGAGGTGCTCCCTGAGGCGCATCAGCTGAATAAAGAATTCAGCCTCTATTTGGATCATTTAAGTATTTTTTTCCTGGCAGTTGGATGCCATGACTTAGAGCCTAGATGAGCCCTGAAGCCTGCAGAGGTTTCAAATATGGAGAGAATGTGTTGAGTGACCCTTGTTTCCTCCCTTCTTGGTGACATCTGTTGGGTCCCCCTTTGATCTTGGGTTCCAGTTTTTCCTTGTTACGTGAAAGTTTCATTCTTGGGTTTCTTTGAAAGTTTAACCTATTATTGTCTGATAAATCACTGCTTCTATTTACCTTTGTCTTTTGGGATTCTCTGGGCAAGTAGAGAATTAGCTGATAGTCCTAAAGTAGGACACGGCCCTTCTCCCATCTAGGATCTCTTTTATTATGGAAAACATAATCTCCCCAACCTTTCTCCCTGCCCCCATACACCCCCAGTGGGCATATGTTCTGCCACTATGATCCTAACTGTTAAGTTCCTCTCTAAGTGATGGGACTTCAGGAAAGACTATATTGAACTCCAAGGGGAGGATCTTGGGACAAGTAAAAACTTGTATATTTGCATGGTGCCTTAGAACAAAAGAAAAGTAGCTAACTCAAAAGGGCTGGTTTCCTTTAACATGTAAGAAGCCACTGAGAAAAGGAGCAATTCAGATAGACTTCTAACTATGGAGGCTCTTTTAAACAACTTCGGCCTTCTTCCTACAAAAAGACTAAGTCCCCTTTGCCTAGCTGTTTCTGCCTCTTATAACCCCAATTCTCTCTGGACTCCCTTCTTCCTGATCTCTGGCCTCCCTTCCTTCTCCTGCCCTTCCTCAGCTCCTTCTCACCTTTATTTTTTCATTTTTTTAAAGATCTTTTTTATTTATTCATGAGACACACACACACACACACAGAGAGAGAGAGAGAGAGAGAGAGAGAGGCAGAGACACAGGCAGAGGGAGAAACAGCCTCCATGTAGGGAGCCTGACATGGGACTCGATCCCAGATCTCCAGGATCAGGCCCTGAGCTGAAGGCGGCGCTGAACTGCTGTGCCACTCGGGCTGCCCTCCTTCTCACCTTTAGACCTAGATTTTCACCTGCTCCCTTCCAAGTAGGTCCTGAGTGAAATCCAACACCCTCAATCACAACGTTGTTTGGGGATGACTTCCACACCATTGTCAATGATTTCCCAATGATTTCCCTTCTCTCTTGAAAGAAGAGAAATGTATTGAGCAATTCGGGAAAATTTGGGGGGCTTTATGCTCCTGAGCTCCCTGACCTATATCAGTTAGCACACTTTTTAGTGGGACCAAAAGGTGACAGGACCTGGGTTGACAAGGCTAAATGGCCACCATAAATGAGGATATAGCAAACCCTTGTAGAAATAACACACCTCCTCCAGATTCGCTTAAGTCCTAGAGAAAGGAGAACCTTTTAAAGGTGATTCCAAAAAATAAAACAAATAAATAGGGATCCCTGGGTGGCGCAGCGGTTTAGCGCCTGCCTTTGGCCCAGGGCGCGATCCTGGAGACCGGGGATCGAGTCCCACGTCGGGCTCCCGGTGCATGGAGCCTGCTTCTCCCTCAGCCTGTGTCTCTGCCTCTCTCTCTCTCTGTGTGTGTGTGACTATCATAAATAAAAAATAAAATAAAAATAATAATAAAACAAATAAATAAAGGTGATTCCCAAAGGCTTTTCCCCTCCCTCTCCTTGACTGAGGAATAATCTAGTCCTGTCAACAAGGGTATGATGAGTCTGTCTCTAACCTTAGGGACTGATTAAGACCACTCCTCGCCTGTGATCACCACCTTTTTATTAATGGTCCTAAGCCTGAAATATCAGATGCTGTTCCAAAGCCTAAAATAGGCTGACAGACCACACCTATCCATGAGTTACAACACTTAGGCTAGCATTTTGCAGCACCACACACTCATACCATGAATTTATGACAGTATAGTTTAACATTGAGGTAACAAAGGGCCTTCCACAAATACAGCAGTTTCCAGTCTTCTTGGGATCCTTAACTTGTCAACATGCTTTTTTCCTTGGCCTTTCCATCCTCCCTTGGCCCCCAACCTATTGAGTGAGAGAGATCTTTTGCTTCAATGAGAAGCCAGTATTTTTAAAATTTTTTTATTAAAAAAAAATTTTATTGGAGTTCAATTTGCCAACATATAGTATACCACCCAGTGCTCATCCCGTCAAGTGCCCCCCTCAGTGCCCATCACCCAGTCACCTCAACCCCCCACCCACCTCCCCTTCCACTACCCCTTGTTCATTTCCCAGAGTTAGGTGTCTCTCATGTTCTGTCACCCTCACTGATATTTTCACTCATTTTCTCTCCTTTCCCTTTATTCCCTTTCACTAATTTCTATATTCCCCAAATGAATGAGACCATATAATGTTTGTCCTTTTCCAATTGACTTATTGCACTCAGCATAATACCCTCCAGGTCCATCCATGTCGAAGCAAATGGTGGGTATTCGTCGTGTCTAATGGCTGAGTAATATTCCATTGTATACATAGACCTCATCTTCTTTATCCATTCATCTTCGATGGACACCGAGGCTCCTTCCACAGTTTGGCTATTGTGGACATTGCTGCTAGAAACATCGGGGTGCAGGTGTCCCGGCGTTTCACTGCATCTGTATCTTTGGGGTAAATCCCCAGCAGTGCAATTGCTGGGTCGTAGGGCAGGTCTATTTTTAACTCTTTGTGGAACCTCCACACAGTTTTCCAGAGTGGCTGCACCAGTTCACATTCCCAGCAACAGTGCAAGAAGGTTCCCCTTTCTCCACATCCTCTCCAACATTTGTTGTTTCCTGTCTTGTTAATTTTCACCATTCTCAGTTGTGTGAGGTGGTATCTCATTGTGGTTTTGATTTCTATTTCCTTGATGGCAAGTGATGCGGAGCATTTTTCCATGTGCTTGTTGGCCATGTCTATGTCTTCCTCTGTGAGATTTCTGTTCATGTCTTTTGCCCATTTCATGATTGGATTGTTTGTTTCTTTGCTGTTGAGTTTGATACGTTCTTTATAGATCTTGGATACTAGCCCTTTATCTGATAGGTCACTTGCAAATATCTTCTCCCATTCTGTAGGTTGTCTTTTAGTTTTGTTGACTGTTTCTTTTGCTGTGCAGAAGCTTTTTATCTTGATTAAGTCCCAATAGTTCATTTTCGCTTTTGTTTCTCTTGCCTTCATGGATGTATCTTGCAAGAAGTTACTGTGGCCAAGTTCAAAAAGGGTGTTGCCTGTGTTCTCCTCTAGGATTTTGATGGATTCTTGTCTCACATTTAGATCTTTCATCCATTTTGAGTTTATCTTTGTGTATGGTGTAAGAGAAAGGTCCAGTTTCATTCTTCTGCACATGGCTGTCCAATTTTCCCAGCACCATTTATTGAAGAGACTGGTTTTTTTCCAGTGGATAGTCTTTCCTGCTTTGTCGAATATTAATTGACCATAAAGTTGAGGGTCCACTTCTGGATTCTCTATTCTGTTCCATTGATCTATGTGTCTGTTTTTGTGCCAGTACCACACACTGAAAAGCCAGTATTAAGGGCTCACTGGAAGGGCATTCTCTTGATTTCCTTGGCTGAGATGACCCGGTATGCTCTCACATGTGGCTTTCCTTATTTACTTTACACTCTTATTTCCCCAACTCTCTTCTTCCTTAGAATTACCTCATTTTTATGATTTACTTTTCTTAGTGTCTGATGTCCTCTGGGCTTCATATCTACAAATGTGGGAGAAAGAAAGACTCTAGTGCCTTATGAGATCCCTAGTGCCTCTTCCTAAATCCCCCCAGTATCTTTTAAAGCCCAAAGCACCAGAGGGACTGCAACCCACTGTTGCAGATTTACTCATTCCTTGTACCTGTCCCTGCAGCACTCCTGTCCTCTGCTTTATAAAAGACTTGAGGGCTATAAATCTTATAGTGCAACCTGGCTTTATACCTCCAAGTTCAACACACTACAGAGTAAGGGATCTCAATTCAATCTCCCTTAACTGGAGACTTAAAACTGAGAGTTTCCTGAAACTCATCTGAAGCAGATTATGAGACAAAGGAGAGAAATTTCCCAAGAAACTTGGTATAAGCAGATAGATGACCCTGGATAGTGGAAAACTTCTGCCCAAGATGACAAAACAATCCTGTGCCAATTTTATCATCTCCCTTTTCATGCTAGCCTTGTTTCTCAGTCTTTATTTCTGACTTCTGAATATGTAGAATAATCTTCAATTGTTATCCCTGCTCTGCTATTGCTCCTTCTATTTTTTCCTTTTCTTTATCCCTTTCTTCCCTCTTCCTCCCTCCCTCAATATCCCCAATTTTTGCCACTTTCTGGCTCAGCCTTATACTTTTGAACCTAATGTCACCTGTGATTATTGATTTTTCTCATTTTTCCCATCAATTCCATTGCTATTTTAGAAGTACCTAGTTCCTACACAGAGGAAAATTTGTCTGTCATTACTATTGGCATTTGGAACAAGGTACCACCCAAACTGGGTCTCCAGCAAATCTCCAAAGTTAGCACACCCTACCTAGGATACTCCCTGGAGAGGAGGAACCTGTTTTTCTTGAAAGGAAACATTTGTTCCTAATCCTCAGTTCATGGGCCCTAAGCTAACAAAATCTGCCAGGCCCAATTTAAGGGAGTGAATGTCATTGGGCCAGCTTTACCCAGGAAAGAGCTCCAAGGGATTCATGCTTGTATGTGTGTGTGTCCACTGCTTATTGGTTTTTGCCAACAAGCAATTGGACAGAACCATGTTCTCTCATCTATCTGAGGTTATCACCACTTTAGGTCAGCAGTCAAACTCTTGCTCCCAAACCAGAAGAATAATCCATGATTGAGGACAAGCATCCCTCTTTGCAACACATCCATTTCCAGCTAATAACAAAAAGGAACTGTGTGAAGAAGCTTAAAGACTCAGAAACAATCTAGACCACCACCTGGGTCAGGTCTTATGCTAAAGTTATCACTGAAGGAGCAATCCTGTGGGCTTCTGAAGATTTTGATGCAATGCCAGAGTTTTTCATGCTGTCATTTGTGAACTAACCCATGCCACCAACAATGTCACCAAAATATTAAAACCCTTGCTCAAGAAATACTGGAATTCCGGAGGTTGTTGTCCATCATTGGCATTTGACATCATCTTGGCATCTAAGGGATGTATTTGTACAGTTGTCAATGATGATTTTTGCACACACATACCTCCAAAACTTTCTAATGTCTTTTTATTGAATAAACACATCTGTGAAGCCAATCAAAACGTTTGTCAAGTGAGCAAGGTAATCCCATCTTCTAGAACCTATGGATCATGGTCTGGTGACTGGAGAAGGGACCTTTTTCTTTGGGTATTCACAATAGAGATACAATACTTGCAATGCACTTTTCCCCAGGAGCTAGTGATCATTTTCTTTTTTTTCTGAAAAGAGTATCCCCCCTTAAGTGCATCTAATTACATCTAATCAAGACCAGCAGCACTGTCCTGTTCAAACAGATGATCCAAACTATGATCAAAGACAGAAGACCAAAGAACAAACTGTCCTCCCACCCACTATGAAAAGCTTCTTGACTCCATTCTTGAACCTTATGCATGTCTGTAATTTCATTTTCTCTCCCAAGAGACTTGCCTGGAAATGAAAGTTATTTATCTTGGCCAAGAGGAGGAACTATAAAAGAATTAGAGCAGACCCCAGTTTTCCTTGCTTAGACCTTTGCCTCTTTTCCTTATTCCTCTCTTTTCCATTATTTCTCCCACTCCCCCTGAAATCTGACTGACATTAGTCAGCTTATAGACAACTGTTAAGGGTTACAAAGACAACTCTGGAAAGAACTGTTCCATCAGCTGCCAAAATAAGATGCACCAGCAATTTCAAGATAGAGGCATGAAAAACAACCTATACCAACCATTCCAACCATAAGCTTTGCATCAATTACAGATAAAGAAAATTGGAACCAGGGACAAAACCAAAGTCCTCTACTCCTCTCTTCTCCAATCTTGCTTTAGCTCAGGGAGTTATCTAAATTTGAGGTGCTCTTTAATGTGTATAGTCTGAATAAAATCTGTAACCTCTATTGGGTCACCTTAGCTATTTTTTTCCTTGACTTTAAAATCTTTTCCCAAACACATACCATCATTAAAGTGTATAAAGACATTTGAGTTGTCTGTGCTAGGCCCAGTCACTTCATCTAACCCCTTCCCTATTTACATGTTTTGAAATACTTAGGTGTTTAAAAATTTTTGTTTGAACTTGGAGAAGAGAGAGAGAGAGAGAATATCATGGAGGTGAAGAGTGTAGGGGTGGTATAACATCTGTTCCTGATTTGATCTAGAGCTGATTATCTTCCATGTGCCCCTCCAGATTCACTCTCCATCCTCTCTATACTGCTCTGTTCTTTAGGAGACTGACATCTATGGGGTGCATTAACAGGCTCCCCACCCTTGGCTTTGTGTTGGGTTCAGCCAATGGGAGGTACCAGAAGGATATCAAAAGGTGGACATAGGGCAGCCTCGGTGGCGCAGCGGTTTAGCGCCGCCTGCAGCCTGGGACGTGATCCTGGAGACCCGGGATCAAGTCCCACGTTGGGTTCCCTGCATGGAGCCTGCTTCTCCCTCTGCCTGTGTCTCTGCCTCTCTCTCTCTCTCTGTGTGTATCTATGAATAAATAAATTTTTTTTAAAAGGTGGACATAGTGAAGTCAAGGTACATATTCTCTGGGTCCTTTCCTGCCTGATCACCATGGGTTGACTGAATCCTTGATCCAAAGTTCCACCCAAGGCTTCTGTTAGTTGTACTTTCCCTTATTCCTATAACTTTTTTTTTCTTGTCTCTTCAGGCATAAGGGATAACAGCTCCCTTCTGTTGCTAACCTCAGAGAATTGCACCATGCCCTGACCATTTCGGAAAACTCTGCCTATACCTTTGTGAAATAGCCCTTTATGAATTGTTCTCAATTAACTATTTTTACTACCCATTTGTTTCCTGTTAGAATTCTAACTGATTCAGGCCCCTTGACCTGGATTTGAGCCTCTGTGATTAGGAGAGGGAGATATTGGCACAACCATATATATTTAGATTAAATAATATTCTGGAAACAAGCAGAGTTTCTTTGAGACTCAGGTGGCAAATTGTTTCCCATTATTTACTAGATGGTCAATTCTATTTGGACAAAGATGATGTCAGTCTTGTTCACTGCTCAATCATCTATTATAACAACTACCATTATTGAGCGCTTACTATATGCCACATACGTGCTGTTCTTAGAAAATGACACACACACATTCATTCATTTAATCCTCACCAAAGTTCTGTAAGGTGACCATTGTTTTTTTTGTCTCCACTTTTTACAGTTGGAAAAATAGACACGTCACCTAAGTCATTCTCCTGAGGCCAGATGGCTAGTAAAATAAGGGAACCAGGATTTGAATCCAGGCTATCTGACTCCAGAGTCCATGTTCTTAAACACTCCACTGTTCTGCCTTCCTAGTGCTTAGCATAGTGCTTAACGCATAGTAGGTATTCCATAAATATTTGAAAAAAGAAATAAATAAAAGGATAAGTAAATGAAGAGTTGGAAAGGGGACCACTCACTCCCATTCATTCTGCCATTGCGTGGAAACCAACTGTGCTTGGGAGTACTGAGGGTGGGAAGCTTTGCAATCAACAGAGCTGGCATCCTTGGCATGAATATAGGCATTCTCTTGGTGGGTCGTAGCAGCAGAGATGCTTCCCCACAAAGCTAGTGGACAGTGGACATGAATAAGAGGGAGCTGCAGTGGAGAAGAAGAATGGAATGGTTGCCCTATGGAGACTGCAGCAGACTGTGTCATGGGTTCTTGGGAGCTGCCTTTTCAGGGATCTCAGAAATAATGGGGGGAAAGATGCAGGAAGATATTTAATAATTAAAATTTAAAGAATTCAAACTTTTAAGAATTTAACCTTTTAAAGAATTTAAAATATTTAATAATAAAATAAGTAACCTTCAGAAAATAGTCTAGCATGGTATCAGTAATATTATGTGTTTCCTAAACAAGATGCCACCTTATATAGTAATCACAGCCTTATGGGTCAAGGACACCCAAGTAACAGATGGGATGAGATGGGGTCTGATTGAGCAACTCAGTGTAACAGAGAACACAAAAGGGGGGTGCAGAGACCCACGTTCTATCCCTAGTTATGCACCAAAACAGCAGTGTGACTCCAAGCAAGTCACTGACCAGCTCTGAATTTTAGATTCTTTATCTGTGAAATAAGAGGGTTGGACAAAGTGCTCACTGAAGTCCTATGAGCTCTAACTCTGACATCCTTTGATAAATGCTGCTGAGTGAGTAAATGAAATCCTTATTAAATAATCAAATTTGGAAGGAAGTTCTTAAACTTGCTGAGTGCTATTATCAACCTATGAAAGTAGGGCCAGAGAAGGGAAAATAAAGGCAACAGACAGTATCAAGGAGTCCCAGGGATCATTTACACAGGAGACAGGGAAAGATGACCTTCATTAGTGAAAAGGGTGGAGCAAACCACTCTGTCTCCTTGGCGACCTCACCCCTGCCCTCTGGGTCCTGGTAAGAGGTAGCAATTCTCTGTCCAGTGGCTGAGACCCCTGGCCTTCTTTTCTGCAGAAGGGACATGCTCAACACTCCTCGTTCCTGGAGTCACCCACAAGATGCAGGGAACCACTGGTACTCTCCAACCTAACATGTGGTTTACCCTGTGTCCCGTTTATGAGCCACCTTGAAAGCCACTCCCTTCCCTTCTCTGGCCCTCCCAATCCTCTAAGGCCGGTACTGAGTCCCATGTGCTTCTTATGGACTATACTGTCCTTGCCCACTCATAGAAATATCCTCACAGAATTTCTCTAGTGTTTACTTTCTGAACATCTCCCGTGGGAACTTAAAAACTTATTACTCCATTGAAACGCCTCACATCAGGGTTACCAGTCACATGTGGCCCAAACCAGTGGCCCCACCCTCTTTTGTCTTTTCTCTTTTCCAGCTTTATTGAGATATAATTGCCCTTTAACGCTGTGTAAGTTTAAGATAGACGTCATGATGATTTGATACACATATGTATTGAAAAATGATCACCATAATAAGGTTATTTAAAATCTTCATCACATAATTACCTCGTTTTGTGATGAGAAAGTTTAAGATCTATTCTCTTCACATCTTTCAAGTCTATGATACAATTATTGTTAATTATAGTCACCATGTTGTGCATTAGATCACCAGAAATTATTCACCTCGTAGCTAGGAGTTTGTACTTTTCAGCCATCTCTCTATTTTCCCCACTCCCTAGTCCAGTGCAACCATCATTCTACTCTCTATTTCTATGAGTTCGGCTTTTTTAGATTCTGGGTATGAGTCAGAACATACAATATTTGTCTTTCTCTGTCAGCTTTATTTCACTTAGCATAATGACCTTAAGGTTCATCCATATTTTTGTAAAAGGCAAGATTTTCTTCTTTTTATGGCTTATAATATTTCATTGTGTATATACCACATCTTTATCCATTCATCCATCGATAGACACTTAGGTTGTTTCCATGTATTGGCAAGTGTGAAAATACTGCAATGAACATGGGGATTCCGATATCTATTTGAGATCGAGATTTCATTTCCTTCAGATATATACTGAGAATTTATTCATCTTATAACCGGAAGCTTGTACTTATTGAACAACATCTCTCCTTTCCCCCTACTCCTGGTCCCTGGTAAACAGTATTCTATTTGTTTCTGTAAATTCAGGTTTTTTTTAGATTCCATACATAAGTGAGATCATACAGCGTTTGTCTTTCTCTGACTTATTTCACTTAGCATAAAGCTCTCAAGTTTCATCCATGTTGGTGCAAATGGCAGGGTTTCCCTCCTCTTAATGGCCAAATAGTATTCCATTGTATATATGGAATGTATGTATATAAAATCACATTTTCTTTATCCATTCATCCTTCAATGGACACTTAGATTGTTTCCATGTCATGGTTAATGTGAATAATTCTGCAATAAACACGGGAGTGCAGATATTTCTTTGAGATAGTCATTTCATTTCCTTTGGATATATACAACCAGAATTGCTACCATATGGTAGTTCTATTTTTAATTTTTGTGAGGAACCCCTATAGTGGAGGTTTTCCATACTAGCTATACCAATTTACATTCCCACCAACAGTGCATGAGGGTTTCCTTTTCTCCATATCTTTGCCAGCATTTGTGATTTCTTGAGACTAGCTCTACCAACAGGCCTGAGGTGGTATCTCATGGTTTGGATTTGCATTTCCTTGATGGTTATTGATGTTAGAGCAGTGAGAACAGGCCTAATGCTGAGGTTGGCCAGGAAGCTGGGTTTGTGGGAGACAGCCTGGAGTCTAGGTCTGTCTATGTGAACTGGCTCGGTGCTGGGAAAGGCAGGGAGGCCTGAAGCCTCAGCAGCTGCCTGGCACTGAGGTGGGCCAAGGGCCCAGGTTCACAGGATTCCCCCTGGAACCTGGGTTTGCAGGAGCTGGGCAGGAGCCTGGGGCCCCAGGAGCCACACAAGGCCACAGAACCATGTGGGGCCACAGAGTCTGCCTGGTGTTGGTGTGGGCCTGTTGCTTGGGTCCATAAAGAAGTTGGGCACTCACTTCACTTTTTTCCCCACAGGAAAGGTGTCTGTCTTCATGCTGGGCTGCCTGTGCTTGAAAGAAAGATAATGAGAGTAATGCAAACCTGTCTTTCCTACTATCTTCAATGTGTTTTCTTATTTCTATGCTTGATCCAGTTGTTGTAATCACTGACGGAGACTCCTTTGCCCTTGTGAAGATATTTCCAAGTGAGGATAATTGTTCAAATTGATGCTTCTGGGAGGAAACTAGCACTAGCAATTCCTATACCACTATCTTCTGATGTCACTCTTCAGAATTTCCTCACAATTTAGCTCACTCTTTTTCCCAAAGTTAATCTTTTTCTGGGATACTTTTTTTTAAGAGGGATTTTTAAAAAAATATTGATTTACTTATTAGAGAGAGAGAGAGATCATGAGCGGGGGAAGGGCAAAGTGAGAGGGAGAGAGAATCCTCAAACAGACTCCCTGATGAGCACAGAGCCTGACACGGGGCTCAGCCCTAGAACCCTGAGATCATGACCTGAGCTGATATCAAGAGTTGGATGCTTAACAGACTGAACCATCCAGGCATGCCAAGACACTTTTTTTTTTTTTTTACTCTGCTTTCAGGATATTCCTTGGCTTTCCTCCTACCTCAATGGCTGCTTCACTTTTGCTTTCTTTTCTGGATCTTCTTCTTTTTCTTGTAAAGATGGGACAATCTGGAGGTTCTCAGATCTCTTTTGTTCTCTGTCCACACTTACACTGTAGGTCTGTGGTTTCCAACCTAGGGTATTTTGGATATGCTGCTCGAACTTACAGGGACACTATGGTATATTTAAAATTTTGGAAGGAAACATGATGATTCTTGACATGTGGCAGATCCTATACAAACAACTAGCTTGAGGTAGTTCGTAGCTCCTATCTTTGTGAAGCTGGGTTTTGGGGGGTTGCTGTAATAAAAAGCAAATACTATATGAAAATCAGTGTGAAGGGATCCCTGGGTGGCGCAGCGGTTTGGTGCCTGCCTTTGGCCCAGGGCGTGATCCTGGAGACCCGGGATCGAATCCCACATCGGGCTCCCAGTGCATGGAGCCTGCTTCTCCCTCTGCCTATGTCTCTGCCTCTCTCTCTCTCTGTGTGTGTGTGTGTGACTATCATAAATAAATAAAAATTTTTAAAAAATCAGTGTGAAGAAGGAAATGAGGCTAGCAGTATTTAATCTGATGCCAGGATTTAAGAAGTTGTACTATGCCCAACATGGGCATTCTTCCAGTTACCAAGTATTTATGGTTATTTAGGAATGAAAGGAAAATGTCATTTTGTCTTTTAGTTAATGTGTATTACTTTTTCAAATGGCTACTAAGTTGTTAGGACATAAGTACTTAGATGACTAAACTACTTGGTAAACAGAATTATTGGGTGTTTTCTTTTGGTGTAGAAGTTCTGTGAAAAATATTACTGGGGGGCAGCCCCGGTGGTGCAGGGGTTTAGCGCTGCCTGCAGCCCAAGGCATGATCCTGGAGACCAAGGATCAAGTCCCACATTGGGCTCCCTGCATGGAGCCTGCTTCTCCCTCTGCCTGTCTCTCTCTCTCTCTCTCTCCGAATAAAAAAATATATACTGGGACTTCAGTGAAATCAAGAAAGTTTCTGTGAACCAAGAAAGTTTGGGAACCTCTTCTCTAAGTAATTATATATGACTCTATGACTTTAATTTCCTCCAATGTGTTGATTACTCCCACATTTTTATCTCTATCTCTGATTTCTCCCCTTAACTCCAGACTCTACTTATAATTGCCTACACTACATCTTTGATTGGGTATGAATAGTCATCTGAAATGTACCTTCTGTAAAAATCAAGCTTTGATTCCTTCAGGCCAAAGTGCCATTCTTGCAGGTTTCACCGTCTTAGTGTATGGTGCTGTCATTCACACAGATGTTCAGGCCAAAAACATAGGAGCTGTTCTTGATTGCTTCTGTTTAGGGACCAGAAAAATTATCTGTAAAGGACCAGAGAGTCCCTTTATTTTAGGCTTTGCAGGCCATAAGGTCTTTGTCACAAATATTCGACTCTACTATTGTAACAGGAAAGCAGTAATAGACAACAGTAAAGAAGTGGGCATGGCTGTGTTCCATAAAAACTATTTACAAAAGCAGATGGTGGGGTGGGTTTGGCCTGTGGGCTGGAGTTTGCCAACTCTGCTCTATTTTGCCCACACTCTTGCATCCAATGCATTGCAAACTCTGTTGGCCCTTCCTTCAAAATATGCTTTGAATAGGAGTGTTTCACATCACTTTTGTTGTTTCTTGCCTGAACCATTGAATGTCTTCCAAACATCCACCCTTGCCCCCAGCAACCAATTCTCTATAGAGCAGTCAGAGTAATTTGTCTAAAATATAAGCCAGAAGACATCACTGTCCTGTTCAAATCTTTCAATGGATTCCATCATAATATGAATAAAACTTGAAGTCCTATAGGACCACACATGATTTGCCCCCTGTGTATCTCTCCAGCCTCATTTACTGCAAACTCACCTTGCTCAGTTTGCTCTAGCCACAACTGGCTTTATTGCTATACACCTTAGAGCCTTGCTATTCCTCCTGTCTGGAATAATCTTTCCTCTAAATAATCTACATGGCTTATTCCCCGAATTTATTTAGCTCTCTGCTGGAATATCACGTTCTCTGAGGTCCTCCTGGATTTTTGTATCTAAAATAGCCCCTCTCATATTTCTATAACTTTTAAAATCTCATTGCCCTGCTTTAATTTTCTTCCTACTGTCTTACACTAGTTGAAATGATATTATATATTTATTAGTTTATTGTCTCTCTGCCATACTAGAATGTATGTTCTAGGAGGGCATAGAATAAATTGTATTTACCTCTGAATTACCACTGCCCAGCATAGTTCCTAATCTATAGGAGATCCTCAATAAATACTTGTAACGTAAATGAATGAATGAAGAAGCTGCTATATTAGCCAGGATCCTGGCAGGAAACAACCCAACTCAGATGGTTTAAAAGACTTTCATGAAAGGACTACTCAAGGAAGAACAGGCTGAGTCAAGGCAACCAAGGAGGGATGTTGAGGCCCTCAGGGACCAGCAACAGCAGGAGACCATAACCACCTCAAGGCCTTATGGGACAAGAAGAGGGAACAGTGTTATTGGAGCCAGTGTGAGCTGGAGGCCTGGAAGAAGGCCCACACAGTAGGAGCTGTAGACGCAGAAAGATGCAGCCACTGCCAGGAAAGTGGCCCAAAGCAGGGGAGAGGGCAGGAAAAATATTTTATACCTCTGTATCCTCCTACCTTCCAATTTACTGCCAGTGCCTCACATTGGCCAATCTCAACTGGAAGCCAGAAGCTAAAGGAGCCCAGTCTCTCATACAGCATGGATCAGGGCAAGGAAAGTTGGAGAGGGATGTGGATGAGAGGGGTAGACAGAGAATGACCGGGACAACTGTTTGCATTATGGCCTGGCAGGTTTAAGTGCAGATGCCTCATACCTCTGCAGTGTTTATGCCAACTTTTTAAGCATAAGAATCATACCTTTTAACAATCTCACATATCCACTGAAGTGGGAACCTGTATTGGATGTACACGTTTAGTGCTTCTTGACTTGAATCACCCTCACTGCTTTAAACTCCAAAGACTACAAGGATCTGGCATATTTCATTCTGCCATATTGCCCTCAATCAGGGCAGCATGATGGCCTCCTTTTTGCACATAAGATCCTGTTGATTGAATAGCAATCTTTCACCTGACTGCTTTACACTAACCAGAAGCTGCTTTTCTCTCTTGATTTCTGTAAGTGCCAACATTCCTGCCCTTTGCAGCAGACCTCTGTGCCATCCTGAAAGCTTCCTTTCTAGAGGATTTATGTATGGACAACTCCTCTGTTTTCTGTACATCACATACTTTCATTGTTCTCTTGCCCACTGGCTGTCTGTTATAGAGTCAGTCTCCATGGCATGTAGGTGCTTTTGCAAAGGTGAAATGATGAAGAAGGGATACTTTTAATCATGTGATAGCTGAGCTATGATGAGCCTGGCTTTCTTCAAATTCCATTGTACCAAGAAACTCTATAGTTAGGCTGCCCTATCCTTGATGTACAGGGCAGCATGGGCTGGGAAAGCTATGTGAGGAAATAAACCTGTTTATGAGAGCAGATAAAATCTACCTGCAGCCTACTAAAAAGCCAGTCTTTCCTGGAGTCAAGAGAGTCATTGCCTCCCCACATCAGACGTGGGTCTGACCCAGTGTATCAGTTTTCTATTGTGAGGGAACAAATCACCCCGAAACTTAGAAGGTTAAAACAATAAACACTCTGGGACTATCTCATAGAGTTTCTGAAGGTTTGAAATTTGGGAGAGGCTTAGCTGGGTGGTTCTGGCTCAAGGTAACCTCAGGAGGTTGCAGTCAAATTGTCAGCTAGGACTATAGTCACCTTGAAGCAACTGGGGAATTCACTCGGAAGTTCACTCACATGACCGTCAGTCAGCAGAAAGAATGAAACAGGCTATTTGGGCTTCTCTGTAGGACCACTCGCAACATGGCTTTCCTCACCAGGGGATCTGATGAAGTACATCCAAC
This sequence comes from Canis lupus baileyi, assembly GCF_048164855.1. Lineage (NCBI taxonomy): Eukaryota > Metazoa > Chordata > Mammalia > Carnivora > Canidae > Canis > Canis lupus. The sequence goes on from NC_132876.1 coordinate 85,112,632, forward strand.
AGAAGCTGCAGTTTTTTAAAACCTAATCTTGAAAGTGACATACCGTCACTTCTGCCATAGAATGTGGGAGGAGACTACACAAATAATCATTGGGAGCCATATTGGAGGCTGCCTACTATACCCAGATCTTGGCAAAATGTTACCCAATGAAGCTCCTCATGATGGAGCATTGGCTGGAGTGGGGTCGTACCCCAGGAGCTCCTGTCAGCAGTGAATAGTCAGATGCAAAAGGCTCTGTGGAACTTAAACTGTGTGGTTGGAGAAACAAGAATGGCCCTCTGGACACTAATGTAACTCTGGCTGGGCTGATGCACCATCTAAAGAATGAAGAACTGAGGATCCAGATTGCCTCCCTAACTTCCCTGGTTTCAAAGACAAGTCAACTGTGTGAGAACCACCTGGAGAACTTGTGAAAAACACCGAATATTTGCCCAAGAAATACTATGCCAGAATCTCTGGTGTGGGCTCATGAAATAATTTTGATGTGTATCCAGATTTGGAACCATCATAAGATAACACAAGTTTTGAGGGAAGAACATTCAGCCTGTAACTAAAGTGAGGCTCTGGCTTTGAGTGTTGAATGTTTTAAGTGAGTGTAGGCTGAGTCTATGATTGCAGCTGTTTGAAGGCACAGTGGTGAAAGACACCCAAGTAGCTTTTGTTTACTTATTACTATAAATTATTTAAGGGATGCATCTTTACTTTCCATGGTATTAAAAGGAAAAACAGACAGAACTCTGAATGCAATGACTAAATAAAACACACACAAACGCAGTGTGAATTTACAGTTAGATCAAATTCTGACCTTCTTCATATTGAACAGTTGGTCATGGCAAGATCTAGAGACACAGGGTAGTTTCTGCAGGCTTATGGGGTAGACAAGAAAATGTTATTAAGCTTTTCTCAGAATATAAATGTTCAATATCATCTTCTCTTCTTTGTCTTTTGTTTCATAGAAAACTGATCTGAATAATCATTTGTATGCTGGTACCATTGGAGCTGCAACTCTATGGCCTTTGGTAGAATAACATCTTTACTATGAAGATAATTAAAAATTGCTTTTGAACATCTCCCTAAAGGATTTCTGATTTCAGTACAGGGATCTAGAAAGCTAGAGAGAGTCATTCCCACCTTTACAATAAAAAGGTCTGACAAATTGCATGTACATAAATCTTCTTGAGAGCTGAGTAGCAGGATAGCCAACTAGTCTGAAGTCAGAGACAGGCATCCTGCAGATAGGATGTAAACACTTGTTTACCTAGGGCAGAAGTTCCTGGACACTGGTATGAAAAATTCACCTAGAATCACTGAAGGCTGAGTGTGGACTGGTGATAGAATATGGAGACCCTGGGGGTTACAGATATAAGGCAAGTCTTTCTCCATGAACCTAACTTTCTGAGAGTCCTGAGAAAGCATCCCTTGGAGTAAATAGCAGCTATTGTGGAAAGGGGGAAGAAACTGCCCAAGACCTTTCTCCTAGTATCCTCTATGGAACAAAAGTGTTAATCTATGTAGGGAAGGGCAACAAACACTGCTATCCATAGAGTGTTGTTGCAAATCTGTTGCAGCTGAAGGAAGGGATCAGAAAAAAATAAATCTGTACCCCTGAGAGAAGGGCAGCAATGGGTACAGGGCCTTGAATTATAATAGAGGGAGGCTGGAACACTCAGAAGGGACAGAGGCCCTGCCTAAAACTGAGGTTTAGTCAGAACAACAAATATACCATTCCCATGCTTTCTCACAACCATCTAAAAAGTGTCATGCAACAAGTAATAGTGGATAGCTGGCAGAAAAGTCGCAAGACTATGGAGACCATCCCAGTTTAGAAGGAAACTCTAAAGTGGATGTGAAAAAAAAATCCCTCTAGCAAATCAGTATCCTGCCTAAACACAAGGCATTGCTATAGGAATTTGAAGTCTATGGTATATTGAAGGTACACTGAAGCAACAGCGAACTTAAGCAACAACAAAACTCAAACCCACCTCATTTCCTGACTAGAATGAATTCAAACTGCCATGCTAAAGACTTGGCAAAATAAAAAGCATGCCCATTTCCAGGAATAAAAATGATTTACTTTGGTCTTTACTACACTAGATATCTGAATTTCAATTAAACATTATAAGGCATGCAAAAAGAAAGGAAAAAAAAACACAAGAGACAAAGAAATCAACAGAATGAGATTCACAGACAACACAGATGTTGGAACTACATAATATTTAAATAATCATGAATAATATGCTCAAGGCCCCAGTGGAAAAGATGGTCAACCTGCATAATCAGGTGGGAAATTTCTACAGAGATAGCAAAACTCTAAGAATGAATCAAATGAAAAATACAGGAACAGAGATGAAGAATATCTTTGACTGGCCCATTAGCAGACCTGACATAGCCGAGGAAGGAAACAGTGAATTTGAAGCTAGGTCAATATAGATGATCAAAACTAAAACGTAAAGAGAAACATAAGTGAAAATAAAGGAAACAGAACAGAGAATCCAAGAACCATGGAACAGCACCAGATAGTCTCACATACACACAATTGGAATCCCAGAAGGAAAAGAGAAAGAGACTAGGACAGATGAAATATTTGAAGAAATAATTTCTGGGAATTTTCAAGAGGTAATGACAAGCAAGACACAACAGAGAGAAGCAGCCAAGAACAACAAGAAAGATAAACACCAAAAACCAAAATCCAAACCCTCCCAGAACACCCATCTAAGCATAAAATCCTCAAACTGCTGAAAACAGAAAAATTTAGAGTTAATCTTGAGGCATCCAGAGGAAAACATGACACATTGCACATGGAAGAAGGATAAGGATTGCTGTAGACTTCTTGTTAGAGACCACGCAAACCAGAAGACAATGAGTGACAACTTTAAAGTGCTTGCAAGAAACACAAATCTTTCAACCCAGAATTTCTAGAGCCCCAAAAATACTTTTCAAAAATGAAAGAGAAGTAAGTATTTTCTCAGACAATTAAAAAATAAGAAGTGCTCTACCAGAAAAGTTCAAAGAAATTCTTCAGACAGAAGGAATATGATTACCAGGTAAAAACTTAGGTAGAGGGCAGCCCGGGTGGGTCAGTGGTTTAGCGCTGCCTTCAGTCCAGGGCCTGATCCTGGAGACCCGGAATCGAGTCCCACGTCAGGCTCCCTGCATGGAGCCTGCTTCTCCCTCTGCCTGTGTCTCTGCCTCTGTGTGTGTGTGTGTGTGTGTGTCTCATGAGTAAATAAATAAAATCTTAAAAAAAACTTAGACACAAACAGATGAAGAGCACTTGAAATGGTGTAAATTAAGGTAAAATAAAATGTTTTTTTCTTATTTAAAATCGCTGTAATAAAACTGATTAAAGCAAAATAGTGTTTATGGCATACTTTATTTATTTATTTTTAAATATTTTATTATTTATTCACGAGAGACAGAGAGAGAGAGAGAGAGGCAGAGACACAGGCAGGAGAAGCAGGCTCCATGAGGGAGTCCAATGTGAGAGTTGATCCCAGGACTCCAGGATCACGCCCTGGGCCGAAGGCAGGCACTAAACCGCTGAGCCACCCAGGAATCCCCTATGGCATACTTTAAAGTAAAATGTATGACAGTATAGAACAAAGAATGGGAGAGAAGAATTGGGAGTATACTATTAAAGGTCTGGATGCTACACATGAAGTGGTATGTCATTTGAAGGTGATTCTGATTAACTGGTGGTGCATATTATAAACCCTAGAGTAAGTATAAATAATAAATTAATAACAGAGATAAAATGGAAGAACAAACAGCTCAATTAAAAATATATAATTAATACAAGAGAAGGCAGAAAAATAAGAAAAAGGAAGCAAAGAACAAATGTGACAAATAGAAAACAGCTAGCAAGATAGCAGATTTTAATCCATCCACATCAATAATCACGTTAAAAAAATAAATAAATAAATAAATAAATAAATAAATAAAATAAAAAAATAAAAAAATAATAAAAATAAAATAAAAAAAATAAAATAAAATAAAAAAATAAATAAAAAAAAATTAAAAAAAAAATAATCACGTTAAGTGTGAATGGTCTAAATGTATCAAATGAAAGAGAGATTGTCATATTGGATTAAGAAAAAAAGCAAGACCTAACTATATGCTGCTATAATAAATCCAATTAAAATAGAAAGATACAGATAACTTAAAAGGACGGAAAAAGAGGTATAATGCAAACACTATAAATAAAGAAGCTGTGCAACTATATCACTATCAGACAAAGTAAACTTCAGAGCAAGAAATATTATCAGAGATAAAGGGGGATACCATGTAATAATAAAGGAGTAAATTCTTTAAGAAGCAATTTTATATGTACACGTACCTGAAAACAAAGAGTTTCAAAATACATAAAGTAAAAACTGATAGAACTGAAAGGAGAAATAGACAAAAATGACGATTATGGTGGGATACTTTAATACTGATCAGTAATTGGTAGAACAAATACATAGAAAGTCAATAAGAACTGAATGATACTATCAAACAACTTGACCTAAATACCATTTATAGAGAATGCAAACCAATAAGAACAGAATGTACATTGTTTTCAAGTAAACATTCCCAAAGGTGCACCATATCCTGTGTCAAAAATCAAAAACTATACTTGATACAAAGAAACCATGTGTGTTCTCTGATGGTAATAGAATTAAACTAGAATCAATCACTGAAAGAGTTCTCAAATCCTCGAAGATATCAAAATTAAACAATATTGCTGCTATGAACATTTGAGTATAAGTTTTTGTGTGGACATAAATTTTCATTTCTCTTGAGCATATAACCAGAAGTGGAATCACTGGGTCATATGGTAATTGTATGCTTAGCCTTTTGAGAAGGTATAAGACTGTTTTCCAAAAACCATTTTCCTCCATTGACTTGTCCTGGCACCCTTATTGAGAATCAATGGACTATAAATGTGGGGATTATTTCCAGACTCTCAGCTGCACCATTTTACACTCCTATCAGCAGTGAACGAGGATTTCAATTTTTCCACATTCTCATCAACACTTGTTATTATCTGTCTTTTTGATTATGGTCATTCTAGTGGGTGTCAAGTGGTATCTCATCGTGGTTTTGATTTGCATTTCCTGATGACTAATGATGTTAAACATCTTTTCATGTGCTTGTTGCCCATTTGTATATCTTTTCTGGGGAAATGTCTATTCAGATCCTTTGCCAATTTTTAAATTGTGCTGTCTTTTTATTATTGAGTCGTTAAGAGTTATTTATATATTCTAGACACAAATCCTTTAATATATATATGACTTCCAAATATTTTCTCCCATTTCATCAGTTATATTTTCACTTTCTTGATGACTTCCTTTGTAACATAAAAGGTTTAATTTTGATGAAGTCCAATTTACCTGTTTTTCTTTTGGTTGCTTTTGTGTTTAGTATCATATCTAAGAATTTTTTGCTTACTTCAAGATAATGAAGACTTATACCTATCTTTTCCTCTAAGAGTTTTATAGGTTTAGCTCTCACATGTAGGTCTTTAATCCATTTTGAGTGGATTTTGTATGGTATGAGGTAGGGGTCCAACTTTATTCTTTTGTATGTAGATATCTGGTGTCCTAGTACCAGTTTTTGGAAAGACTATTCTCTCTTTCATTGACTTGTTCTGGTACCTTGTTGAAAATCAATTAACTATAAACGTGAGGATTTATTTCCAGGCTCTTAATTCTATTTTATTCATCTATGTATATATCCTATGCCAGAACCACATTGTCTTAATTGCTGTAGTTTTCAGAGTTTTGAAGTCTGGAAGTGTGAGTCTTCAAACTATGTTCTTCAAGATAGTTTTAGCAACCCTGAATTTCTTAAATTTCCATATGAATTTTAGGATCAGCTTGTCAATTTACAGGAAAAAAATCAGCTGGAATTTTGTTTGAAATTGTATTGAGAGTGAAAATATCAGTGAGGATGACAGAACATGAGAGATTCCTAACTCTGGGAAATGAACAAGGGGTAGTGGAAAGGGAGGTAGATGGAGGGTTGGGGTGACTGGGTACAGGCACTGAGGGGGGCACTTGATGGGATGAGCACTGGGTGATATGATATAAGTTGGCAAATTGAACTCCAATTAAAACAATAAAAATAAAAAATAAAAATAAAATTAAAAAAAGAAATTGTATTGAATCTGTAGATAAATTTGGTGAGTATTGACATCTTAATAATATTTAGTCTTCTGATCCATAAACATGGAATGGGTTTCCGTTTATTTATGTCTTGTTTAATTTCTTTCAGCATATTTTTGGTTTTCAAAGAGTACATTTTGCACTTCTTTTTTTAAATAAATTTATTTTTTATTGGTGTTCAATTTACCAACATACAGAATAACGCCCAGTGCTCATCCCATCAAGTGCCCCCCTCAGTGCCCGTCACCCATTCACCCCCACCCCCCACCCTCCTCCCCTTCCACCACCCCTAGTTCGTTTCCCAGACTTAGGAGTCTTTATGTTCTGTCTCCCTTTCTGATATTTCCCACACATTTCTTCTCCCTTCCCTTATATTCCCTTTCACTATTGTTTATATTCCCCAAATGAATGAGAACATACACTGTTTGTCCTTCTCCAATTGACTTACTTGACTCAGCATAATACCCTCCAGTTCCATCCACGTTGAAGCAAATGGTGGGTATTTGTCATTTCTTTTTTTTTTTTTAATTTTTATTTATTTATGATAGTCACAGAGAGTGAGAGAGAGAGGCAGAGACACAGGCAGAGGGAGAAGCAGGCTCCATGCACCGGGAGCCCGATGTGGGATTCGATCCCGGGTCTCCAGGATCGCGCCCTGGGCCAAAGGCAGGCGCTAAACCGCTGCACCACCCAGGGATCCCGTATTTGTCATTTCTAATGGCTGAGTAATATTCCATTGTATACATAAACCACAGCTTCTTTATCCATTCATCTGTCGATGGACACCGAGGCTCCTTCCACAGTTTGGCTATTGTGGACACTGCTGCTATAAACATCGGGGTGCAGGTGTCCCGGCGTTTCATTGCATCTGAATCTTTGGGGTAAATCCCTAACAGTGCAATTGCTGGGTCATAGGGCAGGTCTATTTTTAACTCTTTGAGGAACCTCCACTCAGCTTTCCAGAGTGGCTGCACCAGTTCACATTCCCACCAACAGTGTAAGAGGGTTCCCTTTTCTCCGCATCCTCTCCAACATTTGTGGCTTCCTGAGGCCACATTGAGGCCTTGTTAATTTTCCCCATTCTCACTGGTGTGTGGTGGTATCTCATTGTGGTTTTGATTTGTATTTCCCTGATGGCAAGTGATGCAGAGCATTTTCTCATGTGCATGTTGGCCATGTCTATGTCTTCCTCTGTGAGATTTCTCTTCATGTCTTTTGCCCATTTCATGATTGGATTGTTTGTTTCTTTGGTGTTGAGTTTAATAAGTTCTTTATAGATCTTGGAAACTAGCCCTTTATCTGATACGTCATTTGCAAATATCTTCTCCCATTCTGTAGGTTGTCTTTGAGTTTTGTTGACTGTATCCTTTGCTGTGCAAAAGCTTCTTATCTCGATGAAGTCCCAATAGTTCATTTTTGCTTTTGTTTCTTTTGCCTTCGTGGATGGATCTTACAAGAAGTTACTGTGGCTGAGTTCAAAAAGGGTGTTGCCTGTGTTCTCCTCTAGGATTTTGATGGAATCTTGTCTCACATTTAGATCTTTCATCCATTTTGAGTTTATCTTTGTGTATGGTGAAAGAGAGTGGTCTAGTTTCATTCTTCTGCATGTGGATGTCCAATTTTCCCAGCACCATTTATTGAAGAGACTGTCTTTCTTCCAATGGATAGTCTTTCCTCCTTTATCGAATATTAGTTGCCCATAAAGTTCAGGGTCCACTTCTGGGTTCTCTATTCTGTTCCATTGATCTATGTGTCTGTTTTTGTGCCAGTACCACACTGTCTTGATGACCACAGCTTTGTAGTACAACCTGAAATCTGGCATTGTGATGCCCCCAGATATGGTTTTCTTTTTTAAAATTCCCCTGGCTATTCGGGGTCTTTTCTGATTCCACACAAATATTAAAATAATTTGTTCTAACTCTCTGAAGAAAGTCCATGGTATTTTGATAGGGATTGCATTAAACGTGTAAATTGCCCTGGGTAACATTGACATTTTCACAATATTAATTCTGCCAATCCATGAGCATGGAATATTTTTTCCATCTCTTTGTGTCTTCCTCAATTTCTTTCAGAAGCGTTCTATAGTTTTTAGGGTATAGATCCTTTACCTCTTTGGTTAGGTTTATTCCTAGGTATCTTATGCTTTTGGGTGCAATTGTAAATGGGATTGACTCCTTAATTTCTCTTTCTTCAGTCTCATTGTTAGTGTATAGAAATGCCACTGATTTCTGGGCATTGATTTTGTATCCTGCCACGCTACCAAATTGCTGCATGAGTTTTAGCAATCTTGGGGTGGAGGCTTTTGGGTTTTCTAAGTAGAGTATCATGTCATCAGCGAAGAGGGAAAGTTTGACTTCTTCTTTGCCAATTTGAATGCCTTTGAAGTCTTTTTGTTGTCTGATTGCTGAGGCTAGGACTTCCAGTACTATATTGAATAGCAGTGGTGAGAGTGGACATCCCTGTCTTATTCCTGATCTTAGGGGAAAGGCTCTCAGTGCTTCCCCATTGAGAATGATATTTGCTGTGGGCTTTTCGTAGATGGCTTTTAAGATGTTGAGGAATGTTCCCTCTATCCCTACACTCTGAAGAGTTTTGATCAGGAATGGATGCTGTATTTTGTCAAATGCTTTCTCTGCATCTAATGAGAGGATCATATGGTTCTTGGTTTTTCTCTTGCTGATATGATGAATCACATTGATTGTTTTACGAGTGTTGAACCAGCCTAGTGTCCTGGGGATAAATCCTACTTGGTCATGGTGAATAATTTTCTTAATGTATTGTTGGATCCTTTTGGCCAGTATCTTGTTGAGAATTTTTGCATCCATGTTCATCAGGGATATTGGTCTGTAATTCTCCTTTTTGGTGGGGTCTTTGTCTGGTTTTGGAATTAAGGTGATACTGGCCTCATAGAACGAATTTGGAAGTACTCCATCTCTTTCTATCTTTCCAAACAGCTTTAGGAGAATAGGTATGGTTTCTTCTTTAAACGTTTGATAGAATTCCCCTGGGAAGCCATCTGGCCCTGGACTTTTGTGTCTTGGGAGGTTTTGGATGACTGCTTCAATTTCCTCCTTGGTTATTGGCCTGTTCAGGTTTTCTATTTCTTCCTGTTCCAGTTTTGGTAGTTTGTGGCTTTCCAGGAATGCGTCCATTTCTTCCAGATTGCCTAATTTATTGGCGTATAGCTGTTCATAATATGTTTTTAAAATCGTTTGTATTTCCTTGGTGTTGGCAGTGATCTCTCCTTTCTTATTCATGATTTTATTAATTTGAGTCCTCTCTCTCTTCTTTTTAATAAGGCTGGCTAATGGTTTATCTATTTTATTAATTCTTTCAAAGAACCAACTCCTAGTTCTGTTGATCTGTTCCACAGTTCTTCTGGTCTCGATTTCGTTGAGTTCTGCTCGAATCTTAATTAACTCTCTTCTTCTGCTGGGTGTAGGATATATTTGCTGCTTTATGTGTAAGGTTAGCTTCTGTATTTGAGTTCTTTCCAGTTTTTGAATGGATGCTTGTATTGCGATGTATTTCCCCCTTAGGACTGCTTTTGCTGCATCCCAAAGATTTTGAACGGTTGTATCTTCATTCTCATTAGTTTCCATGAATCTTTTTAATTCTTCCTTAATTTCCTGGTTGACCCTTTCATCTTTTAGCAGGATGGTCCTTAACCTCCACTTGTTTGAGGTCCTTCCAAACTTCTTGTTGTGATTTAGTTCTAATTTAAAGGCATTATGCTCTGAGAATATGCAGGGGATGATCCCAATCTTTTGGTATCAGTTGACCCGATTTGTGACCCAGTATGTGGTCTATTCTGGAGAAAGTTCCATGTGCACTTGAGAAGAATGTGTATTCAGTTGAGTTTGGATGTAAAGTTCTGTAGATATCTGTGAAATCCATCTGGTCCAGTGTATAATTTAAAGCTCTCGTTTCTTTAGAGATGTTGTGCTTAGAAGACCTATTGAGTATAGAAAGAGCTAGATTGAAGTCACCAAGTATAAGTGTATTATTATCTAAGTATTTCTTCACTTTGGTTATTAATTGATTTAAATATTTGGCAGTTCCCACATTCGGGGCATATGTATTGAGGATTGTTAAGTCCTCTTGTTGGATAGATCCTTTAAGTATGAGATAGTGTCCCTTTTCATCTCTCACTACAGTCTTCGGGGTAAATTTTAGTTTATCTGATATAAGGATGGCTACCCCTGCTTTCTTTTGAGGACCATTTGAATGGTAAATGGTTCTCCAACCTTTTATTTTCAGGCTGTAGGTGTCCTTCTGTCTAAAATGAGTCTCTTGTAGACAGCAAATAGATGGGTCCTGCTTTTTTATCCAGTCTGAAACCCTGCGCCTTTTGATGGGGTCATTAAGCCCATTCACGTTAAGAGTTACTATTGAAAGGTATGAGTTTAGTGTCATCATGATATCTATTCAGTCCTTGTTTATGTGGATTGTTCCACTGAACTTCTTCTTAAAGGGGAATTTTAAGAGTCCCCCTTAAAATTTCTTGCAGAGCTGGTTTGGAGGTCACATATTCTTTCAGTTCCTGCCTGTCTTGGAAGCTCTTTATCTCTCCTTCTATTCTGAATGAGAGCTTTGCTGGATAAAGTATTCTTGGTTGCATGTTCTTCTCATTTAGGACCCTGAATATATCCTGCCAGCCCTTTCTGGCCTGCCAGGTCTCTGTGGAGAGGTCTGCTGTTACCCTAATACTCCTCCCCATAAAAGTCAGGGATTTCTTGTCTCTTGCTGCTTTAAGGATCTTCTCTTTATCTTTGGAATTTGCAAGCTTCACTATTAAATGTCGAGGTGTTGAACGGTTTTTATTGATTTTGGGGGGGAGGGGGAATCTCTCTATTTCGTTGATCTGAATGCCTGTTTCCCTTCCCAGATTAGGAAAGTTTTCAGCTAGGATTTGTTCAAATACATATTCTGGCCCTCTGTCCCTTTCGGTGCCCTGGGGAACCCCAATTAAACATAGGTTTTTCTTCCTCAGGCTGTCGTTTATTTCCTTTAATCTTCATGGACTTTTAATTGTTTGTCTCTTTTTTCCTCAGTTTCCCTCTTTGCCATCAACTTGTCTTCTATGTCACTCACTTGTTCTTCCACCTCGTTAACCCTCATCGTTAGGACTTCTAGTTTGGATTGCATCTCATTCAATTGATTTTTAATTTCTGCCTGATTAGATGTAAATTCTGCAGTCATGAAGTCTCTTGAGTCCTTTATGCTTTTTTCTAGAGCCACCGGTAGCTGTATAATAGTGCTTCTGAATTGGCTTTCTGACATTGAATTGTAATCCAGATTTTGTAACTCTGTGGGAGAGAGGACTGTTTCTGATTCTTTCTTTTGAGGTGAGGTTTTCTTTCTAGTCATTTTTCTCAGTGCAGAGTGGCCAAAAATAAGTTGTATTGGGAAAAGGAGAAAAAGAGAGAGAGAAAAAAAGGAAAGTAAAGAGAAAAAGAAAAAAGGAAGAAAAAGAAAAAAGAGAAGAAAAAGAGAAAGAAAAAGAAAGAAAGAAAAAAAAAACGTGGGGGAAGCAAACAGAAATTAAAAAGAAAAAAAAAAAAACCACGGGGGAGTATCTTCTGATTCTGTGTACCTTAAGTCCCTTGACTTCCCCTGGAACTTTGTCCTGCTGGTCTTCTGGGGGAGGGGCCTGTTGTGCTGATTTTCAGGTGTTAGCACTTGGGGGAGCTGCTCTGCCCCCTGCCTGGTGCAGGGCTCAGTGGGGGTTGTTTACCCCGTGAGGCCCCAAGAGCAACAGCCCTAGTGGCGGGGCCAGCTCTGGAGCCCTGGATTCAGCCCCCGCAGGAACTCCAGAGCTCTCCATCCGCAGGGCCTGGGGGCTCCGGGGCGGGGCCGCTGATCTGCTCAGCTGGGGCAGGAGCGTCCTTGCTGTCCTGGGCCCTCCCGGCCTCTGCCTGTCCCGGGGGAGGCCGGATCCTGGGCTGTGTCCCGGCGCCCAGTGCTCCGGCGCCTGCGCAGTTGGATTCATGCTCCCGGCCGCGCAGCCCCCTCCGCGGAGCCGCCCCCGAGCCCCCCGAGCTGCTCCCGCCCCGCAGCCCCCTCCGCGGAGCTGCCGCCCGAGCCCCTCCGAGCTGCTCCCTCCCCGCAGCCCCCTCCGCGGAGCCGCCGCCCGAGCCCCCCCAAGCTGCTCCGGGTCCCGCCGTGCGCGCTGCAGCCCTTAGGGAGCTCGGCGCACTCTCCTGGGCACGCAGTTGCTGTTAGTGTCCCCGGGAGCCCGAGGGCACCCCCGCCCTCCTGGGGTCCTGCTCTAACTCCCTGCGAGCCCCTTTCCGCCCGGGAAGGTTGGTGCAGCTCCTGCGTCTCCCGGACGGGGCTCTCCTGTCCTGGGGACACTCGCCCCGGCCTCAGCCCGGCTCCTCGCGGGGCCCCTCCCCCTTGGAGGCCTTTTGTTTCTTTACTTCTTTTTCCCCCGTCTTCCTACCTTGATAGAAGCGCGAACTCTTCTCACTGTAGAGTTCCAGCTGGTCTTTCTTTAAATCTCAGGCCGAATTCGTAGATTTTCAGGATGATTTGTAGGTTATCTAGGGAATTTGGTGGGGACAGGTGATTTGGGGACCCTACTCTTCAGACATCTTGCCCCTCCTCCTCACATTTTGCACTTCTTTTGTCAATTTTATCACTAAGGATTTTATTCTTTTGATGCTATCTTAAATAGAAATTTTTCCCTTTCATTTTTGGATTATTTATTTCAAGTGTATAGAAATACAATTTATTTTTGTTTATTGATTTTTTTTATCTTGCAACCTTACTGAACTAATTACTTTTTGTTGTTGTTGTTCTTTAGACAGAGAAAGTGCATGAATGCTGTTTGTTGCTGTTCTTTAGACAGAGAAAGTGCATGAATGCAAGTTGTGGAGAGGGGAGGCAGAGGGAGAGGGAATGAGAGAATCCCAAGCAGGCTCCATGCTCAGCATGGAGTTGGATGCAGGGCTCAATATCACGACCCTGAAATCACGACCTGAGCTGAAATCAAGAGTTAGACGTTCAACTGACTGAGCCAGGCACCTTTGAACTAATTAGTTTTAATAAGGTTAATTTTTTTAGTTGATTCCTTAAGATTTCCTATATATAAGTTCATATTATCTGAGAAAAGAGATGGCTTTGCTTTTTTCTTTCCAAATTGGATACCTTTTATTTCATTTTCTTGCCTCCATTATAGTGTTGAATAGAGGTAAGGAGCACATACATTGTCTTGTTTCTGATTTTATTTATTTTTTTTTAAAGATTTTATTTTTTTTAATTTTTATTTACTTATGATAGGCACACAGTGAGAGAGAGAGAGGCAGAGACACAGGCAGAGGGAGACACAGGCTCCATGCACAAGGAGCCCGACGTGGGATTCGATCCTGGGTCTCCAGGATCACGCCCTGGGCCAAAGGCAGGCGCCAAACCGCTACGCCACCCAGGGATCCCTTGTTTCTGATTTTAGAGTGAAAGCATTCAGGCTTTTGCCATTAAGTGTGATATTAGCTGTGGGATTTTAATAATGCCTTCTATCACCTTTAGGATGTTTTCCTTTTATTTCCAGTTTATTGAGTGATGTTTTTATTATCAAAGGTTGTTGGATTTTGTCAAAAGAATTTTCTACATTTATTAAAATGATCACGTTGTTTTCATCATTTCTTCTAATATGTTGTATTACATTAATTGACTTCCATGTTAAACTAACTTTGCATTTTTGGATTAAATCTCACTTAGCCATGGTGTATAGTCTTTTTACTACGTTCCTGGATTTGGTTTGCTAGCATTTGTTGAGGATTTTTATGTCCATATGCATAAGAGATATTGGTCTTTTTTTCTTATTATACCTTTATCTGTCTTTAGTAGGGTAATAAGGATTTCATGGAAGTCCCCTCCTCATCTAAAAGTATTCATTTGTTTGAGAGGGAGTGTGAGAGAGCATGGGCAGGGGGGAGGGGCAGAGGGAGAAGGAGAAGCAGACTCCCCCATAAGCGGGGAGTCCATTATAGGGCTTGATCCTAGGACCCCAGGATCATGACCTGAGCCAAAGGTAGACATTTAACAGACTGAGCCACCCAGGTGCCCCTTCTCTTCTATATTTTAAACAAGCTTGTGAAGAATTCATATTCATTATTTAAATGTTTGTTAGAGTTCACCAGCGCTATAAACTAAATACTTGTGTCCTCTCCAAATTCATATGTTAAAATTCTTACCCCCAAGTTGATAGTATTAGCAGCCAGGGTTTTGGGGAGGTGATTAGGTCATGAGCTTGGAGCCCTCATGAATGAGATTAGTACCCTTATAAAAGAGATCCTAGAGAGATCTTTTGTCCCTTTCACTATGTGAGATTACAGTGAGAAAATGGCTATCTGTGAGGAAATGGGCTCTCACCAGACTCCAAATCTGCTAGCACCTTGATCTTGGACTTCCCAGCCTTCAGAATTGAGAAATAAATCTTTGTTGTTTATGAACTACCCAGTTTATGTATTTTGTTATTATAGCCTAAATGGACTAAGATAATCATATGATCTTGCAATCCCATTCCTAGGTATTTATCCTAGAGAAATGAAAATTTATGTTTGCATCAAAACCTTTGCACCAAAAAACAAAACAAAACCCCTTGCACCAATGACTATGGAAACTGTATTCATAATTGCCTCCAACTGAAAACAACCCAGAAGTCCTTCAGCTGACAGATATATAAACAAACTTTCATATTTCAATACTGTGTAATATTCCCCAGTAATAAAAAGGAACAAACTATTGACTCACACAGCAATGCAGATACACTTTAAATGCATTTGCTGGGGCATCTGGGTGGCTCAGTCTGTTAAGCATCTGCCTTTGGCTCAGGTCATGATCCCAGGGTCCTGGGATCAAGCTCCACATCAGGCTCTCTGCTTATCGGGAAGTCCACTTCTCCATCTACCCCTCCCCATTGCTTGTAATCTCTTTCTCTCATACTCTCTCTATAAAAAATAAATAAATAAATAAACAAACAAACAAACAGGGCAGCCTGGGTGGCTCAGTAGTTTGGCACCGCCTTCGGCCCAGGGCATGATCCTGGAGACGCGGGATCAAGTCCCACATCGAGCTCCCTGCATGGAGCCTGCTTCTCCCTCTGCCTGGTGTCTCTGCCTCTATGTGTGTGTGTGTGTGTGTGTGTGTATTCTCATGAATAAATAAATAAAATCTTTTTAAAAAATAAACAAGCAAATAAAATCTTTTAAAAATGCATTTGCTAAGTGAAAGAAGCATACCAAAGGTTATAAATTGTATGATTGTATTTATATAATGATATCATATAGGAAAAGCTATAGGGAAGGGAAACAGATTAGTGTTTTCTAGGTTTTGGGGAGTGAGGAAGGATAGACTACAAAGGGATGACATGAGGGAGTTTTTGTTGTGATGAAACTGCTTTGTATCATATATATACTGTCAGTTAGATGATTCTATGCCCTTTTCATATTCCATACAGAGTGAATTTTGTTGTAAGTAATTTAAAAAGTCAACTAGGGTGGGGGAAACACAAAATGGAAAGCCAACAGAAACAGCCGAACCTGGGACACTGAGTGACTCAGTGGTGACTGACTCGGCCTCAGAACACCACAGTAATAATCGTTGCAGGCAAGATATCCACTAACAAATGCCAAAATTAGCCAACAACAGTTTGAGGAGTAACAGGATATTTTCCGCATCTTAAGAGTATCTCTTTGAAGAGATTTATTAACTACAAAGAGAAAAACAATAATTGTACAGTAGAGAAATTCAGCAAACACTGAGTGATCAAGTGATTCAAGCGATCGAGGTTAACGTCACCGGTCATAAGACACACAGCTATCATGTATCCTCTGGTATGATGTTACTGAGAAGGGCACAGCATCACTCCAGTGGTATTCTTGCCAAAAATGCATATTCTGAGTGTAATTGTGAGAAAACGTCAAAGAAACTCAAATTGTGAGACATCCTACAAAATAACTGACTGGTACTTTTCAAAAGTGTCAAGGGAAGACAAGGAGAGAACGGAAAAATGTCACAGACTAGAGGAGACTAAATGGAATTTGGGACATTGGTATACTGGAACTGAATGTTCATTAGTGGAAGAACTGGTGAAATAAAAGTTAAGTGTGGAATTGAAATTTAGTTAATATTATTTGTTTTAAAGAGTTTATTTATTTATTGGAGAGACAGCATATGGTGAGGTGTGGGGGAGGGCAGAGGGAGAGGGACAAGCAGACTCCACACTGAATGTAAAGCCCGACACAGGGCTCAATCCCATGTCTCTGAGATCATGACTTTTTTTTTAAGGTTTTATTTATTTATTCATGAGAGACACACAGAGAGAGAGAGAGAGGCAGAGACACAGACAGAGGGAGAAGCAGGCTCCATGCAGAAAGCCCGATGTGGGACTCGATCCCTGGTCTCCAGGATCAGGCCCTGGGCTGAAGGCAGCGCTAAACCGCTGAGTCACCGGGGCTTCCCCTGAGATCATGACTTAAGCCGAAATCAAGAGTCGTTTAATGAACTGAGCTACCCAGGCGCTTCCTCCCCCTTTTTAAAGATTTTATTTATTTATTTATTTATTTATTTATTTATTTATTTGAAAAGTAGGTGGGGAGCAGAGGGAGAAGGGTTGATAATACTGTGCCAACATCAGTATCTTGGTTTCAGTGATTGTGCTATTGTTATATAAGATGTTAACATTAGTGGAAGCTGGGTGAAGAGCATATGGGGATTCTTTTTGCTATTTTTGCAACATTTCTCTTTAACCTAAAATTATTTCTCTATATCTAAATTTAAAATTAAAAAGTTAAAAAATGTTTCTCTGAAAGAGTCCAGAGGCGGCAGAGATACAAGAAAGAAAAAAAAATAACCACAAAACACAAATGTTGTTTTTGGGGTTGAGGAACAAAGTGTGCTAGAGAGAAGGGCTTCTGGAATTCCTGAATGGCTGCCTTCCACACCTGAGGTTACTTTAGGTTGAAGGACTTTGCTATTGGAACAGCATGGATAAATCAACATTGCACCATGTAAATGTCCTTGAACAGGTTGGTACAGTTTGGGGCAGGCAGTTAATCCTGCCCCCAGCCAGAGCTGATCAGCAAGACTATTGGTGGAATATATTTTAATAAGCTCTTCTAGAAGGATAAAAGTGGAAGTTCTTTGTGTTGTGTTAATTGGATAAATTTGACTTGTGTTAATTGCATACATTTGATTAGTACTCCTTCCAAGGAATCTGGGAGTCTGTGGAAAACTATTTTTGACTAATGTCAAAAACCAGCAACAAGCATCCATGTGCAGGTCAGCCAAATAGAGGAGAGTTCAGTGAACTCACACTGAATGTGTGATGGTGAAGGGAAATACAAAGAAAAAGGAAGTAAGTCATTTATTTCATAATTAAAATCGATATTTATGTGAAGAACAAATATTTATAAAGTGTCTGCTGTGTGCATGACACCAAATAATTAATGTGGGTAGCACTTTACCAGCCACCAAGTTTTGACATAAATAATTGCATCTGACTGTCACAGAAACCAGGCGAAGGCTGCAAAGCATTGTCTGGTTTTCACGAGTGAGAAATAGTCTCACAGAAGTTAAGGGCTTTGCCAAGGTCACACAATGAACGATCAGGCTGGGACTTGAGTGCTGGCCTTCCACTTCCTAGCTCCTTTTGAGAATTCTATTTTTAAAATAAAAATAACTTTCCATCTGCATCCCTCGATGAAGACTGAGCAAGTATACCAGAGATCTGGATTCATCTAAAATTTGAAAATTTGTTTTAAATGTTCTGCACTGGACATAATCCAGAATGTTTCCAAAGACACATTTTCCCCTTAAATGTTTAAATGCATGTCCTTAAGGATAAATTAAATCCATATGCTCCTGATCAATTTGCATTTACTGTAATTCATTAAAATGCTGCTTTGGAAGTTATCGAGTGCTTGAGCACGTTTTCCGTCTTGTTCCAAGTATCTGCAAAAACTTCTACTGATGGTCTTAAAAATCAATGTAAAGTCTTTTGCATAAGAACAGACTCAGTCCATTCATTTTCAGGAAGGTGACCCTTGGGTGAATGCAGCAGATTTGGACTTCATCCTGTTTCCCAGCCTTCTCAATCTTAGAGTGGAGGGAGGAATGCCCCACACAGGAGTGGGAAAGCCATTTGCACTTTGGATGTTCAAAGTTCAGTTGAGAAAGAAGTGAATACATTACACATCTCTAGCATGTCTAAGTGCCCCAAACCCAACCATGTTTTTGTCCATTCATCCATTTATCTATCTATCTATCTATCTATCTATCTATCTATCTATCTATCATCTGTCTATCCATCCATCCATGTATTCAGTTACTCAAATAACATTCACTGGAGTCTTACTATAACTCAGGCATTGGGATCCCTGGGTGGCACAGCGGTTTGGCGCCTGCCTTTGGCCCAGGGCGCGATCCTGGAGACCCGGGATCAAATCCCACGTCGGGCTCCCGGTGCATGGAGCCTGCTTCTCCCTCTGCCTGTGTCTCTGCCTCTCTCTCTCTGTGACTATCATAAATAAATAAAAATTTAAAAAAAAAAATTTAACTCAGGCATTGTAGAAGGTTCTGAGAAAAAAAATAAGTAACATACTTTTCCTGTCACATTTTATAGAGAATATTATCCTAAGAACAAGTTTACAATTCATGTAGATAATTCTATTCAATCTTCATAGAAATGGATAAAGGGGGCTCAGAAAGGTCCAGGAACTAGTCTGTGATTCCAGGTGATTCCTAACACATAGTAGATACTCTGCTAATGTCTGTTGAATTGAAATGAATGAGCAAGAGGTGGGGTGTTGTCTTTGGATCTGCTCTGGTTAGGACGTCAGAGTATAAGAATAGGGTAGTGGTAAGAACATGGGCTTCAGAGTCAGACTAGGTCTGGGTTTCAATCCCACTTCCATTACTCAATAACCATGTATATCTGTCAGGGACCCAGCAGGAAACAGATGGTATGCTCAAATTAAGATAATTTCAGGAAGGCTTGAAAAAGGAACCATTTACGAATGTGTGGGAACGGTAAAGGGGAACCACATGGGGTAGTGCACTAATGGTGTGGCTGTTACTAGTCCCAGGTCCTAAGGAATAAGAGAAGGAAGTGGTCATGATAACCCAGAGAGGGGCACCTGATGGGAACCACGACCTTCAGTTGAGGGATGCAGCCAGCCTGAAATGACCCCAAAGGAAGACAGCCAAGGAATAACTACCCTGGTCTCATTCTCCTCCTGCCCTCCCACATCCTGCCAGGGCACCCATTGGCTGAACCCATTTGGGCAAGGCAACCTTTGATGTGGTCATAGAGGTCAGCTTTCGGGACAGAGAGCAAGTGGGGAGTGGATCCTGAGACTAGAATGGAAAATCTCTGATACTGCATGTGATGTTGGGAAATCATTTTACTTCTTTTACTTTATGACCCTCCTCTTTTAAATGGATATAAAGAAACGTACCTTGAGGGGTGATTGGAGAGGATTAAATGGAATTGTGTTTTATATACCATTGAACAGCACCTTGCACCAGAGCTCCCTTGTGTTTCTTCTTTCCTAGACTTTGGTGCCCAAACCTGGTGGTCCCAGCAGCTCAGAACAGCCTGACACCCAGTCAGTCTTACTCTCTGAGATGCGTAGTCCTTAGTTTCATAGACTTGTGCTTGCTATGCCTTGGGGACACAGAACTGACAATAAGGAGCTAGGCCTTAGAGACAGATGGGAGAGAACTCATATAAAACAGGAGCATGGGGGCACCTGGGGGGCTCAGTGGTTGAGCATCTGCCTTTGGCTCAGGCCATGGTCCCGGGGTCCTGAGATCGAGTCTGTGCATCAGGGTCCCCACAGGAAGCCTCCTTCTCCCTCTGCCTAGGTCTCTGCCCCTCTCTGTGTCTCTCATGAATAAATAAGTAAAATCTTAAAAAAAAAAAGACAGGAGTGTGCTCTGTGGGCTGACAGCAACAGATGGAGCCAGCAGAGTGACCAGCAGGTGTGTGCATGAGCAGCAGCAGAGGAAGATAGGTAGGAGCAGGCACTTCGGACACGCTCAAGCAGGGAAAAGGCCTCCACTGGAGAGCATCAGTCTCTACACTTTCAAGTGCAGCTGTTGCAATCCCATTGCTGTGAGTCTGAGTGGGGCCCAAGAATGTGTGTGATTATGCGCCCCCTCCCCAGATGGCCCTGCCATGGAATTCCTAAAACAACCACACTTTCAGGAATATTGACATGATGTCTGGGGTGGAGGATAGATGATGAAGTCAGATTGGCCTAGTTTGAATCTTAGTTTTGTCATTTGTGGCTATGTGCCCTTAGGCAAATCACTCAAACTCTCTCTGCCCCGCTGGTCATCTAAGACATTGCCCATCTTGCCAAATTACATGAGGTTGACATGAGATAATCTATATAAAGAATTTAATAAATATCGATGCTAAGTCTGTGAACAGATGGCAAAACCCCAAGCACTTCACCAGGGTTCTGGGGTGGGCCTTTGACACTTGTGTGAAGAAGGAAAGGTCTTGAAGGCTGCAACCAAGCATTACCCCTCAGTTCCTGGATGCAGCCCTTCCTGAATCCCATTCAGTTCAGTTGGTCAGCTTTTCCCTCAGGGCTAGAACAAAGTATGATTCCAATTTTGGCATGAGTGGATCAGTATAACATATAAGCTTCCTGAAATCACATGAAATAGCTTCAATGTCCACATGTCCACAATATTCACTATTAGGCCTAATTTGGAAACAAGGTAAGAATGAGCCCCAAAGTCAAGTGGTTTTTTTTCCCCCAGAACCATGCTGCTAATTTAGATTTGAGGCAGTCTTTGATCCTTTCCTAAAGATAATTTCTTATGGTTTCCACCATGCACTAGTCAGTTCATGTCCCCTGAAACACATAAGGGAAATGGAGCAGAAGTGGCTTTCTTCCAGTACCAGAGTGGTAGTGTGATATGGGAATTGGAGCCAAACAAAGCTGGGTTGGAATCCTTATTCTGATATGTATTTGTTGTATGAACATGAAGATGTCACATGACCTTCTTTTGAACCTTTTTATTATTCATTCATTTAGTTAGTTTTAAAGTGGGCTCCACACTGGGTGTGGAGCCCAGTATAGGGCTTGAACTCATGACCCTGAGATCAAGACCTGAGCTGAGATGGAGAGTCAGACACTTAACCAACTGAGCCACCAAGGTGCCCCAGTCACATGACCTTCAAATCTCATGTCCTTCTCTACAAATGAAGATACTGTCAAATATTCTACCCAATTATTATAAGAATTAATCCAGAGCGGGACACCAGGGTGGTTCAGTGGTTGAGAGTCTGCCTTCGGCTCAGGGCATGATCCTGGGGTCCTGGGATTGAGTCCCGCATCCGGCTCTCTGTGAGGAGTCTGCTTCTCCCTCTGCCTATGTCTCTGCCTCTCTGTCTCTCTGTGTCTTTCATGAATAAATAAATAAAATCTTCAAAAAAAATCCAGAGCATGTTTGTGACTTTCTGGCATTTAGTGACATTCAAAAAATTACCATCATTATAATTTCCAGCTTTTTAAGGTGGTTTTCTTATCTTTTGGAATTTATACAACATTTGTGTGCATTTTTTTAAAGATTTTATTTATTTATTCATGAGAGAGAGAGACAGGCAGAGGAGAAGCAGGCTCCATGAAGGGAGCCTGATGTGGGACTTGATCCTGGGTGTCCAGGACCAGGTCCTGGGCTGAAGGTGGCACTAAACCGCTGAGCCACCCAAGCTGCCCAATGTGTGCATTTTTTAAGTGGACCTAAAGAACTTTATTTTTTGCATTAAATCCCTCTTGGGTGAAGAGAATTTAATATGTTATCAAATCCCATTGTTAACCACACTATCACTTTGGAGATAAAACTTTTGATCCTCCAACTTAAGAAGTACTAAGATGGGATGCCTGGGTGGCTCAGCAGTTGGGCATCTGCCTTTGGCTCAGGTTGTGATCCTGGGGTCCTGGTATCCAGTAGCACATGGGGGCTCCCTGCAAGGAACCTGCTTCTCCCTCTGCCTATGTCTCTGCCTCTCTCTCTCTGTGTGTGTGTCTCTCAAGAATAAATAAATAAAATATTTTTAAAAAAGAAGTACTAAGGTAAAATTCTCTTGGGATAGTCCTTTCAAAAATTTTGTATCTTTTCTTGTCTTTGAGCAAAAAATTAAATGAAGCCAAGATGCTGGAATTCCTGCATGCAGATAATCTATGGTGGGATAGCATGGTTGATGTGCATACCAAACAGAGGTATATCTATTGTGGGGTTTAGAATAGTTCTGTGGTAAAGGACTCAGAGAAGGACATGAAGACTGGTTGGTGCTTAATCATAGATATATCTCCATGAGCACATTAGAACATTGTTAGAAATTGCCACTGTCCCCTTAAGAAATAGAGGGTGATGCCTTCAAGAGTTTTAAATGGAAATACAAGGCAAATAGAGCCAAACCATCTTTTTTGGCAAATTGTATCCAGGCTCCAGAAGGTAGGCTGTGCACTCCTGCCATCTCCCTGCTTCACGTCTCTTCTGCCTCTGAAACTCCTCTGTCTGGGCTTTGTTTATGTTGTTACCATATTTGTAGTCCACCCCCAGCTCTTCAGTGACTCATCAGCACTGACCTATTTCTGGCTCGGTTTCCCCATCTGTAAATCAGGAATGACAAAATCAATCCTCAGAGTTTTAATCATTAAACATGATAACAAGAGTGGCGCCTGGGTGACTCAGTTGGTTAAGCATCCAACCCTTGATTTCTGCTCAGGTCTTGATCTCAGGATCCTGAGCTCAAGGCCCATGTTGGGCTCCATGCTGGGCATGGAGCCTACCTAAAAAAAATTGAAAATTAAAAATCTAAATAAGACAACATGAGTAGAGAGCTGACAAGGGGGCCTGGTCCTTAAGCAGCATTAACTCCTTTGCTCATTGTGTGAATATCCTAGACTTTATAATCAATAATACAGAGCTTGATAATGCCCTCTGGTACAACTGAGTGAGCCAGAGGAAATTAGTATTCCTCAGCCTTGGTTTTCTCATCTGTAAAATGAAGACAATAATAATTATTTTAGAAGGATACTGTGAGGAAAGCACTTCTCACCAGTGGGAAACAGAGTCCTGTCTGAGTTTGATCTGGCCCAGTTTCAAAGATGTGGCTGGTCCTTCAGGAAGGTACCTTCAAATCGTCCCTTCTTAACTAATCATGCAGTGAAGACAGAGCTCCAGATGATTAAGAAACAAAACAAGACACATTTGTAAACTTAAGTTGTATATGAAGCAGACAGGGCATGCTTTCCCACGTAGAGTTCATCATACAAGATTTATAGGGACAGCACAGCCTCTGAGGCACAGCCTATAGGGAGCCCTATAGGGAGGCACAGCCTCTGAGGCTTCTTTCTTTGTTTCTTTCTTTTTCTTTCTTTATTTTTAAAGATTTTTATTTACTTATTCATGAGAGATGCACAGAGAGAGAGAGGCAGAGACTCAGGCAGAAGGAGAAGCAGGCTCCATGCAGGGAGCCCGACATGGGACTCGATTCCAGGTCTCCAGGATCAGGCCCTGGGCTGAAGGCGGCGCTAGACCCCTGAGCCACCCGGGCTGCCCAGCTTCTTTCTTTAATAAGAAAAATATTTGTGGTATTTGACATAAGTTACATTAGTACAAATCGATGTTATACATAGAATTTACATTTTTCCTCTTTTGATGGCTATAAATGTTGCAAGATTTACCTTCCTTGCAATGAATTATGGATATTTATCTTTGTTGATGAGTATTTGATGTACAATGAACTGCACATAACTTAAGAGTCCAATTTCATAAGGTTTGATATATGTATGCCCATGAAACCATCACCACAATCAAGATAAGGAACATATCTATAATTCCCCAAAGTATAATAGTTTGATTAGTTTGCATTTTCTAGTTTTATGAGTATGGACTCATAAAGCATGTACTCCTTTTTCTCTGGCTTCTTTCACTCAGAATAGTTATTTTGAGATTCCTTCATGTTATTGCTTGTATTAGTAGTTCATTCTTTTATATGGCTGAATAGTATTCTGTTAAATGTACAGTTTATCCATCCACTGGTTGATGGAGACATGGGTTGTCTTCTGGTTATTATAAATAAAGCTGCTTTGAACACTCTTCTGCAAATTTTCATATGGATTTATTCCTTCATTTCTCTTGGGTAAATACCTAGGAATGGAATGGCTGAATCATATGGTGGGTATATGCTTAACTTTTGAAGAAACTGTCAAATGGCTTTCCAAAGTGTTTGTACAATTTCACATTCTGACCACCACTGTATGAGAGCTCCAGTTACTTCACATCTTCATCAATACTTAATATGGTCAGTCATTTTTATTTTAGCTATTTTAATAAGTATATACTGATATCTCATTATGGTTTTTTTTAACATTTTATTTATTTATTCATAGAGACAGAGAGAGAGAGAGGCAGAGACACAGGCAGAGGGAGAAGCAGGCTCCATGCAGGGAGCCTAACGTGGGACTCAATCTAGGATCTCTGGGATCACACCCTGGACTGAAGGCGACGCTAAACCACTGAGCCACCAGGGCTGCCCATCATTATGGTTTTAACTTATATTTTTCTAATGACTTTTTCTTTTGTTGCTTTGCATATATCTTCTTTAGTCTTTTTTTAAAGATTTTATTTATTTATTTATTTATTTATTTGAGAGCGAGCACACAAGCAGAGGGAGAGGCTGAGGAAGGGAGAGAAGCAGACTCCCTGCTGAGCAGGGAACCTCATGTAGGGCTTGATCCTTGAACCCCAGGATCATGACCTGATCCGAAAGCAGACACTTAACCAACTGAGCCACCCAGGTGCCCCTTCTTTGGTCTGTTTAAATCCTTTGCTGAAATGTATTAGGATTTTTTCCCCTATAATTGGGTTTCAGAGCTCTTGAAGTACTCTGATGGGAGGAATCTTCATAATGTATATCAAATCATCACTTTGTATACTTTAAATGTCTTACAATTTTATTGTCAATTAATACCTCAATAAAGCTGAAACTCTTACCTGATTAGTCTGGCTAATTGAGGTTTATCAATTTTATGGATCTTCTCCATTATTGTTTTTATTGATTTATTTCCTTTCTTCTACTTACTTTGAGCTTAATTTCTTCTTTTCCTAGTTTCTCAAGGTGGAAGCTGAGGTCATTGATTTGAGACCATTCTTCTTTCTCAAATATAAGACTTAACGCCAGAATTTTCCTAAAGTGTTGCATAAGCAACATCTCACAAATTCTGATATGTTGTGTCTTCATTTTAATTTAGTTCAAAATATTTTCTAATTTCACTGTTAATTTTATCTTTGACTCATGGATTATTTAAAAGTGTATTATTTGATTTCCAAATATTTGGCCAATTTCCAGATATTCTGTAAGTGAGGTCTAATTTAATTCTATTATGATCAGGGAATATACTTTGTATAACTTTATTCCTTTGTTTATTATGACATATTTTTCTCTGAATACAGCTTATTTTGGTAAATATTTTAAGTGCCGTTGGAAAGAATGTGCATTTTTATATTGTTGGATGGAATGTTCTATAAATGTCAATCATGTCATGTTGGCTGATAGTGTTGATGAAGTATACTATATTCTCCCTGATTTTCTGTTTATTACTTCTATCAATTATTGAAAGAGGAATATTAAAATATTAGACTATAGTTGTTGATTTGTCTCTTTGTGGTTCTGTCAGTTTTTTCTTCATGTATGTTAAAGCTTGGTTATTAGGTATATATTTAGAACTGCTATGTCCTCTTGACGAACTGACCATTTTATCATTTCAAAATGACACTTCTAATCTCTGATAATATTCTTTGTTCTGAAATCTACCTTGGTAATAATATAGCCATTCTAGCTTTCTTTTGCTTGTTTGTTACAATAGCATATATTTTTCAATTCTTTTGCTATTTAAGCCTTCTTATTTAATGTTCATTTCTTATAGGTAACATATAATTGGGTCTTCCCTTTTTATTCAATCTGTTTTTTATTCTCTGTCTTTTTAGATTATTTTTATTCCGTTTTTTAATTGGGGTGTTTCAAACTTATACCAGTCAATGCAATTATTGATACAGTCTGGTTTAATGCAACCAACTTGCATTTCCCCTCTATTTGTGTCATCTTCTCTTTGTTCCCTATTCCTTATTTTCTACCTTCTTTGGGGGGGGGGGGTTGAGGTTTTTTTATTGTTCTATTTTATTTCTTTTGATAGCTTAGTAGGTATAACCTTTTTTGTTATATTTTAGTGGTTGCTTTAGGGTTATATTATATATTTCTAATTTGTCACACCCTGCTTTCTAGTGATATTGTACCAGTTCTCCTAGAGTGTAAGAACCTTACAACATTATGCTTTTATTTTTCCCCTCCCAACTTTTGTGCTATTATTGTCATACAGTTTTCTTTTATATATGTTGCAAATCACATCTCCATTTTTATTATTCGTGTGTAAATAGCTATATTTTAAAGAGATTTAAATAAGAAAACACTGTATATGTTTACCCATGTATTTACCATTCCTTTCTGTAGATTCATATTTGCATCTGGTAAAATTTTCCTTCTGTCTGAAGGACATTCTTTAACATTTCTTACAGTATAAGTTTGCTGCTGATGAATTGTTTTATCTTTTGTATGCCTGAGAAGTCTATTTTTCCTTTGGTTTTGAGAGACATTTTCTCAGGTCTAGATTTCTAGGTTAACAGGCTTCTTTTCTTTTAATACTTAAAAATATTGCTTCACCGTCTTCTCACTTGCATTGTTTTTGATGAGAAATTTGCTATCATCCTTATCATTTTTCTTCTATACAGAATGTGTCTTTTTTCTTTTGCTTCTTTTAAGCTTTTATCTTTATTACTGTTTTTCAGAAATTTGTTTATGATGTGCCTTGGTGATGTTTTATTTATGTTTATTGTGATTGGGCTTGTTTGGAAAAATTTTAGCCATCATTTCTTCAAATGCATTTCTCTTCCCAACTAACTTCCCATTTCAGGGACTCCACTTACACATACATCAGGCTGCTTGGAGTCACAATTAAGTCATGCTGTATTCTTTCTTTAGTTCTTTTTTTCTTTTCTTTTCTTCTTTTTTCTTTTCTTTTAAATATTTTTCTCTCTGTGTTGCAGTTTGTATAATTTTATTGCTATGTTTTCAAGTTCACTAATTTTTTCTTCTGCAACATCTATCTGACATTAATCCCACCCAGTATATATTTTCATCTCACACATTGCAATTTTCATTGCTAGAAGTTTTATTTAGGCTTTTTAATTGTTTTAATTTTTATTTATTTTTTTAAAAGATTTATTTATTTATTCATGAGACATAGAGAGAGAGGGGTAGGGACACAGGCAGAGGGAGAAGCAGGCTCCACGCAGGGAGCCTGATGTGGGACTTGATCCCAGGACTCCAGGATCATGCCCTGAGCTGAAGGCAGGCACTAAACTGCTGAGCCACCCAGGGATCCCTATTTAGGCTTTTTTTTAAAAAAGATTGTATTTATTTATTCATGAGAGACAAAGAGGGAGAGAGGCAGAGACATAGGCAGAGAGAAGCAGGCCCCATGCAGGGAGCCCGATGCAGACTTGATCCCCGGAATCCAGGATCACACCCTGGGCAGAAAGCAGGTGCCCAACCCTTGAGCCACCCAGGTGTCCCTATTTAGGCTTTTAAAATATCCTTCACATAACCACTTTTAATTTTGAATATATGGAATATAGTACAAACTGCTCTAATATATTTTTCCACCATTTTGACATCTGTATCTATTCTGTGTCAGTTTTGATAGAGTGAATTTCTCCTCATTTGGGGTCATATTTCCCTGGTCGTTTGTGGCAATTTAATATTTGATGCCAGACATTGTGTGCCACTTATTTTTGTATCCTAAGATTATTCTTGAGCTTTCTTTGTTCATGTATGCAGTTAAGTTACTTGGAAACTATTTGATTATTTCGGGTCTTGCTTTTAAGATTTGACAGTTAGGGGACACCTGGGTGGCTCAGCGGTTGAGCATCTGCCTTTAGCTCAGGTTGTGATCCTGGGGTCCAGGGATAGAGTTCTGCATCAGGCTCCCTGCAAGGAACCTGCTTTTCCCTTTGCCTATGTCTCTGTCTCTCTCATGAATAAATAAATAAAATCTTTTTTTAAAAAAAGATTTGACAGTCATAACCAAAGATGTGGTTATTCTAGGGCTAGTCATCCACTATGAGTAAGGCAAGTCCCATTTCCAGACTTAAGCCAACACTCTGAATCTCAAGCCTTGGTGAGAACAGACACTAATACCAGCTCTGTGTGAGGGCCTGGCACTCTTACCTCTAATCCTTTTGGGTGTTCTTTCCCTGACTTCAGATAATTTCCTCACACATAACACTGATCATTCCTCAGCTGAGTACTTCAGGGAGATCATCTGCAGATCTCCAGAATTCCTTGTGTATAGTTCTTTTCTCTCCAGGACTATTTTATGAGAGCTCTGACTGCTTTAGTCTCTCCCAGACTCTCAGGCTTGTCTCTTTAACTCAGGAATCAATGGACTCTGCCTGCATTTCCCCTCTCTGAAACATGGCCTACAAAATCCCTCAATGCAGTAAGCTGGGAAAATTATAGAGCTCATCTCCTTTGTTTCTCATCTCTCACATATCTGTCCTTTGTTTTCTGATGTACAGTGTCTTACACTGTTATTTCATACAGCTTGTCTGTTTTTTAATTGTTTCAGTGCACAGGTAAAATGCTGGCCCCATTATACCATCTTGTCCTGAAACTGAAGTTTTCAGACAGTTCCTTTCATGATCTATAGTCTTCTCTTTTTTTTCTTTTTAGTGACTTTACATTTCCATTCTCTTACTAAAATTCTAACAGTTCTGTTACTGGCTACCATTAGCCTTAAAATTTATTTATCAATCTGGTTACTATTCTTTCTTCTTGCTATTAAATCCTAGAACTAAAGTGACAGATGGAAGATAATGTTTCAAATGTTGTTTGCCAAAAGGAAAACAAAAGAATGAACTTCCCTTCTGTATTAATTATCTATTGCTGCATAACAATTTACCACAAACTTAGCACTTTATAACAATGCATATTTATTATCTCACAAATTCTATGGGTCAAGAATCTGGGCATAACTTAGCTAGGTTCTCTGTCGTAGACTCTTTCACAAGGCTGCCATCATGGTGTCAGGTAGGTCTCATCTGGAGGCTTGACTGGAGAAACATGCTTCCAAGCTCATGTGGTTGTTGACAGTATTTATTCCCTCAAAGACTGATGGACTGAGGGCTTCCATTCTTTGCTGGTTCTTTGTCAGAGGCTGTTTTAAAGCTTTCTGCCAAAAAAAATTTAAAAAAAATAAAAATAAAATAAAGCTTTCTGCCATTTAGTCCTCTCTACTGGGTAGCTCAAAATATGGCAGTTTTACCAAATTGAGCCAGAGAGTCAGCAAGATGGAAATTATGGTCTTATGTAACATAATCACAGAAGTGATATCACATCACTCTTGTGCTGTTTGTTAGAAGTAGATTTCATCTGTACTCAAGGATTTAATAAGAGCATAAATAATAAAAGGCTAAGATTATTGAGGGTATCTTAGAGTCTGCTCCTCATATTCCTTTTCTAGAAAGGGACAAAGTGTCAGTTTCTTTAAAAGCATGTATAGGTTTTGGGACACCTGGGTGGCTCAGTGGTTGAGCACCTGCCTTCAGCCCAGGGAGTGATCCTGGAGTCCCAGGATCAAGTCCCACATCGGACTCCCTGCGTACAGCCTGCTTCTCTCTCTGCCTATGTCTCTGCCTCTCTCCCTCTCTGTCTCTCATGAGTAAATAAATAAAATCTTTAAACAAACAAACAAAAAACATATATAGGTTTTATGTACATAGGTTCTTAAGCTCAGCATGTCCCAGCAGCAGAAAACAAACGACTGAATTAAAAACAAAAGGGCTAGAGGGGTGCCTGGCCGGCTCAGCTGGTAGAGCATGCAACTCTTGATCTTGGGGTTGTGAGTTTGAGCCCCACTTTGGGTATAGAGATGACCTAAAAAATATCTTTTAAAAATGCTTTAAAAAACCAAAAGGGTTAGAGATACAGCATTTGGAAATGTTGTTGGGAATGAAGGCTTACGGTCTAATTGCCCTGATCCCCTACCTTAGAGGAAACCGTTCTGCTTCAACCCTTACCTACAATCATGTTCTCTTCTCTCCAGAATCGTGGTGCTTTACCTTTAGAAAATAATCTTGCCATTGAAAACTATTTAAATTTACTTGAACTGCTTTAACCCTTATTGTATTCAAAAGCATTTACCAAGTATCTACTCAATTGCAGGCTTTATGCTAGGTATAAGAGACAAAGTAGTGAGTCAGAGTCTGAGTCTCCTAGTGTAATAGAAAATTAGCCATTAAACCAGTGTGGCCAGTACTACCAAAGGAGATCCCCAAGATGCCGTGGTGGCACATAAGCAAGACAACCTATCACCTAGGGGTTGAGAAGCCCCAATAAACATCCGGATTTTTATAGCAAACAGATGTTGCTTCATTAGCCCTTTCCCTGGGGTCAGTGCTGCATTGATCACAGAAGTTATCTCTATATTTTTAGAGCCTAGGACAAGACAGGGCTCATAATAGCCCTTTAATAAATGTTTGCTGAATTGAATTGTAGAAACCAGGAGTTTGAGGATTCAGTATGATATATTTAGCAATGCTTATAAGAGTGTTGAGTATAAACTGAGGGCTGGAAGGTATGCTGGATGCCCCTGACAACCTTCTGTGAACAGGAAAACCTGAGACCTCTGAGTACATTAAACTCACATGTCTGCATTTGACTGTCTCCAAGTGTTTTCCTATAGAAGTTCTTTGTGAGTCGATGTAAATCAGTAGTTTCCATGGAAGCAAAATGGACCTGAAGAGATGTGGAAAACACTAAGATGTTCTAGTACTGCTGAGCGTGTGTTGTTTTTAGCTGTGGAAGCCTACTTATTTGGTGGCAATTCACAGGTGAGCTATTCTTTCATCTTAATCACCAGTCCCTTCAGAAAGGCACTACATGACTGAGGTCCTGCCTGATTCGGGTCTTGGTGAAAGATTTCTTTTCAAGCTTTCAAATCACACATTGTGACCTTCCTCTCTCATCTCAAAGGAACTGACCTACGGGTTCAAACCTTCCTCTAAAGTTTAGCCTCAGTGTTAACCTTTTTCAGGTAATTTGCATTTTAAGTGATATCTTATTGTGGAATAAAACATTTCAGTTATCATATATTCATGAGTCAAGCGTAATTGAACACCTATTCTGTAGCAAGTCTTGCTCTGGGATCTTGGGATACAAAACAAAACAGGCATAACACTTTGATTAACAGGCCCACTGTTTTGGTCAGGGCCACCATGTACCTCTATGCAGTGTATTTACCGTACAGAGGGCATTTGTTTATGGTGACTACATCTTGTAATACTTGACAAAGGTGTTGTACAGGCAAGCAACTGCTCTTGGCTTCATCCCCATCATTAGTGAGAGTTCTCAAACTGGAGGTGTTTCTTTTTTCAAGATTTATATATTTATCTATTCATGAGAGACACAGAGAGAGGCAGAGATATAGGCAGAGGGAGAAGCGGGCTCCCTCCAGGGAACCTGATGCGGGACTCAATCCCAAGACCCCAGGATCATGCCTTGAGCCAAAGGCAGACACTCAACCACTGAGCCACTCAGGTGCCCCCTCAAACTGGAGTTTATGGCTTTTGGAGCCCATGGACTCCTAGAAATGTTATTCACCATGGTGTGTGTATTTTTTCATTTTTCTGGGACAGCCTTTATCTGATCTTCATTGATGTATGAACCCCAAAATGTTTAAAATCATTGTATTGAAAGACCTTTTTTAAAAAGATTTATTTATTTATGATAGACAGAGAGAGAGAGAGAGAGAGAGAGAGAGAGAGAGAGGCAGAGACACAGGAGGAGGGAGAAGCAGGCTCCATGCTGGGAGCCCTACGTGGGACTCTATCCTGGGACTCCAGGATCGCGCCCTGGGCCAAAGGCAGGCACCAAACCGCTGAGCCACCCAGGGATCCCCTGAAAGACCTTTCTAAGTCACTTCGAGTCTTCTGAACCAGGCAGGCCATAATTCATTGATGAAAAAACCCTGACTAATAAATAAACAGAAAAACTACAGGCACAAGAAGTTGATTTAGTTTAGGTGACTTTTTTCACCGTCTAATGTCACACAAGTAGATAAATGACAATTCTATTAGTTATTTAAATCTATTTATTGTCCAAGACTTATCTAATAACTGTAGCTATGTCTTGGGGAGAAATATATCTGGTAGTACCTAGTTCTGTAGCCTAGTGTATGGAAAGAAATGGCGTTGGAATCAAATATTTCTGGATTCAAATCCCAGATCCAGGACCTAATAATTGTGACCTCTTAGGCAAAGGACTTGACATAGAATCTCAGTTTCCTTATCTATAGAGTGAAATAATATTACTATTGATGGCCTGAGTCTAGGGATAGGATGGAGAGTGACTTTGAACGGGTCCAAGGGATCTTTTTGGGGGTGATGGAAACAGTCTAAAATTGGATTGTAGTGATAGTTGCACAACTCTTTAAATGTACTGTCATTAATGTGTACTCTGAAAACTGGAGAATTTTATAGTACATAATTATACTTCAAAAAAGCTGTTACATTACAAAAATAGGAAAAAAGCTGAAGGGTTTTTTTTTTCTTTTTTACTCTCCACTTAAAAGGGGGTATTTTCTTGGGGAAGAACTTCATAGATTCTTTTCTAATATCAGCACTTTTCCTGGGAAGATAAAATTGGAGATCAAGCTTCAAGAATACATGAGGGGAAAAAAAAAGAATACATGAGGGGAAATGTTTGGCAATAATGTAGGCCAAAATTCACATGTTCAGTCATTCACTCATCACGTTAGCATGGAGTTCCTGGGCTATAGTTAATTTTATAGATCTGACAGAGATTTTTAAATAGTACAGACAGTTTTATTTTTTTTAATTTTTAAAAAGATTTTATTTATTTATTAATGAGAGACATACAGAGAGAGAGGGGCAGAGACACAGGCAGAGAGAGAAGCAGGCTCCATGCAGGGAGCCTGATGTGGGACTTGATCCTGGGTCTCCAGGTTTAGGCCCTGGGCTGAAGGCTAAGCTGCTGAGTCACCTGGGCTACCCATACAAACAGTTTTATATACATCAGGTGAAATGATAAACCTGGCTAAGTTTTGTATTACAAGCATGCAAGCAAATTTCAGCTGTCATTAAACGATCTTTATTGCCAAAGGTACATATGGACCCATTTTTCTCTGTTCTTCTGGTGAGATCTCACAGGGCAATAATGTTACTAAGAGGCATATGCTTCTGGTTTGCCTGGGAGAAAAAAAAAGAGAAATATATTCTGCATAAAGATGAACTTTGTGAGATTTATTTCTCTCCCAGCAATTTGTTGAAGAATACATTTTCTGATTCATGTTCATTTGTATTAGTATTTTCCCCAAGAGCATATTTGTGAATTTTTCCTTTGAACACTCTTTTTCATTGCCCCATTCTCCAAACAGTATTCTTTTTCTCCCTCTGGCCTGATTGCAAGTATGTATTAACTTTTGACTCCATCTCCTTTACAATGCCTCCAATTGTATAGGTTTATTTTGGACACAAAGTAGGTGTGACTACCTCCTGAATGGAAGTGGGTGGTTCCATGACCTTGGTAAAATTTATACCTTCTGGGGTTATCTAAATGTGGATACACTTTTATAGTTTCCTTTGAAATGTATGTATTTTCTTTCTCTATCTCCCCTCCCATTGCTCTGACACTAAGGTAAAGAATGGGGAGAGTCAAGCTCTGAAAATGCCTTTACCTCTTTCATTATTGACTTTTTACATAATTTCTTTCCACACCGCAGGTGCAGGAATGCAGGTAGTTGAGGGCTCTGCCAAGGTATGGTCACAGGGTTAACCTGGAACATTGTTGAATTAAACTATTCTGGGAGTAATTGCGAACAATAGAGTTTCTTCAACTATAGTTTACTATATTTGAACTACCATCCGTTCATTGGTAGATCATTTGACTAATAGGTGTTTTTTCTCTAAGAGATTGCAATTTTTATGCGTTCTTCAAAGTCCATTTCTGAAATAGACCTGTGTTTTTTGAAGTTAACTAAAAACAAGAACTCTAAAAAAATTATGGCATCCATGAAAAATTGGAGTTGGTTTATTGTTTATACATTCTTTGGATTGCTTTATAGCCCTTAACCGTAAATAATTTTACTAGAACTTGAACTCCTTGGGGTAATCTCATAGGGCATTTTAAGTGCTGTCAGTAAAAAAAGTGCCCACCTCTGGGTTCTGCCTCAGACTATATAATCACCGGATTAGTGCTTTATGCTGAATTCTGTCCTACCTATGCACACGACTAATACTCCACATGAGGCGAAATGTGGTTAACATTCACAGTGGATTTTATAAGACACACTATGGGAAACTTTTTACACCTGTAATTGAGTGTAATTACTCATGGTGAAGTTGAAGCTTTTATTTTATTTTTTAAAGATTTTACTTATTTATTCATGAGAGACACAGAGGCAGAGACATAGGCAGAGGGAGAAGCAGGCTCCCCACAGGGAGCCTGATGTGGGACTTGATCCCAGGACTCTGGGATCATGACCTGAGCTGAAGGCAGATGCTCTACCACTGAGCCACCCAGATTTCCTGAAGTTGAAGCTTTTAAAAAGAGCTACTTCTACTAATAATATCATTGAGCATTCAGAATTAGTTCATTCTGCCTAGTGTAATAATTAGTGTGGATAAGTGTGCTGTACTGGTGGTGGTGGTGGTGATGAGAACAGTCCTTTACTGGTCCAGTTATTTAAAACTCTTGTCAAACAGTTGGGAGTTTGAAAGGACCCCTAAAGTCTTAGGCCTGAATTTTTTTTTAAAGGATAGATTTTATTTATAATCAAGAGAACTCTAATCCACTTGTGCCACTTAAAAAAATATTTTTTGTTACTTGATGCTCTGAATCACTTTAATAACTTCCCTAAGTCACAGTTTATCCATAAAAAAAAGTCAATCCTAAAGTGTCTGAGGTTTCTTTATATTTCCCAGTGATGGATTCGAGTAGGCTTTTAGCATGGCACAATCATCACTGAGTTCAGCACAATCATATCAACAAAGTAACAAGTTTTGTGGCTGCAAATGTCTTTGTTCTAAAGAATGGTAAAATGAGAATATGATCTAATAAGGTAGTCACTCCTTTACCACTTCCTGCTCATCATCTCCAGCTTAGCACTCCAGGCCTGCATATTTCCAATTTCAATTCCAAGTCCTGCAGAAGAAACTTACTATAAAAAGAATTTAGAAAAAAAAAAAAAAAGAATTTAGAGTTAGCCAGCACCAATCTGATGCTACAGATAAATTCTCACAATGCCTCAAATAACTCAGCAATAAAGCCGGGCCTGTAATATGCTCCTATATTTTAGTAGATTTTAATGGAGGTGAGCATCTGGTAAAAAGCCACTAAGATGAGAGAAGGTCAAGAAGTGATTGAGCTTGCAGAACTCTCTCTTCCTGGGGCACCTGGGTGGCTCAGTGGTTGAGCATCTGCCTTTGGCTCAGATGATCCTGGGGTCTTGGGATCAAGTCCTGCATCAGGCTCCCCCTGCCCATCCCCCTGCAGGGAGCCTGCCTCTGCCTATGTCTCTGCCTCTCTCTCTGTGTCTCTGAATAAATTTATTCATGAGAGACTCAGAGAGAGAGAGAGGCAGAGTCATAGGCAGAGGGAGAAGCAGGCTCCCCACAGGGAGCCTGACGTGGGACTCGATCCCGGGTCCAGGATCAGGCCCTGGACTGAAGGTGGCACTAAACTGCTGAGCCACCCGGGCTACCCCAAAATCTTTTTTTTTTTTTTAAATGACTTTCACTTCCTTACTGGAAGACTGGGGGGATTTTATTCAGTCTTCTGTCTCTCTTTTATGGACCTTCCTATTGCCCTCCCATTCCCTTAATTCTTCTCTCCTCTCTTCCCATTGCCTCATCTTGGCTTGATCATTTCAGTTCTTGGGTTTGCAAGAACTGCCCTGAGGGCCCGCATTGGCTGGTCCATTGTTATCTCCAGGTATACATTTATTCATTCACAAGCATTCACCAAGTACCTCTTCTGTTCTTGGCTCTGTGTGAGGCACTAGGGATCTGCCTTGAGTAGGACGTGTCTGCCGAGACAGAATAACAGAAGGACCCCTCAATTCTGAGAATCAAGTGGTTTCCAAGCTACAAAGACTGCATGCTGTAGTATGCATACTGGGCTGGGTTGGTTGTCTAAGATGTGCAGATATCTCTATTATTCCTTATTAAACATCTGTTCTCAAAGGAGAACCGAAGTTTTAAGAGCAGAGACCTTTAGTCTCTCCATCTTGGCATTCATAGAAAGGAGAACCTGTGAGCCCAGAAGAAATCTGAATTTTTTGTTAAGGTGTTGTGATGTGGCCGGTTCCCCATTGGAAAAGGTCAGTCGTCCTACCCCATGTTTGCCAAACTACTCTCACTATACCAACTTCTGCTTTTGTGGAGAGACCACTGATGGGCAGGGCAAATTTTGCCAGAGGAAGGTTCTGAAATGAATTACAATTATACTTTAGATTGGGGCGCCTGGGTGGCTCAGTCAGTTAAGCATCTGCCTTCAGCTCAGGTCATGATCCCAGTCTCCTGTCAGGCTCCCTGCTCAACAGGGAGTCTGCTTCTCCCTTTCCCTCTGCCTGCCGCTCCCCCTGCTTGTGCTCTCTCTCTCTCTCTCACTCTTTGTGTCAAATAAATAAATAACATCTTTAAAAAAAAAAGAATTATACATCATATTTACTCCAAGGTTGCTTCATGGCTGAAAATCCACTCCCTGTTTTACCTCCCATCTCAGATTAAGTCCAGCCATTGTCCTACCCAGCCTATTAGAGTATCTGCAATGAGGCTAAATGACATCATAAAGATACCAAAAACAAAATGCAAAAAAAATATATAGAGATATTCCATATTTGAATATAAATTTCCTCCTACTATGAATTACCCAGGGAGAAATTCATGTTTCCTATGTGTCCCACTTTTAAAGAGTCCAAAAGTATAACTTCAAGTTTAAATCCAGAGATTAAGGGCTTTGCCAATTTCTTGTTCTGCCCGCTGTCAACCAGAACGGTTTACGTTTGGGTAGAGTTATCAATACGTTCAGCACCGTGGCCTAGGATGCCTTTCCTAAGAATGAGTGTCATTGTTTTAGGGGCCTAGATGTTAAATTAGTCTTCTATTATGTCTCTCTATTAAAAGAGTCTAAGTTGTCAGGACGCCCGGGTGGCTCGGTCGGTTAAGTGTATGACTTATGATCTCAGCTCAGGTCTTGAGTTCACACCCCAAGTTGGCTCTGCTCTGGATGTGGAGTCTCCTTTAAAAAAAATGAATAAAAAATAAGAGTCAAAGTTGTCAACAGGAATCACAAGATTTTGGCAACATTGACTAACATCAATGACATTTAGCACTTTACAGTGCTCGAGCAATTTTCCCAAACAAAATGAAATCCCATAATCTAATGCTGGTGCCATCTAGATGTAATAGAGACTCGGTGGTATCTGGAGGAAGAAGGGGGCAAACACATTCTTCTGGGTTTCAGCTTTGCTAAAACACCAGGCAATTTTATATCAGTTGTCCAGTGCCTGTAACCTGTGGACCTAAACTCCTCTGGGGGAATCCCACACTCAGAGGTGAACACTGACACTAGGTATTTATTGCAACTTTAGTGGGAAAGCCCTGGGTCACACTCTGAGATTGCCATTCTGGACATTGATGCCTTCTTCAGAAGTGTGGGAGTTTGAAAAGATGCCAGTCACAGACCCTAGATCTTATGTGAATTGCTCTTTTTTCCCCAAACAATATATTTGGAATCTCATAATTTCCCTTTCCCCACTGGCCTTGTATGTTCTAGCACCCTGTGCTGTAGGCAAGTGCTGTCTTCCTGGTGATAAGCTTCACTTTCTCATGAGTGGGCATTTTTAATCACATGGCACGATGACTGTGGTCACTGACTCTCACTGTGGGATTACGGAAGCCTAGGAAACCTGCCTCCAGGGGAAGGTGTCTTCATAACCCCATTTGTGTCAGCTGCAGACTTGCCCTCAGCAGATTCTGAGCTGCAGCTGTGGTTGATATTTCTGGAACCTTTGCCCCAATGGCCTTCATGAAGACCAGAACCTCCTAAAGACCCAGGCATGTGGATGTTGGAAACCTAGATTCCTGGTCCAAAGTTTGTGATGATATAATCCAGAATGTAATGGAAACCATGGGGTTGGCATGACACCTGAGCCCATGGCCTGTCCACAGTTCCTCCTTGGCTCTGAATCTGTAGGATGGGTTTTGGGCAGCTGCTCTGGTGCTACCTACCTAAACCTCACACTAACACTTTAAAGCCCAAACCATAAGGGTCTTTATCAAGCTCCCAACACATCTGCCTTGAAGCTTAAAAGCAATGAATACTTTTCTGCCTCATCCCACCATAATAATGCTGTGAAGTGCTGCCCTGATCCCCCAAGGGCTATTCCCCTGGTCTTAAGAGTAATGTCAGTAGACATGGCTCAAATGTTTGCCCCTTTAGGGATTGCCTCAACTGAAGATAGCTGCTTTGCTCAAGGTCACAACCCTTCCCAGGGTGACGACACCCAAAAACAGATTGCTGCCTTGAGGTCTAGCCCTCTTTACCTCAATTCAGAACAGCTGGAGGAACATCCTATCTTCAGTACTTCCTACAGGATTGGCTGAGTTTGGGATCAAATCACAGCATGATTTCTCTCTTCCCAGTCCTTTATCTTTCCCTCCCATGGGAGTTAATCCCAAGAGCACTCCCTCAAGAGAACTCCCGCAGGCTGAACTTCATCTCAAAATCTGATTCCCAGGGAACAAACCCTTGCAACTGTTCAAATGCTTTGGCTGCTTGCCTTACTTCCTGGCTAGAGCAACTCAGTGGCAGTTCACATCATTGCTCCTGTTGTCTGAGTGAAAGCCCACCTCACCTCATCTCCTATTACACACGAACTATCCTACCTGAAATGAAAATAATGCTCATTTCTCTAATCCTCTTGAATTATTGTCTGTCTTGTCACTTTGCCTAATTTAAGGCTTTTAATATGCACCTATCTAACATGGAGGCAATTTATCAGCAAAAGGGACATTATCAAACTCCACTATTAAAATGGCTGCTCTTGGTAAAAATATTCAGAGGCTAAAAATACTGGCAGGGTATTGCATCAGGGGCAAAGCATATATTTTCCATCTGGATTGAGGCTGATAGCCAGTGAAGCAATAAGATAATAAGAGGAAAATCCTCCAGAATAAAAAAAAGTAAAAGGCAGAACAAAGGTATTTGAATAATCTGTCTTTTGAAGTAGCTTCTGAGCATGAGGGCAGTACTCCAAGATCAACAAAAGGAAGTGGTTGAGAAATGTAACTAACACAGTGAATCGATAATAGCACAAGAACTCAACCATTAGACCCCTTTTTGCTGGTCAGTACCACCTGGGTGGGCAACCTCACACATCAGAGACAGAAGTTTTCAGAATTCTGGGGACCTTTAGGTTCTGAGAGAATGGTCATTTCCTTCTTGGTAAAGGGGAGCTTTCACCTGTCTTTTAAAAAAATATTATTTATATTTATTCATGAGAGAGGCAGAGACATAGGCAGAGGGAGAAGCAGGCTCCCTGTGGGGAGCCTGATGCAGAACCCCTCTCAGGACCCCGGGATCACGACCTGAGCCAAAGGCAGACACTCAACCACTGAGCCACCCAGGTGCCCCTCACCTGTCTTTTTGAGTTGTCATCTGGTTTTGGTCTTCCACTAGTGTCTGCCCATGTCTGCTTTCACTTAACCTGGGCAGGCTTGTCATGTTGGACGAGACTAATCTCATTTAGATTTGTCTTCCAGTGGCTCAGATATCAGAAATACAGTGGTATTTCTGTAACTTAAGGAGGTTTCATGCCCGTACCTTTGCCTTTCTCTTATTTCCAGAAGGTGGGCATTCACTGTTATGCTTTTTAGCGTGTTGGTTTTAGTGGGGCTCATGTCATATTTAATTACTGCCATACATCTCTGGTGACTCTTGTGACATTTCTCTCTCTTTCTCTTCACTGCCTACACACACAGGGCATTATTTTTAGCTTTTCATTTTGAAATAATTGTACACTTACAGGAATAGTTTCAAAAATAGTACAAAAAGTTCAGGTGTATGTTTCATCCAACTTCCTCTACTGTTAATATCTTATATAAGCACAGTACAATTATCCAGATTATGAACTTAACACTAGTACAATATGATTAAGTAAGCTGCAGAGCTCAGTTGAGTTCTTTTTACCAATTTTCCCTTAAAAATACCTTTTCTGTTCCAGGCACCATGTTGCATTTTGTTGTGTCTCTGTCTCCTCAAATCTGTGACAGTTCCTCAGTCTTTTCTTGCCTTTTGTGACCATGAAACTTTTGAAGAGTACTGATCCATTATTTTTGTAAAACTCTTAGTTTGGGGCTTTTTTTTCCTGATGTTTTCTTATGATTAGTTTGAGGTTATGTATTTTTGACAAGGATAGTAAAGAAGTTATGTTGTGTCCTTCTCAGTGCATTGTATCAGGGAGTACATGATGCCAATATATTTTACTACTGATGATGTTAACCTTGATTACTTGGTTAGGATGGTGATGGTGTCTGCTACTTTTCTATTTTTCCTTTTGGAATTGACAAATACCTTGAGAGATAATTATAGACTATGCTAATATCCTGTTTCTTCTCAAACTTTCACTAATTTTAGAATCTATTGGTGGATCTTGCCTACAAGTATTAGTGTAGTGTTTGCCCTATTGTGATTTTGGTTTTTCTCCCATTCTTTCTACATTTTTAAATTTGAATTCTTCAATAAGGGAGAACTATCTAACCTCAGTTACTTATGTATTTATTGATTTTTATAAACATATGCTCATGGACATTTATGTTCTTCTGTGGGTTATAATCCAATACCATCATTATTCATTTTATTTCTCAAATTGTTCCATTTTTGGCCATTAGGACTTTCTTCAGCTTGGCTCTTGTGTCCTTCTAATGTACCCTCATCCTTTTCTGAATCCTCCCTTATTTTCTGGC
Organism: Canis lupus baileyi; assembly: GCF_048164855.1. Lineage (NCBI taxonomy): Eukaryota > Metazoa > Chordata > Mammalia > Carnivora > Canidae > Canis > Canis lupus. Next base: position 85,153,914 of record NC_132876.1, read on the forward strand.
ACAGCAAAATGTTCCAGGCTCATCCTATAGTTTTCTTGCCTCTGCCCTGGAATCAACCACTCTCCAAGGAGCTCTGGTTCCTTTCATTGGCAAATGGTGTTTAAGAAACCAAGATCTGGACACTGTGCTCATTTCTCCTGGGGTATCCCTGCTTCCAGGATCTCTCAGCAGACAGAATTAGGAAATATAAATGTGTATACTAAACCATGTATACCTATTTATCTAATCATCTATCTATATTAAAAATCCTAAATTCCTTCCTATACCTCCAATCCCAATACAACTCCACAAGGTTCATTATAACACTTTCCTTATTTGGAACTCTGAGACTGAGAAACCTGACTCTCATAAATCTAAAATATGTTTACTTATTTATGCAATTCTAGATTTTGTAAAATAATTCCTGAATTGCTAACCTACATTCCTATGCTAGAACCAGATGTGCTTACTAGAGTACGGTATTAGTGGGCAGTTCTTTTTGTTTTGGCCTTACAATAGCCAATCAAAATATTCTTTTCCAAGGATACTTAGATTAAGCCTTTTCTTCCCAATCTCCTTCAGTGTGCTTATGTTATTCACTAGGTCACATACTTAGGTTTATTTATTATTGTTTGTATTTCATTTTGGGTAGTGCTCACATCTTGGTTTAGTTCAGTTATTTATTGGGAAGGATATGTTAAACATTATATTACTTTTTTATTTATTTATTTATTGCATTACAATAACTTTATTGAAAGGTATATCCCTTAGTACCACAAAACGTAATGGTAGCTGGTTAGGCCAACTCAGAATTAACACCGAAGTAGTCAAATTAGTGAAATATATCAGCCTTTTGAGAAAACTGAAGTTATCCACAAAACACAGCTTACAAAAGTATAAGGTATACAACATACTGTGGCTCTTTGGTTTATTTTCTAGTGCACATTTACCCATAACATAATGTCAAAATTGGGTACAGTCATTCTGGATGGATTCTGGCTACTTGATGCACTGTTTATGACACTTTAATGCCATAGATCTCCTTATATTCACTGACTTTAAACATTATATTTCTAAGAGTCAAAGCTACACAGAAAAGTATCATCAGAGAAGTGTACCTCTGTCCTCATCCCTATTAACCCATTCCCATTCTTCTTTTCTTTCCCCTCTTTTGCTGACCATTCCCCCTAGGAGACAAGCATCTTTAGTTTCTGGTTTATTCTTTTTATATTTTCTTGCACAAAGGAGCAGATAGGCATGTATTTTCTTATATCCTTTTTCTCACAAGAAGTGTAGCATATTATAGATACTCTCTTTCACATGGATATTCTCACTCTAAATCAATTCATAGAGATCTTCCTGATTTCTTTTCTGTTTTGAAACAGCTGCATAGCACTCCTTTGTGCCGATATACCATAGTTAATTCAACCACTCTCCTCTGCATGGGCATTTAGATTGTTTCCAATACTATGCAATTATACACAATTCTGAAATGAATAACCTTGTGCGTATGTATTTTTCTATTGTTTGAGGTAGATTCCTAGTATTGGAATTGCTGATTCGAAAGGTAAGCGCAGGGATCCCTGGGTGGCGCAGCGGTTTAGCGCCTGCCTTTGGCCCAGGGCGCGATCCTGGAGACCCGGGATCGAATCCCACGTCAGGCTCCCGGTGCATGGAGCCTGCTTCTCCCTCTGCCTGTGTCTCTGCCTCTCTCTCTCTCTCATGAATAAATAAATTAAAAATCTTTAAAAAAAAAAAAAAAAAAAAAAAAAAAAAGAAAGGTAAGCGCATAAGTAGTTTTGTTAAATATTGTCAAATTTCCTTCCAGAACGGATTATACTAATTAGCATTTCCACCAGCAATGTATGAGAGTGCCTGCTTTCCCATAGCCTCACGAACAAAATGTGTTGCCATACTTTTTAAATTTTGCCTGTCTGATAGATGAGAGATGGTATCTCAGTGCTGTTTTAATTTGCATTTCTCTAATTATGAGTGTGTTTGAAGATTCGTTATATTTGAGGGATATATATATATATATATAATCGTGTCTTTTTTTTGCATTTTACTATCAGTTATTTAATTTTTTGTCCCTCAATTTAAAAATGTTTTATATTAAAAACCTTGAGGACATAATGCTAAGTGAGATAAGTCAGACAAAGACAGATACTGTATGATATCACTATTTGTAGAATCTAAAAAATATGTAAAGGGGCACCTGGGTGGCTCAGTAGGTCATGATCCCAGAGTCATGGGATGGAGCCCAGCTTTGCTGGCCTCTTTGCTCAGTGGGGAATATGCTTCTCCCTCTCCTTCTGCCACTCTCCCTGCTTGTGCTCTCTTGCTTGCTCTCTCTCTCAAATAAATGAATCAAATATTTTTAAAAATTAAAAACAAAAATATGTAGAATCTAAAAAGCTGAACTCATAGCTCAGGGGTGAGGGAATTGGGGAGAAGTTGGTCAATGGGTACAAAGTCGCATTTAGAATATAAATAAGTTCTGGAGATCTAACACATAGCATGGTGATTATAGTCAACAATACTGTATTATATACTTCAAATTGCTAAGAAACTAGATCTTAAGTCTTTTTACTACGAAAAAAGGAATGATAATTGTGTGATAGAATAGAGGTATCAGCTAATATTACGGTGGTGAGATCATATTGCAATATATAAATGTATCAAATAAACACATCGTACACTTTATATGGCAATTATATCTCAATTGAAAAAGGATAGTAGGGAAAAATAAAACAAGACATAATCAGAGAGGGAGACAAACCATTAAGAGACTCTCAAGCACTGGAAACAAACTGAGGGTCACTGGAGGGGAGGTGGGGATGGGATGGGATAACAGGATGGGATAACAGGATGGGGGGCAGGGGGATGGGATAACAGGATGATAGGCACTAAGAAGGGCACATGATGGAATGAGCCCTGGGCGTTGTATGCAACTGATGAAAAACCTATCTCTACCTCTGAAATTTATAATACACTCTATGTTAATTAATTGAATTTAAATAAATAAATAAATAAATAAATAAAAATAAAAAGGATAATAGTCTTTGTAGCATATGTTGTGAAAGATGTGATTCTGACTCCCCTGCCTCCTCTTATAAGGACTCTTGTGCTTACATTGAACCCACCTAGATAATCCAGGTAATCGACCCATCTCAAGACCCTTCACATAATCACTTCTGCAAAGTCCCTTTTGTCACTGGGATACAACATATTCACAGCTGCTGGGGATTAGGGCATGGACATCTTTGGAGGGTCATCATTTAGCCTACCATGCCATGTCTGAAGTTTTCTACTTTGTTGGGAATAAAAACTATTCTTTGTCCTATGTGAGTTTTGAAGATTGCTTTCTCCGATCCTTTAAGTGGTTCTTTCTCCCGCCTTGGCTAGTCTCCTTATAGGCATGTTTTGATCTGTGCTCACCTAAATACTTGAGGGGAACCCTCTGCAAATCTCTGGAGCTCTCTCTGTGTTCGGTTTTCACTCATCTCTTATTTTGTCCCGTGAACTCTAGCAGCCTTGGGCCTCCCTCCCTGGAACCCTCATTCTTTCTTCTTAAACTCAGGGTGACTGCCCTGCAGCCTGCAATCTCCCTAAGCAGTAACCTGTGGTAATCACAGATTCATTTTGTTTCCCATGTCTTAGGAGTCGAATCATTCTTCTCATGTCTAATATCTTGAGACCCATTGTTTCATATAGTTTTCCAGTTTTTTAGTTGTTCCGGGAAGGCAAGTAAATCTGGTTCCTGTTAGTCCTGACCCTAACCCAGAAGTGAAAGTAGAGGTACTATTTTTAAAATACACTTGATATTATGACTATGGTGGTTGCAGAAGTTTATGAAACAGGGGTCTCTACAAGAGGACCAACACTTCACAATTCAATATTGACTGAGCAACTTTTAAGTACAAGGCAGTGAGATAAACATTGTCAAGAACACAAATATGCTCCCTGGTCTTGAGAGAAGGATCACGTGAATCCATATGGGTTTTCTTTTGGAGGCATCAGGAAGGAAAGGAGGAAGAAATTTATATCACTCTGCATTAGACAGCTATGTTTCTTCCAGAACAGCTCTTACAATGGGGCCTAGGCTAGAACCACTTGGGTTGGCTGGTTTAATTTGTTTCCCTCAGCCAAGAATGTCCCCAAGCTGGTAGCTTCTCCATTTGGAAGGAGCTGTCATGACCCTGCCTTGATAAACCTTAAGACCTGTCATTTCTTTCTCTCACTATGTTCCTAAGATGCTTGTTTTGGTTCACTATGTAGATTACCCCCGACAAACAGCTCTGAACCTTGCAGGAAACATATAAAGGAAAGCGGATGACATTTAGTAAGCACTCTGCTGTCGCTCAGCCATTTTTATATGCATATTGTCCAACGGAAAATAGACTTATCTTTCCTAGGTTTCCCAACTAGCAAATGGCAGAGTTGGTGTAGGGATCAAAGTCTGACTCTAAAACCCATGATCTTATTTTCTGGCTCCAGCGTGACTGTCTCAGTTTCAAGAGTACAGAAGTCTCCCTTACTACTCATGTCCTCCATTTGCTGACTGTATTTCTGACAGACGGAATTTCCTGACCTCTTGGTTTCTGGTTAACTTCCTTATATTAGAAAATACAATTCTCTTGTTACTTGATTGGGTGTGACTCTGGTGCTTGCTCTCCAGTATTTGTATATTTCCAGATTCCCATGTTCTTTGTCACACCTGGTTCTTAGTCATTGCTTTAATCCGACTCTTTCTTTCTTTTTTTTTTTTTTTTTTGCCTTTTATGTGGTCTTGTTTCCAGATTCTTCAGCTCATTCTCTGGCATTACTACTATAAGACAGACAGCTTTCTATCCTAAGCTGCTAAATTTGATGTGTTTCTTTTTTCCAGGTCTGATTCCAGCCCAGTTCTTCAATGCATCCCCTTGGCTGACTTTCAGATGTAATTGAATGCCGCTCTGCACATGAATATTCAATATTCATTCATTAATTTTTTGGGGTTCACAGTTTCATTGAGCACCTATTGTATGACAAACTCTAGAGATATAATAACGCACTAAAATAGGTGGAACATCTGGCCCAGGGAGCATGGAGTTCTGTTATCAAGACTGACAAACATCTAGGCAGAGCCAATCCTTTTGTACCACTCCAGCAGAAAGAGATGACTAGTATGACCCAAGAGAGATGAAAGGAAATAAAGTGGTTAAAGAAAAATCACCAGCATATCACTTCAGCATAGCGTGTGGGAGTGTGCAGGATGGGGTATGCATAGTTACTTGCTGCCCAAAGCTCCCTGTATTAGTTTCTCAGGGTGTGGTAACAAAGTACCACAAATTGGGTGGCTTGAGATATTAGAAATGTATTGTCTCACAGTTCTAGAGGCTGGCAGTCCAAGATCAAGGTGTTGGCAGGGTTGCTTCCTTCTGAGGCTGTGAAGGAGAATCTGTCCCAAGCATCTTTGCTAGCTTCTGGTGCTTTGCTGATAATCTGGGGTTCCCTGGCTTGTACGTGCATCACCCCAATCCTTCATTTTCACATAGTGTTTTTCATGTGTTTCTTTACATTGTCTTCTCTCTGTGTGTGTTTGTCTCTGTGTCCATTATCTCCCCTTTTTATAAAGACAAAAGTTATTTGGATTAGAGCCCAGTATCATGACCTCACTTTAACTTGATTACCTCCACGTCAAGTCACATTGTGAGGTACTAGGGGCTGGGACTACAACAAATCTTTTTTGGTGGACACAATTCAACCCATAAGATCCCCCTTTAAGGAAGATCTTGTTGCCTTAGCTGCTGGGAGTGCTGTCTGCAAACAGCCTTCAGGTGTCAGCCAACACCTACAGGGCAGCCTTCACTGTAGAGAACCATGTCACTCAAGGCCATGCTCCTGATAGGGTGGCCCATACACAGTATCTAACAAAGGCAGTGGTATAAAGGTCTAGCTTTTTTGTCTCAAGTCGGAACAAATCTGAAGGGCCATTCTACCTTCAGATCACCCCCTGGGGTTGCCTGAGGCTTCTGGTGGGCTGGCGTGGTGGCCTGGACTTTTCTCCCTCTGCCCATGTCTGCTTGAGCCCTCAACCTCCCAACCTCCCACAGATGTTGATCCCTCCTTAGCATCCTGCCTGCTAAATTCTGCCTCAGGGTTTATTCCCGGGAGAACCTAACCTGCAAAAGGTGAAAAGAAGAAGCAAATGTCCTTAGGGTGTAAAGATGCAAGAGGGAGAATGGAAGATTATACCACAGAGGTTAAGCAAGGGCCAGATCATGCGTGATTTTGTAAACTGCGGAAAAGTTTGGATTTTATCATAGACACAATAGATGGGAAGCCATAGGATAATTTTGAGCAGGCAGTGAGGATTGGTTTGCATTTTCACAAGATGAGCCTGGCTGCTGTTCGTCTTCCTGGCCTCTGAGTCTGTCAACTGCCCTGTGAAATGTGGTGCTTCCCTTGAGACAAGGCAGTTGTTTGACTCAGAGGGGCCTATGTTGAGACCACAGGGAGAGGCCACCAGTTCTGGCTGGACTTGAGCCTAGAAATACCTCACTCCTGTTGGCCTCACTTCTTCTCCCTCTCAAGCTGCCTTGGCCTGAATAGAACTACATCTGTGACCACCTTTATTACAAGGACTTCTACTGGATACAGAGTTTTGGCATGGAATCCTGAATTGCCTTTTCCTCTTGGAGTAGACTTCTACTCAATTCTTTCAAAACCAAGTTAATTTTTTTATTGTAAAAAAGTCACATGCTCTTTGTAGAGAGAGAATTTGAGAAATAAACCTTTCAAAAAGAAATGAAATATTACCGGGGCACCTGGGTGACTCACTGGTTGAGCATCTGCCTTTGGCTCAGGTCATGATCCTGGGGTCCTGGGATCGAGTCCCACATCGGGCTCCCTGCAAGGAGTGTGTTTCTCCCTCTGCCTCTCTCTGTGTGTCTCATAAATAAATAAATAAAAATTTTTAAAAGAAATTAAAAATTACCCGGTAGTAACCACTGTTGGTGCATATACATATCACACAGCATGGATTACAAACTTGAATACCTGTTATTGAAGCAAGTATATAACACAAAGATACTGATCTAGGTGAATATTATAGTGATCTGGGGAGCTCATGCTTTATCTGAAGGCTTAGCATCTTTCAACCCTAGCTTGCTAAGTGTGCATAACCTCCTTCTAGTTTATGGTCCCTCTGTCCAAAGGATATTAGAGCCATATCCTGTCTCCATCTATATCATTTTTCTTTCACTCTCCCTCATTTACTCCGCTTTAAACATTCTGGCTTCCTTAGTGTTCCTCTAGCATGCCAAACACGCTTGTTCCTCGGGGCACTTGCACTTGTTCTTCCCTCTCCTGGAAGGCTCTACCTGTAAATATCCAAATGGTGGGGTGCCTGGGTGGTTCAGTCGGTTAAGTGTCTGCCTTGGGTTCAGGCCATGATCCCAGAGTCCTGGGATCAAGACCCGCATTGGGCTCTCTGCTCAGCAGGGAGTCTGCTTCTCCCTCTGCCCGTCCCCACTTGTGCTCTCTCTCTCTCTCTCTCTCTTTATCCATCACTCTCTCTCTCAAATAAATAAATAAAATATTTAAAAAATAAATATCCTAAGTGGCTTACTTCCTCACATTCATTCTGATCTTTGCTTAAAAATTACCTCTATGGAAAGAATATTCTTTACCAGACACATAAAATCACATTGCTATTATTCTTCTCATGACCCTGATTTAGTTTTCATCATATCAGTAATTTGTCATATTACCTGTTTAGTTTCCTTTGGCAGGACTTCCTAACATTTTCTTCATTATGACACACTGAGAAAATGATAGTGTTTGAACAGCAGGCTAGGGAAAATGGAAGAGGCCAATTGTGTTTGGTGTCAGTAACGTTGAAGTGGAGAGAGATTCCAGCCTCTGTGGAACCTCAATAGATGAGACACATCTGTCATCACCTGACACCTGTTGACATCTGTCCCTCCACCAGAATGTAAGCTCCACCATGATCCTTAAAGCAGAACCTGATATATATAAGCTAAATAAGTTTTGCTAAATGAGTAAGTTATGTCATGAATGTTTCTCCATGTCATTACAAATTCATGAACATTTAAAAAGACTTTTGTTTGTCATATTGAGGCTCTATGTTTTTGTTTACTTGATCCTCTTACGTGTGGGGTGTTTTTTGGTACTTTATTTAAAATCTGCTTTCTGGTCTACTTAGTAGTGAATTGTTAAAGCCCTGGAAGGAGTCCTGTGCATGTCACCATGCAGAGCATCCAAGGAGCACCATCTTCCTGGGAAAGACATCAGACTTGAGAAGACACACACCATTTTAACCTGGATGCACAGATACACATCATGCCCTAACGAATCCTGGTATGTATGCACCTGGAACAATCTGAAACATCTCTGGGCATGTCTAGTGTATCATTCAAAAGGAATGAGACTCGGTACATGTCAAATTCTCTGTAAATCTCACGTCCTACATGAACCACATAAGAATTCCACCAATAAATTTTTGCCTTGATAATCACTTCAAAAAACAGAAACTTGGATTAGAATCCAAGGAAGGGACGTGAAGGATAGTGAATGCATGAGCAACAGGCAGGAAGGAGGGAGATGCTGCTAGTGATACTGGGCCCCCCTCCCTCTGGATGATAGGGGAAACCATGCAGACTAGTGTACTTAATGAATGCCACAGGCATTTTTCTCATTCCTGTCGGGCAAGGTGGAAGGTTAGAGCCTTTTAAATTGTACCTGTGTGCTAGGCCAATTAATCAAAGTGTCTTTACAGGACAAACACCCAAACACATTTTGTAAAATTCAACCCAACCCTGGCTGCACAGATGTTTCATCCATCAGAGTGTCAGTGACCTGTGTGGATTTATGTGTTTGTGCACATTTTCTTAAAAGAATTGTTATTATTTGAAAAGGAATGGAAACACCAAGATTTTTTTTTCTTCTTACATAAAAAAAAAAATACTGTCAAGGGTATGAGTCAAGAACCTCTTGACTCAAATCCTAGTTCTGCCATTTACAGATGTATGATCTTCAACAAGTTACTTGACTTCTCAGTGTCTGTTGTCTAAGGATGATAAATATTTCACCAATATTAGGAAATAAGATAAAGATTCTAAGGGCTTCACTTGTAATGCAACTTCCAACAGGAAGAATAAATAGATTTGCTCTCCCTCTTCCTCTTTTTAAAATTTCTCAGTCTATACGTAAAATCCACATTTCTCAAAGTGTATTCCACATAATACCTGTTCCAAGACATGCTCAGTAAATAGGAACCACTACATACCAGCTTCCTTCTTAGAGATTCATCATGCGTATTACCATGCTGAAGCCTCAGGAATTATACAGTAGAGAAAACTGATTGATTTTGTTTAATTTGGTGTTTTCCAGTCTTATTTGACCAGATTGTTTTTTTTCTCATGACACCTCTTATAGCAGATTTCTCAATGACCCTGTGATGGAATGAGATGATGAGAATGTGTTTCAGAACAAAGGATCACTGAATTTAGGGGAAGTCAACAGCATCTACATTGAAGCTACAATATCTCATTTGGAAAACTGGAGGTCCTAGGTTATTTATAGACATATATATCTTGTAATGAAGTGATGGTTTTTAATAATCTCAAATAGTTATTAATTTTAATTTCTTTAAATTTATCTTTTCTGTTCTGTTTGGTATCTCTCAGTTTTTATCAGCTTCTGTTATTGTATTTTGGCTTGTTACTTATCTTTTATTTTTTCTTCTCAAACATCAACTTCTGGCTCACTCAGTGTAAGTATATAAGGGTGGAGTCTCCCTTCTTCACAAAACCCTTAGGTAGGGTGCAGCTTCCAATAGTGGTGACTCATGAATGACAAGACTAGGAACACTTTAAACATTGATTATAATGAGAGAACAGCAAGTTATTGCTTGATGAAGTTGGATTTATTAATAGATGAGATAATCCAGTTGTTGCAAAAAGTCTGACTTGTAGTTTCTTCGAAACTTCTTATAATCCTCTCTTATTTATTTAGAAAATTTTTCTGAATCCAATCCCATTACCATAAAACAGAGAAATTTCTGTATCAGCACTTTATACATTGCCCAGAAAAAATAAAGTGAATTTTTAAATGTTAAATATAGGAAAATAGAATAATAGGACAAGAGTTCAAGTAAGAAAGGATGAAAGATAGTTTCCCCTCACTCACTCTCTCCTCCCACCCAGAAAAACCCAAAATAAGTGACTTACAAACCCGGATTCTTATCCTCATACAAATAAGAGAAAAGCAGGAAAAATAATAAAGCACAAAATAATAAAGGTCACTTTGAGAATTGCTAACAAATATTCTGCAACATAAAGGAAATTGTAAAATTGTATAAATACATCTGAAAAGAGAAAATGATAGAGAAAAAGAAAATGTTTTGACCCTCCCCCACTAACAGATGGGGAAGAGAATCTGTTCATTGCTGACGCCAAAAGACAGACTCCTACTGAATATTTCATTTTCTTCCCCTAAAATAAAATAGTTGTGTGCAGAAACTGGAATGGGTAACCCCTCCCCACAATAATAAAGTGAAAATAAATAAAAATATCTATTACAGCCATGTCACATCAGGAATTATACAGTTCCAATCTGGAATGGGACTTTTCTTGTAAACATTATTAATTGATTTCCATTTCTAGTAATGGCAGGGTAAGTTATTTGGACCAACCATTTGCAGAAAAGCAACTACAAGTTATGGATAAAATGCAAAAATAAAGTGTTTTTTTTTAAAAGCACTGAAAAGCTGACAAGATAGTGAGGAATTTCTAGGGCAAACTTGAAAGGAAAGTAGGAACCCAGATTGGTAAAGGGAGCCCAGAGGCCACTGAAGACCTTTGTCAACCTGAAAAAATTAGAACTTTAGTTTTAACAGCTAGGGTGACATGGCCTGTCTAAGGTGGAGAGTCTAAAAGGAGACCATCACTATTATAAGCAGAAATCCCGAAGGGCTATACTATTAGGGTCAGGGTGAAGTACAAGTGAATTGGCCTTTGGGTGTATTTTTAGCTGAAATTGACATCTTATGGAATGCCAAAGGGGAAAAAAATACAAGGTCAAAACCCTCAAGCATTGAATTTAGTTTGAAGTATCTTGAACAGATAGTGTCCTTATATATTTGGTTTAAGCAGATATGTATTTTCTTTTGTATATTTTTGCATCGTTCATAATACTCAAATTATTCCTATAAATACATTTTTAAATTTAATTTTATTGTTTGCTTATTTATTTTAGAGGGGGAAAGGGGGAGGGGCAGAAAGAGAAAGAGAATCTTAACAGGTTTCTGCTGGGCATGGAGCCCAATGTGGGGCTCAGTCTCACAACTCTGAGATCATGACCTGAGCCAAAATCAAAAGTTGGATGCTCAACCAACTGAGCCAGCCAGGTGCCCCTGTATAACTACATTTTCAAAGATATTTAACAGCAAACAGTATCATTCACACAAGAAAAAAATACTGTGCATGAGAACAAGCAGAGAGAATAGACAACAGAGAGATCCACTAAGACTCCACATATAGAATTATTGGGTAAGGGGATCCCTGGGTGGCTCAGCGGTTTAGCACCTGCATTTGGCCCAGGGTGCGATCCTGGAGTCCCGGGATCAAGTTCTGCATCGGGCTCCCGGCATGGAGCCTGCTTCTCCCTCTGCCTGTGTCTCTGCTTCTCTCTCTATCTCTCTCTCTCTCTGTGTCTCTCATGAATAAATAAATAAAACCTTAAAAATAAATAAATAAATAAATAGTGAACTTAAAATATTTTTGCAAACAGAAAACCTTATAAAGTGACATCAGATTTGGAAAAGAACCAGTTAAAACTTATAGAAATGAATACATGTACATAAACAAATAGATATAGATATGAATATGAATTTGGATGGATATATATGCATGCATGTATAGATATAGACAGATATATTATGGATTAATCCATAAAACCAATAGCTTACTCATGAATAAGAAGATAATTGGGTGTATTTGAAGATAAGTCAGAAAGTTATCCCGAAGGTGTCACAGAGAAAATAAAGGATGGAAAATACAAAAGACAGATTAAGAGACATGGGGGATAGAATGAAAGAGTCTAACAATAATTTAATTAGAATTCCAAAAAGATAGTAGAAAGGGAATAAATATATAACTGCTATTAATTTTTGGAAGTGATGAAATACATAATCCACAATTCTAGAAGTCCCCCAACTTCAAATGAGAGAAGTAAAAGAAAATCCCACCTATATTCATCAGAATGAAAATGTAGAACAGCAAAGACAAAAGGAAAACCAAAAAAAATGACCAGGATAAAAGACAGATGCTGTTCAAAGGAATGGCATTTAGACCAAGAGTTGACGCTTCAACAGCAGCAATGGAAGGTAGAGGAGTGAATAATATCTTCACCATATTGAAAGAAACTAGTTACTTCCATAACTACTCATAAGAACTGTACACAGAGAAAGTATCTTTGAAGACTGAGGGAAAAATGGATACACTTTTAAAGTTAAGACTTTGTTTCTTTAGAGCAGTGTAAGATTCATAGGAAAATTGGAGAGAAGCTACAGAGATTTCTCATATATTCTTTGCCCCCTACATACATAGCATCCCTTATTATTAACACCCCACACCAAAGTGGCATATTTTTTAAAATTGATGAATCTACAATGACACATCATCATCATCATGAGTTCATAGTTTATATTAGAGTTCATTCTTGGTGTTGTACATTCTATGGGCTTAAACAAATATGTAATGACATGTATCCATCATTATAATATCATATAGAATATTCTCGCTGCCCTAACATTTTTCTGTGCCCCACCTATTCATCCTTACCCTCTCTGGCCCACAACCCACCCAACCTCAAACCTCTGACAACTAATGATCTTTTACTATCCATATTTTTGCCTTTTCCAGAATACACAGAGTTGGAATCATATAGTATGTAGCCTTTTCAGATTGGCTTCTTTCGCTTAGTAATATGCATTTAATATACATTTCTTCCATATCTTTTCATGGCTTAGTAGCTTACTTCTTTTTAGTGCTGAATGATAGTCCATTGCCTGGATGTACCGCAATTTATTTATTCATTCACCTACTGAAGGACATCTTGGTTGCTTCCATCCAAGCTCCTGCATTATAAATAGAGCTGCTATAAACATCCATGTGCAGGGTTTTATGTGGACATAAATTTTCAGCTCCTTTGCATAAATACCAAGGTTGATGGATATATGGTGAGAGTATGTTTAGTTTTGTAAGAAACTACTAAACTGTTTTTCAAAGTGGCTATACCACTTTGTGCCCCCACCAGCAATGAATGTGAGTTCCTGTTGCTCCACGACCTCACCAACATTTGGTGTTGTCATATTCTGGGTATTGGTCATTCTAAAATGATGTGCAGTAGTAATTCACTTTTGTTTTAATCTGCATTTATTTGATGACATGTGAAGTGTGGCATCCTTTCATATGCTTATTTGCCATCCGTGTATCATCTTTGGTGAAGGTTCTGTTAAGGATTTTTGGTCCATTTTAATTGAGTTGTTTGTTTTCTACTTGTTGCATTTTCAGAGTGATTTATGTATTTTGGATAGCTGTCCTTTACCAGATGTGTCTTCTGCAAATATTTTCTCCCAGTCTGTGGCTTGTCTTCTCAATCTCTTGACACTATCTTTCAGCAGAAGTTTTTAATTTTAGTGAATTCCAGCTTATCAATTTTTTCTTTCATACATATTGTGCCTTTGGTGTTGTATCTTTTTCCTATGCTATTTTGTGGTTTGAGCACCCAATTTTAATGTGGGGAGGTGGGGGTGGTTTCCCACACCACCAAGCAATGCTCCGGACGCCAATTAGGTATCTTAACAATTCAACTCAATTTTGACACCATTTTCCTGGAGATCGCACCAGATTCCACAGGTTAACATTTTAGTCTTATAAGACTGTCTCCCCCCCACACACCTTTCAGATGCCAGTTGCAAGCCCAGGTTGTTACCTGTGCTTCTGACAGACAGACTACAGATTGGAGGTTTCCATGACCTCCTCCTTGGGTTCAATTAATTTGTTCAACCAGTTCACAGAACTCAAAGCAACATTTCACTTACTAGATCACTGATTTCTCCTAAAAGGATAGAAGTCAGAAATAGCCAGATGGAAGAGATACATAGGCAAAGTGTGAGGAAGGGGCACAGAGCTTCCATGCCTTCTCCAGGTGTGCTACTCTCCCAGAACTTCTACATGTTTACCAACCTGAAAACTCTCTGAACCCTGTCCTTTTGGGGTTTTGTGGAGGCTTCATTATATAGTCATGACTGATTAAATTGATGCTGAGCAAGAAGTATAGCATGTGGTTCCTGCTGGGGTGGATCAAAAAGATCATGCAAACTGATGAAGAAATTGGGAAAGTGACAGCAGCTGTACCTATCATCATCTCCTGGTGCTCAAGTTCCTGCTTGAGCTCTTCCTGGAGTTGCTATTGAAGAAGGCCTGCCAGGTGACCCAGTCCTGAAGCACCAAACTATGACTACATCCCACCTGAAGCATCACAGTGAGCTGGAGCAGCAGTTTGACTTCTTTTTTAAAAAAAAATATTTTATTTATATATTTATTTGAGAGAGAGAGAGAGAGAGGAAGCACCAACATGGCGGAAGGTGCAGAGAGGGATAGAAAAGGACAAGCAGACCTGGAGCTGAGTGTGGAGCCCAACACGGGGCTCAATCCCACAACCCTGAGATCATGATCTGAGCTGAAAGATGCTTACCTGACTGAGCCGAGCCATCCAAGCACCCCAGCAGTTTGACTTCTTGAAGGACCTGGTGGCCTCTGTGCCTGACATGCAGGCACACAGGGAAGATAGCGACATGCAAAGGAACAAGGGTCCCCACAGGGGCCAGAAGTCAGGCAGCAGTGGCTGGAAGAATGGTAGGATGGGAAGCAAAGTCAAGGACAAGAAGCTGTCAGGGATGGACTTGGAGCAGCAGGATGAGTCTATGGACATAGACACTGATGGGGCAGAGAAGACACCACAGGCTCCATCTCAGGCTGGCCACCCCGTGCCCACTCTTAGAGTCCCCTCACACCTTTCACACCCTTTACCTTGACTCTGCCTCTGCCCCCAGCACTCCCAGGCCTCTTAGCACCTGATGCAGACAATGAAGGGAACTAGGACTCCTGGTGCCCACTGTTTCCCAGACCACACCCCTTTTAGATGGCTTTAGTTGCTCTAGGGAGAGGAGAGAAAATAAAGCTGTTCTTAAATTTATTAAAAAATTAATATCTTGGGGTGCCTGCGTGGCTCAATTAAGCATCTGCCTTTGGCTAGGGTCATGATCTCAGGATCCTGGGATTGAGTCTGGTATCAGGCTCCCTGCTGAGCGGGAAGCCTGCTTTTCCCTCTGCCTCTCCCTCTGCTCATGTTCTTTCTCTAATAAATAAAAATAAATAAAAAATAAATTAATATCTCAGCAATTAAACCCAATTTGCCATTCCTCTCCTCTCTGTGGAGGTGGGAGTTAGGTGGGGTGAGACTGAAAGTACCAACCCTCTAATCCTGTGATTGGTTCTCCCATTCTTAGGTGACCTAAGGGCTTCCTGAGAGTCGCCTCATTAACATAACAAAAGGCACCTTTATTGCTCTTCTCATGAGAAACTCCAAGGGTTTTGGGACCTATGAACCAGGAACTGTGAACAAAGACCAAATATGTATGAGAAATATAGTTTGGTCATCTGAATCACCAAATATGTATTTCTTATAAGTCACAGTATCACAGCTCTCCTTTAGGAATTTTATAGTTTTGCATTTTACATTTAAGTCTGTGATTCATTTTGAGTTAATTTTTGTGAAGGATGTAAAGTCTGTCTAGATTCATTTTTCTGCATGTGAATATCCAGGTGTTGTATTGCCTTTTCTCCTCTGTCAAAGATTTGTTGACTAGACTTATGTGGGTTTATTTCTGGACTCTCTATTCTGTTCCATGGGTTTATTTGTTTGTCTTTTGCCAGTATCACATTGTCTTGATTATTGTAATTTCATAGTAAGTCTTAAAGTCACATAGTGTCAGTCTTCCAACTTTGTTCTGCTCCCTCAATATTGTATTGGTTATTCTGGATTTATTGTCTGTCTATACAAACTTCAGAATTAGTTTCTCAATGTCTACAAAATAACTTGCTGGGATTTTGATTGGGATTGAACTAAATCTATAGACCAAGTTGAAAGGAAATGACATCTTGACAATAGTGAGTCTTCTTATCTATGAATACAGACTGTCTCTCCATTTATTTAGTTCTTCTTTAATTTCATTCATTAGATCTTTGTAATTTTTCTCATATAGATCTTGTACATATTTTGTTAGATTTATACCTAAGTATTTAATTTTGGGGTTGCTAATGTAAATGAAATCATATTAATTTCAAATTCTACTTCATTGCTGGCATATAGGAGAGGGATTGACTTCTGTGTATTACCCTTAAATCCTACAACTTTGCTACATTCACTTATTAATTCCAGGAGTTGTTTTGTCATTCTTTTGGTTTTTCTACATGGACCATAATGTCCTCTGTAAAAAATGCACTTTTATTTTTCCCTTCCCGTGGATACACTTTTATATTAAGAAACTAAGAAAGTGGGAAGCCTGAGTGGCTCAGCGGTTTAGCGCCGCCTTCAGCCCAGGACGTGACCCTGGAGACCAGGAATCGAGTCCCACGTTGGGCTCCTTGCATGGAGCCTGCTTCTCCCTCTGCCTCTCTCTGTGTGTCTCTCATGAATAAATAAATAAATAAAATCTTAAAAAAAAAGAAACTGAGAAAGCTTTCCATTAGGAAAAAGTATAAAGGATAAAGTATGAAGTATATACTTCAGGCTGAAGGAAAGTGATCTCAGATGGAAAAATATGAGATGCTAAAAGGAGAGAAGAGCAAAAAAATGGCAAAAATATGGGTAAATCTAAAGGAAATTTGAATGTATAAAAATGTTTTCAAGGTTATAAAAAAAACAATTAAAATGCATCATATAGGGATGCCTGGGTGGCTCAGTGGTTGAGCATCTGCCTTTGGCTCAGGCCATGATCCCAGGCTCCTGGGATCGAGTCCCGCATCAGGCTCCCCACAAGGAACCTGCTTCTCCCTCTGACTATGTCTCTGCCTCTCTCTGTGTGTCTCTCATGAATAAATAAATAAAATCTTTAAAAAAATAAAATACATCATATAAATCAAAGCTCCTGGAAGTAGTTAATGAATTTACAAGATTTCAGGAGACAAGTATAATATATAAAAATATAATGTATTCCCATATATTAATAATGAATTACTAAAACTCCTTTTTTTTTTTTTTTCCTCAACCCCTTTACAAACTGCAGGACTTTGTTCAGGGAGCCAGCTGGGATGTCTGCTCCTGGTGCCTCCCTGGTGTTTGAGTAAAAGCCCCCAATAAAAACTGTCTGAATCTTAAAAAACAAAACAAAACTCCAATTTTTAAAAGGCATACCATTTAAAATAGCTACAATAAAAATAAAATATTTACTGATAAACCTAGAAGATATGAATAGTATATGACATTGAAAACTACAAAACAATGATGAAAAAATCGAATAAGACCTAAATTCATGGAAAAATACACCACAGTCATGAGTATATCTGAAACTAATTCTAAGGTTTAATCGAATGATAAGGAAACATGAATAAGTGAAACAATTTTGAAAAAGATAGATAAAGTTGATGGGGCATCTGGGTGGCTCAGTTAGTTGAGCATCTGCTTTCAGCTCAGGTCATGATACTGGGATCTGCTTCTCTCTCTCCCTTCGCCCCTCCTTCCACTTGTGCTCTCTCTCTCAAATAAATAAATAAAATATTTTAAAAAGAAAAAGAAAGAGAAAGTTGAGGGACTCACACTCTTGATTTCAAGACTTACTATAAAGCTACAGTTATCAAGTCATTGTGGTATTATAAAAAAGATAGATGCATGGATTAATGGGACAGAGTAAACATTCCAGAAATAGACCCACTCAAAACGGTTAATTGATACAAAGATAATTTACTAGCAAATGTTACTAGAATAATTGGACATCCTAGACATATAAATGAACTTTATCGGGCAGCCCGGTTGGCTCAGCAGTTTAGTGCGCCGTCAGCCCAGCGCCTGATCCTGGAGACCCGGGATCGAGTCCCGGGATCGAGACCCGGGATTGAGTCGAGCTCCCTGCGTGGAGCCTGCTTCTCTGTGCCTCTCTCTCTCTCATGAATAAATAAATAAAATCTTTAAAAAAATGAACTTTATCTTACACCTCATACCTAATACAAAAATTAACTAAACATTAGTCATAAATATGAATATTAAACTATAAAACTTTTAGATGAAACATAGAAAATCTTTGTGACCTTATATTAGGAAATGAGTTCTTAGATATGAACCAAAGGCATTGATACATAAAATAGAAATTTATAAATCAGATTTTGTGAAAATTATAACTTTTGCTTTGTAAGACACCATTGAGAATAAGACAAGTTATAGACTGAAGAAAATATTTGCAAATCAGATATCTGACGAATAATAAGCAATGAACTCACAAAATTCAATAATAAGAAAGCATACAACTCCTCACAAGTAGGCAAAAAGTTAAATAGTTCTTCACCAAAGAAACTGGATAAAGCACACAATGATCATCCTTAGTTACAATGAGATACTACTATACACCTATTAAAATGGCTAAAGTAAAAAATACTGACAATACAAAGTATTAGTGTAGATATAGAACAACTAGAATATACATTCTTGATGGAAATGCAAAGTGGTACAGTCACTCCAGAAAACAGCTTAGCATTTTCTTATAAAGTCAAACATACAGTTAACCAGTTAACTATATGACCCAGTAATCCCACTCCTAAATATTTACTATTTACTCTAGAGAAATATAAACTTAGGTTCCCACACAAAACCTGCACATGGACGTTTATAGCAGATTTATTCACAATAACACCAAACTAGAAATAATCCCAAACATTGTTCAACAGGCAAATGGATAAACCAACAGTGGTACATTCATAAAATGAAATCTTACTCCAGAATGAAGATGAGCAAACTAGAGATACATACATATCTCAAATGCATTTTTCGAAGTGAAGGAGGCCAGACCCAAAAGGTCTCACATGGTAAAATCTCATCTCTATGACATTCTGGAAAAGGCAAAACTATAGGAAAGGAAAACAGGTAAGTGGTTACTAGGAGTTAGGGGAACAGGAATGTTTGACTATAAAGAGGCAAGTCAAAGTAGTATTGGGGGTACGGGAGCTTTTCTTATGCTGATTTTGAGGGCAATTACACAGCTCTATGCATTTTGTCAAAAATTATAGAATTATACACCAAGAAAGGTGAATGTGACTGTATATACATAACAAAAATAAGCAAAGATAATGCTTGTAAATGCCCCACCACCATAGAAATAAGGTTTAGCATGATTAGATACCAGGGTTGGAGCGGTGTTTTCATCCATTCTTTCAAAACATTAAGTCATTCATTCATTCATTTTTAAAGACTTTATTTATTTATTCATGAGAGAGAGAGAGAGAGAGAGAGAGAGGCAGAGACACAGGCAGAGGGAGAAGCAGGCTCCACGCAGGGAGCCTGAAGCAGGACCCGGGACCCCAGGATTACGCCCCAGGCCAAAGGCAGGCACAAAACCGCTGAGCCACCCAGGAATCCCCTAAATCTTTCCTTTAAAAAAAAAAGGTAAAAATTCTTTGCATTCTTTGTTCATTTGAACTAGGAACAAATGAATCATTTCAGAAGTATTCCTCAGATTGTCCTAGGTACAAGTATTATGACATGAATCATAACTGGTGAGGGAAATTCAATGGATTCCTCTACAGTATCTCTTGTATTTTATCAGGACTTCTGAAGCTACAGCATTTAAAAGATAATGGTTCAGGTAAGCCCTTCTATTCAGTTTTGTAAACCAAGAGGCCACTTGGAGAAAATGCTATGACTTGTGCTAACATATGTGTAGCTTAAAAAGAATTATATTTGAGGTCTGTTGAATGTGCACATAACGCGAAATTTTCTTTTCAAAAGTATCATGTCATCATTTGGTCTTGCAGCAATTCTTCAAGTCACTGGAGATCTCCCAATAATGATTGATATCCTCACAGAAGCTACATGCCACACATAGTCTCACCAACATAGGTAGACACACATATATATACACACACTCCCATATGCAGACACACATAGACACATATGCATAAACATAACATATACACATGTAAAAACACACAGGCGTGTACGTATGTCTTCACACACAGCATGCTAATGCACAAGCACACCAACTGTGCACATACTTTTTTCCCCCTCAAAAATGTAGACCATCTCTCAGAACCCGGAGTGTAGAGAATTGTGTTTTAAGGTTACGGTATCTATCTTTTTTTTTTTTTTTTTAATTTTTATTTATTTATGATAGTTACAGAGAGAGAGAGAGAGGCAGAGACACAGGCAGAGGGAGAAGCAGGCTCCATGCACCGGGAGCCCGATGTGGGATTCGATCCCGGGTCTCCAGGATCGCGCCCTGGGCCAAAGGCAGGCGCCAAACTGCTGCGCCACCCAGGGATCCCCAGGTTACGGTATCTATCTTAAATAAAGGGAGCTTCTGCCTCAAATATTTTATTGAAATAAGGTGGTTGTAAATGAAAATCAGAGAAAGGATCAGGCAATACTTGGGATTTTCAGCTGAATTCTTTAATAATAACCAAACATAATCCATTTAGGTTTGGGACGCTCACTCTTGGAACTTAGCCACTGCGCTATGAGGAATCCAACAGCCCTACCTCCCTACAACCCTCAGCCCTAGCTGAGCTCCCAGCTGGCAGCCAGCACTGACTTGTCATGTGTGAATGAGCCATCTTGGAAGTGGATCCTCCAGCCCTTCCTCAAGCTGCCCCAGCTGATGCCATGCAGGGCAGATACAAAGGCCCCTGCCAAGGCCTGCCTAAATTTCAGATTTGTGAGCAAAATAAATGATCGGTATTATTTTAAACCATTAACTGTTGGGGTGATTTGTAATGCAGCAATAGAAAACTTGTAAGTGCAGAATAAAAAGATATTGAAATGATCTTTCATCTTTTCTCTCTTTGACACTCTTTCTCTATTCCACCATGCCATAAACTCTTTCACATTTCACAATTCAGTGCGCGCGCGCACACACGCACACACACGCACACACACACACATACACCCGGAATAGCATAGAAAAGAGATAACTGTTGGGAAACCTACAGAGAGAAGAGCGAAGAGAATAAATTCATAGGTTTGATAACCCTGTATTGAGTAGTAAATGTAAGAAATCATTTTCAATATTGTAGTCAAGCATAAGTGGTGGTTTAGGGAAGATGTGTCTACATGGAGATCTTCAGGGCAGAATTTGGAGAAATGTTTTCTGCGGGGTGGCGGGGGAGGTTCAAGACTTTGTGGTGTCGATTTGGAGTTGTCGTTGCCAGAAGATGGGCTTGTTTTACTGCAGTTAATGATATTATGGGTGGATGTTGTGGGTCCAGGTAGTAGATTCAGTCACAGGATAGAGAACCTCTTGAATGAAAACAAATCTATGCTAAACATTTCCCCCAGAAGAGGGAGGGCTGAGTTCTTGTAGTAGGGATTAAAGGTTGACAATGTTTGTATATCAGGGGTATTCCCAAATAAGAAAATATGATACGGTGAAAGAAACCATCTTAGAGCATTGACCGGGGGCAGGAGTTGGTGGTTAGAAGCCCCTGGAGCTGAAGGCATTTCCAAATGGTAGTCATTAAACTACTGCTTTTAGGGCAGCCCAGGTGGCTCAAAGGTTTAGTACTGCCTTTGGCTCGGGGCCTGATCCTGAAGTCCCAGGATCGAGTCCCGTGTTGGGCTCCCTGCATGGAGTCTGCTTCTCCCTCTGCCTATGTCTCTGCCTCTCTCTGTGTGCGTCTCTCATAAATAAATAAAATCTTTAAAAGAAAGTAAACTACTGCTTTTAATACTTATCTCAATAAATATTTGTTGAGCGTCTATTCTGTCTTAGGCACTGGAAATGTGATGGTGAGTAGAACAAATATGGTCTCTACCCTCATGGAATTTATAAATTAGTTGGAGTGGGACAGAAACAAATTAAATAATGATATAAACAGATTCAGTTGATCCTTGAACAATGCAGAGGTTAGGAGCAATCCTAACTCCTAACATGGAGTTAAAAATCCACGTATAATTCTTGACTCTCTAAAAACTCAACTAATAGTCTACTTTTGACTAGAAGCCTTACAGTTGATTAATGCATGTTTTGTTTATTGTAGGGGCCCAGAGCAGGCTGCCCCAAGATGGGCCACTTAGCATAAAGATTATTTTGAGGGACGCCTGGGTGGCTCAGCAGTTGAGCGCCTGCCTTTGGCTCAGGGCCTGATCCCGGGATCAGGGATTGGTCCCGCATTGGGCTCCCTGGATGGAGCCTGCTTCTCCCTCTGCCTGTGTCTCTGCCTCTCTCTCTGTGTGTCTCATGAATATATAAACAAAATCTTTAAAAAAAAAAAAGATTATTTTGAGTTAAAAGTAATCAAAATCCCACAGACACAGAAAAAGCTCTCTCCCGGCCCCTCAACTGCCTAAATTTGCATGGGAAAGGAAGAGAGCTATTAACAGAGACTTCCCTTTACCTAAGGAACTCATCGGCATCATAGGGCAACCTTGTTTTTCCGAACATCTCCTTTCACCTTCTTGCTAATGGCCTTCCTCCCTGATCCCTACTCTTCTCTTTAGTTCATATAAGCTTCATGTTGCCTCATTGTCTTTGGAATTTTATGTCTGTGTGGATTCCCCATATGTACATTTATTAAATTGGATTTTTTTTCTGTTTATCTGTCATATGTCATTTTGATTGAGAGTCCAGCTAGAAGGACCACAGGGCAGAGGAAGGACTTCCTCCTTGACAATGTTAGTATAATATACTGTATCTTACCATAAAGTAAGCTGGAAAAAGAAAATGTTATTAAGAAAATCATAAGGAAAAGAAAAGTCACTTACTGTAATGTATTGTTTTATACAAAAGATCCGCATATAAGTGGACCTGCACAGTTGAAATCCATGTTGTTTAAAGGCCAATTGTAATTAGAAATGTTGAGAAGTGTTAAGGGAAGCACACAGTTCTTTGGGAGAGAGAATCAGAAAGCCAAATTCATAGCCTCTGCTTTCTGAGTATTTACAGTTTTTCTTCTCACCTCACCTTTTTCACACCTTCCAAGAATACTTTGACAGGCTCCTAACTATTCCTCAGCTTTTTGAGTCCTTACGAATGATTTAGTTTATTTATGTATATGTAGCTTTGAAAGGATAGTCAAAATAGGTTAAGTAGGAAATATACATATTCAAAGGTCTTTAAAGTCCACTTGATTGTCAATAATGAAGTTCCATTTTGATGCTAAGGATGTGAGCAAAACAGGACTTAAACGTTAAAACTTCTGCCTCCGAGGAACTCACATCTATCTGGCAAAATAAAGGTGGTCCACATCATTGTGGGAAACAAAGGCAAAAGAAAATATTAAATTTCCTTACACCTTACAGCCCACTGACAAGTCCTTGAGACCGGCAGAGTGACTTTCCTTTAGGAAATCAACTGCCTCGATGTTAATACTTTGCTAAGAGCAAAAGGCAATCTTACCTTAACATCATCCCAACCTCTAGGATCCTATAAGTCTCCTTTAACATATAAACATTCCTTTGGAAACTTCCTTTATCTCTGCCCCCAAGATATATGTTAGCAATCATCCTCCAAGCATAAGGCCCACTGATATACATATGAAGGGTCTCACCACTAAGGTTTTACTAGACAGTAGCAAATGACCTTTTCCCAACAACAGCTAGCCCTTCGGTGTCTTGGAAATCTTGCTTCTAAATTCCTTAGAGACTTTTGCTACCCCTAATTCCCTCTCAACGTGAAAATATGTAATCAGTTACTCCTCACAATCCCACTGTCCTAATCTTTTTGCCCACTGGTCCTATCCTCACGCTTTAATAAAACCACCTTTTTGAACTGAAGAGGTCTCAATAATTCTTTCTTGACCACTTGCTCTGAACCCCAACATTTCCACATCACATATGACTCAGAGTCCTTCCAAAAGACATATTGCACCATGATAAAATCCTAGATTGTGGTGAACTTGCCTTAAGCGCTAAAGCAACTCAGGGAAGCTATGATGAATGTGGTGTTATCAAGAGGCTATAAGGAGGAGGTAGGTTTGGGGAAGGGTGCTGTTTAGTTAAGGCATGGGGCAATGGAGAGAGAAGCATTCCAAGTGAGGAGAGGAACAAGATTCAAGACTCAGAGGTGGAATGGATATAGTGAATAGAACTAGATAAGTTCTCATTGCATTCATGAGGCTTTATTTTACTAATGGCTGTAGGTAACATCAGATGCTTTAGTAACAGGGTTTTTAATGAGTATCCAAAACAGGGAAGATGGGGGTGGGATGTAGGGCTGTGTGGGAGGTGAAGTTATTTGAAAGGTAATTTTAGAATGGACAAACATTCAAATATGAGCACATGCCCAGTGCAAGTTCCTTTCCCTTTTATTCTATTAAGTTGGACAGTATGAAATTGCTAATATTCATTTAGCCGGCAGAAATGTCAATGTCATATGCTTCAACCTAATAGATCATTAAACAACATTTGCTTTTGTTTACCACATCCATCTCGAGGCAGTTCTGCACTCTTTGGAAGCTGGAAATCTAGAAACTATCAAAGATATTTTGCTATTCTACTTGATGGATGCTGTGATGTGCCTCTTAGATCCTCCTTCAGGAAAAAAAAAAATTTCCCCACCACTTATGGCTAGTCTCTGGGAGTATTGCTGACAGCCCTCAGCTCTTGGCTGTCTTCAATGATTGCCTCAGATGCAGGAGCTACCCTAACCAAGATCACGCCCCCTCCCCCTACACCTAATGACTTATTCCAGAAGGAGTATAAAGGTTTTTTATCATCTAACTTCAACCCATAGATAACTTGAAAGAATTATCTTTAGAGCTGTCAAGTCAGCTGAGACTTCTACTAACTTTAAAACACAGCTAAGGGGCGCCTGGGTGGCCTAGTTAGTTAAGCATCTGACTTGGTCTCAGGTCATGATCCCAGGGTCCTGAAATTGAGGCCAGCATTGGCCTCAATGCTTCTCCCTCTGCCTGCCCCTCCTCCTGCTTGTGGTCTCTCTCTCTCTCTCTCTCTGTCAAATAGATAAATAAAATATTAAAAAATAAAACCCACACACAGCTTAAATTCTCCTTCCTCCCAATCTTTTTTCCTCTACCTCTTCTATGGGTATTGACCCCTTTCTACCAATCTTATTGCACTGCAAACTCTGTCTGGGACTCTGCTTCCTGGGGTACCTGATCTACAATAGTTGGTGCCA
Organism: Canis lupus baileyi; assembly: GCF_048164855.1. Classification (NCBI taxonomy): domain Eukaryota; kingdom Metazoa; phylum Chordata; class Mammalia; order Carnivora; family Canidae; genus Canis; species Canis lupus. The sequence goes on from NC_132876.1 coordinate 85,179,304, forward strand.
GATCTGAGACATTTAGGAACTAGATCACCTGCCACTCAACAAGCAGTGAGTATTTCATCACTGGTGAAAGGTGGAACATAGGGAGCCTTTGACACAAGGTAGCAGTACTGTTGTTAAAACTTTCACCATGGGAAATGGTGAAAATGGGAAGGTATACTGGTGGAAATGAATGTACTAGCTGAGGCTATGATTCACACATTTAAAAAATATGAGGGGGAAAAAATAACTCTAAGTGTTCCCAGGGCACGGGGATGCAAGAACACCTGGCTCCAGGAGTTCCAAACAGACCAGATTCAGCACTCACCCCTGACAAAATCCAAAGGCAGAGTGGATGGTGAAACAAAAGAATTTATTTCTGTGAGGCCAACATCAGGAAAACAGTGGACTAGCATCTGTCTTCAAAGTGCTGAAGATACTTCTAGGTTTATATAGGGAAAATGTGGGGCAAATGTTGATGGTGTAGAGGCCACTTTTAGGCAACCAGGCTTGAGTGATGGAATATAGAAAGGGCCCACGTTGGCCCCCTGGCTGAATACACACAGGCCCATCAGGCGACCCCCATCAAGATATCCATAGGCCCTAACTGACCAATGGACTACTTATAACCAGTCACAGTTACCAAAAAGGGGAAGATTCCATGTGTCGCCATACCTCCTCATCTTCTCCCTTTAAGAACAGCCCCTACCCACTGACTCATTGTAGATAGTCTCTCTGCTGTCCTGCCCACAGCTCCCTTGTGGTGTAGTCAATGGCCTCCCTTCTCCTTTGTTCTGTCTCAGGTGAATCTTTTTACTCAGTGCCACTGGCTTCCACCTGATTGTCACCTCACATTTGGGGACCCCTATTGAATTGAGAGACAGCCCATTTAGACACCATAGGTGGGCATTGCAGGTGGGTGGTAAAGGTCGGGTTGATCATAGTCTTGAGGTCAATCACACGAGGTCTTGTTGGTTTGGGGCAGATCCTGTTGCTTGAGGGGGTAGATTCAGGTTCCATCATGGGATGCTTTGCCACAGGGTCTTTGGCCTATCTCTAGTTTAAGAGATAAACTAGAAAGAACTAAGTCATTTAGAAAGTACAGACTGAGGCCAAAATGGAGGTAGGTGTGAAGTCTTCTTTCATAAGGACAGAATTGGGTAGAAACTGACGAACAGGCCTGGGACTTAATTTTAAGCATATCAGAATTCCAAAGAAGATAGTTTTTTTTTTTTTAAAATATTTTATTTATTTATTTGAAGGAGAGAGAGAATGAGCACAAGCAGCAGGAAGGGCAGGCTGAAGGAGAGGGAGAAGCAGACTCCTTTCTGAGCAGAGAGCCCAATGCGGGGCTCAATCTCAGGACCCTGAATCATGACCTGAGGTGAAGGTAGATGCTTAACCAACTGAGCCACCCAGACACCCCAGAAGATAAATTCTATTTATTTATTTATTTATTTATTTATTTATTTATTTAAAATATTTTTATTTTTTTAAAAGATTTTATTTATTTATTCATGATAGACACAGGGACAGAGAGAGAAGCAAAGACACAGGCAGAGGAAGAAGCAAGCTCCATGCAGGGAGCCCGATGTGGGACTCGATATCAGGACTCCAGGATCATACCCTGGGCTGAAGGTGGTGCTAAACCACTTAGCCACCCAGGGATCCCCAGAAGATAAATTTTATTTATTTTTATTTTTTTAAATTTTTATTTATTTATGATAGTCACACAGAGAGAGAGGGAGAAGCAGAGACACAGGCAGAGAGAGAAGCAGGCTCCATGCACCGGGAGCCCAACGTGGGATTCGATCCCAGGTCTCCAGGATCGCGCCCTGGGCCAAAGGCAGGCGCCAAACCACTGCGCCACCCAGGGATCCCAATAAATTTTAAATATAAGATGTTATGCTAAATCTACGTTTGTTGGAAGAGAATAGGACTCTGACAAAGGATGAAGACAACCAGATTAATATGCTCAATGTCTTAAATCCCCAGATAGATTCCCCTCAATGTTCCAGCCTCTCCTCCCTCTAAAAAACTAATCCTCCCTACTTGCTTGAAGATGATGCAGAGGCTTCTGCAACATTAAGGCTACATATGACCACCCATCTCCTTCCCCCTTCAGGATCTGTGCTCAACCCCCTTCTGGTCACTAGGCCAATAGCTACGATTGAAACACATCATGACTTGGCCAAGGAAATGTTAGCCTGATAATAAAGTAGTGAAAGGGAGCATATTTTGCCATCCAAGATATGCCTCTGGTATACTGATTTTCTAAGGTGTTTTGTTTTGTTTTTAGAAACTGTAGACAAAAGAGAAGCCCAAAGAGCTTCAAAACCTGTAGAAGTTATCCTTTTGTAAGAGACATTTACATGTATAAGGAAGATCTCCATTTGTAAAGGTGTCTTTTTGGCCTTACCATGAAGGTCATGGTGGTGGTGGTGGTGTCCTGGAGGGATGACTCTAAATCTCTAGAAACTTTTATCTATGGAGAAGACTGATAACCTAAATCTTCATAACAACCATACTTGTGTTTACTGTGCTTTGCCCTACAATCTCCCATAACTGACTCCCTACCCCCAATATCTTCTGCCTTTAGCTGAAGATGGTATTTAAGGTGGTTAGCTTCAGCTATTTGGGGAATACTCAGTTTTCCTTGTGTACAGGAAGAAGACAATGTTTCTTTCTTTTCTTTTTAAGATTTTATTTATTTGAGAGAAAGAGTGCAAGGGCACGAGTGGGGGAGGGGCAGAAGGTGAGGGAGAAGCGAACTCCCTGTGGAGCAGGGAGCCCAATGTGGGGCTTGATCCCAGGACTCTGGGATCATGACCTGAGCTGAAGGCAAGTGCTCGACTGACTGAGCCACTCAGGCATCCGGTATTCTAAGAGTTTTTCTCTTGATAATTCTATTGTACATCAATTTAATTATTAGACCAGCCGAAAAACCAAGAAGGGAAGAAAGAAAAATTTTCTTCCCACTACAGTAGGAAAGGAGCTCTACCTCAAAGGAGAAGCAGATCCCAGCCAATATGTGCTAGCCTGAGTTGGCGGGATATGTGTGAGACTGGATTCTGAGGGCTCTTGACTAAATAGGATAAGTTGCATAAGGGAGAGTTTAGTGATTTGGAAGCATTCTTCCAGGAAACAGGATTTGACTCGTTGGCAAGGACTTCAAGGATGGTTCTTTTTCCACACTTGGACAATGCAGCGATTCTCCTAAGCTAGGTACAGGTGCCAGAATTGCAATGGCAGGTAGTGGAAGATATGTGATAGAAGTGGGAATGCTAGAGTGGATATACTATATAAGCCCAGAAAACCCACTGGAGGCCTGTATTTATCGAGAGGACTAAGAGGACACACCATTTATCATCACAATGACCAGAAATACAATACCCTGATACATTAGAATCCAGGTGGCAGGGCTCTAACCATCAGTAGCCAGGTTGATATAATTATAGTAATGAGCAACAAGTTCAAAAGCAGGGTGACCCTGACCTTCAAACAGTAATGGAGACATTTAACAGAACATGGCATTTACTATGGGAAAAAATAGAAGGCAGCTACTCAATTCAGAAACTCAAGTGAGATCAAGGACAGATGATAGGGTGGCTGAGCACAGTTATGCCAATAAAGTCCCTGTTTCTTGCCCTGTTCCTGGATTTAAGTCAGTTTTTGGAACTTGAACCTACTGACTGAAAGAAAGGCAAATCACTAGAAGGAAGGACCCTGCAACACTATGGTAAGTACACCAGTAATGACTATCCCAGTCTGTTCCAAGAGGGACCCACAGCTACTTACACTGAAGAAGGGGTAGCATCCAAACATTTTGAGAACTGTTGGGGGGCAGCCTGGGTGGCTCAGCGGTTTAGCGCCGCCTTTGGCCCAGGGCGTGATCCTGGAGACCCGGGATCGAGTCCCACGTCAGGCTCCCGGTATGGAGCCTGCTCCTCTCTCTGCCTGTGTCTGTCTCTCTCTCGAAAAAATAAAATAAATAAAATAAAATAAAATAAAATAGAACTGTTGGGCACAGAATCCAAGTTGACATTGATATCTGAATGCTGAAGCATTATTATGAACCCTCTATGAGAGTGGGAAGAAATGAGAGCCAGATAATACACGGAGTCATGGTTCGGGTCTGGATCAGAATGGTCTCGCTGGGTCTGCAGACCCACCCAGTAGCCATTTCCTTGGCCTCAAAATGTATAATTGAAGTGGACACCCTTAGTAGTTGGCACAAGCACCAAGATGAGAGCTATGATGGTGGCAAAGGCCATGTGGAAGTCTCTAAAATTGCCCTCCTGCCCAACAGAGATAGTAAACAAACAAAAACCAATATTCAATCTTAGGGGAAATGGCAGAAATTAATGCCATCCCAAAGAATACAGGGGTGATACTCTTCATCCTATCTTAATTTGGGTAACCAGTGTGGTCCTTGTAAAACCTGGACAAACCCAGGAAGACAAAAGTGGGCTGTTGCAAACCAAGCAGTAACCCCAATTTCAGCTGCTTGTGCCAGGGATAATGTCTGTGCTAGATCGACTGAACGGGATCTCAGGTGCATGCTATGTGGCTGCTGATCTGGAGATTGCATTCTTTTTTATTCTGATCAGAAATAGCTTTTATTTCCTGGGACCATACCACAGAATACATTTACAGTCTTGCCCCAGGGATATGTTAATTCTCCTGTGCTCTTTCACAAAATAGTCCAAAGAGAACTAGATCAGCTACACATCCTGCAGAGCATCATAATGGTCCACTCTATTGATAATATCATGCTAATCTAACTGGCTAAGGAAAAGACACGCCTGCAACATTTCCAATGTTAAGACACACACACTCCAGAAAGTGAGAGATAAGCCCTATAAAAATTCAGGACCTCCACAAAATTAACAACATTTTTAGGACTTCAGTGGTCTAGGGTGTGCCAGTACATTCCCTCAACAATAAATATTTTTTGCATTTTTCTGTTCTTACCACAAAGGAGCACATCACCTCATGAGTCTCTTTGGACTCTGGAGGTACCTAGAAAAGTGCTCACACGCTATGACCCATATATTGGGTAACTCTAAAGTCCACCAGCATTATGTAGGGCATAGAGCAGGAAAAAAAAGCTCTACAGCAGGTCCAGGCTATGATGCAAACAGTCCTGTTGTTCAAACCATACGACCTAGAAACCTTATGGTACTAGAGGTATCATAGAAGTACTAGTTGGAAAGATTGTGAGGAGTTTATTGTTAACCTTCCATCAGAGAATCTCAGTACAGACCCCAGGGCTTCTGGAGAAAAGCCAGTCATGTTCACCTTTCAAAAACCTCCTGACATCTCCTGATAGAGATGGAGTTCCTGATCACTGGGATACGAAGTCATCACGAGGCTTAACTAACTCATCTGGAGTACTACCTTTCTTCCCCCAATTTTTTAGAAATTCTATTTATTTTTTTTTGCAAAGCACTTTCAGACACACCCTTCTCACCTGCTTGATGAGATATTTTGTATCTAATTTTCCAATGTTCCTCAGATCTAGAATTCCAACCCCATGTGCTAGAGGAGCAATGGTGTATTGATAAATGTTTAACCATTGGTTCTCCAAAGCAAAAAGCAGTGATTTGCAGCATTTGCCTATTTCCATGATATATATTTTTTAAAGATTTTAGTTATTTATTCATGAGAGACACACAGAGACAGGCAGAGACATAGGCAGAGGGAGAAGCAGGCTCCATGCAGGGAGCCCGATGCAGAACTCAATCCCAGGATCCGGGGTTCACAACCCAAGCAGAAGGCAGATGCCCAACCACTGAGCCACCCAAGCGTCCCTCCATGGCTGATTTTAAACTGGTAGCCACCATTATGTTATGTTATGTTTCTATCCTGCAGACACAATGGTTGTTAACTTCAGAAAGTAGATAATAAAACATTTAGTTTAGAAGAAAAGGAAGTGATGAGTTTCAAGTATTTATTTCCTTTGTACATAACTGTAAGTTTATATAACTTAAATTTGCAAATGTCTTTCACAACCCTCTCAAAAAATTCCTGAAAATGTAAAAATTGCCTTTTGTCGCTGGTATTAGCTAGTTCCAGTGCACCTGTGAAAGCTTCTCATCCTGCAAGATTTTCACTAGGTGTGGAAGGTCTTACAAGTAAATGCAATTTTTAGTAATTTTTGGCCTAAGATTTTTGATGCTTCTACCATGATGGTCACTTACTTTCTTTCAGTGTTTCCTTTTAACCTTTTTTAAAATTTTTATTTATTTATTCATGAGAGACAGAGAGAGAGAGAGGCAGAGACACAGGCAGAGGGAGAAGCAGGCTCCATGCAGGGAGCCTGACGTGGGACTCCATCCCGGGTCTCCAGGATCTCGATCCCGGGTCTCCAGGAGCGTGCCCTGGGCTGAAGGCAGGCACTAAACTACTGAGCCACCCAGGGATCCCTCTTTCAATGCTTCCTAATTACTATTTCAATGAACTGATTCTTGTTTCCTTGGGGCCTTTCCAAACTAAATTATAAGCTTTTTAAGGGAAACAAACCGGTTTTTGTATTTTTGTTTGTTCGTTTGGCCTTTCTTTGGGGGGGTTGCATATTGTGAGATCATAATGTGTATTAATTAATTTGAACACATTTTATATGCCAAACATGAAAGTCAGGGTCTATAGATTCCAAATTAATCTAATAAACTGCTCAGATGCATCATGTTTTCATTTTTACAATAACATTTAGAGTTATTTTCTAAGGGTGATAGGAAATGGGTGTCATAAATGGATCTAGTATCATTAAAAATATATATTATTCTCATTTTCAATGATTCTCCAATCTGCTACTTAATACATTGGAAGTTCCAAAACATGGTTACAACTTAAAACTTCTCTTAGCCTTAGAATATTAAAAAGCACCACTGAATCATTTTAAGTGGATTCCTCAGAAGGCATGGTTAGCTTTTTCATCTTCTGACTAACTTCATACGTTGATATTCTTAGCTGAATTTTATCCCTGGAAACATATCACTGAAATGACAAATAAGTAGCTTTCATGAAGAATGTAACTGTACACTCTCTCTATAAAGTACTATTAGAGAAAAACATGAATGTATAGTGATAGGGCCTCAAAACATTCAAGAAATTATTTAGTTGAATGTAACAGAGTTCTAGATTAATCAGAGCAAATTTTGAATACCCAGAGTCTAATCTGTATGCTAGAGTAAATGTCACCTATAATGGCAATGTACTACATTTCTTACATCTAAACTATTGAAAGACTATTTTCAGGAAATAAAAATGTCAGTCCTATTAAAAGGACATGATTATAACCAGCTATATTTGTGTGCAGGGGGTGGGGGGAGAAAGGGAGAGAGAGATGCACATACATACATATCTTAGTCGTAGAGTAAACATACTGAGATTTTTTCCCATCCTACAGTTTTCTTTTTCTTTTATTTTTTAAATATTTATTTATTTATTTATTTATTTATTTATTTATTTATTTATTTGAGACAGAGAGAGAGAGAGAGGCAGAGACATAGGCAGAGGGAGAAGCAGGCTCCACGCAGGGAGCCAATGCGGGACTCGATGCCAGAACTCCAGGATCATGCCCTGAGCTGAAGGCAGGCGCTAAACCGCTGAGCCTCCCGGGCTGCCCTACAGTTTTCTTTTTCTGATAGACTTTAAATATTAACAAATTTTCCCAATAATTAATGGCTATACAGAGAGATCAACATTAGCTAATAATAAAGGGAACCCCAGGTCCTCTGTGGCTTAAAGGATTGTTTGGGATTATTATATTTATTTCAAGTGAAGATTCTTCTAATTACCTCATTTCTTCTTAATTGGTGTCTTATAAAAATAAATTAGGTATAATAATTATTAGTATTCATTTTTAACCTCTCCAGATATTGGTCTAAATTTAACAAATATTAGGATGCCTGGGTGGCTCAGTGGTTGAGCGTTTGCCTTTGGCTCAGGGAATGATCCCGGGGTCCCAGGGATAAAATCTTTAAAAATAAATAAATAAATAAATAAATTTAACAAATATAGTGAACATACAAGTATCATTTCAAATGTGTTTTTTCAGATTTGAATTCATTTATGGCTGTACCATATTTATCATATAAGTAAAAATATTGCCCACCTATAGGCTACTTGCAAAAGAATCTCCTTTATAAAGCCTGTTAAATTAGTACAAAAATATCCATGTGTTGTATTAATGGACTTAATAATATCTTTATTAAAAGATTTATTTATTTATATTAGAGAGAGATTGAGAGAGAGAGAAAGACCACATGGGGAGGAGGGGCAGAGAGAAAATCTCAAACAGATACCCCACTGAGCATGGAGCCAGATGTGGAGCTTGATCTCACAACCCTGAGTCGAAATCAAGATTCAGACACTTAACTGACTGAGCCACCCAGGTGCCCCTGGACTTAATAATATTTTTAATACTATTCCAGAAAAGAAGAAAATAGAGAAAGAAACAAGGATTTTCTTTTTAATTGTGAAGCTACACTTAAAGTTCTTTTTTTTCTTTTTAAAGATTTATTTATTTATTCATGACAGACACAGAGAGAGAGGCAGAGACACAGACAGAGGGAGAAGCAGGCTCTGTAGGGAGCCTGATGGGGGACTCAATCCTGGGACTCTAGGATCACACCCCGAGCCAAATGCAAACGCTCCACCGCTGAGCCACCCAGGCGTCCCTACACTTAAACTTCTAACATCTACTTAAAATGGCTCATACTTTAACACAGGTTTTTTGTTTTGTTGTTGGTAGTGGTGGTACCACTAGCATGTAGGAGAGCACAAAAGGAACTAGATGATGATATACCAAATAGAACAGAATCTGTGCATCTTTATCCATTTTCTCTCATAAACACCACTCTTGAGTGAGGCATCGATTAAATTAGCTATCTCTTTAAATACCTTCTTAACAGTAGTGATGTAGCCCTTCACCTGTGTTGATGATACTATTGATGAGGCATTGGTGGAGTATAGTTGAAAATAATACGTATTCTCTTGCCTATGTTGCCTTGTCTCCGAATGCTTCTGCTCATAACAGAATGCCAAAGTGGGCTTTGCTATGGCTTCAGTACTAAGTTCTATGTGGAACTCTGATGTATGCTCAGACTGTGAATTAAAAATTAGATAATAATAAGAGAGCTATAAATTAAAACTAAAATATCATTTCCAACCCATCAATTTGTCAGAGCTCAACAACATTATTGATGATGACAGCAGGGAAACTCATATTCTCTCTTATACATTGCTAGCAGGAGGTAACTAGGAAAATCTCTATGAATGGAAATTTGAGAATATGTAACAAAAGCACCCAACACATAACCAACAATTATCTTCCAAACTTTATCTGACCTGCACACCAAACAGGCAAAATGATACATATTCAAAGATATTCATTGGTGCTTTATTTGTATTAGCAAAATATTGGAAATAATGAAAATATCCATCAATAGAGAATTGGTCAAAGAAAGTAGGATATAATCATATAATAGAATGTTATGCCACCATTAAAAAAGAAAGAAGGGATCCCTGGGTGGTGCAGCGGTTTAGCGCCTGCCTTTGGCCCAGGGCGCGATCCTGGAGACCCGGGATCGAATCCCACGTCAGGCTCCCGGTGCATGGAGCCTGCTTCTCCTTCTGCCTATGTCTCTGCCTCTCTCTCTTTCTCTCTCTGTGTGACTATCATAAATAAATAAAAATTAAAAAAATAAAAATAAAAAAGAAAGAAGATTCATATACATATGGATATGGAAGGATTTCTAAGATATACTCCCTCCCTTTCATCTTTCCTGAGATAGGATTGACATATAACATTGTATACATTTAAGGCCTACAACATGTTTAATTTGATACATTTATATATTAAAATATGATCACCACCATAGAATTAGCTAACACCTCCATTCTGTCACATAATTACCATTCCCTTTTTGTGGTAAAAACATTTAAGATCTACTCTCTTAGCAACTTTCAAGTATATAATACATTATTATTAGCTATAGTCACTATGCTATACATCAGATCCCCAGAACTTGTCAATCCTATAACTGGAAATTTGTACCTTTTGTTTTTGTTTTTGTTTTTTGTTTAGAGAGAGGAAGAGAGAGAGAGAGAGAGAAAGAATGAATCTTAAGCAGGCTCCATGCCTAGCATGGAGCCTGACATGGGGCTCTATCTCATGACCCTTGATCATGAAATCAAGAGTCAGACACTCAACTGACTGAGCCACCCAGGTGCCTCTGGAAATTTGTACCTCTTGACCAATATTTCCCCATTTCTCCCACACCTGCCCCTGGTAACTACCACTCTAGTCTTTGTTTCTCTGAGTCCAGCTTTTGTAAATTTCACATATAAGTGATATCATACAGCATTTATTGCCCTTCTCTGTTTTTATTTCACTTAGCACAACACCCTCAAATTTCATCCACGTTGTTGCAAATGACAGGGTTTCCTTCTTTCTCATGGCTCCATTATATATATATATACATATATATATATATCTCACATATTCTTTATCTGTTGGTCTGTTGATGGACACTTAGGTTGTTTACATATCTTGGCTATTGTGAATAATGCCACAGTGAACATGAGAGTGCAGATATTTCTTTAAGATCCTGATTTCAATTCCTTCAGATATATACCCAGAAGTAGAATTGCTGAATCATATGATAGTTCTATTTTTAATTTTTTGAGGAGCCCTCATACTGTTTTCCATAGCAGCTACACCAATTTGCATTCCTACAAATAGTGCACAAGGATTCTTTTTTCTCCATACCCTTACCAACTTGTTACCTCTTGTCCTTTTGATGAAAGCCATTCTAACAAGTGTGAGATGATGTCATTGTGGTTTTGATTTGCATTTCCCTGATGATTAGTGATGTCAAGCACCTTTTCGAAGATATACTTTTAAAAAGAAAGTAAATTCATTAAGTAAATTAAGCTGCCATTTCTGTGAAAATGTGTACACATATTTATTTGCCTGCATATGCATAGAATAGCAGAAGAGTACACAAGAAACTCTGACTTAGGTGTCTGGGGGAAGCTTTAGAGAGGAAGGCTTGTTTTTCACTCTAATCCTTTTTGCAACTTATATTATTTACCTATATTGTTTATATAAGTGAAAATAATTTTTTTTACAAAAGAACTAGTGGGCAGCCTGGGTGGCTCAGCAGTTTAGCACCGCCTTCAGCCCAGGGTGAGATCCTGAAGATCTGGGATCGGGTCCCACACTGGGCTCCCCGCGGGGAGCCTGCTTCTCCCTCTGCCTGTGTCTCTTGCCTCTCTCTGTGTGTCTCTCATGAATAAATAAATAAATATCTTTTAAAAATTTTAAAAAGAACTAGTAAAGCTTGGTGAGTCTTATTTCATTTTTCTTAGAAAGACCAGGCTCCATGTTCATAATTTGTCCATCAAATGATTGGGCAAGTCACCAAGCCCTTCCTAAGATGGAATATTTTTACAGCAAGAGGGATTATGAAGAATAATGAAGAAACAATGGAAAATAACTTTTTTGGTGATTCTTAACCATTTTATATTATGAATCTTTTACAAATCTTGAGATCTATGGACTTCATCTCATAAAAAATGCACAAAATCCTACATACAGCATCAGGTTTAGGGACCCCCCCTAATGCCCATTTGTGGGACCTGAGTTAAAAACACTTACTCTAAAATAAGAGACAGTTTTTTCAGGGACCCACAGCTGATCTATTTTATTTATTATTATGAAACATCCAGCATAAAGAGTTTTATCTTTTGAAGAAAAAAATGGAATTTCTTTAGCATGCAATGATTTATATCTCTTTAGGCAACATTTCTTTTTTTTTAATTTTTTTTGTTTATTTATGATAGTCACACAGAGAGAGAAAGAGAGAGAGGCAGAGACACAGGCAGAGGGAGAAGCAGGCTCCATGCACCGGGAGCCCGATGTGGGATTCGATCCCGGGTCTCCAGGATCCCACCCTGGGCCAAAGGTAGGCGCTAAACCGCTGCGCCACCCAGGGATCCCGACAACATTTCTTTTAAAAAACGATTTTATTTATTTATTTGACAGAGAGAGCATAAACAGGGGGAGCAGGAGAGAGAGAGAAGCAGGCTCCCTGTTGATCAGGGAGCCTGATGCAGGGCTGAATCCCTGACCTGAGCCAAATGCAGATGCTTAACTGACTGAGCCACCCAAGTGCACCTTTAGGCAACATTTTTTATTTTTAACAGGAAGGTATAATGACTGCCTTCTGGTTGCCATAAACTTAATCTTAGTATAAGCTATTCTTTGAGTCTGCTTGAGAGTAGTGATATCCAGTATCTGTTAACATTTTGATGCTTATGATTCCACTGAGAAGGTGAAGAAATACCCAGGGGGATATTTTGGCCGTGACAACCCTCTTCCTAATTGCCTTCAGCCAGGTAATCCTCTTCTTTATAGAACTTGGGATTTCTTATGGCAACAAACCATTCTGAAGGGAAAATTTTGGAGATTCCATACCCAGGCACAAACCAGATGGTAGAAAACTCCCCATACTCAGTGCATGCAGAGTTTATTTCACATCCAGGATCTTCTCTTCCCCTTGTTCATCAAAGGTTTCTGAGTCTCCATGCCATTCACTCACAAGATTGAGAATAAGCATAATCCAGAAAGATTACTATAGCAAGTTGAGACTAATTTTACCTGTTGAGTAGCCATGACACACTCATCTTTAAAGAAATTGCTCAAAAGAAGCTTGTCTCTGATAATGACACAAAACTATGAAATTTCCCATAGTATTTTCCTTTAATAAGACTTTATCACTGAAAAAGTAGGTGAGTTCTCATAAAACAGCTGAGAATTCAACTCTAGATGCAACATACAGCTGTTTCAATGTGACACGTGTTTTCCTTAGCTTCTCTATAGACAGATTTCAATTTAATGTGGTCTTTTCCAGATCCACATTATTTTTGCCTTTCAAGATCATGAGGAAGAATGAGAAAGAGAACGTCCCAAACCAAGATTGCTTCATAAGTGATTTCTGGCTATTTCAATGAAGTATCAGACCTAGGCCTATGTTTTCACCGGGCTCTATCCCACCATGCACAGTTGAGTTCACAGATGAAGAAACCAATGCACTGTGAAACAGTCACTTGCCCGATTGGTTGAGTCACATTAGAACCTAGGCCTATGTGATCCCACTACTCCTCAGATGCCCTGTACATTTTTCTGGTCAATCTATAAACTATCAATTTTAAAAGTCATATAATTCAAGCACCATAAGTGCAATTTAAAAGTTCCAAGATGGGGATCCCTGGGTGGCGCAGCGGTTTGGCGCCTGCCTTTGGCCCAGGGCGCGATCCTGGAGACCCGGGATCGAATCCCACATCGGGCTCCCGGTGCATGGAGCCTGCTTCTCCCTCTGCCTTTGTTTCTGGCTCTCTCTGTCTCTCAGTCTTTCATGAATAAATAAATAAATAAAATCTTTAAAAAAAAAAATAAAAGTTCCAAGATGAGTGGTTCTCAGATTCCAGCATGCCTCAGGATCATCTGAAGGGTTTGTTCCAACAGTTTCCTGAGAGACCGGCTAGGGAAGGACCAAAGAATTTGCATTTCTAGCAAGTTCCCAGATGCTGCTGCTGCTGCTGCTGCTGATCTGGGGACTGCACTCAGAGAACTACTGGACTAGAGGATAGGGAGAGGCAGCCTCACTCTGGATATAGCAGGAACCCAGGAAATCTAGTTCCTAAATGTGCCACTGGATTTGTTTTTTTTCCTTTAAGAATAACTGTGACATCCACCTATTCTTCCTAAGCTAAATGGCATACATTTTTCTTTCACCTTCTCTTTCATCTTATATCAGCATTCTTTATAAGTGATACATCTTATTACTGCGGCATGTACTGTCTGTAGTCCTATTGATCACAAGCATGTCTGTATGCAGTGGGCTAAATAATTCTCTTTCTCTTTTATTCTTTCCTGAGTGGTAAACGTAACTTTGATTTTGTGATAGACTTTTTAGTATTTATTGATTTGGCTCTTTCTGACATTCACATACCATTTAAAAAAATTCATTTTACTGTGTGTGTGTGTGCATGTGCATAACACCAAACACACTGTACTATGGTTTTGCTGACAAACTTTGGGAGCAAGGATGTGCAGTTAAGTCTTAAAACTTAAGTGCAAAATGAATGAGCCTAATTTATTTAATCTAGAAACCAATTATTTAGAGATTTAAGCAATTTGGCAGCTGGGTGTGCAGAAGGGGGTGTGGGTGGGACTAATGTGTTTTTGCCAAGACTGAGTTTTTGCCTAGTGCTTTTGGAATTTCAAGAATCTAATTAAGACTTTTGGTAAATTTGCTTTAAATCACCATAGAATTAATAAACTAGAGGCATTACAGTGTCTGTCAGCTCTGATTTAATTTAGATGCTCAGGCCTTTCAAACTAGATCAAGACTTCAGAGAAGTGCCAAATAGGTGACACTTTTCAAACAGCCTGCAGGTAGCTGCTGACACCCACATTGCCACCATAGCTGCCTGGCCAAGCAGTGACAGCTGGTTTAATGCATCCCTCACCCATATTGCTGAGGGACCCATGGCACCCCTCCCACTACTCATAGCAGATCTGGGGACACCTCGGTTCCAAGTCACTTTTCTTCCCATCTCCTAGTCACAGAAGACTTTATAGCCCCTTACTGCCATGGAACTGCATTAAGCAGCTCCTCCTCTTTCATAGATGACAGTTTTCTGGGTTCAAGTCTCCATGAAGCTCAAGCTCAGTTGAGCTTAGATGAGTTTAGGCTCAAGGACTGGGATGCAGACATCTTGGGGGAATTTAGAACTAAGGGCAAGACGTGCTACTATTGCTGCTACATTCTGGATTAAGTAAACTTTTGTAGGCTATTATAGACACTATATTACTTTGTCTAACTTTTTTTCTTCTAGAGAAATTTACACTCCAATTTCCAAATATTTTTATTTTTATTTATTTTTTATTTTATTTTTTTCCAAATATTTTTAAATGATCTTTTAGATACCAAACAATTTAGGTTTGGTATTATTCTTCTACACTCTCTTTTGCTCTTCTCTCTTTCTCTTTCCCTTTTATATGAATTTGTTCTTTCATTCCCACCTTGTTCCAAACTTTTAGTTCTTTGCTAAGGATCACTGGCAAGTTGGGAACTCTTAATATTTAATCATAATTACTGAAATATTGCCATCATAATGCTTTTCCATCTTACTCTCTAATTAGACCAATACTTCAATTGTCATTTCTAGAACTACCATATCCAAAGTGTTAGCTTAAGAGAGCTGCTTATGCTTTCACTTAAATAATAAAAAGAAAGATGCCTGGATGGCTTAGTGGTTGAGCGTCTACCTTTGGCTCAAGACGTGATCCTGGGGTCCCGGGATCGAGTCCCACATCGGGCTCCCTGCATGGAGCCTACTTTTCCCTCTGCCTGTGTCTCTGCTTCTCTCTCTCTGTGTTGCTCATGAATAAATATATAAAATCTTTAAAAAAATAAAAAGATAATTTGAAAACAGCATGACAACAGTATGTGTGTGGGGTGTCTCAGTTGGCCTGGAGCTGACACTTATATATGGTAGCTTTTGCAATTAGGCAGCACACCCAAAGTCCTCAATGACCTAGACTGAATAAAGTTTTTTTTTTTTTTAACTTCAAGGGTATGCTCGATAACACCTAAGCACATATGCCATTTCATGATTGGCCTATGTCCCAGGAGTTCAATGGAAAAGAACTCTGGAGCTCTGTACAAAATTGGAGCTTTAGGTGTATACAGACATATCTCATGAAATGGGGATAATAGAGATTAATAGAATTCATAAGGTACAGCAGCACTGCCATTGGAGGGAAAAAGCACCATGGGTGGGAGCAAAGCTGAACAAGCTATGGTTGATTTAGCATGAAGCTCCCAGTGCTAGAGGTGGTTGTAGCTTTGGGAATAACGAAAGGATGAGCTTGAATACCACCTGACCCAGCCTCCCACTGCTTCCTTTTCTGCCACCTCTCTCCTCCTCACTCATTGTTCTGGGAAAGAGGGAAATGTTAAAAGAAGAGCCCTAAAACCTGTTAAGCAAGGCAAAAAAAGGACTGACCATAAGGGGAGAAAAATGATAAAATGAACTACATAAAAATTAAGAAGTTTTGTATATCAAAAGAGAGTAAAAGGCAAACCACAGCCTGGAAGAGGATATTTACTATACATATATCTAACAAAAGACTCCCATTCAGATTATATAAGGAATTCCTATACATTTCTAAGAAAGAGACAGACAACACAATAGAAAAATGGGCAAAGTACTTGAACACTTTTTCAAAAAGGGTTCCTTATCCTTCAAAAAGTATAACAAAAGGGCCAATAGACATTGAAAGTTGCTCAACTTCCTTATTAGGGAAATGTAAATTGATGCATAATGCAATGTGTATACATACTCATCAGAATGAGTAAAATGAAAAATATTAAAAAATGCCAAGTGGTATGGTATTTGGAGCAACCAGAACTCTTATATGCTGCTGATGGATGTGTAGATTTACATATCCATTTTGGAGAACTCTTAGGTTATTTACTAAAGTTGAAGACATGCTCATACTATGGCACAGTGATTTCACTCCTAGATATATACTAAACAAAAATGTACACGTATATTCACCTAAAGACATATTCAAGAATGTTCGTAGCAGCATACTCATAAAAGGCCAAATTAGAAAATACCTGTAATGTTAATTTCACATGTCACCTTGACTGGGTCACATGGTACCTAGATATGTCTGGTCAAATATTGCTCTGGGTGTTTCTGTGAGAATGTTTTTAGGTGAGATTGGCATTTAAATCAGTAGACTAAGTAGAGCAAATTATTCTCCCTAATGTGGGTGGGCCTCATCCAATCAGTTGAAGGCTTAAGTAGAATAAAAAATCTGGCCTGCCTCCAAGTAAGAAAGAATTCTTCCTGAATGACAGTCTTAAAACTGGGACATTGTTTTTTTCCTGCTTTCAGATTCAAACTGAAACATTGGCTTTTCCTGGGTCTTAAGGCTGCCAGTCTTTGGACTAGAACTACACTGTTGGCTTTCCTGGTCTCCAGCTTGCTGATTTACTCTGCAGATTTTGGAATTTGCCAGCCTCCATTAGCATGTCAGCCAATTCCTTGTAATAAATCTCTTTACACACACACACACACACACTATTGGGTTTGTTTCTCTGGACAATCCTGACTCATACAATACCCAAATGCCCATCAAGAGTAGAATGGATTAATTAACTGTGGCGTTTTTACAAAATATAATACTGTACAGCAATGAGAATGAACAAATTACAACTACTCACAATGGAACAGATGGAGCTCATGAACATAGTGTTGAACAAAAATATCCAGACAGCATAGAGGATAGGGAAAACTAGTCTACACTATTAGGAGACAGTTTAATAGTTACCCTAGGGAAGGTAGTCACTGGAAGTGTGTAAGAAAGGAGGCCTTTGAGAATGCTGGCCACGTTGTGTTTCTTAATCTAGGTGCTAATTACATAAATATGTTCAGTCTTTGAAAATTTAACGATGCATACTTTTATGCATGCATATTATATTTTGATTAAAAGAAAACATTTAAAGCTCTTTGTTGAGGAATACCCTCTAAAATCGATTAACAAGGAAATCAGACTGAGAGCCTATTAACATGACCTTTCCAGGCCATATAAATTGGTAGAGACCTAGAAACATTTGAGGTTCAATTCCAATATATTGACAGCTAAAAATCCCTGGACATGGGCAGCCCGGGTGGCTCAGCGGTTTAGTGCTGCCTTCGGCCCAGGGTGTGATCCTGGAGACCTGGGATTGAGTCCTGTGTCGGGCTCCCTGCATGGAGCCTGCTTCTCCCTCTGCCTGTGTCTCTGTCTCTCTCTCTCTGTGTCTCTCAAGAATAAATAAATAAAATATTTTTAAAAATCCTTGGACATAACACCGCAAGCAAGTATAGGAAAACTCTGAAAGGTGGAAAGGATATGGCAGGCTGCCTAGGTACCTCAGATTTAAGAAACAACACAGAGGTGAGTTCCCTGGGTTTCCTTCTTGCCTGCCCTGAATCCTAGTTAGGGTGTGGCAAAAGCCTTCAAGCCAGAACTGCCAGCAGGCTCAGACAAATAAGACCAAGGAAAGCCTATTCTCTCTAGCCAAGGTACTTGGAAAAGAGTGGTATAACAACGGAAAACCTTTCAGGAAATGTCTTTACTTTCCAACCCGGTGGGAGTAGAGAGCACATGCTGATTCCCTTGTTGGATGGTATCGATTAGCTAGCTGAGCAAGATGCTGATCTTCCGCCCCTTGCCCAGCAGAAGTGGGGAGCAGTGATCTATTTACTCTGCGAGGAGCGTGTCAGCAGGACTAACCACACAGCTGATCTTCCATTCCTAGAACCAGGAGGTGTTAGATTTCCCAGCTGGGGCCATATCAGTAGAGCCCAGTGGTGAGTTCCTTCCCAGCTTTGATGAGGCAGAACAGGTAGTGGGAAGTTTTTTGTTGTACTTCACTTCCCACCTTCCCTTTCCTGGTGTCAACAAGGCCCAGCAAACAGCTGAGCTTACACCTCTGCTTGGAGACAATGAGGAAGTGTGATTCAACGTTCTACTTTCACAGGGAAGATGTCTGCAGGAACAAGCATGGAGTTGAACTTTCACTTCATCCATCTGTAAGTCAGCATTTCATCTTTGCTGGGGTGGTGTCTGTGGGACCTAGCGGGAATTGGTGGCAGGCTAAACATACACACCCACCACGTTTTCCTGCTGCATGTCAACGGAGGACTGCCCGCTTTAAAAAAAAAAAAAAAGGTTAAATAGGATCCAGAGTTTTATAATTTCCTAAAGTATATATATTTTTTTTAAAGATTTTATTTATTTATTCATGAGAGACACACACAGAGAGGCAGAGACACAGGCAGAGGGAGAAGCGGGCTCCATGCAGGGAGCCCGATGTGGGACTCGATCTCGGGTCTCCGCGATCATGCCCTGAACCAAAGGCAGACCCTCAACCGCTGAGCCACCCAGGCATCCCCTAAAGTATATTTTATACAATAAAATATCCTTCATAATATCAACAACCAGTAAAATCACAAAATGAATGACAAAGGACAATTAATAAACCTTAGTACCAAGATGAATTGGATGTTGGAATTATCTGACAAGGATTTAAAAATAGCTATTGTAAAAATGCTTCAAGAATCAATTATGAATTCTCTTGAAGCAAATGGAAAGTACAATATCTCAGTAAAGAAATAGAAACTATAAAAGAGGGATGCCTGGGTGGCTCAGTGGTTGAGCATCCACCTTTGGCTCAGGGCATGATCCCAGGGTCCTGGGATCGAGTCTTGCATCAGGCTCCCCACAGGGAGTCTGCTTCTCCCTCTGTCTATGTCTCTCTCTCTTTGTGTCTCTCATGAATACATAAATAAAGTCTTTTAAAAAAGAAACTATTAAAGAGTGCCAAATGGAGGGTATAGAATTGAAAAACACAATAACTGTAGTAAAAACTTGCTGGATGGGATTAATAGTAGAGTGGAGATGACAAAGGATGGAATCAGTGAACTTAAGGACAAATCAATAGAATTTACCTAATCTGAATAATAGAGAGAAAATAGAATGAAACAAAATGAACAGGATCTTAGGTTCAATAGCCAAAAAGCTAACATTTGTATTATTAGAATTCCAGAAAGGGAGGAGAAATAGGGTAAGATTAAAAAAAAGAACTTGAGAAAATAATGGCTGAAAATTCTCCAAATTTGGTGGAAGACAAACCTATAGATTCAAGAAGCAGAGTCAACTCCATATAGGATGAATCCCCCTAAAAGCCATGCCGACACATGTCATAATTAAAATTTGAAAATTAGGCAAAGGAAAAATCTTGAAAGTAACCAGAGAGAAATAATGCAGTGCTTATAGGCAAATATTACTTCGAATGGCAAAGGATCTGTCATCTGAAACCATGGAGACCAAAATGATGTGGAACAACATTTTTCAAGTGCTGGAAGGAAAGAACTTTCAACTATGAATTCTATATCAGGAATGAAGGGGAAATATATTCTCTGGTAAAACAACACTAAGAAAATTTGTCATTAGCAAGTACACCCTTAAAGAACGGCTAAAAGACATTTTTCCAAACAGAAAGGAAATGATAACATAAGAATCAGAACTTCATTAAGAAAAGAAGAACATTGGAGTAGGTAAAAAAAAATAACAAGAAAATATAATAGACTATCTTCATGAGATTCTCTAATCATATTTGAAGGTTGAAGCAAAAATTATAACATAATAGGACATAGGATTCAATATATGTATGAGAAATATTCAGACAGTTATATTTAAGAAGTGCAGAGAGTAAAGGAACCTAAATGGAAATAAGTTTTCTACATGTAACTCAGAGTGCTAAAGGTAGACACCAAACTATGATAAGTTAAAAATGTATTTTGTAATTCCTAGAAAACCCACTAAGAAAATTATGCAAAATAATATACTAAAGAATATAAACAAATTAAGATGGAATACTGAAAAATGTCCAGATAGCCTCCAGGAAGGCCCAAAAGAGAAACAACAAAATAAGATACAGGAAAAACAGACAGAAAACAAATAATAAAATGAAGACTTAAATCTTAATGTATCAATACTTACTTTAGATGTAACTGATCTAAACAAAATAATTAAAAGACCGGGATTGGGGGTGCCTTGGTGGCTCAGTCAGTTAAGCGTCTGCCTTTGGCTCAGATCATGATCCCAGGGTCCTGCGATTGAGTCCCACATTGGGCTGCCTGTTCAGCATGGGAGTCTGCTTCTCCCTCTTCCTCTGCCTCTCACCCTGTTTGTGTGCTCTCTCTCTCAAATAAATAAATGAATATTTAAAAAAATAAAAGAGATTGGTAAATAAAAAAATGATCCAGCAAATGCTATCCATAAAAAACTCACTTCAAAGACAGCAACAAAAGTAGGTGTTATGGGTTGAACAGTGTCCCTCCAGAAAAGATATGTTGAAGTCCTAACCCCTACTACCTCAGAATGTGACTTTATTTGGAAATAGGGTTCCTGGACCCAAATATCAAGGGTTCTCAGATACCAGCAGGTTATCCAAGAATTCAACTAGATTTTGACACTATATACCTGCAGAAAGCATCAGATTCCACAGGTTAAGAGTTCAATCCTACAAGATTGCTCCCTATCCCCAATTTCAGACATCAGTTGCAAGCCCCCAGGCTGTTACTTGGGCTTCTGAACAACAGGCTAACAATTGGAGATTCCAGTGACCTTCTCCTTAGGTTCAATTAATTTGCTAGAATAGTTTACAGAACTCAGGAAAACACTTACTTACATTTATCATTTTATTAAAGGATATAATAAAGAACACAAATAGATAGCCAGATGAAGAGATACCCAGAGCAGGTTCTCAAAGGAGCTTCTGTCCTCATGGAGCTTGGGGTCTGGCTTGATGGCACATTGAAGCATAAAAGTCTTTAAAAAAGACCAAAAAGCTGTCCTCTTGTTTTTTTATGGAAGCTTCACTGCATAGTCGTTGATTGACTAAGTTATTGGCTATTGGCTGATTCAACCCCCAGCCTCCCTCCCTGTCCCAGAGGTCAGGGCATGGGACTGAAAATTCTAACCCTGTAATCATAGAGTTGGTCCTCCTGGCAACTGGCCCCTGCTTGGGTAGGGTCCAAAAATCACCTTCATTAATAATAAGACGCTTGTTTCCCCTATATGGCTCTGAAGCATTTTCAGGAATTGTGGATGAAGAACAGATATATCTGAGAAATATATTTTGGTCATCTGAATGATCAAATATATGTCTCTTATAAATTATTATATTGCATAGGGTCTTTGCAGAAGTGAGTTAAGATGATGTCATACTGGAATAGGGTGGGGCCCTAATCCAATAGCTAAAAGTTAGCAGAAGAAAGAAAATAATAAAGATTAAAACATAAATCAATCAATCAATCAATCAGAGGCTACAAAAACAATAGAGAAAAATCAGTGAAACTAAGAGTTGATTTTTTTATAAAGATAAACAAAATGGACAAAATTTAGCCAGACTAAGAAAAATAGGGTGAAAACTCAAATAAATAAAATTATGAATGAAAGAAGGACATTACAAGAAATACAAAGGGTCATAAGAGATTACTACAAACATTTATATGCCAACAAATTGGAAAACCTAGAAGAAATGGATAAATTCCTGGAAACATACAAACTACCAAGATTGAATCATGAAGAAATAGAAAATCTGAACAGACCAATAACGAGTAAGGAGACTTAAACAGTAATCAAAAACCCACCACCACAGAGAAGCCCAACTTGAGATAGTTTCTTTTTTTTTTAAGATTTTATTTATTCATGAGAGACAGAGAGAGAGAGAGAGAGGCAGAGACAGAGACATAGACAGAGGGAGAACCAGGCTCCATGCAGGGAGCCTGATGTGGGACTTGATCCTGGGACCCTGGAATCACGCCCTGAACTGAAGGCAGACACTCAACCACTGAGCCATGCAGGCATCCTTTGAGATAGTTTCAGTGGTGAATTCTAAGCATCATTTATAGAAGAATTAATAGCAATCTTTCTTGAAATATTCCAAAAAGTTGTAAAGGAAGGAAAACTTCCAAATTCATTTTATAGGCCACCACTAGCCTGATACTAAAGCCAGTCATGAACACTATAAGAAAAGAAAATTATAGGTCAATATCCCAGATGAATATACATACAAAAATCCTCAACAATAATTAGCAAACTGAATTCAAAAGCACATTAAAAGATCATATACCATGATCAAGTTGGACTTATGCCTAAGGATGGTTTAACATATGCAAATCAATAAATGGGATATACCATTAACAGAATGAAGATTAACAGAATGAAGGATAAAAATCATATGATCATCTCACTAGATGTAGAAAAAGCATTCAACTCACTTTCATGATAAAAATTGACAAAATTCGAGATGCTTGTACATTGAATCTATAAAACATTAATGAAAGAGATTGAAGACACAAATAAACAAATGTATGCATTGGAAGAATTAATATTGTTAAAATGTCCATACTACAAATTTGATGCAATCCATATCAAATTTCCAATGGCTTTTTTCACAGAAATAGAAAAAACAACCCTAAAATTCATATGGAACCACAAAGGACCCATAGTAAAGATGTCTATTCCTCCAACATTGGTCTGTAGGTTTAATGCAATTTCTATCAAAGTACTAGCAAAGAGGGATCCCTGGGTGGCACAGCGGTTTGGCGCCTGCCTTTGGCCCAGGGCGCGATCCTGGAGACCCGGGATCGAATCCCACGTCGGGCTCCTGGTGCATGGAGCCTGCTTCTCCCTCTGCCTGTGTCTCTGCCTGTCTCTCTCACTGTGTGCCTATCATAAATAAATTAAAAAATTTAAAAAAAGTACTAGCAAAGATTTTGTAGACATAGACCAGCTTATTCTAAAATTTAAATGGAAGCCACAGGCTAAGGAAGCCTAGTATAGCTAAACAAATATATTTTTTTAATATTTTATTTATTTATTCATGAGAGACACACAGAGAGAGAGGCAGAGACATAGGCAGAGGGAGAAGCAGGCTCCCTGTGGAGAGACCAATGTGGGACTCCATCCCTAGACTCTGGGATCATGACCTGAGCTAAAGGCAGATGCTCAACTACTAAACCACCCAGCTGTCCCTAGCTAATCTAATCTTAAAGAATAAAGTGGGAGTGATCACTCTACCTTATTTTAAGGCTTACTATATAGGTTACAATAATCAAGCCAGTGTGGTAACAGGGGAGGGATAGATACATAGCTCAATGGAGAATAGAGAACCCAGTGAGAGACCCACACAAATATGTCAAACTCATTTTTGACAAAAGTACAAAAGCAAGTCAACATATGGTGGTGGAGCAATTGGACATTCATAGGCAAAAAGTTAACCTCAATCTGTCTCATGCCTTATGCAAAAAAACAACTCAAGGTAGATCACAGACCTAAATGTTAAATGTAAAACTATAAAAGTTTTAGAAGAAAAACAAAGACAAGTTCTAGAATTTATAAAGAACTATATAAAAAAAGATACAATCAAATTAGGAAACGGGAAAGACATGAACAGACATTTTGATGACAGGAATATACAGATCCTTATAAGCACATGAAAAGACATTCAACATCATTATCCATTAGAAAAATATAAATTAAAACAGATATCACTATGTACCTATCATAATGGCTTAAATTAAAAATTGTGACAACACCAAATGCTGACAAGGAGGTAGAGAATGCAAATCATTCTTACTTTGCTGGTAGGAATGAAAGATGGTACAGCCACTCTGGAAAACAGCTTGACAGTTTATAAACATGCAATTACCATACAACCCAGCAATTGTACTCTTGAGCACTTACCTCAGAGAAATGACAACCTAGGTTCACACAAAAACCTGTACATGACTCTTCATAGCAACTTCTTTTTTATAATAACCAAAAATTGGAAACAACTCAAATGCATTTCAGAGGGTGATGAGGTAAACTGTATATCCATGCAATGGAATACTGTTCAGCAATAAAAAGGAATAACAAGGGGTGCCTGGGTAGTTCAATTGGTTGAGCATCTGACTCTTGGTTTCGGCTTAGGTCATGATCTTATGGATTGTGAGATTGAGCCCTGCAATGGTGGGGGGCAGGGGGGGAGATAAAGTGAGGGGGGTTGGCTTTCAGTAGGAGTCCGCTTAAAGATTTTCTTCCTTTGTCCCTTGCCCCACTCATGCTTTCTCGTGTGCATTCTCTCTCTCTAAAATAAATAAATCTTTTTGAAAAAGGAATAAAATATTGATGCATGCAACAACATGCATGATCTTCAAGGAATTATGCTGAGTAAAAATGTAAATGGTTACATAATTATGTCCCCATTTATTCATAACCTTACTGAAATGAAAAAACATAGAATGAAAGTAGATTAATGGTTGCCAGGAGTCAGGGGTGGGAGACAGGAGGCAAAGAGGAGGCAGAAAGTGGACATGACTATGAAAGGACAACACAAAGATACCCTTGTGGTAATGGAATGTTCTGTATCTTGACTATATCAATATCATTAGTCAGGTTGTGGTATTGTACTATAGTTTTTGGTTTTGGTTTTGTTTTTTAAAATATTTTATTTATTTATTCATGAGAGACACACAGAGAGAGAGGCAGAGACACAGGCAGAGAGAGAAGCAGGCTCCACACAGGAAGCCCGACGTGGGACTTGATCCTGGGTCTCCAGGATCCTGCCCTGGGCTAAAGGCAGGTGCTAAACCACTGTGCTACCCAGGGATCCCCCTGTACTATAGTTTTAAAAGATGTTACTATTGAGGGAAATTGGAGGAAGGGTACACAAGATCTCTTCCTATTCTCTTTCTTTTTTTTTTTTAAAGATTTTATTTATTTATTCATGAGAGACACACAGAGAGAAGCAGAAACATAGGCAGAGGGAGAAGCAGGCTCCATGCAGGGAGCCCGATGTGGGACTTGACCCCAGGACACCAGGATCATGACCTGAGCTGAAGGCAGATGCTCAACCATGAGCCACCCAGGCGCCTTTCTTTCTTTCTTTCTTTCTTTCTTTCTTTCTTTCTTTCTTTCTTTCTTTCTTTCTTTCTTTCTTTCTTTCTTTTTTCTCTTTCTTTCTTTCTCTTTCTTTCTTTTCTTTCCTTCTTTCTTCTTTCTTTCTTTCTCTTTCTTTCTTTCTTTCTTTCTTTTCTTTCCTTCTTTCTTCTTTCTTTCTTTCTTCTTTCTTTCTTTCTTTCTTTCTTTCTTTCTTTCTTTCTTTCTTCCTTCCTTCCTTCCTTCCTTCCTTCCTTCCTTCCTTTCTTTCTTCTTTCTTTCTTTCTTTCTTTCTTTCTTTCTTTCTTTCTTTCTTTCTTTCTTCTTTCTTTCTTTCTTTCTTTCTTTCTTTCTTTCTTTCTTTCTTTCTTTCTTTCTTTCTTTCTTTCTTTCTTTCTTTCTTTCTTTCTTCTCCATGTCTAGTGTGGAGCCCAATGAGGGGCTTGAACTCACAGCCCTGAGCTGAGATCAAGACCTGAGCTAATAATATTGGGCAGCCCGGGTGGCTCAGTGGTTTAGGCCGCCTTCATCCCAGGGTGTGATCCTGGAGATCCGGGATCGAGTCCCATATCGGGCTCCCTGCATGGAGCCTGCTTCTCCCTCTGCCTGTGTCTCTGCCTCTCTCTCTCTCCTCTCTGTGTATTCTCATGAATAAATAAATAAAATCTTAAAAAAAAAAAGATCTGATCAAGAGTTAGATGCCCAGCTAACTGAGCCATCTAGGTATGCCCTTCCTATTATTTCTTACAACTGCATGTGAATCTACAATATCAAAAGAAAAAGTTTAATTAAAAAATCTGTTACAATGGGGCACCTGGGTTGCTCAGTGGTTGAGCATCTGCCTTGGGCTCAGGTTGTGATCCCAGGGTCCTGTAGGGACCTACAGGGAGCCCTACAGGGAGCCTACTTCTCCCTCTGCCTATGTTTCTGCTTCTCATGAATAAATAAATAAAATCTTTAAAAAAATCTGTTACAATGAACTACCTGAATATATGTAAGCAAAAAACTTATAAATACATAAATTTATATATTATGTATATATATATTTAATTACCTGTTGGACATGCAGCCCATCCTTTCCTCTAGATCAGTGGTTCTCACTAAGTGCTCTACAGAGACCTTTTCACATGGTTCACAAGGACGGTTCTATTTGCATATTGATACTAAGGCTAATTATTCTAGATGTATACTAATATATAATTATACTAATTAACACTAAGATTACCAATGCCCTTTCCACAGTTTGACATTTACATGATTGGCGCAAATACAATGGTAAGCAGCTGGTGCCTTAGCATGAATTGAGGCAGTGGTGGTAACTATTCTGGTGGTGGTCATCTTCCTCTTCTTCACTGCCATACTCTCACAGTCAAAAACAAAACAAAGCAAAAAGAAACAAAACAAAAGAAAGACAAAAACAAAACAGAAACAAGAAAGAAAATCTTATTTAAGAAGGTACTTGATGCTGAGGTAAGAGTTACTAATTTTATTCAACCTCAACCTTTGAATACACAGAATAATACTCTGTGTGATGAAATGGAAAGGCAATGCCAAGGCACACAGGAGCATGATAGTTTTCTATAGGAAAAGCACCAGTGCAACTGAGTTGGGAGTATAAGTCTTCTCTCTTTTCTTCAAACACCATTTTCTTTCTTTTTTTTTTTTTTTTTTTAGATTTTATTTGTTTATTCATGAGGGACACAGAGGGAGAGGCAGAGACACAGGCAGAGGGAGAAACAGGCTCCCTGCCAGGAACCCGATGTTGAACTTGATCTCAGGACCCTGGGATCATGACCTGAGCCAAAGGCGGGTGCTCAACCACTGAGCCACCCAGGTACCCCTCAAACACCATTTTCACTTGAAAGAACAACCAACTAATAGTCAAGCTATGGTTATTTAGATTTAGGTATCTGGCAGACATTTTCTTCAAAGTGAACAAAAGGAGCCTACCGCTTCAAGGAAAAGAACTGATAGGGGTGCCTGGTTGGCTCAGTTGGTAGGGCAGGTGGCTCTTGATCTTGAGGTTGTGAGTTTGAACCCCATGTTGGGTATAGAGATTGCTTATAGAGATTACTTAAATAAATTAAAAAGAAAACAAGGAAAGCAACTGATAGGGCAGCCCTGTTGGCACAGTGGTTTTGCGCCACCTGCAGCCTGGGGTGTGATCCTGGAGACCCGGGATTGAGTCCCACGTCGGGCTCCCTGACGCAGGAGTGGAGCCTGCTTCTCCCTCTGCCTGTGTCTCTGCCTCTCAGTCTCTCTCTCTCTGAATAAAATAAATAAATCTTTTTTAAAAAAAAAAAAAGAAAGCAACTGATAGTATTTATTGCTGATGGTAAAATTTGAGCTTCAAATGAAAATCAGAAATTTGGAAAACTTGTATCTGCTACTGTGAGCTTGACAGCTTCCCCATACTTAAAGACTTTCTAATGAGATCAGTGGTGATATTAAGGAATCTGTTTTTTTGACATCACATATCGAAATGTGTCAACATTTAGAGGATCTACAAAATTCAGTGAACCAGAGGTTCACTGAACCAGGGGTGCCTGGGTGCTCAGTTGGTTAAGTGTCTGCCTTTGGCTCAGGTCATGACCCCAGGGTCCTGGGATTGAGCTCGGTGTCCAACACCTTGCTCAGCTGGGAGTCTGTTTCTCCCTATCTCTCTGCCTTCCCCCACTCATGCTCACTTTCTCTCTCAAATAAACAAACAAAATCTGTTAAAAAATTCAGTGAACCAGTATTTTCTAAATGACCAATGCATGATGCTACAAAATCATGCATGGATAAAAGAGCTATTCAGAATTTAAGCTATAGCAATAGATTGTAACCCAGTAACATATGAGAAGTTCATTGATATACTTTCAGATTCCACATTGTAACTAAATTTTAAGAAATTGCCACTTGTCTAAGTGTGTTGTAGTATCAAAGAAAATATCCACAGTTATCAGGAAAGGCTCTTACACTACTCTTCCATTTTCAGTGACACATGTGTGTAATGCCAGATTTTCTTATATGCGTCAACCAAAATGTGTCTTTTTCTCCCAGTTAGTTAACAGTGTAATATTAGTTTCAGGTGTACAATTTAGTGACTCAACACTTACATACAACACCCAGTGCTCATCACCAACCAAAATATTTAACAGCTAGAATGCAGAAGCAAATATAAGAACCAAGCTGTCTTCTATTAAACCAAACATTATGTGTAAAATGTAAACTTAAATATCATAAAACAATTCTATTCTTCATACTAAATTTTTTGTTTCAAGAAATATGTTATTATGTCAACATGTAATGGATTTATTATTTCTCAATGAACTAGTAAATTTACATTTCTCAAAGTTGTCATTTTAATTTCTAATAGAGTGAATTTCAATAGCTATAACCCACATAAACAAAGGTTCTTTGGAGTCCTCAATAATTTTTGAGAGTATAAAGCTGTCCTGAGACCAAAAAGTTTGAGAAATGAATCCAGCCAGACTAACAAAAAACATTTTCCCTGGACCGATTTGCAGCCATGGTTTGTTATTATCTCATGGACATTTGTGGACATTGTACTGATCATGTTTTCCCTTTTACTTTGGCTGCTGAAAAGCTCAGAGCCAAGTACGCAGGTTATCTCTAGATGGATAGGGTTTTATGGCCTTTGTGTCTAATCTTAATTCAGAATCATCCAAATCCTCATTCTTGATGTTTCTCCATCTTTTTTGTCTCATCTATTTTTGCCAATTTTGAGAGTATGAATTCTGCAACCCCCTTTTGTATGATGAGGCGGGGTGGGGGGAGAAAGGTGAAATCTGTACTATAACCCATAAATAAACATGTGGAGGCTTCTCTTCTTATCTAAACTGCTTGAAGAGTCTATCTCCTTCAGTTCCCCTGGGTGCAAACCAGGAGCATTAAGCCAGGAAATCAGAAAGAACCATGGCAACAGGTTTTTTCTTTTTTTCCTGGAAAGGAGAGAGAAATGGTCTTCTTTACGTATACTGACAGGAAGCCAGTTCTTTCTCCTCATAATTAATCTCTTTCCTAAGAAAAGGTTACAAGCCTTTTCTATTACGCCAAGGATGAGAATGAGGAAGAAAACAATTAGGGAAAATCAGTGAGTTGAGAGGCCAAGTGGCTGGGGAAATGCCCCTTTGGAACAGTGTGTGAGTCTTCTCTGGGTCAGGGACAAGATCTAGAAGGCAGGTAGAGAACATGACTGAGATCCCAGTTATTAGAGAGAACCCCGGGGTGGAAGGGGGGGGTCAGACAGAAAACCCACGATCAAGTCCTAATTCTATCCCTAGCAAACTATGCAACTTTAGGGAAATGCCTTAGAATCTTGGGCCTCTGTTTTTTTCATCTACAAAAAAGTGATTATAATACTTACCTTACCTAAAGGTTAAGGATCAAGGGATACCATAGACATGAATATAATCTTGAAAAGGGCAGATGATATTTATTTATTTGGTTTTTTTTTTTTGGCAGATGATATCTAAATTTGTGGTTCCGTGTCTGAGGATGATTCCATGGAGCACAAATCCAATATGCACTCTGTCATTGCTGTGGCCTTTCAGACCTTTTAGTTCATTGGACTAGTTCAACTGGAAAATATAGTTAGCCTCCAAAAAATGCAACAGCTAGAATATTCATCAGTCTAGTTAACAAAATTGTGTTTAATGGAGCCTTATGTTTGTGCAGTTTGTTATAGGGCATAAGCACCCAGTGCAATAGCTTATATTGTTCATACTCTTATCTAGGGCCAACAGTATATTCCAACCCCTGTTGTATCTCATGGACATCACTTTGGAAATTCGCTCCTCTCTCCTATGTGAATTTTTTTTTTTTTTTTTTACTCTGGGCTGCATCACTCCCATCTGTGCATAACCATGCTATGACATCAATGAACTGGATTTGTGATTAACTACCCACCCCCTACCCCAATCTGTTCTCTCTGTAGCCTCCTACACCTCATAAATTGCATCTCCAGTCTTCTGGCTTCAAAATTCCAGTCATCTTTAACTCATCTTTCTCACACAATTGGCAAATCCTACTGGCCCTGTCTTTGAATTAAATCCAAAAATCTGACCTCTACCTCTTTAGTCCATGCTATGATCATCTGGTTGCTGGCTTCCATGCTTTTTCCCCATATAGTCCAGCTTGCTTGAGGAAGCCTTCTCTACCATAAATCAGGTCATGTTTATTCCCTGCTCTTTTCTGCCAATGACTAGCATCTTATCTAAAATAAAAGCCAGGTTCCATCCATGGGTTTTCAAGGCCCTACATCATCTGGTCTCCTCACCACCACTTCTACTTCATTTCCCATCAGACTCCTCCTCACTTAGTGTCCTCCATCCATACTGGTTCCTTGCTGTTCCTTGAATACACCAAATACGGTCCTGTCTCCTTCGTCTAGACTACTGCAACCAAGATTGTGAATAGCCTGCCTCCTTACTTGCTTCAGGCTCAAACCTTGCCTCATCAAACAGACCCTTGCTAGTCACCCTAGTTAAAATAGTAACCCCAATCTATCTCTATTTGCTCACATTGCTCTGTTTCCTTTCAAACTACTTCTTCACATACTGTGATATATGTTTATTCATCTCTGTATTATCTGCTTCCCACGAGTAATATAGTCTATGAAGAGAGAGATCTGGTCTACTTTATTTTCTGTTATATCTCTAGTACCCCAGGCACATGGTTGATATTCAATAAGTATTTGTGAAATGAATGAATAAATGAATGTATTAAACATTAAAGAATGCACATTCTTACACATCTTTATATGAATTACATTATATGTGTATATTCTTGCAATCTGTGGGGTCTCAAAGCAAGTATTGTTTCCCTCAGTATTGTTTGGTCTGATAATTTTTTTTAATGGAGTGACTATAGTCCTTGTGATGGGCCTAGAGATACAAAGACAACCAAGACACAAGGCATGTTGTCAAAGGCAGGGGTCACAGATGTTTTTCAACCTAATATGAAGTGCTAGGGAAATACTAAGGAGAAGGCTTCAGTCCAACTGGAGAGTCCAGCAAACTTTTTTGTAGGAGATGACAGCTGAGCTAAGTCCTGAAGGATAAGAGTAAATTAGTTCAGCAAAGAAAGAAGGGAATAGCTTCTCTCCTGGAACAACACAGTTCTTGAGGGAATCTCAAGCAGTTTGGTAGTGCTTAGGCTGTTAGGAATTGGGTGGAGAATAGAGAGACATGACCTTGGGGATCTAGTCAGACCTTGTGGGCGATGAGGATCATGAGACCCATTTTTCTCATAATTTGTAGCATCTGAAATGTTTTAGGCAGGGAACAACATGACTAGATTTGCAGTTATAGATATTAGAGCTGAAGTCAGAGTTTAGGAGAATGCTTCTTTAATTTTCTCAATATTGAGTTCACTATATTTCATAGGATAAAGCAATACAACAATCCTTCAACATGCCAATGAGGTGAATATGAGTTGGAAAAATGCTGAAATATGTATGACATGAAGTGTTATATAATAAGTGGATTTAATGGAAGGTGGAATTATTTCTTTACAGGAAGATATCTTGATATAATTCCTCATACAATTCACAAGAGATTTGCATCTGGATACTAAGTAAAAAGACAAGGTCAAGGGGATTGTCTTTACCCATTGTTTCTACTTCCTTTCCTCTAGTTTCTCTTGAACTTAATTCAATGTTCAAGAGACATTGCCACCCCTGCCTTTCAATAGGCACCACCTCTTACCTTCACTAAGACCTCCATGTTGCCAATACATTGGTCTATTTTTAGTCATTATCTCACCAATCTCATCATCATCTTTACTTGACTTCCAAGTTACTCTTCTCTCTTAGTTTTCCTCCTTCTGCATAGGCACTTCCTGCTCTTGCCTCCAAACTCTACATATAAAGGAAAAGTTACTGTGAAGCTAATTGGCTTTGAGCTTCAGAGGCCTGCACTTACACAAGCTCATTCCAAAACACTGGGAAAAGCCCTGGCAAATGAGTCACATAGTCATCCAGTTTTGTAAAATTTGCAAAAATTAAGCATGTTCCTGCAAGCAATTGAAACTGTTGGATATGTCCACTCCAACTTTTCCTTGAGTTGAGTGATGTTGAAATGGCCATGGGTAATTTTGATATCCAGCTAAAGGGAAGTTGAGTTAAGAATGTTGGGTAACTTTCACAGTTCCTTCCTTATATAATTATTGTTACCTGTAGGAATGGTTTCTAGGTAAACACCTACTGCCTCCTATGCTGAATCACCAGATATCTTGACATGAAGATGCAGGGCCAGAGTTCACATCAGGATATGAACCTATCTTATGGTGCCCAGCACATGAAATGTTGCCCAGCTTCGTTACCAGAAGCTAGTCTGTGGGAAAGTCTTTGTTTTCTCTTTTTCCCACATCCCACATTTGACCCATCAGCAATTCTTGCTGACTTTACTTTCAAAATATATCCAGACTCTGACCACCATATCCTCTGATCCAAGTCTCAATAATCTCTTGCCTGGATTATGGCAACAGCTCCCTGACTGCTGTCTGTGTCTACACTATACCTCTATGGTTGCCAAAAAGCTTACTTAAAAATATAATTCAAGGATGCCTGAATGGCTCAATGGTTGAGCATCTGCCTTCAGGTCAGGGTGTGATCCTGGGGTCCTGGAATCAAGTCCCACATCAGGCTCCCAGCAGAGAGCCTGCTTCTCCCTCTGCCTGTATCTCTACCTGTCTCTGTGTGTCTCTCATGAATAAATAAAATCTTTAAAAAATAAAAATATAAGTCAAATAATGTCATTCCTAAATTTATGACCCTACCTCACAATGGTTTCTGATTGTACCTAGAATAAAACCAAAGGCTTTTTCAGTGGTTTACAAGATTATGCATGAGCTCATTTCTGAAAACTTTTGCCTTGCCCATTGCCTTTCATCTACACAATCTCTTTGCTGTTTCTTGAATATGTCAAGCATATTTCTATCTCAGGGTCTTTATTCTTACATTACCCTGTGCTGGACATTCTTCTCCTGGACAACTGAATGACATATTCTTTCACTTCAGTTCAAGTCTCTGCTTAGATGTTAGCTTTTCTTTTTTTTAAGACTTAATTTATTTATTCATAAGAGACACAGAGAGAGAGGCAGAGACATAGGCAGAGGGAGAAGCAGGCTCCCCACGGGGAGCCCAATGTGGAGCTCAGTCCCGGGACTCCAGGATCACACACTCAGCCAAAGGAAGATGCTCAACCACTGAGCCACCCAGGTGTCCCTATATGTTACCTTTTCAAAGACATCTTCTTTGATCACTTTGTCATAAGTAACATCCCCCTCCATTACCTACTATACCTTTACCTTGCCTTTGTTTCCTATATACCACTTAAAACTCAAAGCTTGTCAATATATTTCTAAGCCTTTATTTGATCACCACCAGTCATATTAAGAAATTGAAGTCAAGTAAGATTAAACCAAATTACTAGCAAACAGTGATGTTTTATGGATGACAGGCCAGAGAGAAGAGGCTTAAATAAATTTATTTATTTTCTTTTTTTCCCACTAGAATATATGCTCCTCGAGGGCAAGGAATTTCTATGCTTTGATCACTGCTATAGCCCTTGCTAGATTCTCAATAAATATTTGTTCAGGGATGGACAAAGATATAAGTATGGCATCCTTTTTTTTCTTAGTTTTATCCATGATCAAAAATGTCAAATGATGTATTTAGGAAAATAAGTGACATACCAGAGGCCCCTATAATTAGGAGAAGGAAGCCTCTAGTTCAATAGACTTGTGGTTCAAATGAGCTCAAGAAGGCTTTGCCTCCAATGGCAAGCTTTGCTCCACTTAGTCTACCCTAGAAATAAGCATACAGGACTAATTTTCATTCATTTTTGTTACTAAATTTATTTCTTAGTAATATTTTCACAAAAGAAAAAATCAAAATGAACAAATAAACAAAAATGAGGTAGCTTTTAAAAAATTATAGAAACAACATGAACAATACAGAAATAAAGTGTAGAAACTTGATTTGAGGGCAGCTCTGGTGGCTCAGCGGTTTAGTGCTGCCTGCAGCCCAGGGTGTGATCCTGGAGACCCTGGATCGAGTCCCATGTCAGGCTCCCTGCATGAAGCCTGCTTCTCCCTCTGCCTGTGCCTCTGCCTCTCTCTCTCACCTCTCTGTGTATTCTCATGAATAAATAAATAAAATCTGTTTTTTAAAAAGAAACTTGATTTGAGAAAAAGGAAAAAAACCTTATATATATGTAGAGAGAGAATGCATGTGTGTGCGTGTGGTGTGCATACATGGATCTAAATCCCTAGAAGTCAAAATAAAGAGGATTGGGAGAAAAATACAGTTATTCTTATCAGAAAGAATTATCAATGTCAACTGAAGGGATCTAAGTTTTTCCTAATTCCAAAAGTAGAAAGATCATTGCCTTTCCTTTATGTCATTTATTTTTGCCACTCTTTCAACCAGAGGATGAGTAGTAGAAAGTTTAAGTTATATTCTCTAATGAGAGACCAATAAATCATGATATTCTGCTGTTTAAGTAGGATAGGAGACAGGATAAAGGGGTTTGATGGTTTACCTTGAATATGAACCAGTATTTTTGCCAGTTGAAGGCCAGCCCCTCCTTTACATGGGAGTGAGGTAAATTGTGGGAAATGCCAAAATACCCATTCATTACAATATCTAATTTAAAAATAAGTCCCTAAGTGTGACATCAGCAATGTGGCAGACTAGTTTTGTACTATCATTCTCCAAATGCCACTGATTTTGACAATTACACACACAAAAGAATACTTTAGTGGGAATCCAGGAGTCTAGAGAAGTTTCAGCATGCCATTGGGGCAAAGAACTCCAACATTGAGCA
Organism: Canis lupus baileyi; assembly: GCF_048164855.1. Lineage (NCBI taxonomy): Eukaryota > Metazoa > Chordata > Mammalia > Carnivora > Canidae > Canis > Canis lupus. The sequence continues at coordinate 85,214,686 of NC_132876.1, forward strand.
CATTAAAGAGAGTAAAAGTGAAGTTTCACTTTCTCTGCATCACTTCTCCAGGGCAGCATAGCTCAGTGTCAAAAGAGACCCCCTCAGCCTACCGTTTCTCTCACAGGGGAAAGTGAGAGTGTGTGAATGAGTGCCTAGTTTTCCTAGCTGCATGGGACACTGCCAAAGAGGCCCCACTTCTTTCATGTCTCATCCAAAGTAGTGAGGTGTTCTACATGACTAAGGGACAGAGAGGGGCTACGAGCACGCACGGCAGCTAGGGCTTCGAGAGCAGCAAGGAGACACACATCCTACAAACTACTTCACAGACTCCACCAGGAAGTCCACCCACAAGCTATTGTGGATGCCTCACCTGAGGATCCCCCAAATGGCCCACAGGCAACCCCTAACATTCTGCACGCCTCATCCACAAATCTCCCCACCCCATGGCTGGCTCTCCGTGCATGCCCCCAGGGGCAACAAGTACAAGCTTATCCAAATAGCTAGTTAGTTAGCACATGCATAAAGTTGGCCTAACTTTTGTGGGATTTGGAGAAAGGACCCAAATTTCAGCATTAAGCACCACCCTAGGAAAGGGAAATGAGAGGCTCTTAGTACCTGGCCTGACTTTTCAGGATTGGGAGAATACATACAATCTTAAGAATATACCCTAAGAGGAGTTTAGAGCAAGCGTACCCATAGGAAAGGTTAAGGTCTCAGAATCCCTAGCAGCACTGACAGAAGATACTTCTCTCCCATAGCCAGTCAGTAAAGACTGGAGAAGGTGCTGGTTTTTCAAATGCAAAGGTAGTAATGAAGACTTCAAGAAACACAAAAACATCAAGGAAACATAACACCAACAAAAGAACACAATAATTTCCCAGTAACCAACCACAAAGAAATGAGGATCCACAACTTGCTTGATAAAGAATTCAAAATAGTTGTCTTGAGGAAGCTCAGTGAGCTGAAAGAAAACACAGAAAGACAATTCAGGAAAATCAGTAAAACAGTACATGAACAAAACAAGAAGTTTAACAGAGAGATAGAAATCATCTTTAAAAATTCTGGAGCTTGGGGATCCCTGGGTGGCTCAGAGGTTTAGCGTCTGCTTTTGGCCCAGAGAGTGATCCTGGGGTCCCAGGATGGAGTCCCACATCGGCCTCCCTGCATGGAGCCTGCTTCCCTCTCTGCCTGTGTCTCTGCCTCTCTCTCTCTCTCTCTCTCTCTCTCTCTCTCTGTGTGTGTGTGTGTCTCATGAATGAATAAATAAAATAATAAAATCTTTAAAAAAAATTCTGGAGCTGAATAATACAATGAATGAAATGAAAAAATACAATAGACAGCATCAGTAGACTTGATCAAGCAGACGAAAGAATTCAAGAGCTCAAAGATAGGTCATTTGAAATTATCCAGTCAGAGGAAAACAAAGAAAATATGAAAAAGAGTAAAGAAAGCCTCTTCCCTCTGGTTATAGCATGCTGTAATTTGGTATAACCTTCCTCAATCTCAATATACTAATGTGAAAAATGGTGATCGATAGAAATATATTGGGAAAATTTGGTAGAATCTGGGGAGTTTAGTAAATCTGGCTAAAGAGTGGAGATATATGGAAGATATTATCAACATCACTAATGTTGTGTTTCTTTTTTTTTAATATTTTTTTTCTTTATTTACTTATGATAGTCACACACACACACACACACAGAGGCAGAGACACAGGCAGAGGGAGAAGCAGGCTCCATGCACTGGGAGCCCGACGTGGGATTCGATCCTGGGTCTCCAGGATTGCGCCCTGGGCCAAAGGCAGGCGCCAAACCACTGCGCCACCCAGGGATCCCCTAATGTTGTGTTTCATACAATATGATTTACATCATGGTCTACCATTCACAACCACTCAATCTCCATTGTTAAATGGTGCTGGCAATTCAGAATCATAACAATGATATTCAAACTGAGAAGATTTGCTACCTGGGAATGAAGATATTTTGAGGTTGTCTATGTAGCCAAAATTAGAAGCCAAAAAATTGTCCAATTGTGTGGTGCCTGGTTTGAATTCTCAAAGCCGATACTGAGACAAGGATTGCAGGGCAAAGAATGTATTCAGGGGTGGTTGGAGGTACAGGGAACATAGGGAGGGAAGTGGAGAAATGATACTAGGAAGGGAAGGTGGCCAAAAAGAAAGGGTGAATTATTTTCTTTAAAAAGATTTTATTTATTTATTCATGAGAGACCCAGAGAGAGAGGCAGAGACATAGGCAGTGGTAATGTAGTCCCAATGTGGGTGGGACTCAATCCCAGGACATCAGGATCACGCCCTGAGCTGAAGGCAGACACTCAACTATTGAACCACTCAGGTGCCCTGAAAGGGTGAATTATTAAGCTAGCTGCTACATGAGGAGCTTATCTCAGAGAGAAAACTCTGGGAAAAGGTATGTAAAAATGTAACTCATTTAGCCCCCTCAATGGAAAACAGAATTGAGGCATTTATACACTAAATTTTATGAGTCGTTGGTTGAAGGCTGCTGGAGTAGGGAGGGTGTTAAGTGCCTGGCATTTTTGCCCTGCCATATATGACTAGGCAGAGACAGCAGCTTTTCAAAATTCCGGCAAAAAGTCCTGGACACAGTGAGGCAGACCAACCACTTAAATCAACCAGAAGATACTGAAGAGTCTGAGGGATCTGGGTGGGTAACTAATAGGGTTGGTTGAACATGGAGACATTAGGGGTTGATATCATAGTCAGGATGACCCATCTAAGTGAAAATAACCTGGTATGTATGGATTTACTTAGTTTTGAATTGATACATTGATTGAACAATATTTCATCTCAATTAAATTAAACTGAAAAAGGTCAATAAACTTTTCTGTAAAGGACCACACAGTAAATATTTTAGGTTTTGAGGGCCATACTGTTTCTGTCACAACCACTCAGCTCTGCCACTGTGGCACAACAGCCACCACATACAATAGTAAACAAATGAGTGTGGCTGTGGTCCCATAACATTTTATTTATGGACACCAAAATTTGAATTTGAATCCTAGGGGTGCCTAGGTGGCTCAATGGGTTAAGTGTTCTGATTCTGGCTCAGGTCATAATCCCAGGGTCCTGGGATCTAGCCCCATGTCAGGCTCCATGCTCTGTGGGGAGTCTGCTTCTCCCTCTATCCCTCCTCCCTGCCTGTGATCTCTCTCTCTCACATAAATAAATAAAATCTTTAAAAAAAATCAAATTTGAATTCCATATAATTTCCATCTGTCATTAAATATTCTTTTCCTTCTGACTTTTTTCAACTATCAAAACATATAAAAAAAATATCCTTAGCTTACAGGCCATAACAGAAAAAGGTGGTAGAGTGGATTTGGCCTGTGGGCTGTAGTTTGCCAAGCCCTCACTGCATGACCTTACCTGGTTTAAAGACTAGGGTTCTTGTTCTTCTTTTTTATAATTGTGTGTTTATCACTTAAGGGGTTTTCTTAGAGATAGTTAGAAATATGATCCAGGGCACTGAATACATACCTAATAATATCAAGAACACCTGAATAGACCTGGGATCCCAATAGTATCCCTTTTCACTCTATTGCTACACAGCAGAAACATTTTTTAACCTATCTAGGTTTCTTCATATGAAATATTGAAAAATAGAAGGTTTGGTTATTTCCAGCTATGGTGTATTGATTAATTTCCAAGAATATGAGCTGCTGAAGAGTATGTACAATTAAGAAACTACATATCAGATAAATGTTAAGTTACTATGAGTTGTCAAGAGCTATATCACCAATTTATTTTATTCATTCAATGAAGAGTACTAATCGCAAGCAATATTTGTTCAACTGCAATAACTACTTACAAAAATTTTTTATGGTTGCTAACCATTTATGGCTGAAACTTCTGCCAGGGGGACTACAGTCAGCAGTCCCCAGTGGTATAGTTCTGAAAAAGCAGCACAACTTCCAGGGGCAAAAGGCTTACAACTGTACATATGCCATATCTAGAGGGACCAATATCAGAGGGTACCTCGACCAAACACTTAAGAGTGGGTCCCCTCCCCCAGTGTCTCTCGTTTCCAGGGACCAGACAACTAAGGGATGGGAAGAGACGAGTAAGGAAGCAGGAAGCAGCTAATCACACCCCCTCTCAAACCAGAAACATCCAAAACTCAAGTGGGCATGCACTGGGATGGTTTAAAAAAATTTTTTTTTTAAAGATTTTATTTATTTATTCATGAGAGACACACACACACACACAGAGGCAGAGACACAGGCAGAGGGAGAAGCAGGCTCCATGCAGGGAGCCTGACGTGGGACTCAATCCCGGGTCTCCAGGATCACACCCTGGGATGAAGACAGCACTAAACCAATGAGCCACTGGGGCTGCCCTGGGATGGTTTTTATATCTAGACCAGACCAGCGTTTTGATCCTTACATTGATTGGGTATTTTGAAGTATTAAAATGAATGTATTCTTGTAACTGAATGTGACTGGAGTACTTTTTATTATATAATAACTAATTAGAAAAGCTATGGACCCAGGACGCCTGGGTGGCTCAGTGGTTGAGTATCTGCCTTCGGCTCAGGGTGTGATCCTGGGTCTAGGGATCAAGTCCCACATCTGGCTCCCTGTGAGGAGCTTGCTTCTCCTTCTATGTCTCTGCCTCTCTCTATGTGTCTCTCATGAATAAATAAAATCATAAAAAAAAGAAAAGCTAGGAACCCATGTAGGACTTTATTTGGGGTAAGGAAAATATTATACAAGAAATAAGTTCAAAAGGGAGTAGTGAAATAAATTAAGTTGTTTTTATTGCATCCTAATTTTGTTTGTTTGTTTCTTTCTTAGGGTAAAGCCAAAATTATAAACAATAACCAGATTAAGATGGTGTTTACAGGGGAGAAAAAAGAGTCTTCCTTGGCCTCTTTAAGGTCCTCGGCTAGATCTGAAAATTAAACTGGCAAAGACAGATTAACAAGAGAAAAGCATACACACTTATTTAATGTCAGTTTTAAGTGACACAAGAGCCTTCATAAGGAAATGACCCAAAGAAATGGTTAAACTGGAGTATTTTTGTGCTAGGTTTGATGAAGAGTGGACAGTTGTGGGGAGATATATTAGGTCAAGGAGTATCAGGTTAAGTGGGGGGAACTTAACAAGGCTTGCTCTTTCAGATTCTTAGCATCCTTGTGTCTTCAGAGATGAAAATGCTCCTTTCCTCTGGGTATAGGGAAGGCATCTCTTCCATACCAGCCTTATGACCTGTTTCAGGAGAAAAGGGAGGGAAGATTGGAGTGACCTTCCTGGTTCTGCCATTTTCTCAAACTCTTCCAGCTTAAAATATTTAGTATGCAAGGTGTCATATTTTGGGGTAGCAAATCCTGATCCCATCATATACAATGAACAGTGTATACATTCTGAACCAGAGCAGAATAGAAATAATAGAATACTTTAGACTCTATTAGTAAAATGTATAGAAATATGTAACCAAGTACCAAGATAGTAGCAGATCTCACTTTAAGGACTCAGTCCCACAAAACTGTACCCTCCCTCCACTTCAGATGCCACTCTCAAGTCCAGATTATCACTTGTGCTTCTAACCAACTGGCTATAGACCAGATGTTCCAAATGACTCCTTCTTTGATTTCAATTAATTTGTTAGAGCAGCTCACAGAACTCAGTGAAACACTTATATTTACCAGTTTATTAAAGGATATGACAAAGGACACAGATGAACAGCCAGATGAAGAGATATATAAGATGACGTCTGGGAGGATCCTGGGCACAGGAGCTTCTGTCCTGTGGAGGTGGGGTGTGTCACCATCCTGGTATGGATGTGTTTTCCCACCTGGAAGTTCTCTGAATCCTGTACTACTGGGATTTTTATAGAGGCTTCATCACATAGGCATGATTGATCATTAACTCCATTTTCAGCCCTTCTCTCAGGAGCCCTGCAGGGCAGAGCTGAAAATTCCAAACTTCTAATCAGGGCTTCATCTTTTTTGTGACCAGCTCTCATCAAGGAGCCTAGCAGAGTTACCTCATTAGAATAAAAAAAAAAGACACTCCTATCACCCAGAAAGTTACAAGGGTTTCAAAAGATCTCTGTCAGGAAGCAGGATTAAAGACCAAACATTAGAATAAAAGATCTTCTTAGTGCTCTTACCATTTAGGGAATTACAAGGGTTTAGGGAATCGTTCAGGGAGTTCTGAATTGTTACAAAACAATCAGAAAACAATTCACAAAATGATGATAGTAAGTCCTTACCTACCAATAATTACTCTAAATGCAAATGTTTAAATTCTCCAATTAAAAAACATAGAGTGGCTGGATAATTGAAAAAATTAGATCCAACTATACACCAGCAAAAGACTCATTTAAGCTTTAAGGATATTCACAGGCTGAAAATCAAAGGATGGAAAAAATATTACATGCAAATGGAAACCAAAAGAGATCAGGGATAGCTATGCTTATATCAGAAAAAATAGACTTTAAAGCAAAAAAAAAAAAAAAGCGACAAAAGACAAATAAGGCCACTATATAATGATAAAGGGGTCAATTCACCAGAATATAACAATTGTAAATATATATACACCCAATATTGGGGCACCTATATATATTAAATAACGATCAACAAATATGAAGGCAAAAATAGATAACGATGCAATCATAGTAGGAGACTTCAATACACACTCCCAGAAACAGATAGATCATCCAGACAGAAAATCAATAAGGAAATAATGGACTTGAACTATACTTAGGACCAAATGTACCTAACAGACATATACAGAACATTCCATCCCATCACAGCAGAATGCACATTCTTCTAAAGCACACACAACATTCTCCAGTACCGATCATATGCTAGGTTACAAAACAAGTCTTAACAAACTTAAGAATATTAAAATCATATCAAGTATTATTTCTGACCACAATGCTATGAAACTAGAAATCAATAACAGGAAAACTAGGAAGTTCACAAATATGTGGAAATTAACACACTCCTGAAAAAGCAATGGGTCAAAGAGGAGATCAAAAAGGAAATCCAAAAATATTTTTAAACAAATGAAAATGGAAACACAGTATACTAAAACTTATAAGATGAAACAAAAGTAGTTCCAAGAGGGAAGATTAGAGTGATAAATGCTTGCATTAGGAAAAATTAAAGATCTTTAATAAACAACCTAACCTCACTACTCCAGGAACTAGAAAAGTATGAACAAACTAAGCCCAAAGTTAGCAGAAGAAGAAAATAAGTTAAGACTAGAGCAGAGGGACACCTGGGTGGCTCAGTGGTTGAGCATCTGCCTTTGGCTCAGGTCATGATCCCAGGGTCCTGGGATTGAGTTTCACATCAGGCTCCCTGCAGGGACCCTGTTTCTCCCTCTGCCTATGTCTCTGCCTATGTCTCTGCCTCTCGATATGTGTCTCTCATGAATCAGTAAATAAAAATCATTTAAAAAAAGAGACTAGAGCAGAAATAAATGAAATAAAGACAAGAAAGACAATAGAAAAAATCAACAAAACTAAGAGTTGATTTTTTGAAAAGATAAACAAAATTGACAACCCTTTAGCTAGGCTAAGGAGAAAAAGAGAGGATTCAAATTAATAAAATTATAACAAAAGAGGAGACATTATAACTGATACCATAGAAAGGATCATAAGAACCTACTATGAACAATTATACATCAACAAACTGAATAATCTAGAAGAAATGGATAATTTCCTAGAAAATACAACTTATCAAGGTTGAATCATAAAGAAATAGAGAATCTGAACAGACCAATAATGAGTAAGGAGATTGAATCAGAATCATTCACCTCTCAACACAGAAGAGCTCAGGACTAGATGGCTTCACAGGTAAATTCTACAAAACATTTAAAGAAGAATTAATAGCAATTCTTCTAAAAAATCTTCCATAATTTCCATAAGAGGAATGAATATTTCCAAACTCATTTTATGAGCCAACACTATCCTGATATTGGAGCCAGAGAAGAACACTACAAGAAAAGAAAATTATAGGGCAATATCCCCAATGAACATAGATTCAAAAATCCTCAACAAAATACTAGCAAACCAAATTTAAGAGCACATTAAAAGGATCATGCATCATGATCAAGTGGGATTCATCTCTAGGATGCATGTGTTTCAATATCTGAAAATCAGTAAATGTGCTACACCACATTAAATAAATAATAAAAATCTTATGATCAACTCAATTAATGGAGAAAAAATTGACAAAATTCAACCTCCTTTCATGACAAAAAAATTCTCAACAAATTAGGTACAGAAAGAATGTACCTCAACATAAGAAAGACTATGACAAACACATAACTAATATCACACTCAACAGTGAAAAATTTTAAAGCCTTTTCTCTAAGATCAGGAATAAGGCAAGGATACTCACTCTCATCATTTCTATTCAACATGGTAAAAGAAGTCCTAGTCAGAGGAAATCAGACAAAAGAAAGACATAAAAGACATCCAAATCATATATGAAGGAGTAAAATTATCTTTCAGATGACATGTTTCAGATGACATGATCTTTTATATGGAAAACCCTAAAGACTCCACCAAAAGCTGTTAGAACTAATCAATGAATTCAGTAAAGTTGCAGGATCCCAAATCAATATGTAAAAATGAGTAGCAATTCTATATAATAAAATAAACTATCTGAAAGAGAATTTAAGAAAGCAATCCCATTTACAATAGCATCAGAAACAAACAAAAATACTTAGTAATAAATTCAATCAAGGAGGTGAAAGACCTGTACACTGAAAACTACAAGACATTGATCAATGAAGTTGAAGAAGACACAAATAAATGGAAATATATCCTGTATCTTTAGATTAGAAGACTTAATATTGTGAAAATGTCCATACCATACAAAGGAATCTATAGATTCGATGCAGTTCTTATCAAAATTCCAATAGCATTTTTTCACAGAAATAGGAAAAAAAATATCCTAAAATTTATATGGAACCACACAAAGACCCAAATAGACAAATCAATCCTGAAAAGAAGAATAAAGGGATCCATCATACTTCTTGATTTCAAGCTATATTGCAAATCTATAGTAATCAAAACAGTATGGTACTGGTATAAAACAGGTACATATACCAGTGGAACAGAATAGCAAGCCCAGACATAAACCCATACATACATATATGGCCAACTAATTTTTGACAAAGGAGCCAAGAACATACAATGAGGAAAGTATTGTCTCCCCAATGAATGGTGTTGGGAAAACTGGGTACTCACATAAAAAAGAATGAAATCAGACCCCTATCTTATGCCACTCACAAAAACTAACATGAAATGGGTCAAAAAATTAAATGTAAGACCTGAAACCATAAAACTCCTAAAAGAAAAATAGGGGAAAGTGTCCTTGACATTGGTCTTGGCAATGATTTCTTGGATGAGACACCAAAAGCACAGCCAACAAAAGGTTTTTTAATAAGTGGGACTACATCAAGCTAAAGAACTTTTGCACAGCAGAGTAAATAATCCATAAATTGAAAAAGCAGCTGACAGAAAGGAAGAATATATTTGTAAGCCATACATCTGATAAGAGAGTCACATCAGAATATATAGAGGACTCGTACAACTCAATAGTAAAAAAAAAAAAAACAAAACAAAAAAAAACCAACTAATCCAATTAAAAAGGGGCAAAGGACTTGAATGGACATTGTTCCAAAGAAGAATAGAAATGGCCTACAGGTATATGAAAAGGTGCTCAATATCACTAACCATCAGAAGTACCCCAAGTTGGGTAGGTAGGAGGACTTAAGATAGTCAAGGGGAAGACAGAGCTAATGGAAACACGGCCTTAAGTGTCTGCCATCGTCCTCCTGTGCCTCAAACAAAAGTTACAGACACTTTTCTGAAAAGAATCCCCAAATCTTGCTGATATTGAAAAGGAGTTAAAGGCAGATAGTCTTAACTCTAATATTTGGTTATTTTCACCGTGGGAAATGTGTGTCAATGTTGAACCTGGTTAGGGAAGCTGAGTGCCCTGGTACTGTTTCCATTCTAGTTGTCTTCTCCCCAGTCAACCTCATGTAAGTTTTTTTTGTAGAAAAACCCTATTTTTCCTTGAGAAGCTACTGTGCCTACAGCCAGTGAACAACGAAGACTTTGTGGCATTACCCCAGCCAGGAGGTCAGATTAGAGAGTAGCGTCCTATCTCTGGATACCTGCGTTGCTCTTCACTGGCAAATAAAAGAATTTGTTGTAAAAAAAAAAATCAAAACCAAAGTGAGATATCACCTCACATCTGTTAGGATGAATATTATCAGGATGACAAGAGATAAAAAACATTGGTGAGGATGTGGAGGAAAGGGAATCCTTATATACTACTGCTGGGAATGTAAATTGGTGTAGCCACTAAGGAAATGACAGTTCTTCAAAAAATGAAAAAGAAAACTACCATATGATCCAGTTATTCAACTTCTCAGTATATACCTGAAAGAAATGAAATCAGTATCTTAAAGAAGTATCTTAAAGAGGTGTTTTTTGCAGCATTATTCATAATTGCCAAGATACAGAAGCAACATAAATGTCCTTCAATGGATGCATAGATAAAGAAACACATACATACAATGGAATATTATTTAGACATGAAAAAGAAAAAATCCTGTAATTTGTGATAACATGGAGGAACTATTATATAGCATCACTTATTTGTGGAATCTAAAAATAAAAAAAGTAGTTGCCAGAGGCTTGAGAAAGGAGGAAATAGGGAGATGTTAGTTGAAGAGTACACATTTTCTGTTATTAGAATAAGATCTTGGGGCCCCTGGGTGGCTCAGTCGGTTAAGCGTCTGCCTTCAGCTCAAGTCATGATCTTGGGGTCCTGGGATTCAGTCCCATGTCAGGCTTCCTGCTCAGCGGGGAGTCTGCTCCTCTACCTCCCTCTGCCCTTCCCACTCCTGCTCATGCTCTTTCTTTCAAATAAATAAAATCTTTCTTAAAAAAATGAATAAGTTCTGAGGATCTAAGGTACAGCTTAGTGACCAGTTAATAATACGGTATTGTATACTTTTAAATTGTAAGCATTCTCAACATACACACACACACACACACACAAGATTTAAGTATGTGAGGTGATGGATGTGTTAATTACCTCAATCTTGGTAATCATTCCACCAAATAGGTATATCAAATCATCACATTGTATACTTTAAATATATATGATAATAATTGTCGATTATTTATCAATAACACTGAAATAAAAGTATAAATGTATTTTCAGCTTTTAGGATTTGTTTCTAGAAAGTCAGTTAACCAAATTACTTGTGTGTGGCACAAGAAGTGTTTGGTACAAGAAGTGAGATTTTAAAAATGACCAGTATAAACAACCATTCTCTAGGGATGAGAAATCTAGGTTAATGCTTCTCAAATATTAAGGTGCCCCTGAATTTGCAGTGTGTATCTTGTTAAAATGCAGATTCTTAATTCTTTCAGGTCTTGAGTAAGACCAATATTCTGCATTTCTAAGAAGATGATAGGTGATACCAATGTACCTGGCCCCAGTACCACTCTTGAGTAGCAAAGTTCCAGAAGAAAGTATACCTCCAATAGCAACTACCATAGTCATAGTAAAAGACCTCCTGAGATAAGAGTTATTAAAATCTTTGCTAGGATCTGCAAGAGAATCAAGGAGGTAGCTTTTCTTCCTTTCCACACTTTGGGAGGTTTTGAACGATTTGAGGAAAAAAAAATAAAAGAATGGTTTAGAGGGCAAATTAGTAACTTATTACTAATAAAGTCTAAATTGGAAGCTATAGCAGACTAAACCACTCTGTCTACCACTAAACCAGATAAAATGGGGTGGAGTAGTCTCTGCTGCTGAGATTCAGAGGGTAACTTCTGCTCCCTGAGAGTAGGATTGCTCTCAAGGAGGAAAAAACAAAACAAAACAAAACACTGAGCTGAGAATAATATATATTTTCCCCAAACTTACCAATCATATTAAGCAAACTTCTCTTCCATGGATAAGAGTAAATCTGGGGAGGAGAGTCCAGAGAGAAAGGGGAAAAAGCAATTCCTTCTAATCACCAAACTCTTGATAATATAAGGGGATGAGCAATGAAGATCCAGGACATCTTAGAAATGGAATTTTACATTAGGTGAGTTTAAAGGCTGGTGGGAAGAGAACTTTGCAAGCAGAAAGACATCAGAAACAAAGGCTCATTAATTCCTCATGTGCCTGGCCCATACCCAAAACAGTTCATTGTCAAATTGTAATTATAATTCATATCAACTAAGATTTAGAGGAAAATGGGCTGGTCTCTGGAATCTCTCCTTTCCTTAAACTAATGTCACAATAAGATAATTCAGTGTCAATTACCAGAAAGAGTGTAAAGTTAATAATTTACAAGACAATGAATTTTACACTGACAACATTATACAATCCTGCTAAATCCACCCTAAACCTAAAATAACAATTCAGAATTAAGAGCTAGTTTTCAGAAACCACTAGAGGAAGTACTAGAAACTGCTTTGAGTTTTGTTGTTATTGTTGTTTAATGGATCATGCTGTCCACACACATCTAAGTATTCATAAATGATTCTATTCAAAGTGATTGAGAGTACATGTAGTTATCTAGAAACTCACCAGGACAGACTTTGCAACTGAAGAAATTGGACCCACAGTACTGAAAATTAAAATGGAGACAGCAGGTCTCAAAATGGAGTCACTTATGCTAAACCTACCAAGACTTAATACCTAACCTAATGCGCAGCTTCAGCTTCTCCCAGAAATGTGAACTCTAACTAGCCAACCTGGAATTTCCTGGTCAGTACTAGGGGGTAATCTGTTGATAGACCCCTTCTATCTCCCTTAAGACAGTGATCATGCCTAAAACAAAGCGTTCTTTGCTATTAATTTCCTTTTATCCATTTCATCTCTGTCTTTAAAAACCTTTCCTTTTCTGCAGCTTCATTTGCTAAATGGGATGCTGCCCAATTCTTGAATCAGTGAGTAAAGCCAATTTGGTCTTTAAGTATACTCAGTTGAATTTTTGTTATTTAACACCTGGTAAACTTTTTAAGGTACCTTACCTGGATGTAAGCAAAGGTGTGCTTTTCCTGTCTGTTTATATACTGTTGGGTCTTGTGGTGCTACCTCTGTGGAGTTTCTGGTTCCATGATCCCATTTAACCCATATTAATGCATTCATTGTTATATTACCATATAGATAAAAGAGAAAGAATGACAGAATTAGAAATTGGGCTACATTCTATGCTTAATAAATTAATTTCCTAATTAGAGATAAAATTCCATTGACCAGGGAATGAATAAAACTTCCAGAATGGTGAAGTGAGGAGCTCAGTAAATCCTCACCATCAAAAGCAATCATAAAACTGGATTCAATTAAAAAACAACCATAGTAGGACTCTGGAAATTTGTTAAAGTCAGACATCAAGTTGAGAAGCATTTGTTCAAGAAAAACTATTGAACATTAGTAAGAACAGGATGAATCTGTGTCATTTTAGCCTGAGGCTGCTCAGGCAATGGTACTTGATTTATATCAGAGCACAGAAAACCCCATACCCTGGGGGCACTTTGAAAAACAATGGCAATTTTAGTGGCAAATAATCAGGGAAGGGCAACATTACAACTAGCCTGAGGTCTCAATACTGGTTCAGACAAGCAACGGGACAGCACAGTGGCAAGAAATGTTTAATAGTGAGATCCAAGGAACAAGAGCCACAGTGGGCCTTGATAAGCTGCCATATGTCCCTGAGGGTCTGGGAGACTGTGAGCATGTAAGGCATTGTACTCATGCTCAGGAATACTGGAGAAACCTTAGAGAGTTACTCATCTCCAGGTGAAGGTGACATTTGGCAAGTATAGAAAGGCAGCACTGTGACAAATCTGTAAACTCTCTGAATTTTAAGTGCTTTCTCTAAGCAACACAGATCCATCAGCCAAGTGCAGAAATCTTAGTGCCACCATGGGTTTAAACACAACCTCTGACCAATAATTGGCTGACCACTAAGCTGTGCTGCTAAGCTGACCCAGGGGTGACTCCTAGTAGGCCAGACTTAAACAAAACAAAGCAAAACAAAACAAAACAAATGTAACGGAGAAATCAATAGCTGCACATTGTGGGGAGAACAGACTCCACAGAATTAGTCCTTGCAAGAGACTAAACAAATATAGAACAAAAGAGCAACATCCACCCCTAGTTGAGGTGGGAAGAGGAGGAATCAGAATTCAGATTTACTACAACATACTATTATAATAATTCATTTTTTTAACAAAAAATATTAGCCATGAAAAGAAACAGGAACATGTGACCTTTCTCCTCTTAACCAATTTAAAGCACAATTCAAAAAGAATATCATAAAACAAAACAAAACAAAAAAAGAATATCATAAAACAATATTTTCAGGTGTAACGCATATAAAAATACATATGCCAAAAATAGTAGAGTAGGAGGAGTGAGTAGAACTCTATTGGAGCAAAGTTTTGGTATTTTATTAGAATTGGTACTATTTCAAAGAGAGTGTAAAAGGTTAAGATATATATTTTAATCCCTGGAGATATCATTAAGAAAATACCTCAAAAATACAGTAAAAGAAGAGCAAAGAAATTAAGATGGTACACTAGGAAATATTTAATAAAGAAGAAGACATTAAAGTAGGTAAAAAGCAACTCCAAAAGACATGAAATATGTACCAAACAAATAGCAAAATGGCAGATTTAAATCAAACATATCAATAATAATATTATAGGTGAGGAATGCCTGGGTAGCTAAGTCAGTTAAGCACCTGCCTTTGGCTCAGGTCATGATCCCAAGGTTCTGGGATTGAGCCCCACATCGGGCTCCCTGCTCCACAGGAAGTCTGGTTTTCCCTCTCCCTCTGCTGATTCCCCTCCACTCGTGCTCTGTCTCTCACTTTCTCTCTCTCAAATAAATAAATAAATAAATAAATAAATAAATAAAATCATTTAAAAAATAATATTATGGGGGAATGGATTTAGCATTCCCCTCAAAGGGCAAAATGTCCAGATTAAAGAGACCTTAACTATATACTGACTGTAAGAGACACATTTTAACTTTTATAAATATTTTATTTATTTATTTATTTATTTATTTATTTATTTATTTGGGAGGGAGAGAGAGAGAAAGTACAAGCAGGGGGAGTGGTAGAAGCAGGCTCACTGCTGAACAGAGAGCCTGATGTGGGGCTCAATCTCAGGACCTCGGGATCATGATCTGAGCCAAAGGCAGACACTTAACCGGCTGAGCCACCCAGGTGTCCCACAAAAGACACATTTTAGATTCAATGACACAAATAGGTTGAAAGTAAAAAACGCAAAAAGATATACCATGCAAATAATAAGGAGAAGAGAGCTGGAGTAGCCATATTAATATCAGACAAAATAAAACACAAGTTGTTACTAGAGAAAGGGAGGGATATTTTTATGATATAAAAGAGTCAATACATCGGGATGATAAAACAGTTATAAACATACACACCTAACAACACTATGCCAAAATATGTCAAGCAAAACCCAACAGAATTGAAAGGCAAAATACACAATTCAAAATAATAGTTGGAAGGACACTTGATTGGCTCAGTCAGTGGAACATGTGACTCTTTTTTTTTTAAGATTTTATTTATTTATTTGAGAAACAGAGAGAGAGGCAGAGACACAGGCAGAGGGAGAAGCAGGCTCCATGTTGGAAGCCCCACGTGGGACTCGATCCTGGGTCTCCAGGATCCTGGGCTGAAGGCGGCGCTAAACCGCTGAGCCACTCGGGCTGCCCCAACATGTGACTCTTAATCTCAGGACTGGGAGTTTGAGCCTCATGTCGGGTGAAGAGATTACTTATAAATGGAATCTTTAAAAAAAAAAAAAAAAGGAAAAAATATTTATAAAATAATAGCTGGAGATTTCAATATTCCACTTTCAATGATAGATAGGACAAGTAGCTAGCAATTCAGGAAGGAAATAGAAGACTTTACAATCCAATTTGACCTAACTGGCATCTATATGGCACTTGAACCAATGAGAGCAGAATATACATTCTTTTAAAATGCACATAGAACATACTCTAAGAAAGATATGTTAGGCCATAAAACAATCTCAGTCAAGTTAGAGGGATTGAAATCATACTAAGAGTGTTCTTTGACCACAAAAGAATTGAATTAGAAATCAAGAACAGAGGGGCACCTGGGGTAGCTCAGTCAGTTAAGTGCCGGACTCTCGATTTTGGCTCATGTCATGATTTCAGGTTGTGAGATTGAGCCCCACTTCAGGCTCTGCACTGAGCATGGAGCCTTCTTAAGATTCTCCCTCTCATGACTCTTAACTACATGAAATAAACTGGGGGGGCGTGGGGGGGATGGGGTAACTGGGTGATGGACATTAAGGAGGGCTCTTGATATGATGAGCACTGGGTATTATATGCAACTGATGAATCACTAAATTTGACCCCTGAAACTAATAATACACTATATGTTAACTAAATTGAATTTAAATAGCAAAATTTTTAAAAAATAAAATGAAAAAAACCCTTCCCTCTCCCTCTTCCTTTCCTTCCTTGTCTCTCTAAAAGAAAAAAAAAAGAAAGAAAGAAATCAACAACAGAGAATTTGATAAATCTGAAATATTCAAAAATTAGAAAGCAGTCTTCTAAGGGATGCATAGGCTAAAGAAGAAATCATAAGGGAAATTAGAAAATATTTTCAATGAAATGAAAATAAAAACTTACCAAAATTATGGAGAATCCAGAAACTATGATGTAAGCACATTTCACCCTAGTTTTCCCCTCTTTTTGCTACTGAATTAAGTAAATTAAATGGACAGTGGAAGATTCTGAATGGTGGAGAAAAGGAGACAGACCTTCTAAGAACTTTAGGATTCAACTCAACACTGGTGAGTTCCCTAGATTTTTTTTCCCTTCTGTATATCTGTGACTAAGCCCAGGGGAACATTTAAACCCAGAAACACCAAAAAGCAGAGCCAAAACAAAAAAAGAAAAAGGCTAGACCTGACCTCTATCTGGCCAGGGACTGGTAAAGGGGCAAGTCCTAAATGATAGCACCTTTTTGATAGCACTAGCTCTGCTATAGCCAAACACCATGAGGAAAAATAGCCCACCCTCTGCCTACACCAGGATTGTGTGAATGGAGATCTATCATCTAGTTCTGAAAATAATGAGCTAGCTCTGCTTCCTGGCTGGTAGGTACCTGTAAGCACTGTGTGAAAAAACAGAGTCTGACTACCCTACCTCAGCAAGGTGGCTCCACATTTTGGCCGGTGAATGTCTGCAGTCGCTGTGCCTGAATGCTGAACCTATTTATCATCCCACCATGGAAATGAGATGGCTCTGACTCTCAGCTGGTGAGAATCTTTGCAGGCTGTGCCTGAGAGCTGAGCCTGTCTGCCATTCTGTTCCAGTGATGAGATAACTCTGCCTTTCCACTGGAGGAGGCCTATGGACGCTGTGCATGAGAACTAACACTAGTTAGTTATCTATCAGTTCTAGAAATGGGGTGGCTCCCTATCCTGGCCTATGGGCATCTAGGGAGACTTACTATGAAATGGAGACTACTGACCACCCCACAAAGCAACTAGGTACCTCTTTCCTGGATGGTGGGCATTTGTAGAGGCTACACCTGAGAACTGAACCTGTCTACCATACTGGGTCTTAAAAATAAGGTAGCATTATTATATCTGACTCTGACAGAAGTCTAGAGACTCTTTGTACAAGAGCAGAGCCTGACTAATATATCACCTCAGCAACGAGGCAGCTTTGCCTTCCTACACTTGAATTTTGACAGATACGATTTGTGAGAGCAGGGCCAGTCTACCATCCAGCTACAGCAGTGATGAAGAGGCTCTGTCTTCTCATTAACAGATATCTACTCAGGGTGCTTGTATAAAGAGAATTCTCATTAATATCTCAGGCTGGTAATAAGTAATGAAACACAAATATTAACCAAAGTCTCATAATATCCCCAATACAAGAACACGCAGGATACAAGCAAAAATTGTTCATCATACCAAGAACGAGGAAACTCCAACTGGAATGGAAAAAGATGATGAGCAGATGCAAACACCAAAATGACACAAATTTTGGAAATATCTAACAAAGATTGAAAAAGTAACTATCATAAAGATGCTTCAGTTAACAATTAGGAACACTTTTGAAATAAATGAGGAAAGTAGAAAACCTCAGCAAAGAAATAGCAGATATATTTCTTTTTTTAAGATTTTATTTATTTATTCACGAGAGACACAGAGAGAGGCAGAGACATAGGCAGAGGGAGAAGGAGGCTCCCTACAGGGAGTCCGTTGCATAACTTGATCCCAGGACTGGGAACACGCCCTAAGCCAAAGGCAGATGCTCAACCGCTGAGGCCCCCAGATGTCCCAACAGATATCTTTCAAAATGGACATTTTACAACTGAAAGATGCATTGGTCAAAATAAAGAAAACTCACAAGAAGGGCTCAGTAAGAAGATGGAGATAACACAGGAAATAATCAGTGATCTTGGACAAAAACCCAACATGAATCACAGAGAAAGTAAGTTGGAATAAAGATAAATAAGACACTCAGAAACCTGTGTAATAATAATAAAAGATATAACAACTATGCCATTGGAGTCTCATGAGGGTAAGAGAAAGAAGTTTTTAAAAAATTATTGAGGGAAAATTTCCAAATTGGTGAAAGACACAAACACAGAGATTCAATAAGGTAAGTGAACCCCAAACAAGATAAATCCAAAGAAATCCATGTCCAGATATGTGATAATAAACTTATGAAAACTAAGAATTTTGAAAGCAGCTAGAGAAAAATAATGTACCACCAACAATGATAGTAGGTAGATGGAGGCCAGATGAAAGTGACACAATATCTTTCATATGCTGAAATAAAAGAATAGTCAACCCAGATATACATTTTTATTAAGGTAAAACTCACTATTTTAACCACTTGAAAGTATACAATATAGTGGCTTTTACTACAATCACGATGTTGTGTGCAATCACCAGTATTCTAATTCCAGAATATTTTCATCAACCCAAGTGAAACTCTGTACCCATTAAGCAGTCATACCTCATTCTTTCTTCTCCCCAGCCCCTGGCAACCACAAACATCCTTTATGCCTCTATAGATTTGGGAATTCTGGACATTTTATATAAATGTAATCATACAATGTGTAGCCTTTTGTGTCTGGCTTCTTTTACTTAGCATAGTGATTTTAAGATTCATCCCTGTGGCAGCATGTATTGATACTTTACTCATTTTTTATATTGTGGTAAAATTCACTCCTTTTTAAGATTGAATAGTATTCCATTTATGGATATACCACATTTGTTTATCCATTCATCAATTGATGGACACTTGAGTTGTCTCCACTCTTGTAGATATTGTGAATAGTGCTGCTATGAACATTTATATACATGTTTTTGTTTGAACACTTGTTTTTAATTCTCTTGGCCCCACTTCACATTTTTATCAGCAAGGTACAGTTGTTTGCATTTCTTCATATCTATACCAAAATTTATTTGATTAAAAAAATATATATATAGAGAGAGAGCCAACCTAGTAGGTATGAAGTTTTATCTCACTGGGGCTTTTACATTCTGGATTATAATAGATGATCTAAATTTTTGAGGAAAAAAAGGTATGTATGTGGTAGAGTTGTGCTTGTGCATCCGTATGTTTGTGTTTGAATATACACGTATCCATTGCTGTGTGTTTTATATGTGTGTACCTATATATGTCTCTGTGTGTATGCATTGAACATCTGTGTTCATGTATGTAGATGAATGTGTGTGAAAGTGCATGTAGGTGGATATGTACCTGTGTGTGCCACTGAGATTGTGTCTGTACATGTGTCTATGTGTCTGTGTGGTGTATAGCTTCCATGAAGACATCAGCCTTAATTGGGAGTTCTACAGTAACTTGGAGAATTACTGTTAAGACTGACTAAATAACATAATACTCTTGGGGCCTCTGGGTAGTTCAGTCAGTTAAGCGTCTGCCTGGTCTCAGATCATGATCTTAGGATCATGAGATGGAGCCCTCCCTCAGCTCCAAGCTAGGCAGGGAGATGATTCGGGATTCACTCTCTTCCTCATCCTTTGCCCCTCACTGCTCCTCCCCACTCCTCATTCCTCCCCACCCCAACCCTTGCTGCATGTGTGCTCCCACTCTCTCTCTCTCAAAAAAAAAATAATAATAATAACAGGGACACCTGGGTGGCTTAGTGGTTGAATATCTGCCTTTGGCTCAGGTCATGATCCCAGGCTGCATCAGGCTCCCCACGGGAAGCCTGTTTCTCCCTCTGCCTAAGTCTCTGCCTCTCTCTCTTTCTTTCATGAATAAATAAGTAAAAATCCTTTAAAAATTTATTTATTTATTAATTCATGAGGGACACAGAGAAAGAGGCAGAGACAGAGACAGAGGGAGAAGCAGGCTCCTCACAGGGAGCCTGTGTGGGACTCCATCCCTGGTCCTGGGATCACACCCTGAGCCGAAGGCAGACGCTCAACAGCGGAGCCACCCAGATGTCCCAATAAAAATCTTAAAAAATAATAATAATACTTTAAAAAATTCTGTACTGTGTGAAAATTCAACAGATTTTAAATGTAATTATCTTTTCAGCCACGTGTGTGTTAGCACATACCATAAAATTGTCTCCAAGTGGCCCCTTTATATACAAATTGAACAAAGGGGTTTACTTGAGCCATTATCTTTTAAATAGTGTAGTTCCCAAAGTTTTACAGATTGTCCTGATAAAATACAGGAGATGCTATGGAGGAATCTATGGAGATTTCTCTAACAATTATGATTCATGCTTTAATCCTTATATTTAGGACTACCTGAGAAGAAGAATGCTTCTGAAATGATTCATCTGTTTCTGGATCAAGGTGACCAGTAAGAAAAGAAATGCAGGACTATTTAGCTTTCTTTCTTTAAAGCAAAAGCCTAGGTTTCCAAAGCCACTCTATAGCTTGGGTATCTAATAATGATAAACCTTATTTCTGTGGTGCACAAAGCATTTATAGGAAATGCATTGCTTACCCGTCATATATTCTAATTTACATTTAGTAAGATAATCTCCTTTTTTAGTGTACAATTAATTATATGAGTTTTGCCAAAATGCATGGAGTTGTATAAATACCATTGCAATCAGAATAGAAGACAGCTTCCTCACCACTAAATATTAGTTTGTCCTATCTTTAATAGCCGAGCATTCCATTCATCTAATCCCTGGTAACCACTTACCTGTTCTCCCTCTCTACAGTTTTGCCTTTTCCAGAATGTCAGAGATAAAATTACACCATGTGCAACCTTTTGAATCTGGCTTCCTTCACTTAGGAAAATGTACTTGAGATACACCCATGTTGTTGCATGTATCTCTAGTTTGCTCATTTTCATTGCCAAGCAGGATCTCATTTTATGGATGTACCATTGTTTTTGTATCTATTTGCCTATTGAAGGACATTTGGGTTGTTACTAGTTTGGTGCTATTGTGAATAAAGCTGCTATAAATACCCATGTATGGGTTTTGTGCGGGAACATAAGTTTTCATTTCTCTAGAATAAATAGTAAATACTTAGGAGTGGAATTACAGGGTCATATGGTAAATGTATTGATGGTAAATATAAATATTTTTTTAATATAAATATTTTTAAGAATAGATTTTTAGAGCCCTTCAGGTTTACAGAAAAATTGAGCAGAATGTACAGAGAGTTCCTATTTATCCCCATTCCTCTCACTTTATCAGTTTCCCCTAATATTAATATCTTTTAATTATATAGTACATTTATTACAGTTAGAGAACCCATATTAAGACAATATCATTAATAAGGTCCATCGCTAACATTTGGGTCCACTCTTTGTTTTACACAATTCTATGGGTTTAAAAAACATGCATCATGTTATGTATCCACCATTATAGTATCATATATAATAGTTATACTGCTCTAAATATCCCCTGTGTTCCACTACTCATTCCTCCCCTGACCTTGACCCCTATCAAAACTTATTTTTTACTGTCTCTATAGCTTCACTTTTCCAGGATGTCATAAAGTTGGGATTATACAGTATGTAGCCTTTTCAGACTGGTTTCTTTTACTTACTAATATGCACGTAAGGTTACTCCATGTGTTTAGTTGCTAGATAGATCTTTTCTTTTTATCACTGAGTAATATTTCATTATAGTGATATATTACATTTTGTTTATACATCCACTTATTGAAGGACATCTTCGTTACCTCCAAGTTTGGCAATTATAAATAAAGCTATAAACATTTATATGTGGGTTTTTGTGTAAGCATAGGTTTTCAACTTATTTGGATAAAATAACTAGGAGCACAATTGTTGGATCATATGATAAGACTATGTTCACCTTCTTAAGAGACTGTCAAACTGTCTTCCAAAATGGCCATACCATTTTGCATACATGATACTTACACTGCCCTAAATATTACCTGTGTTCCATGTACTCATCTCTCCTGCAACCCCTGGTGACCACTGACCTGTTTACTATCTCTATAGTTTGGTCTTTTCCAGAATGTCATAGAGTTGGAATCATATGGTATATAGCCATATGGCTATATGGCTTCCTTCACTTTAGTAATGTGCATTCAAAATTCCTCGATATCTTTAGTGGCTTGATAGTTCATTTCCTTTTAGTGCTGAGTAAGATTCCATTGTCTGGATGTACCACACTTTATTTATCCCTTCATCTATTGAAGGGCATCTTGGTTGCTTCCAAGTTTTGACAATTATGAATAAAACTGTTATAAATATGTGTGTGCATTTGTTTTTATGTGGACCTAAGTTTTCAACTCATTTTGGCAAATCCTAGGAGCATGATCACTGGGTCATATGGTAAGAGTCTGCTTAGTTTTATAAGAAACCACCAAACTATCTTCTAAAAATGGCTGTACAATTTTGTATTTCCACCAGCAATGAATAAGAATTCCTGTTGCTCTTCATACTTGCTAGTATTTAGTATTGACAGTGTTCTGGATTTTGGCCATTCTAATAATAGGTGTGTAGAAGGTGTCTCATTGTTTGAATTTGCAATTACCTAATGATATTGGGCATCTTCTTCTTTAAAAAAAAAGATTTTATTTACTTATTCACGAGAGACACAGAGAGAGAGAGAGGCAGAGACACAGGCAGAGGGAGAAGCAGGCTCCATGCAGGGAGCCCGACTCAGGACCTGATCCCCAGTTGCCAGGATCACACCCTGGGCTGAAGGTGGCGCTAAACCGCTGAGCCACCTGGGTTGCCCCCCCACTTTTGGGGGGGAATCTTCTTCTATGTATATCTTCTTTGGTGAAGTGTACATTCAAACCTTTGTCCATTTTTTAATCAGGTTGTTTTCTTATTACAGAATTTTCAGAATCCTTTGTACATTTTGGATGCAGTTCCCTAATTTAATAGATAAGTGTTTTGCAAAGATTTTTCTCCCAGTCTGTGGCTTCTCTTTTCATTCCCTCAATTATGTCTCTTGCAGAGCAGAAGCTTTTAGTTTTAATGAAATCCAATTTAGCAATTTTTCCCTGATGAATCATGCTTTTGCTATTGAATCTAACAACTCATTGTTAAATCCAAAGTCTTTTCGATTCGCTCCTATGTTATCTTCCAGAAATTTTATTTTTATTTTTTTGTATATTTCTTTATTGGAGTTAGATTTGCCAACATATAACATAACACCCAGTGTTCATCCCATCAAGTGCCCCCCTCAGCGCCCGTCACCCAGTCACCCCATCCCCCCAACCTTTCCACTACCCCTTGTTCATTTCCCAGAGTTAGGAGTCTCTCATGTTCTCTCACCCTCTCTGATATTTCCCAACCATTTTATCTCCTTTCCCCTTTAATCCATTTTTTATATTCTCTGAATGAATGAGATCATATAATGTTTGTCCTTCTCTGATTAACTTACTTCACTCAGCATGATACCCTCCAGTTCCAACTACGTCGAAGCAAATGGTGGGTATTTGTCGTTTCTAATGGCTGAGGAATATTCCATTGTATACATAGATCACATCTTCTTTATCCATTCGTCTTCCGATGGACACCGAGGCTCCTTCCACAGTTTGGCTATTGTGGACATTGTTGGTATAAACATTGGGGTGCAAGTGTTCCGGCATTTCACTGCATCTGTCTTTGGGGTAAATCCCCAGTAGTGCAATTGCTGGGTCGTAGGGTAGCTCTATTTTTAACTCTTTGAGGAACCTCCACACAGTTGTCCAGAGTGGCTGCACCAGTTCACATTCCCACCAACAGGGCAAGAGGGTTCCGCTTTCTCCACATCCTCTCCAACATTTGTTGTTTCCCGTCTTGTTAACTTTCCCCCTCTACCTGTGTGAGGTGGTATCTCATTGTGGTTTTGATTTGTATTTCCCTGATGGCAAGTGATGCGGAGCATTTTCTCCTGTGCTTGTGGGCCACGTCTGTGTCTTCCTCTGTGAGATTTCTGTTCATGTCTTTTGCCCTTTTCATGATTGGATTGTTTGTTTCTTTGCTGTTGAGTTTAATATGTTCTTTATAGATCTTGGAAACTAGCCCTTTATCTGATAGGTCATTTGCAAATATCTTCTCCCATTCTGTAGGTTGCCTTTGAGTTTTGTTCACGGTTTCTTTTGCTGTGCAGAAGCTTTTTATCTTGATGAAGTCCCAATAGTTCGTTTTTGCTTTTGTTTCCCTTGCCTTAATAGATGTATCTTGCAAGAATTTGCTGTTGCCAAGTTCAAAAAGGGTGTTGCCTGTGTTCTCCTCTAGGATTTTGATGGATTCTTGTCTCACATTTAGATCTTTCATCCATTTTGAGTTTATCTTTGTGTATGGTGTAAGAGAATAGTCTAGTTTCATTCTTCTGCATGTGGATGTCCAATTCTCCCAGCACCATTTATTGAAGAGACTGTCCTTTTTCCAGGGGATAGTCTTTCCTGCTTTGTCGAATATTAGTTGACCATAGAGTTGAGGGCCCATTTCTGGGTTCTCTATTCTGTTCCATTGATTTATGTGTCTGTTTTGTGCCAGTACCACACTGTCTTGATGACCACAGCTTTGTAGTACAACTTGAAATCCGGCATTGTGATGCCCCTAGCTCTGGTTTTCTTTTTCAATATTCCTCTGGCTATTTGGGGTCTTTTCTGATTCCACACAAATCTTAATATTATTTGTTCCAACTCTCTGAAGGAAGTCCATGGTATTTTGATAGGGATTGCATTAAATGTGTAAATTGCCCTGGGTAGCATTGACATTTTCACAATATTAATTCTTCCAATCCAGGAGCATGGAATATTTTTCCATCTCTTTGTGCCTTCCTCCATTTCTTTCATAAGTGTTCTGTAGTTTTTAGGGTATAGATCCTTTACCTCTTTGATTAGGTTTATTCCTAGGTATCTTATGCTTTTGGGTGCAATTTTAAATGGGATTGACTCCTTAATTTCTCTTTCTTCAGTTTTATTGTTAGTGTATAGAAAATGCCACGGATTTCTGGGCATTGATTTTGTATCCTGCCACACTGCCAAATTGCTGTATGAGTTCTAGCAATCCTGGGGTGGAGTCTTTTGGGTTTTCTATGTACAGTATCATGTCATCTGCAAAGAGGGAGAGTTTGACTTCTTTGCCCATTTGAATGCCTTTTATTTCTTTTTGTTGCCTGATTGCTGAGGCCAGGACTTCTAGTACTATGTTGAATAGCAGTGGTGAGAGTGGACATCCCTGTCATGTTCCTGATCTTAGGGGAAAGGCTCCGTTTCCCCATTGAGAATGATATTTTCTGTGGGCTTTTCATAGTTGGCTTTTAAGATGCTGAGGAATGTTCCCTCTATCCCTACACTCTGAAGAGTTTTGATCAGGAATGGATGCTGTATTTTGTCAAATGCTTTCTCTGCATCTATTGAGAGGATCATATGGTTCTTGTTTTTTCTCTTGTTGATATGATCTATCATGTTGACTGCTTTACGATTGTTGAACCAGCCTTGCATCCAGGGGATAAATCCCACTTAGTCATGGTGAATAATCTTCTTAATGTACTGTTGGATCCTATTGACTAGTATTTTGTTGAGAATTTTTGCATCTGTGTTCATTAGGGATATTGGTCTATAATTCTCCTTATTGGTGGGGTCTTTGGTTTTGGAATTAAGTTGATGCTGGCCTCATAAAACAAGTTAGGAAGTATTCCATCCCTTTCTATCTTTCGGAACAGCTTTAGTAGAATAGGTATTGTTTTTTCTTTAAACGATAAAATTCCCCTGGGAAGCCATCTGGCCCTGGACTTTTGTGTCTTGGGAGGTTTCTGATGACTGCTTCAATTTCCTCCCTGGTTATTGGCCTGTTCAGGTTTTCTATTTCTTCTTGTTCCAGCTTTGGAACTTTGTGGTTTTCCAGAAATGCGTCCATTTCTTCTAGATTGCCTAATTTATTGGTGTATAGCTGCTCATAATATGTTTTTAAAATCATTTGTATTTCCTTGGTATTGGTTGTGAGCTCTCCTTTTTCATTTGTGATTTTATTAATTTGAGTCTTTTCTCTCTTGTTTTTAATAAGGCTGGCTAATGGTTTATCTCTTTTATTTATCTCAAAGAACCAACTCCTGGTTTTTTTGAGCTGTTCTACAGTTCTTCTGGTCTCTATTTCATTGAGTTATACTCGAATCTTTATTAACCCTCTTCTGCTGGGTGTAGGTTTTATTTGCTGTTCTTTCTCCAGTTCCTTTAGGTGCAAGGTTAGCTTGTGTATATGAGTTTTTTCCAGTTTTTGCAGTATGCTTGTATCGCAATGTATTTCCCTCTTAGGATTGCTTTTGCTGTATCCCAAAGATTTTGAATGGTTGTATCTTCATTCTCATTAGTTTCCATGAATCTTTTTAATTCTTCTCTAATTTCCTGGTTGACCCTTTCATCTTTTAGCAGGATGCTCTTTAACCTCCACGTGTTTGAGCTTCTTCCAAGTTTCTTCTTGTGATTGAATTCAAATTTCAAAGCATTATGGTCTGAAAATATGCAGGAGACAATCCCAATCTTTTGGTATCAGTTGAGACCTGATTTGTGACCCAGTATGTGATCTATTCTGGAGAAAGTTTCATGTGCACTTGAGAAGAATGTGTATTCAGTTGCTTTTGGATGTAAAGTTCTGTAAATATCTGTAAAATCCATCTGGTCCGGTGTATCATTTAAAGCTCTTGTTTCTTTGGAGATGTTGTGCTTAGAATATCTGTCATTTGCAGAAAGTGCCGTGTTGAAGTCTCCCAGTATAAGTGTATTATTATCTATGTATGTCTTTACTTCGGTTATTAATTGATTGATATCCTTGGCAGCTCCCACATTAGGGGCATAAATATTCATGATTGTTAGGTCCTCTTGTTGGATAGATCCTTTAAGTATGATAGAGTGTCCCTCTCCATCTCTTACTACAGTTTTTGGGATAAACTTTAATTTATCTGATATGAGGATTGCTACTCCAGCTTTCTTTTGAGAACCATTTGAATAGTAAATGGTTCTCCAACCTTTCATTTTCAGGCTGGAGGTGTCCTTAGGTCTAAAATGAGTCTCTTGTAGACAGCAAATAGATGGGTCTTGCTTTTTTATCCAGTCTGAAATCCTGCGTCTTTTGATGGGATCATTAAACCCATTCACGTTCAGAGTTACTGTTGAAAGATATGAAGTTAGTGTCATCATAATATCTATTTAGTCCCTGTTTTTGTGGATTATTTCTTTGGGCTTCCTTTCTTTTACAGAGTCCCCCTTAATATTTCTTGCAGAGCTGGTTTGGTGGTCACATATTCTTTCCGTTTCTGCCTATCCTGGAGGCTCTTTATCTCTCCTTCTATTCTGAATGAGAGCCTTGCTTGATAGAGTATTCTTGACTGCATGTTCTTCTCATTTAGGACCCTGAATATTTCTTGCCAGCCCTTTATGGCCTGCCAGGTCTCTGCGGAGAGGTCTGCTGTTAATCTAATAGTTCTCCACATATAAGTTAGGGATCTCTTGTCTCTTGCTGCTTTAAGGATTTTCTCTTTATCTTTGGAATTTGCAAGTTTCACTATTAAATGTCAAGGTGTTGAATAGTTTTTCTTGATTTTAGGGCACCTCTCTATCTCCTGGATCAGAATCCCTGTTTCCGTCCCCAAATTATGGAAGTTCTCAGCCATGATTTGTTCAAATATGCTTTCTGGTCCTCTGTCCCTCTCAGCGTCCTCTGGAACCCCAACTAAACGTAGATTTTTCCTTCTGAGCCTGTCATTTATTTCCCTTAACCTTTCCTCATGGTCTTTTGTTTTTCTCTTTTTTCCTCAGCTTCCTTCCTTGCCATCAACTTGTCTTCTATGTCACTCACGCTTTCTTCTACCTCATGAACCCTCGTCATTAGGACCTCCAGTTTGGATTGCATAACATTTAATTGATTTTTAATTTTGGCCTGATTAGGTCTAAATTCTGTAGTCATGAAGTCTCTTGAATCCTTTATGCTTTTTCCTAGAGCCACCAGTAGCTTTATAATTGTGTTTCTGAATTGGCTTTCTGACATCAAATTGTAATCCAAATTCTGTAACTCTGTGGCAGAGAGTACTGTTTCTGATTCTTTTGTGGTGAGTTGTTCTTTCTAGTCATTTTGCTCAGTGCAGAGTAGCTAAAAATGAGTTGTACTTGTTAGAAGTGCAAACTCTTCTCTCTGTAGCATTCAGGCTGTTCTCTCTTTAAATCTTAGGTCGAATTTGTAGGTTTTCAGGATGATTTGAAAGTTATCTAGGTAAGTTGGTGGGGACAGGTAACTTGGGGACCCTATTTGTCTGCCATCTTGCCCCGCCCCCTCTTCCAGAAATTTTAAAGTTTTGAATTTACATATAGGTCAGTTATCCATTTTGAATTAGCTTTTGTGACAGGTGTAAGGGAAAATGTCTAGATTTATTTTTTTTTGCATGTGGGTGTCCAGTTTTTTTCAGCACCATTTGTTGAAAAGGTAGAAAACTACCTTTCCTCCCCTGAATTTCCTTTGTTCCTTTGTCAGAGATAAGCAGACTGGATCTATATAGATCTATTCATGGGTTCTCTTTTGTTTTTCCTGATCTATTTACCTATTCTTTTACTGATATCATGCTGTCTGAATTACCATGACTTCATGGTAAGTTTTTTCTCCCTAGCTTTATTGAGATATAACTAACATAATTTTCAAGTGTATAATGTGTTGGGATGCCTGTGTAGCTCAGTCAGTTAAGCCTTTGACTCTTGATCTCAGCTCACATCTTGATCTCAGGGTCGTGAGGTCAAGCCCTGCACTGTGCTGCATGCTGGGCACGGAGCCTACTGCAAATAATAAATAAATAAATAAATAAATAAATAAATAAATAAATAAATAAAGTTTTTTTAAATAAATAAAGTGTTTAATGTGTTGATTTGATATATTTATAAATTCTGGGATCCCTGGGTGGCGCAGCGGTTTGGCGCCTGCCTTTGGCCCAGGGCGCGATCCTGGAGACCCGGGATCGAATCCCACATCGTGCTCCCGGTGCATGGAGCCTGCTTCTCCCTCTGCCTGTCTTTCTCTCTCTTCCTTTCTCTGTGACTATCATAAATAAATAAATTTAAAAATAAATAAATAAATAAATAAATAAATAAATAAATAAATAAATAAATTCTGAACAGCATTAGCTAATAAATTTGTCATGTCACATAATTATCATTTTTATGGTGAAAATGTTTAATATCTATTCTGATAACAACTTTCAAGTATATAATACAGTATTATTAGCTATAATCACCATCCTGTACATTAGATCCCCAGAACTTATTCATTTTTTAGCTGGAAGTTTGTACTCTTTGACCCACATCCTTTCATTTCTCCAACTTTTCAGCCCCTGATAATGACAATTCTACTGTTTTTATGAGTTCAGCTCTTTTAAATTCAACATATCAGTGATATTATATAGTATTTCTCTTCTCTTAGCTGAATGCTCCCCAGGTTCATTCACGTTGTTGGCAATGGCAAGATTTCCTTCTTTCTCATGGCTGAATAATATTCCAGTGATCATGGTGAATGATT
Organism: Canis lupus baileyi; assembly: GCF_048164855.1. NCBI lineage: Eukaryota > Metazoa > Chordata > Mammalia > Carnivora > Canidae > Canis > Canis lupus. Next base: position 85,244,688 of record NC_132876.1, read on the forward strand.
CTTTTAATGCATTATTGAATCTGGTTTGCTGATTTGGTTTGGTTAATCTATGATTATCAGAGATATTGGCCTTTAGTCATCTTTTTTTGTAGTGGGTTGGTTTTGGTATCGGTGTAAAATTAACTTGGGAATTTTCCTTCCTTTTCTAGTTTTTGGAATAGTTTGAGAATGGAAATTAATTTCTAAAAGATTTTATTTATTTATTTTTTTTGACAGAGAAATTGAGAGAATATGCAAGCAGGGGGAGAAGCTTAAAGGGAGAGAGAGAGAATTTTTTTAAGTTTTTATTTATTTATTCATGAGACACACACACAGAGAGAGAGAGAGAGAGAGAGAGAGAGGCAGAGACATAGGCAGAGGAAGAAGCAGGCTCCATGCAGCAAGCGCGTTATATCCTTTTGTTGGGTTGATCAGTTTATCATTATGAAATGGCCTTTTTTATGCCTCTTACTAGTCTTTGTTTTATTTATTTTTAGAATTAAAAAAAATTATTTATTTATTTATTTATTTATTTATTTATTTATTTATTTATTTTAGAGCGAGAGAGAGTGCATGCGAGCTGGGGGTGGGACAGATGGGGAGGGAGAGAGAGAACTCCATGCTGAGTGTGGAGCGCAAAACAGGGCTTGATCTCACAACCTTGAGATCATGACCTGAGCTGAAACCAAGAGTCAGACCCTTAAGCAACTGAACACCCAGGTGCCCCACAAGTCTTTATTTTAAACTCTGTTTTGGGAAACCCTGGATGCTCAGTGATTGAGTGTCTGCCTTTGGCTCAGGGAGTGATCCTGGGGTTCTGGGATCGAGCTCTGCATCGGGCTTCCTGCAGGGAGCCTGCTTCTCCCTCTGCCTATGTCTCTGCCTCTCTCTGTGTCTCTCATGAATAAATAAATAAAATCTTAAAAATAATAAACTCTATTTTTTATGTTATAAATATTGGTACTCTGGCTTTATTTTTTGCTTACATTTGCATGAAATATCTTTTTCCATCCCTTCACCTTCAGTCTGTACGCCTTAAAGTCTAAAATGAGTCTCTTGTTGGCAGCATATAGCTGAATCCTGTTTTTTTTTTATCCATTCAGTCACCTTATGTCTTTTAATTGGAGCATTTAGTCCATTTTCAAAGAGATTATTGATAGGTATGTATTTATTGCCATTTTGTCAGTTGTTTTCTGGTTGTTTTTGTAGTTCTTCTCTTTTCCTTTTCTGGCTCTCTATCTTTGAAGTTTGGTGGTGTTATTTAGTGTCCTGCTTGGATTATTTTCTCTTTATTTTTTAATGTGTCTATTACAGGTTTTTGATTGTGGTTATTATTGGGTTCATATATAACATCCTATGTGTAATGCAGTCTATATTAAGTTGATGGTTGCTTAAGTTCAAACACATTCTAAAAGCATTAAATTTTTACTCCTCCTTCTACTCTTGATGTATATGATGTCATATCTAACACAGTTTGACATGGATGGAACTGGAGGGTATTATGCTGAGTAAAATAAGTCAATCGGAAAAGGACAAACATTATATGGTCTCATTCACTTGGGGAATATAAAAATTAGTGATAGGGAATAAAGGAGAAAGGAGAGAAAATGAGTGAAAATATCAGTGAGGGTGACAAAACATGAGAGACACCTAACTCTGGGAAATGAACAAGGGGTAGTGAAAAGGGAGGTTGATGGGGGGTTGGGGTGACTGGGTGATGGGCACTGAGGGGGGCACTTGGTGGGATGAGCACTGGATGTTATGCTACATGTTGGCAAATTGAACTCCAAAATAAATAAATAAATAAATAAATAAATAAATAAATAAATAAATAAAGTTTTAAAGTTCCCTACTATTATTGTGTTACTGTCAACTTAAATGATAGCTGTGCCAGGTAGAGCATTCTTTTTTTTAAATTTTTTTTAAAAAATTAAAATTTAATTTAATTTTTCTTTTTTTACTTTCAGCACTTTGAGTATATATTATGCCACTCTCTTCTGGCCTGCACTTTCTGCTGATAAATCAGCTGATATTCTTATGGAGTTTTCCTTTTTATGTAGCTTTTTTTTTCTTTCTGATTTTATAAATCTTTATCATTGATCTTTGCCATTTAAATTATGTGTTTCAGCGTGGACCTCCTTGGGTTGATTTTATTAGGAGCTATCTATGCTTCCTGTACTTAGATGTCTGTTTCCTTCCTTAGATTAGGGAAGTTGTCAACTATTATTTCTTCTAGTAAATTTTCTTCTCCCTTTACTCTCTCTTCTCCTTTTGGGACCTCTAAAAAGTGAATGTTATTATACTTGATGATGTTGCTGAGTTCCCATAACCTACGGTCATTTTTTATTATTCTTTTCTTTCTTTGCTATTTGGCCTGCTACTTTCCATTACTCTATCTTCTAGACCACTAATTTGTTCTTCTCTATCCTCCAATCTGCTTGCATTCCCTCTGGTGTATTTTTCATTTCAGTTATTATATTCTTCACCTCTACTGGTTCTTTTTATATTTTCATATTTTCTATTTTTTTTTTTTTAATTTTCATTGAGTTTATCTACCCTGTTCTCAAGTCTGGTGAGTATTTTTATGAACATTACTTTGAACTCTTTATCAGGCATATTGCTTATCTCTGTTTTACTTATTTCTTTTACTGTGAATTTTATCTTGTTCTTTCATTTGGAATGTATTCCTCTGTCTTCTCATTTTGTCTAACTCTCTGTGTTTATTTCTGTGTATTAGGTTGGTCAGCAATGTCTTCTGGTCTTGAAAATAGTGGCCTTTTGTAGAAGAGGTTCTATGGTGCCCTATAATACAATATCCCCCCTGATCACCAGAACCAGGCACTCCAGGGGTGTCCCAAGTGTGGGCCACATGCACCCTCCTATTGTGGCTGAGCCACAATTACCATCAGTCCAGCCAGCTGCAACAATCCACTTAGCTTGCTGTAGGCACACTGGACAGGGTTTGCTCCCAGTGCTGTTGAGAGGCCTGGCTGAGGCCACCACAAGCTCATGGGTGGGCAGGGTGGGAAGTCAGCCTAGCTTCTGCAATTAGCCTGTATGCCAGAGCTGTAGTTGCATTAAGGGGCAGGGATTGTTCCCAGCTCAGAGGTCCAGCTGCAAAACCTGTGGGTGCATGGTGTGTGTGGTTATCTCCTCCTATCCCCAAGCAAGAGTCACTTGGGAGTGGTGCTGGTTCTACTCTGGGCTGCCTGTTGGGTGTAGTGGGGCAGGAGCTGTGTTGGAGGAATTCCTGCCAAGGCAGGCAGGCCGAGTGGAGTAAGTCCACAGGGGAATGCTGGGACTATGCATACAGTACTAACAAGGTAGATAGTGTTAGCACTGGCTCCCTCAAGCTCTGGCTATTTAGGCTAGGGGAGAAAAAGAGAAATGGTGCCCACCAGCACTTTTATTTTCAGAGATATTGCCAGCAGATCCCTGCCCCTCCAGTACATGTTCTAAGATTAATCAATAAGTCTTCATGTACATCCAAGGCATTTTTCAAACTGCTGCTTCTATGCTGTGTTTTGGGTCTAGTTATTTCATATTCTGGCTCTCTAAGGGCAGGGACTTGGTTTCCCATCACCCTCCATCTCTTCCAAAGTTAAGCTTGATGATTTTTAAAACTCCTGCAGTTAAGACCCATTAATCTTTTAAAAATATTTTATTTATTTATTTGAGAGAGAGACAGAGACAGAGAGACAGAGAGAGAGAACACAAGCAGGGAGGAGCAGCAGAGGGAGAGAGAGATGCAGACTTCCCGCTGTGCAGGGATCCCAATGTGGAATTTGATCCCAGGGTCCTAGGATAGTGACCTGAGCTGAAGGCAGATGCTCAACCGACAGCCACCCAGGAGCCCCAAGACCCACTGATTTTTAAAGCTTCTGGAATTAAGCCCCACTGGCTTCTAAAGACAGACATTATGGGGACTCATCTTCCCAGTGTGGGTCACCAGTGCTATAGGTGCCAAGAGTGGGGTCCAATCCTCCAGCTCTTTTGTGCTTGCAATGTCCCTCCTGTTTGTCATTAGTTGCACCACGGTTTTTTCTTCCAACAGCGTCTCTACCACTCCTAACTGTTTCGATATGACCTTTATGACTCGCTGTGGAAGATCTGTCCTTCCAGTCTTCAGGTTGTTTTTTGAGTTAGTTATACAGATGTAGTTGTTACCTGTGTGTGTCAATGGGATGAGGGGATCTCAGATCTTCCTCCTCTGCTGTCTTCCTGTGTGCTCTTTTTTTGTTTTCTATCTTCCTGTTGAACTTTTCATTTTGTTCCTTATATTGTTATTGTTTTCCTAATATCGTGAAATTATTTATCTATATTCTCTTGCAGTTCTCCTGAGCATCTTTAGAACAATAATTTTGAATTCTTGGTCAGACAGTTTCTGGATCTCCATTTCTTTGGAACCAGTTACTGGAGTTTTCATGTATTCTTTTTTTTAACATTTGTATTTAAATTCCAGTTAGTTAACATACTGTGTAATATTAGTTTCAGGTATACAGCATAGTGATTTAACACTTCTGTACACTCATCACAACAAGTGCCCCCCTTAATCCCCATCACTTATTTAACTCATCCCCCCCCTCCCCTCTGGTAGCCATCAGTTTGTTCTCTATAGTTAAGAGTCCATTTCTTGTTTTGTCTCTCTCTCTCCCTCTTTTCCCCTTTGCTTGTTTTATTTCTTAAATTCCACATGAGTGAAATAACATGGTATTTGTCTTTCTCTGACTTATTTCACTTAGCATGATCCTCTCTAGCTCCATTCATGTTGTTGCAAATGGTAAGATTTCATTCTTTTTAATGGCTGAATAATATTCCAGCAGTGGCTGGTTGCAGACATACACATAATGGTGGAAGTCAGGACAGGCAGCAAAACCAAGGCCAACTATGGGCTAATTGGCAGCTGAGGGGGCTCTGTCTGTTGGTATGCTTTCCTGTGACTGGCTACACACTCTCCCGGGGGATGTGCACCACAGTGGAGGCTGGTGATGGAGGCTGGGAACATGAAAGTGTGTAGCTGAAGGTGCTAGCTATAGGGAACTGTGGTGGTACAGGCCAGTGATAGAATAAAGGGCCTGATCCAGGCTGGTGGGGGCCCTGAATGTTAGTATGCTCTCCTGTGGCTGCTCCTCTTCCTGTGGGCATACATACTGTGGTGGAGGCCAATGATGGCATTAGAATGGCAGTGTGCATGTGCACAGCTGCAGTTACTAGCTCCAATTGTGCATAAAGCTTTGGGGGTCAGCTGGGGAATCTAGGCTGGCATCTTGAACTCATGCAGTCACAGAGACCTGAGCTGGCTGCCAGTGTGTATCTCAGGTCCCAGTGGGGACAAGAAAGGACTCAAGCAGCTGGTGTCTTACATTCATGAAGCCACAGATGGTTGAGATGGTTGCTGATGAGGCTCCTGTGCTCCAGCAGGGGCCTGAGATGGTTGCTGATGAGGCTCCTGTGCTCCAGCAGGGGCCAGGGGAGGGAGTCAGACAGCTGGTGCCCACAAACACAAATACCTGTGGGGTGAACGCTGGTGAAATCTACAGGGGGCCTGCAGCAGCTGTGCTGGCTGTTGGTTTCTTCTTCAGTGATGATATCTGCTGTCTCTGTAGAGCAAGTCTTTGTGAACAACATCACTCCTGCCGCCTGTCTGCTATTAATAGCCATGTTTTTCTTTCTTGTACTTAGTTGTCTCTATGCCTTTCAGCTTTGCTGATCTGGGTGGGGTGAAACTGAAGTGGGACCTTTGTGCAGTGCTCTAGAAGGGTGGGCAACCTGGTCACCCACCCTGTCCTTCCTTTCCTGGTGAGGGAAACTCTTTCTAGCTGGAGAGTTGCCACTTGGCATTGAACAATGCTACCTTGGGGGATGGAATGATGCAGATAAAGTAAGGCTGTTTTCCTTCTCTTCTTGTGAGACTATTCTGGGCTTTTTTCCTACTTATGTTGCTAAGATTTCTCAGGTGAACTCTAGAACTCTCTCAGAGCTGTTTTTGTTCATGGATAGCTATTAATTATTGATCTTTGTTGGAAGGATGGGGAGGCTGGGGTCATCCACATCACTATTTTGATCCCCTATAATAAATATTGTCAAATAACATCAATTCTCTGACTTAATTCTCTTTCTTCAATATTGTGTTGGCTATTCTGAGTCATTTGCTTTTTCATATGAACTTTGGAGCCAGTTTGTCAATATTCACCAAGTAACTTGCTGGGATTGCATTGAAGATTAAATAGGGAAGAATTGACATCTTAACAATATTAAGTCTTCCTATTCATGCCAATGTAATATATCTCCTGTTGTTTAGATAGTCTTTGATTTCTTTCATAAGAGTTTTGTAGTTTTCCTTGTATAGATCTTATACATTTTTTAAAGATCTATGCCTATTCTTTTTCTTTGGTGCTAATGTAAATGGTATTGTGTTTTTAATTTCAAATTCTAATTGCTTATTAGTGACATACAGGAAAGCAGTTGAAATTGTATATTAACATTTTATCCTAAAACCATGCAATATTTGCTTATCATTCCAGGTTGGAGTTTTTGTTGATTATTTGGGATTTTCTACATTGACAATCATGACATCTGTGAACAAAGGCAGTTGTATTTCTTCAGTCTCAATCTGTATACCGTTTATTTCATTTTCTTGTCTTATTACATTAACTAGGATTTCCAGCATAATGTTGAATAAGACTGGTGAAAGGGGACATCCTTGTCTTGGTCTTGATCTTGGGAGACAAGCTCCAGTTTCTTATTATTAAATATTAGGGGAAGCTTTCCTCTCTTTCTAGACTTTTCTGAGGGTTTTTATCATGAATGGATATTGGATGTTGTCAAATAATATTTCTGCATTTATTGATATGATAATATAATTATTTTCTTTAGACTATTGATATTATGGATTATTAAGAAATTTTTAAGCGTTGAACCAGCTTTGTATACCTGGAAGAAATACCACTTAGTTGCACTGTGTATTTCTTTTTATTCATTTCTAGATTCAACTTGCTGGTATGTGTTGGAATTCTTACATCTATGTTCATAAGAGATACTTGTCTGTAGTTCTCCTTTATTATAATGCTTTTGTCTGGCTTTGGTATCAGGGTAAGGCTGGTCTCATAGAATGAATTGAAAAGTGTTCCTTCTGCTTCTATTATCTGGAAGTAATTGTAGAGAATTCATATCATTTCCTTCTTACACGTTTGTTACAATTCACTAGTGAAACATTTTGTGTCTGGTGCTTTCTCTTTGAACAATTACTAATTCTTGATTCAGTTTTTAAAAATCAATAAGAGCCTACTTAGGTGGTCTATTTTTCCTTCATTTATTTAAAAATATCATAATTTCTCTTGGGACTTCTTTGGCTTATTACTTAGAAATTTGTTGTTTAATTTCCTAATATTTCTGAATTTTCTAGCTACACTTTTGTTATTGATATATGTTCTAATTCTATTGAGGTCTGAGAGCATATTGGATATGTATATCATTTTAAATTTGTTAAAATATATTTTATGGCCCAGAATGTGGTCTATCTTGCTGAATATTCCATGTGAGCTTGAGAATGTGAATTCTCTTGTTCTTGGATGAAGTATTCTATAAACGTCAATTAGATGCAGTTGGTTGATGATGCTATTCTGTTCAACTCTCTCATTACTGATTTTCTGCTTACTGGATCTGTCAATTACTGATTGAGGGATGTTGACATCTTCAAGTATAATATTGCATTCATATATTTCCTCTTGCTGTTTTATCAGTTGTGCCTCAGATATTTTGATGCTCTGTTGTTAGGTACATACACATTAAGGATTGTTATGTCTTCTTGGAAAATTAATTCTTTTATCATTATGTAATGCTTCTCTTTATCTCTGATAAATTTTCTTTCTCTGAATTCTGCTTTTTCTGGAATTAATATAGTGACTCTAACTTTCTTTTGATTAACATCTTAGTTCATCCTTCTCCCCTGCTTCCCTTTTTTGGATTAAACAACAAAAATTTATTGTCTCACAACCCTGCCCTTTTTAGCTATTTCTGTCTTCACATTTTAGTAGGTTTCCTGTAGATAATGTATATTTGGGTCTTTCTTTTTTATACACTCACACAGCATCTCTCTTTTAATTGGTATATTTTGATCATTCACATTTAAAATGATTATTTATATAATTGGATTGATATCTACCATATTTGTGGTTCCTATTCATTGCTCTTGCTCTTTGTTTTTTCCTTCCCCTCTTTTCCTGACTCCTCCAGTATTAATTGAATATTGTATATGATTATTTTCTCTCTTAGATTTATATTTTCATTTTAACCTTGAATTTAACACCACAGATTATAAAAAAGGAGCTGAGTGTAAATTTTTCTGAACGCTCACAGCATGCTAGGTACCATGGAGAAGATCACAATTGTACTAGTAAATAATTCAAGGATACTTTCTTTGAGGAGATAGGATTAGCAAATGAATCCATGTTTAATTGTTTATCCTGGATGGAAAACACATTTCATACTTCACACCCAAGCTTGATTTCCAGGTCTGTTTGCTTCTTATTCCACCTTTACTTCTTCCAGTGAAAGTGTTGTTCAGGGTAAGGAGAACTTAGTCTTAACCAATATCCAGCTTGAGGTGGTAAAAATATATCTAAGCAGAGACATCAGATGATTAAAAGTAGGTGGTAAATATTCAGAGAAGAAGATGATAGATCACTATATTCTAGTTAATCAATACATCTCTCATCTGGTGAATGTATAGAGAATTTTCAATTATGTTCTTCTAGGGTAACCCTAAAACAAGGTTCAAAAGATAAAAAGAATTCCCTAAGAATATATTGTAGTAGTAATCAGGCATAATGCAGAAATTATAAACAATCTTTGCATATGTTATCTTTTAAGGTGAAGATACTTTAAAATGGTCAGAGTGTCTCTATTTGGAGTCAGATGTTGCCTTAATCAGTCATGGGAAACAAATCCAATAACTTGTTGAAATTTGACTCCAAAGTCTTGCTAGAAAATCTGCAGGCTTTGACCACTACAGAGATAGGTATAGGTCTGAGTGAAGAAGAGTGGTTTATATATTCATTCACACATGGTACATGAAGAAAAGGCACCGAGTCACTAGCAAAGGTTTAGGAAAAGGCTCCTAGGACACCTTCATTTTCAATACAGGAGTTACAAAACAAGATTCTTACAGGACCAAAGTAGTGGTCATCTTTTCCAGTGGGCATAAGGCAAAGAGAATCTTTTCACAGATATGAAGGGGGAAAAAGGGAAATGATTCTTTTTTCTTTCTCTTATTATTTCTGATACTAAAAGTCTATAAGTTTTGAAACTGGAAAGAGAGCCTCAAGTTCCATATAATTAAATCATTAAATGTCCCCAGCATCTGTGATTGCATGGTAACTGCTAGAGAGTCGATGGCATCCCAAACCTTTTTATAGATTATTTTTCTCATTATTTTCAGCTCAAACACTACAAATATCACAAAAACCTGCAATTACAGTAGTGCCATAAAAATATGAAATTGACAAAGTCTTCTGTTAGAACAGATGGGCCTCTAGAGTTCCAACCAATGTAGATTAAAAGCTATTATAAAGTATAAAATCAGGCCATTGTGCATTTTAGTCATACTTTTAACAAAAAGCTCTGCTTTATGTGATCATGATGAACCATAGGGCCTGTAGTTCTTTATTACATGGAAATTTAACTTTAGTTTGTTGATGTTTCAGTAGTTATGTGGTTTTATATAGAAATGAAGAAGTGAATATAATGCTCAGATAGAAGATATCTTTTCATAGGTTTCCAGGGCATATGCTATGGTGGATAGTTATTTTGTTTGGCAACCCTAAATCTGAATCCCCTTTCCAAGTTTGGAAAATCAACAAATTATGAGTTTTGTTTAAAGGCAGAGCTGTCTCTCTTTATAGGAGCTGAAAGTGCCAGATGCTTTAGGTTTTCTTAAAGCTTTAATACAGGCATGTGATCTAGGGTCAGACAATCATATGCAGCCACAGTGGATGTTAAATCCAGGATAAATGATACAAAGAATCAGAATCAGGTAGGCTTTTTTTTTCAGGTAGGCTTTCAATTAAAATTCCCCAATGGACCTTGCTTTGAAAATCCTAATTAATCTAAACACATAGCAATAATGCATTATATATAAAAAGTAAAAATTTTTTAAAATGTAGTTGAGAGCAAATAAAAGAGACATATATCCACAAACCAGAAATGAGCTAAGCTACCGGCTTACTGAACTCATAGGCCAAGAACAGGCAAGATAGTCAGAAATTTAGTTCCTGCATGGCCAAGAAGATGGAGTGATTCAGATAATTCAGGGAAATAGACATGGGTTTGCAATGTGAAGCCAGAAAATAGGGCATGGATCCCAAGTCATCCCCTTAAAAGAGGTCTAAAGAAATTACCCTAAATGTTACCTGAAGCTAGAGCTAGAATAAAGCTGAATGCCTACAAAAGTAAAAGGGCAGATACATAGCCTTGGAACCTGGGTTTGAACCAAGTCACCTGCTTGACCAGATCTCTTAGGTTCCCCAAGATCACTGTGAGACAGAAGACAAAATGTCATTATTAGACCTTGTTTTGGACAGGGAGCCCAGAAGGACATTAAGTAGCTACAAAAATGTTAAAGAGAAGAATGCAGAGATGAATAAGAGAAAGGGGAAAAAAATAAGGCTACAAATCAAAATTCCAAAATGCAAACAAAACGAAACACAAAAAAACCCCAAAACCCACTAATGATATGAAAAACAATTAACAAAGCAAACAGTTGAAAAAAATTAACTCCACAAGAAATGATTTTTATATGATAGTCTGACAAAGATTTGGAAAAAAAAGTGTTGAAAATGTTCAAAGACATAAATGAAAGTATAACTGAGTAAAAGAACTAATAAATAAAAAACATAGCTATTTTAAAAGAACTGGTATATTTGAAAACAAATCCATTAGAATCTTGGAAATTAGATCTCTAATCAGAGAATTAAAAACAGAATTATCTAAGGACTAGACCAAAAAACAAATTAGTGAATTATTTAAAAATCTAGAGGAGGGACGCTTGGGTGGTTCAGTGGTTTAGTGCCTGCCTTCAGCCCAGGGCATGATCCCAGAGTCCTGGGATCGACTCCCACTTTGGGCTTCCTGCATGGAGCCTGCTTCTCCCTCTGCCTGTGTCTCTGCTGCTGTCTCTCTCTCTCTCGGTCTCTCATGAATAAATAAATAAAATTTTTTAAAAATCCAGAGAAATAAGAAAGAGATGATAAAAGATGTAAAAAATAGATTGAGATATTCCCACATTTATAAAATAGGATTTTCAGTGGAAAAGAATGGAAGGAATGGTGAGATATGATAATTTAAAGATCTGATTATTGGTAATATTTTAATTAAGAAAGTTTGATGGTGGAGAATAAAAAGCACTCAGAACCTCATATCATTAATTTAAACAAATAGACATTTAGACATTTCATAGTACAGATGCCGAATTTCAAAGATAAAAAGATCATAGTAAAAGTTACTAAAGCAGATGACAAGTTAATAATTCCATTAAGAGCAGACTTCTCACCAACAGCACTTAATGACAAAGAAAAAGAAGTAATATCTTCAAAGGGAAAAAAATAACTCTCAATTTATCATTTTTAATTCAGCTAAACTTATAATTTAAGCTTGGGGCAGGGGAGAATAATGAAGAAATATAAGGCATAAAAATACTGAGAGACTTCATATATGTAAAGAAATACCAGTTAAAAGATCTAATGGGAGATAAGAATATCTTTGTAATAGTAAAAAATAAAATACTTGGACATAAACTTAAGAGATATTAAAAACATGAGTGAAATTCTACAACACTCTTAAAGTACAAAAATAGATATGAATAAATGGAAACATGTACCATATTCTTCTATTAAAAGAATCAACATAAAAATGTTTCAAATGTCCTTAAATTTACTTTTAAATTAGCATAATCCCAACTGTCTTAGTTTGTTCAGGTTGCTGTAACAAGATACCAGAGACTGGGTGGCTTATGAAGGAGAGGTTTATTTCTTACAATTCTAGAGGGTGGGAAGTTCAAGATCAAGGCATTGGCAAATTAGGTGTCCAGAGAGAGCCCATTTCTAGGTGGCCATCTTCTACCTATGTTTTCACATGGTGGAAAAAGCAAAGGGTCTTTCTGATATCTCTTTTTTTTTTTAATTTTTTTTTTAATTTATTTTATGATAGTCACAGAGAGAGAGAGAGGCAGAGACACAGGCATGATATCTCTTTTTTTTATTAAAGATTTTATTTATTTATTCATGAGAGAGAAAGAGAGAGGCAGAGAAACAGACAGAGGGAGAAGCAGGCTCCATGCAGGAAGCCTGATGTGGGACTCGATTCCGGGACTCCAGGATCACCCCTGGGCTGAAGGCAGGCGCTAAACCGTGGAGCCACCCAGGGATCCCCCTGATATCTCTTTTATCAGGGCACTCACCCTATTTCATGAGGGTTCTACCCTTGACCAAATCACCTCCCAAGACCTGATTTCCTAATATTATCACTTTGGGGTTAAGGTTTCAACATATGAATTTAGAGGTAGCAGAGACATTCTGTCCATTGCACCAGCCAATAGGAAAATAAATATCAATATTTATTGTTTTGGAGCTTGACAAGTCAATTTTAAAGTTTATTTAGAATCACAAAGAGGTAAAAAAAATAGCTAGGAAAACCTAAAAAAAGAAAAGTAGTGGTGAAGAGTCTAGTACTACCAAACATTAAAACATACTATACACACTTTAAAATTAAAATATTAAAATAAATAAATTAATTAAATTAAAATATTTTAATATTGGTACATAAATAGCTATACCAATGGAAAAGAATAGTTTATCTAGAAAACACTATTGTATATAGAACTTAAGTAGACAATAAAAGTGGTGTCTCAAATCAGTGGGGGAAAAGATGAACATTTACTTAGCTGGTATGGGCTAACTAGATGGCCTTATTGAAAAAGATAAAATGGGATGCACCATTCACACCATACACTAGGATAAATTCTAAATCTATCAGAGATTTTGTAAAGAAAATAAGTATATAAATACCAGAGGAAAACATGAGGAAACTTCTCTATAACCTCGGAGTGGAGAAAACTTTCCTATGTTTTAAAATCCAGAAGTAATAAGGGAAAAGATTGATATATTGGATTACATTGAAAAAAATGAAAACAACAAAAGACCATGAGTAATATAAAAAATAAAGAAATAAAAACTGGAAAAATATGGAACTTCTAAAAGTAAGGAAGAAAAAAGACTATTCTTCCCAGAGAAAACTGGGATAGAGATATGAATAGATAATTCACAGAAAAGAAATGCAAGTGGATCTTAACACTAAGATGGTTAACTTAAGATGAGAGAAATACAAAGTGTGCAGAAAAAAACATTTCATATTTAACCAGGGTGACTGACACAACATTGCTGGTGGTAGTAGAAAATGGAAGATTCCTCTGGAGGAAAATTTGGCACTATCCTGCAAAATTTCATATGCGTTTACCCTGTGTGTGACCCAGTAATCTCACTTCTAAGTATTCATTTCGAAGATACATTGCCAAAAATGCAAAAAGATATATGTACAAGGTTGCCCATGGAAATATTATATATAATGATAGGAAAAGCAGGAAATGGTCCCAAATTTCAATCAATAGGGAACTCGTTAAATACATGTGGATTTGAAAAGAGAAGTGCTACGCAGGAGCAAAAACGAATATGAAATATATTTGTATAATATGATGAAGTAATCATAGGATATGTGGTTTGGAGAAAAAAAAAGCAAGAAGGGGAATACAGTGCAGATGGCTTTTTTTATCAAAGAAAGAAGAAGTAATTATAAATGTATGTATAATTATGTTCATGTGTACCCTTGAAATCATAAATATTATGATTAATTCATAATATTTAAAAATGGCTACTTATGGAAAGAGTACGATAAAACCCATAACCCTGATTTTGAATTGGAAGTATCATTATGAACTCAAGATGTGTTTTCTTTTACAAAAGAAAATATTTCTTAGTTTTGCCTACTAAGGAGTCCTAGAGACAAAAATCACCAAACCAGAAGTAATAAGCAGCCACTAGAACTCAGATTGTGGTCTCTAGTTTCCCATTAATAGAAAAGAACTCCTGGACAGGAAATGTATGAAATGACCTTGAACATCATGTGATATCATAAAAGCAAGAAGCTGTCAAAGAATATTAGGGTTGTGTCTTAGGACACGGGAACCAATATGATTAGGCTCCCATTGATCAAAGATGGGCCTGTCTAAATATCATGAAGGATAAAAAAACATGCAATGGGTTTAAATCCATAAGTTTTTTTTAAATTTTATTTCTTTTTTTAAAAAATATTTTATTTATTTATTCATGAGAGATACACAGAGAGAGGGGCAGAGACACAGGCAGAGGGAGAACCAGGCTCCATGCAAGGAACCTGATGTGGGACTTGATCCCAGGTCTCCAGGATCATGCCCAGCCAAAGGCAATGCTAAACCACTGAGCCACCAGGGCTGCCCAAGATTTTATTTCTTTATTTGAGACAGAGAGAGTAAGAGAGCACAAGCACGGGGAACTGCAGAAGGAGAGGGAGAAGCAGACTCCCTGCCGAGCAGGGAGCCCAGTGAGGGACTCGATCCCAGGACCCTGGGATCATGACTTGAGCTGAAGGTAGAGGTTTTACTGACTGAGCCATCCAGGTGCTCCTAAATCCATAAGTTTATAAGGACAGTTTTAAAAATTCTTTTTGAGGGATCCCTGGGTGGCGCAGAGGTTTAGCGCCTGCCTTTGGCCCAGGGCACGATCCTGGAGACCTGGGATCGAATCCCACGTCGGGCTCGTGGTACATGGAGCCTGCTTCTCCCTCTGCCTGTGTCTCTGCCTCTCTCTCTCTCTCTCTCTCTGTGTGGCTATCATAAATAAATAAATAAATAATTAAAAATAAATAAAAATTCTTTTTGGTCATCCTCAGAGGATACTAAAGAGCCATTTTGAATTGAGAAATAAAGAGGGGGGGATCAAACATTAATTATGCCTTTCCTATATGAACTGTACCTCACGGGAAGCAATTACTTAATAAGTACAAGTTCCTATCTTTATAAGTGTTCCAATTAATAAGTTAAGAAGGAATAACAAAAATAAAACATCACCATTTTATAACCCCTATTTATTTAATGGATATATGTAATGATCATCAGTGGCTACTAATGGCATAAAAAGAGACAACTAGATATTGTGTGCTTCCTAATGGATGTATACTGCATCACCTATGATAAGATATATGAGTACATCTAATTAACCATCAATTTAAAATAATTATAACTACCTTTTGGATTTAAAATAAAAATAATAGGGATGCCTGGGTGGCTCAGCGGTTGAGCATCTGCCATTGGGCTCAGGGTGTCATCCTGGGGTCCTGGGATCAAGTCCCACATCAGGCTCCCTGCATAGGGCCTGCTTCTCCCCCTGCCTATGTCTTTGCCTCTCTCTCTCTGTGTCTTTCATGAATAAATAAATAAAATCTTAAAAATAATAAAAATAATAAAATAATTAAAATAAAATAAAAATAAGATTAAAACACCAAATGAAATCAAGATTTCCCTAAATGTATTTGTTCATGGTAAAAGCAGGCTAAGGACCTTGTCATGGTTGAGATAAGGAAACAAATATTGAATAACTAATTTTTGTAGTAAACTTAAAGAAGAATATGTATTTTAAAATTTGAAGGTAACAAATTAATTAATTAAAAACATGATATATAGCTTCCAGATCAACAAATGGAAAATTTTATCTATCAAACAGAAGACATGAAAAAAATAACAAAAAATAATTGGACAATAGAAAATATAAAATAAATCAAGATACATTAGTAATTAAAACAGATTATACTTTTATTAAAATAGTGGAATATTTAAAAATTCAACTATATAAGGCATAAATAAAAGAATATCTCACAAAAATGTTGAAAATTAAGGAATTGAAAAATATATACCATTCAAATACTCACCCTAAAAAGATAAACCTATATTAATATGTCAAATTAGAATTTGAAGCAAAAAGCACTAATTGGAATAGAGAGAGAATTTGCAATAATAAAATGCAAATTCTACCAGAAAGATACAGTACCCTCAACCTGTATGTAACTGACGATATTGCCTCCAGACATTTATACAACAATCCATAATCACAATGAGAGATTTAAGAACATCTCTGTTATAAACTGATAGAGCAAGCAGACAGAAAATTATCAAGGATACAGAATCTTTGAACAAAATTAGCAGCCAATAAATACAAAATGTACATTATTTCCAAGTATCCATGGAATGTTTGCAAAAATTAATCACTTACTAGAACTTAAAAGAAGTCTAAAAAGGTATAAAAGATCTATTGTTATGGGGCCCCTGGGTAGCTCAGTCAGTTGAGCATCTGACTCTTGATTTCCACTCGGATCATGATCTCAGGGTTGTGAGATGGAGCCCTGGGTTGGGCTCCGTGCTGGGCGTGGAACCTGCTTAAGATTCTCTCTTTCTCCCTCTACCCAGCCGCCTCAATGCACACACATGTGTGCACTCTCTCTCTAAAAAAAAAAAAAAATAGAGAAAGATCTGTTATTATATTGACCATGTGCTTTTCTGATTACAATAAATTGAATTAGAAATCAAGCACCAGAGAAAGCTGGTTAACAGTACAACAGTGTCTGTAAACTTAAAAATGCTCTCAGAACTAACTCATGATTAACAAAAAAACTGCAATAGAAATCTAAAACCGAATGATAAGGCAAGTACTGCATTTTAAAACTTGTAATATGCAGCTAAAACAGCATTTAGAAGGAAATTTACAGTCTAAAATGCATTTGTTTAAAAATGAAAAGATTGAAAATAAAGAAGGTAATTGAAAACAAAGGAGTGAAGTGTTTTTCTTCCAGAAATTAGAAAAGGAATGACAGACTTCAAGTTAGTATGGAAGAAACAGATTTTATGAGACTAGACGATCTTAAAAACACACAAACAAAAAGCTCCCTGGATATAAGAACAGGAAGTATCTTTTAAAAAGCCATACTTAGGAAATAACAATAAGAACAAAGAAATAAAAACATGGAAAAACTTCAATAAAATGGTTGCAGTACAAATTGAGAAAAATCCCTTATAAAACAGAGTAAAAAGACAGATTTAAGAAAATAGGAGATAAAAGACAAGCGAACTGGAGAATCTGTTGAGAAGATCTAATATTTGAATAATAAGAATTCATAAGAAAGACAAATAATCCCAATCTAGGATTTAACAAGCACCTAAACAATCAAGTAAGGATGAGAGTAGAATAAAACCTTTTTTTTCAGATGTGCAGGATCTCAACAATTTGAGGAAGTAAACCCAAAAAGAGGAAGACATGGGATTCAGGCCATGGGGGCAGACACCAGGAAGAGGGAAGGAAATTCCTGATATGATTGGTGGAGTGAAATCTCCAAGGACAACTGTAGTACGTGGAGAGAACAACCAGCAGTTTTCAGAAGAGATTTCTTCAAGGAAATGAAATTGATAGTTATTAATATATATTAATATATTATGAAGCTATTTACCTAATGGAGCAGAATTTGAGAGTGAAGCACTTGTAAGAAAGAGAAAACGAGCCTTTCACGAAGATGGCACCGAAGGCGAAGAAGGAAGTCCCTGCCCCTTCCAAAGCCTAAACCAAAGCAAAGGCTTTGAAAGCTAAGAAAACAGTGCTGAAAGGCGTGCACAGTCACAAAAAAAGAAGATCCACACGTCACCCACATTCTGACGACCCAAGACCCTGCGTCTCCAAAGGCAGCCCAAATATCCTCGAAAGAGCGCCGCCAGGAAAAACAAGCTTGATCATTATGCCATCATCAAGTTCCCCCTGACTACTGAGTCAGCCATGAAGAAAATAGAAGGCAACACACTTGTGTTCATTGTGGATGTCAAGGCCAATAAGCACCAGATCAAACAGGCTGTGAAGAAGCTCTATGACATTGATGTGGCCAAGGTCAACACCTTGAGAAGGCCTAATGGGGAGAAGAAAGCATATGTTTAACTGGCTCTTGACTATGATGCTTTGGTCGTTGCCAACAAAATTGGGATCTTCTAAACTGAGTCCAGCCGGCTATAAATCTAAACAGAAATTTTTTCACCATAAAAAAAAAGAAAGAGAAAATGATGTTAATATTAGGGAAAAAAAAAGATGTTAGATGTTAACATGAGGAAAAAAGATGTTAATATTAGGAAAACAAAAAAAGTACACAGGAAAGAATATTCCAAGATACATAGCATTTGTATAGTTCCATTAATGGTTTATGATTATGGTTAAATTATGACTTAACCAAAGTAACCATATAGCTGCTCTGCAAGGATAGGGCACAGGGAGTATAGATAGATATGTATGGTGGAGGTAGAGTAATGGTGAAAGATAACTAAACACACATATCAATACTCTGCATTGAGAAATTAATGAAAAACATTTAAAACTTGATATGCAAGGAATAGCAATATAAGCATGTTTTTAACTCATGCCAATCCTAAGAATTAGCTAAAAGAGTTGAAAATGGTTGCTTCTGGGGAACAGAAATGGGAGAGACATAACAGGGAATGTGCTGTTATGAAATAATCTATTTGCATAAGTATATGACTTTTCCAAATATGTGTATATACAACTATTATAAAAATAAAATTTAAAAACATGAATGGAAGAACGCTGTAAACTAAGCTGGAATAAAAGGGACAAGAGCAATAAAAGTGAAGTGGAAAACAAATCTCTGGTAAACAAAAAAGGGAAAAGGCCCAAATAGTCTCAGGAGAAATAAGGAGGGATACCATTCCAAACAGAATTTGCTAACGTTAAAAGATAACACAAGGAAAAACATAGAGAAATTTATTTCGAAGCTCAGATGAGATAAGGATTCCTAGGAAAATATAAATTATAAAAATAGACTCAAGAAGTAGAAGATATGAATTAAGCAATACAAATTTTTAAAAAACTGAACAAGTAATCAGAGGTCTTATTCAAAAGACATCATGCCTGGTTAATTTTTTAATTTATTTATTCATGAGGGACACATAGAGAAAGGCAGAGACACGCTCCCTTATGGGGACCTCGGGATCAGGCCTTGAGCCAGAGGCAGACACTCAACCACTGAGCCACTCAGGCATCCCATGCCTAGTTAATTTTATAGGTAAGTTTTATTTACTCTCAAGAAACATATTCTTCCTATCCTATACAAACTATTTTATTTTTTTACGATTTTATTTATTTATTCATGAGAGACACAGAGAGAGAGAGGCAGAGACACAGGCAGAGGGAGAAGCAGGCTCCATGCAGGGAGCCCGATGTGGGACTCGATCCCTGAACTCCAGGATCAGGCCCTGAGCCGAAAGCAGAGCCCAACTGCTGAGCCATCCAGGCGGCCCTATACAAACTATTTCAAAGAACATAAGAAGGAGTGCTATTAAACTCATTTTGAGGCTAATAAAACCTTGATACCAAAATTGGATAAGGATAGTGCAGGGATCCCTGGGTGGCGCCGCGGTTTGGCGCCTGCCTTTGGCCCAGGGCGTGATCCTGGAGACCCGCGATCGAATCCCACGTCGGGCTCCCAGTGCATGGAGCCTGCTTCTCCCTCTGCCTGTGTCTCTGCCCCTCTCTCTCTGTGTGACTATCATGAATAAATAAATAAAATCTTTAAAAAAAAAAGGATAGTGCAAAAAAATTAAACTTATACACCGTTTTCACTTACAAACATAGATATTAAGGTTCTAAGAACTTATTAACTAAGTTATTAGCTTAGTGCCAGTGCATATTAAAAAATACATTATACTGAAGTATTAGTTTTCTATTGTTGTATAACGACCACAAAACTTACTGGTTTGAAACAACACCCATTCATTATCTCACAGTTTCTGTAGGTCAGAAGTTCAGACACAGCTTAAATGAATCTTCTGCTTAGGGCCTCACAAGGCTGCAATCAAGTTGTCAGCCTGGGCTGGGGTCTCATTTAAGTCCTGGGGTCCTCTTCCAAGCTCACATGATTGTTGGCAGAATTCATTTCCTTGCAGCTGTGGAACTTATAATGGCTTATTTCTTCAAGGCCAGCTGGGGAATCTCTAACCACTAGACCCTCTTTTAAAAAGATAGCCTAATTAGGTCAGGTTCATCCAGGATAACCTACCTCCCTTTTGATTAACTTAAAGTCAACTGTCTAGGGACTTTAATTACACTTGAAAAAAAAATCCCTTCACTTTGCCATGTTCTATTGATTGGAAGCAAGTTCTGGTTTTACACAGGCCCTGGGAGGGGATTATATAAAGGCATTGATACGAGACGGGGGGAGTCACAGACTACATCTTAGAATTTGCCCTACTATAACTACATAAAGTTTATCCCAGGAAGGCAAAGATGATTGAACATAGATAAAACTTTATCAATGTAATAGATATGCTGTATTAATAGGTGAAAAATATACTGTTATATAGAGAAATATTAAAAACATTCAGTAAAATTGAACACTCATTCAGGAATAAAATCCTCCAGCAAATTCAGAAAAGAAGGTAACTTCTCTAACCTATTAAAGCATCTATGGAGCATCTGGGTGGCTCAGTGGCTGAGTGCCTGCCTTCAGCTCAGGTCGGGTTCCCGGGGTCCTGGGATGGAGTCCCACATCAGGCTCCCCATAGGGAGCCTGCTTCTCCCTCTGCCTATGTCTCTGCCTCTCTCTATGTCTCTCATGAATAAATAAATAAATAAATAAAATCTTTAAAAAAATAAAAGCATCTATCAAAATGAATTGAAAATGTTTATAGTCCAGCGTGTAAGGAAGCTTCAAAGTTGCCACCCTAACAAGTAAAAAGTTGAACAAACCGAAAAATCAACAACTCTCATTAGATCCGTGAGAGAATTAATGTCATAGAGCAAAGCACTGTCCACATAATTGGAGAGACACACAGAGGAATACAGGAAATCATAATTTATAGGAGTAGAAACCTCTGAAGGACCCAGTTCTGGAGTAGGGAAAACTGAACTGTAATTGATGAATTCCTGGAGGCTAGTGTGCACAAGTCTGAGAGATGAAAGCTCCACAGAGACCCAGTTATCAAGAGAGTCACACTCATTTGTGAGTTTTACCTCCTGGAGCTCTACCAGGCTCTCACAGTGAATATTGGGGGGAAATTCCCTCATGCTTGCAGCAGGGGGAGTGGCAAAGAAACCATTCTCAAATACTTCATAGCATTCTGTTCTTAACAAGGTCTGCCCTCAGGAGAAAGTATTTAACCAGAGATTAACCTGCTGGGGTTTTATCAGAGCCTAATTAACCCGAAGCAAAGCAAAGGAAAGCCTACTCCAGCCCACTATAGCTCTTCTATCCCACCAAAAAGTAGGGGGGAGGGAACGGATCTAAGAAGCACATGTGAAGTTCATAGTCCAGAGGCATAAGCTCAAAAAAAAAAAAGACTGAAACCATAGAACTATATGCAATATGTTGCCCCTCCTCCCACACCTCCCTAACACATCATCGAAGGTCTATTTACAGTAAATTCCTTTTACCCAGTAAGTACATCGTGTTTGGCTATCAAGAAAAAATTACAAGACATACTAAAAGGCAAATAACACAGTTTGAAGAGACAGAGCAAGTGTCAGAACCAGAGTGAGATATAAGAAGGATGTTGGAATTATCAGACCAGCTATTTAAACAATTGTGATTAATATGCTAAGGGTTCTAATCGATAAAGTAGACAGCATACAAGAACAGATGGACAATATAAGCAGAGAGCTAGATATTCAAAGAATGAATCAAAAGAAATGCTATAGCTGAAAAAAAGTGAAGAATGCCTGTGATGGGCTTATTAGTAGGCTGGATAAGGCAGAGGAAAGAATCTCTGAGCTTGAGGATATCACAATAGAAACTTCCAAAACTGAAGCAAAGAGAAAAAGGGTGGAACAAACCAGAACAGGATATCTAAGGATTGCAGGACAGCTACAAAAAGTGTAATGTACATGTAATGGAAATACCAGAAGGGGAAGAAAAGGAGAAAAGAAAAAGTAGTTAAAACAGTAATGACTGAGAATTTCCCCCAAATTAGTGTTAGACACCAAAGCACAAATCCAGGAGGCTCAGAGAACACTAAGAAGGATAAATGCATTCCTTATGTATGATTATGTACAAGCAAAAGAAATGACAGCAATGATCCAAGAGGCAAGAGGGAGGAATTAGGATTATTGTATTACTGTAAAGTTCTTACACTATCTGTGAAGTGGTATAGTGTGTCACAGTGGACTTGAATTCATTCTAAATGTATATTGCAAACTCTAGGGCAAACACTTAAAAAAGGCATAATTGATACGCTAAGGAGAGAAAATGGAGTCATGTGAAATGCTCAGTTAAAGCCACAAAAAGAACAGAGAAAGAGTGGAAGACAAAAATTGGGACAAAGAACGAGGGCAACAAATACAAAACAGTAACAAATATAGTAGATGTGACTCCAACTCTATAAGTAATGACTTTAAATGTCAATGGTCTAAATGTATCAATTAAAAGACATTGTCAGAGTGAGACAGAAAACATGACTCAACTCCCTGTTGTCTACAAGAAACCCACTGTATTTTCTATTGAGTTATATTTGACATACAACATTGTGCAAGTTTAAGGTGTATGACATTGATTTTATATCATCATACATTTATTGATACATTGATTGCAATATATATGATTGCCATAATAGCATTAGCTAACACCTTTATCATGTCATGTAATCACATCGCATAATTGCCATTTCTTCTAGTGTTGTTAACATTCAAAATCTAGTCTCTTAGCAAGCTTAATGTTTATAATACAGTTTTATCTATAATCACTGTGCTATGTTTATAAGCACTGTACTGTTATCTCCAAGACTTATTTACCTACTAATAGCAAGTATGTTCCCTAAAACAACATCTCTCCCATTTCCACACCCCCTAGCCCCTGGTAATTACCATTTTATTCTCTGCTTTTATAATTTTGGTATCTCTAGATTCCATATATAAAAGATATATAGTATTTGTCTTTCTCTGTTTGACTTATCTCATTTAGCATAGTGTCCTCAAGGTCCATCCATGTAGTTGCAAATGGCAGAATTTCCTTTTTTCTCATGTCTGAATAGCATTTCATCATACAGTTAACCCTTGAACAACACAAGGGTTAGGGTCACCGACCCCCCCACATAGTCAAAAATCCACATATAACATTTTACTTTCCCCAAACTTAACTACTAAAAGCCTACTGTTCACTGGAAGCCTTATTAATAATACATACAATTAACACATATCTTGTGTATTATATGTATATATACTGTATTCTTACAAAAAAGTGAGCTACAGAGAAAAATATTAAGAAAAGCATATGTCTAGGGGCACCTGGGTGGCTCAGTGGTTGAGCATCTGCCTTTAGCTCAGGTCGTGATCCCAGGCTCCTGGGATCAAGTCCCACATTAGGCTCCCTGCAGGGAGCCCGCTTCTCCCTCTGCCTGTGTCTCTGCCTCTCTCTCTATGTCTCTCATGAATAAATAAATAAAATCCTTAAAAAAAAGAAAAAAGAAAACAATAAAGAAGAGAAATATATTTACAGTACTGTACTCTATTTATTGGGGGAAAAAATCCATGTATAAGCAGACCCCTCAGCTCAAATCTGTGTTGTTCAAGTGCCAAAACTGTGTGTGTGTGTGTGTGTGTGTGTGTGTACGTGTGTGTGATATTTTCTTTATGCATTCATTCTTCATAGACAGGTTGTTGTTTCTATACTTTGGCTATTGTGAATATTGTTGCAATAAACATGGGAGTGCATATGTCTCTTCAGTAATCTGTTTTCATTTCCTTTGGTTATATACCCAGAAATGGTATTGCTGAAACATATGGTAGTTCTAATTTCAATTTTTGGAGAAACCACTATGCCATTCTCTACAGTGGCTGAACCAGTTTATGATCCCAACTGTGCACAAGAGTTCTCTTCTCTCCATACTTTTACCAACACTCATTATCTCTTGTCTTCTTGATAATTGCCATTCTGATAAATGTGAAGTGATATCTCATCATGGTTTTGATTTGCATTTCCCTGATGATGAGTGATGTTGAGCAACTTTTCATGTACCTGTTAGCTATTTGGATGTCTTCTTTGGAAAAATATCTACGTAGTTTCTCTGCCCATTTTAATCAGATTATTTGTTTTTTTGCTATTGAGTTGTATCAGTTCTTTATAAATTTTATATCAACTCCTTATCCAATACATTGTTTGCACAATTTTTCTCCCATTCTAGGTTGCCTTTTCATTTTGTGGATTCATTTTGCTGTGATAAAGCTTTTGAGTTTGATGTGGTCTCATTTGTTGATTTTTCCTTTGTTTTTTGTTCTTCCAGTGTAATGTCCCAAAAATTATTGCCAAAACCAATGTCAAGGAGCTTCTTACCTGTTTTTTTTCTAGGAGTTTTACAGAAGAAACCTACTTTATTTTTTAACATATATATTTTTAAGATTTTATTTATTTATTCATGAGAGACACAGAGAGAGAGGCAGAGACACAGGCAGAGGGAGAAGCAGACTCCATGTAGGGAGACCGACGTGGGACTCGATCCCCAGTCTCCAGGATCACGCCCTGGGTAGAAGGCAGCGCTAAACCGCTGAGCCACCCGGGCTGCCCAGAAGAAACCTACTTTAGATATGAAGACATATAAATTAAAACTACATGAATGGAGAAAGACATACCATGCTACCAGTATTCAAAAAAGGAGGAGTAGCTATACTAATTTCAAACAGAACAGACTTCAGAGTAATACGTTTTCAGGGACAAAGAAGGGCATTACACAATGATAAAAGGGTCAATTCTCCAAAAAGGTATAACAATTATTTTGTGTGTATGCCTAACAACAAAGTGTTAAAATACACGAGGTAAAAACTGATAGAACTGCAAGGAGAAATAGATGAATTAACTATTATAGTTGGAGACCTCAACACTCCTCTGTCAGATATGGACAGATCTAGCAGGCAGAAAATCAGTAAGCATATAGTTGACCTCAACAACATCATTAATCAACCGGGTATAATTGACATTTATAGATTACTTCATCCAACAACATCAGAGTACACATTTTTCTCAAACTCAGATGAAACATTCAGCATTCATTTAAAAGACTAGAAATCATATGATATCTCCACTCAGGCCACAGTGGAATTAAACTAGAAATCAGTAACAAAAAGATAATTAGAAATCCCAAAATACTTGGAGATTAAGCATAACAAACTACTTCTACATAACAAAAACAAAATAGTGGTTAGAGGGAAATTTATAGCTTTGAACAAATATATTAGAAAAAAAGGTCTAAAATTGTTTATAGTGGTTTTATTCATATTTGCCAGAACTAGAAAAACAACTGAAATGTCCTTCAGTAGATGAATGGATAATTAAACCATGATACATCCAGATAATGAAATATTATTCAGCTCTAAAAATAAATGAGCTATCAAGCCATGAAAAGACATGGAAGGACCCGATGTGCATATAACTAAGTGAAAGAAGCCAATCTGGAAAAGCTATATACTGTATGATTCCAAATACATGACATTCTGCAAAAGGCAAAACTACTGAGATGGTGAAAAGATAAATGGTTGTTAGGGGTTGGAGGCTGGTAGGAGGGATGATGATGAATAGAGCACTTATGATTTTTTAGAGCCATGGAATGACTATAATGACAGAGAAATGTCATTATACATTTGTCCAAACCCACAGAATGCACCATAGTGTAAACAATGGACTTTGAGTGATTATTATGTGTCATAATTGTAACATGATGTACTTATACTAAAGTTTAAGTGAAAGATCAATGGGTCACTAATAGCCAAGAAAATTTTGAAAAACAGTGTACATGAATTTGCCTTACAAGACATCCTCTCATTATAAAGCTAACTACCATTAATATGGCATAACATTTGATAGAGAGATAGACAAATAGAGCAATGCAACCAAATAGAGACTTCAGTTAACTGACCTACACATGTAAAATATAAAATTTGTAAAATGCAACTCAGTGGGAAAAGAATTCATCAAATGGTGCTGTTGAGGCTCTTTTGTCTCCTCCTATCTATATGTACTTTTTAATTTTTATTTATTTTTTTAAAGATTTTATTTCTTTATTCATGACAGACAGAGAGAGAGAGAGAGAGAGGCAGAGGGAGAAGCAGGCTCCATGCAGGGAGCCCGATGCGGGACTCCATCTCCGGTCTCCAGGATCACACACTGGACTGAAGGCAGCCCTAAACCGCTGGGCCACCGGGGCTGCCCTATATGTACTTTTTAAAAAAACATCATCTACCCTTTGGAATTCAACTGGTGACTTCCAAATATATTCCTCCATCCAGATCTCATCCTTAAGTTCTGGGCCCATTTATTCAATTGTTTATTGGAAATGTTCTCCTAGCACTAACATATGCAAACTGAGCTTAATACATTGTCCCATAAATCTGCTCTTATTTATGTATTTCCAAACTCAATTAGTAGACCCACCCTTTATTAAACAAGCCAGAACTCCCTGGAAGCCATTCTAGACCAATATTTCCCAAGGCAAATCCAACAGAACAGAATATTAATAGGTGCTATGCAAAATTAAAAGCTATTTGATAAAATAAAGTTTTGAACTGTCAGGTTAAAAAAAAATTAACAGATTTTCCTTGTTGAATCAGTTATCAGGGCCTGCTCTGAATACTCTGCTATGCATTTAAGCCCAAACTTGTGCGATCCTAGAATGCCCTTTGTAAATAAAATATCTTGTGGCAGGATCAATTTTCTAGGAACTTTAGGAAATATTTTTCTTTCTTTACCTCTCCTACCTCTCAATAATCAGGAATTTCTTTGAGTGTATTTCCTAAATATCACAAGACTTCTCTTAAATGGCCATGGGTCTTTGAACAATCTCACTCCCTTAATCCCGACTCTTTCTCCATCCGGCTGCCAGTGACTCAAGTTACAAAAATGACTGTGTTAGTCTCCTGCTTAAAGCACCTCAGTGGACCAGCATTTCAATGGAAAGCACAAAGTTCCTTAGCCTTGTAAGAGCACTTACTTATCAGCCCCAATGTTCCTGCTCCTTTCCAATGCTTCCCACTCCAGTAAGAGTGAAGCACATATAACTCACCAAGTATGCCCAGCCTTCATTTTCTCTGTACTGTCCTCTGCCTGCAATTCCACACATTGTGTGTTATGTCCAAGGATAATGGTTTCCACTTGCTGGACTGGATTTTTTTAAAAGATTTTTAAAATTATTCATGAGAGACACACAGAGAGAGGCAGAGACATAGGCAGAGGAAGAAGCAGGCTCCCTGCAGGGGGAGCCTGATACAGGACGCAACCCCAGGACCCTGGGATCACGACCTGAGCCAAAGGCAGATGCTCAACCACTGAGCCACTCAGGTGCCCCGGACTCGATTTTTAAATCTAATTGAGAAACCGACAGTAGCAAGTTTGAAATAATTGGCAACATAAGATTATTAGCCTGGTGAGTGAGTTTATTTCTAGGTCTTGATGCTTTGTTAACTGAGCCCTGTGCATCTGTGTAATGAATTCTGATCAAGGTTTCTCGTCCCAACTTTGTGTTATAACCTGTTTGATGAAAAAACATGCCCACATCTATGGGCTATTTCTGTAACTACAAATCTGATTCATTCAGTCTTTGGCAAAATACCTCTTTATATTTATGACCTTCTTTTTACTATAGTGTAGTCATAATGACATTTAAAACCCCTGATAATTCTGATTACTATAAAATTAGTAACTTTGTTTATCAGAAGACACTATTAAGAGAGTATAAAGGCAAAAAAAAAAAGAGTAAAAAGACAAGCCACAAAGTGGAAAGAGACATTTGCAAGATATATAACTGACAGAGGGCTTATACCCACAAAACATGAAGAACTCCTACAAATCAATAGGAAAAAAGACAACCCGATAGAAGAATGAAAAAGATTCAAACCACCACTTAAGAAGAGAAAACTCAAATGGCCCATACATATATGAAAAAATATTCAACATCATTAGTAATCAGAGAAACACAAATTTAAACCACAATAGGATACCATTGTGTTTGAAATGGTAAACCACGAATTTGAATTCCTAAAACCACGAAAGGTTGATAATATCAAATGTCAGTGAGAATGAGGAAAAAAAGTAACTCTTGAATGGTGCTAATGGACCGTAAATTGGTACAAACTCTTCGGAAAACTATTTGGCTAAAATTGAACATAAAAACTGATGACTCAACAATAGTAGTCCTAAGTGTAAATCCATCAGAAATGTATGTGTAAGTGTATCAAAAGACACGTAGAAGGATGTCATAAAAGCCCCAAACTGGAAATAATGCAAACATTTACCAGCAATAGAATGAAAAAATGAATTGTGGAATATTCATACTATGGGATACTACACAGCAATGAAAATGAACAATGTATAACAAATTATTAAAAAAATAATAATTTGTTATACATTGCTGTATATTGTGGGTATTTGTAAAAACGAAAGGAGATTATGATTGAGAGGGTCCATGAGGTCATGGAAAAGGAGATTCAGTGAGTTTGGGAAATGTTTTATTTCTTGGTTTGGATGTTAGTTACACTGGTGTTCATTGAATAATTCATTAGACTGTACATTTCCATTTTGTATGCTCTTAAAATTTGTATTTTAGCAAATGGTAGTTGCATTTTCTTTTAAAGATTTTTTTTTTAAATTTTCAAGTAATCTCTAGATCTAATGTGGGACTCAAACTCACAACGCTGAAACCCTCACAATTGTTTAAATAGCTGGTCTGATAATTCCAACATCCTTCTTATATCTCACTCTGGTTCTGACACTTGCTCTGTCTCTTCAAACTGTGTTATTTGCCTTTTAGTATGTCTTGTAATTTTTTCTTGATAGCCAAACACGATGTACTTACTGGGTAAAAGGAATTACTGTAAATAGACCTTCGATGATGTATTAGGGAGGTGTGGGAGGAGGGGCAACATATTGCATATAGTTCTATGGTTTCAGTCTTTTTTTTTTTTTTTGAGCTTGAACCCTTGTAATGTTTATTAGTGATATGTTCATGTGTTCGTGTCTTACTTCCTCATGTATACACTTTGAAGGGAGAGGCCACTCTCATATGTATTTAAATGTCCTACAGTGCTCAGCACAGTGCTTAGTGGTGAACTAATTTAGTATTTATCTAGGGTGTCCCCAAAAACTGTATACCAAATGTATGAATAAGTTCAGAGAACTGAGTACTAAGGGAAAAACTGAGGGAGCAAGTAGAAAGAGGAGTGAAATGGGAGAAGCAGCACTGCAGGAAGTTGTACTCTCCTCTGCCAATTCCTTTCTCCCTTTTGAATAGACATTTTGGAAC
Organism: Canis lupus baileyi; assembly: GCF_048164855.1. Lineage (NCBI taxonomy): Eukaryota > Metazoa > Chordata > Mammalia > Carnivora > Canidae > Canis > Canis lupus. The sequence continues at coordinate 85,274,068 of NC_132876.1, forward strand.
CCCGCCCCCGGGGTAGCACAATCTTTGCCAGCTTCTGTTAAACAAGGTTTCATGCTCCCAGCTTTCTCCTTGGATCAAAATAAAAATATGTTCAGGGACAGGAAAATTCAAAGGGACTTAATGAGGTATAATTTCGAGAGAAAGGCCTTAAGCTTCTAACCAAGTCAGGTATAATCCTTTTCAAAAGCTCATCATTGGAATTATTAGGAGTAAAGCTGCCCACCATCTACAATTCTATGCATAGGAGATGCTTCGAAGAGATCTCTTTTCCACATCCCAAAGCATCTTGTGGCCCAGAACAAAACTGGCCAAAATCTAAAGTAGCTTCTTGACCAGGGGCTCCCTCTAGGTAGGGCACTTCCTGTTTTGAGGAAACTGATCAGCTATAGGAACTGAGGTGTTCCAATAAGGCTATCTTGCTTACTCTTCCAAGACAGATGCCATTCACATTTGAACAGCTGCCTTTAACACTGTAGAACTGGAGGAGGGACTAGTGATGAGAAGTTCACTAGAAGACATTGGGCCAGTCTGGTAAATCCATGAAATATTTTGTGGGGAGAGGTTAGAACCCCTCAAACCACATTATGTATCTCTAGGCTCCCAGGGGCTGATTGTACATTTACAAAGCAAGCGGGGGACACAGCTAGCTCTTTCTTTGGGAACTTGTCTGTAAACAACCTACTTCTTAATCTCTATTATGAAGTCAATCGAAGTTTTCACTTCCAACTATCCTGGATGACTAGGTCATCCCATCCCTGCCCTGCCTGGAACTGTCCATGTCTCTCCTGCCCTGTACCCTGACCTTATTCATATATATATTTAATACCTGATTTCTGCCTTCCTTTTTCAGAAAATCTTACAGATCTTTATCAATTTCCTTTTCTGAGTTCTACGGCCTTTATTGTCTGATTAGTTATTTTGTTCATTAACTTCAAAAATATTTTCTAAGTACTCTAGAGACCTGTGTGGGAGAGGATTAATTACTTCACTTTCCCACTGTGGAAGAAGCCACATTTACCCTCTATTTGCACATTCATTTGAATATTCTTGATCTATATATGTGTTTGTTCTTTGTATTCTCTTTGAATTGGTTCTAACATCTGCCTAGTTGTCTCATTATAAATTAAATAGAATCTATAACATATGTTCATTTTTATAACTCTAGAAGAGTCAAAACTTTAACATTAAAAAATTATCTTCAATAGGCCAGCTACCATTCTAGAATGGAAATAGACATGGGATACTAAAATGAAATAAGGCATAGTTTTGGTATTGTTAATTCTCTTTGAACCCCATCAGAAGAGTAAATTCCTTAAGGCCAGAAACACCTTGTGTCTCCTACAATGAGGATTTGCTGGTTAATTGCTTATTGGATTAATTTCCTTCCAGAGAACTTTTTTCTTTTCCTGCTCTAAACCAAATGGTTGCTGTGTTGTGATGAGAAGGTAAAAGAGTTTTATTTTAGAATATAGTTAGCAGAGCTTTGGGGAACTCAGAAAAACTGTTCCTCCAATGAAGGGCTTAACATTACTGGAACCATGAACATTTTTGGCCTTGGAGGAAATGAATATCACATTCTTGCCCGCTCAAATGTACAAAATTAAACCTTGTGGTTTTATCTATTTTTTAAGTTTTCCAGAAAGAACAAAAGGCTGACTAAACCTTCTTTTCATCTTTGCCAACAAAAATTCTTTATGCTTACATAGTGTATTACCTTTCATTTGAGGTGCTTTTAAATGCCTGAAAAATATTTAACCTCATCACCACCTTGGGATCTATATGGGCATCATTTATCCCCATTTTGAAGATGAGGAAACTGAGGAGTGTGGTGACAAGATTCTTCCAGGGCAGCAGAAAGGGTTGTAGAAAGGCAGACAGAATTCTTAAGTCCCAGATCCGTCTTCTAAACCCAGGCCAGCAAGTACTATAACACTTGATGTTCTTTACAACAACTGGAAGAAGCTGAGATTGTTGCCACTGGGCATGGAAAAGAGACAACCTCAAAATTTTCATTAAATCTTTGAGAAATTATACAAATTTTTAGATTAACTGGCATTCTGACTATCAGCAGTTTTGTGTAACTGCCATTCACTCTGTAAATGTCACAGCACCCCCTGCACCTCCCCCACCCCTACCACATCTCCACTAATAACTTTCTGGCTGAAGACGAGAGTCTACTAAGCTGAGCTTTAATCTGCCTTCACTGTGTTTAATATAAATTAATATAAATATAAATAATATAATATAAATAATATAAATTGGGTGGCTCAGTTGGTTGAGTGTCCAGCTCTTGGTTTCAGCTCAGGTCATGATCTCAGGGTCATCCTGAGATCAAGCCTCACATCGGGCTCTGCACTTAGTGCAGAGTCTGCTTGAGATTCTCTCTCCCTCTCTCTCCTCTGTCACCCTACTCTCTCCCTCTCTCTAAAATAAATAAATAAATGTTTTTAAAAAACTGCTATGTTCACACACTGTCTTGCATGTTAATGTTCATATCAGCATTAGCCATAATAGCCAAAATGTGGAAACAGCCCCGATGTCCGTAAACTGATAGATGGGTAAACAAAATTGCGGTGTATCCATACAATGGGGTGCTATCGGGCAATAAGAAGGAATGAGGTGCATGCCACAACACGGATGAACCTTAAAAACATGCCAAGTGAAAGAAACTAGATGCAACATGCCACATACTTCATTATTCCGTTTATATGAAATGTCCAGAAAAGGCAACTCTAAAGATACAGAAAGGGGATTGGGGGTTGCCTAAGGCCAGTAATGGGAAACGGGAGTGATGGCTAATGGGTCCTGCTTTCTTTTAAGGGTGATGGAAATGTTCCAAAATTGGACTGTGGTGATGGTTACACACCTCTGGAACCATACTAACAATCATTGAATTGTACATTTAAAATGGGTGAATTTTATGGTATGTAAAGTATACCTCAATAAAGGTGTTAATAAAAGTATTCACAATGACTCTCCCACATATACCTCCACCCTTAAACTGCTCCACAAGAGCACCAAAGAAACAAATTGCCATTGCAGAGACAACAAGAATCATTTTATATCATTTTAAGCTTTCTTTTCAGGACAATAATATAGGTGTCATGGGATTCAAAGCTTCAATATTGTGATCTGAGGGCAATTCAACCACAGGTGTGCAGCTTAATAGGGTGTTAATTGGAAAGCCTGTGAACACCTCCTCCACAGGCAGCCCAGAAAGCTGTGCCAGGATTTGCTAGTGAATAGAATAATTCAAGAGCCAAGCCCATGATCAAAAATAAATTTAACTTGTTTTTATACTGCAGCCATTACCACACCAAATGACTTAAAGCACATTTTAATTGGAGCTGAAGGCTTTTTGACTTCACCGCTAATCAGAACCACTTCAGGTTTTGGAAATATTTCTCTAACTCTGGAAGGAAAATAAAAGAGCCAAATTAAGGGCTGAGGTTTTCTGATGGAAGTAACTTCCCCACATTCAGCAGGTTGGTTTATTGAGCACGGGGAAGAAAAAGTCTTGCTGAGTCCCTGGGGAAGCAGACGTGTGAGGTTTCTGCATATTGTAGAAGCCTAGCCATGCTGGTAATACGCTTTTCTTCTCTGCTAATGCATATTGCTTCTCCCCAACTCAGAGCCCCCAGCTGCTAGTGTAGGAGATGGTGAACTGCTGCTCTGCCCTGGGAATGTCGCTAACGCTCCCTGGAATGGAGAGAATGCTTGGCCAGAAATTTGCAATCTAAAAGTGGAGGCCACAGGGTTCTGAACCCTACATCTTTAGCTTGCCCTGGATATCCATCCCCCTTGCTCTTCATGGGAGACGTCCAGAAACAAGCCATCATTACTCTTAAAGAGCAAAAGCTGCTGGATCAATAGGATGATTTTGAAAAGCCTCAGTGCCTTTCCCTGGTTAGAAGAGTCTCCTATTTTTACGGAAAAATGGTTTGAAATAAAAAACTTCTGGTGATATTATTAACTAAAGATAGCTCTCCGAGAGTCCTGGTCCCATCCAAAAAGTAATGGATAGCAATCTTGCTCTTTTGTAAGCCCTCTTAATACATAAGGATATCATATGCCCAAGAAAAGCAGAAATTCTCTTTCTTGTATCCAACAATATTTGTGGGAAAAATGAAGTCCAAAACAAAACAGAGAACTAAAAAGGTACGGCCTGTCCTTCAAAAAGCACCAAGCCTGCCTTATGGAACAGGCAGTATTTTCCCACCAACACTTCCAATCGCTGAATCCCAATTTAACATTGCATAAAAGCAATAAGCCTCAAATCTCTGCAATCGAGCAAGCTCTCTGAAAACACAGAAAAATTGCCCTGTCCTTGGCCTAAAGCCGAGTACAATCTGACATATTAAAACGTGCTAAAACAGTCTCTAAGCATTTGCCATGAGTGATTTGAACCACATAATTTAATGAGATCCACAAAACGAAATCTCACTTCAGGCAGAAGAAATGAAATACAGATGCTTCCTGATGTCCAGATTGGAGTAAACTCTTTGATTTTCAACTTGTCCTGCCTTATCCTGGTATCACTTTGAATAGAAGGTAAGAATTCAGACGTAGCCCACTGTGGAAGCAGCATAAATCTACGGTGATTTTTTTCCAGTATATTAAACATGGTTCTTACTAGAGCACCCTTAGAATCTTTAATATGAAAATGTGTCTTATGAACCTCTAAAACATTTCCATAATGCAGCACGTTCTACATTTCTTTGACTCTGGTTCCCTTTCCTGTAGAAAATCTTATACAATAACATCCTAAGGACCACACTTTAAGAAATATAGTGGAATGATCACAAGGGACTTGAGCTCCAAGTCTGCCAACAGTCACCTGATATTGCAAAGCTGAGCCACTTGACTTTTTCAGTGCCCCTATTTCATCCTTTCAGAGTCTGGTCTCCTTCCTATGGGTTTCCAAGGATTTTTAAAGAATCTAATGATGGAGATAAGGAAGTGTTTTGAAAAGTTAAAAATGCAACCCAAAGGTGAGGCGTTGTTTCAATATCTGTTACCCCATACCACTAACACCCATTCTTAAAAGTCTTAAGAATTCAAAATGATATCAAAGTTATGCAATTAAAATTCAAACCCCAATATTATTGAAGTATCAGATAAGTGTGTTTAGGTGCACCTGGTGGCTCAGTGGTTGAGCATCTGCCTTTGACTCAGGTCGTGATCCCAGGGTCCTGGGATAGTGTCCTGCATCAGTCTCCCCGCAAGGAGTCTGCTTCTCCCTCTCCCTCTGCCTATGTCTCTGTGTCCCTCTCTATGTCTCTCATGAATTGAAAAAAAAAAGAGATAAGTATGTTTCTAGCAGTTTTAAAAATTACAGGTCAAAAAGAAAGTCAAGAAGTTAAAGTTCATCTTTTGGTTCAGTGTTGTAAACGCTTGTATTTTGACATTATTTTTATCGGTGCATTGGGTAAACACTTGTTTAGGAACCACTGAGACATAGGTTATGGCCTATATTGAGATCTCTTTGCCTATTGGTATAAATACTTTGTTTCGAGGTCCATAAAAGAAAAGTCAGATCTAGTCATATCTACTGTGCTGATACAGTGGTTGTACTTGAAAATTAAAATTTTATGTCTTTTTTTCCTTTAGGAAAATATTATAAGCCAGAATCCATATGTCACTAGAGTCCGTCTTCCTCAACCAAAGGTATTTATCCTTTATTCACTTCTTATTACAGCTACCTAAACTGCCCAAAATGAATAGTGTTCCAGGGTCTTGACATGGGTAGGATAGAGAGAGGTAGAATTTGTTAGAGAAGAGGAATCATAGAATTTGTTAGAATAATAGAATTTTTTAGAAATAGAATTTGTTATGACATGGATGGAACTGGAGGGTATTATGCTGAGTGAAATAAGTCAATCGGAGAAGGACAAACATTATATGGTCTCATTCATTTGGGGAATATAAAAAATAGTGAAAGGTAATAAAGGGGAAAGGAGAAAAAATGAGTGGGAAATATCAGAAAGGGAGACAGAACATAAAGACTCCTAACTCTGGGAAACGAACTAGGGGTGGTGGAAGGGGAGGTGGGCAGGGGGTGGGGGTGACTGGGTGATGGGCACTGAGGGGGGCACTTGATGGGATGAGCACTGGGTGTTATTCTATATGTTGGCAAATTGAACACCAATAAAAAATAAATTTATAAAAAATAGAATTTGTGGGCAGCCCCGGTGGCATAGCGGTTTAGCGCTGCCCGCAGCCCAGGGAGTGATCCTGGAGACCCTGGATCGAGTCCCACATCAGGCTCTCTGCATGGAACCCTCTGCCTGTGTCTCTGCCTCTCTCTCTCTCTCTCTCTCTCTCTGCATCTCTATGAATAAATAAATAATATCTTTAAAAAAAATAGAATTTGTTAGAAGGGGAAATAATATAATTTGTTAGAAAAGAAGAATTAAGAGGAGGCTTGAATTCTGAGGTGGTTTCTGTGGCTATAATTCTGATCCTTTGTTTCCTATGACAGATCTTCTACTATGGTACTGTTGTTCCTTTTCCCAGTTTTCCCCTTTGCCCATTTTCTTCTTCCTTTCCTTTCATTTTCCCTATTTCTTTCCCTTGCCTCTTCTTAATCTCCTTCTGGATACATATCAGGTTCTCCCTTCACCCTTTTTCTGATCTAAATTCCATGCAGGACAACACTCAGAAGCTAACCAAAAGACTCTAGGTTTTCTACTTAGGTTTAACCCCTACATCTTTGGCTACACATGTTTCTACAAATCCATGACTTCTCTACCCAAAGCCTGCCCAATGGAGTTATTCAGACCAGAGTGGAGAACTTCACATTTATTCTTGTTGCATTTCATTCCCTCCAACTCAGCTCAATCACCCCAACTTTTCAAGATCACATGTGATTCTGGGACGCTGGAGTGGCTCAGTCGTTGAGCAACTGCCTTTGGCTCAGGGCATGATCCTGGGGTCTTGGGATCGAGTCCCACAACAGGCTCCCTGCATGGAGCCTGCTTCTGAAGTTCCTTTATAATCTCAGAATAAACATTTATTACTGTTTGTGAGTCCTCATTTATTAGTAAAGGTTGTTTATTTATTATCAACAAGTGGTTTGAGCAGAATTTCATCCATGACCCAAACTTTCAGTCGTCCATCTCCTAGCTGGTCTCTGAATAATTTAGTGCTCTTCTGTTAAGGACAATGCCTTGCTCCAAATAACCTGACAGCAGGTAGAGGGAGAAATCTTAAGTAATAATGGAGAGGTTAGATAAAGAGCAAGGGTCAGGCAGCCCGGGTGGCTCAGCGGTTTAGTGCCGCCTTTAGCCCAAGGGCCTGACTCTGGAGACCTGGGATCGAGTCCCATGTTGAACTCCCTGCATGGAGCCTGTTTCTCCCTCTGCCTGTGTTTCTGCCTCTCTCTCTCTCTGTCTGTCTGTCATGAATAAATAAGTAAAATCTAAAAAAATTTTGAAAAAAAAGATAAAGAGCAAGGGTCTTGGTAAAGTTAGAAAGACTTCATTTTTGAAGACTCTGAAATGGAAAAACACTTTTCTGTTAATAAAACTTCTGCTCTGACTTCAAATATAAATTTTGGAGTTACTCTGAGCAGGAAAGTGGACAGGTGTGGTTTCTAGTTAAAGCCTGCTGTCCACATCTCCCTTTCCTGATCAGTGTGAAAGCAATGGGATTTAGCCTTTCATTTTCTGATTCCAAAAGCCACACAAAAAACAGGAGCATGAAAAATGAGAATAATTTTTGAGAAAATGAGAAATTCCATTTTCAATAGAAATTGCCCAGTTATTTTTTATTATGCTAATGTCTCTTTATTTTAGGGGTGTGGAGAAAATAATTGCCATAAGTTTATACTGGTGTAAGAAGTGACATTTTAAGATTTTGTTCCATCTAAACAAAAAGTACTGGATTCCTGTGGATCAGTTAGCTTAGTTATTCAGATTGTTTTCACCAAGCGGTAAGCCGATGGTGGTGATCTGTCAATCGGTTTAGAATAAAAAGAAGCCTCATACCTCACACCCTATACTTCATGTTGGCTTATCTATCAAGCGCACTGTATCACAGCAGGCGTTCCATAGAACAGACCTTTTTACAGATGGGAGAGTGGGAGAAACCCCTATAAGTTTTAATCTTTCTTCAAAAAAAAATCCTCAAACATGGGTGGGCTTTTGGGGGTGTTTTGTGGGTTTTTTTGGACACCATTTAACTTACTGTAGGTTGTCAGCAAATGCTTTTGAAATGATTTGTTATTGTGTTACAAAAAGGGTCACTTAGTAATGATCATTTCAAGCTAATTAAAAAGCCGTAGCATAGATGCTGACAATTTACTGTGCTGAGATAATCAGCCTCGGTTAGCACTGTTAATTTAGCAAATGCAGTTCTTTAGAAACACATTTTCTAAATAACAGTTTATAAAGATGACAGAGACGGAGAAATGACTATTGAATTCTAGAATCGCATTAGAAAAGAGACGAAGGAAAATTGGCCAAGACGAAATGATACAAGAGGCTAAGGACTATGTCCTATTCATCTCGTACCCTTCATGGCACCAAGATACCACCACACACAGGTCGGCCTTTGATGAATTTTTTGTGCATCACCAAAGTTTTATAATTCAAAGAATAGTTGCAAGTTATAGACTTTTGGAGCTAGAAGAGTTCTTATAATATAACAAAAAGAGTACCTGCTTTGAAATTAGATACAGCTCAAATCCTAACTTTACCATTTAGCAATTGTGACCTCAAGTGGGTCACTTACACAGTTTGTGCTTTAGTCTCTTCACCTGTAAAATGAGGGTGTTATTATGCAAGAATTAGGTGAGATAACATATATACATAGATTTGCACATTTGCTGGTTCAATAAATGTTATTTACTATTTCAGTATTATTATTTTTAAGCATAGATAGCTCAACGATTTGACAGATGGGAGGTAAAAATGGTAATGGTTAATGTTTATTGAATATCTGTTGCATGCTAGGCATTGTGCTAAGTGGTTTATGAGCCTTATTTTATCTATTTACATTTTTTTATAACAGCCAGTCAGGTAAATGAACCCATCAGGTAAATCAAGCCATTGATATTTACTCAGACTCTACTGATAAGGCAACTGAGGCTAATAGAAGGTAAGTAATTTGTCCAAACTCACACAGCTGGTGAGTGGCAGTCATCCAAGGTGTGTAGGAATAGGAGGCATTAATCTGAGTCCCAAGATTGAAGAGAGATGTTCAAGATCATCCTGCTGGAAAATAAAAATAAAAAATAAAAAATAAAGATCATCCTGCTGCATAAAGACAGAGCCAAGATTAGCTTTCAGAGCTCCTACTTATCTCTCTCTGAGCCTCTGTTTTTCCATTTGCCTAATGGGGATAATAATCCTATCACAAAGGATTAGGAAATAATATGGGAATGGGATATAGGCTAGAATTTATGAGGACATAATGATACCAAGAAAAGGAGATGAGACAAAATTAAAGACAAAGACTTTTGATTCAGAATTTGGCCCAGAGCCTCTCCTTCAGGCAGGCAGGAGGACTGCAAATAGCCCAAGAAGATAGAAGTTTATTTTTATTCATTCATTCATGCATGCATTTGTTCATTGACTCATTCATCCATCCAACTGTTATTTATTAACTACTTGTAATGTGCTCTCCTCATCTAAGTCTTGGTCAAAGAACCCATTCCTGATTTGGCTGGATGTTGCCAAGATTTAGGGAACTTCGTGGAGGCTAAGACACCTGTTAGCTGTTGGACCTCTGAGCCAGAAATAACAGATTCCTGCTCTTCCTGCCTGCATCTTTTGCATTCTTGACTGAATCCAAAGCAGTACTTTGGAACTGCTGGTCTACTTTCTATCAGCCTCATTATGCTTGGACTTTCTGAGGAACGATAGAGACAGGTCCGGAAAGAGAAAGCTGCTGATATAATGAAGGAGCAGAAGTCTCATTCAGCTAATATCAGACAGGGATATATGTCTATTCAACAGGGCCAATCACCCTGCCGTATTTGATGATTAGTCCACATTGTAAATTCATGCTAACAGCAAATGGCTTAGTGCAAACAAGGTCAAGTTACTTTGCTAGTGGACAGCTTTGGTTTTATAGTTCTCAGAGCATACTGACTCAATTTAAAACTGTTACAGACACTGTCACAGAAAAGGGTAATTTTTCAGTTAACACTAGCAGCTTGGTTTATTTGCCTCTTAAAAATTTTGTGACATTCCATGAAATTAATTTGAATTTACTACATGAGAAATAATATTACACATATTAATTTTTCATTGCCAAGACTTCTTTTCTGATAGTGATATATATGATTCTCTTTTAAGGGAAAGTACCAGATTGTTTCCTTAAAAATAATAAATCTATATTCCATCATTAATATCCTGAGAAAAGGTAAAATATATATTATTAAAATTAAATAGTAACCACAATTTTGGTTTCAACCTCAGATGTACATTGTCCAATATGGTAGGCTATTGACTACTTGATATGTGGTAGGTTCAAATGCACCACATTTCAAAAACCTAGCACAAGAAAAAGAATATAAAATTACTCAGTAATATTTTCATATTAACTATATGCTGAAATGACAATAATAAGTAGGTTGAATAAATACATTACTCAAGTTAAATTCCCCTGTTTCTTTTTACTTTCTAAAATGTGACTACAGGGATCCCTGGGTGGCGCAGCGGTTTGGCGCCTGCCTTTGGCCCCGGGGCGCGATCCTGGAGACCCAAGATCAAATCCCACGTCCGGCTCCCGGTGCATGGAGCCTGCTTCTCCCTCTGCCTGTGTCTCTGCCTCTCTCTCTCTCTCTCTCTGTGACTATCATAAATAAATAAATAAATAAATAAATAAATAAATAAATAAATAAATAAAATAAATGTGACTACACAAAATATTTAATTAATAACCTTCCAAAAAAGAAATCTCTGGGCCCAGATGGTTTTACCAGTGAATTCTACCAAACATTTAAGGAAGAAATGATACCAGTTCTCTACAACCCCTTCCTAAAAATAGAAGAGGAAACATTTTTAACATATTCTATGAGACCAGTATTATCCTAATATCAAAGCCAGATAAAGACATTACAAGAAAAATTACAGACCAGTATTTCTCATGAACATAGAAATAAATGTCCTCAACAAAATATTAAATGAAATCCAACTATATATATAAAGAATTGTATGCCACAATCAAGTGAGATTTATAACAGGTATGCAAGACTGGTTTAACATTCAAAACACAATTAATCTAATCTACATCAACAGTGTAAAGAAGAAAAAGCATATGATCATATGCTTGATGTAGAAAAAGCAGTTGACAAAATCCAATACTAATTCATGAAAAAAAATGTACAGCAAACTAGGAATAGAGGAAATATCCTTAATTAGATAAAGAACATCTACAAAAAGCTGACTGCTAAAAAAAAAAAAAAAAAAAAAAAAACTGACTGCTAACACCATACTTGTTAATGAGAAACTGGGCATTTTCTCCTAATACTGGGAACAAGGCAAGGGTGTCTTCTCTCACCTTTCCTCTGCAATATAGTTCTAATTAATTCAATCAGGTGAGAAAGGAAATAAAAGATATACAGACTAAAAAGGAAGAAATAAACTTCTCTATTCACAGATGACATGATCGGATATGCAGAAAATCTCAAAGAATCAACAAAAATCTCCTGGAATTAATAAATAAGTATAACAGAGATGCAATATACAAAAGTTAATTTCTTTCCTTATATGTCAGCAATGAACTGATAGAATTTGAAATGTAAAAAAATACCATTTATAATAGCACTTAAAAATTAAATACTTAAAAAAAATTAAATACTTAACGATAAATATAATACAGTATTACAGGACCTGTGTGCAAATAACTACAAAACATTGATGAAAAAATCAATGAAGATCTAAATAAATGGAGAAATCACTTGTGTTCATGGATTGGAAGACTCAATTATTAAGATGTGACTTTTTCCCAACTAGATCTATAGATTCAACACAGTCCTAATCAAAACCCCAGCAAGCTGTTTTGTGGATATCAACAAACTAATTCTAAAGCTTATATGGGAAGACAAAGGACCAAGAATAGCCAACATAATACTGAAGAAGAACAAAGTTGGAGAACTCACAGTACCCTACTTAAGACTTATTATTAAGTCGATAGTAATTAAGACAGAATGATATTGGCAAAAGAGTAGACACATAGATAAATGTAATAGAATAGAAAGCCTAGAAATAGATCCATGCAAAAATAGACAACTCCTCTTTGACAAAGGAACAAAGACAATTCGAAGAAGAAAGAATAGTCTTTTTTAATAAATGGTGCTAAATAAGTGGACATCCACATGTGAAAAAAAGAGCATAGGTATAGACTTTACACAAACAATAATTCAAAATGGATCAGAGATTCCAATCTAATATACAAAGTCATAAAATTTATTTTTTAAAAAGATTTTATTTATTTATTCATGAGAGACACAGAGAGGCATAGAGAGAGGCAGAGACAGGAGAAGCAGGCTCCATGCAAGGAGTCCAATGTGGGACTCTACCCCAGGACTCTGGGATCACAGCCTGAGCTGAAGGCAGACGCTCAACCACTGAGCCACCCAGGCGTCCCAAGTTATAAAATTTCTTAAAGAAAGCATAGGAGAGGGGTGCATGGCTGGCTCAGTCAGAAGAGCCTGTGACAATTGATCTTGTGGTAGTGAGTTTGAGCCCCACGTTGGGTGTGGTTATTACTTAAATTAGTAAAACTTTAAGAAGAAAGTTTATTATAATCTCAGATTTGTTGATGAATTTTTAAATATAACAATAAAGAAAAATTGCTTAGTTGGACTTTGTTAAAATTAAAATTTTATGTTCTGCAAATAACAATGCTAAAAGAATGAAAAGGTAAGCTACAGACTGGGGAAAATATTTGCAAAGCACATATCTGATAAAGAAGGTATATCCAAAATATACAAAGAACTCTTAAAATTTAACAATATGGGAAGAAACAACCCATTAACAAATGGGCAGAAGATCTGAACAGACACTTCATCCAGAAGCATATACATGTAGTAAATAAGCATATGAAAGGATGCCCAACATCATTTGCCATCAAGAAATTGCAAATTAAACAATAATGGGATACAACTGCATATCTATTAGAAAAGCTCAAATCAAAAAAACCCTGACAATACCAGTTGATGGTCAGGTTGCAAAAGCAGCAGGAACTTTCACTCATTGCTGGTGGGAAGGCAAAATGATACAGTCTCTTTGGAAGGCAGTTTGGCAGTTTTTTACAAAACTAAATCTAGTATTACCATATGATTAGTACTAAGTATTTACCCAACAAATTTGCAAATTTGCGTTACAAAAAAACTTGCAAGTGAATGCTTATAGCATCTCTATTTCATAATCACCAAAACTGGAGCAACTGTGTTTCAATAGGCGAATGCATAAACAAAACTGTAGCAGATTTATATAATGAAATATTATTCAGTGATAAAATGAATTATCAAGTCGCAAAAATTCATGGATAAATCTTAAATGCTAATTGTTAAGTAAAAGAAGCCAGTCTGAAAAGCCCACGTATTGTAGGATTCCAATTATATGATATTTTGGAAAAGGAAAAGCTATAAAGACAGTAAACAGATCAATGGTTGCTAAAGTTATAGGGTGTAGGGGAGAGGATTGTATAGGTGAAGCACAGCATATTATTTAGGTCAGTAAGTCTATTCTGTGTGATACAATAATGGTGAATATAAGTCATCAACCCCACAGAACTTTACAATATAAAGAGTGTAGACAAATTTTCAAAAATCGCTTAGAAAGTTAGGGGATTCCAGAGTGGAATGCATAATATGACAAAACAATGGAACTGTATTACAAATGTATGACACAATCTCACTAAAGGGAGTGGGGGAATAAGATGCTGTCCTAAGTAATTTTGGAAATAAGTGGAGTCCCTAAGGCTAAAGGCAAAAGAAACTGTGCATAAGCATTACTCTAGTTGATAAAGTTTTCCCCTCCCAGGGGTTTATGGGGTAATAATTCTGAAACCACTATACATACGTATATACCGGAATTAAGCCACTAAGTAAATGGATGGTGGATGGTGAGAGCCAAGCTTCTCACTGTAGGAGTAAGTGGTTACAGATAATTAAAGGGAAGAGGCTAGAATGGTCCATGTGGTAATGAATTAATGTTGGAGATACCAGTATAAACTCATGATCACCTCAATATAGATATAGATAATTACATAGAGAAATGTTCGTAGATATGTGTACATACATGGGTTTATATACACACATATAACATCTTGCTCTGTGAACTGAGATGGCCTGGAAGCAAGGGCAGCCCAAGAGTAATGAGTATACCTAGTACCCAGATCTCAATTTCTAATACTGTTCTCCAACAAAAGAAATCAAGCCCCCTTGGAAAAATGGCAGATTCTTTTTTTTTTTTTAAGATTTTATTTATTTATTCATGAGAGACAGAGACAGAGAGAGAGGAGCAGGCTCCATGCAGGGAGCCTGATGTGGGACTCAATCCCGGGACTCCAGGATCACATCCCGGGCCAAAGGCGGCGCTAAATCGCTGAGCCACCCAGGCTGCCCCAATTGGCAGATTCTTAAGAGTACAGTGTGGAGAGAGAATAAAAGAGTATCTTGGAGATCCCTGGGTGGCTCAGTGGTTTAGCACTTGCCTTCGGCTCAGGTTGTGATCCTGGAGTCCTGGAATTGAGTCCCACATTGGGCTCCCTGCATGGAGCCTGCTTCTCCCTCTGCCTGTGTCTCTGCGTCTCTCTCTCTCTCTCTCTCTGTGTGTGTGTGTGTGTATGTGTGTGTCTCATGAATAAAAAAATAAAATCTTAAAAAATAGAAAGAGTAGCTTTACAGTGAAGAAACGTGACAAACACTACCTCAGCCACATGATCAAGATTAACATCAACAGTGATCAACGTTGATAGTATGGACTCTTAATATGATGTGATGAGAAATGCACTGTGGATTTCCTGCCCAAACTCATGAACCCAGTTATTTAATGAGAAAAGCTTCAGAAAAATCCTAGTGGCCTTTGTGGGGGACAAGAGCATTGTTTAGCAACAGGGCAGTGAAAAAGCAAGGTTCCAGGACTGCATAATTACTTCATGACTTTGCACCACATTAAGGAAGCTTCTAGATTAGAACATTTGTGTTGCTGGTGGTGGAGGTCAGGATGGGAAAAGGTAAGAGAAGGAAAGTGGTGGGAGGCAAGAACTAAATTGAGTTTTGAAGACCTAGTCTTATAGGAACTTTATGTTGACTAAAGTCTGTTATAATACAGTCTTTAGGGGCGCCTGGATGGCTCAGTGGTTGAGCATCTGATGCCTTTGGCCCAGGTCATGATCCCAAGGTCCTGGGATCAAGTTCTGCATCAGGCTCCCCGCAGGGAGCCTGCTTCTCCCTCTGCCTATGTCTCTACCCTCTCTCTGTGTGTCTCTCCTAAATAAATAAATAAAATCTCTTAAAAAATAGTCTTCAATTTTCTTCTTTCACCCAGACTCCCTTTTATTTCATTTACCCATCATATGTAATTTTTTAAAAAACCACACATGAAGCTGACCACTTTCCTGTTCTATTTAATGTAGCTCACCCAAGATATCATCATTCAGGTGCCAAGATGGATTCATAGGGCACTTACTGGCCCTTCAAAACAATTAAGAAGCAGGCAGGTGGCCTCCATGGACCAACAAGTCAATACTTCTTTTCTTTTTGGGGTTGCTGAACTCCCAGCAGAAGCTATTAACAATGAATATTTTTGCATCTCATTGAGCTGTAAATTGTAAACGCCTCCCCAAATCCCTACTGCTCTCCCACATTTACCTCCTCTGAGCTCTATGTTTAAAAGATCCAACTAGTTAATGAGCTCTGTGTTCCTTTTACTTCCTAAGAGAACAACACAAACTCTGTGAACCTTATTAGTAACACTGTACTTGCTAGGAAAATAAAGCAGTGTAATTTTAATCCATAATCCATAGATAAGTATGTCTAAGATGCTTAGCATTATAGCAATTAGTACTTACTCAAGATCATGAAATCTTTCCAGCTCATCTATCCTTCTTTCCTTCCTTTCTTCTAAGAAATAAATGCTCTGGGAATAGATGGGATTAGCATACATTTTTTTTAGAAAAATAAACTTTTTATTTTGGAATGGTTTTAGACTTACAGAAATATTGCAAAGAGTCCAGACAGTTCCCATACCCCTCTAACCCAGTTTCCCTATTACTAATAATATCTAACATTAATATGATGTGTTTGTCACCATTAATGAATCAACACTGATAACAGTATCATTAACAAAAGTCTATACTCAATTCAGATTATTTTACCTTTTCACCAGTTTCCTTTTTCTGTTCCAAGGTTCATCCAGGACACTACATTACATTTAATTATTATGTCTCCTTAAACTTCTCTTGGCTATGACAATTTCTCAGACTTTCCTTGTTTTTGATGACCTTAATAGTTTTGAGGAGGACTGGTCAGATATTCTGTAAAATGTCTGTCAAATGGGATTTTTTTTTAAAAAAGATTTTATTTATTTATTCATGAGAGACAAACAGAGAGAGACAGAAACATAGGCAGAGGGAGAAGCAGGCTCCGCATGGGGAGCCCGATGAGGAACTCAATCCCAGGACCCCAGGATCGCAACCTGAGCCAAAGGCAGACTCTCAACCACGGAGGTGGTTGAGGACACAGAGGACACCACCCAGGTGTCCCTATTTACAACTTTTGATTAATTGGCTGCTTGCAAACAGCATTCTCAAATAAATATTTTTATTGTTTATGAAGAATAAAAAAAAGTATTCTCAGCTACAGGAATTTCAGCAGAGGGTGATTTTGCACCTTTTACCACCCAAGACCAATATTTTATATTTTCCAGAACACTTAACACAGTATTACTTGGTATTGAGTTACTTACATATTATTTAAAATTTAAAAATAAAATTACTTATTTTACTTTGATATGAATTATAGTTTTCACAGATACTGTTTAATACATCTTCATGCCTTCTGCATTACTTGTCCCAAGAATGGTAAAGTTTCTTTTTTTAAAGACTTTATTTATTCATTCATGAGAGACACAGAGAGGCAGGCAGAGACATAGGCAGAGGGAGAAGCAGGCTCCACTCAGGGAGCCCGACGTGGGACTCGATCCCGGGACTGTGGGATCATGCCCTGAGCTGCAGGCAGACGCTCAACCGCTGAGCCACCCAGGCATCCCAATGGTAAAGTTTCTGAACCCAGTGTGGGCTGTCAGAACATTTAAAAATAAATAAATACGATATTAGACTATACTTACGTTTAAAATTTACAGTGGAATAATAGGAATGCTTTAAGAGGCACATTCTTATTTTTAAATGCCCATAATTTAGGCTCATTTCGGTCTATGTTCTCCAAATGTGCTATTGAGCCTAAACAAAAATACAGTGTCGGACCCCTAAATAAGAAGAAAAGCAATCAATATGTCAGAACAATTTAAGTGATGTTTCAGCACAGCTGGGAGCTGATTGCAGAGGCCAAATATCAAGGTTTCAGAGGCCAGAAAGAAGCAAGATTAAGGATATAAAAAAGACTGCCCCCACTCTAAGTGGGAAGATCAGATAGGGAGAAAAGGACCTACTGTGCTAAATAGTCATTTCCAAAGATTACCTGTGTTGAGCATGGTGATGTGGATCATCCAGAAACAGAGGGTGAAGGTGGGGCGGGCCTGTCAGGAAGTGCTGAAGGGAAAGGCTAAGGCACTGGCACATCTGTGCAAGCAAGAAGGTGGTCGGCATGTACCAGATGGTAGAAAATGCCAGCATGGATGATGCCAGAAGGGACTCATCTTTACATGGGAAGGGAACGGATTGCAGGCATACCAAGGCTTTACAGGTCAGAAATGCCAGCGGTAGGAAAAGAAGTATCAGAGGGTGAAGCAAACACACATAAACAAACCAAATTACCTTCCATAAGGACACATCCAAGGCTTATGAGGGCTTGTGTGGCACAGGGGAGGAGTCAACCTGTAAAAATCTCCATGACAGCCTTTGTGCCTCAGCTTCCTCATCTCTACAACAGGGATCATAAAACTACATGTATCTCTTAGAGTTATAAACATGATCACAATGAGGTAATCTGTGAGGAACACTCAGAGGAGAGCCTGGCACATAGTAAATGCTACATGCATTTGCTATTATCATTCTGCCACTAACCCTCATTTAATTATAATATGATCCTTCTTTAAGGAAAAGAAAAAAGTTGTAAGTAATTTCCTGTTTTGACAGCAGGAAGGGTTTTTAACAAGGGAAGGAGAAGAAATGAGCAGAAATGTATATATTGAATATTGGGAGTTATTGAGAAGGAGGTAAGTGCATCACCAAGAGAGAAAAAAGGGAGGAGAAAATGTGCTCATGTTTTGCAGTGTTACCCAGGGGTTTCCTGAGCCTGCTAAATCACTGAAGCAACTACCCTTTACCGAAATTCTTGCTGTGTGCTATGTATTTTGTCATATTTTCAAAAACTTAGCAACCTCTATATTGCAGATGGGAATGTCAGGGTCCAAAGAGGTTAAGTAACCTGTCCAGGGACACTAAGGTAGCAGGTGGCAGAACTGAGATTAGATCTTAAATCCAGCTCAATCCCCAAACCTCTCTTCTTTCTTTCTTTCTTTCTTTCTTTCTTTCTTTCTTTCTTTCTTTCTTTCTTTCTTTCAACCTCCTCTCTTTCCTATTCAGAACTACCTGTGTGCACTGTATGGCAGCACACCCAAGCTGTGGAGGAGGGGATTTTGGTGACATGTGGCTGTGAATTTGTGCATATATTCTCTGATTTACAAACATGAATTTTTATTGCAAAATAACATTTGTGGGACACCTAGGTGGCTCAGCAGTTGAGCCTCTGCCTTTGGCTCAGGGTGTGATCCCCAAGTCCCAGGATCGAGTCCCGCATCAGGCTTCCTGTGTGGAGCCTGCTTCTCCCTCTGCCTATGTCTCTGCCTCTCTCTGTGTTTATCATGAATAAATAAATTAAATAAAAGAAAAAGAAAAATAACATTCGTGTTATAAAAGTAATGCATGTTTGATATTTAAAAATCAAGAACATTCAAAGAAACAGAAAACAAGGAAATATAAACCCTTCCATAAATCCTTCTACCTTGAGCCAGCCACTGTTCGCATTGTCATATCTATTCTTTAGCCTATAGGTATACAAAAATCAAAGGGCATAGGCATTTTTAAGGCTTGATCTGTGGACTGCTATATTGCCAGAAAAATGGTTTTATCATAGTATGTTATATTCAAATGAAACGTCATTATTGGGAATTTGTTCATTGAAGTATCACTGGATTATAGTCAAGCTCCTGCAAGATCTCTGAATTCCATCTGCAGAAAGTCATAAGGCCTTATCATACAATTTTTTTTTGCTTAAATAACAACTAGAGTTTATAATGAAGGAAAGGACCCACTTTATGTTAGTGACAATAATACTAAATATGCATAGTACTATATTTATCAAGAAATACCAAAAACTTATGGTGAAGAATAATTTAAATCACTTTTAAAGTACACAAAAGACACAATTGGAAAAACAACCCTTATTCTTGGGTGCGAAGACTCAATTTGCAAAAGATGTAAATTCTTTCTAAGTTTATTCATAAATTCAATGTGATAGCAATATGAATTGCAGATTTTATTTACTTTTTAAACTGTGGTGATGTGGATAGGAATAAAACAAGGTCACTATGAAGCTCATATGGAAACATAAAAAAGAACAACCAGGAAAATTTAGAAAAGGAGGCAAAGTAGGGAAGACCATCTCTACCCATCATAAAAACATTTCATAGGACCTCAATAATATGATATTAGTGTATAAATGCTAAGGCAGACAAATGGAACAGAAGAGAAAATACAGAAGTAGACTAAAATACACATAATAATTTAATATATGATATAGATAGACTCTCGGATCAAAGCTAAAATATAGATATTTGATAAATTGGTTTGGGAAAGCTAGGTAACTCTCTGGAAAACAATAGATTTGGAGCTATAGCTCACACCATCCACTAGCATAAATTCCAAATAGATCAAAGATATAAATAAAACCCTATAAGTGTTAAATCAAAAATGGAGAAATTATTTGATAGCCTCAGATTTGGAAGGGTTCTTTTAAATTTCAAAATCCTAAAACTATAACATTAAAAATGTATAAACTTGGGGCATGCATGTAGCTCAGTCGGTTAAGTGTCTGGCCTTCGGCTCAGGTCATGATCTCAAGGTCCTGGGATTGAACCCTGCACTGGGCTCCCCACTCAGTAGGGAACCTGCTTCTCCCTGTCCCTATCCCTCTGCCGCTCATGCTTGCTTGCTCGCTCTCTCAAATAAATAATAAAATCTTTAAAGAAATTTATTAACTTGACTACCTAAAAGTAAATTTCTGGTTTAAAAAATCATCAAGTCAAAAGACATATGAAAAAACTAAGAAAAAGATTCAATTTATGACACAAAGTGTTAACTCTTCATTTTAATTCTTCATGTTAATCCCTAAAACAATCCCTACTCCACCAAGGATCAGGTATATAAGGCAAATATAGAAGCGGCAAAACAAATTTTTTTTTGGCTATTTTAGAAGGCAAAATAACATATGGTTAAGCAATCATTTGGCAGACAAACCCAGTATTTCATCCAAATAAAGAACTCATATTAACCAAACCAACAACTTTGAAGACCACTTTAACAGGGACACAAAATAGCCTCACTCTTTCTATAAACATTAAATATTTCAATTCTAAATAACTCTGTTTTTACTGTGGTTGTGGCTTTCCTTTATTCTGGCTCTCTCACCTAGAATTATGGTGAACATGAAAGCTCTTCGGACATACTCAGAACTTGGCTAAAATTCTAGGCTGCAATTTATTCTTGTGGACAGAGCCTGAAGCTGACTGTACCTCCCCATTTCACTGCCATAAAGCCCTTTTCTGTACCTCAAACAGCCTTGGACATTCCAGAGTGACCTGTGTGGGCTTGGAGCTAGGTTTAGACTGGTCTATGGGCAGTAACAGCCACAGCCTCCCCAGGGGACCCCTGGCCTTCACACTGCTGCAGCCTGGTTAAGTTTTCCCAAATCACTTGGAAAAGGGTCATGAAGCAGGAATGCTTAACTGGTCCCAAGTGGTAAAGGACCACAGGTTTCAGGCTATTATCTGAAAAACCTTACCACAGCTAGGATTATAAGTCAATTCAGCTGCCAATTGAGGGAAATTTCATTAACTTGTGTCTACCAGAATATGTACATATTATTTGACTTATGATTTGCTTTGCTTTTCAGTACATTTAAATTCATTTGCCAGAGAATGTAAAGCTCTTGTCTAAATATATTTTGATTAAATTTATAGTTAAATTGACACTAATTCAACAAGCATTAGAGGTTTTATTTTTGGAGATATACTCTGTCTATGAAAGTAGCCTTTAGTTGACAAGAAGGAAGGAAGGAAGGAAGGAAGGAAGGAAGGAAGGAAGGAAGGAAGGAAGAAAGGAGAGAGTGAGAGAGAAAGAGAGAAAGGAAGAGAAAAAGAAAAGGAAAAAATGAAAACAGAGGAAACATGCAACCAAGTGATGTATTCAGCACAAAGAGAAGATTTTCCCAATAAATTATCACAGTAAACTTGCTTCTGCCTCAGGCTAAATTTATTGATCAAAACTTTGGTTTGTCACTATTGGTTAAAATCAAATACAATTGTGTTGTTGCTTCCAGACTAAGCTGAAATGGATACTCCAAGTACTACTGCTCAGTCTTGTGAGCTATAGGTAGGAGTGACTGCTGGGACATAGTGCCGAAGAAGGTTGTCCTTCTGGGCATCTGGGGACATTAAGTTTTCTACCTAAAGACGTATCTAAGAATTCATTCATGTTTACCCTAATGATGATTTTTTTTTTTAGAAATAGAGAGGGGCAGAGAAAGAATCTTAAGCAGGCTTCATGCACATCATGGAGCCCAACGCAGGGCTTGCTTTCATAACCCTGAGATCACAACTTGAGCTGAAATCAAAAGTTGGAGATTTAACCAACTGAGCCACCTAGGTGCCCCTGATGATTTAAAAAAAAGACGTTTTTTTAGAGAGACAGCAGGGAGGAAAGGGGCAGAAGGAGAGGAAGAGAGAGAATCCCAAGCAGACTCCATGCCAAGTGTGTAGAACCATGTGGGGCTTGACTACAGGACCTTGAGATCACGACCTAAGCTGAAATCAAGAGTCAGACACCAAACCAACTGAGTCACCTAGGCACCCCCCCAACTGATGGTTTTTAATATATATATATATATATATATATATATATATATATATATGTTTTTAAAGATTTATTTATTTATTCATGAGAGACACACAAAGGTAGAGACATAGGCAGAGGGA
Organism: Canis lupus baileyi; assembly: GCF_048164855.1. Classification (NCBI taxonomy): domain Eukaryota; kingdom Metazoa; phylum Chordata; class Mammalia; order Carnivora; family Canidae; genus Canis; species Canis lupus. Next base: position 85,296,459 of record NC_132876.1, read on the forward strand.
GAAGCAGGCTCCTCAAGGGAGCCTGATGTGGGACTTGATCCCAGTAACCTGGGATCACGCCCTGAGTGAAAGGCAGATGCTCAACTGCTGAGCCACCCAGGTGTCCCAGATGTATTTTATCTTATTTTAAAAATATTTTATGTATTTATTCATGAAAGACACAGAGAGGCCAAGATACAGACAGAGGAAGAAGCAGGCTCCCTACAGGGAGCTCAATATGGGACTTAATCCCAGAACCCCAGGATTATGCCCTGAGCCAAAGGCAGATGCTCAACCACTGAGCCATCCAGGTGCCCCTAATAAATGTATTTTAAAAGATACAATTGATAGGGACAGAACAGGTAGGTGGCAAAATAGAACCTTGGTAATTTCAATCTCCTGGACTGCTCCCTTTCCTCCTTGGGAGTTTCCAGAGTTCTCGTGCCATTCCCCCATCACTGGCATTCTTCTCCTCAATCATTACATGAGATTATTTGCTTCAAGAATGTGAAGATGCAAATGATGAAGCATGAAATAGATTGTTTGATCCCCAGGAAACTACATTTCATGTAGGATTACAGTCTATAAGTAGACAAATAAAACTGGGTCAACTCCTTAGGAAAAGAGCCATTTTGATCAAGAGACCTGAAATCCCAACTTATAGTTGACTGAATTCACTTACTTATTTTTAGAATCATTCATTCATTTGATAAATATATACAAAGCATAAACAATGTATCAGGCATTGTAGTATGTTCTGAGATTCAAAGACAAACCAGTAGGCAAAGCCTTCTTAGATATGACATAATATGAAATAATGGCTGAAAACATCCCAAGTTTGGCAAAAGACACAAAGAAGTGGGCTAATCCCAAAGAAATCTGTGCCTTGACACATTATAATTACATGTTCAAAACCTAAAGACAAAGAAAAAAAGTCCTGAAAGAAGCCAGAGAAAAATGACACATTACCTGTATAGAAACATCAATTCAAATGACATGGAAGCCAGAAAGTACTGCTAAAAGAAAAAAACTGTCAACCATGAATTCTACATCTGGCAAAATGATCCTTCGGGAATGAAGGGAAAACAAAATCTCAGATTTTAAAAAAACTAAAAGAATTTGTTGCTAGAAGCCCTATCCTTAAAGATTGAATGAAAGAACATTAAAAAAGAGGAAATAATAAAAACCTTAGAGCATTAGGAAAAACAGAAGAGTAAGAATATGGGTGATACAGTAGAGTATGATTTCCTTCATGAGTTTTATAAATCATGTTTGATGATTAAAATAAAACTGATAGCACCAGATGATACTCAAGACAAGGATATATTTAAAAGTAGTGAAGGTAAGGGGATCTAAATCTAAGTGAGGTTTTGATACTTCACTCAAAGTGGTAAAATGGTAATATGAGTGCACTATTACAAGTCATATGTGTATATTGTAATACTCAGAGCAATCACTACGAACACTATAAAGAGAGCTACACCCAAAACATCATAAATAAATCAAGATGGATTCTTAAAAATTATTCAGTAACCCACATATAAAAAAACAAAACAGTGCAGCCCCGGGTGACTCAGCGGTTTAGCGCTGTCTTCAGCCCAGGGTGTGATCTTGGAGACCCGGGATCGAGTCCCACATCAGGCTCCCTGCATGGAGCCTGCTTCTTGCTCTGCCTGTGTCTCTGCCTCTCTCTCTCTCTCTCTCTCTCTCTCTGTGTGTGTGTGTGTGTCTCATGAATAAATAAATAAAATCTTTTAAAAAAAAGCAAAACAAATAAGTAGAGAAAAAACCCCAGTGGAAACAAATAGAAAACAAATAACAAAATGGCAAACTTAATTAAGCACTAACATGTAAATGATTACCTTACATATAAATTGTAGAAATACACCAATCAAAGAACAGAGATTGAGGGGATTAAAAAGAATAGAATGTAGGCAGTAATTTCTTTCACAGTGGGCATGGAAATATTTTTCTAGGTATGTCTTCGCTGGCAAAGGAAACAAAAGCAAAATTAAACTGTTAGGACTACACCAAAATAAAAAGCTTCTGCATGGTGAATGAAACCATCCATGAAGCAAAAAGACAACCTACTGAATGAGGGAAGATATTTGTGAATAATATATCTGATAAGGAGTTAATATCCAAAATATATAAAGAACTTCTACAATGCAACACAAAAAGAAGCAAATAATCCAACTAAAAATGGGAAGAGGACATGCAGATGGCCAACAGACACTTGAAAAGATGCTCAACATCGCTAATCATCAGGGAAATGCAAATTGAAATCACAATGAGTTATCACTTTACATCTGTCAGAATGGCAAAAGTTAAAAACACAAGAAATACAAGTGTTGGCATGGATGTGGAAAAAAAGGGACCTTTGTATATGGTTGGTGGGAATGCAGATTGGTGCAGCTTCTGTGGAAAACAGTATGGAGGTTTCTCAAAAAATTAAGAATAGAACTACCATATAATCCATTAATTCTGCTACTGGGTATTTACCCAAATAAAAGGAAAACACTAAATTGAAAAGATACATGTATCTGTATGTTTACTGCAACATTATTTACAATAAAGAAGGTAAGGAAGTAACCCAAGTGTCCATCAATAGATAAATGGATAAAGATACACATATATTACTCAACCATAAAAAAGAATGAAATCTTGCAGTTTACAACAACATGAATGGACCTAGAGGGAATAATGCTGAGTGAAATAAATCAGTCAGAGAAAGACAAATATCATGATTCCACTCATATGTCAAATTTAAGAAACTAAACAAATGAACAAAGAGAAAAAGAGACAAACAAAAAACCAGCCTCTTAAATACAGACAACAAACTGGTGGTTGCCAGAGGGGAAGTGGGTAGGGGAATGGATAAAATAGATAAAGGGGATGAAGAGTACACTTATCTTGATGAGCACTGAGAAATGTATAGAAGTATTGAATCATTATATTGTACAACTGAAACTAATATAACATTGTCTGTTAATTATTCTTGAATAAAAAAAAGGAATTGACATAGAGGCAATTAAAAAGAAACACAGCCATGGGATCCCTGGGTGGCGCAGCGGTTTGGCGCCTGCCTTTGGCCCAGGGCGCGATCCTGGAGACCCGGGATCGAATCCCACATCGGGCTCCCTGCATGGAGCCTGCTTCTCCCTCTGCCTGTGTCTCTGCCCCTCTCTCTCTCTCTCTCTCTCTCTCTCTCTATGTGTGACTATCATAAATAAATTAAAAAAATTTAAAAAAAGAAAAAAAAAAGAAACACAGCCTAACTAAATGCTGTTTTCAAGAAATTCACTTCAAATTCAGTGACACAGGTAGGTTGAATGTAAAAGAATACAAAAAAGGTAAATCATGCAATCATTAGTATGAGAAAACAGGAGGAGCTATATGAATATCTGATAAACTGACTTCAGATCAAATAAAAATTATTAGACATAGGGGTACTTGGCTGGCTCAAAAGACAATTGTGTCCTTCGGGAACAAATAAATAAAAAATCTTTAAAAAATTACTAGAGACCGCAGCCCGGGTGGCTGAGTGGTTTAGCGCCGCCTTCAGCCCAGGGTGTGATCCTGGAGATCCAGGATCGAGTCCCACGTCAGGCTCCCTGCATGGCGCCTGCTTCTCCCTCTGCCTGTGTCTGTGCGCCTCTCTCTCTCTGTCTCAAGAATAAATAAAGTCTTTAAAAAAAATTACTAGAGACAAAAAGTGAAATTACCTAATAATGAAAGGATCAATCGACCAGGAAGATAACAAATTTTTTTTCTTTAAGATTTTATTTATTTATTCATGAGAGACATTGAGAGAGGCAGAGACACAGGCAGAGGGAGAAGCAGACTCCCTGTGAGGGGCCCAACATGGAACTTGATCATGCCCTGAGCCGAAGGCAGATGCTTAACCACTGAGCCACCCAGGCGTCCCAAAGATAACAAATCTAAATGTGCATGCACCCAACAAAAAGAGTTTCAAAATATATAAAGCAATAAATGATAGAGATTAAAGAAATAGACAAATCCACAATTATAATTGGAGATTTCAGCACCCCATCTCAATAACTGATAGAACAGCTACACAGAAAATCATCAGATATAAAAGAACTCAGCAACCCTATCAATCAACAGAATCTAGTGGACATTTATAGAATGCACCATCCAACAACAGTAGAAAATACAGTCTTTTTAAGTGCCTGTGGAGTATATACCAAAAATAGGCCACATTCTGGGTTATAAAACAAACATCAACAAATTTAAAGGAATTGAAATCACTTGGACTGTTTTTTCTGACCATGATGGAATTAAACTAGAATTAACAGAAAGATAAATGTCTCCAAACACTTAGAAATTAAATAACACACTTCTAAATAATCTGTGGACCAAAGTCACAAGGGAAATTGGAATATATATTGAACTGAATGAAAATAAAAATACAACAAGACAAAATTTGTGGGGTATACTTAAAGCAGTGGAAAGGGAAATTTATAGCACTAAATGCTTGCATTAGAAAATAAGGAAAATCTTAAACCAATAATCTAAGCTCCCATCTCAAGAACCTAGAAAAAGAACAGGAAAATAATCCCAAAGCAAGCAGAGGGAAGGAAATAATAAATATAAGAAGAGAAATCAATAAGATTGAGAATAGTAGAGAAAGCAACAAAGAACTCCTATTTTGAAAAAAATCAGTAAAATTGACAAACATCTAGCAAGACTCACAAAGTAAAAAAGAATGAAGACACCTATTATTAATTTCAGGAATAAAACAAAGGATATAGTTATAGACCCTATAGACATCAAAGGGATAATATGAAAATATTATGAACTTTACAAGCATAAATTTGATAATTAAATGAAATAGATCAATCTCACAAAAATCACAAACTATCACAACTAACCTGTATGGAAAAAAATTTGAATACCCCTATAACTATCTGGGAAATTGGATCTGTAATATTAAAATTCCCATAAATAAATGTTCAAGCCCAGATGCTTTCAATGGAGAATTCTACCAAATATTTAAAAAATTAACATCAATTCTACATAGTTTCTTCTAAAAACTAAAAGAGAAGGAAACAACCAATTCATTTTATGTAGCTAGTATTACCATGATATCAAAACCAGAAAATGACTTAAAAAATAAAACTACAGACAAATACCTCTCATAAATATACATATAAAAATCCTCAACATAATATTAGCAAATAGAATTCAGCAATATATAAAAAGAACTACATCAGTACAAAGTAGGGTTTGTTTCAGGTATGTCAGGCCAGTTCAAATATCAAGGTAATCATTGCAATCTGCCATATCCACAAGATGCAGAAGAAAAATATGATCATATCCATTATGCAAAAAAAATGTTTGAAAAAATTCACCACACATTAACAATAAAAAATTCTTAGAAAAATATTAATACAGGGACCTTCCTCAATTTAGTAAAAAGCAAGTTCAAAAACATTTTACTTAATGGGGAAAGATTGAATGCATTTCTCTTAAGATCTGAAACAAGATGAGGATATCTGCTCACACCACTGTTATTTAATATACTGCTGGAGGTTTTAGCTAATTCAATAAGGCAAGAAAAGGAGTAAAAGTCATACAAATCATAAAGGTAGAAAGAAAACAGTTCCTACTTGCAAATTCCATGATCCATGTAGAAAATCTCAAAAAATCTAAAAAAAAAGCAAAAGTCTTAGAACTAATAAGTCAGTAAGATTGCAGAACATAAAATAATATAATAATATACCTTTATATGCTACCAGTAAAGATATGAAGATCAGAATTAAAAATATAATACCATGTACCATTGCTCCAAAGAAGATTAAATATTTATCTATTTTGACAAGCTTTAGATTTTATTTATAATTTATACTTGAATGAGACCCATTTCCTCAAGTCTAGCTTAATGCTCCTTAGCTATAAATGATTACTTCATGTCCTTGGCCTGGAGGTCAGGAGAAACCAGTAAAAAAGACCCACAAAGGTGATTATTTTGCCCTCAATGCACAAGAGATCTTTTTGCTTGAAAGAAAGACCCCAAGGCCTCCATTGCACTTTTATTTGAATGTAGTATTTGGGACAACTGTGCCAAAGGGCTGATATTTCCCAATTTAAGCTGAGGTCATAAAAAAACAAGCAACAAAGCAATATTTGGAATTTCAGTTTCTCATCATCATCATCAAGACTCACTGTCTCCCATCATCAATATTTATTGAGCATTTACAGTGCACTAGGCACAATAGAACTTATAGAAAACATTGTCCCTCTCTTGAGGAGCTTACATTTTGAAAGAAAAAAATACACCTCTTTAAAAATGGTATTTTCGTTTAGTACTTTCTGCAACATACTGAGGAAATAGTGTGTAGTATGGGCTTTGGGTATAACTTAGGCCCATCATTGTTTAAAGAGAGGAATAAGACAGATTTTATTTTTTTTAATTTTTTAAAATTTTTATTTATTTATGATAGTCACAGAGAGAGAGAGAGAGAGAGAGAGAGAGAGAGAGAGGCAGAGGGAGAAACAGGCTCCATGCACCGGGAGCCCGATGTGGGATTCGATCCCGGGTCTCCAGGATCGCGCCCTGGGCCAAAGGCAGGCACCAAACCACTGCGCCACCCAGGGATCCCTAAGACAGATTTTAAAGGCAGACAATGACAGACCATTCAGGATAGGTAGGGTTCACAAGGAGATAAACCCAATCTCATCAATTAAGGAGAGATTTGCTGCAGTAAATAAGATGAGGGAAATAGTTTGGAGGATGCAAGCAAAGGAAGCAAGGTTTTCTTAGACATTGAGTGGATCCAGAAAGATCATGTGGCCTTTTCTCCAAGTAGACGGTGGCCAAGTAGGAATGGTTGGTGATAAGACAGAAGGCTAGGGACACCTGGGTGGCTCAGCCGTTTAACGCCTGCCTTTGGCCCAGGGCGTGATCCTGGAGTCCTGGGATTGAGTCCCATGTCATGCTCCCGGTATGGAGCCTGCTTCTCCCTCTGCCTATGTCTCTGCCTCTTTCTCTCTCTCTCTGTCTCTCATTAATAAATAAATAAAATCTTAAAAAAAAGAAGGCTAAAAAAGGTAATCCTGTGCATCTGACAAACAGAAAAAATAAAGGATCAAAGTTGAAGGCAAGTTGAAGGCAGGCTATCAAGAAATTCTTTTTTTTTTTAATTTTTTATTGGTGTTCAATTTACTAACATACAGAATAACACCCAGTGCCCGTCACCCATTCACTCCCACCCCCCGCCCTCCTCCCCTTCCACCACCCCTAGTTCGTTTCCCAGAGTTAGGAGTCTTTACGTTCTGTCTCCCTTTCTGATATTTCCCACACATTTCTTCTCCCTTCCCTTATATTCCCTTTCACTATTATTTATATTCCCCAAATGAATGAGAACATATAATGTTTGTCCTTCTCCGACTGACTTACTTCACTCAGCATAATACCCTCCAGTTCCATCCACGTTGAAGCAAATGGTGGGTATTTGTCATTTCTAATAGCTGAGTAATATTCCATTGTATACATAAACCACATCTTCTTTATCCATTCATCTTTTGTTGGACACCGAGGCTCCTTCCACAGTTTGGCTATCGTGGCCATTGCTGCTATAAACATCGGGGTGCAGGTGTCCCGACGTTTCACTGCATCTGTATCTTTGGGGTAAATCCCCAATAGTGCAATTGCTGGGTCGTAGGGCAGGTCTATTTTTAACTCTTTGAGGAACCTCCACACAGTTTTCCAGAGTGGCTGCACCAGTTCACATTCCCACCAACAGTGTAAGAGGGTTCCCTTTTCTCCGCATCCCCTCCAACATTTGTTGTTTCCTGCCTTGTTAATTTGCCCCATTCTCACCGGTGTGAGGTGGTATCTCATTGTGGTTTTGATTTGTATTTCCCTGATGGCAAGTGATGCAGAGCATTTTCTCATATGCATGTTGGCCATGTCTATGTCTTCCTCTGTGAGATTTCTCTTCATGTCTTTTGCCCATTTCAGGATTGGATTGTTTGTTTCTTTGCTGTTGAGTTTAATAAGTTCTTTATAGATCTTGGAAACTAGCCCTTTATCTGATATGTCATTTGCAAATATCTTCTCCCATTCTGTAGGTTGTCTTTTAGTTTTGTTGACTGTATCCTTTGCTGTGCAAAAGCTTCTTATCTTGATGAAGTCCCAATAGTTCATTTTTGCTTTTGTTTCTTTTGCCTTCGTGGATGTATCTTGCAAGAAGTTACTGTGGCCGAGTTCAAAAAGGGTGTTGCCTGTGTTCTTCTCTAGGATTTTGATGGAATCTTGTCTCACATTTAGATCTTTCATCCATTTTGAGTTTATCTTTGTGTATGGTGAAAGAGAGTGGTCTAGTTTCATTCTTCTGCATGTGGATGTCCAATTTTCCCAGCACCATTTATTGAAGAGACTGTCTTTCTTCCAATGGATAGTCTTTCCTCCTTTATCGAATATTAGTTGACCTATCAAGAAATTCTTAAAAACAAAATTGATCTGGAAGCACAAAACTTAGTTAATGCTACCCAATGTCATGATGGGTCAAGGACATTGTGGCTTCCTAAGTTAGAAAATGTCATATACCAAAATTTTAAATGGAGCACTTTCCTTTAAGAAAATTAAATACTTAGGTATGACTCTAAGAAAACATGCACAGGAATTATATGCTGAAACATACAAAATGCCAATGAAAGAAGATCTAAATAAATGGAAAGTCATGTCTTGTTCATAGATTGGAAAACTTACCATAGTAAAGATGACAGTTCTCCCCAGACTTATACCCACATGTAATAAAATTTCTATAAAAATCCCAGTTAGGGACCCCTGGGTGGCTCCGCGGTTGAGCATCTGCCTTTGGCTCAGGGCACGATCCTGGAGTCCCAGGATAGAGTCCCACATCAGGCTCCCTGCATGGAGCCTGCTTCTCCCTCCCTCTGCCTGTGTCTCTGCCTCTCTCTCTCTCTGTGTGTATCTCTCATGAATAAATAAACAACATATTTTTTTTAAATCCATTAGATTTTTTTTAACTAGGTAAAGACTATTCTAAAATTTATATGGAAGTGCAAAGGAATCAGAATGGTTAAAACAATTTTGAAAAAGAATAGAGCAGCCCGTGGTGTGGCTCAGTGGTTTGGCACCGCCTTCAGCCCAGGGCGTGATCCTGGAGACCCGGGATCGAGTCCCACTGCGGGCTCCATGCATGGGGCCTGTTTCTCCCTCTGCCTGTGTCTCTGCCTCTCTCTCTCTCTCTCTCTCTCTCTCAAGAATAAATAAACAAATAAATCTTAAAAAAAAAGAAAAGAAAAAGCATAGAGGCACCTGGGTGGCTCAGTGGTTGAGAATCTGCCTTTGGCTCAGGGCGTGATCCCTGCTTCTCCCTCTGCCTATGTCTCTGCCTCTCTCTCTGTGTCTGTCATGAATAAATAAATAAAATATTTAAGAAAAAAAAAGAAAAAGAAGAATAAAATGAGAAGAAACTGTCTACCTTATTTCAAGACCTATTACATGGCTAAATTAATCAAGACTATGTGGTATTCAATCAAGACTGTGTGGTATTCAATCATTCAAAAGGAATGAAATCTTACCATTCACAAGATGGACAGACCTAAAGGATATTTCATTAAGTGGAATAAGTCAGAAATACAAATACTATATGATTTCACTTATATGTGGAATCTAAAAAACAAGACAAATGAACAAACAAACAACAAGATAACAGAAACATACTCACAGAGAACTAACTTGTGGTTGCCAGAGGGGAAGGAGTGGGGGGATGGGTAAAATAGGTAAAGGAGACTAAGAGTTACAAACTTCCAGTTATAAAATAAATAAGTCATGAAGATGAAAAGTACAGCATCGGGAATATAGTCAATAATATTGTAATAATATTGTATGGTGACAGATGGTAGCTATATTTATCCTGGTGAGCATTTTGCAATGTTTATGATTGTGGAATCACTGTGCTATACACCTGAAACTAATATTATATGTCAACTATACTCCAATTTTTAAAAATAAGACTGTGGTATTGGTAGAGGGGTGGGCACACAGATCAGAATAGAATAGAGATTCTAGTAATAGACCCACACAAATATGTCAAACTGACTTTTGACAGAGGTGCAAAAGTAATTCAGTGGAGACATGATAGCTTTTACATCAAATGGTGTGGTAGCAATTGGACATCCATAGGCAAAAAATAAAATTTTATCTACATTTTACACCCTTTCTACAAAAATTAAGTCAAAAATGGATACAGACTTAAAGTGTAAAAATACAAGACTTTTGGAGAAAAAACAAGAAACAATTGTTGGAATCTGCAAAGCTATTCCCAAGTTAGGCAAAGAGTTCTTTTAGACTTGGTATCAAAAGAATGATCCACAGAAGGAAAAATCAACAAATTAGACTTCAACAAAATTAAAAACTTGCCTTGCAAAAGACTCTGATAAGAGGATGAAAAGACAACTAGGAGAAAATATATGCAAGTTATATATCTGATAGAGGACTTGTATCTTAGATATATAAAGAACTGTCAAAACTCAACAGTAAAAAACAACAATCCAACTAAAAAATGGGCAAAAACTGACCAGACATTTCACCAAAGAGGATATATAGGCAGCTAATAAGCACATGAAAAGATGTTCAACATTAGTAGTCATCAGGGACATGAAAATTAAAATGACAGTGAGCTATCCCTACACAACTATCCAAATGGCTAAATTAAACAACTGTGACAACACTGAACACTGATAAGGATGTGGAGAAACTGGATCACTCATACATTGCTGGAGGGGATGTAAAATGGTACAGTCCTTCTGAAAATAGTTGGAAGTTTCTTTAAAAAACCTAAACATATGGGCAGCCCAGGTGGCTCAGCGGTTTAGTGCCGCCTTCAGTCCAGGGCCTGATCCTGGAGACCCGGGATCTAGTCCCATGTCGGGCTCCCTGCCTGGAGCCTGCTTCTCCCTCTGCCTGTGTCTCTGCCTCTCTCTCTCTCTCTCTCTCTGTGTGTCTCTCATGAATAAATAAATAAAATCTTTTTTTAAAAAACCTAAACATATAGTTACCATATTTCCTAGCAATTGCACTATTAGGCATTTATCCCAGAGAAATAACAATGTATATTCACACAAAACCTCTACATGAATCTTCATGGTATTTATCTGCCCATATGTAGGTGAATAGTTAAATAAATTGTGGCATATCCATACCGTGGAATACTACTTAGCAATACAAAGGAAAGATCTATTGATACATACAACAACTTTGATGAATCTTCAAGAAATCATGCTGAGTGAAAAAAATCTAATCCCAAAAGGTTACATACTCTGTTATTCCATTTATATAACTTTTTGAAATGATGACATTTTAATAATAAAGGACAGATTAGTGATTGCCAGAAGTTAGAGAGACACAAAGGATAGGGGAAGAGTGAGTGTGATTATAAAAGTGCAACATGAGAGATCTTTGTAGTGTTGGAAATGTTCAGCGTCTTGACTATGGTGGTAGAGATTTGAAACTACATGCATGATGTAATTGTGGGAGATGTAATATATAGACACAAACATGCAACACATATATACAAACACAAATGAGTATGAGTAAAACTGGGAAAATCTGAATAAGATGATTACATTGTATCAATGTCAATGTCCTGGTTGTGATATATTATGATTTTGCAAAATATTATCATTGAATGAAACTGGGTAAAGTGCACAAGGGAGCTCATTATTTTTTCTTACAACTGCATGTGAATCTACAAATATCTCAGGAAAAGTTTCAAATAAATGATAATATAGACAGTAGGATCCCAGCTTTATTTAAAACATACACAGAGAAAAACTAGAGGATGATACAACGATCTGCTAACAATGTTTCAAGGTTGTGGAATTATGGATGATGTTTATTTCTTCTTTATATGATCTGAACTTTCAATAATATTCATGATGAACATCCAAAGATGGTGCTGTCAGAAAAATGAAGCATTTGATCTAAACATCAATATAACAATGTTTTAAAGAAATCTACAAAGAGAGACACCTGGGTGGCTCAGCGGTTCAGCATCTGCCTTTGGCTCAGGGTGTGATCCCAGGGTCCTGGGATCGAGTCCCACATAGGGCTCCCTGCATGGAGCCTGCTTCTCCCTCTGTCTGTGTCTCTGCCCCTCCCTCTGTGTCTCTCATGAATAAATAAATAAATAAAATCTTTTTTAAAAAAAGAAATCTACAAAGAGAAAGGTTGCAGTTAGGGAGACAAATTAGTTCTAGTAATATTTACATTCCACCAAAGATGGAAAGGAGAGAATTTTGAAATTCCAATATTATTTCTGCCACCCTGTAGGTCCGTATTTTTTTCATTTCTTTTTAAAGATTTTATTATTTATTTGAGAGAGAGAGAGAACACAAACAAGGGGAGGAGCAGAGGGAGAGGGAGAAGCAGACTCCCTGAGGATGCTGCACACAATCCTGGAACTCTGGGATCATGACCTGAGCTGAAGGCAGATGCTTAAGTGACTCAGCCATCCAGGCATCGCGGTCTGTGGTTTTTTTTCTTGGCTTTCAGTTTCTAATGACACCTTCTCTACTGAGTAGAAGACACAATTTACCAGGTCATAATGTTCAAAGGTCTAGTTTTTTAAAAAGATGATCGGTGGACTAACATTTCTGAGTTATTCTTGTTTGAAGTATAGGAGAAGAAACTAAAGAGATAGAGCTTACACGTGTAAATTAAGAAATGGGAGGATAAGTGGCAGAGTGAAGTTTGAAAAGTGAGACTAATAGCCCTGGTGAAAAGTATGTATGATATATGTAAGGCGGTGGTTGTAAGAAGTGGACAGAAGTGAACAGCCACAAGACATGTTAAGGAATAGGAATTTGATTGTATCAGTTGGGGAGTTTAATGCAGAAATTTTAATGCAAATGAGAGAGAAGGTGGGAGCCAAACAACCCAGTGAGGGACCCCAGAGATTGTCAATACTAAGAAGCTCCCACTACCCTCTGCCAGAACGACAAAAAATGAAGCTATGTTACTGACACTCAGAAGCAAGGATTGCCCGAGGAAGCTGGACAGTAGCTTGTCTGGCAAGAACTGAAGCCACAGACATAGCCACAGCTGGACAATCTTCCCACATCATAAAGGGTGAAAAAACACTCTAGCTTCTTTCTCATTCCCACCCTCCAATCTCCTACCAATACCAAGTCCAGTTGTAAGCCAGATGACTTGAGGGCCTGGGGAATGTAGGCCATAGGAGTCAACTCTCTAGGATACAGAGCATATTTGGGGAAGGGCAGGAAACAAATCTCAGAGAAAACAGGCCTAGGACTAGCATAGTCAATCTTCTTAGTTACTCCACATCCACTCGCCTCATTTATTTAACAAATTCATGCTTCTGCCAGACATGAGGCAACTACCACTCTACTGCTCTACTATAACTCACCAGCTCTCTCCAACAACAGGAGGAAGAAAGTTTCATTAGTCATTTTCCTATCTCAAGTCCAAGATTTCCAAGCATATGGAATCTCTCCTATAAATACTAGATGTAGGTCTTTGTAGTCTGGTAACCTACAAGTTAAATTACAAAGTGCTTACTACCAATGCTCCTCACATAAAATAGTAGGGAGAGAGAAATAGAATAAAATGAGAAATTATTGATTACTACATGCATAATGAAGGATGCCTAGCTGTTATAATCCTTGTTTCTATAACCGGTCATGTGGCCATAGTTGACCTTTATCACTTTCTTCTTCCACCACATATTTTATGTTACTCTTGCCCTTCAGCTAGCATCTTGACTTGGTTGCAGTTCTTTACCTAGTGGAGTGATCCAATTGTTCATTCCTGAAAGTTCTGAATCTTTGGAGGTCCTGTGCTTATTAGGTTGCTGTAGACTTTGGTTGACTTTTACTATCAGACACAGTACTAAAAGACGTCTTTATGAATCTCCTAAGTTTCAGACATAGTCTCCCCAACCAACCATCCCCGTTGTATAGCAACAACCAATTTCCCATTGTTAATCATGATCAATCAATCATCTCAGCCAATATAATCATTCCTTCTCTGCTTGTTGGCTCAGTGGAATGAGGAGCTCCAAATGCCAGGTGACAGTCTCAACTTTCAGTTAATAATGAGACTGGGCAGATGCAGTTTCTTCCTTGAGAAATTCTAGACCAGTAGAGTTGAAGGCTGTGGACAGGAAGCAAAAATGCTATCAGTGGATTATTAGATATAATAGTGAGAAAGGCCATTCCCACATCTTCCCCTTAATTCCTGGTCCCATGTATTTTGTGTAAGGAAGAAAGGAATATACCATATATTGATCACTGATTCAAAGAATATGCCACAACCTGAAGGCAAACATATCAACCATACAGAGTGTGACCTTCTAGTTGATGCCACAACTGAATCTTAATTAAGCCATTCCACAATTTTATCAGGCCAGCAGCCCTCAGTGATAGAGTACATGCCCAAATCAGCAAATAATAGTATTATTATTTATTACTGTACTTTCCATGCAATGAATATGTCCACAACAAGTATTGTTGTGTGTGATAACCTGATGGTGAACTAAGCATTCTATGGGCCCATAGATGGTGGCATTGAGAAGGCAAATCCATACTCATAATAGTAAGAACAAAGTGTGGTCCCTCCATGACAGTTAAGAATCAAGTATAAGAGACAGCCTGGGTGGCTTAGCGGTTTAGCGGGCCTTTAGCTCAGGGCCTGATCCTGGAGACCCTGGATCAAGTTCCATGTCAGGCTCCCTACATGGAGCCTGTTTCTCCCTCTGCCTGTGTCTCTGCTTCTCTCTCTTTCTCTCTCTCACTGTGTCTTCTCATGAATAAATAAATAAAATCTTAAAAAAAGAATCAAATGTAATCAACTTGTACCAAGTGACTGATTGGTTCTCCCAGAGAATGATGCCAGGTTGGAAGCTCATTGGTGCCAAATTGCTCCCAGATTTGGTGGACTAGGCATTCAGCAGCAGCAGTGACAGATCAGCTTTGGTAAGGAAAAATTCACATTTTTGAATCTTGCTAGTTTCCCATTGGATAAAAACCCAGTCAGAAGCTGGTTGACAGGGCAGCCCCGGTGGCGCAGCAGTTTAACGCCGCCTGCAGCCCAGGGCGTGATCCTGGAGACCCGGGATCGAGTCCCACATAGGGCTCCCTGCATGGAGCCTGCTTCTCCCTCTGCCTGTGTCTCTGCCTCTCTCTCTCTCTGTGTCTCTCATGAATTAATAAATAAAATCTTAAAAAAAAAAGAAGCTGGTTGACATTAGAGCCTGACAGATGTAGCCTGCAGGGTATCAATCTTCCTGAGTAGAAAAGAAAAGGTCTGGGAGTGATTCTGAAAGGAAATAGGCCCAGCTTACTGAACACAGAAAGCGATTTCCAAGTTTTCTAGCTTCAGTGACTGGGTGGATAACAATTCACTGAGCTTAGGATATAGGAGTTTAGGGGGATGTGTTGAGTATAGGGTGCCTAAAGGATGTCATAGTAAAGCTGCCAAAGACGTAGTCTGAGGTTCAGGAGAGAAGTCTGTGATAGAGATGTATAACTGGGAGTCAATAGAACCTTTGAAATCATGAGTGAGTGAGTTCACTCAGGGTCTGTGTAGGATGATCAGAGGAGAAGACCAGAGACAGCTTAGACATCATCAGCATTTAAGTGACTGGCAATGGAAGAGAAGGTTTTGAAGAAGTCAGAGTGGTGTCTTAGAAGCCAAGGGAGAAAAAGTACCAAGAAAAAGGGAGTGAAAAAAAAAAAGAAAAAAGAAAAAGGGAGTGACCAAAAAGATCTAACTCCCTCAAGAGGTCAAGTAGGATAAACCTGGAATGACCCCAAAGAAACTGAGCAATAGAAGGTCAATGATGGCTGTTTCCTGGCTAAAAGTTAAAATGGATGACCCCTTAGCCAAATCCTTCCTTTTCCTTCCATCCTTTCTTTCTTTCTCAGAACATTCGTCCCTCAAATTTGATCAATATGAGGTAAAATGACTTCCAACCTAAAGTTTAAGTGTACAAGCAAGAAAAATGATGCTCTTGATGGGGAATCTGGGCAGAGCATGTGACAGAGAGAGAGAAAAGCATAGGAGACAAGGATCTCTCTCACCATTCTCTCTACTGCCTACTAGAGAATGGAAAAGGCTAAACCAGCAAGTAATTCCTTGTTGTTTCTGGAAGTTGTGAAAATTATGGTCCTGTGGACCTGGCAAAATTTTTCTTATTAGAAATAGTGTGTGAGGGACTCCTGGGTGGCTCAGCGGTGGAGCGTCTGCCTTTGGCTCAGGGCATGATCCCACGGTCCCGGGTTCGAGTCCCACATTGGGCTCCCTGAAAGGAGCCGGCTTCTCCCTCTGCCTGTGTCTCTGCCTCTCTCTCTGTGTCTCTCATGAATAAATAAATAAAATATTTAAAAAAAAGAAATAGTGTGTGGGAAAAAAAAAGAAATAGTGTGTGGGAAGTATTTATTTTTTATTCCTGAAGAGTCAAAATAGTAACAAAATTTAAAAATATGTTAAAATAATTTTTTAAAACCACAGCCCTACCATTAATTTTAAAATGTTTTCTTTTATAGGTATACTTTGTACATGGTTGTTATCATAGCATATGATTTTTTTCCAAATTAGAGTCACAAAGTTTTTAAAAAGTTTAGAATTTTGCACCATCCCCTTGAAATCCTTAGGGAGGAAAAAAAAAAAAGAAATCCTTAGGGAGAGACACTTGGGTGGCTCAGTGGTTTAGCACCTGCCTTCTGCCCAGGACATGATCTTGGAGTCCCGGAATCGAGTCCCGAATCGGGCTTCCAGATTGGAGCCTGGTTCTTCCTCTGCCTATGTCTCTGCCTCTCTTTCTCTCTCTGTCCTTCATGAATAAATAAATAAAATCTTTAAAAGAAAAAAAGAAATCTTTAGGGAAATTTTGCTTTAAAAGCTGAGGGGATAAAAAGACTGAGAAATATGAGTCCTTAGAGATCCGGAGTTCATCTTATCCAACGCTTCATTTTAGAATGGGCTAAATTGAAGCCCAGAGAAGTAGAATGGATTTATTTAAAGTCAGGAGGTAATATATGGCAGGACCTTCTCTAGAACTCTTGTCTTTGGGGTCTAGTTTCCAGCACTCTTGCTACCATCATACCATGTCTCTAGCGGTAGTTTTGCTTAGCATAACCGTGATTGCATGTACACCCTATCTGGGAGATTGCAAAAATAGTTGCAATAGTCTGCAGCTCCTACCCTCATGAAATAGAGTTCATTTATCCATCCTCTGAATCTTGTGACTTGCTTTGACCATTGAATGCAATGGACGCAATGTTGTATAATTATCAGCATAAGCCTTAAGAAATCTCACAGCTTCTGTTTTCACAGTTTTAGAACTCTGAGACTATCACGTGTAGAAACTGGGGCTAGCCTGCTGAATGACAAGAGACAAAGGGCTCTGTCATCATCATTGCCCTGCAAACACCAGACACATGAATGAGGCTGTCTTACATCATCCAACCTTTAGCCATCCTGCCAGCAGAGCCTGCCCAGACCCGAAGAACTGCCTACCCAACCCATAGAATCAAAAGTGAAAGGATTGGTTGCTTTAAGGCACTAAGTGTGGGGATTTTTTTTAACACTGAAAAGTTAATGGGTGCATCCATTTTTTCATTGTGCTGATAACCCACTCCATTAGAGTAGATCATGCTTCATGCCTTTGGGTTCCCTTTTAAAAAAATGTTTTATTTATTTATTTATTTATTTATTTATTTATTTATTTATGAGAGAGGCAGAGACATAGGCAGAGGGAGAAGGAGGCTCCCTGAGAGGAGCCCAATATGGGACTCGATCCCAAGACCTGGGGATCATGCCTTGAGCCTAAGGCAGATGCTCAACCACTGAGCCACCCAGGCATCCAGTCTTTTGGCTTCTTAAATCAAGAAGCTAGGAAGTATATATATTTTTTCCTGTCTTAATTTTCATTTTATTATTTTCTTTTAGATATCTAAGCTTTAAAAGTCAATTTATAGAACAAATTTTTGGACATGTGAGTCTATGTACAGCTTTTTGCAGGCCATCTGCTTTGAAAAGAACCGTTGGTAAAGCCCTTTATTTTTACCAACAATCTCCACCTCTCCTGCCCACATCTCAAGGCATTCAACAAAGATCTGTACATATGGATCAAGGTGGTACTAAAGTGGTAGGAGTAGGGGGAGGGAGAGGAAGCCGTTCCACTGTAAGTTAGGACACAGCAGTGACTTGTTTTCTTAGTTTGACTCCAGCCTGGGGCTTTCTAAATAAGCACTGCAGAATCATCTCTCCAAGTGACGCACTGAGGAAAATGAAACAGAATGAATATATTCCTGATCTGGAGCATGGCAGATGAACAGGCTGAAAACTCCTACTCCCATCAAAGGCTCTAGGGATTTATTACTCATAGCTATTCATTTCCATGGAATCTTTAATTCGATACACCCTAACTCTTAATAAACATAAGCTTAGAGGAAATGTCTATATTTGATTGATTAGGTACTGAAATCACATGGACTTTCACCATCTAATGATCCAATCTTGTAACCACGTTTAATATTTAGTTCAATAAGATTGTATCAAACACTGAGTCTGGGGTCTTCAGTACAGCAAAACACTGAGCTGGACAATCTTTGAGTGTTGATATTACATGCCTATACTATCTCTCAGAAAGGAGAGGGTTAAGGGGATTATTGTCTTTTATAGACTTAGTCCCTATGATTATAACCTGGTCAATCAAGATCTTTTCTTTTTGTCATTTAAATACATTTCAAAGATAAGTCAAAAGTTTTTATTTTTTTTATTTTTAAAAAATGATTTTATTTATGTATTCATGAGAGACACAGAGAGAGAGAGAGAGGCAGAGACACAGGCAGAGGGAGAAGCAGGCTCCATGCAGGGAGCCCGACGTAGGACTCGATCCTGGGTCTCCAGGATCAGGCCCTGGGCTGAAGGCAGGCGCTAAACCACTGAGCCACCCAGGGATCCCAAGTCAAAGGTTTTTATTTTTTATTTTTTTAATTAATTTATTTATTTATTAATGAGAGACCCAGAGAGAGAGGCAGAGACATAGGCAGAGGGAGAGAAGCAGGTTCCTTGCAGGGAGCCTGATGTGGGACTCGATCTCCAGACCCAGGATCACACCCTGAGCCAAAGGCAGATGCTCAACCGCTGAGCCACCCAGGCGTCCCACAAGTCAAAGGTTTTTAGATTATAAAGTTTGTAGTAAGATGTTTCACCTTCTTTATTGTGTTCTAAGCCCACTTACCTTACTTGTTCTCCTTTTTCTCCACCAAGGTCCTCTAACAAGAGATAAGAAACAAAAATAGTCATACTCAATGACACAGATTGTAATTAACAATAACCATCAACTAAAAAGCTCTCTTCCAAACTCAAACTCTAAGAGGGATAAAAAATAAGAAGAAAACTTAATAATCAACAAAGGTTCATCTTTCAGGAATCATTATTTATCCAGCAGAAGGTTATTGAGTGCCAATCCTGTGCCAGACATGATGCAAGATTCTGAAGATCCAGAGATAAACAGGAAAGATCTTGATCTCACCCTTAGGGAATAGCCAGGTTGTCCTGGCCTCAGCCTGAGGCCTATACAGTTGACCCTTGAACATGGGGGTTAGGAGAATTCACTCCTTGTGCAGCTGAAAATCCATGTATAACTTTTGACTTCCCTCAAATCTAATTACTAATAGCCAATGGTCAACAGGAAGCGTTATCAATAACATAAATAGTTGATTAACATATATTTCATATCTTTTTGTTGTTGTTGTTTTTGTTTTGTTTTGTTTGGTTTGGTGAAAAAATTTATATTTAGATTTATAGCCAGCTGGACTCAGTTTAGATGATCCCAATTTTGTTGGCAACATCCAAAGCATCATAGTCAGGAGCCAGTTGAACATATGCTTTCTTCTCTCCATCAGGCCTGATCAAGGTGTTGACCTTGGCCACATCAATGTCATAGAGCTTCTTCACAGTCTGTTTGATCTGGTGCTTGTTGGCCTTGACATCCACAATGAACACGAGTGTGTTGTTGTCTTCTATTTTCTTCATGGCTGACTCAGTAGTTAAGGGGAACTTGATGATGGCATAGTGATCAAGCTTGTTTCTCCTGGGGGTGCTCTTTCGAGGATATTTGGGCTGCCTTTGGAGACGCAGGGTCTTGGGTCGTCGGAATGTAGGTGACAGTGCGGATCTTCTTTTTTTTGTGACTGTGCACGCCTTTCAGCACCGCTTTCTTAGCTTTCAAAGCCTTTGCTTTGGCTTCGGCTTGGAGGGGCAGGGGCTTCCTTCTTCGCCTTCGGCGCCATCTTCGTGAAAGGACTATTTCATATCTTATATGTATTGTATAATGGATTCTTATGATAAAGTAAGCTAGAGAAAAGGAGATGTTATTAAAACATCATAAGGAAGAGAAAATACATTTACAGTAGGCAGTTAAAACCTATGTAGTTCAAGGGTCAACTGTATTTCTTCTAGTTTCATCTTTCACCTCAGCTATAGGTCTGTATTAAGAGAAAAATTGCCTAGTGATGTGGTTTCTTTACAAATAGTAATAATAACAATATTAGCAGCAGCAACAATAAATAGCACACAAACTGTTCACTATTTGCCAAAAAGTATTCTATGCAATTTCATACATTAAGTGATTTAACCTTGAATATTTTTTTGAGGTATGATCTTTTTTAAAGATTTTATTTATTTATTCATGAGACACACACACAGAGAGAGAGAGAGAGAGACAGAGACAGAGACACAGGCAGAGGGAGAAGCAGGCTCCATGCAGGGAGTCCGACGTAAGACTCGATCCAGGGACTCCAGGATCAGGCCCTGGGCTGCAGGCGGCGCTAAACCGCTGAGCCACCCAGGCTGCCCTGAGGTACGATTTTTATTCCTTTTATTATACAGATGAGAAAACTGAGGTAGAGGGGAATTAAGTAATTATGCAGATTTAAACTATTCACTACACTGTTATTACTAAGGCAGAACATTCTAGAGAATTGTTATTTTTTTTTTTTTTTTTTTTTTTTTTTTTTATTTTATTTTATTTATTTATGATAGTCACAGAGAGAGAGAGAGAGGCAGAGACACAGGCAGAGGGAGAAGCAGGCTCCATGCACCGGGAGCCCGATGCGGGATTCGATCCCGGGTCTCCAGGATCGCGCCCTGGGCCAAAGGCAGGCACCAAACCGCTGCGCCACCCAGGGATCCCGAGAATTGTTATTTTTTAACAACAAGGGTTAAAAGAAAATGTGATGGTGTTGACCTTGAATTAATTAATGAATTTGGATGTCGAAGTATATCGTTCTCTAAGCATTCAGCCTAATTGAGATTTAATAATCTAGCCTGAATATTTTCCACCTAATGAGATGCTCACATCCAAAAGAAAATACACTGCAGCATGTGTTGAATTTTCTTAAAAACTGCTGCTGATTTATAATCAGTCTGTCTAATTCTCTTCTCAGGCTTTTAGCCTGTAAGCTAGGACATCTGTTTCTATATTAAGGTGGGATATCAGGTCCCACATATTCCCAGAGGAAACCAGGGGAATTTGGCCAAGCACTTACTAGAATTTCCTTGTGGGCACCTTCTTCTACGTATATGAAGATTCTGAGCCTAGGGCTTTTCATTAGCCCAGTTTCAATGATTTACTCCATTGCCGGAGCACATATCAGATGAACCTTCTGATATGTTATGTTCTGTCTCTTGTATGTATGTGTGTGAGTACCTGAGACAGGTAGATAGACTCTCTGGAGTATGTTTTGCCTAAACTTACCCTGGTCTTCTGGAAATAGCTGCAAGCCTTCAACTGATGCCTGGGGCAAAGAGCATTCTGAAGCAGAGGTAACAACTGCCTATTTGTTGTAACAGGCAAACTAGCACACTAACAACCCTTGTTTGACCCCAAAGACACAGAAGCAACATATCTCTCAAAATTAAAGAAAACTTTTAAAAATAGCAATGATGATGTTGACAATTACAGTAGTAAGTGATATTTATCGACCTCTTATAATTTGCTGGGCTCCATGCTAAATGCTTTATAGCACTTATAATCTCTTTTAATTTAAATCTAATAATAATTCTCACTCCAAAAGAATTTTAAATAGCCATTGTTGCAAAGTTTTCAAACTTTGGTATGTGTAGAAATTATCTGGAAAGCTTATTGAAAATGTAACTTCCCAAGCCCCACTCTGGAACATTTGATTCAATAGGTCTGAGGAGTAGTCCTAATACTTTTTACTTAAAATAACAGAAAACTGGTTAAAATGATTGCTATCAATCAATCCAATTAAGCAAATTGCTATAGACTGATTGTGCCCTCCCCAAATTCATATGTTGAAATCCTAATTCCCAATGTGATAGTATTTGGATGTGGGACTTTGGGAAGTGATTAGGTCATGAGGTTGGAACCCTCATGAATGGGATCAGTACCCTTATAAAAAAGATCCTAGAGCTCCCTTGCCCCTTCTTCCACCTAAGGACACAATGGGGCAGCCCCGGTGGCGCAGCAGTTTGATGCTGCCTGCAGCCCGGGGTGTGATCCTGGAGACCGGGGATCGAGTCCCTCGTCAGGCTCCCTGCATGGAGCCTGCTTCTCCCTCTGCCTGTGTCTCTGCCTCTCTCTCTCTCTGGGTCTCTATGAATAAATAAATAAAATCTTAAAAAAAAGAAAGAAAGAAAAGGTGGCCAACTATGAACCAGGAAGTGACCTCTCACCAGACATCAAATCTACCTTGATCTTGGACTTTCCAGCCTCCAGAACTGTGAGAAATAAATTTCTGTTGTTTATAAGCAATCCAGTCTATGGTATTCTATTATAGCTGCTCAGATGGACTAAGACAAAAATTTACTGTGCTTTTACTCAGAAATGAACAAGATAAGAATCCCTGTTATTCATCATCTCCTTCCCCAAGGAGTAAAAAGTATATGTTAAATGTGTGATGGATTTAGGGAAAGCAAGTGAAATTAACAGGGAGGGAAAGAAGAGGGTAAGGAGGGTTCAAAGAAGGGGTATGTCCTGGTTGTATATCTATCACTTCATACCAAACCACTCAGAGACTTAATGGCTTAAAAGAACAACGATCATTTAGTTTGTTTATGAATTTGAAATTTGAGTAAGGGTCAGTGGATGCAATTTGTTCTTGCTCCATGTAGTGCCAACTGAGGTGGCTTGACCTGGGCTAAGCTCAACTGGGCTGAGCATCTGTTTCCAAGAAGGCCCACTCACATGTCTGGCAAGTGGGTACTACTGGCTATTGCTCTCTCTCCACATTGGCCTCTTCCATAGGGTGACTTGGGCTTCCTCACAGCATGGTGGCTGGGTTACAAGAGTGATCATCACAGTGGACAAGAAGTGGAAGCTGACAACCTCTTAAAGCTTGGGTTCAGAAACTAGCACAATATTATCTCTGTAATATTCAACTGGTCACACAGACATAAAGCCCAGATTTGAGAGCAAGGGACATAGGCTTTGCCCTTCATTTGTGGGAGTGTCAGAGAACATTGGGATAATGTTTTAAAGTTGCAACAGAGACAGAGAACGGGAAGACTGAGAACATAAAAGAAAATTTGCTGGGGGACTTCTGGGTGGCGCAGTGGTTTGGGGCCTGCCTTTGGCCCAGGGCACGATCCTGGAGACCCGGGATCGAGTCCCACGTCGGGCTCCCTGCATGGAGCCTGCTTCTCCCTCTGCCTGTGTCTCTGCCTCTCTCTCTGTGTGTGTGTGACTATCATAAATAAATAAAGAAAAAAAAAGAAAATTTGCCCATTTTGCTCAGGCCACATTTTCTAAGAAAATTTAATTGAGGGCAGTTCAATCTGGATATTTCTTACAAATTGCTGCTAATTTTCATTCACTCTGTCCAAATCTCTTCTTAGTCAAAATCATTTAACCTATTAAGCCTCAGTTTTATCATCTATAAATTAGGGATAACAACATTTCTCTTCCAGTGAAGATTGTGAAGACAACCTGACTGTAGTCATTGGGCATGTACCTTTCCAGGCCTGCCTTTCCAATCTTTTCAGCTATCTGGGAAAGTTGGTCACATGAGAATTGGAAACAAGGGTTAAGATAGCAATATCTCTCCATCACAAATAATGCCAATAAAGACTATTTTGCTAATTCTAAGTGGCTTGCTGTAGTTGAATTACTTAGAAACATATTCAATAATTTTATCTTATCACTTCAGGACCAAGGTCATAGTTTTTCATTGAGAATAAGATACTAGGATGTGTTTTTTTTTTAATTTTTTAAGATACTAGGATGTCTTAAAAAGACTAAGCTGTGATACAGAATTCTCAATCACCAAGAGTTGATACTTTTTAAACACTGGATGGTTTTCTTAGGTCATTAAATAAATAAGCCATTGGTAGGGTGCCTGGGTGGTGCAGTTGGTTAAGTGTCAGACTCTTGATTTTGGCTTAGGTCATGATCTCAGGGTCCTAAGATTGAGCCCCACATTGGACTCCACACTCAGAATGGAGTCTGCTTGAGATTCTCTCTCTACCCCCCGTGCCTCTCCTGCTTGTGCTCTCTTTCAAATAAATAAATAAGTCTTAAGAAAAACTAAGCCATTGGTGTATCATGGAGCATATTTTAAAAAACCTTCAAGCATTAGAATATGAAGAAATATTTTCATATTAGAATATAATCAAAGAATAGATTTGCTGCCATTTCCTTTTTTTTTAAAAGATTTTATTCATTCATTCATGAGAGACACATAGAGAAAGAGGCAGAGACACAGGCAGAGGGAGAAGCAGGCTCCATGCAGGGAGCCCAATGTGGGACTCACCCCAGGTCTCCAGGATCACACCCTGGGCTGAAGGTGGTGCTAAACTGCTGAGCCACCCAGGCTGCCCTGCTGCCATTTCCTAATTTAAAACATTCATTCTTCTACTATTTTTTTTTCTGTAATATGCTATTCCTCTTAACATCTGAAAAAATATTAATTTTTAGTTAGAATTCTCTTCATACTTTCCAGTTTTTATGCTTAATTCAATATTTAAAACTTTTCTGGTAAATGAAGCAAATTCTTGATACCATTTCTTACAACTCAAAATTGTGAGTTAGGACCCTCTAAGTTAGTATGAATAGAGAAGAGGAACAAGAAACAGATAAATATGGAACTTGACCTAAAAGTCAAGCTATTCCACATGAAGCCAGACATACAGTGAAGAAATTTTACAAATAATGTCTTTACTTTCTCTGTTGTATCTACCTAGTATCTTTATTTCATTAGTGAGATCCATTTATTTTTTTCATTTTGCAAACAGAAATGAATCTTTTAGTTAAAAAATTGCTCATCCTTGTATGTGTCATTATTTCATTAGACTCCAAATGTTTGAGAAAAACTATACAGATGGTGATGACATAGGCAGTGGGCTAGATTGCTCCAAGAGAGTGTAAATGAGAAGAGAGCCAAAGACAGATCCCAGGGAACACCCACATGAAAGAGACAAAGGAGAGTCAAAGAAGGAGACTGAAGAAAGAGAGGCAAAAAATGTAGGAGGAATACAAGAGAAAGTGTTTTCAAGGATCAAAGGGAAGCTGGAGTTTGAAGAAGTTTTGCTAATTACAGAAAGGGATCAACAACATCAAATTCTTCTGAAGTCACATAGGAGAAGAATTATGAAGACTTATCAGAAAGAGATAGAATCAGTGAACTCAATGAGAGCATTTTCAACAAAGTGGTGTGGCTAGGAATTCTTTTGCTTGGATTGAGGTGTGGGAGGGAATAAGGCAATAGAAACAGTGAGTACAGGGATCCCTGGGTGGCACAGCGGCTTGGCGCCTGCCTTTGGCCCAGGGCGCGATCCTGGAGACCCGGGATCGAATCCCACGTTGGGCTCCCGGTGCATGGAGCCTGCTTCTCCCTCTGCTTGTGTCTCTGCCTCTCTCTCTCTCTCTCTCTCTCTCTCTCTGACTATCATAAATAAATAAAAATTTAAAAAAAATTAAAAAAAAAAAGAAACAGTGAGTACAGAATATTCTCCCCAGATTCCCAGCAGAAAACAAAAGGTGAAAGATAGGGTGTTAGCTCAAGGGATATAGAGTATCAGGAAGGTGAATGTGTGTGTGTGATTCTTAATATGAAAGTAATTGTTTAAATGCTGGAATCAGTTAGTATATAGGGAATGTTTGAAAGTGGCATAAAAACAGATTCTTAAATACAGAGAACAAAGTGGTGGTTGCCAGGGTAGGGGGTGTGAAGGGATGGGTGAAATAGATAAAGAGGATTAAGAGTACACTTATCTTTTTTTCTTAAGATTTTATTTATTTATTTGACAGAGAGAGAGGGCACATGTGCACACACGAGCATAGGAGTGAACGGGGAGGGGCAGAGAGAGAGAGGGAAAAAAAAGAGAGGGAGAGAATCTCAAGCAGACTCCCCACTGAGCATGGAGCCCCACCTAGGGCTCAATCTCACAACTCTGAGATCATGACCTGAGCAGAAACAGAGTCAGATGCCACCCAGGCCCCCAAAAGTATACTTTATCTTGATGAACACAAAGACATGTATACAATGGTTGAATCATTACACCATTTGTCTGAAACTAATACAACTCTATGTTAATTATACTACAATTTTTAAAAAAGATTTATTCATATGAGAGAGAGAGAGAGAGCAAACAGGGAGGAGGGGCAGAGGGAAAGGAAGAGAGAGAATCCCAAGCCAACTCCCTACTGAGCATGGAACCCAATATGGTTCTTGATCATGATCTGAGTCTAAATTAAGAATTGGATGCTGGGCAGCCCAGGTGGCTCAGCGGTTTAGTGTCGCCTTCAGCCCGGGTGTGATCCTGGAGACGCGGGATCG
The DNA here is from genome assembly GCF_048164855.1 of Canis lupus baileyi. Classification (NCBI taxonomy): domain Eukaryota; kingdom Metazoa; phylum Chordata; class Mammalia; order Carnivora; family Canidae; genus Canis; species Canis lupus. The sequence continues at coordinate 85,323,264 of NC_132876.1, forward strand.
AGTCCCACATCAGGCTCCCTGCATGGAGCCTGATTCTCCCTCTACCTGTGTCTCTGCCTCTCTCTCTCTCTCTCTCTCTCTGTGTGTGTGTCTCATGAATAAATAAATAAAATCTAAAAAAAAAAAAGAATTGAGTGCTTAACTGACAGAGCCACCCAGGTGCCTCTACACTAAATTTTAAAAAGCAAGGATTTGAAAATGCTGAAGGGATCCAGTTCTTGATGCAGAGAATAACCCCACATAGAAGGGAAACTTCTTTCAGAGTAATGTGAGGGAAGTAAGAAAGAAAGATTAGAAATAGAGCTTTTAAGAGGTAAAGACAATGAAATAATATTGGCTATGAATCAATAATTCTTGAAACTGGATCATATGTACATGAGGGTTCATTTTACATTCTGCGTACTTTTAAATTTTCCATGATAAAATGGCTGAAAAAAATATCAACAAAGAAATTATGGGCAGAATATTCCTGTATTTCTTGGAAGATGGCCTAAATTTCTCTGTGACAAGTTGGAAAAAGGGTGATGCTAAATATTAAGATTGTGGGGATGAGAGTTTAATAAGGATGGTAAAGGTTTCAAATAGATGTTCTAAGAATGGGAGAGTGAGTAAACTAGGGATCAAGTTGTTGACGATCCGGTTGAGGCTGGAGGTTTTTCATTTCTAGTGGCAAATATTTGTGTGTTGTAAGATGTTCTGTAGCTCTCAGGAGCCTAAGTGTAGGAGCCACTGGGGAGACCATAATTGATTTTTGATGGGTTGCTGCAGCTAAAGACTAAGAGAAGTATCAATAAAAAAGCTTTTAATATGATGGTGCAAATTGTTACCCCCTCATGAAAAAGCTACTGTGGTTAAAAAAGAGTAGGAAGGGGCACCTGGGTGGCTCAGTCAGCTAAAAGTCTGACTCTTGATTCTGGCTCAGGTCATGATCTCAGAGTTGTGAGTCTGAGCCCCACATCTGGTGCTATGCTGGACGTGGAGCCTGCTTAAAATTTTCTCTCTCCCTTTCCCTCTGCCCCTACCTTGCCACCTCCTCTAAAAAAAAAAAAGAGTAGGAAAATACTTCAGTATAGAAGTGTTGGAATTCTGAGTTAGATTCTGAGAAGAGAGAAAGACAAATTTGAGAGGTAAGATAATTTTTCCCTAAAAAAATCCTCTTATGTAGGGGATCCCTGGGTGGCGCAGCGGTTTGGCGCCTGCCTTTGGCCCAGGGCGCGGTCCTGGAGACCCGGGATCGAATCCCACGTCGGGCTCCCGGTGCATGGAGCCTGCTTCTCCCTCTGCCTATGTCTCTGCCTCTCTCTCTCACTGTGTGCCTATCATAAATAAAAAAATAAAAAAAAAAAAAAAAAAAAAAAAAATCCTCTTATGTAATGTCATATAGTATGAATTATAAATATTTGCAAGGAAATTGCATGATAGTCACATGAAATAATCCAAATGCACTTTCAGAAATATTTTTAGATTTTAAACCAAATGCACTTTTAAGTATTTACAAATTATTTATACTCAGTAACTAATATCTATCTAGAGGCAAAGTGACCTCTGATATTGGTCTCCAAATTTAGCAACATTTCTGCTATCTCCACTGATGGCTTTATTTCCCATTCCAGGCTTCCACCTGTTACTCTTACTCAGCTCTAAATGTACTTTTCGTGGAGATTAATTGTTGTACATCTTCCACACTCTTTACCAGTATCATCATAGCTTAAGAGTCTCTTGAAGCAGGATGACCTGTAGTCCATTTGGAACTGGTGACCACTGACAAAAATCTCTATTTGCCATATACCCATCTCCAAAGTGTATTTATATTTTGCCAACTGGGCCCTTGGGTTTAAATATTGTAGAGAGGGACACCTGGGTGGCTCAGCGGTTGAGCGTCTGCCTTCAGCTCAGGGCCTAATCCCAGGATCTGGAATCGAGTCCCACATCGGGCTCCCTGTGAGGAGCCTGCTTCTCCCTCTGCCGATGTCTCTGCCTCTCTCTGTCTTTCATGAATAAATAAATCTTTAAAAAACTATAAATAATGTAGACAGTTGGTTACCAGTGACCAACACTTGGGTTGCAAAATAGTATTTCACTATCCAAAGGTGTAAGATAAGGTTTAACATAACCAGGAAAAAGGAGGCCCATACTAAGAGCAAAATGGAGGTTAGTGGAAAGCATGTTGCACTGTAAGTCGTTTGTATATATATTCATTTACTTGTATATACTGTTTCAATATGGGCTTAATTGTATCCTTCAAATGATAGAGGTGTCAGTGGTTTATAGTTTGCACTGTAAGTTTTTAGAGTGTGAGAGATATCTATCAAATTCTCTATGAATAAAATCCAGTAGGTCATAGAATGATACAATGCCATTGCCAATTCAGGTAAACAGAGACTGGAGGAGTCAGAGCAACCCTTCCATTGATCACAACTGTAATAGCTGGACAAAATACAAAAACCATCTCATTTCCATAAAGATGTCAGAAAACTAAACAGAGAGCAAAAAATTACAAAGCCAGAATAAAGCAAAGATAGAGATCCCAGAATTTAAGACCACTTGGACTTTGTATTCTCTAGGGCTGTTTTCCCATTTCAGAGAAGGATACTAAGTAATTGAGATATTAAGTAGCATATTTAACAGCTTTGTAGGGCTGGGTAGATAGGGATTGGAATCCTGAAACTGCCAAGGGTGGGATGAGAGATTCACACTTAGGGGTGGCATTCTGAATGCAGGTACTCTATGAACCTGAAGGAAATGCTCATCATTAAGACTCCAGCTCAGCTTTGAACCATTATTGCAGTTTCTGCACTTGGATTGAAATGATCCCTATTGCTAGTACCACAAACATGTAATGGAATCAAATATAAATCCCCTCTGGAAGACGAGAAGATTAATTTAGGCATCAAAAACCTTGTTCCAGCAATTTTACAAAGGCAACATCCAGTGCACAGGTGCGCGGGCACACACGTGCACGCACGCGCATATGCACAAATCAGGGACCAAAGTAGACAAGATACATCTTTAAAAAGCAAGAGAAACAATAGACAGTAAGTATATCCATGCAGAGACTCCATTATTGGGGTTGTCAGTCAACAACTTAGAATAATTGTGTTTGCTACAAACAAGAGGCATGATTAAGAATAGAAATTATAGGGCAGTCCGGGTGGCTCAGTGGTTTAGCGCCGCCTTCAGCCCAGGGTGTGATCCTGGAGTCCCGGGATCAAGTCCCATGTCGGGCTCCCTGCATGGGGCCTGCTTCTCCCTCTGCCTCGCTCTCGCTCTCTCTGTCTCTCATGGATAAATAAATAAAAATCTAAAAAAAAAAAAAAAGAATAGAAATTCTAGAAGTTAGAAATAAGAAAAAAATCAAGAACTTGGTAGGCAGGGATCCCTGGGTGGCGCAGCGGTTTGGTGCCTGCCTTTGGCCCAGGGCGCAATCCTGGAGACCCAGGATCGAATTCCACATTGGGCTCCCGGTGCATGGGGCCTGCTTCTCCCTCGGCCTGTGTCTTTGCCTCTCTCTCTCTCTCTCTCTGTGTGACTATCATAAATAAATTAAAAAATTAAAAAAAATAAAAATAAAAAAAGAAGTTGGTAGGCAGATTTAACAGCAGATTGGATACAGATGAACGGAGATTTAGTAAACTAGAAAATAGATCGAATGAAAATATCCAGACTGAGGTACGGAGAAAAAAAAAAAAAAACGATGGGAAAAACAGAAGGGAGAATAAATGATATAGAAGACTCAGTGAGAAAACCTTGTTTACGTTTACTTTGAGCCCCAGGAATAAAAAGAAATAACAGCATGGAAGCAATATTGAAGATATAATGGCTGAGAATTCTCCAAAATTGATTTTTAAAAATCATTTTAGGGATGCCTGGGTGCTCAGTGGTTGAGCATCTGTCTTAGGCTCAGGGCATGATCCTGATCCCAGGCCTGGGATGGAGTCTCACATGGGGCTCCCCGCAGGGAGCCTGCTCCTCCCTCTGCCTGTGTCTCTCCTTCTGTGTCTCTGATGAATAAATAAAATCTTTAAAAAATCATTTTAAAAGGCTCATAAACCCTAAGGAAGAAACAGGCAGTGAAACTGGAAAGGCAGACTATTAAGCACTTGTCTCAGTCTCAGGGGTTGAACGGTAGCAGCTGGGCACAGTGGAACACGGAAGGAACAAGTATCAGCGGGGAATCCTGGAAACCTGCACAAGGCCAAGGGGCCATTTGCTTAAAAAAAAAAGACAAGAACAAGAAAGGGTAAAGTATGAGTACGTAAAGGAGGTCAAGGGTCAAATCTGAGAAAATTGACCTTTATGGTCAAGTCCAAGCAGAGAAGAGGGAGACCAAAAGCAGAAGAAAAATATCCCACAGGTTGGGACTTAGGCAGAGCTGAAATGGAATAAGAAACTAGAGCCAAACGCAGTTGTGAAATCCCGTCCTTTTCATGTAAACAGTCTGACTACCTGAGGCAAGTGGTTGGATTTGTCTTAAAGGCAAATCCTTACTGGGTGGATGGCTGAAGGCTTTGAGGAGCTGAATTACTTAGTACTAGCTGTGTTTTACAAAGATAATTCTGTAGTCAGTGTGACAGATGGACTGAAGAACTTGTGATGGTTACGAACTCACAATTGGGGATTAGGTAATCCTAAATTAAATATATAGATGAAAGTGAAAAAAGTTTAGCATTCCACATGGTAAAGAAAAATCCACTTCTAAAAGCCCTGTCTCCTAGGGCATGTCTCCTAAGTTCTCTGGGCCTCAGTTTTGCCATCTGTAAATTGATGATCATTATAGTGTTGTTTTGAAGGTAATGAAATAATGCCCGGCAACGTGCTTGAGTTGATGCCCGACTGCAGTGAGCACGCAGTAAGCAGATAGTGAACAGTACTAGGGCTTTTTGAGGGGAGACCAGAGGCAGCAAGATCAACCAGGATTGCACTGAGATTGTCAAAGGGAGCCAGGGGAGGTCCAGGTAGGATCCTGTCCACAGCTCTGAGAATGAAGAGGAGGAAGATGTAGCAGGGCTTGAGGCCAAGGACTGAGTTTGTATGAGGGAGCCTGTGTGCGCGAGGAGGATAGAGGCAATGACATAAGACAGAGAACATTAGCAGTCCACTCCCATACTTGTCTAGGACACAGGTTCTGTGTTCAGTTGTGTGAAGCTGACTGAACCCTATGCCCATATAACACTGACAATCACTGGGCTCGATTAAACAGATTCGTGCATGCTCCCAAGGATACAAAAATATCCATTTGGTTTTCAGGACCGAAGGGCCCACTGTAGCCCAATATCCTGCAAAAATGTCCAAGCCCAGTATCAACTTTGATCAGAGGCAAACACTCGAATGATCTATGTCAGCCATACCAGGATTCCGACAATCTGTACAAACCCAGTATGCTGTTAATTTCTCATACAGCTGAAGAAGTAATTCAGAAATATTAAAAGAAAACTTACTTCTTTAGGTAATCTACTCCCCCTTTCCACATGGCCATCTCTTCAACCAAACCCAATACTTATGAGTAACAGCTCAGAACAGACGCTGCCTGTCTTCTCAGCCCAAGCAAGCTGTCTTGCAAGAGAGGTTAAGAATAGATTGCAGTCCCTGATAAGGTCTCTGCTTTCTCCCCTTACTGCTCTCAGTTAAACAAAAGGTTTACCAAAGGAATTTATGAGGCTCAAAATCCTTGGGGTGACTAGGTATGGCACGAAGGCCAAATGGTTCACCAGGGAAGCTTTCAATCAGTGGGCATCACCAGTGGGTGGTTTACCTTGATTATTTTGGGTTACTCCAGCTCCGCTGCTGGGAGAAGTAGGCAGAGGGAAGTAAGAGGTGGCTGATTATGTAGTGGTAAGGAGGTAGGGAGGAGGAAAACCTTCTCACTGCTCTAGTACCTTATGGAGTCTCATGACAAAACTCTATTTCTCCCAAGTTAACCTCTGCACTGCCAACTTCACTAACAGTCAGCCGTAAGAAAAACAGTGTAATGAGTGACATGATCTCTGGCCCTCTCTTTTCCATTTCTGCTTGTTCCTCCTACCCATCATTACCCACTTTCCCAATGTTGAACCTCAATTGCCTTCAAGCTGTGCCTTTTCCTTTGCCACCTGCCAAGATGTAACCCTATCCTGTGATTTGGACCTGTCTTTACCTTATTCAACTTTGCCCTGCAGAACTTGAGCTAATGTGTGTGTTTGCTCTAGCAACACGGAAAAGGAGACCCTCCACTCGGGCATGTTAAGGAGGCTCATCAGAGTCACTTTCAAGCAATGGTATCTGGACTCCGCCAGAAAGAATGGCATCTTGAAAAAGCTGCAACAATTTCAACAGACACAATATTTTGATTCTTTTGCTCACCTCAACTATGGTCTAAATTTAGTGCTAATTCAGGTTACTTTCAGTTCGTTTCCAAGTATGGACAATGAGTCAGGGGCTTGTTTGGGAGAGGAAACATGCCCATCTGACTCATCTTCATGCCTACCCATATATCTGACCCCCCCCAACACCTGTGTCTGGCACACAGAGTTCTACAATTGTTCCCCAGACTTACTGAGAATGAGCGTGACATAATCATTGATTCTCTCATTCTGAATCCAGAGATACCAAGAAATATTTTTTCCATTTTAATAGCAGCTCTTGAAATATCAGTTTTAATATTTGCTAATGATTATGTAATCATTCAATAATTAATTCTTGTAATATTTTGTGGAATTAGTTATCCTTATGAAAGTTTTATGGATAAAGAAATTACATTGAAATCCTTGCTTAAGAATAAGGGAGAGGCAAAGTTTAGATTTGAGCTTCAGATGGAAATTACTGAAAGCTAGATTCAGGCCAGTTTATGCTTAAGGATTTTTTTTTTTTATGCTTAAGGATGTTAATCAGTGACAGTGATGGTCAAGATTCTGAGATGGCTATTTTCTATTTTGGGTGGGGAGGAGAGGCAGAGGGAGAGGGAGAGAGAAAATCTTAAGCAGGCTCCATGCCCAGTGCAGAGCCCGACATGGGGCTTGATTGATCTCACGACCCTGAGATCATGACCTGAAGCGAAGTCAAGAGTTGGATGCTTAACTGACTGAGTCACTCAGGTGCACCTGAGAAGACTATTTTCTAATTACGTGTCCTTAACTATCTACTTAACACATTTGTCTTTCTCCTAACAAGACATATTTTGATGGAAGGGGAAAAAATGGTTGTCTTTTTAATGACCTATCAAATTCTGTTCTCAAGTGTCTCCCTCATCTCAGTCAAGGGTATCATTATCTCCACAGTGGGTCAAGGCCATTATGGCTTCGCTCTCCATACCATTTACAGTCATCCATCAGCAAGTACAATCACTGAGACCTCTGAGACCTACTTTAGTATTTTCATCTGACTGCTTCTATTCTAGCCCCAACCCTTGCCTGAAAGAGTGAAACGGCCTTTTAAATGTTCACTCTGTAGCCATTCTTCGTCTCTTACAACCTATTCTCCTCAGATCAGTATACTTAGATACTCTTTTACAGACACAAATCAGTTCGTGTGACATTTCTGCCTTCCACTGCATTTAAAATAAAATTGAAACTCCTTTCCAAGGCTTACAAGGCTTCATGTGATGTAGTTGCTCTTTTATTTTAATTCTTTTACTCTTCCCCTTGCTTTCCACATTCCTACCATTATAGCCCTAGTCATTCTAAGCATCTTACTAGTCCTTAAACGTGGTGAGCTTATTTCTACCTCTGAGTCCTTGTACCTGCTGTTTACTGACCATATTCTTGTACTGCCAGCATTATTTTTTTGAAAATTTTATTTATTTATTCATGAGACACACACACACACACACACACAGGCAGAGACACAGGCAGAGAGAGAAGCAGGCTCCATGCAGGGAGCCTGACATGGGACTCGATGCCGGGACTCCAGGATCACGTCCTGGGCCAAAGGCAGGTGCTAAACTGCTGAGCCACTCAGGGATCCTCAAGCATTGTTGTTAATACAACAAATTTTCATTGAACCAACTAAACTATATAGTGTATGCATAGAAATCAAGTTTTTTCTTTCTTACTATTGCTTTTTTTGTCAAATTGTTTCTTCCTCAGCCCTGAATGAAATCCTGGACAGATCCCATAGCTTATTTAATGTTTTTCAGATATGAAAAGATCCAGTAAAATTTAAAGCTCTGGTTCTCAACAGATGAGGCACTCCTCAGTGGGGGGCACTGGAAATTCATGGGGTATTTCTGGATGTTTATTGGTGGGGGGTGAGATTTGAATGGCATTTGGCTAGATAAGGGCCAGAGAGACTAGGGTTTCTGCCAGTAAGTGAACACTTGTTCTCAGTACTGCATGGATGGGTTTTGAATATCCTTTGGGATATTCATTTACATGGGAAACATAAGTACAAAGTATTTTTTGCATGAGTTTACTATCCACTACATTTCCCAAAATTGTAAACACTGAAGAAATCAAAGGACTACTGGACTTTGTTCTGTTCTGAAATTTACAAAGAATTGTTCACCATTTCAGAAAATCATTTTACTAACAGACATACCATGTGTGTTATATAAATAACCAATACAACACACTCATATCAGACTTTCACATATTCACATATATGAATACACTTACTTAGTCCTCGTTTTGAATGGTTAAATATAAAGAAGAAACATTAATTATACTCAATTGAATACTGTTACTTCACTTCAATCCAGATGCATTATAAATAGTTGTAAGCATTTGATTTATGGTGTCATTATATATGGTATAGTCATACCAAAGCATTTATATATTGAAATGTGTATTATTTTATTGCAAAGTGCTTCTCTTGGGGCGTCTGGGTGGCTCAGTAGATTAATCGTCCGCCTTTGGCTCAGGTCATGATCCCAGGGTCCAGGCTCTCTGCTCAGTGGGGAGTCTGCTTCTCCCTCTCCCTCTGCCTGCCACTCCCCCTGCTTATGCTCTCTCTCCCTCTCTCTGTCAAATAAATAGATGAAATCTTAAAAAAAAATAAAGTGCTTTTCTTTTTTTGTTTCTTCTTTTTATTACAGTTACAGCATTCTACTTCTTTATTTTTTAAATCATGTGTGGTTCACTTGTATTACTTATAAATTTCATTTCAGAATATTAAAGAGGAGCATTATAAAATATTTATTGTGAAAAGAGGGCATTGAGTCTAATATAATTGAGGACGAGACCAGATTCTCAAGAAATCTGATATCATTGCACCTCCAGCCCCTGCCACCAGCTCACTCTATAGTAGCCTCTCTTCTTGCTTTGCCCTCAGGGAAGCCCAATTCTATTCCAATTCTATTCCAATCCCTGCAGCCTCTAAAGTCCAGAAGGCACAGCTATCCAGGTGGTTTTCTTAAACCACCCAAATAAGGAAGGGAGTGGGGGGAGAAACATAACAGTACTTCAATGAATCCTTCTCCAAAAAAAATTCTCCATCAACACAATTTCTCACTACTAATCTCGTATGCTCTGTGCATGTGATGACTTAAGGCCAGGAAGCCAGGTTTTTGCCACCTCTTCTGCAAGTCCTTCATAGATTATCTGGCACTTGTTTTAGAATTTGACACAGTTGGAGAACTTCTGCCACAATCTCAAGGCAAGAAGGTCTGTATTTTAACATTCTTTTTTTATACTCAGATTTTATTTATTTATTCGTGAGAGACACACACAGAGAGGCAGAGGCCTAGGCAGAGGGAGAAGCAGGCTCCCCGTGGGGAGCCTGATGCGAGATTCCATCCCAGGAAGGAGGATCGGCGGGACCTGAGCCAAGGTAGATGCTCAACCACTGAGCCACTCAGGTGCCCCTGCATTTTAACATTCAAGAGGATGAGGATTCCTCTAGGAATGAATATGAGTATTGAGTGAGAATGTCATTTTCTAAATGGTTACCTCACTGTTGAATGTTTTTGCTCCAGTATTAATATCAGTGGCATAGCTAGCATATTTGACACCCAGAGTGGATAATTTTTTAACATCCCACTTCTCTATATGACAAAATTATGTGTAATCCCCATGGTAACAGCAAAGAAAATATCTACAGAATATATGCAAAAGGAGCTAAGTCAAAATGTACTTAACTCCTCTAACTGTACATTTAAAAATGGTTAAAATAATATGTTTTATTTTCTGTATATTTTACCACAATAAAAAAATCTCACCAATAATTACAATAATCATTCCAAATTTAGACAAACAGAAGATTGGAAGAGGGAGAATTATGTTATCACTGATATTGTTTAGAATTGCTGGTAGATGGTACTAATGAAAAGAAGATTGCTTTCAGTTGGTTTTATTGCTTTTATATTCTCTGCAGATAACATCCCCTTAGGCTTGCACCCAGGGCACATCACTTCCCACTTCCCCATCCTTTGTATGCATTGTGATGGTTAATTTTATACACATAGAGTGCCCAGATTTTTGGTTACACCTTATTCTGGGTGTGTTTGTGAAGATGTTTCTAAGGGAGATTAACATTTGAATTGGTAGGCTAAGTAAAGCAGATTGCCCTCCTTAATGTCAATGGGTCTCATCCAATCAATTAAAGGCCTGAGTAAAACAAAAAAGATGAATAAAAGACAATTCACTCTTTCTGTCTGATTGCCTCTGCTCTGGGACACTAGTCTTCTGCTTTTCAGACACGGAGAGACTGGAATTTATACCGTCAGCTCTCCTGGGTCTCTAGCTTGCTAAATGCAGATCTTAGGACTTGCCAGTCAACATCTATATCTATATATCTATATCTATATCCACACACATACTATTTGTTTTAAATATTATAAACAATATTTGTTTTACATATTATAAACATTATTATATATTTGTGTGTGTGTACACACTATTGTATATATATATATATATATATATATATATATATGATTTATTGTACATACTAATTTCTCCGGAGAATCCTAATACAACCACTGTTTGATGGAATCATTTTATTTGGACTGAAGAAGGTATCCTGAACGTATATTAAAATGAATTCCCCAGAGAAGGGATTCTGAGCTATTATGTTTGAGCATCTAGCCCTTTGTTTTATAAATTCATACAAAATCCTCTGGTCAAGGACTCTTCTAGGCTCTGGAATACCTTTGTCGAACAAGACAGACAAACCTCTAGCTTTTGTGGAGCTGCTATGGGAGAGAGGCAAGCCTCTTAGATCACCAGACTAGAAGTGGAGCAGGAAGCTAAAGGGGAATGAATAAATTTGTGGAAACCTCTGGGGAAGAACCATGTTTATGGTCTCTTCCTACATCCTCTCACATTTGGAACGGCTAAAGACAATGGGATGTGAATATGTATCACACAATATCTTATCTTTGGTAGAGTTGGAAGATGGATAGAGTTTCACAAAGTTATAGATTGGGAATCTTCCTCTGATTAAGATAATGCTGCAAATAGATATTAATGCACTGAACTGGAATCATCTCTGCATATTTCCCTTAATGTCATTTTTGGTATATTTCTGTTTATATTATTATCATTTAAAACCTGCAAATCTTATGCTCAGTAGAGAAGGACAATCATCATATGGTTTCACTCATATGTGGAATATAAGAAATAGTGAAAGGGACTATAAGGAAAAGGAGGGAAACGAGTGGCGAAAAATTAGAGAGGAAGACAAGCCATGAGAGACTCCTAACTCTGGGTGGCTCTTCCTCTCTGTCTGCGTCTCTCATGAATAAATAAATAAAATCTAAATAAATAAATAAATAAATAAATAAATAAATAAATAAAATAAAACCTGCAAATCTTTTTGTGGATTACATTATTAAATAGACCCATGTCAAAGCCAAAATGAACAATGGCTTCCCATCTCACTCAGCATAAAGGCTTACCAGGCCTTATACCATCTGCACCCCCTTTCCCCAACACATAGTACACACACATACGCACACACCTTTCTGACTTCTCTTACCCTCCTTGCTTCTACTCTTACTACATTGGCTGATTTGCCACTCCTTAAATATCTTGGCATAAACTTGTCCTGGGGCCTTTGCACTGGCTTTTCCCTCTGCTTAGAACACTCTTGTTTCAGATATCTAAATGAATCACTCCTTCAAGTTTTTGTTAAACTATCACCTTTTCTTTTCTTTTTTTTAAGATTTTATTTATTTATCCATGACAGGCACAGAGAGATGCAGAGAGAGAGGCACAGACACAGGCAGAGGGAGAAGCAGGCTCCATGCAGGGATGCCCAACGTGGGACTCGATCCCAGGACCCCAGGATCACGCCCTGGGCTGAAGGTGGCGCTAAACCGCTGAGCCACCCGGGATGCCCACTATCACCTTTTCAATGAGGTCATCTCTATAACTTCTCTCCTCTACCCTACATTTATACTTCCTACTCTCTTCCCTACTTAATTTGTCTCCTTGGCATGTATCATCAACTAATAAACTATTTCTCTCCCCCCCACTACAATGTAAACTGCGCGAGTACAATAATTTTTGTCTGCTCTTTACTGATATATGTTTAGCAGAGATAACAGTACCTGATAAAAAGGAAGTGTTCATCAAATACCTATTGAATTAATGAATAAATGAAAAGAAAAGAAAGGGAAAGAGAAAAAATTAGGAAATTATTGCAGTCTCAAGAAGATATAGCCAAATAATTACTGACATATCAGTTTTCTTCTCACTCTCATTTTTGCTTCCTCTGATGGAGTAGGTAAGGAAAATAAGAATAAATAATGCATTTGTCAGAGAACTTAAAAATTTTCAAAATGTTTCTATATACAATGTCTTATTTGATCAAAATGTTATACTACATTTCTAGAAAAGAAGTCTACTGGTAAAATGGAACAATTTATATTTGCATTTTATTTTTCATTAAAAAATTAAATTTATACAGAAAGCACCCCATTTCTGTATCATATAACTGAGACCTTCAAGTTATTTTGTTTAAAAAAAAAGTCTAGGGATGCCTGGGTGGCTCAGTGGTTGGGCGTCTGCCTTCAGCTCAGGGCATGATCCTGGAGTCCCGGGATCGAGTCCCACATCGGGCTTTCTGCATGGAGCCTGCTTCTCCCTCTGCCTGTGTCTCTGCCTCTCTATCTCTCTGTGTCTCTCATGAATAAATAAATAAAATCCTTTTTAAAAATCTGAATTTCTCACTGTTTCCTATTTAGTTCTGCCTCTGTGCCTTTACTCATGCTATTCCTTTCATCATGACTTTCCCTGTCATCTATCTAGATGCTATGAATTCTTTAAGGCCCAGCATCATAAGCATAACAGAGAAGCAACATATTAGTATATATTAATAAGTGTTTTTCACTATTCTTCAGTTACAAATTTTACCTAAGAAACATTGCTTCTTGGTGCTGTGAAGAGAACTTCTTTTTTTTTAAGATTTTATTTATTTATTCATGAGAGACAGAGAGAGAAAGAGAGGCAGAGACCCAGGCAAAGGGAGAAGCAGGCTCCATGCAGGGAGCCCGATGTGGGACTCGATCGGGGGGACTCCAGGATCACGCCCTGGGCCAAAGGCAGGCGCTAAACCACGGAGCCACCCAGGGATCCCCCAGAGAACTTCTTTTTTAAAAAAGACATTTATTTGAGAGAGAGAGAGAGAGAGAGAGTGTGTGTGTGTACTAGCAGGGGGAGGGGCAGAGAAGGAGAGAGAGAGTGGGGAGCCTGAAGGGGCTCCATCTCAGGACCCTGAGATCATGGCCTGAGCTGAAACCAAAAGGTGGATGTTCAACTGACTGAGCCACCCAGATGCCCCCATGAAGAGAACTTCTAAATGTAGTCTTCACTGGGAAGGAAGTGCTTTGTAGCTTTGTTTCCTTGATGCCCCTGGTTTCTCCCTAAACCATTCCTGGCACATGGTGAGTACTCAATTAATATTTGATTCTTGAATAAATGACTAATTCTGAGTCTCTGTATTGTCAGAATTCAGCTTAATTATGTCTTGAACCATTAAGGAATGAGAGCGCATCAGCCCTTATATAATGAGTTAGAGAGCCATGACTGACTGTTCCATGACAGGGCAGGTTTTCATATTCCCACATCCTCTAAACATACAGCCTCCCAATTGCCTCTTGCACTACCCACAGTATGTGAATAACGCTGTGCAATGGGCTTGCTTTGTGCAGCTTTCCTTTATGCGTAACCATGGCAATGCTGTCTACTTCATACTTGAAGTGTCTGGAGGACTACGGCTGTGAATGTTAACTCACTGAATGATGACTTGATGACTTGCTTTGCATGCAAGGGGACTCTGTACATTTTGTTTTTTTAATCATCATAAAGTAAAGTAAAACACCCATTTACAGAACAAACTAGAATAAAAATTCTAGACCTCGAACTAATATCTGAAGGCACTATCTGCCTCTGAAATCTAAGGATAAAGGACTCAGGAATTGTCCTCAGAGCTTCTATTTTCATCTGAAATCTAGATATTGGCAACAAAATTTGTATCACCATTTTGCACAGAAAGAATCATGTTTTGGAGGGTGCTGAAAGGACAGAGAATGGAAATGTAGTGCATCCTGCACATTTGCCCCTACACAGGTACCAGCTATAACATGTGGCCAAGTCCTCCATGCAAGGAGGCATGTTTTGCTCCAGGGTTTGCATTTATTTTTCATGTGAATATTTGATATGCTGCCAGAATCCCACCCACATGCCACTAATCTGATCAATTTTAGGCAAATTCTTCCTTTACTATTAATACAAGACATACTCAAAAATCAAATAAGGCAGCTGGTTTTTTAACATACACACACACACACACACACACACTTTCAAATTCTGACAGAAAATTTATAAAGGTTTTGAAGTCAAATCCATATCCCACTTCAGATCTGTTAATGATTATGTCATTATACAAACTTGTGTGAGAAATTCAGATTGTTTGCCTTTAAATTTACCCACATGTTAATTAGTTTCATTATTGATCTATTGCAGGTAAAATTTTCTTTTTTTTAAATTTTCATTTAATTTTTTGTCATTTCCTTTAGGAAGAATGTATAAAATTTGGAAGTAGCTCAAAACTCAGTTCCAAATGACAGAACTAGTATGTTTCAGATTAACTCTTTTTTTTTCAGATTAACTCTTTAAAGTAACAAAGAAGTCCAAGTTAAGGCAAGTTGACACTTTATTTTAAACTTATAGCATCTTCAAAGAAAGATGAAATAGAATTTGGTTCATTGCTGTGTCAGTCTTAATTTTAACTTGGAATAGTTTATGTGTTGCAATCTCAGCATTGTATAGAATCTAAACTCTTCTAGGCAGAAATTGCTTTTTTTCTCTTTTCTTGCTTCTATATAATTTATCATCTTTAAAACATTGTGTGCATTTATAATTTTTTGTAACTATGATTCTGAAAATGTTGATTCAGACATAAATTTGATTTTTAAATTTTGTTTCTTTTTCAGTGAGAATGTCTAGAGAAATAATAATAGAATGTATCATATTTGGCTTCAAAAGTAGATTCATTAATAATGTCATTTTAGCCACAGTTGGATTAACAAAACAAACATAAAAAGTTCAGAAAGGTAACCTTGTCACTGTTTCTTTAAAAATGGATGATTTTCCATTACTAGATGAGTTGTCAAAAAAAAAAAAAATAAGAGAGGAATCAGTGAAAATGTCAGAGTGAGGAGCTCTGAGATTTTGGTCCTTCATAAAAGCAATAAGAATTATCAAAATCAACTTTTTAGTACTCTGGAGACTAACCAAAGGCTTGTAGCAACATAGGGAGGTGTTTAGTCAGGAAACCCACCTGCATCATGATAAGAAAAGCAAGATTTGTGGCATTTTAACTAATCCTAGTTGCATCCACTTCTCCCCAGCTCCACAACAGTGTTGAAAAATAACAACCTCCATTCTCAGTCCTGGAGAAAGTAGAGGAGGGCTGAAGATCTTTTAGAACTTTACCCCCAAATACTAATCATTACCAAGTCATGCTCTGGAAGGCACTACTTGAAAGGCTTGTCCTTTTTCGAGCTCACTTAAACTCTCCTAGTGATAAAAATTTCTCCCTGGGTGATGGAGGGGAATTTCTCAAATGTTTGAACATCACATCTGCCTGAAGTGACAGATAGCAATTGAGGCAAACAATAAACTAGCCAGGGAACTGAAAATAAAAAGCTGAGGAATGAGATATCCACAGAGACTTTGAAAAGCATCAATATATTTTTGAGTATTTAGAAGGTCAAAAACATACATAGAGCTATTAACATGCTCATGAAAGACAAAGAAAGCTATAGTCTCTCATCTCTGACTGAACTTGAGAGTCTGCACAAGCAGGAATTGAAGGCTAAGATGGAATTATAAACTACTGGGTAGAATGTTGAAGGCATCCCCCAACTCTCCATGTCACACACATATGCACACATACACACACACACACCCAGCCCCCAGGCAAAGATTAAGAGACTTATTGGTTCTAGACATCAAAGGAAAATGCTATCCAATCATTAGCTGACTACTAAGCTAACCAAGTAGAGACTTTCAGTGACCATACATGATTAAGATACAGACTACAAAATTACTTCAGAAAAGTCACTAAACAAACAACTACTAAAAAGCAGCAGCAACAAATCCTGGTCAGGAGATTTGCAGAGTTGCCCCCATTATACTACTGGAAATGTATATCTTTCAAAAATATAATTAGAAGATATGCAAACAAACAAAAAAGGATGACCCATACACAAGAAAATAAGCAATTAATAAAAACTATCACTGAGGAAATCCAGATATTGGACTTACTAGGCAGAGTTTAGAGCAGCTATTTTAAATATGTTTAAAGAGCTAAAGGAGGGATGCCTGGGTGGCTCAGTGGCTCAGCGGTTGAGCATCTGCCTGCCTTTGGCTCAGAGCATGACCCCAGGATCAGGGATTGAGTCCCACATCGGGTTCCTTGCGGGGAGCCTGCTTCTCCCTCTGCCTATGGCTCTGCCTTCTCTGTGTCTCTCATGAATAAATAAATAAAATCCTTAAAAAAATAAAGAGCTAAAGGAAAACAAGCCTAAAGAACTAAAAGAAAATATAAGGACAAGTCTCACCAGCTAAAGAATATCAATAAGGAAATAGAAATAATAAAAAGAAACCAAATACAGATTCTGGAATTTAAAATTACATCTAAAATGAAAAATTGGGGGTTACTTGGGTGGCTCAGTTGGTTGATCTGCCTTTGGCTCAGGTTGTGATCTCAGGGCCCTGGGCTTGAGCCTCACATCAAGCTCCTTGCTCAGTAGAAGTCTACTTCTCCCTTTCCCTCTGCCTCCCCCACCCAGCTTGTGCTCTCTCTCTCTCTCTCAAATAAATAAATAAAATCTTTAAAAAAATGAAATGAAATGAAAAATTGATTAGAGGCTCAATGGTAGTTTTGAGTAGGCAGAAGAAAGAATTAGAGAGCCCAAAGATAGGTCAATTGACATTATCAAGTCTGAGGAACAGAAATAAAAGAGAATAAAGAAAAATTAGCCAAGTGTCAAAGAACTATGGGACATTGTGAAGCATACTAAACATACATAATGGGAGCTCTTGGAAGGGAGGAAAAAGAGGGAAAAGTAGAAACATATCTGAATAAAAAATGGCCAAAAACTTCAAAAAATTGATTGGAAGTATTAATCTGCACACCCAAAAAGACATTGAATTCCAAGTAAGATAAACCCGAAAAGACCTGTACTGCAAAACATAATAATCACACTATTGAAAACTGGGGGAAAAAAAGAAAATCTTGAAAGGAGCAAAAGGGAAAACCAACTTACCATATAAAAGTAATCCTCAATAAGATTAACAGCTGATTAGTCATCAAAAAGCACGGATGCCAGAAAAGCAGTGTAATGACATATTCAAAGTGCTGAAAGAAATTATAAACCAAGATTGCTATTTGTAGAAAAAATATCATTCAAAAAAGTAGGAAAAATTAAGACATTCCCAGATAAACAAAAATGGAGAGGTTTTGTCACTAGCAGATTTACAGTATGAGAAATGTTACAGGGAGTGCTTTGGAATGAAGAGAAAAGACAGTAGACAGTACATGAATACCTTCTTTTATTGCCTTCTGTTTTATTGTACTTTGCAGATATTGCATTTTTTAGAAATTGAAGGTTTGTAACAACCCTGTGTTGAGCAAGTCTATTGGCACCATTTTTTCCAAAAGCATTTGCTCACTTCATGCCTCCAAATCATGTTTTGGTAATTCTCACAATATTTTTAACTTTTTCATCATTATATTTGTTATAGTGATCTGTTATCAGCAGTTATGACTCACTGAAAGCTCAGATGATGGCTAGCATTTTTTAGCCATAAAGTATTTTTAAATTAAGATACATTCTTTGTTTTTTTTAGACATAATGCTATTGCACACTTCATAGACTACATTATAGTATAAACATAACTTTATATATACTGGGAAAACAAGAAATTCCTTTGGCTCTATTGTGATATTGTAATAGTCTGGAACCAAACCCACAATATCTCCAAAGTATGCCTGTCCTTAGAAGTCATATGAAGAAATAAAGAACACTTGTAAAGGCAACTAGATAGGTAAATCTAAAAGATGATATACATGCTCTATTTGTTGTAATTCCTTTTTGTTTCCCCATATGACAGAAGACAAATCAGGGATCCCTGGGTGGCACAGCGTTTTGGCGCCTGCCTTTGGCCCAGGGCAGGATCCTGGAGACCCGGGATCGAATCCCACATCGGGCTCCCAGTGCATGGAGCCTGCTTCTCCCTCTGCCTGTGTCTTTGCCTCTCTCTCTCTCTCTCTCTGTGTGACTATCATAAATTAAAAAAAAAAGACAATTATAGCACTATATATATAAATTTAATTTGGTGGACACAAAGTCTAGAAAAATAGAGTTTATGACAATAACAAAATAAAGCAGGGGGAAAATGTTGCTATGTAGGAGAAAAGTTTTTATGTACTATTAAAGTTAAGTTGATTTTAATCTAAACTAGATTATAATGCATTTGGATGTTATTAATAATCCCCAGGATAACAACTAAAACCTTACTCAAAAGAATATTGGAACAAAAATGACAAGTGAATTAAAATGCTACAATATAATATAATATATATATATAAAATATATTTAACACAAAATAAGCAGTAATGGAGAAACTAAGGAATAACAGAAAAGCATAAGACATAAAAAGCAGCAAAATGACAAATAATACTTTATCAATAATTATGTTAGGTGTAAATGGTGGATTAAATTCCAATTAAAAGGCAGAAATTGGCAGAATTGACTTTTAAAAAATATAATCAAAATAGATTCTGCATACAAGAGACATATTTTAGATTCAAAGACACAGATAGGTTGAAAGTAAAAGGATGGAACTGGATATTCCATACAATAGTAAGCAAGAGAGAGCTGGAATGGCTATATTAATATCATGTAAAATAGACGTTAAGGCAAAATAGTTAAAAAGTAAAATATATTCAAAAGAAAAGTCTTTAAAAGTAGACTTTAAGATAAAATTGTTACTAGAGAAAAAGAAGGACATAATGTAATGATAAAAGGGTCAATCTATCGGGAAGATATGATAATAATAACCATAAATATATGTATCTAACAACAGAACTCCCAAAATACATGAAGTAAAAACTGATGGAATTGATGGAAGAAATAAGCAAATCAACAATGAGAGTTGGAAACTCCAGTAACCCACTTTGGTGATGGATAGAATGACTACATAGAAGACCAGCAAGAAGATGAAAGACTTAACAACACTAGAAACCAACTGAATCCAACAGAAATCAAAGAATATGCTACCCAACAACACCAGAATACATATTCTCAAGTGCACATGGAACATAGGCCATCAAACAAGTATTAATAAGTTTAAAAGGATTAAAATCATACAAAATATATTCTCTGACAGTAAGGGAATGAAATTAGAAATCAATAATAGAAAATTGGGGAAATTCACAAATATGTAGAAATGAAAACACTCCGTAATAACCAACGAGTCAAAGAAATCACAAAGAAAATTAGAAAATACATTGAGATAGGTAAAAATGAAAACACAAAAACATCCACAAAAAACTCTTGGGCAGCAAAAATGTTTGCAGGAAAATTTATAGCTATAAATACCTGCATTGAAAACAATATTTCGAATCAATAACCTAAACTTCTGCCTTAAGAAGTTCATTGAAGGGCTAAGATAGCAGCATAGTAGGAGGGAGGATCTTAGGCTCCTCTCATCCAGCAAACAGAACTGGATAACTAAGAAGTTCGCTGAAAGTTTTTTTTAATCATATATGGATGTTGATTTTTTTTTTAATTTTATTTATTTATTCATGAGAGACACAGAGAGAGAAGCAGGCTCCATGCAGGGAGCCCGGTGTGGGACTCGGTCCCGGGTCTCCAGGATCACACCCTGGGCCGAAGGCAGCGCTAAACCACTGAGCCACCTGGGCTGCCCCTGGATGTTGATTTTTGTCAAATATATTTCTGCATCTGCAAGAAAAATAATTTTTCTTCTTTAGCCAATTGGTGTGATAGATTACATTAATTTTTAAATGTTGAATCAGTTTAGTATACCTAGAATAAATCCCATTTGCTTATGTTTAATATGTTTAAGCAGCATGTCTTAAAATACCCATTTGGACTGGATATGGCTGATCCTTTTCATAGATCATTGGTTCTCAAAATGTAATCCTCAGACCAGCAGAAACAGCATTATGTGGGAATTTGTTAGACGTGCAAATTCTTGGGCCCCACTTAACCCTACTGAATCAGAAACTCTGGGGACAAGGGTTCATAAATCTGTTTTAACGAGCCTTCCAGGGCTTTATTCTGATAGAGAATAAAGATAGCCACTGGCATAGAAGGAGTAAAATGGGTGAGATGATTGGCCCATATAAATGCTACTCTCTCTTTTCTACTTGACTTATAACTCTCAGTACCTGTTTCCAAAGACCACTGTAGAATCCAGGGGTTCTCAATCTTGGCTGCCCATTGGAATCCCGTAAGAATCCTCTGGGACTCTAATTTAATTGTCCTGGAGTATAGCCCTTCCTCATTAGCACCGTAAGAAGGGTTAGTTTTTCAAATTAGGTGAGGACACTTTGAATCATTGTTCAATTGAACTCTTTTTTTAAAGGTTTGAGTTAGAGACCAGGTATGTTTTACCCAAGCATTCCAGACCATACTTTGATGAAAATTATTCTAGATCAAAGATATTCAGGCTTTTTGACCATGATTCATAGGGATAAATGCGTTAAATGTATGGTAACAGAGCAGATACATTCTTGCATTAGGTATGTGTGTATGTATGTGTCTGTGTGTGGGTACATAGAAAGTTTTGTTTGTATACATATATGTAAACATCTTGAAACATATATATAACCTTGTAATGATATTTATCCTTACCACATGCTATGTACTCTAGCATTTGCTATTATATTTCACCTTTTTCTGCATTACTGAGATAATTTGTATGTTTAGAAATGCTCTACATTGTAAAAATCTGGAAGTTTTCCCACTAAGCTGATAACCAGTGTGATATCAACTCTAATTCTGGTATATGAACGTGTATGGAGGAAGAACTGTGGGACTGTTCGTTTATTGCTACATTGGGTTTTTGTTGTTGTTAGTAGACTTTATTTTTTTAGAGCAGGTTTAGATTTACAACAAAACTTTGAGAGAGGTACACAGATTTCCCCTGTATCTCCTGATCCACACGTGCATAGCCTCCCTCATTATCAGCATCACTTAACCAGGATGGTCTATTTTTTACCAAGGAGGGATCTACACTGGCACATCATAGTCACTCAGAATCCTTACTTTACCTGAGGATTCATTCTCGTTACTGTGCATTTTATGGGTTTGGACAAATATATAATGACATCCATCATTTATAATATTATACAGAATATTTTCACTGCCTTAAAAATCCTTGTGTTCTGGGCAGCTCAGGTGGCTCAGCGGTTGGGCACCTGCCTTCAGCCCAGGGTGTGATCCCAGGGTTCTGGGATCGAGTCCCATGTCAGGCTTCCTGCATGGAGCCTACTTCTCCCTCTGCCTGTGTCTCTGCCTCTCTCTCTCTTTCTGTGTCTCTCATGAATAAATAAATAAAATCTTAAAAAAAAAATCCCTGTGTTCTGCTTATTCATCACTCCCTGCCACTGCCAACCCTAGGAACCACTGATTTTTTTAGTGTCTCCAGTTTTGCCTCTTCCAGAATGTCATGTGGTTGAAATCATACATTACAGAGATTTATCAGATTGGCTTCTCTCAGTCAGTAAAATGCATTAAAGTTTGCTCTATATATTCTCATGGCTTGATAGTGAATTTATTTTTAGGGCTAAATAATATTACATCGTCTGGATACATTATAGTTTATTTATCCACTTACCTAGTGAAGGACATTTGGCTGCTTCCAAGTTTTGGCAATTATGAATAAAGCTGCTATAAACATCTGTGTGCAGGTTTTTGTGTGGACAAGTTTTCAAATGCTTTGTGTAAATACCAAGGAGCTTGATTGCTGGATTGTTAGGCAAGAGTATGTTTAGTTTTGTAATGAACTGCCAAAACGTCTTCCAAAGTGGCTGTATCATTTTGCATTCCCACCAGCAATGAATGAGAGTTCCTGTTACTTCACATTCTCACCAGCATTTGGTGTTGTAGTGTTCCAGATTTTGGCTATTCTAATAGGTGTATAGCGATAGCTCATTGTTGTCTTAATTTGCATTTCTCTGGTGACATACAATGTAGAGCATTTTTCATATGTTTATTTGTCACCTATATTTCTTTTTTTGGTGACGAGTTTGTAAAGGTCTTTGCCCATTTTTAAATCAGAATATATGCTTTCTTGCTGTTGAGTTTTCAGAGTTCTTTGTGTATTTTAGATAATAGTCCTTTATCAGATGTGTCTTTTGCAAATATTTTCTCCTAGTCTGTGACTTGTATTCTAATTCTCTTGATGTTCTCTTTTGCAGTTTTTCTTTAAAAAAAAATTTACGTAAATTCAATTTGCCAAGATATAGTATAACATCCAGTGCTCATCCCATCAAGTGCCCTCTCAGTGCTCATCACCCAGTTACCCCATCCCCCAGCCACCTCTCCTTCTGCAACCCTTTATTTCCTAGAGTTAGGAGTCTCTCATGATTTGTCTCTGTCTCTAATCTTTTCCCACTCAGTTTTCCCCCTTCCCTTATGGTCCCTTTCACTCTTTCTTATATTCCACATATGAGTGAAACCATATGATAATTGTCTTTCTCAGGTTGACTTATTTCACTCAACATAATACCCTCCAGTTCCATCCACGTCAATGTAAATGGTAGGTATTTGTCCTTTCTTATGGCTAATATTCTATTGTCCATATATACTACATTCTCTTTATCCATTCATCTGTAGAAGGACATCATGGCTCCTTCCATGGTTTGGCTATTGTGGACATTGCTGCTATGAAAATTGGGGTGCAGGTGTCCTGTCATTTCACTACATCTGTATCTTTGGGGTAAATACCCAGTTGTGCAATTGCCTGGTTGTAGCATAGCTCTATTTTTAATTCCTTACGGAAACTCCACACTGTTTCTCAGAGTGGCTGTACCAGTTCACATTCCCACTAACAGTGCAAGAGGGTTCCCCTTTCTCCACATCTTCTCCAACATTTGTTGTCTACTGTCTTGTTAATTTTCACCATTCTGGATGGTGTGAGGTGATATCTCATTGTTGTTTTGATTTGTATTTCCCTGATGGCAAGTGATGTGGAGCATTTTTTCATGTGTTTGTGGCCATGTGCAGGTCTTCTTTAGAGAAATGTCTGTCCATGTCTTCTATCCATTTCTTGACTGGATTGTTTGTTTTCTGGGTGTTGAGTTTGTAAGTTCATTATAGATCTTGGATACTAGCCCTTTATCTGATATGTCATTTGCAAATATCTTCTCGCATTCTGTAGGTTGTCTTTTAGTTTTGTTGACTGTTTCTTTTGCTGTGCAGAAGCTTTTTATCTTGATTAAGCCCCAATAGTTTGTTTTTGCTTTTGTTTCCCTTGCCTTCATAGATGTGTCTTTCAAGAAGTTGTTGTGGCCAAGTTCAAAAAGGGTGTTGCCTGTGTTCTCCTCTAGGATTTTGATGGGTTCTTGTCTCACATTTAGATCTTTCATCATTTTGAGTTCATCTTTGTGTATGGTGTAAGAGAATGGTCAAGTTTCCCTCTTCTGCATGTGGTTGTCCAATTTTCCCAAAACCATTTATTGAAGAGACTGTCTTTTTTTCCATTGGATACTCTTTCCTGCTTTGTCGAAGATGAGTTGCCCATAGAGTTGAGGGTTCATTTCTGGATTCTCTATTCTGTTCCATTGATCTATGTGTCTGTTTTTGTGCCAGTACCATACAGTCTTGATGACCACAGCTTTGTAATACAACTTGAGTCAGGCATTGTGATGCCCCTAGCTTTGGTTTTCTTTTTCAACATTCCTCTGGCTATTCGGGGTCTTTTCTTGTTCCATACAAATCTTAGGATTACTTGTTCCAACTCTGTGAAGAAAGACAATGGCATTTTGATAGGATTTGCATTGAGTATGTAAATTGTAGAGCAGAAGATTTGAATTGTAATGAAGTCTAGCTTATCAATATTCTTTCATGAATGCCTTTGCTCTTTGAAGAGGCATCACCATATGCAATATCATCTATGTTATCTTCTCAGGAGTTTTATGGGTTTTGCATTTTGCATTTAGGTCTATGATCCATTTTTAGTTAATTTTTGTGAAGGGTGTAAGGTCTATGCCTAGATTCATTTTTTTGTTTTGTTTTGTTTGGTATGTGGGTGCCCAATTGGCCTAGCGGCATTTGCTGAATAGACTATCTTTGCTCTATTATGTTGCCTTTGATCCTTTGTCAAAGATCAGTTGATATGTGTATCTAATTCTAGGCTGTGTTCTATTTCATTGATCTATTTATCTAGTCTTTCACCAATATCACACCATCTTTATTACTTTTGCTTTATAGTAAGTCACGAAGTAGTGTTGGTATTCAAACTTTGTTCTTTTTAAATATTGTGTTGGCTATTCTGAGTCTTTTGCCTCTCCAAATAAGCTTGAATTAGTTTGTCAATCACTGAAATCTTGACTGAGATCGCACTGAAGCTACAGGTCAAGTTGAAGGACTGATCTTGACAATATTGAGTCTTCCTATTCATGAATGTGTAATACCCTTCCATTTATTTATATTTCTTTTTAAATTTTATTCATCAGACTATTGAAGTTTTGTCATTTAGATCTTGTACATATTTTGTTAAGGCATATAGGAAACATGATAATCTTTTATATATTAACTTTGTATCTTGCAACCTTACTATAATAGCTTGTCAGTTCCAGGAGCTTTTTGTCAATTCTTTCAGAATTTTTACATAGATAGTTATGCCATCTGTGAGCAAAGATATTTTTATAACTTCCTTCCCAATCTATATAATTCTTAATTTCCTCTTCTTATCTTATTACATTAGCAAAGACTTCCAGTATAATATTGAAAAGGAGTGGTGAGAGTCGACATCTTTGCCTTATATCTGATGCTATTGAGAAATCTTAAATTTTTCATCATTAAGTATGATGTTACCTGTAGGTTTTTGTAAATAGTCTTTATCAAGTTAAGACAGTTGTTCCCTTCTGTTCCTAGGTAACTGACACTTTGACTAAGCCACATAATAGGTGCCTCTATTTATGAAAGATCTTGATCTATAGTTTTCTTTTTTTGTAATGTTTTTGTCTGGCTTTGGTATTAAGATAATACTGGCCTCATGGAATAATTTGGAAAATATTCATGCTGCTTCTATTCTCTAAAGGATATTGTAGAAGATTGATATAATGTCTTCTTAAATGTTTGATAGAATTCACCAGGGAACCTATCTGGGCCTGGTGCTTTCTGTTTTGGATGGTAATTAACTATTGATTCAATTTCTTTAATACATATAAACCTATTCAGATCATCTATTTCTTCTTCTGTGAGTTTTGGCAGATTGTGTCTTTCCGGGATGCATGGGTGGCTCAGTCGGTTAAGCAGCTGCCTTCAGCTTAGGTCATGATCTCAGGGTCCTGGGATCAAGCCCCACATCAGGGTCCCTGCTCAGTGGGGAGCCTGCTTCTCCCTCTGCCCCTCTCCCTGCTTGTGTTCTCTTTATTTCTCTCTCTCTCTCAAATAAATAAATAAAATCTTAAAAAAAAAGACTGTGTCTTTCAAAGAATCCATTTCATCCAGGTTACCAAATTTTGGGGCATAGTTTTTCATAGTATTGTTTTATTATCCCTTAAATTTCCATCACATTTGTAGTGATCTTTCCTCTTTCACTTCTGATATTAGTAGTTTGTGTTCTCTGTCTTTTTTTTTCTTAGCCCAAACAGAGGCTTATCAGTTTTATTGATCTTTAAAAAAAAACCCTACTTTTGGTTTTGTTAATTTTCTCTACTGATATCCTATGTTTGATATTATTGACTTAGTTCTAATTCTTATAATTTCCTTTAATCTGCTTACTTTGGATTTAATTTACTCTTCTTTTTCTAGTTTCCTAAGGTGAAAGTTTACCTTATTGATTTTAGATCTTTCTTTTTTAAAATTTATATTTAGAGAGAGAGAGCGTGAGCAGGGGGAGGGGCAGAGAGAGAGAGAGAGAATCACAAACAGGGTCCAGGCCCAGCATAGAGCCCAATGAGGGGCTTGATCTCACCATCCTGAGATCATGACCTAAGCTTAAATCAAGACTAAGATGCTTCATTGACTGAGCCACCCAGACACCCCAAATCTTTCTTCCTTTCTAATATATACATTCAATGCTACAAATTTCCCTTTAAGCATTGCTTTTACTGCATCCCAAAAATTTGATAAGTTGTATTTTCAATTTCATGTATTTCAAAATACTTTTTTAAAAATTTTTAATTTTTTAAATTTATTTATTTATTTATTTATTTATTTATTATTTTTTTAAAGATTTTCATTTATTTATTCATGAGAGACACACAGAGAGAGAGAGAGAGGCAGAGACACAGGCAGAGGGAGAAGCAGGCTCCATACAGGGAGCCTGATGTGGGCCTCGATCCCAGGTCTCCAGGATCACGCCCTGGGCTGAAGGCAGCGCTAAACCGCTGAGCCACCCTGGCTGCCCAAGATTTTATTTTTTAAGTAATCGCTACAGTCAATGTGGGGCTCAAACCTACAACCCCAACATCAAGAGCTGCATGCTCTGCTGACTAAGCCAGCCAGGTGCCCCTCAAAATACTTTTAATTTTTCTTAAGATTTCTTCTTTGACCCATGTGCTTTTTATAGGTATGTTATTTAATCCCTACATATTTTGGGATTTTTCCATTGATCTTTCTGTTATTGATTTCTAGTTTAATTC
Organism: Canis lupus baileyi; assembly: GCF_048164855.1. NCBI lineage: Eukaryota > Metazoa > Chordata > Mammalia > Carnivora > Canidae > Canis > Canis lupus. The sequence continues at coordinate 85,350,534 of NC_132876.1, forward strand.
CCCTGTGGTCTGAATAGAGACATCATACAATTTCTATCCTTTAAATTTTTTTAGGGTGATTTTATGGCTAAGCATTTGGTCTCCTTTGGTAGGTGTTCCATGTAAGCTTGAAAAAAATTGTGTATTCCACCATTACTGGATGAAAGAGTCTATAGATATCAGCTATACCCAGTTGATTAATGGTGTTGTTGAATTCACCTACATCCTTACTGATTTTCTGCTTGCCAGATCTGTCCATTTCCAATAGAAGAATGTTGCTTTAATCATCAGAATGGATTTAACTATTTCTCTTTGCAGTTCTATCAGTTTTTGCCTCATGTAGTTTGATGCTCTGTTGTTAGGCACTTAAACATTAAGAACTGTTATGTCATATTGGAGAATTGACTCCTTACCATTGTGTAATAATGCCCCTCTTTATCCCTGATAACACTTCTTACTTTGAAGTATACTCTGTCTGACACTAACATAGCTACTTCTACTTTCTTTTGAATAGTGTTAGCATGGCATATTTTTCTCCACCATTTACTTTTAATTTATCTGTGTCTTTAGATTTAAGATAGGTTTCTCGTAGACTGCATATAGTTGGGTCATGCTTTTTGATCCATTCTGACAGTCTCTGTGTTTAACTGGTACATTTAGACTACTGACCTTCAAAGTGATTACTGATATAGTTGGATTATAGCTACCATATTTAGTACTGTTTTCTATTTGTTGCCCTTGATTTCTGTTCCTGTTTTTGTCTTCCACTCTTTTTCTGCATTTTTTGTTTTAATTGAGCACTTTATATGATTTCATTTTCTCCTATTTCTTAGCATACTGGTTATACTTTTTTTTTTTACCCTTTCTAGTTGTCACCCTAGAATTTGCAATATGCATTTACAAGTAACCCAAATCCACTTTCAAACAACACTATACGCTTCACAGTTAGTGTCAGTACTTTATAATAACAAAATTATCTTAATTCCTTCCTCTCATTGTTTATACAATTGTTGTTATTCATTTCACTTATATATAATAATACCTAAGCATACGTAATTGAATACATTGTTGCTATTATGTTTGTGAACAAACTATTACCTGTTGAATCAGTTAAGAATAAAAAAAATTTGGGGCACCTGGGTGGCTCAGTGGTTGAGCATCTGCCTTTAGTTCAGATTGTGATCCTGGGGTCTTGGGATCAAGTCCCGCATTGGGTTCCCCACAGGGAGCCTGCTTCTCCTTCTGCCTATGTCTCTGCCTCTCTCTGTGTTTCTCATGAATAAATAAACAAAATCTTTTTTAAAAAGTAAGAATAATTCTTATTTTAGCTTCATGTATTCCTTCTTTGAATCTCTTCCTTTCTTTATAGAGATCTGAGTTTCATACTTATAATGTTTTCTCTCTCTAAAGTATTTCTTTTAACATGTTTCACAAGGCAGATCTGCTGGAAAAATTCTCTTAATTTTTAAAAATTAATATATAATTGATATATGATATTGTGTAAATTTAAGGTGAATTTGATGCATTTATATATTGTAATATGATTTTCACCATGATGTTAGCTAACACCCCTATTACATCATATTATTAGCATCTCATTTTTGTGGTGAGAACAATTAAGATCTATTCTCACAGAAACTTTGAAGTTTATAATATAGTATTATTGACTATAATCACTACGGTGTGCATTAGATCCCCAGAACTTATTCATCTTCTAGTTGCAATTTTCACCCTCAAACAAGATCTCTCCAATTACACCACACCCTGACCTCTGGTAACCACCCCACTGTTCTACTATGTTTCTATGAGTTTGGCTTTTCTAGATCCCAAATGTAAGTGATATACAATATTTTTCTTTCTCCTCAATTTTTGTTTGCCTGAGAAAGTCTTCATTTCTCCTTCACTTTTGAAGCAAAATTTTGAAGGGTACAGAATTCTAAGTCGGTGATTTTTTTCTCTCTCAACATTTCAAATATTTCACTCTATTCTCATCTTGCTAGTATTGGTCATGAGAAGATTTCAGATATAATTTTTAATCTTTCTTGCGCTATAGGTAAGATTTTTTTTCCTGTTTTTCATCACACTTTTTTCTTTATCTTTGATTTTCTGTAGTTTAAAGATAATATGCCTAGGTGTTTTGTTTCAGTTTGGTTTGGTTTGGTTTGGTTTTTTTTTTTTTTTTTTTTTTTTTTTTTTTTGCATTTATTCTGCTTGGTTTTCCCTGAGCTTCTTGGATTTGTAGTTTGATGTCTGACATTAATTTGGGGGAAATTCTCAGTCATTATTGTTTTAAATATTTCCTCTATTCTTTTCTCCTTTTCTTCTTTTGGTATTCCCATTACATGTGTGTTGCACTTTTGTGGTTATCCCACAGTCTTTGGACTTTTTTTCCCTTTTTTTTCAGTCTTTGTTTTCTTTGGTTTTCAGCTTTTGGGTTTTCTATTGATATCTCTGCTAGCTCAGAGATTCTTTCCTTGGCCATGTCCAGCCCCTTAGTAAGTCCTTTAAAGGCATTCTTCATTTCTATTACAGTGTTTTTTTATCTTTTGCATTTTTTTTGGCTCTATCTCAGGATTTCCATCTCTCTGCTTACATTGTTTATCTGTTCTTTATGTTGTCTACTTTATCCATTAGAACCCTTAACATAGGGCAGCCCTGGTGGTGCAGCGGTTTGGCGCCGCCTGCAGCCCAGGGTGTAATCCTGGAGACCCATGATCGAGTCCCATGTTGGGCTCCCTGCATGGAGCCTGCTTCTCCCTCTGCCTGTGTCTCTACCTCTCTTTCTCTCTCTGTGTCTCTCATGAATGAATAAATAAATAAATAAATAAATAAATAAATAAATAAATAAAATCTTTTAAAAAAAGAACCCTTAACATATTAATCATAGTTGTTTTAAATTATTGATGTGATAATTCTTTTTTTTTAAGATTTTGTTTATTTATTTATGAGGGTCACAGAGAGAGAGGCGCAGACGTAGGCAGAGGGAGAAGCAGGCTCCATGCAGGGAGCCAGACGTGGGACTCGATCCTGGGATGGTGAGATCACACCCTGAGCCAAAGGCAGGTGCCCAACCGCCGAGCCACCCAGGCATCCCCGATGTGATAATTCTAACATCCCAGCCATAGCTGAGTCTGGTTCAGATTCTTGCTCTGTCTCTTCAAAATACACTTTCAGCCTTTTGGTATGCTCTTTCTTGAAAGCTAGACATGATATACTAGGTAAAAGGAACTGGTATAAATAGGCTCTTAGTAATGTGGTGGTGAGGTGTGAATGAAGGGGAAGCATCCTATAGTCCTATGCTTAGGTTTCAGTCTTTTAGTGAACGTGTACCTTTGGAATCTAAACTTCACAGATGTTTTTCAGTTTTTTCTCTCCCCTGATGTGGGACAGGATGGTGAGAATGGACTGGAGCTTGACATTTCCTTTTCCCAGGTTAGTTAGGTTCTGATGATGCCCCAGCAGGTTAGGCCCTGGTTAACTAATTTCTCCTCAGGGCAGACCTTGTTAAGAAGAGAATGCTCTCGACTGTTTCAGAATGGTTCCCGAAATTTCCCCTCTCCTTGGAAGAAGGCCAAGGTGATTTTTCTTCAATATTTGCTGTGGGAATCTGGTAGAGATTCTGGAGGTAAATCTCACAGTATTATGCTCCCACTCCCATAATTGAGTCCTCCTGTAGTTATAAATTTCAGAGTTGTCTGGACTGAGCCTACAGCAATTTGTCAATTACAATTCAGATTTTTCTACCCTGGCACTAGTGCCTGTGGCAGTTTCTACTTGTGAGTCTCTGCTTGGGTAAGCTGTGACTCCCTTCATTCACTTCTTTGTCTCTCCAATCTTGAGGGCATCAGTTCAACTTATACACTTTCCTCTCTTAGTATCCAAGAAGAACTGTTCATTTTTTCAGTCTGTTCACCCTTTTATGTATTGTTAGGAGAGAGTAATAACTTCCAACCTCCTTATGACTCCTAACTAGAATCCAGAAGTTCCCTATTTCACTTTTTAATTGATGATTTAATGACTAATGTTGGTTTTGTGATGCAATAAATAAAGTGAATACTTTAGAAACAACTGTACAAGATTTATCCAAAATATTCAAGTCTATCTCCGTGATGTCAAATGATCTTATCCTAACAGGCTTGAGACCAATAAAATTCAAGGAATGGGAGAAGGAGAGATGCTAGTGATCTTTCCTGGGTGGCCAAGGGCTACATAAATGTTCATTGAAAGAGAGGTCAGACTTAGGAATATGGATCCTTTAACTCAAAGGGAAATCAATGCAGGGAAATACACTAAGAAGCCATTTTTTTCTATTTGGCAATTTTCCCAAGGGAAAACTCTCTATGTGCTTCCTAAGATCTTTTCAGTGCTAAATTTGAGATGTTCAGTGTAATAGAGAAGTTGTAAGTTTGAGAAGCTGGTAATTCGGGCTTTATGATGACCAAACCCTAGAAATGTGAAATGTGAAATGATCAGTGATTTTACTTTATGGATGCCATTTTATTTGCCAGCCAATTTCTTTTCATTTTAAACTAAAAAATATTCAACTGAAATGAAGAAAATGCAAAGCATGTATTTATTGGTAAGAAACTGAGAAGAATTATTCCAAAGCTTGTACATCTGGTAGTAACTTAGAAGATTTAAAATATTACTAGCCTTCATTGGTGATTCAGTACTGTAATTACCCATGAGAAGGTAAGTTAGTACTTTATTGCATGAGCTAATTACCAACCCTATGAGATAACACCTGCAGTCCTTATTTAACGCTTCTCTGTTCCCATTAACAATGTTGGTACAAACAGGGCATTCTGGGAGTAAGCTCACAAAGTTATTTTTTATTGTACATGTCACTGTGGTTTTCAGTGTTTTCTTTTTTTTTCAGTGTTTTCTTTAAATAGAAACATTGAAATGCTACACTTATTGATTGCTCTTTTAGCATTACAACTGTGTCAGTCAATAATGATAAGTAAAACCTTAAACTGGATGAGCCTCCTGGATATCCACACCTTTGTGTCATTCTTGCCATTGACCTAGTCTGGTAAGAAATGGAAGAATGTATGCATTCTTATGCATTTATGCATATCATGTATGCTGATATATAGATCTACAGCCCCTAAAACATCTTGGGGAAGCAACATATGATTTTTAAAAATCTTCTCAAGTTTCCTCGGTGTGATACTCCCCTTAGTACCAGCTCTCCTGAAGATTTGGTCAGATCGGCCTTAAAATCCCAAAGATCCTGACTCTTGCCAACAGATTAAAGAATGTGTGGCTACCTTTCAAATTCCTCCAAGTGTTCTGACCAAGACTTCAAAAAAAGAATGTACCTGAATTTTTTCCCACTCTCCTTTACCTACTCTTCTTTGTGGAAAAATAGCTGTCAAAATTGACTTGCTAGTAAACCATACAATAAGCAATACAGTATATGACCAAGAATTTGCCATTGGAAATTTCTGGCCTTAGGAATCCAGCAGTGGTTTTTCTTTTTAAGATTTATTTATTTTAGAGAGACAATATGCACATGTGTAAGTGTGGGGAGGGGCAGAGGGAGAGAATCTTCAAGCACACTCCCAAGTGTTAAGCCAGGCTCGATTTCTCAACCCATGAGATCATGACCAGAGCTGAAAATAAGAGTTGAGCACTTAACCGACTGAGCCACTCAGGAGCTCCTAAGCAGTGTTTTTTAACAAGACACATTACTGACATTCCTCTTAGTTGCCATCATGTTGGGCAGAAGCCTGGATTATGGAACATGGAAAAGGATTGCAAAGACCTACTCTATTTTTTTTTCATCAATCAGTAACATATATAATATCATCTTCCCGGGCACCTGGGTGGCTCAGTGGTTGAGTGTCTGCCTTTAGTTCAGGTTGTGATCCTGAGGTCCTGGGATCGAGTCCCACTTCGGGTGTCCCATGGAGAGTCTGCTTCTCCCTCTGCCTATGTCTCTGCCTCTCTCTGTGTGTCTATCATGAATAAATAAATAAAATCTTTAAAAAAAAAAAAGAATATCTTCTTCCCTTCTGGTCGTAGCCCTTCACACATCACCCAGTGACTCAGGACCTAGTTCCTGCTCTTGGAAAGCTTACAAACTCCTGGAAAGGAATGGAAGGATCATGGTAGACATTGCTAGGTATTAATACAAAGAAAATAGAGCCCAGAATATGCTTATGTGAGCCTGAGGTGAATTCTGTTAGGTAGGAGTAGTTACATCTGGAGTAAATCATTGAACAAATAAATGTTTGCCAAGGCCTTACTATGCACCAGGTATGGTCCTAAATGAAACAGCAGAGAACAAATCAGACAAAGTCCTTGCCTTCATAGAACTGACACTCTAGTCAGGGGAGAAAGACAATATGCAAATAAAAAGGATTAAGTATATAGCCAAGTGGTGACTACAATTGTACCAAGTGGTACTACAATTGTACCAAGTGGTACTACAATTGTAAAATTGAGTAAAATTGGTAAGGATATAGAGAATATTCTTTTGTTGTCAAAAAGGAGGGACCTCTTTGAGAAAGTAACCTTTGAGCAGACATCAAAACACAATGAAGAATGAAACAAGTGAGTATTTGAGGGAAGAGTTTTCCTGGCAGAGGGAACCATAAATGTAAAGTCCCTCAGAGTGTGTATGAGTTCAAGAAATAAAAAAAAAAAAAAAACAAATGCCAGTGAATCTGGAATGAAGATTCAGTAGTAGGAGATAAGGTCAAAGAGTTATCAGGGGATTAAATTATGTAGGGCCTGAAGGACCGTAATGAAAACTTGGATTTTTACTCTGAGTAAGATGGGAAACTATTGGAGGGTTTTGAGCAGAATGACATTATCAAGTCATCTGGTTTCTGCAAGGAGAATCAACTGTAGGGCAGGTTGGGTGGAATCAGCAGGAATTCAAGTGAGAGATGATTATAGCTCAGATCTGGGTAGTGGTGAAGGAGCTAAGGATTTACCTGTATTGAATATTAGAGTAAACCAGTTTTTTAAAAGGTTTTATTTGTTCATGAGAGAGACACACACACAGAGAGAGGCAGAGACAGGCAGAGGGAGAAGCAGGCTCCATGCAGGGAGCCCGACGTGGAATTTATCCAGGACCCTGGGATCACACCCTAGGCCGAAGGCAGATGCTCAACCACTGAGCCACCCAGGTGTCCTGGGTAAACCAGTTTTAAGAAAATAAAATTAAGAAGACTCCTTCCTGGTGGGTGGAAGATCGGCTAAAGGGGTGATGGGTGTTAAAGAAGGCACTTGTTATGATGAGCACTGGGTATTGTACAGAAGTGATGAATCATTGAATTCTGCTCCTGAAACCCAAATTGCACTCTTTATTAACTAGAATTTGAATAAAAATTGAAAAAAGAAGACTCCTTCCTTAGTGCCTATGCTATGTTCATCCATTTCCCCAAAAACATTTTCAGATTTGCCCGGAGTATCAGGCATAAGAGATTATTTCTTCCTTGTGATGTTACACACTTAAATGTACTGAACTAAGTGAGGAGCAACTGCTGTGATGCCTTTCAAGGCTACCAAAGTAAATGGTATCTTGGATTCAACAGAAACATACGATTTATAACATGATTTGTAGCTTGATTTTGGAAAACCAAAATCTCAGAAAATCACCACTAGTTGATAATGTTGAAGAATTTATTGCTGGCTTAATCTGGAAGCAAATTTTGTTGGGCAGCTGTAGAGAAAAAAAGATGGAAGGAAAGCCAGCCCCCCACTCTATAAAAGGGTCTTGACATTTTGCATCTTTTATTTTCCATATATAAAATGACACTAGAAGGGTGCCTGGGTGGCTTGGTCGGTTAAGCGTCTGCCCTCAGCTCAGGTCATGATCCCAGGACCGTTGGATGGAGCCCCTCCTTGGGCTTCCTGCTCAGCGCAGGGTCTGTTTCTCCTTTCTCCTCCCACCCCCTGTTCATGCACTCTCTCTCTCCCTCTCAAATAAATTTTAAAAAATAATACTATAACTCTGTTGTAATAAAGTAACAAACGCGTCTCTTCATTATCAGATCAACATACTAATCTTAAAAGGGACCCTCTCACAGAGCAATCCATATTCAGCAAACGTTTGTAGTGTTCACACTGTGTGAAAGGCACTGGCCAACACAGTGTAAAAAGCAGTGATATAAGATGAGAGTGGAGAGTGCTGAGAATTAAGGCAGAGATGAAAAACAAAGTAAAACCATCCCAGACCCTTTGTGGATCTCACTGCTGAGGTTTTCACCCCACGGGTTTTCCAGATTGCAGACGCCAGCTGCCTGAGTCCTTCTGCCTGCCTGGCCACTAACGCCCGAAATCTATACTGGCAGCTAGCCCTGGTCTCTGCAGCTGTGTGTGCTCACTGACGGCCAAGGCCCCCACAGATGCTCATGAGCCCGGATCTGGCCCTGACTCCTGCCACTGGCTTGCATCACTGTGTGCATACAGCTTAGACGCTGCAGTTGCTCACCTGTGTGCCACCATCCCCAACTCCTGTCACCAGCCCCAGCCACCATGCACATACCCATGGTGAACCTTTGCAGCCACACGAGTGCACACTGACAGCCAAGATCTTCATGGCTGTTTGTGGGCTTGGATCCAGCCCTGACAATTGTCAGTGAGTTAGACCTGTGTGTGCCTGCAGCTAGCCCCTGTATCTGTGCAACTGCATGCCACCATCCAAATATTTGTAGGGATCTGCAAAGGACTCCCAATAGTCAAAGCAATCTTAAGAAATAGCAAATTTGGAGGCATAGCAGGTCCTGATTTCAAATTATATTTCAAAGTGATGGTAATCAAAACAGTATGGTGTCAGGGCACCTGGGCAGCTCAGTCGATTACACATCCAACTCTTGATTTCGGCTTAGGTCAGGATCTCAGGGTTGTGATATGGAGCACTGCATCAGGCCCCACGCTGGGCAAGGAGCCTGCTTAAGATTCTCTCTCCCTCTCTGTCTGCCCTTCCCCACCCTCCCTCTCTAAAAACAAAACAAAACAGTATGTTGCTGGCATTGAGATGGACACATAGACCAATAGAACAGAATCGAGGGTCTCAAAATAAGCCCATGCATATATGATGAACTAACTTTTGACAAATACACCAAGAACACATAATGTGGAAAGCCATGAAGAGAAAAGAAAAAAAGAAAAGAAAAAAGCTGTTAAAAAGCTAATGCCATATATATCCATGTATTTATGTATATTTGGGCTTTCAATATACTGTGGCTTTCTAAATACTGCAGGGGTTCACCTAATACTGGATCTTCCAGATAATTTCTGCTTGTTTCAGTTCAGTGCAGTACTTTTTGAATCAATAAACTCAACTCAAAGCATCTTGCCATTAGGTAATGAGACAAGAAAAGAGTTTGTGTGTTTTGTTTCCCTGGTGTCACTTTAAAATATTAAAATACAGAGACAGATTATATAGAGTAAAATACAAAATCCTTTTAGATTTTTTAGATTAGCTATGAAATCTTATTTACTGCCATAAATTTATCTTGTAGTGAATAATCTCCTGTTATTCACTCCTTCTCCCACAAACCATTATCCCTTCTACATGGGGCTTCTTAATTGGAAACCTTTGAGAAATCCTGTTCTAGGGCCGCGTGGGTGGCTAGTGGTGGAGCATCTGCCTTCAGCTCAGGGTGTGGTCCCAGGGTTCTGGGATCAAGTCCTGTATTGGGCTCCCTGCGGGGAGCTTGCTTCTCCCTCTCCCTATGTCTCTCTCTCTCTCTCTCTCTCTCTCTCTCTCGCATAAATAAAAAATAAATAAATAAATAAATAATAAGATCTTAAAAAAAAAGAAAAGAAATCCTGTTCTAAGACCCTACAGACTCTTCAGTTCACATTTCATTAAGCAGCTTTTATGTGTCAAAGATCCTGCTTGCTACTAGAGAAACAGGAGAAACAGACTGCTCTTAAGAGTGTGTGATAAGTAGAATACAGGAGATAGACAAAAACTGGTAATTATGGCTTGATATGTTTTAATACTGGATAAGGAATGGGATTACCAAGAAGTAAAATATTTCTTTTAAGAGATCAGATACTCTAAGGAATATCTAACATAGTAATTTACATTTGAGTTGGGGTTTGACATATGGGTAAGGGTTTGCCAGAGAGAGAGAAAAGAAAGGGAGAATAAATTTCAGGCTTGGAGGAAGAGATACATAACAGCAAGGAAATGCGGGATATCAGCATGTAGGAGTTTGTGGGTTTCAAGGTGAAGGATATCTCAGGGCAGATGGTGAGGGATCCTATGCTAAATTGTATGGGCTTTATCCTATGTTCATTAGGGAGTCGACAGAAATTTTTGATGGGAGAAGGGAAGAGATCTTATCTGTGGCAGAGTCTTCTTGGTTGAGGTGGTAAAACAGTAGCTCACTTAATGTATTTAGTTTGACCCTCACATTCACCCCCTACCCACGTCCCACCCAAAGCAGACCCTGAAACAAGAGTATGGGAACAGGTAGTTGATCCCAGGAATCAAGAGGAGAGAATAAGGAAGTTAGAGAAGGGAGAAACCAATAAAGGATTTGCTAACAAGCTGGTTATACCAATGGGCAACTGGGTTTCAATCCAGGGATTTTTCTGAGAGACTGTTCAGAAAAGTACAGTCCAATAGGGCACCTGGCTGACCTAGTCTATACAGCATGTGACTCTTGATCTTGGGGTCGGGAGTTCAAGCCCCAGGTTGGGGGTAGAGTTTACTTACAAAAAGAAAGTGCTGTCCAATAGAAATAAAATGCAAGTCATATATGTATTTTAAAATTTTCTAAGAACCACACTTAAAAAAACTAAAAAGGAACAAGTAAAATTAATGATAATAATATAATTTCTTGGGCAGCCCGGGTGGCTCAGTGGTTTGGCGCCGCCTTCAGCCCAGGGCCTGATCCTGGAGACCCAGGATCGAGTCCCGTGTCGGGCTCCCTGCATGGAGTCTGCTTCTCCCTCTGTCTGGGTCTCTGCCCCTCTCTATGTCTAATAAATAAATAAAATCTTTAAAAAAAATAAAATAATATAATTTCTTGGTATGCCTGGATGGCTCAGTGGTTAAGCACCTGCCTTCAGCTCAGGGCATGATCTTGGAGTCCTGAGATGGAGTCCCACATCAGGCTCCCTGTATGGAGCCTCCTTCTCCCCCTGCCTATGCCTCTGCCCCCGCCCTCTCTCTGTCTCTCATGAATAAATAAATAAATAATATTTAAAAAAATATAATTTCTTTATCACACTATATCCAAAATATTACCATTTCAACATGTAATCAACATAAAAATATCAATGATGTATTTTGCATTCTTTTATCATATGAAGTCTTTGGTATCTTTTTTTGTAATATAAAGAGGATTTAATTTTTTTTATTATTTGGTTTTTGCTTCATATATCTACCATTTTCTTATTTTAATTTAGTCTAGTTAACATATAGTGATAGTAGTTTTGGGTGTACAATAATGATTCAACACTCCCATACAATACCCAGTGCCCATCACAAGTGCCCTCCTTAATCCCCATCATCTATGTCACCCATCCGCCCCCCACTCCCCTCTGGTAACCATTAGTTTGTTCTCTATAATCAAGGGTCTGTTTCTTGTTTTTTCTCTCTCTTTTTTCCTTTATTTGTTTTGTTTCTTATTTTTTAATATATATTTTATTTTTAAGTGATCTCTACACCCAACATGGGGCTCAAACACACAACCCCAAGATCAAGAGTTATTTGCATGCTCTACTGAGCCAGCCGGGCACCACTACTCTGAAGCATTAGCACTGTGGTACTTCGAGATTGCCTCAAGTGCTGGGCAAAATAGTCAGAGAATGCCCTCAGGAAAAGATATCGGAAACTGTATGTTAGGGAACTCTCTGGGGATTAAGTAACCTCCTGGATAGGCATAGGGGATATGATTAGGGAACCAATAGCACCTGCTGCACTTGAACTTTTCTAAAATTCCAAACAATCTTTCTCTAAAAAGACACATGAAAATTTCAGTGCTGTCTTATATACATTTGGAATTCTTGTTTAACACTTTGTTTCTCTGTCCTTGTTCCCATGGAATTCCATTATCTCCTCTCTACTTGGCAAAGGTAGAGAGGTAAATTGAAAGTCTCTCCCCAAGTATCTTATTTCGTAGAGATATGTAATTTTTACACAAGGTTTTCCAAATAAAACACATATACCATGTTTTGTGATCTTCATCTCACAAAGTGAGAGCCAATTAAGTTGTCTCTGGCTCGGATAACCACTCAGTAGAACCCAGAGAAAATTAAAAAGGGAGGTGTAGTGGGTAATCTGGTGCAACATCCAGACCTTCTCTTTATGCCTGAGGCACTAAATTCCCCAGCTGTTAGGAGTGTTGGCTGCTGATGACTCACAGCTGAGTCTCTCCCTAGGCACTTCCCTCAGTGGATGGTTGCTGCCTCCCCAAAGATTCACACTCTCCCTAGGGGTAACCTACATGTAAAGATTGGTCAGGAGTGGAGGGGGTGAAGAGGGTTCTTATAAAGGCCTTCATTCATGACAACTCAGAAAGGCTATCTTAGCTCCAGAGCTTCTCATGGGATCAACTGAGAACTGCTGTGGTGTCTACATTGCTGTTCAATGTCTCTATCTGTCTAATCCTGCTGCCCTTGCTCCCTCACAGGGTTTGTTTCTAGAGCATTCCCCCAATAAACCTACTGCACACATATCTGAGTCTCAAGATGTTTCCGCAGGAACCCAATCTGTGACAGGAGGGGACTTCACCAACTCCTCCATGCTTCAGTGTGCTAATTTAACAAAAGTTGTACAAAGTTAGTGAACAATCCCTAAGACCATCCTCACTTCTGACACCAACTACAAGTTCAAGGGTCTCCAAGACCACCCTCAGTTTTCATAATTAGATAATAGGACTTAGAACTCACTGAAAGCTGTTATATTTACAGTTAATTACAGTGGAAAGTTAAAGATGAAAATAAGCCAAAGAAGAGACACTAGGAAGAGGAAGACATGGCCAACAAGCACATGAGAAAATGCTCCGCATCACTGGCCATCAGGGAAATACAAATCAAAACCACAATGAGATACCACCTCACACCAGTGAGAATGGGGAAAATTAACAGGGCAGGAAACAACAAATGTTGGAGAGGATGTGGAGAAAGGGGAACACTCTTGCACTGTTAGTGGGAATGTGAACTGGTGCAGCCACTCTGGAAAACTGTGTGGAGGTTCCTCAAAGAGTTAAAAATAGACCTGCCCTATGACCCAGCAATTGCACTGTTGGGGATTTACCCCAAAGATACAGATGCAGTGAAACGCTGGGACACCTGCACCCCGATGTTTATAGCAGCAATGGCCACAATAGCCAAACTGTGGAAGGAGCCTCGGTGTCCAACGAAAGATGAATGGATAAAGAAGATGTGGTCTATGTATACAATGGAATATTCCTCAGCTATTAGAAATGACAAATACCCACCATTTGCTTCGACGTGAATGGAACTGGAGGGTATTATGCTGAGTGAAATAAGTCAATCAGAGAAGGACAAACATTATATGGTCTCATTCATTTGGGGAATATAAAAAATAGTGAAAGGGGTTAAAGGGGAAAGGGGCAAAAATGAGTGGGAAATATCAGAAAGGGAGACAGAACATGAGAGACTCCTAACTCTGGGAAACGAACAAGGGGTGGTAGAAAGGGAGGTGGGCAGGGGGTGGGGGTGACTGGGTGACGGGCACTGAGGGGGGCACTTGATGGCATGAGCACTGGGTGTTATTCTATATGTTGGCAAATTGAACACCAATAAAAAATAAATTTAAAAAAAAAAAGGAGAGACACAAGGAGCAGAGTCCAGGAAAGTTCTACATGTGGAGCTTCTGGCTGTCCTCTCCCAGTGGAGTTGTAGACAATGCTCACTTTCCTGATAACAATGTGTGGCAATATGCACAGAATATTGCCAACCAGGGAAGTCTACCTGAGGCTTTGTGTTCAGAGTTGTTATTGGAGCTCAGTCATATAGATCTGGTTTTCCACCCCTGTAGCTGACTTCAGTCTCCAGCTCCTGTATAGGTCAACTAACACTGCTTGACCCAAAGCCCCCACCCTAATTCACATTGTTAGACTATCTGTGTGACCCCAAAGCCCCCAGATAAACAAAGACACTTATATAGGGCAAGACATTCCAGGGGCTTAGAGATTACTTCCCAGGAGCACAGGACAAAGGCCAGGCTTTCTGGGAAGGGTTAAATTCTTTTCTATACAAGTTGTAAGGCAACATATAAGGGGGAAATAGAGCTTTAAATTCCATAAGGACAGATAGATAGACAGATATTATTGATAGAAATATACCTGGAAATACCTGTCCTAATGTAAAAGAAGTTATTACTGATATTGTATAGTGTGCAGGCTCCCATTCTCTTAATATTAATTAATGTCTTATAAATATGTCCATTATGATGAAAAAGGGAAATTAATTTGAATTTAACTTTTAAAGAAGCAATGGCTTCCTCTTCCTCTTCTTACACTAAACATTAAATGAGCTTTGCTTGGGGAATGAGTTTTCAGGAAAACAAATAGCGTATTTCTACTTTATTAAGATACATTCATCAACTTTCATTCACTTGTATGGAAACCCTTCCCCCAATTCCATTGTGTATCCTGCCTACACATTTCTCTGGTGTGCTCATTTGGTATCTGAGTTATGTGTCCACCTCAGATCAGATTCAGCATCAAATGATACAGTTAGACACATAGACATGAAAGACACAAAGATTCTAAATGTATACCACAGGAGGCTGAAACCATTGGGCTGGCCATACCCTCCTTACCTTCTACCCTAAGACCTTTCATACCATGAGTAAGATCTGCACAGTAACAAGCAAAAGCAGCCCTCATATTTATGATGTCTAAAAACAACAATACAAACTCTGAAGTCACCATGGAAACTGCCTCCCACTAGCATTTGCCTTTCAGAGATTTTTAAAAGCATTTATCCACAACAAATCAACAGAGAAAAAAATTTGAGACAGATGATCCTAATTTTTTTTAATTTTTATTTATTTATGATAGTCAGAGAGAGAGAGAGAGAGAGAGAGAGGCAGAGACACAGGCAGAGGGAGAAGCAGGCTCCATGCACCGGGAGCCCGACGTGGGATTCGATCCCAGGTCTCCAGGATCGCGCCCTGGGCCAAAGGCAGGCGCTAAACCGCTGTGCCACCCAGGGATCCCCAGATGATCTTAATTATGAATGCCTATCCTTACTAGAAGATTTACCAAGAAATAAAAAAGAAGGGGTCTTTAATCTAAACTTCATTAAACATTTATTTTTGAGAAGATTTAACTTACCTATCTCCTAGAAAAATCCTGTAAAGGAGCGTTTAAAATATAACTTTCATAAGTGCTTGGTTTTACATACTTCATAAATATTTATATTTTAAAGTAACATATTTTTGTTTTGTTTTTTGAAACTTGTCTTATTGATAAATTTGATAATTTTATTAGACAAAATAGGTTGTCAGAAATAGCCAGAGGCACCTGGGTGGCTCAGTCTGTTAAGTATCTGCCTTCAGCTTAGGTCATGATCCCAGGGTCCTGGGGTGGAGCCTCACATCTGGCTCCCTGCTCAATGGGGAGTCTGTTTGTCCCTCTCTCTATGGCTCTTTCCCTGCTTGTGCTCTTTCTCTCTCTCAAATAAATAAGTACATAAAATCTTAAAAAGAAGGAAAGAAAGCAAGAGCCAGTCCACAACTTTTACCCTTAGAAAATACAAGCATTAATAGATTTCATTTCAATCAGGATCCAAGAAAGCTGGTACATTTTGGGTTGGTCTCCTGAATAGTGCCAGCTTGTGGAAGGGAGGTGATTGGGAAGCTTAAGAAAGAACGTGTTTGTTGAAGTTATGTCAAAGCTGGGGATCAGCCTAGTTTGCGAAGTCACAAAAGTGGGGATAATTCCACCAAAGGTAGACATAAGATTTAGATAAAACTTAACACTTTCAGTAGACTGCAGAGTTGATAGAGATCTCAGTTTATATCAAAACTTGAAGTTAGGGGTGCCTGGGTGGCTCAACTGGTTGAGTGTCTGCCTTCAGCTCTGGTCATGATCCCAGAGTCCTGGGATTGAGCCCCATGTTGGGCTCCTTGCTCAGTAGGGAGTTGGCTCCCTCTCCCCCTGCCTGTTGCTCCCCTGCTTGTGCTCTCTCTCCCTGTCAAATAAATCAATAAAATCTTTAAAAAAAAAAAAAGAAATTGAAGTTAGGTCCCATTGCCTTCCAGAATTTTCAGTTTCCCCAACACAAATCAATCTCTTCATCTTTCATGGTCCTAAAGCACGTTGTGCTTCTCTTAAGCCACTTAATAATATTCTTCCTTATGTTATAGTTATTTTTGTACCTCTCTCTGGCACAAAACCCTTTGAAAATAGAGAATACGTCTTATATATCTTTTTTTATCCCATAGCCCCTAGCACAATTCCTTGTACAGTGTGGGAGCTTACACATGTTTATGAAATGAATTAAGAAAGCCCAGCTCTAATTAGTACAAGATTAAGCCTAGGATATTTTTTAGTTGACAGAAAGACTTTTTTTAGATCAAATATTCTCCTAACAAAATAACCAGAAAGTGATCTCCTTAATGGTAGAGCTCACTGATTAACTTTGTAATTTGCTGTTTTTCTCAAGAACATCTAATATGAAAAGCAATACCCTTGCCTGTATAGAGTATTTGCCATAAGATAACACATATACAGTACAGCAAAGATCAAGGAAGAAATTTACACCATTTCCTGCTGGTATTGACTGTTACAATATTCATCAGTGAGATGGTGAAGACAATGACCTTTCAGTTAATTTGAATTCATGAATCTTTTTCAGATCATAGATGGGTTCTGAAACTATAACAGCCCACAAATTGTCCACTGATTTACTTCACCTGGGTGATCACCATGAGGCTACATATTACAGCAGTGAATAAAACAGCCTGAAGAAGAAAACATAGAACAAATGCTAATTTTTCAGTTCAATAAACATTTGCTGATTACATATTTCAGTAGAAATCACTGGGTTAGGTGCTACGCTATGGAGGAAATAAAGATGTATCAAATAATCACTACTACCTATTAAGTACCAGGTAGAGGCCATGGACTTTTTATTTACTTCCTATAGCAACCCTGTAACATAGCTATTACTGCCCCTACTTTATCAGTAAGACAATGAAGGCACAGGGAAGTTAACTTTTCCAAGGACACATAGCTAATAAGTGATAGAATCAGGATTTCAATCCTAATCTGACTCTAGAATCCATGTCAGTCCCGTGAACCAAAGTCCTTTTTTCTCAAGAGTGCTGAGTCACTTTTATTCTGATTTACATAATTAGATGCTAAATTATATAATATCAATTGTAAAAGAATATATTCTCTGGTCATTTATGAGTTTAACTTTTGTCCTCAACTAGGTTATAAGCTCCCAAAGGGCAGGGATGATTGGTAACTTTCCTCAAAGTGCCTGCTATGGTGCTGAATACATAAAAGATCCTGCATGTACACTAGTGGTTTGATTGATTTTCCCTCAGCCCTCAAGAGTATGAGCTGGATAATACTTGTTATCCATGGGTGAAATAGGAAAGAAAAATGAGTATATCATGAGTATATCATGAGTATATCATAGCTTATATTAAATTGACCATTCAGTCCTATTTGGTATATATTATCACATTTAATTCTCAAAACCCTACAAAGTAGGTATTATTATCCCCATTTTGCAAATTAAGAAAGCTCAAGCTTAGAAAAACTAAGTATCTAGCCCAAAGTTACAGAGCCAATACTTGATGAAGCAAGAATTTAAACGTTATGTCTAAGCCAGAGTTCATACTCTAAACTCTATCACTGTCTCTTCTCCTCTAAGACCCCATAGATTATAAGATACATCCTTGATTTAATAAAAGTTTTTCAAATAAATAGGGAATACTACCACGGTAAATGAATAGGTTGAGTGAAAAATGTATCTCAATTTCAGAATGGGAGAATAGGTGTCTTAAGAAGCAAGAAAATGAGGTACATTATATTTGCAATATGTTTTAGAGTTTCCTTTGAACGTTGATGTCAAAAAACACAAAGAGAACTTCTATAGTGTAGTATTAATGTAGTATTAATCAGTGCATACTCTTTTGAATTATAGACTTCCTGTGCTCTTGCGAATAAGTAGCACCAGCCACATAACCTACCTCAAAGGGTTCATACTGATCTGCAAATTTGTCAAGATGATTTTTAATGAGGTGTTATAGTTCCAACATAGAGGGGTTTTATTTTTGAAGCATGCCTTCCAGAAACATTTTAAAAATAGCTCTTCTCCTCAGTCTTAGAAGCTTTCCCATCCTCTCCACTCCCTTATCATTCAGCCTATGATGGACCCTAATTACCTCTGCCCTGGCCTAAAACCCATAGCTAGCCCAGATGAACCCTGTTTTTTACTTCAGTACAGAGTCCAATGGGATCCCAAGACTGTGGGAATTGAGTAGGGATTCCCCACATTCTGGTTTTTACTTTCAGGAAACTATCTCCACTCCCTCAAAAAAGGGAAATCCTTGTCTTTTGGTGGTCCTCGGAAATTTTTTAATTTGGCACTCCTAAAGTTCCTCTCAGCTGTGAATTGAAGGTAAAAATAGATCTCTGTGAATGGGGTTACCAGATGCCTTCCACAAAAATATTGGGTCTCTAAGAATGGTGCGAGCAGGAAAGTTAGGCACGGAATCTTTGTGATTCTCTACCGTATTTAAATGCATTGGATGCCAAGGAATATACTGTAAAGTATCATACAATTTTGTCTCTCTAAAATTAGGAGAATTGGGGCACCGGGGTGGCTCAGTCAAGCATCTGCCTTCAGCTCAGGTCATGATCCCACATCCCCCCCCCACAATGTGGGGCTCCCTCAGCAGGGAGTCTACTTCTCCCTCTCCCTCTGCCCCTCCCCTGCTTGTGCTCTCTGTCTATCTCTCCCTCTCTCACTCTATCTCTCTCTGTCAAATAAATAAATAAAATCTTTAAAAAAATAAAATTAGGAGAATCATTTTCTGATAAAACTCACCATAACACAACAATATACAATTGATTTCAAAGCCTCCTCATATTCTACAGCAACTACCTTTGGGATAACTTTTTGATCACAGTTCTTTTCTAATTTGCTTAAGGGCAACAGTAAATAGTATTTCTTGGACTGCTTGGGACGAATGCCATACCCTTGCGAGGCACTGTGGACACCTTCTTGCCTTGTGAATTGAGGTTTGTAATTATGGGATTTGCAGCTCTACATTAATTAGCACTCATTATTTAAAGGTCCTTGTGAATTACTCAACCTCAAATTTTATGTCCTTCATGTAATCCAAGTAAACTGTCTCTTATTCATACCTAGGTTTGCCAGATTTCCAGTTGTGGATGCAATTGTTTCAAACTTTAGATTGCTTCCAGTAAAACAAAAATTTTTCTACTAATTGGATATATAAATAATCTCATTATTTTGCAGAAGATTTGGCATGTGAAAAACTCTATGTAGGGAAAATTTAACTCCACTGTGAGTTAGCTTCTGGGCTTCATGAGGATGAGGAGAGTCAGATGGAAGCTCTACTCATAGGAATGAATCGCCTGCCTAAGAGCGTCCTGGAGTCCAGTCCAGGAAGAGACGAAATTCAGAGCTTTCTGATGTTTGGTAACAGAAGGCAAAAGAAAGACTATGAGAAAACTTAAGAATGTTACTAAAAAGAAAACAGGGTTGAAAGGGATTATAAAGGAAAGGAGGGAAACTGAGTGGGGAAAAATTAGAGAAGATGCCAAACCATGAGAGACTCCTAACTGGGAAACAAACACGGTTGCAGAAGAGGAGGAGGGTGGGGGGATGGCGTGACTGGGTGATGGGCACTAAGGAGGGCACTTGATAGGATGAGCAGTAGGTGTTATACTATATGTTGGCAAATTGAATTTAAATTAAAAAAAATTTTTAAATAAATAAGGGCAGCCCCAGTGGCTCAGAGGTTTAGCTCTGCCTTCAGCCCAAGGCCTGATCCTGGAGACCCAGGATCTAGGCCCATGTCAGGCTCCCTGCGTGGAGCCTGCTTCTTCCTCTGCCTGTGTCTCTGCCTCTGTGTGTGTGTGTGTGTGTGTGTGTGTGTGTGTGTGTCTCATGAATAAATAAATAAAATCTTTAAAAATAAATAAAAAAAAGAAAACAGGGAAACATTTCAGGTTATGGTGTGAAGGCATAAAGACATTGATGAGTGCTTTCAGCAAAGAACATGCATAAAACTGAAGTGCCCTAAACAATCATTTTAGAGCTTCAGATTGGCCAAAGATAAAAAACAATTTGAGAAGAATTTATTCTTGGGAAATTGCTTGAGCTTCAGGTAAGAACAGCAGGAATCTGTGGCTTTTGTTCCTGGGTCTACTCACATACTCTGCTTCCAGTTTTATTGGTAAAAACTTATTTTATGGGGATCCCTGGGTGGCTCAGCGGTTTAGCACCTGCCTTTGGTCCAGGGTGCGATCCTAGAGTCCCGGGATCGAGTCCCACGTCAGGCTCCCGGCATGGAGCCTGCTTCTCCCTCCTCCTGTGTCTCTGCCTCTCTCTCTCTATGTCTATCAAAAATAAATAAATAAATCTTTTTAAAAAAACCTTATTTTATCAGCATGGACTGGCCATGAAAATGAATAGCTCCGCTACTAGAGGGTGAAGATTCAATTTGGGGTAAGTGTGGCTTAATTATGGCTCAATCAGCTACAACTAATGAATTTAAAAGGAAACAGATGAAAATTCACAGCATTCTTAGCCTGAGGTTGCAGACCTCACTGGGCTGAATAAAAAACAAACTAAAATTTTAACAGGGAGATTTCAGAAATGACAGAGCCACAAAAAAGGCTGAGATAAGATCGCTACATATCTAGAAATTTAAGAAACTACACACATGAATGGAAGAAACCCAGGAGTCTGGCAAATGGTAAAAGCTAAGGGAGAATTGATAATTAGCTGAAAAATTGAATGTATCCCCCAACTGACACACAAATGAACAGAATGCAGAAATTTTACAGGCTTGAGATGTTTCAGCATAATATTTGTCTCTAAGTTATGTAGAAACAGGCATGACCTCTAGAGAATTAGGTTAAAAAATAAAAACAAGAATAAAAATCTGAGAAGAGACATATATGGCCAGTTTAAGTTCAAGCAAGTTACTAAAAAACCCAACAACTACTCTCAGGAAAACAAAACAGAATCCAGAGTCACTACAATCTATTATCTACAATGTTCAATTTTCAACTAAAAATTATGAGACCTACATAGAAAAAGTAAAATGTGATCCACACTTCAGTAAATAAAAAAGCAGTCAAAGAAACTGACTCTGTGTGAACTCAGGTGTTGGATCTAGCAGACAAAGATATAATAGCTATTATAATATGTTATAAATGTGTTCAAAGTATTCAAATATCGAAGAATTAAAGGAATATATGATGGCATTGACACAACAAATAGAGGATCTCAAAATAAATAGAAACCATAAAAATTAACTGACTGGCAAATCTAGAGTTGAAAAGTATGATAACCAACATGAAAAATGTATTTAATGGGCTTAATAATATAGGGATTGAGCTATCAAAAGAACCAGCAAACTTGAAAATACATTAAAGAAATTACCCAAAGAAGGCGCACCTGAGTAGCTCAGTCTGTTAAGTGTCTGACTCTTGATCTCAGGTCGTGAGTTCAAGCCCTACATTGGGGCTCCACACTAGGCATGGAGCCTAATTTAAAAAAAATTATCCAAAGCAGAAAACAGAGAGAAAAATGCTTTAGACAAATCAACAAAGCTTCAGAAATATTAAATGAAGTTGTTGTTCGTGCCAAGAGGAAATGACATAAGATGGTAACTCAAATTCACAAAAAAGAATGAAGAACACTGGAAATAAATATGAGTACATATGAAAGACTGTATTTGTGTGTATCTTACATATTTCTCTTTTCTTTATTATTTAAAAACATGATTATTTACAGAAATAATTATGATTTGTATTATTTGGCATATAGCATATACATATTATATATAATATGTTTAATGATAAAAAACATATATATGATGATAATAGAACAAAAGTGGGAGAAGGGAGATACACTAGAGAAAAGTTGCTCTATTTTACTAGATATAAGTTGGTAGGATCCCTGGGTGGCGCCGCGGTTTGGCGCCTGCCTTTGGCCCAGGGCGCGATCCTGGAGACCCGGGATCGAATCCCACGTCGCGCTCCCGGTGCATGGAGCCTGCTTCTCCCTCTGCCTATGTCTCTGCCTCTCTCTCTCTCTCTCTCTGTGTGTGTGACTATCATAAATAAATAAAAATTTAAAAAAAAAAAAAAAGTTGGTATTAGCCTGAACTAGATTGTTCAGCTAAGGATGCATACTTTAATCCCTAGAGTAACCACTAAGAAAATAACTAAAAAAAAATAAGCTAAAAATTAACAGAGATGTTAACATGTATATTAAAAAATATTTTTACACAAAAATAGCAAAAGAAGAACAAAGGAATAAAAGAGACATGAGACACAAACAAAAAAGCAAAATGGAAGACATCGATCATATCAACAATTCCATTAAATATGAATGGAATAGACACTTTGATCAAAAGACAGAGATTGTCAGATTAGATTAAAAAAGCAAGCTCTATCTATATGCTGTTTGTAAGAGACCACTGTGGGTTTAAAGACACAGAAAGATTGAAAGTAAAAGAATAGAAAAATATATACCATGCAAATAGTAACAACAAAAGAGCTGGAGTGGCTAAATTGGTATCAGAGAAGATATATTTTAAGAAGAGAATTATTACTCAAAGTAAAGACAGATATTTCATAATGATAAAAGGGTCAACACATTAGGAAGATATAACAAAGAAATATGTGAATTCAGCTTTAAAAAGAACCCCAAAGTACACAAAACAAAACTGACAAAACTGAAAGGAGAAATAGAAAATTCAACAGTTATTGGTGGAAGTCTCAATGCTTCTTCCTCAAAATAACTGGACAGAAAATCAATAAGGAAATAGATTTCAACATTATCAACCAATTTAACTTATATATTAACCAATTTAACCACAATGTATATAGAACATGTCATCTAAAATTAGCAGAATGCACATTCTTTTTAAGCACACATTGAAAATTCTCCATAAACCATGTGCTATGCCAAAACACAAATCTCAATAAATTTAAAACATACTCTGTATATTTTATGATCACAACAGAATTAAATTCTAAATCAACCACAGAAAACAAACCTAGAAGATACCAAATACTTGAAATTAAACAACACATTTCTAAGTGACCCATGTATCAAAGAAATAATCACAAGGAAAATTAGAAAATATATTGAACTGAATAAAAATTAAAACACAGCATAGCAAAATATATGGGATGCAGCTAAGGCAATTCTTAGCAGGAAATTTATAGATTTTTAAACCTTATATCAGAAAAGAAGAAAAAAATTTAAATCTAAGATTTAATCTCAAGATTTTAGAAACAGAACAGATAGTCAAACCCAAAGTAAATAGATAGAAAGTACTAATAAGGGGACCCCTGGGTGGCTCAGCAGTTGAGCATCTGCCTTTTGGCTCAGGGTGTGACCCTGGAGTCTCGGGATCGAGTCCCACATTGGGCTTCCTCCATGGAGCCTGCTTCTCCCTCTGCCTGTGTCTCTGTCTCTGTCTCTCTCTCTCTGTATCTCTCATGAATAAATAAATAAAATCTTAAAAAAAAAACTCCTTCTCTGAAAGACAAAAGAAAAAAAAGATAAACCTTTAGCTATACAAGCAAAAAATAAAAACAACAGAAAAGACAAAAATTATATCAAAATCAGAATTGAAAGAGAATTCACTACACTTACAAAAATTAAAAGGATTAAAAGGTAATAATATGACCAACTTTATGCCAACAAATTAGACAACTTTTTAGAACGGGCAAATTTCTAGAAAGAAAAATGAATATATTGAGATAATAATTTAAAATTTCCCCACAAACAAAATCCCAGAAACAGAGGGCTTCACTGGTCAATTTTATCAGATATTTAATGAAAAAAATAATACCAGCCTTACACAAACTCTTTTAGGAAATGCGGAAGGGGAAATACTTTTCAGCTCATTTTATGAGTTCAGTAACATACAACAACAAAAAACAAAACTATAGGCCAATATCCCTCATAAATATGGATACAAATATCCTTAACAAAATGTTAGGAAACTGAATCCAGCAATATATTAAAAGCATTATATACCATGACTAAGTGGCATTTATGGAATGCAAGTTTGATACAACATCTGAAAATCAATTAATGTAAAATGCCATCTTTTATTTATTTTTTTTAATTTTTTTTTAAATTTATTTATGATAGTCACACAGAGAGAGAGAGAGAGGCAGAGACATAGGCAGAGGGAGAAGCAGGCTCCATGCACCAGGAGCCCGATGTGGGATTCGATCCCGGGTCTCCAGGATCGCGCCCTGGGCCAAAGGCAGGCGCTAAACCGCTGCGCCACCCAGGGATCCCAAATGCCATCTTTTAAAAAAAGTTTTTATTTAAATTCCAGTTAGTTAACATACAGTGTAATATTAGTTTCAGGTGTACAACATAAAGATTCAACACTTCCATACAACTGGTGCTCATCACAAGTGTACACTTTCAATACCCATCACCTATGTAACCCATTCCCTGATCCACCTCCATTCTAGTAACCATCAGTTTGTTCTTTATAGTTGAGTCTGTTTTGTGTTTTGCTTCTCCCTCTCTTTTTTTCCCTTTGCTCATTTGTTTTGTTTCTTAAATTCCACATATGAGTGAAATCATATGGTATTTGTCTTCCTCTGACTTATTTCACTCAGCATAATATTCTCTAGCTCTATCCATGTCTTTGCAAATGCCAAGGTTTCATTCTTTTTAATGGGTGAGTAATATTCCATTGTATATATGTACCACTTCTTTATCCATCCATTAGTTGATGGACACTTGGGCTTCTTCCATAATTTGGCTATTGTAGATAACGTTGCTATAAACATAGGGTACATGTATCCCTTTGGTGTTTTTAAAATTTAAACTCAATTAGCCAATATATAATACACACTTAGTTTCAGATGTGGTGTTCAATAATTTATCAGTTGCATATGACACCCAGTGCTCATCACATCACATACCTTCCTTAATGCCTATCACCAAATTACCCCATCCCATCACCCACTTCCCCTCCAGCAACTCTCAGTTTGTTTCCTACAGTTAAGAGTCTCTCTTGGTTTTCTCCCTCTCTGATGACTTCCCATTCAGTTTTCCTTCCCTTATTCTAAGATCCTCTGCACTGTTTTTTGTATTCCATATATGAGTGAAACCATATGATAATTGTCTTTCTCTGATTGACTTATTTCACTCAGCATAATACTCTCCAGTTCCATCCACGTCGATGTAAATGGTATTTGTCCTTTCAGATGGCTGAGTAATATTCTATTATATATAATATGTAATTTCCCTTTCTTCCATCTCATTGTTAGTGAATAGAAATGCAAATGATTTCTTTGCATTGATTTTATATCCTTCCATGTTATTGAATTACTGTATGATATCTAGCAATTTTGAGGTGGAGTCTTTAGGGTTCTCCACATAAAGTATCATGTCATCTGCTAAGAGTGAGAGTTTGAGTTCTTTGCCAATTTGAATGCCTTCTATTTTTGTCTGATTGCTGAGGCTAGGATTTCTAATATTATGTTGAACAACAGTAGTGAGAGTGGGCATCCCTGTCATGTTCCTGACCTTAGGGGAAAAATTCTCAGTTTTTCCCCAATGAGAATGATATTCACTGTGGGCTTTTCATAAATGGCTTTTATGATATTGAGGTATATTCCCTCTATCCTTACACTGTAGAGAGTTTTTTTTTTTAAAGATTTTATTTATTCATGAGAGACACAGAGAGAGAGCAGAGACACAGGCAGAGAAGGAAGCAGGCTCCCTGCGGGGAGCCTGATGTGGGACTCAATCCCAGGACCCCAGGATTATGCTCTGAGCCAAAGACAGATGCTCAACCACTGAGCCACCCAGGCACCCCCACTGTAGAGTTTTAATCAAGAAAGGATGCTGTATTTTGTGAAATGCTTTCTCTGCATCAATTGAGAAGATATGGTTCTTGTACTTTCTTTTATTAATGTGATGTATCACTCTGATTTGCAAATGTTAAACCACCCTTGCAGCCCAGGAATAAATCCCAATTGGTGGTGGTGAATAATCCTTTTAATGTCCTGTGGATCCTATTGGCTAGTATTTTGGTGAGAATTTTGGCATTCTTGTTCATCCGTGATATTGGCATGTGTCCCTTTGAATTAGTATTTTTGTATTCTTTGGGTAAATACATAGTATTGCCATTGCTGGATCATAGGGTAGTTTTATTTTGAATTTTTTGAGAAACTTCCACATTGTTTTCCAGGGTGGTTACACCAGTTTGCATTTCCACTAACAATGCAAGAGTGTTCCCCTTTCTCCATATCCTTGCCAACACTTACTGTTTCTTGTGTTGTTGATTTTAGCAATTATGACAGGTATGAGGTGATTTCACTGCAGTTTTGATTTGCATTCCCCTGATGATCAGTGATATTGAGCATCTTTTCATGTGTCTATTGGCTATCTGTGTCTTCTTTGGAGTTTTCTATTCATGTCTTCTTCCCATTTCTTTACTGAAGTATTTGTTTTTGGGTGTTGAGTTTGATAAGTTCTTTATAGATTTTGAATACTGACCCTTTATCAGATGTGTCATTTGCAAATATCTTCTCCCATTCTGTAGGTTCCCTTTTAGTTTTGTTGATTGTTTCTTTCACTGTGAAGAAGATTATTTTGACAAAGTCCCAATACTTCATTTTTGCTTTTGTTTCCCTTGCCTCAGGAGACACATCCAGAAAGAAGTTGCTATGGCTGATGTCAGAGAAGTTACTGCCTGTGTTCTCTTCTAGGATTTTTATGGTTTCAGGTCTCACATTTAGGTCTTTAATCCATTTTGAATTTATTTTTAAGTATGATGTAAAAAGAGGTCCAGTTTCTTTCTTTTGTATGTTGCTGTT
The DNA here is from genome assembly GCF_048164855.1 of Canis lupus baileyi. Lineage (NCBI taxonomy): Eukaryota > Metazoa > Chordata > Mammalia > Carnivora > Canidae > Canis > Canis lupus. Next base: position 85,377,554 of record NC_132876.1, read on the forward strand.
TAAAATACCATCTTAATAGAATAAAGGAACAAAAAAAGATCATCTCAATAAATGTAGAAAAAATATTTGACAGAATCTAATGCTCATGATAAAATTGCTCAATAAACAAAGAATAAAAGGAAATGTCCTCATTTTCATAAAAGGCACCTATGTGAAACCTACCACTAAGATCCTACCAAATGGTGAAAGATTTAATGCTTTCTCATAAGGATTAGAGAAAAGTCAACTATGAATATGTCCCTACTTCTATTCTAAATAATACGGGAGGTTCTAACCAATGCATGAGGAAAAGATATTAAAAGCATGTAGATAAGAAAAGAGGAAGGAAAACTAATTTTATTCACAGATGAAATAATCATGTATGTAGAAAATCCCAATGAATCTACATAAAATAACTAGAATTAATATACAACATTCTAAAGGTCATAGGATACAGCATGAAATCAATTGCATTTCCATATTCTATCCAAGGACAATTTAAAAATAAAATTAAAAAGAGAGTTTCATTCACAATAACATTAAAATAAATATTTAGGAATAATTTTAACAGAAGAAATATGTCTTAGATCATTTGGGCTGATGTAACAAATTACCAGAGAGTGGGTGTCTTATAAACAACAGAAATTAATTTTTCATAGTTCTGGAGGCTGGGAAGTTCAAGATCAAGACACTGGCAGATGGGGATCCCTGGGTGACTCAGTGGTTTAGCATCTGCCTTCAGCCCAGGGCGTGATCCTGGAGTCCGGCGATCAAGTCCCGGAATCGAGTCCCCACATCGGGCTCCCTGCATGGAGCCTGTTTCTCCCTCTGCCTGTGCCTCTACCTCTCTCTCTTTCTCTCTCTCTCTCTCTGTGTGTTTGTGTGCCTCTCATGAATAAATAAAATCTTAAAAAAAAGAAAGACACTGGCAGATTTGGTGTCTGGACAGAGCCTACTTCCTGGTTTATAGTTAGCCATATTTTGGCTGTGTCCCCACATGGCAGAAGTGGCAAGAGATCTCTCTGCCTCTTTTATAAGAGCACTAATCCCATTCACCAGGGCTCCACTCTCAAGACCTAATTAACACCCAAAGGCACCTTGGGGTTATGACTTCAACATATGAATCTTGAGGCAGACACAAACATTTAATCTAGAGCAAAGTACAAAACGCATATGCTGAAAACTATACAACATTGCTGATATTAATTTAAAAAGCCCTAAACAGGTACATGAAAAGGTGCTTGACATCACTAATCATCAAGGAAATGTAAATCAAAACCACAATTCGATGTCACTTCAAACCTGCCAGAATGGACATTATCAAAAAGACAAGAGACAAGTGTCGGTGAGACTGCAGCGAAAAGGGAACCCTTGTGTATTGGTGAGAATGTAAAATTTTACAGCCATTATAAAAATCAGTATGGAGATTTCTCAAAAATTTAAAAATAGAAGTACCATAGATCCAGCAATTCTACCTCTGGGTATAGATCTGAAGAAAATGAAGTCACTATTTCAAAGAGATGTCTAAACTTCCACGTTCATTGCAGCATTACTAATAATAGCCAAGACATGGAAACAACCTAGGCATCCACTGATGAACGAATAGATACAGAAGATGTAACATATACACAATGGAATATTATTCAGCTATAAAAAGAAGGAAACTTGCCTTTTGCAACAATATGGAAGGACTTTGAGGGCATTAAGCTAAATAAAATGAAATGGAGAAAGACAAATACTGTATGTTTTCACTAATATGGAGAATCTAAAAAAGCTGAACTCATAGAAATAGAGAGTAGAAAGGTGTTTGCTAGGGGCTAGGGAGAAAGTAGGTCAAAGGATCCAAACTCTAGGCTATAAGATAAATAAATTCTATGAACTTATAATGACTATAATTAACAATACTGTATTATATACTTGAAGGTTGTTAAAAGAGTAGATCTTGTTATCACCAGACACATATTACCAAAAAAGTAATGATGTGAACAGATGGACAAATTAACTAACCTTATTGTGGTATCATATTGCAGTATATACATGTATCATATTCTCACATTGTATGTATACCATAAATGTAAATAACTCATATATCAATACTGTCTTAATAAAGGAAAAAAATTAAAGGCCTAAATAAATGGAAAGATGTATCATCTGTATTGACTGGAAGACTATGTTTTTTTAAAAGATTTTATTTATTTATTTGAGAAAGAGAGAGACAGAGATAGCACGAGGACAGGGATAGCAAGAGAGAGCAGGAGCAGGGAGGAGAGGGAGAAGCAGATTCCCCACTGAGCAAGGAGCCCAACCTGGGACTCAATCTCAAGACCCTGGGATCATGACCTGGGCGAAGGCAAATGCTTAACTGATTGAGCCAGCCAGGCACCCCAAAACTCAGTGTTGTTAAGACAACAAGTGTCAACAAATTGATCTACTGATTCAATAAAATTAATATCAAAATTCCAGCAGGTTTTTTATTTTGGTAAAAACTGACAAACTCATCATGAAATGTATTTGGAGATGCAAATGATCTAGAATAGCCAAAACAATTTTGAAATGGAAGAATCAAGTTAAAGGATTTTAACCATCTGGGACACCTGAGTGGCTCAGCAGTTGAGCGTCTGCCTTTGGCCTGGGGCGTGATGCTGGGGACCTGGGATCTAGTCTCACATAGGGCTCCCTGCAGGGAGCCTACTTCTCCCTCTGCCTGTGTCTCTGGCTGTCTTTCTTTGTGTCTCTCATGAATAAATAAATAGAATCTTTTTTAAAAATAAAAGACTTTAACCATCTACTTTCAAAACTTACTATATAGTATTAGCATAAGGATAGACATATAAATGAATAAAAAAGAATAGAAAGTTCAAAAATAGACTCAAACATCTATAATCAATTGATTTTCAACTAAGATACCAAAGTAAAACAATGGGGAAAAATAGCCTTTCAACAGATATTACTAGAGCAATTGGAAATCCGTATGCCAATAAAAAAAAAAGTAATCCCTTGTCTAACACAATATACAAGAATTAACACAAAATAGATCATAGATTTAAATGTCAAAGCTAAAACTATAAAAGTTCTAGGAGAAAATCTTAGTGACCCTGACTCAGGCAAAGATTTCTTACCTATGACATCAAAATCATGCTCCATGAAATGTTTAAAAATGATAAATTTCTGGAGGGTATTATGCTGAGTGAAGTAAGTCAGTCGGAGAAGGACAAACATTATATGTTCTCATTCATTTGGGGAATATAAATAATAGTGAAAGGGAATATAAGGGAAGGGAGAAGAAATGTGTGGGAAATATCAGAAAGGGAGACAGAACATAAAGACTCCTAACTCTGGGAAACGAACTAGGGGTGGTGGAAGGGGAGGAGGGTGGGGGGTGGGGGTGAATGGGTGACGGGCACTGAGGGTTATTCTGTATGTTAGTAAATTGAACACCAATAAAAAATAAATTTAAAAAAAATAAAATAAAATAAAAATGGATGTCATCAAAATTAAGAAATTTTTCTCTTCAAATCAAAATAAAGCCACAAATTTGAAGAGAAAATTGTTAGATCATATGTCCAACAAATAACTTGTATCTAGAATATATTAATAATTCTTTTTTTACTGAAGTATGGTTGATATACAATGTTATATTAGTTTCAGGTCTACAACAGTGATTTGACAGTTCATACATTATTACTCCATGCTCACTAAGATAAACGTAGTTACAAAAAAAAAAAAAAAAAAAAAAAAAAAAAAGATAAACGTAGTTACCATCTGTCACTATACATTATTACATTATTGACTACATTCCCTATGCTATACTTTTCATCTCTGTGACATTTATTTCATAACTATAAGTTTGTACTTCTTAATCTTCTTCACCTATTTTGTGCATCCTCCACTCATCTCCCTTCTGGCAATCACCAGTTAGTTCCCTATGTCTAAAAGTCTGCAAAAGAAAAAAAAGTCTGTTTGTTGGGATGCCTGGGTGGCTCAGTGGTTCAGCGTCTGCCTTCAGCTCAGGGCGTGATCCCAGGGTCCTGGGATCGAGTCCTTCATCAGGCTCCCCGTCGGGAGCCGGCTTCTCCCTCTGCCTGTGTCTCTGCCTCTCTCTCTCTGTGTCTTTCATAAATAAATGAATAAAATCTTTTAAAAAATCTGTTTTTTTTTTTTTGTTTTTAGATTTCACATATTAGTGAAATTATATGGTATTTGTCTTTTCCTGTCTGACATTTCACTTAGCATAATACCCTTAGCATTCATGTTGTTACAAATGGCAAGATTTGATAGTGTGACTGGGTGACAAGCACTGAGGAGGGCAATTGACAGGATTATGCTATATGTTGGCAAATCGAACTCCAATAAAAAAAGTACACAAAAAAATCACAAAAATTAAAAAAAAATAAATGGCAAGATTTCATTGTTTTCTAATGGCTGAGTAATATTTCATTATATATATATATGTATATACACATATCACACCTTCATTATCCATCAGTCAGTGGACACTGGGTTGCTTCCATATTTTGACTATTATAAATAATGCTACAATAAACATAGGATTACATACATCTTTCCAAATTAGTGTTTTCATTTTCTTTATGTAATCACCCAGTAGTGGAATTACTGGGTCACATGTACTTCTATTTTTAATTTTTAAAGGAGTCTCTAGGGATGCCTGGGTGGCTCAGCAGTTGAGCGTCTGCATTTGGCTCAGGGCCTGATCCTGGAATTGGGGATCCAGTCCCACATCGGGCTCCCTGCATGGAGCCTGCTTCTCCCTATACCTGCCTCTGCCTCTTTCTCTCTCTGTGTCTCTCATGAATAAATTTTAAAAAATATTTTTTTAAAAAAATAAAGGAATCTCTATACTGTTTTCCACAGTGGTTGAGCCAATTTACATTTCTACCAACAGCACACAGCGTTCTTTTTTCCTCCACATTCTCACCAACACTTGTTATGTCTTGTCTTTTTGATACTAGCCTTTCTGACTGGTTTGAGGTGATACCTCATAATGGCTCTCATAATGCAAAATGCACTATCCTGATGATTAGTGATGTTGAGCATCTTTTCATGTGTCTGTTGGCCATTTGTATGTTTTCTTTGGAAAAAAATGTCTGTTCGGGTCCTCTGCCCACTTTTCAATCAGATTGTTTGGTGCTGAGTTGTAGAAGTTCTTTTTGTATTTTAGATATTAGCCCCTTTTTTGGATATATCATTTGCAAGTATCTTCTCCCATTCAGTGGGTTGACTTTTTGTTTTGTTGCTAGTTCCTTTTGCGGTGCAAAGTTATTTTTTGTTTTGTTTTGTTTTGTTGATTCAGTCCCAATTATTTATTTTTGCTTTTGTCTTCCTTGCCTGAGGAGACATACCCATAAATATGTTACCAGGGGTGATTGCCAAAGATTACTGCCTATGTTTTCTTTTAGAAGTTTTATTGTTTCAAGTCTCACACTTTGGTCTTTAATCAATTTTGAGATTGAGAAATTTTAAATTTCAATAATAAGAGACAAACAACCCAGTAAAAATTGGGGAAAGATTTGAAAAGACACTTCACTAAAGATTATATACAGATATCTAATAAGCACATGAAAACTTGGTCAACATTATTAGTCATTTGGGCAATACACACACAGTAAATTAAAATCACAGTAAGATATCACTTCATACCCATTAGAATGGCTAGGATAAAAAAGACTAAGGGGTGCATGGATAATGCAGTTGGTTAAGTATCTAACTCTTGGTTTTGGCTCAGGTCCTGATCTCAAGGTTGTGAGACTGAGCCCTGCGTTGGGCTCCACACTCAGCGCAGTCAGCTTAAAACTCTCTCTCCCTCTGTTCCTCTCCCACTAAAATAAATAAATCTTTTTTAAAAAGATTGACAACACAAAGTATTGAGAGGGTGTGGAGAAACTCATACCCTCATACATTATTGATGAGAACAAAATGATACAACCACTTTGGAAAAACAGTTTGACACCTTCTTAAAAAGTTATACATACAATTTACATACAACTCTGTAATTCCATTACCAGATATCTACTCACGAGAAATGAAAATGCATGTCCACATGAAGACATGTATGTGTGAATGTTCATAGTGCATTATTCACAATAGCTCAAAACTGGAAGCAACTCAAATATCCATCAACTGGTGAATGGATAAACAAAATGTGGTCTATCCACACAGTGGTACTCAGCAATAAAAGGGAATAAACCAAAAGAACTGTTGGGACACTTTGGTGGTTTAGCGGTTGAGCATCTGCCTTTGGCTCAGGGTGTGATCCCAGGATCCAGGATTGAGTCCCACATTGGGCTTCTTGCAGGGAGCCTGCTTCTCCCTCTGCCTCTGTCTCTGCCTCTCCCTCTGTGTCTTTCATGAATAAATAAATAAAATCTTTTAAAAAAAAGAACTATTGATCAATGCAAGGATGTGGATGAACCTCAAAAACATTTGCTAAATAATAGAAGCCAGACACAAAAGAGTACATATATTATGATTGTATTGATATGCAATTTCTGGAAGAGTTACAACTAGAGCAACAGAAGGCAGAGGAGTGTTTCCTATGTGATGATGGACTGAAAATGTGCACTAGAGAACTTTTGGGGATGATGGAATTGTTCTAAGATTGGAATATAATGATGTTTGCGCCACTGAATAAATTTAGTGTAAAACATGTTAGGTGGATTGTATGTATGGAGATTATACCTCAATAAAGCTGTTAAAGAAATTTCAGAACAACATGGAAAACAGTAAAACAACAATCTATGTCAAATCTGCACAACAAAAAGAGTATGGAATAGGGGAAACCAAAAGTATGGCTTGAGGACAGTGTGAAATGGGCAAGGAATTAGTCCTTAATTGAGAAGAATGGGCCAAGACACTCTATCATATACAACACAGTATATACTCAGAGCTGAAAACCTCCAGCTTCTTACTTGGAATGACTCCATCTCTTTTAGGTGTTGTTATTTCTTTCCTTCATTATTAATGTGGATTTTTAGGGACCATAAGAAGCATATCTAAAGTCACAGAGTTATGAGGAAAGGAAAAGACTTCCAGTTAAGGAGATGGACCAAAAAGGTATGGGAAGCATATTTTTAGCCACAATGAACCCATAGAAACACCGGATAAAATATCAAAAAATATATAAATAGGGGGATCCCTGGGTGGCGCAGCGGTTTGGCGCCTGCCTTTGGCCTAGGGCGCGATCCTGGAGACCCGGGATCGAGTCCCACATCTGGCTTCCAGTGCATGGAGCCTGCTTCTCCCTCTGCCTGTGTCTCTGCCTCTCTCTCTCTCTCTCTCTCTGTGACTATCATAAATTAAAAAAATATATATGTATATATATAAATATGTAGTCAAACTCAGAAATAAGAAAAGGATAACTCAAGGTGTCAGAAACAAAAAAGAGAACTTAAAACTGTAACAGTCTCCCATGAAGAATTGAAATCATGAACTGTCACCTTGCAAAAATGTAGAGCTCCAATTGGTTCTAATCGTAACCTGTAGACAGTCCAAATGAAGAATTATTGTAAGAACTGACATGGAAGTAGTGAAATACATAGGGTTCCTGTAGAAGTCTCATTGAAGATTATCTCATTTTCAAAAAAAATTACAAAGCAGATCTGGAGGGGTGCCTGGGTAGCTCATATGATTAAGCACCTGCCTTTGGCTCAGGTCATGAACCCAGGGTCCTGAGATTGAGCCCTGCATCATGCTCCGTGCTCAGTGGAGAGTCTGCTTCTCCCTCTCCCTCTGCCCCTCCCTCCTGCTCCTGTGCTCTCTCTCTGTCTCTCAAATAAATTAATAAATAAAATCTTTTTTAAAACAAAGCAGATCTGGAAACTCATTACTCTGAAATAATCAGTAAATATAGGAAATAAAGAGTTCATCTCTAAGGAACTAGATACAATCAAGTATCTGAAAGAAAAAATGTATGTACACTTAAAATAGTTTAAACACTGGAGGTATGGAGTGCCTGGCTGGCTCAGTCAGAAAAGCATGTGATTCTTGATCTCTGGGTCATGAGTTTGAGTCTCATGTTGGGTGTAGAGATCACTTAAGTAAATAAATAAACTTAAAGAATGGAGGTAATAATAGAATTAATAAAAGACATTATGAAAAACAGAAACCAAAAAGAAATGATAGAAATTAGACATATAGCAATTAAAATAAAATCCTCAAGTAGTGGGCTAATAGGAAACCAAATTTAGGAGAAGAAATCATAGTAAATAGAAAGATACATCTTCCAGAATGCAGTACAGAGCAATAAAATATATAATCAACAAGATAGGTGCAGATGATTCAATTAAGTTTAAAACTTATGCCTTAATTTTAAGAAGGTAATCTCCAAGACAACTAGATAAAGAAGGAAACAGCCTTAATCTGACAAAGGGATATGGAAATCTATCAAAAATTTATACCAACCATTATACTTCATGGCTAAACTTTGGACTTTATGTAACTTAACAAGCAGATTCTAAATTTCATATAAAAGAGTAAAGCTCTATGAAGTGCCTGGGTGGTTCAGTTGGGGTCCTGGGATTAAGCCTCAGGTTGGGCTCTGTGCTCAGTGCAGAGTCTGCTTGTCCCTCTCTCTCACCCTCTGCCCCACATCCTCATTCATGCACCCCATGCATGCTCCCTCTCTTTCTCTATCTCTAAAATAAATAAACAAATAAAATCTTTTAAAAAACAGTAAAGCTCAAATGAAAATTCAAGACATTTCTGAAAAAAATACAAGGAGAGGACATGTGTTATGGCAGATATAATGAATCTTCTAGAGCTATGGTGATTAAAACAAAACAGTGTTAGTGTGAGAATAAATAGATCATTGGAATAGACTAGAGAGCCCTCAAACAGACCAGATATATGAGAATTAGTATTGTCTTACAAATCTTTGGGGAATTCTTAAACTATTCCATGGGTAGTATCAAAAGATTTGATATGTGGAAAATAGATTTTTTACTCATACCATTGGCAAAAAGTAAATTTCAAATGAATGTACCCAAATATGGAGATCAAAACTTTAAAACTACTAGGAAAAAACATAGGAGAATATCTTCATGCCCTCAGTATAGGTTATAAAAAAAATCACAAAGGGAAATATTGATAAATCACACTACATTTGAAAACTTCTGTATAAAATCACATCACAAATACCATTAAAAGTTGAAAAACTTCTTTGGAGAACATATTTGCAATATGTGTAACTATCAAATGATCGGTATCCAGAATACATAAAGATTGTCAATACGTCAATTATAAACAGAAAAAATCAGAAAAAAGTGGGTAAATGATACAAACAGGCAGTTCATAGAAGAGGACACACATTTGGCCAAAGGTTCAACCTCTCAAGTAATCAGGAAAATGCAAATAAAAACAAAAATTAGATTCTATTTCACACCATCAGATGAATGAAAATAAAGTCAGTAAATATCAAGTTTTGATGGATCTCTGGCAAACCAGGAACACTCAAACACTGCTAATGAAAGTATAGATTGGAGTAAGTGCAATTTGGCACTACTAGTGAAGCTGAAAAAATATATATCTGGCAATTTCACTTTAAGGTCATGTATCTCAGAGAAACCTCCACTTGTGTTTAAGGAGACATGTGCTGTGTTTTATAGGATTACTATAATGGCAAAAACTAGTGACAATTTAATGTTTATCAAAGTGGAATATATTCATATGATGAAGTATGTGATTGTTATAAAGGAACAAACTCTATTCCCAAAATATACTGAGATATGTTGAAATAAAGGAGCATATTATACAGTTACATGAATGGTATGATCCCATGATGTAAACACAGGTACGAATATGCATGAAACATATAATGAATATATATACATATGTGTTGAAGGTATAAGAACACCGCCTAGAAAGATACTAAGATACAAAAGTCAGAATAGGGAAAGGAGAAAGGTAAATGATACTGGAAAAACAACACAAATCTTCAGCTCTCTCTGTAATTTTGTTCTTATATTTACAAAAATCTGAAGCAAATGACAAGAATGAAATTATGTGTTCTGTGTACTTGATTACTTGTTATATTATTCTCTGTGCTTTGCCCATCCTTAAAATTTTGTTCGGGGGACCCCTGAGTGGCTCAGGGGTTTGGTGCCTGCATTCGGCCCAGGGTGTGATCCTGGAGTCCCGGGATTGAGTCCCATGTCGGGCTCCCTGCATGGAGCCTGCTTCTCCCTTTGCCTGTGTTTCTGCCTCTGTGTGTGTGTGTGTCTCTCATGAATAAATAAATAAAATTTTTAAAAAATAAAATAAAATAAAATAAAATTTTGTTCCAATAAAAAATAAACATGCTACATAAGGTGGACAAGGATTTCTAGAACCACTTGTTGGTACTTACTCATCGGAGTTCCTTTTTCTCCCTCACAGAAATTTTTTAAAAAAATATTTTATTTATTTATTCATAAGAGACACAGAGAGAGAGAGAGAGAAAGAGAGAGAGGCAGAGACACAGACAGAGGGAGAAGCAGGCTTCCCGCAAGGAGTTGGATGTGGGACTCGATCCCCGATCCCAGGGTCATGCCCTGAGCCTAAGGCAGATGCCTAACTGCTGAGCCACCCAGGTGTCCCTCCCTCACAGAACTTTGAAATGACCCTATATCTGCTGTGAGGATGAGTAAGGATTGCTATGTGTAAATATTATGCGACAAAAATGTTATGTGAATAGATGTGCACAGATACATTTATATAATATGTGATATATATATGGTGTATATATGATAAATATGCCTCTTTTTATTGCCCAAGATCCTAGCAGAACGAGCCCTTACCTAAAACTGTTTAGCACAGGCTAAGACCTGAGGAAGTACCCAAAGGAAAACTTTCTGTATTACTGTGAGAGGTGCCTATGTCAGGGCAGAGAGCCAAGATGGTAGAGGATCATTAGGAGGCTTCATGGAGAGATGGAGAGGATAGGCTACCTCACCCTGGCCAGAGTGTCTTTAATTCAAGTTTCTGGCTGCACCTGATAGAGCAGAGGCAAACTTGGAGCAAGTCACTGAAAAGGAGCAGCCTCACAAATCTCTTTCCACCTCAGAGCTCCGGGAAGGATCCCCAATAAGCCTGGCTATCTTGGAGAGGTGTTGTCATGCATGGGTGAATTCCGTAGTCTCGAACCCAAAGCAACCAGCAGAGAGGTCCTGGGCCTTGTCTCCCTCTCTCTTCCTCTAGATAAGACTGTGGTTTGCTGAGAATTAAAACTGCACACCTGGGCAGCCCCGGTGGCTCAGCGGTTTAGCGCTGCCTTCAGCCCAAGGCATGATCCTGGAAACCTGGGATGGAGTCCCACGTCAGGCTCCCTGCATGGAGCCTGCTTCTCCCTCTGCCTGTGTCTCTGCCTCTCTCTCTCTCTCTGATGAATAAATAAATAATTTAAAAAATCTTTAAACTGCACAACTATAAAAATATCTTTCCTTTCCTGTGCAAAGCAATGCTGCTGGCCCATGAGCAGTAGGAGCAGATGCTGAGCTGCTCTCCGGTAATGGCGGATTGGGTCAATGCTGGGCCATTGGTACCATTTTAGCCTTTCCATTCATCCTACTTCCAAATGCTCACCACTATGTGTTATCCTCACATCATTGCTCACACCTCTGAGCACTTTCCAGAAGCGAAGTACAACATTTTGTGACAGTGTAACAGAGAGGTATGATGAGATGTGGTCCCCACTGGTGAAGGTTTTACAAATTAAGCCAATAGATCTAAGAAACAAAAACCCAAGTAGTCTATGGTAAGTGCCAATCGAAGTTTCAAGCAGTATATATACACCACAGGAGGTTAGGAGTGGTTGAGGTCCTAAAGGAAAGTTTCATTAATGAGATGGGACTTGGCACGGTTCTAAAAGACAGTAGCAGCATACATTTGAATCAGATTCATGTGTGTCTGTGGATTTTTTTTCTCTTCCAGAAAGAATTTCTTAGATCAGGGATGGCAAATAGATTTCATCTTAAGGGACCACTCCAATGGATAGGTGTCCAGCAGGAAGGGCTAAGATTGCTTCTGGGCTGGGAGAAAAGTGTTGATATCCTTCTAAGGTATCTGCCAGAGGTATAGCTTAGGTAGGTGGCAGCAGGTGTGCCATTTTTGGTAAATTATGATATCAGATTTACAAAGATGGCTTTGCCATTAAGTGAAACGCATACATTACAGGTGTGTGGCCTGCCACCCTAAATTTCAGTTTCTCCTCATATGCACTAGAAGACCTATAGCTTTACATCTAATTACAGAGCTGGAAAAGAAAGCTCTCTATCCTGAAGGTGGTTTCAACAGCCACATGCGATGAGACAAATGTCTTTGTTCAAAGTATCACCCTAGGATTCGCTGTGTGGGTGGAATCCTGTGGAATGCTGACAGTTTGTGGGAATTTCATGTGGAAGAAACTGGATTAATAAGGTCACCATTTTTCTTTTTTTGGCATAGGCATTATTCTACAGTGCATGTGTAGAAAAATCTTATTTCCAGAGCTCGCATTCAATATTTTCATAAAAGAAATCATGGTGACAATGTATGTCAAGAAGAGTCATGCGTGATTTGAAATTCGATAGATATTTTCCTTCAGAAGCATAATAATAATAATGACAATAAAACATTCATGTGCACGCAAAACTTTTCTGAAAGATCATATTCAAGTTGATGTAAATGCACAGTCTGGGGCTGGAAAGGCAGACAGAAATACCTACAGCACATTCCCATCAATCTCAAACTGGGTCATCGGGAAGACGTGATGGAAAGTGCACAGTCTCCACACTCAGAAATACCTTGATGCAAATCCTGACCACCCTCATTTTCTGACTATCTGACCTTGGACTATTTCTTCAAATAGGAAATGGCAATAGCAATAGTGAGTCCAGAGGATTGTTAAAAGGATTAAATGAGGTATGCGTGTAAAGCACCTAGTAAATACCTAGTATTGTTGCAATATACTTGCTCCTTTCTTCTCTTTTTTACCCCTTGTACGACTAATAGATTATCTGATTCCATCTCTGCAAATTCTTTCTGGTTTTCTATTCCACTTTCAGCTGTGAGCAAAGGAAAATATTTCCTTCATTTCTGAATAACTTAAGTACTTCTTCTGCTCACAACCCCGGAACCTCCTTCTGGAAATGCAACGCTATGGCTCCTGTGACCGCCCCCCCACCACCAAATCCTTCACTTTCTGTCACCAGAGGCAACCCTTGCAGCTTTTCTACCTTGCAGGATTGCCCCAGGCAAGCCGCGGGGTGATGCTTTTACCAGTACTCCCAATCTTCTGAAAGGCATACTTCATGAGTATTTTAAAAAGTGAGTCTATACCTAGTAATAGAATAATTGACATATTCCTTTAGGTCAGAGACTGGATGTCCTGTTTCTTCTTTTCCTATTTGTGTAAGTTATTACTATGAGTAAATATGTAGCCAAGATAATCCAATATTTATCTATTTACTGATTGATAATAGGAGAACAGAGAAATGCCAGAAACATGGGCAAGGGGTGAGGGAAATAAAGGGTCAGGAGGGCAGAAACATGCGAAAATCTGGAAAAAAAACTGCTCGGGGCAAGGGAGACTGGTGGATGTACCTCAGTAGGCCATAGACTCTCGGCAAAACAAAAATAAATAAAAGAAGGAAAAATAAACTCTGTGCCCCAGTTATCCAAATTAGTAATGGACGGTTTGTGGGCCATGAAATGTCTCATTGGGTGCCGCTCTATTTTGCTGGGGTGCGCATGGCTTCCCTTATAGGCAGCTAAACACACACTTATGGCTTTTTCAGCCCCTCATGGAAACTCTACGCCAGCCAGAAGTAATTTCCACACTTTATTATGTTCTGTTGGGGAATTCTATATACTTTTCACCCCAGAAAAGATTTCAAGTATCACTGAAACTTCGGCTCTGACCCCAATAAAGTTTGGAAGGAATTGTGATTTTTCAGAAAACTCTTCAAATGCTGAGCAGCTGTTGCAGATGCCACTTTATAAATAGCCACCTGCTCATTGAACAGTGACAATGTGCATCAGACTGATGAAAATGGTGCTGCTTTTAACCTCGGACTGGACGGGATACTCCTCTGAGAAAAGTAGACTTTTCTCCCGCTATGTGTCTTGCTATAGAGACACAGCGGAAGACAACCCCACTGCCCCCCTCCACAGATAAAATTACTTAAGTCTTGAATCAGTTGAGCGACCTACATAAGCATTCCTGAAAATAATATTTCAAAGTATTTTAGTGAAACCCTATGTGTAAGCATGCACGTGCACTCACACAGAGTCTTATGGGTTTATAGAAAGTTTTGTGAGTGGATAAAAAGGGAAAAGAATGATTTTTTTTATATTGCCGATTCCATATAGAGTTGAGCAAAAGGAGTTTGAGCCAAAGGGGTTTGAACTATGTGGGTTCACTGATGTATGGGTTTTTACATATATGTATATATATACAGTACAATACTGTAAATGTATTTTCTTTATGATTTTCTTTCTTTTTAGGATTTTATTTTTTAAGTAATCTCTACCCTCATCTTGGGGCTTGAACTCAACCCCAAGATCAAGAATCACAGGCTCTACCAACTGAGCCAGCCAGATGCCCCCCTTATGATTTTCTGAATAAGTTTCCTTACTCTATCTTAATTTATTGTGCGAATACAGTATACGATACGTATAACATACAAAATACGTGTTAAGCGACTGTTTTTGTTACTGGCAAGGCTTCCTGTCAACAGTAGGCTCTTAGTAGTTAAGGTTCGGGGGAGTCAAAAGTTATGCATGGATTGTTGGGGCCAGGCGGGAAGGGAAACTCCTCAAGATGGCGGATACGCCAAAATGGCTGAGGTTCCTGTCACCACCTCCACTTGGAACGACAGCTTGAGCAGACCCTTACACCTCTCCTTTGGACTTCCCCAACCGAACCCAATGCCCTTCAAACCCCAGAGGAGGAAGTCACCTTTGACTGGTCGAATTGCAATCCTTCCTTTGCATAGTGAGGGTCACTCTGACTGGTTGGATTGCAATCCTTCCTTTGCATATGAGCCAACCAATAGGAAACCGTTCTGCCTTACAACGTTATGTAAACCCCCTACCACCTTGTCTTGGGGCGACTTCCTCGACTCATTCTCTTTCCCCCGTGAGTCGTGGAACCTCGCCCGAGGGTGCCTGCAATAAAATCTGTTCTTGGACCCTCGCTTGCCTTGGCGGTCTCATTTCCATCTAGTTACTAAAAAACTTAACATGGATACTTGACTGCACAGGGGGGTTGGCACCCCTAACCCTCATATGAACAACATTGTTCACGAGTCAAGTATATATTGTTTGTGAGAGGTTAACTTTTTAAAAGCAACAGGAAAAAAAGGCAATGCTATTTTTTGGCAATGCTTATTACCGTGAAAAGGATCATCAACTGAAGAAGGGTGTTGGGGCAGATTAATGTGAGCACCAATACAGTGTGTCTCTCAAAGTTGAATTAAGTTCGGAGCTCTTCTAATGGTTACAGAGAAAGTTCTCTTGGACTCAGAAGAAAATGTTTTGGATTTTCATGTGTCCTTTGTCCTTAGTTGTCCAATGACTTTATAAACTAAACTCTGGTTTTAGGAAACTATCCTTAAATTGGGGATTATCACCAGGGAAGGATTTGCTTTTACAACCAATATCAACAAAATGAAGGTTACTATTACAATAAAGACAGAACAGAAAAGTCTTCTTTGTAGTAATCGTGGGTTTTTTTTTTTTAATTTTTCAGCATTTTATCGTGTTTTGACATCTTGAGGTTTTGTTAACCCTGGAAAGACAGTCACTCCCAGGACTAATTCCTGGAGATAGTAAACAACTTGCCTGCAAGCACACCTTTCATGTGCAAATCAACCAATCCCTTGGCCCTACCACCAAACACCTCCGTTATCAAACGTACACAGCAAACCAATGTCCCTTCCCTGCCCTAAATCACCCCAGAGCTACATACCATACTATTGGGGACCGCCCCATAGCCCAGAGCCCGCTAAAATGATTCAAACTAGCCAATCCTAATGTTAACCTTGCCTTGTCCATTCCTTCCCATGAAAATCACAATAAAGGCTTTCACCCACCGTCTCCCCTACACCCTTCTGCCTCCTGATTAACTCCGGCACTTCCTGTGTGGCTCTGCATGGTGTCACATGTCCCCTCATGTCAATCCTTCTTTTAAAGACAGTTACTTTCGTGCCTGTCACCTTACCACAGTCAATTAAAACAAATCCTAGGTACATTTCAAGACACTCTTAGATTCTCAGACAGGAACCCTAGTTCAAGAGACATTGCTCTAGAACAGCCGTTTCAAAGTGTGCTCTGTGGACCAGCAGTATCACCTGACAGCTTGTTAGCAATGCAAATTCTTGGATTCCATCCAGACTTGATGCATCAGAACCCCAGGAAGCGGGAAGCGGGGCCCAGCAATAAGCCCTCCAGGGGACTCAGACACCTGCTCCAGTTTGAGAAACCCCACCCTCTAGCCGGCCATGGCAACCTTCTATGCACTCTTGGTTATTATTTTATTTCTGCACCTTTCTGGGGAGCCAACGGCTTCCTTCGTGAAACTGTCTGTGTACCACAGGCGTCATTTCCTGGCCTTTAAAGCTACCCTCCTCAGCTACCAGTTTCACTCTCTGAAAGCAAAATTCGTCATTCCCCCCCCCCCCACCACCCTGCTCAGAATTGCCCATGTGCAGGCTTGGCCCTGAGATCACGTCCTTACACTTTGTGTCCTAGGCCCTCCCTTGCTGAGCCCAAGTCCCCCGCCCCACGGCCCATGGGAACCACGGGGCTTGTCGGGGCAAAGGGGTGCAGTGCAGAGGAGAAGCCAAGTTTCAAAACTCAGGGACAGCCCCTAAATTTCCAAGACCTTTATGCCTTTATCTGCTCATTTCTGATCTCACAAAGAAAAGTAATTAGCCTTTTTCTCACACTGGAGCCTCCCTCTAGCTTGGAAGCTGTAAGACATCTTCATGGTCTATCATATTACTTGTAAAAAAAATTTAAAAAGTAAAAAATATATATGTGTGTGTATATATTTGAATGTAATTTTGGTGAGAACATTTCCATAATCATTTTCAACCTAGTGAAAGTTCTCTTTCTTCCCCAAGTGCTGAAAAATGATCCAGTGCAGCGCGCTGCCATTTAATAGGGAGCCTTATTCAAATTAATGTAATCCTACTTGTTTCTCACAAATAGAGATGTTTTCTTTCCCTTGTTTGCATAGATGAATGTTTAAACTTTTCATCTGTATGTAGTGACATCACAAGCTCCGCTTTATTTGCCAAGTAAACAAATTGGCATGTGAAGGCCTCATGCACAAAAGACATAAATATTTCCTAATCATTATCACTGTCTCGCGTTATTTATGTGGCTCCTAGTACAAATCCCATCATTTTAAAAGCCTTCAGAAATTTCTCGAAAGGGGCTCAGATTTCAGCAGAAGTGTGAGCATGGGGGGCTGGGAGAGGGGAATGGAACTATGTATGGTAGGATTGCAAGAAAGGAGACCTGGCATTCATCCGGCTCTGCCAGAAGTCCACTGTAGCACCTCGTAAAAGTCACTTAACCTCTCAGGCTCTTGTTCGCCCTCTTCTCATTTTATTTTATTTTTTTAAAGATTTTATTTTTAAGCAATCTCTAAACCCAAAGTGGGGCTCGAACTTACAAACTGGAGATCAAGAGTCACAAACTCCTCCAATGGAGCCAGCCAGGTGCCCTGCCCTCTTCTCATTTGTTTGTTTGTTTTAGATAATGTCAACTGGCCAATGAACCCCTGTGTCTCAACGCTTCTATGGTCTAGAAAGAGTTGGATCCCTTCTCCTTGTCCCATTACAAGACTTGGTCAGCTGTGAGAACACAGTTTTGGCACTGGAAAGAGTGGTATTACTGGAGGTGAGCAACTGTTCCAGAAGCATAGCGGTCCGGGGTTGCCTCCTGCCCGGGAAGGATCTGACCATTCACCACCTTACAAGCTCCTTCTCCGGCAACCCACTTGTGATTCAGGAAGATTCTTGGCCCTGCAACAGGCTTTCCTGCTGACTTTCCTTCTGCGGGAAGAGCGAGGCTTTAATTTCACAATGTGATGAATTTAAATTCTCTTAAAATAGTGGCTCTCGACCTTTGCTTCACGTTTGCATCACAATATCTAGGTCCCAGCCCCCAGGGATTCTGATAGTGGTCTAGGGTATGGCCAGGGCATTGGGGTTTTCAAAAGCCCCCCAGCTGGATCCAAATGCAGCCAGATTCCAGAACCAGTGCTGAGGGGATGTGGCTGCAGTGATTCAAAAGGCTGGCCTCAGATTCCTCCCCAAGATGGATATTAAAACAAAGGAGAGAGGAAGAAAGAAATCGCCTGGGGAGAAGACCAAAGGGGAAGCGAATGGCTGAAGGAGGAAGGATTAGGCAGGTACTGAGGGCAATCTCCACTGTCCTCATAAAGCAGGTGCCGAACAAACACGTCCTGCTAGGGGGGCAACGATTCTGTGCAGGCAGCTGACTCCCCAGCTTGGCTTCTGGCTTCGCCAGAGCCCAGGGGACATGAAAGCTAATCCTGTGCAGAGATGTGTCTGTTTTCCATCTGGCTCTCTGCTCTCCCTCCCTAAACACTGCCTGGTGTGGGGACTGCTAAGGGGGCACACTTTTTTTCCGTGTGCCACACTGAGCTTGGCACATGTGCGCAAGGATGCAGCCCAGCTGCTGAAGACAGGAGCCAGCCCCCCCACACCCCTGCAACCCCCCTGATTCGGTAGCCAGTAGACCGGGCATCACAAACAAATGATTGTGTTTCCCAGCCTGTGCTTTAATTGCCTTTCCTTGCAAACAGGCTCCCAGGCAGTTTAAGAGGATCGATCCGGTGAAGGCATTTCTTTGGTTGAGGTATTACACTAAAAAAAGTCGCCTGAGAACAAAAGTGATAATATTAGAAGCTGGCAGGCCCCTAAACGGCAGGGCATTCGGATGGATACCTTATTTTATAAAGCACCTGAGAGTTTACCAAACACTCCGAGAGGGAACGTCTATCCTTGAGGTTTGGTTCAGAGCATCCCCGTGACGCAGGGAAGGCATTCATCATCTCCCTCCGCACCGAAGCACACAAAGCTCGGAGTGGCTTGGCAGTCGGTCCAAGGCGTCCCAGCCTCGCGCTGGTTCTGGTCCTATTTGTTCTTGGTTTATTCTCTTTGTCTGTCCTCTGTTCTGCTTTGTATGGTGCAGGGAGGGGAGTGCGGGGGAACCCCAGCAGGCCAAACCTCTGAGGAGGCTCTCCCGGCAGCTGGGGGCAGCCAGTGGAAGAGGAGGAATGGGTGGGGAACTGGGTGGAGGGCAGAAGCCAGGCCTGCCTCGGGTGGCTTCTCCTGGGGGGCGAAGGGGAGGGCTGCGTCCCTCCTCACGCTGACAGACCCCTTCTGGTGCCAGTGTTGGCTGGTTGACTTGGGTTCCTCGGTGCTGGCGTCACGCCCACCCCACCCCGTTCCCTTTCCCCCTCTGTTTTGTGCGTCCCTGCTGTTGCTGATCTCTGAGTTGCCAAGTGGCTTGTTTGGCCCCTCAGCAATTCCTTTACCTGAGTAACCAGCTCCCTGCATTAGAGTGCTCCGTGTCGAACACTCCAGAGGGTTCTGTTTACCGGCTAGACTCTGTATCAGGCAGGTCCTGGCAGGAAACAGATGGTGCACTCAACAGGGGAAGCGAGAAGAGTCGAGCGAAGAGGCTGTTTACACCGATGTGGGCAGGAGAGAGGGAGCTGACAGGGCAGTGGGGGGCGGGGGGCTGCTAGGGACTCACCTTCTCTGGGCTCGCAAGGGCAAGGGGAGGAGGGTGCTTTACCCGAACCAGGGAAGAGCTGCAGCCTTGGAAGACGGGCCTCCTGACGTGAGCTGTGGCTGTCGGTTAGGAACACGGTAGCTGCCCAGATCACGTCCTGGCAGGAGGGAGGGAGGGAAATAAATACACCTTTCTCTCGTCCCACCCTCCTGTCCCCTGCCGGTGTCTCCCACTAACCAAACCCGACAAGAAGCCAGGGAGCAAGGGGGATGAGATCCATAGAGGTCAGTTCCCAGGGTCACTGCCAGGGCAAGGTTGAGAGGGAAGGTTGTGGATGCGAGTGTGCATGTGTGCACGTGCGTGAGCGTGTGCGCATGCATGTTGGGAAAAGAGGAAGCAAATGGGGAGCAATGAGTTGGACTCTGAGCAATATAGCCAGTAAAATGTTGAGTCAGGACTAGCACACTGATTTTCTAATGTCAGCTCCCGAGTTTTTTCTAGGGTTGATTAGACCCGAGACAAATATGACATAGAAATCTTACCTTTGTTTCTATTTTTATTGCCTAGAAGGTGTTTGATATTGAGGTAATTCCAGCTTTTACCTGTGACTTTGGGATGCTAAAACCCTCTCTGGGCATGGTGCCTTCAGAAAGAATATTTATCCGAAAGATCTCCTGAGAATAATCTCATTCCAATCGAGGAGATTTTAGGCAATTCTGACTTTTCTCATTTTGGGATGTGTGTATGTTGCTTTCATTGTCTTTCAATGAGCACATAGTTTTATAATTTAAGAAATTTAGCTAACGGGGGATCCCTGGGTGGCTCAGCAGTTTAGCGCCTGCCTTCAGCCCAGGGCATGATCCTGGAGTCCTGGGATCGAGTTCCTCGTCAGGCTCCCTGCATGGAGCCTGCTTCTCCCTCTGCCTGTGTCTCTGCCTCTCTCTCTCTCTCTCTCTGTGTCTCTCATGAATTAATAAATAAAATCTTAAAAAAAATAAAGAAATTGTGCTATCCTATTTTCAGGCTTTCTAAAAGATGATTTTCAGGGCAACTATACCTCCAACCCCCAGCCTCATTTCTCCATTATTAATAGTATTCCAGAGTTGATACAAATAGAAAACTTCCTTGTTTTGCCCTGAGCCCCTAAGGGAAGCAGCTCACCCCCAGTCTCTCTGCCAGTTAAGGGACAGAGCTGGGTCTCCTGTGTCCCCTCCAATACGGCTGTGCTGCTCACAGGGAAGATTGGTTTTTGTCTCTGCAAAAGCAATATTCACTGCCTTCTTCTCTGAAAGCTTTTATTAGACTAATGGCCCTTCAAATAGAAAAAAGCAAAAAGAGGACAATGGAGGGGTAGGACGATGAACGGAGTCTGGCTGGCAGGGAGGCACAGGCAGAGGTTGAACACACAGGAATAGAGGGGGGCATAGCTCAGGGAAGGACTGGCTGGAGAGACATGAGGGCTCAGCAACTAACATACCTACAAATAAACACAGACAACTGTGACCCTCCATTGCTGTTCCCTAGGAAAATGCATCGTAATCTGTTTTTACTAAAACTAACATCTGTGGAACCATGATGGGTAGGGTTTTGCCATGTTCAGAGGGCTTTACTGGTTCCTGCACACGATGAGCTTGCCCTCCCCTCATTCAGCAGCATAGGTCTTTTATAGACACATGCTTTGTCTTGGGAGGAATGCACAGCTGAAATGGATTGCTTCAGGTTCTAGACTAGAGTGGATCTGGTAATGTCTGAGGAAATTGCAGAGAACATGCCTGATAATTTCACTTGGGCCCATCTGAGTACTTCGCATCTATGTGTGCGTGTCTGAGAACTCAGTCCACTTCTGAGTAATACATAACTGTGTGGCTGGGTCAGGTTGTCTCTTAAGTGGCAGAAAGCTCAGGCCCAGAGGCCTGAGTAACTAGAACAAAAGAAGTGTGGAGAGATGTAGGACGGACAGCATGAGAGAAAGATAAACAAGCCCCATTGGCTGGTAAAGCTCTGCTCACAACCGATAGCACTGGTCACTCAATATTTAAAACCATGACACACCACCAAATATTCCAGCAGCTATGAACTGAAGCACAGAAAAATTGCCAAGTGGGCAAACAACATATTTGATACACAACACTTTCCTTTTCCTCTTGTCTTCTTCCTCCCACTTCCTGCTGTCCTATTTCCCTGAAGCCTCCAGAAGCCTCAGAGGCAGTGTTACACTTGTACTCACAAGCTTCAAATGACTTTCTCCTTGGCCCATCAATAACACCTCCATTCCTAGGGGTGCAGCCTTCAGCCCAGGGCATGATCCTGGAGACCCGGGATCGAGTCCCACATCGGGCTCCCTACATGGAGCCTGCTTCTCCCTCTGCCTGTGTCTCTGCCTCTCTCTCTCTCTCTCTCTCTCTCTGTTTCTCATGAATAAATAAATAAAAACTAAAAAAAAAAAAAGTCATCACCCTCTCGGGGAGCTGGGCAGTCTCAGTCGGTGGAGTGTGCTACTCTTGGTCTCAGGGTTGTGAGTTCAGGCCCCATGTTGGGAGTAGAGAGAGTACTTAAAAAAATCATCACTCTCGAACTCCTACAGCACTTACGTTCTGTACAGGTCACCCAGCAGGGAACAGACTCTCTACTATACCCGATTGGTGCCTGGAGACAGAAACCAGGTGAGGGAGCAAGCAGCACTCTCAGGGAGATAAAGGTACCACAGAATCCTCAGCAATGGATGACCCCTTTCCCCATCCATGCAGTCCTATATCATCCTGCCAGAAAGGAGAAAATACCTTAAAATATACCTGACTTATTCTCTCTTGGAAGTACACTTTAGCATTCTGCACTGAATCTCAAGACCACAGGATGAGGTTTCCTTCAAATTCTACTCTGCTAGTCCCCATTTCTTTTCTGTTTTACACTGTGTTCTTGGAATCTGTTCCAATAACCTATACCTATTAAACTCAAGCCATGAAGATCCTGGGTCACCCCAGACTTAGGCTGCTCTCAAATGAAACCAGAACAATAATCACAGTTAAGCCTCTGGAATCTGGGGGCCTGTCAGGAGCCAATTTCTCCAGGCATCAAAGGGACAACAGTGGTTTTGTTGCAGAAGCTTTCCCCTAACCCTAACAGGTTCTATATGGAATGATCCCCAGGATTATTGCCAGCTTCGATGGAAACAACAGAGCAGGTAGCCCAATGCTCATCTTCATGGAATCGTTCAACCTCACTGAGATGTAGAAAAGCCAAAGAACGCAATGGTCCCTTGGTTCTGAAATGAAAAGAAGTTTCAACCAATGATCCTTGATTATTCAGCAAAGCGCATGAGAAAATTGACCATTTCCTTCCCTTTATTGTCAATCATGCTGCATTCAAAGGACCAGGCAGATTTACTAGGAGATGTTCAACCTTTTTTTATGTTTCCAGGGAAAATGGACAGGAAAGAATTTAAAGAAATATAGCTGACAGGTAAACAACTGTCAGGAAGAGAAAATCTGCCAAATCTAATGTCAGCCTGGAAACAAATGTTTAGCATTCCAAAATATTCCTATAGTGGTGGCTTTAAAAGAGCTTTTAGTGGAAATAATGCAGACAGAGATGTCCTACTGCAGCTGAAATTTAGAAGACAGAAAAGCCGTATAAATAAAAAGCAAAAATCTGAGCAGTGGTTGATTGAATTACAACTTGCATTTGACAAATTTGAATTATTTGTCTTGCTATTTCAGCAAGATAATACAGTGGGTCTCCCCGCCCCCCCCCCGCCCCCTGCCGTTACTGAGGTGCTGTCACTAAGGTAGGACAGAAGATTAGTGAGTAGCTCACTATTGGCTGATGCTTCCAGGATGAGTCTATGGAAAATATTAACCATAGCAGGGCCCAGAAAAAGGCAAATATGACTTTAACAGATTGGAAGCATTAGTGATGGATGAAGGGACAACTGGTACCCCATTATGCCTGGTCCTATTCATTTCTGTTTTCAGTGATAGTGACAAATATATACGGCAGGATTTGGTAGAGAGTGCTTCATTTGTTTAGATTATTAAATATTCAATATTTAGTGGGGAATGTTTTATTTTTATAAGGTCCCCATAGAAATTAAAATTCACTCAGTTCATTAACAATTTGGAATTTTATTTTGTTTTGGCAATCTAACGACAACATCACAGGAAAAATCAGCTATTTCATCATTCCCTTTGGACGATGAATGCAAGCTTTTAGAAAGTATACT
Source organism: Canis lupus baileyi (assembly GCF_048164855.1). Taxonomy (NCBI): domain Eukaryota; kingdom Metazoa; phylum Chordata; class Mammalia; order Carnivora; family Canidae; genus Canis; species Canis lupus. The sequence goes on from NC_132876.1 coordinate 85,401,498, forward strand.
AAGCACACAAAGAAAGCTCTAGTAATCATGAACTGTGATTTAGTGAAATACTGGGTGGCTGTTTTTTTTTTTATTGCAGATTGTCAAATAGTGCATTAGCAATACATCAATTGCAATTATACTGAAAAAGACACCTTGACTTAAAGTGAAGTGCTATTTCCTTTCCTTCAGAGATTTATTTGAGTATGAAAAGAACAAACTGTTACCTACCCTGGATTTCTATTCAGGCCTACGAGTTGCCTACTTAATGTATGCCTACACAATATTTTTTGCTGTGCTTTTCTCCATTACTTATGAATCATTATAATATTTGATAATTATTGATCTGCAAATAATTTGATCCCATGAAATCATTCATTTTAATTTTTTAAAAGATTTTATTATTTATTTGAGAGAGCGAGACAGAGATAGCGAGAGATAGCATGAACGGGGAGGAGAGGAAGAAGCAAGGAGCCCAATGCAGGTCCCAATCTCAGGACCCTGGGATCATGACTTGAGCCGAAGACAGACGCTTAACTGACTGAGCCACCCAGGCACCCTTGAAATCATTCATTTTTAAATTATAAAGAGCACTGGGCAGCCCTGGTGGCTCAGCGGTTTAAGTGCCACCTTCAGTCCAGGGCATGATCCTGGAGACCCAGGATCGAGTCCCACATCGGGCTCCCTGCATGGAGCCTGCTTCTCCCTCTGCCTGTGTCTCTGCCTCTCTCTCTCTCTCTCTCTCCCTGTGTGTGTGTGTCTCTCATGAATAAATAAATAAAATATTAAAAAAAATAATAAATAAATTATAAAGAGCACTAATGTAATACCAGCAAATTAAAACCCAATGTTTTAGATTCATATGGCATGTATATCTATTTGCCTAGGGGATATCTCCACTTGGATTATAGGACCTTGAACTCAGAGTGTCTAAATCTGAACTCTTTGCTTTTTTAGCAATTTTTTTTCTAATTTTGGGAGGTGGGGTAGAGGGAGGGACAAAGGGAGAGGGAGAGGTTCTCAAGAAGACTCCTCACTGAGTGTGGAGGCTGACTGGGGGCTTGATCTCAAAACCCTGAGATCATGACCTAAGCTGAAACCAAGAATTGGACACTCAGCTGATGACTGAGCCACCCAGGTGCTCCCTGAACTCTTTATATTCACCCAGAACTTGTTTCTCCTCTGTTCTTTATTTCAGTTAATGCCACTGCCCATCACTCAGTTGCCTAAGCCAAAAACTGGGCACAAGCTTAGATTCTTTTCTGTTCCTTCATTGCTTCATCCATTCATCACCAAGGCTGACCAAGTCTACCTCCTTAACATCACTCAGCTGTCTCCTCTTTCATCCACGTTCACTACCACTTTCTCATTTCAAGCCAGCACCATCTCATGCCTAGACTCTTGCAAAAGCCTCTTTCTTAACTGGCCTCTGTGCCTCTGAGACTGTTCCCACATGGCCCTTGAGTACGTCTCAATGTCTCATCATGGTCCACTAATTCACGATCTCATCCCCGTCTCATCTTCAATCATTTTTCTCCCTTCCTGTCTCTCTGTCTGACATCCTGGGCTGGTCCTCCCCACTTCTTATTCCCCTTTGCCCCAAATTCCTCTTTCCAGGTCCTGCTGAAGTAAGCTCTCCTGGAAGCCACCTCTTTCTCCCCCGACACCATTGGCTGGCTAGCCCCCTTTGTCCACAGATGGCACTTATTACACTGTACTATAATTGGTGATTTACTCACCTGACTCACCTGACTCAGTGCCTTAAGGGGAAAGAATGGGTCTTTTTCAAGTTTGTATTTCCAGGGTCAAATACCTCTTTTCATTTTAAGTGTGCAATAAATATTTGCCTAATGAATGAATGAAATCCAGTACCCCTCATCTGTAATTCTCCCCATTTGGGTGAGTAAGAACTTGCTCGAAAGTGAAGGCAAGGTTAATAGGGTAAATGATGCTGGGTGAGTGTCGGAAGACCATTCTCCACAAGCCTTTGGGTTTCTGCACATCATATAAGCCAAGACCTGACTGCCTTTGTTCCAGACTAATTGTTTTCAAATGTTTGTATAGCAAACAGCCTTAGAGTTAGATAGAGATAGTGCAGAGCAAAGGGCAGGTTTGTTTACTGTCCAGTAATAACATCAAGAGAGTCTCCCTCTAGAGCAAAGGTCAATCGTGCTTACTGGCCATTATAAAAGATTCGAGTTCCCTAAGCTCAGGGTCCCTTTGCTATAATGTAACCCACACATGTGTAGTGTCCCTTGGTCCTCTTGATGCTTCCCTGTGAGAACCGAGACTTAGGAAACCAGTGCAACTGCTGGTGTATTCTGGTACAACTGTTGCTATGAGGAAGGAACTGTCTTTTGTCTCTGACCTGGGAATCTTATGTCCTTGATCAGCATCCATGAAACTCTGCTAAGCTAACTTATTACCTTACAAGCAGAGGAAAATCTCAAACTTCTCCCAGCTCCTAGTGCTAACTTGGGAGAACACAATCGGCAGACATTTTATGGGCAGGGATATCACATTTCCCAGCAAAGGTAAGATCAACATTCTGTATCATGGGAGTGGTGGTGCTCTTCTACTAGGGGTATGCTTTTGTCTGATGATATGAGAAAAACTTGTTGCTCAATTAACTTCACAGACCACCTTCCTCAGAGGCTAAGCAGGTAACATAATTGAGTGATGTGGGCTGAATTGAAGCCATCTATCTACACAGCTCCTGCCAACGGTTGCCCCAACAGGAGGATCACTTTTTAGTGTTCACTGCCACCAAGTGAATGAAGCCTCAGATGGGGATTTTTATCAGAAATACTCTCATTAATAAATGTTAAGAACCAATTTATCTTTTTAAAAAAATTTTAAAGGTTTTATCGATTTAGAGCATGAATAGGGGGAGTGGCAGCGAGAGAAGGAGAAGCAGGCTCCCTGCTGAGCAGGGAACCTCATGCAGGGCTCAATCCCATGACCCTGAGACCACGACCCAAGCCGAAGGCAAACACTGAACCAACTGAGCCACTCAGGTGCCCCCAATTTACTTTTTTAATAACATGTTTTACATTAAGCTAAACAAAAGCCTACTGGTATGTGCCACCTCTGCATTAAAACAAATGGAGGGGCACCTGGCTGACTCAGTAGAGCATGTGACTCTTGATCTCAGGGTTATAAGTTTGAGCCCCACGTTGGGTATAAAAATTACTTTTAAAAAAATCTTTTTTAAAAAAATTTTTTATTTATTTATGATAGTCACACAGAGAGAGAGAGAGAGGCAGAGACATAGGCAGAGGGAGACGCAGGCTCCATGCACCAGGAGCCCGACGTGGGATTTGATCCCGGGTCTCCAGGATCATGCCCTGGGCCAAAGGCAGGCGCTAAACTGCTGTGCCACCCAGGGATCCCTAAAAATTCTTTAAAAAAGGGAACAAATGGAAAATAGCCAAATTCTTGTGAGCTTCCTTCTTGCCCACAAATGCCAAAAGGAAACTGGGACTCGCATACAGCTGCCAATTAAATCAAGGTGGATCAAGACCCCCATCCCCGATCCCTATCTTCAGGATCAGGGTATCTACCCTCTTCTTTCATCTTCCACATATGTCCTCTTGTTGCCTACATCCTTTTTGCTCATCTTTCTCTAATTACAGGCTGCATTTGTGTTTATGTAAACCCAATTTCACCCAAGTCAATTCATGGCGTTTTAAAAAAAAAATCATAAGACAGAATCATAAATGATAATAATATCTAACATTTGTTGAGCACTTAACTCAATAGCAAGCAATTTGCATACATTATCTCATTTAATTCTCATAATCTTTCAGAGTATTGTCCCTATTTCACAGTGGAGGAAAAAAAATAGTTGGGAGGATGGTTGCCAGGGGTGGGAGGAGGAGAGACTGGGGAGCTGTGTAATAGAGACTTTCATTTTTGAAAGAAGAAAAGAGTTCTGGAGATTGGCTGCACAACAATGTGAATGTACTTAGCACTACTGAACCATACACTTAAAAATTGATAAGAAGGTACATTTTATGTTCTATGTCTTTCAGCACAATTTTTAAACAAACAAATAAATATGAAAAATAAAGAAGACTGGAAGAAGGCAAATCAAAGTAGAAGCAGTGGTTATGCTTGAGGAGTACCATTAGAACAGTGGTTATATTTTAGAGTGCATTTTTCTCTATCTACAAACTTCCAACAATCAACAGAAAAAAATAGTTGAGTGGGATTAAAAGATGAATGCCATATGAAATAGCCATATGAAAGGGCACACTAATGTATCCATCTCTGGAACCATCTTTCCTGTTCTCCAGCTTCTGCTGTGCCCTCCATACCACTCTGTTCACAACCAGCCACCTGGATGGGTTCACTGGCTTCTTAATAACCACTAGACTACAATATCCCAGAAGAAATAATGTTATGATTATTTCTTCTTTTTAAAAGATTTTATTTATTTTTTCATGAGAGACATACAGAGAGAGAGAGGCAGAGACAGAGGCAGAGGGAGAAGCAGGCTTCCCACAAGGAGCCCGATGTGGGACTCGATCTTGGGACCACGGGATCATGTCCTGAGCCAAAGGCAGACGCCCAACCACTGAGCCACCCAGGTGCCCCACGTTATGATTATTTCAAGCAATATATAAACCCAATTAACAGCCCACCTTCTGTAGTTTCATCATGGCCAGGAGCTAAGGCCCACTGTTTGGGCTTCTCTGTCCCTTCTTTCCAGAGTCCTACAACTCTGCCCCCGCAAGGGATCAAATCACATTCTTGTTAATTCACAAATATTTACTAAGCAATGACTACACTCAAAACAGAAAACTAGTGTGTTTCCTTAGGCAGGCTCACATCTTTTGTGGGGGTGTTATCCCTGCTTCCTTGGGTTCCCAATCAAGCCAAGGGGGAAGAGTCCAAGCCGTGGCTGTGAGATCACAGATTGCCCTGTGGGCTACATTAGAAATGTTGGATTGGAGAGAAAAAGAAATTCCAGTAACTTTGTAGACCAGATTTGGCTCACATTGGCCAAAATTTCCTTTGTTTGGCAAGCCTTGGACAATTCAAGTTAGAGCTAGGGATTTCAGCTTCCAATGTGCATGCACACATAAGGATTGTTATGTAATAAGAGTACATAAAATACATATTTTGTTCACACTTGGTAAAAAGAGACTTTATTAAAGAGGATTGTTGCAAGGTGGAGGAAACTATTCCAATGGGAAGAATCCTCCTGACCATAAGATCTGCAAGTGTCTCTCATAAAATATAGTTTAATATCCAGTTTATTAGTATCACATGCCATGTAGAGCTATTTAAAAATATTTTATTGTTGGGGTGCCTGGCTGGCTCAGTCAGAAGAGCATGCAACTCTTGATCTTGGGGTATGAGTTTGAGCACCACATTGGGTGTAGAAATTACTTAAAAACAACTTTTAGGGCAGCCCGGGTGGCTCAGCGGTTTAGCGCTGCCTTCAGCCCAGGGCCTGATCCTGGAGACCCGGGACCAAGTCCCACATCAGGCTCCCTGCATGGAGCCTGCCTCTCCCTCTGCCTGTCTCTCTCTCTCTCTCTGTCTCTCTCTGTCTCTCTCTCTCTCTCTCTGTGTTTCTCACGAATAAATAAATATTTTAAAAAACAACTTTTAAAACATAAACAAATAAAAATATTGTAATGTGAATCCTTACAACATATCTAAGTATGTTCAATCACACAGTTGGAGAGTTTGAAGTATTTGAAGATAAGGAAATGTGTTCAAGTTTCCCTTTTATTCAATAGTAGGTCAAGGGATGGAATTTAAGCTTCTTTACTAACATTTAGAATGCACCAAATAGAAGAATAGGGGCTCAGGGGGTAGTTGGATTTGGTGGCATTAAGAATTGAGATAATGTAGCAGTACTATAATCCCTTGCTCCAGATACCTGGTATTCTATCATTTTACAACAATTTTATTTTTCCAAAAGAGCCTCAAATCTTAATATTCTGTCTTACTATCAGAATATGAGTACTTGCCTTCACATAATTTTTAGTTGGCCAATATACTGTCATAATACTGATGGGCTTGTCAAAACAGCTGGACGCATTCCACTGCAACAGATTATAGGTAGTCCTTGTTGTGCAAACTAGGCAAAGCAATCTTCACCAATGGGAAAAAATACAAGTGTTCTGTGACCTTTAAAAATTGTCAAAAACATTAAAATTTCTCTTACCGTTGGCTCTAAATGTATAAGAAAATTAAAAATAGTAAAATTAGTACACTGCAATTGAAAACATTAGACACATTGAGACTTAAAGTGTCTTTTTTTTCTTTTCTTTTTTTAAAGATTTTATTTTTGAGTAATCTCTACACCCAAGGCAGGACTCAAATTCACAACCCCAAGATCAAGAGTTGCATGCTCTGCCAACTGAGCCAGCCAGGTGCCCCTAAAGTGTTTTTCCGTGTAAAAAAAAAAAAAAAACAGCCAACTAAACAAACAAAACCATTATCAAGAATTGTTTGAGCAGGGCAGCCCCGGTAGCTCAGCAGTTTAGTGCTGCCTGCAGCCCAGGGCCTGATCCTGGAGACCCTGAATCAAGTCCCGTGTTGGGCTCTCTGCATGGAGCCTGCTTCTGTCTCTCTGTGTGTGTCTCTATGAATAAATAAATAAATAATCTTAAAAAAATACTAAAAAAAAAAAAAAAAAAAGAATTGTTTGAGCAGTGCTATCAGGCTCCATGTTGAGTGTGGAGCCCAATGTGGGGCTCAATCTCACCACCCTAAGATCATGATCTGAACCAAAATCAAGCTGAACCACCCAAGTGTTTATACTTTTAATGTAAAACATTTCTCAGAGTTCCTTTACTGTGAAATTTCTGCCAGTGTCACTTCCTCTGGTACATCATGCTTTTCATCACAACCACTGTCCTCATTTATAAATTTGATTGGTTCTCCTTCACACAGTTCTTCTGACTGCGTTATCTAGAGTCTCTTGAGGACAGAGGCATGGTCAACATTCTCATATTTCTTTCCACAACTCCATTTACGTTTGATTCAATTTTAACTTCCAGTATTACTCCTTTTTCATTTCTTTGTGGCATTTTCATCTTCCTTGCCCAACTTTCTCTTTTGATTACTCATTTTCGTAAAATGTCATATGGATTCATCACTGGAGACCAAGTAGGCAACAAAAACACACACTCTATTGTCCTTGTTGGAACCAAGTAACAGATTGGCAGTGACCAATCAGAGACAGGCTTTAAAAGACGTGATGTGATTGGCCACTGATTGAGCTAGGCACCTGTTAGTTATACAGGGATTTGTGGGTAAAAGACCTAGCAGCCAAATTTGTACTTTATGCAATCACATTGTTGAGGGACTGGTGTTATTAACTAAACTGTGATATCTGAAATATTTGCATATCAAAACCATGTAAAGCAAGGACTGCCTATATAACAAAACCCTGGGATCCTGTAGCCTCTCTCTCATAACTTTGAATAAATGAGTGTTTCCCCAGGGTTAGTATCAGAGTTTAATTGGCACACACAACTTGGCAATTATGGGATGACCCAAGAAGTCCCTAGAACTCTTACACAAGTGACCCTCTACCCCTTGGAGGAGGGAAGATGGCTTGGGGTTATGACCAAGGCTCTTAGATACCTGGGACTGAATGCTTGTAAGGATGAGGAAAATGCCAGGCTCAAAGCCTGCTCTGGGAAAGATGGCAGTGGAAGTCTGAGGGCTCACATTAGGTAAGAATCTGGTGGCACCTGTGACCTGCCGACACATGAGAAGACAAGTGGGGCTCAGCCACAGTCTCAAATTTACATCTTTTTTTGGAGCACCTGGATGGCTCAGGTCATGATCCGAGGCTCCTGGAATAGAGCCCCACATCCAGCTCCAGGCTCTCCCTCTCCTGCCCCTCCCCTCCATTCCTGCTCACTCACACTCTCTCTCAAATAAGTAAACAGAATCTTTTAAAAATATTTACATATTTTCTTGAAAGTGCCTCAGATCATTACATTCACCAGCCAAAGGGGCTTCCTGAGCAGCTGCCCAGTAAGGATGTTGCTGAGAAAGGAACTATGCACTGCCCGGCAACAGAAGGATCTGGAACTATTCCAAGTACAGAGCTGCAAAGAGATGCTGCTGAGAGAAAGGGTGGAAAAATCATACAGGACAGCCTGTTTTGGGTTTCTCTGGCTATTTGCAAACTTCTGTATCTTACAAACGTCACACACAAAAACTTACTTTCATTCAATGAATAATTACTGAGTGTCACCTCTGGCAAATAATGCAGCTAATCATTTAGTTATAATCAAGATATTGAAACAAGTGCCACAATAGTGGCACGACAATGTGTAAAGGGGAAGGGGTATTTGGAAAAGGCTATCTTGAGGGAGTGACATTTGAGCTGAACTTTTTTTTTTTTTTCCCCACCCCCCTGAGCTGAACTTTGAATGAAATGCCAGTTGGGTTGCCCAAAGCCCTTGCATGGCCCCCATATCTGGAAGATTTATGACATTTACATAGAAAATGATTATTTCCCCTCTTCCTTTTCCAGTCTAAGAGAAAATATCTCTAAATTATATGGATTTTTATTATTTTTACAAAGCACAAGTTTTTAAGCCGCCTTGCTCCGCTCTGGACTTCATTTAGGGTGTCACCCAGGCCTTCATTCTGTGCAAAGACCTGCCCTGATCCACCCACTCTCTGATGCACCACCTGTCCTCCCCATTTTCCCAATTCTGACCTAGCCCTGCCCCATAGATTCGACATACACTGTTGACAATCTGGCAACAAACTGGGCTGTTCTGAGCAGCTCTTATTCTCTATGCAAGTGTCCAGCCCTCCCACCCTGACCTTGCATCCCCTGGCATGGCTGCCTCTTGATTGACCACAGCCTCACTCACAAGACCCAGACAATTTTGCTAAATGCATACAGTAAGAACTCCAAGATACATTACCCTAGTCCCACTAAAAATGTTAGGTCTACAAAGGTAGAGCCAATGTTTCCCTTGAGCAAAGCAGTATTCCCAGCACAGTCATCAGTAATTCATCTAGAAAGACCCCAGCTCCCTACCCCCTTGACAGGGGCTATGGACAAAGACAACCGTCTTTCAGAGTTCTCCAGGGGGGCTGAGCTCCCGCTGCCCACAGTGATAACCTCCTTGATACTACACTCTTTATTGGCTACCTTCCCTTCCTGGTCTCACTTCCAACACTCTTCTGCCAGTGTCTCCTGGGATCATCTCCCAGATAAACTACTAGCACTCAAATCCTTGTCCCAGGATCTACTTCAAGGAGAACACAAATTCAGTCAGCTGCCTATAAGAGAACGCAACCTTCCTGGCAACATGCAATCTTTGACATGTCATATCTCACTTAATCTTTAGCCAACTCTAAGAGGTGCTTATTGCGTCTGCCTTCAGCTCAGGGTGTTATCCTGGGGTCCTGGGATCAAGTCCTGCATCAGGCTCCCCACAGGGAGCCTGCTTCTCCCTCTGCCTATGTCCCTGCCTCTCTCTATATATCTCTCATGAATAAATAAATAAAATCTTAAAAAAAGAGATGTTTATTGTATTTTTCCATGTCTTAGAAATAAGAAATTGAGGACCTGAGAAGTAAGCAATTGGGCTTAGATCCTAGAGCAAGCTCATGGTGAAGCCAGGATTTCAAAATAGACTAAAACTAAAGTTCACATTTTAGAAACAGCCATTGGGGGTGTCCATCAACTAAGCTCCCCAAGTACCACCAGTGAAGGTCATATGCGTGCATGAATGCTCTCAGAATGATTTGCACCCATTCTGCTTACCTGTAAGGCTGGTCCTACTTTAGGGCAATCTGGACCCAGGCAGAACTCCAAGATACGGATGACATCGTCAATTGCTTGTGTAGAGAACATTATTAGGGGATATTTATTACCTTGATGGGGAAGGGCTAGGTTTCATCCTAATCTTCATAGAAATCCAAATGGAGCCCAAATGAGTCGTTTGACTGCATTTGGAAATTTATCAAAGTTGACACATACAAAAGCTTAAAATACAAGCGTAAATCTTCTTCCATATTTAAAGATGAGGTCAACGAAAGGTAGTGGCAAGAAAGAGGAAATTTTTCTCTCTGAAAGGCAGAAAATAAAGAACAAGCCGTGGGAGCTAAAAATCCAAAAGACAGCTGAAAAAGTTCTGAATTTTTACTCCCAGGGTTTTAAGTGTTGAGATGAGTTTTCTTCATGCGCAACAAAAGGCAAATCAGTTAATGAGGCTGAGGTGAAGTGTTATGAATCTGCAGAGAAAGCAAGCTGACAGCTTGATTGGCATATTGAAGGAGAGGAGGAGAATGAATGGAAAATTTATCAGACAAAATTTACAGATGCCTTTTTAACCTCAGAAATGAACGAAGATGTAGATGGGGAAAGAGGCTTTCATCCTTAAAAATAAGTGGCTAAGAATTACAGGCCTTGATTGGAAACACAGAAGATTTGTCCAACTGATATAAAATCTCATCAATGCATCTAAAGGCGAAAACGAGCTGAAATCATAGAATTTCTATGAAGTACAATTGTGAGTCTAATGGACCCCCCTGCCTCTGAGGTATCCAGCAAGGCTTGGCACTTTGAGGACCCACCTGCCCGGTCACAACAGAAGCAAAAATAACTGTGCCCAAGGATCATATGGGCAGGAGTAGCAATATTGGAGGATTTTGTCTTCCCTCCATCTCTTGCTTTCCAGTTGAGCCTCTGATCTATTGACTAGGTCAACTCCCAACCACATACATTCCTTCTGTGTTTCATGGCTTGTGGCTTTTTCTCTGAAGTGCTTAGTTAGACTGTGTATTTTTTTAAGATTTTATTTATTTATTCATGAGAGACACAGAGAGAGAGAGAGAGACAGAGCCACAGGTAGAGGGAGGAGCAGGCTCCATGCAGGGAGCCTGACGTGGGACTTGATCCCAGGACTCCAGGATCAGGTCCTGGGTCGAAGGCAGGAGCCAAACCATTGAGCCACCCAGGGATCCCTAGACTGCGTATCTGGTGAGCTTTTCCACTTGGCCCCTTGATCATTTCTGTGGCTTCTACCAAGCAGAGAGCCTCAGAGTTTAGAATCCATCCTCAAAAAAAAAAAAAAAAGAATACATCCTCAATTCTGAATTAGTTCCTGAGGGATGGACTCCAAACATATAAAGTACCAAATAGCCAACAGGATTTTGGGGGGTACATGGGGATCAAGGGCCTTTTGACTTCCAAGGCAGAGCAGTGACTTGAAAGTCATGGTAGACATTGGTTTGGGCCTGGCCTGCTTTGTGGTTACGGCTGTGAGTGGTGCCAGACCAGGTCAAAGTCTCTTAGGACTATCCTTTATGGGATGTGCACTGTGAGACATTTTCCTAACTTCCAGTGGGGTACATGCCTATTCTTTGCTGTGTCTTAAGGTGCTGTTGAACCCAGATCACTCTAAAGTAAGTGTTACTAGTCAGGGTTCTCCAGAGAAACAGAATCAGTAGATCTGTATCTATGTCTATATGCTGTATGTTTCTATTTCTATATATACCTATAGATCTATATCTTTCTATATAGATATCTATATCTCTATATCTATAGAAAGCTATATATCTCTGTATATCTATACCTGATATATATCTTTCTATAGATAATGATAGAATTTTTTATTTTATTTATTTTTATTTTTTATTTTTTTATAATAAATTTATTTTATTGGTGTTCAATTTACCAACATACAGAATAACACCCAGTGCTCATCCCGTCAAGTGCCCCCCCCAGTGCCCGTCATCCATTCACCCCCACCTCCCGCCCTCCTCCCCGATAATGATAGAAATATACAAATATCTTGAGATAGATTTCTCATAAGGAATTGGCTCACATGATTACAAAAACTGAGAAGTCCTAAGATCTGCAGTTGGTAAGCTAGAGACCCAGGAAAGCTGGTGGTATAGTTCTGATAACAAGTCCGAAAGCCTGCAAACCAGGAGAGCTAATGGTGTAAGTTCCACTCTGAAAGCAGGAGAAGACTGAGGTCCCAGGTCAGGGGTCAGGCAGGGAGAATTTCCTCTCACTTGGCATTTTTGTTTTATTCAGGTCTTCAACTGATTTGATATGGTCTACTTACATTAAGGAGGGCAATCTGCTGTACTCAGTCTACAGATTCAAATATTAACTTCATCCAGAGACACACCAAGGATAATATTTGATCCAATGTCTGGGCACTTCACGGCCCAGTCAAGTTGCCATTAAGTTAATCATTATCAATAAGATTATCCCTAGAGTGAGTGGTACCCACTTTCTAGGAGATATTCTTTCTGGGAGGGCTCTCCATCCCCACCCACCAACCAAAATGTCGATCCCACCCTTCTGCAGTTCAGGAATAAATGAGAATAATGAGATATTATTTTGTATGTATGTATGTACGCATGTACGTATGTATGTCTGTATGCATTAACAGTAATGTTGCAATGCTTGAAAAGACTAATGAACAACCTTTATTTCTGCAACTTGTCTTTTTTTTTAAGATTTTATTTATTTATTCATGAGACACACACAGAGAGAGAGGCAGAGAGATAGACAGAGAGAGAAGCAGGCTCCCCACAGGGAGCCCGATGTGGGACTCGATCCCGGGACTCCAGGATCATGCCCTGGGCTGAAGGTGGTGCTAAACAGCTGAGCCACCCGGGCTGCCCCTGCACTTTGTCTTCTGATCCCTGGAAAGCCTTGTGAATTTAGGACAGAACCCACGACTTTTTAGACTCCTCAGAGGAGCAAAAAAAGATCAGACTTAGAAAAAGATGAGAGTCATCCAATACAGTACAGCTAACTCTTGTGTATGAAATATTACAAGTTTTTATTAAAATATTTCTGCCAAATTGAGACCGATTTCCTGATATACCTCCAGTTGGCCCTCTTTCCCCCTAGTGTCTACCTGTCCTCCTTCAACCCCCCGCTGTTGCTGGAAAGTGACCACCGTCATTCACCAGGAAGTACCTTCCTGTCAATGCATAAATGACATGTTGGTTGGAATCTTCCATTTATGCCAAGACAGTACCCAGATGCTGTATGCTTTATTTTACACCTCTTTTACACAAACACAGGACTAATTGATAGCCACAAGCATGATGAGTTTGGTCATTAAAATTCCTGAATTCCTTTGGGTTCCATTTGGAAACAGATTTCATTACAGCTTTAATAATCATTCTTGGTTGTCACTTTGGTTTCATTTGCTTGTTGGTCTGTTTTGTTTTATCTCATAGCCAAGCCATGAGAAGTTCTGTAGAGATAGGGTGTTCATATGTTCCAGTTTGCCTGGGACAGTCTCAGTTTATGATGATTGCCTTGACTTAATTTGTTAATGGCCCCTTTTTTTCATTCTCAAAAGCATCCCAGTATAGAAGATAAATCATGGGTTCACCCTATAAATAGGGGCCATATGGAACAGATTAATGTTAATTTAGTCTCATGGGTAGATGGTGAATGCTTCCACCATGTTCCTCTGTGCTTTCCTAAGACCAGATTCGAACTCTCCAGCATAGATGTTTCTGAGTGCCAAGGTAAACATCTGAAAAGGAGGTCCTGGGCATCCCCGGTGGTGCAGTGGTTTAGTGCCGCCTGTGGTCCGGGGTGTGATCCTGGAGACCTGGGATCGAGTCCCATGTCAGGCTTCCTGTATGGAGCCTGCTTCTCCCTCTGCCTGTGTCTCTGCCTCTCCTCTCTCTCTCTCTCTCTCTCTCTCTCTGAATAAATAAATAAATCTTTTTAAAAAATGAAAAGGAGGTCCTTTTTGGAGTAGTCTCCACCATGCCACTTCAAGGACTACTGGAAATTTCTATATATTTGAACTTAAATATTTCAATCTCATGGACTTTCAAATTCTGCTCCAAAGGTCTATTCCTGGAACCCAAAGTTTTTAAACATTGTTTTAATATAAACTGAAAACATCTATCCTTCAAACTTAATTTTTTTAAAGATTTTATTTTTATTTTTTATTTTTTTTTATTTTTTATTTTATTTTTATTTTTTATTTTTTTTAAGATTTTATTTATTTATTTTAGGGGGAGAGAGAGTGAGAGTGAGCACAAGCACAAGCACAAGCACAAGGGTGAGTGGCAGACAGAGGGAGAAGGAGAAGCAGACTCCCCGCAGAACAGGGAACCTGGATGTGGGACTTGATCCCAGGACCCTGGGATCATGACCTGAGCCGAAGGCAGATGCTTAACAGACTGAACCACCAGGGTGCCTCCAAACTTAATTTTTAAAATAAACAAGCTTCATTTTGAAAACAAAAATTTATATTTCCTTGAAAATCTGAAAATTGAGATTGCCAAGAAAGTACCCAGATGCCATATGCTTTATTTTACATACGGCTTTGAATCCCTACAGAGGGATCCATGAAGGCTTTGATCCCTACGGAGAACTTGCATTTACCTACATGTTTTTCACTCTTGACAGCTGGTTTCTTTCCTTAGTAGGTCTGTGTCAGTAGGCTTGTCCAGTGTCTTTTAGAGCCCAAGTTGCTACTCAAGACTGTTGATGTAGCTTAACCTATTTGACTGTACCCAAACATGAGGCAGCACAATCCTCGCCCTCCTGATGCACTTCTGGAATCATCGTTCAGTTCATTGTTATGGCACCTTTGCCTGAGTATAAACCTGTGCTTGAGTCAACGGTCATGGAGTGAAATAGGAAAGAATAAGGGTTGTGCCACAGTTGGACAGAAGCTGGACCTGCTGGGGGCACCCGGCTGACAGAAGGGGGAAACTTCCTGGTGCCCTGACTCTCAGGGAGGGTTGTGGGATGAACCTTCTCGTCCGTCTTTTCTTTCTTTCCCTCTCCCCTTCTCCTTATCTGACTTGAATTTATTTTCTTCTGCTCCCAACCTCTTGTCCTCTTTTCTTTTTCCCTTGCTTCTCCTTCCTTCTATGGTTCCTTTCTCTTCTGTTGTTCCTCTGACTTTTTTGCTTGTCACACTTTGTCCTCTTTCCTCCCTCTGTCATTGGCTCTGTCATTGGCCCTGTCATTGGATCTGGCTTGCGATGGAGCTGCAAACCTCTCATTTTTCTAATCTCTTAGACTCTGACAAAAGCTAGGAATCCTCTCTCTGGGAGAGAGCAGATGTGCAAATTGAGCACACAACTTCCCGGAGTTGATGACGCCTGAAGCCTTCCAGGTTAAGAGCTTCTGGAATAAGTGCACTCATGGTCCACTTCTGGTCATAACTCAAGTGATAAAACGCTTTTAAGGAATCACCGTAAGGAGACGGAAACAACTTCAATAAAGTAAGTTGGCAAGTAGGTAATCAGCATGGATGTCAAAAGATTACATGACATCATGTGGCAGGCAGAGAGCTTTGGAGGGCACACGAGACCCAGAACAATTTCAGATGTCCACACACTCATACGGTTGGTTGTCAGCCGATGCTGAAAATAAGGACTCAGCATCATCTACTTGATCTCATCTGCTTGCCGCATTGTTTGGTGGTAGTTGTAGATGGTATCTTCCCTACAGTATAAAACCCTCTGGCAATGTATACTTGTAAGGAATGGCACTAAAGTGAATTTAACTGGTCAGTAATGTAATAGCCTCGAGCAATTCTTTTTATAAATGAGTATGCTGAACATTGAAGCATAATTTTAGCCTATGGGGAGTTATTTTTATTTTAAACACACACACATACACACTTCATTTAGTCCCCATTCTTTCCAAAATATACTTTTAAAATTTCTTCCTCAAGGTACTATCCTGTCTATGGGAAGAAAAAAAAAAACCTGCTCTGCATATATCTTATCTTTCCCCAAATCTCCTATTTGGATCTTCTTTCTCATTTTCTACCTACTGCCCAGGAGAACCAAATGACAATTTTATATTCAAAGGAATTTGCATGATACAAATGCACTTTTAAATAAGCATAATAGAAATGTATCGCTCTATTGTAAATTACCAATATAATCTCATTTCCATCTGGGAATTCTTTAAAGCGTGGTTAAATTTTTAGTAATGGTAAGTTAATGACATATTAAAAATGAAATAGGAACCATTTATCTGAAATATCAACAATATTATTATTATATATTTTAAAAGGTCATCATTTATTTGAAACATAATTATAGAATGACTCTAAACCACACGGAGACTAACTTTTAAAAGTATACATTACATTTTCCCACTGATACTTAGCTGTGTTTTAAACAGCAGTGGTTGGATTTTTAAAGAGAGGAAGCACTATATCATTATCGTGTGTTTGTCCTTTGAACAAATTTGGCCCATAGGGCACTGACCTTCTAAAATCAAAACCAACGGTGCCACATCAATGAATCGATAGTGTTAGGTCTGCTTTTTTCTTTTGCCCTAGATTCAGGTTCTAGGGGTTATGTGAACTTAAGATAAAAAGGAATATGATGAAAATAACTTGGCTAGCTGGAAAAAAAAAACCCACTTGGGCAATGGGGAAGAGTCAATTGTACCAGTTAAATGGCACTTTGTTTTCTGGTAAAGATCTCTCCAAATTATCATGATTAATTGAACACGGTGTGTATTGGCGGTTAATTCTTGATTATTTAAGAAAATGAGATGCATAAATGATCCAAAAGAGGATAACATTTTAAGACTTCTGTTTCACTTCACATGTAATCTTCCTGCTGTGTTCTTCTTAAACAATTATTATAATCATTTTATGTTGCCCAAGGGGCACATCTCAGTCTGGTGACAAGGGGCACAGGCTCCTTCAAGTGTTCTGTGATGGGGAAGACCCATACCAAATGAAATATTTACCACAGAAATATTTACCCAGAGACAGCAGAAGTGATAATAATTAATTGGTATTTATATAACACTATACAATTTATGAATTTTGCACGTATGTTTCCCAACTTTGGGAGGGAGGGAAATCATACATAATTATTACCCCTTGCTTTCAGATGGATGGATGGATGGATGGATGGATGGTCGGAGACAGAGAGAGAAAGAGGGGAGAGAATGAATCAATAACAGGATTTTATTTTCTTAGTTGACCATGTAGACTTAAATTTTAGTTTAACATAAACCCCAGTTGTATCCTTCTTAACTGCCACAGACAAATTCTCTTAATTTTGCTGATATCAGTGTCACACTTGATTCTCTCGCATCCTGTGTATGAAGCTTCCAGGCTTTACCTCTGCCAGGTGTGGCATTTAAACCAGGAACTTTGTACATGCACACATCTCCCAGTAACTGCCAATCTTACAGAATTCAGACCATTTCCAGTTTAATATCTGTTCTGGATGAGTGTTTTGATCATGGGGACACTTTGGTTGCTAGCCATTCAAATACAAATTTATCTGTTTATCTGTTCCAATTCATCTATTTCTC
This sequence comes from Canis lupus baileyi, assembly GCF_048164855.1. Taxonomy (NCBI): domain Eukaryota; kingdom Metazoa; phylum Chordata; class Mammalia; order Carnivora; family Canidae; genus Canis; species Canis lupus. The sequence goes on from NC_132876.1 coordinate 85,418,779, forward strand.
CACTTGAACATTATTGAGCTGATCGCTGGTGTGCCAGGAACTACCTGGATCATAGACATTAGGAGTGACTTAGAAGTGGTCCTGACCTGTAAGAAGCTAAACATGGATCTCAAACCCTTAAATCAATTGGAAAGCACTCAGAGTAAGTGTGCATGCTGAGAAGTTAGCTCTCCCGGTTATAAGGTGTTTTGTTGTTGGTGGTGGTTTGTTAGGGATTTTCAATCCTTCTCAACTGGTATAGGGCAAAACAATTTTTATAGTATTGAAAGACCCTAAGTGTCATTTCGAACCTCAATACACTAATAATTCACCAAGGGAACTTGTTTAAAGTGAGAGGCCTGGTGGGGATGCCTGGCTGGCTCTGTCTGTGGAACACTCGATTCTTGATCTCAGGGTTGTGGGTTTGAGCCCCACGTTGGGTGTAGAGAGATTACTTAAACATAAAATCTTTTTTTTTTAAAATGAGATACCTGGGTCCCACACCCAGATTTTCCAATTTAATTTCTCAAGTTGGGCCAGTGAATTTGAATTTTTGACAACCCCCTCAACCCCAAGAATTCAAATATATGAGATCGAGAGACTCAAATAGCCCTCAAAATGTCTTCCAACAAAGTACATATTGCACATCTAGGTGTACCCTTTCTTTGGAAGCTGATTCATAGAACAAATTGAGAGCTAGTCCAAATGCTTAGAATTCTCATAAGATGGATGATCTTTGTGATTCACTCTCTGTTTACAATGAACATTCTGTTTTCTTGAAGCACCTTGATTACAGAGATGAACATATTGTACTGTGTGTTCTGGTGTGGATCTGTCCATTTCTCCCACTTGAGAGTGAGCTTCACTCTTAACAGTCTTTTCCCTGCCCTGCCTTGCACATAAGAGGTTTGCAACAAATGTTCATTTGATTAAGTTAAATGGACAGGATTTTAAAAATTAGAAATGTGTATGCTTTCCTATTCCAAGACTTGCTCAGAATTGCCTTAAGATAATTCTCCCCTCCCGGGTAGCAGTAAGCAGAAAGCCCTAGAAAGGGTTCTTTCCACCCTCTAAAGAGGCACATGGAAAATATTCATTTAAAGGGCTGTTTCCCAGGGTGCCTGGGTGGCTCAGTAGGTAAAGCATCTGCCTTTGGCTCAGGTCATGATCCCGGGGTCCTGGGATCGAGCCCACATTGGGATCTCTGCTCTACGGGGAACCTGCTTCTCCCTCTCCCTCTGCCTGCTGCTCCCCATGCTTGTTCTCCCTCTCTCTCTCTGTCAAATTAATAAATAAAATCATTAAAAAATAAAAGGTTGTTCCCCATGTTTCAGGCCTCCTTTGGGCCCACCCCAACCACAAACTCATATAGAACAGATAATTTACTTACCCAGGTTTTTCTAAAGTAATTTCTCATATAACATTTGGATCCAAATAGAAAAATGTCACTGAAATGTTGAACCCTTTATAAAGCTTTTTAGTGAGGTTTTCATGCAGGTCTTGTTTGATGACTTATGAACATTAAACACACACACACATACACATGCACACAAAGGCACACCATACACATACACACACGCGCACACACCAGCAACAACATCTGCAAAAATGGCCATGTGCATCATTCCATTGTGCTACTCAAAAATATAAAAGAAAATGAGTTAAATAAAAACACACAACAGTGAATGTGTCTGCTGGGAGTACTTCCTTGTGTTTTACATTATCACAGCTCAACATTAAGTCAGACCCTTAACTTGATTTTAATGTATTTAAGCAATAACCATCAAGGCACACGGTACATTCTGGGAATTAATGAGAAGCAAGAAGGGTTGATGGCCCAAAGTCAAACCAAGGACCGTTAACCCCAGCTGGCTATTAATTCCCCAGGAAATGCCTGGCACTGAAGTTGGTATTACTATTTATAAGCCCTTTATATATGAAGAAAAGAAATACATATATCCCCCCTGCTGTGCCTTCATTTCCAAGAGTGCTGTGGGAAAGCAGGGAGCTGAATCACACTGTTGCTGCGGCATCAGGACTTTCCTGCTAAATTAAAAGTAATTATCAAAATGAAGGCTTTGGTCTCTAGCCAAAGACATGTGTAAGAGCCCCCACACTACCCTCCTCTTCCTTGTCCCCACCACTGGTAAATTCAAGGGAAGTAGTAATGCCAGCACCCTCCCGGGACATTTTTTAATGAGGTCTCACATACAAGCAGTAAAGTGCATGAATCTTAAGCGTACAGCTTGATATAATTTTTAAATATGTACTCACTCGCATTATGACCCAGATCAACGTGTAGAATATTTCCAGAACCCCTAATGCCTTCCCATTCTTTCACCCAGACAGCACCCCAACAAAGGTAATCCCAATTCTGCCCTCAGTCTCATAGAGTCATCGTGCCTTTTCTTAAATGTCATATAAATGGAATCATACAGTGTGTGTATCTTTGTGTCTTTTTTTTCCCCCTCACTCAACACTATGTCTGTGAATTCACACAGGTAGTCATGTGTCATTCTTTTTCACTGCTCCTCCAGCATAACTTTCTTTTTTAAGATTTATTTATTTCGGGCAGCCCGGGTGGCTCAGCAGTTTGGCGCTGCCTTCAGCCCAGGCGTGGTCCTGGAGACCCGGGATCGAGTCCCACGTCAGGCTCGCTGCATGGAATGCAGCCTGCTTTTCCCTCTGCCTGTGTCTGTGCCTTTCTCTCTCTGTGTGTCTCTCATGAATAAATAAATAAAATCTTTAAAAAAAAGATTTGTTTATTTCTTTAAGAAAGGGGGAGCATGAGAGGGGGAGGGGGCAGAGGCAGAGAAAATCTCAAGCAGACTCCCCGCTGAGAAAGGAGCACAAAGTGGGGCTTCATCTCATGACCCTGAGATCATGACCTGAGCTGAAATCAAGAGCTGGATGCTTAACTGACCAAGCCATCCAGGCACCCCTCCAACAGTACCTTTTAAATGCCCTCAAGTTTTATGAAAACAAAACCATAAAACTTTTGACTTTTTCTGATCTGTAAGAAGGTGTTATGCCTCAAAGCTTGAATATCTAGATTGTTTGCCTTGAGCAGGTAACACATATTTATGGGTCCTAGCACACTGAAGGCTGGCAGCACTGTGTGTTTAAGACATAAGAAATCGTACCTGTGGGGGCACCTGGGTGGCCCAGTCAGTTAAGCATCTGCCTTTGGTTCAGGTCTTGATCTCAGGGTCCTGGGATTGAGCCCCATATCACGCTTCCTGCTTAGGAGGGAGTCTGCTTTTCTCTTTCTCTCCCTCTGCCCCTCCTCACTGCTCATTCTCTCTTTCTTTATTTCTTTAAATAAGTAAAATCAAAAAAAGAAAAGAAATCCTCCCTCTGGTAAGGATTTACCTTCTCCCTCTGCCCCATTATGTAATGAATTATTATTAAGCTCCTACTATGTGCTGGGTGCTTTATCATTTTTTGGCCTCACAACAGTCTTTGAATATAAGTATTATCTTCTTCAGTTTACAGATGGGGAAACTGAGGAATGCTGGCTGATTTGCCCAAGGTTATAATAGTAAGTGGTAGGGTTAGGTCTCATCATCTGGCTGACTTGGAAACTCAAGCCCTGTCGTCCATCATACCCACAGCCCAGTGAGGAGGGTAGACCAGAGGAAGTCAGTGACTGGGGCAAGGAAACGAGCAGGATTTGTGCTCTGACTCAAGCATAAAGCCCTATGTTCGTGGAGCACACCTGAGCCATTAACCCCTGGATTATTTAAGTGACTTTTTAGCGAATTTGTCTTTAGTCTGCATTCATCTGTGTGGGGTGTCTTAAGCATCCTCTCAATATTCTTGCAGTGTTGACACCTAATCTTTATTGAGAACCAACTATGCGCCAGGCACCATTCTAATGCTTTATATGTATTATCTCATTTATTTTTTAATCTTTATTTTTTTTATTTTTTTTATTTATTTATGATAGTCACACAGAGAGAGAGAGAGAGGCAGAGACACAGGCAGAGGGAGAAGCAGGCTCCATGCACCGGGAGCCCGACGTGGGATTCCATCCCGGGTCTCCAGGATCACGCCCCGGGCCAAAGGCAGGCGCCAAACCGCTGCGCCACCCAGGGATCCCTTTTTTTTTTTTTTTTTACTGTTTGAATGTAGGAAAGTGTATTTTCTTTTATTTATTTATTTATTTATGTATTTATTTATGTATTTATTTATTTATTTATTTATTTATGATAGTCACAGTGAGAGAGAGAGAGAGAGAGAGAGAGAGGCAGAGACACAGGCAGAGGGAGAAGCAGGCTCCATGCACCGGGAGCCCGACGTGGGATTCGATCCCGGGTCTCCAGGATCGCGCCCTGGGCCAAAGGCAGGCGCCAAACCGCTGCGCCACCCAGGGATCCCTATTATCTTATTTAATCCTCATAAACACCCTATGAGGAGTTAGTATTGATACCCTCATTTTACAGATGAGGAAACTGAAGCACAAAGGGATCAAGTAGCTTGCTTGGAGTCACACAGCTGGAAGGGAGGGATTTGAATCTGATTTGAATCTGGGATTCAAATCCTAGGTGGTTGGGATTCATGATCTGTTCTTGTAAATACTATGCCATGCTGCCTAGAGCTAGGCTAGTATGTCCTTCTATAAGCAAATTTGGTCTTGCCCTGTATTTTGACCCAACAATCTAATTCACATACAAATTTCTAAAGGACAGAATGTGTCTTATCTTTCATATTGTTATTATTTTAGAGAGGGACGGGGAGGGGCAGAAGGAGAGGGAAACAGAAAATTTTTTTTTTTTTTGAAACAGACAATCTTTCTTTTTTTTTAAAGATTTTATTTATTTATTTATGATAGTCACACAGAGAGAGAGAGAGGCAGAGACACAGGCAGAGGGAGAAGCAGGCTCCATGCAGGGAGCCCGACGTGGGACTCGATCCCGGGTCTCCAGGATCGCGCCCCGGGCCAAAGGCAGGTGCCAAACCGCTGCGCCACCCAGGGATCCCCTGAAACAGAGAATCTTAAGCAGACTCCATGCCCAGTGTTGAGCCCAGCACAGGGCTCAATCTCATGATCCTGAGATCGTGACCTGAGCCAAAATCAAGAGCCAGGTGCTTAACTTACTGAGTCACCCAGGTGCCCCATCCCATATTATCATTTTAAAATTTACTTTGAATTCTGTGTTTAGAGCGAGCTGAGTAATTATCAGCTATAATATATTTATTGAATCCCTCAGTAGGTTTTCACTGGGGGTGTGGAGTACATGATGGATACTCGATAACAGTGATCCCACTTCCCTACTGAAAAATTAGGAGATATTATCTGAGCAAAGATCTGGTTTTTAAATTTTTGAATATAAAAAGTATATGGTATAACGATTAAATTACATGTGTTCACTATTCCGGTTATCTATTGCTGTATAACAAATCACCCAAACTTAGTAGCAGAAAGTAACAACTATTCTATTATGCTCTCAAATTCTGCAGGTCAAGAATTTAAGTGAGGGGGGTGCCTGGGTGGCTCAACGTTGGCTAAACGTCTGTCTTTGGTTCAGGTCATGATCCCAGCATCCTGGGTCAAGCCCCACATCAGGCTCCCTGCTCAGCAGGGAGTCTGCTTCTCCCTCTCCCTCTGTCCCTCCCTTTGCTCATGCTCACTCTCTCTCTCTCAAATAAATAAATCAAATCTTTAAAAAAAGAGTTCAGGCAAAGGACAGCAAGTGTGGCTTATTTCTCTTCCACAATATCTGAGGCCTCAGCTGTGAAGATTCAGATGTCTGTGAGTGGCTTGAATGGCCAAGGACTGGAATCAGATAGAGGCTTATTTACTCCTATGTTTGGCATTTGTTCTGGAATGACTTGAAGGCTGAAACTGATAACTGGAGCATCCATACATGGTCCCTCCATACGGCTTGGGTTTCCTCACAGCCAGGCACCTCAAAATAGTCTGACATCTCACATGGTGGCTCAGAGCACCAAGAAGGAATGTTCTAGCAAAAGAGGTAGGAGCTTGCATCACCTTTTTTGATCTAGCCTCAGAAGTCACAAAGTAGGGCAGCCCCGGTGGCTCAGAGGTTTCGTGCCACCTTCAGCCCAGGGCATGATCCTGGAGACCCAGGATTGAGTCCCACATCGGGCTCCCTGAATGGAGCCTGCTTCTCCCTCTGCCTGTGTCTCTGCCTCTCTTTCTGTGTCTCTCATGAATTAATAAATAAAATCTTAAAAAAAAAATAAAGTCACAAGCTTGGTTGGCAAGATTCAAAGAGGGAGATAGGGGACATAGATCCCCACTTGTCCATGGAAGTATCAAAGAATTTTCAGCTACGTTTCAATATCACCACAGTTATGCATGCACTAATGACTTTTTATTGAATTGCATAAAATCTTCACTGTCTCAAGGAAGCCCAGACTATGTTTCCTTCAATAGAAAAATGATAGAACCTGAAACTATTGAGCTGGAACTATGAACTGTAATACTCTAGCACCCACCTAACGTTATTTTGTACTCATGGGACATCTTGAGTCTCCAGGAAATTCTTTAAATTAAGCACTCCCATTAATGGAGGTGAACTGCCTTTACTTTTTTCCACCATTAGAGTGAGGGGAACTTTCAGCTGACAGATTCGCCTATCCTGTTTCCTCACCCCTTCCTAGGCAGTGCTATAACTTGAGGTTTTCTTCCTACTTTCCTGTCAAAGCTGAAGGGGAACATTTCCTGTTTCCTGTGTGAGAAATTAGTAAGCCCTATCTTATAAAATTCTTGCTGGCTTAGGAAGCTGGGATCCAGCTAAGGAGATAACTGTGGAGCAGAATAATCGATATCTAAGGTCACAACCTAGGTTGATAACCTTGCGGTGAATGTGGCTCCAGTTATCTAGTAAACAGTTGCACGGAGTATTTGCGTTTGTTATCTAGCAGATTCGTCATTTTGTAACCATCAATCTTCCTGTATGTTCAGTTGTTCTAATCTAGAATCAAGTGGTCCAGAATATCAGAGGGCACTTGGAGTTCATATGTTGGTTCAATGCATGCATCTTATAGATGAGGACACTGAAGCCAGGGAAGTTGCCAGGGAGCCTTCTCCAAGGTCAAATGGCTAGAAAGGAATGGCGTATGAACCACAACCCAGGTCTTCTTACTGCCAGTCCAGACTTTTTCCACCTGCATCCTCACTACCCATGCTTAGACCCATGCAGTGCTCTTTAGACTTCCTTAAAAGAACTCTACCCACAGAGGCTCCTGGGAGCAGAGGAGCCAAGAGACCTCTTTTTGCTTTTCCCATTCTCATTTCCTTCACTAGACTGAGGGTAGAAGTTTGGTAGGAAGATTAAATGGATTATAAGAACTGGAAGGGCTTTTGGTCTTGGGTACTATTTTTCCGGGGTTGTAACAGAGCATATGGGAACTTTTTGCACAGAGGCACATTTAGGACTGGAGATTTCCTTCTGCTTGGGAGATGTCTTTAGTCCTAAAGGACTGAGGGAGGGATCCCTAGGTGGCTCAGTGGTTTAGCACCTGCCTTTAGCCCAGGGCGTGATCCTGGAGTCCTGGGATCGAGTCCCACGTCGGGCTTCCTGCATGGAGCCTGCTTTTCCCTCTGCCTGTGTCTCTGCCTCTCTCTCATGAATAAATACATAAAATCTTAAAAAAAATTAAAAAAATAAAGGACTGAGGGTACCAGGACAAGGTTCAGAGAATAGGAAGCATTTACATGAGACACAAAGGTAAAAGGTAGAGATACAGCAACTTCACATACTCCAAACTTTTCCAAGGCAGTCTTGATTTTTATTTTTGGCTAATTGTTTAGCCATGTATTAGATGGAGGGTTTTCTAAGCAAGCTAAGAATAGAAAAAAAATCTTTTTTAATGTGATTAAGAAAATCTAGGGGCACCTGGCTGGCTCAGTTGGTAGAGTATGCAACTCTTGGGGTTGTGAGTTTGAGCCCCATGTTGGGTGTAGAAATCACCTAAAAATAAAATCTAAAAAAAAAACCAAGAAGAAAAGAAAACCTGTGAAAGGGGCAGCCCGGGTGGCTCAGCGGTTTAGCACCGCCTTCGGCCCAGGGAGTGATCCTGGGGACCCGGGATCGAGTCCCACGTCAGGCTCCCTACATGGAGCCTGCTTCTCCCTCTGCCTCTGTCTGTGCCTCTTTCTCTCTGTGTGTTTCTCATGAATAAATAAATAAAAATCTTTTTTTTTTTAAAGGAAAACCTGTGAAATATCTACAGCTAAGATCATGCTTAATGATTCCTCTAACATCATCAAGAAGGGAAAGATATATGTTCTCATCAGTTTGATTCAACACTGTTTAAAGATTCCTGGCCAGTGAAATAAGGCAAGAAAAAGAAATAAAAGGCATAAAAATTGGAAAGGAAAAATAAGACCCATTATTTACAGATGACATGATTATTGACATAGGAAACAATAAGGTATCCATAAAACAAATCTAGTAGAATAAGCATAGTAAGATTGTATGGTACAAGGTCAGTATACAATAAAAAATCACACCTCTCTATATTTACAGTAGACAGAAAATAAAAATTGAAAACAATATTACTACAATAGTCTTGGGTACCATTATATGTGTAGGAATAAATCTAAGTCTATGGATGCCTATAGTACCTCCCAATTTACTGTGCTATGAATTTCGACAATTTCACTAATAGAATAGCTGCTCCAACCCAACGATTTCCCATCTACTCCGTGCATCCAGTTGCACTGTGCTATCTACTGAATGCCTTCAGTTAACTCCAAAATTTGCATCTTTTTGTGCATAGTGGAATGAAATTTATTCAGTAATAACATTTTATTTTGTTGAAATCTTAAAACTACATATTGTCTGTTAAAATAATAATTTTTAAATTGTGGCCACTGGGGAAATAGAATGTATCGAATTCTCACACAGCCAAAACATGGGCACTGTTGAATTTTCATGGCTTCTACTCATTTTGATGGCTAAGTTACTCAAGTAAAGCTAAAGAATAGAAAAATGGTATTAAAATGAATTTTATATGTCCAGATAAGTATGGAATAAGGGAGACAATATATTAAGGGTTTGAGCTGAAAGTAGGGATGCTAGGGTATCTGGCTGGCTCAGGCGGTAGAATGTGCAACTCATAATCTTGGAATTGCAAGTTTAAGCCCCACATTGGGCATAGAAATTCTTAAAAATAAAATCCTTTTAAAAAGGAAGTAGGGATGCTATAGTAAATTAGAAGTGAGACACGTTTTCCTGGAAGGTGATAGTAAGATCTGCTCCATGAAGTGTATTTTTCCAAAGTCCAGAAAAAATAAATTTATAAAGATCTGCCTAAAGTGAAAATTACATTAAAAAAAAAAAGAAAATTACATCACTAAATAAAAGTGACAGTCTCCTGAATTTTGTGTAGATAGAACAAAGAGCTAAGTCCAGTTTAGGACCATTTGGGATCATACTTTCAGAAAAATCTAGAAAGACTTAATCAGACTTTCCTTTTAAGTCTTGAATTCAGAAGTCTTCTCCTCTCCCTGACCCAGGATTTACAGGAACAAAAGGAATTTAGGATGAAATATATATATGTGAAATAGTAAAGGGAGGACTTTTTTACTCTCAGAAGCTACCAGTATAAAAAGCACACAACACCTGTAGGTTTGACCTGATTATAGAAATGTATTCTGGGGCACCTGGCTGGCTCAGTTGCTAGATCATGGGACTCTTGATCTCCAGGTTGTGAGTTCAAGCCCCATGTTGGGTGTAGAGATTACTTAAAAATAAAATTTAAAAAAAGAAGTCTTCTACTGAGATGTCCTTTGATTTTTTTTTAAGATTTTATTTATTTATTCACGAGAGGCACAGAGAGACAGAGAGACAGAGAGAGAGAGAGAGAGAGAAAGAGGCAGAGACAGAGGCAGAGGCAGAAGCAGGCTCCATGCAGGGAGCCCGATGTGGGACTCAATCCCTGAACTCTAGGATCATGCCCTGGGCCGAAGGCGGTGCTAAACTGCTAAGCCACCCAGGCTGCCCCTGAGGTGTCCTTTGAAAGACATTCTGAATTTTCAGTGGAAATGGAAATATTAAAAATCTGTCTAAATCATTGACAGTGGTGTTGTGGTTATGTAAGAGAACGTCCTTCTTTTTGGAAATATGCTCTGAAAATTTTAGGAGCGCAGGGACATGATATCAACTTGTTCTAAAATGGCTCAGAAAAAAATACACACACAGACATGCACAATGACAATAAAGCAAATGGCACATTCATGAATCTGAGTGAAAGGCATGTGAGACATTCTCAAGTTTGAAACTAGATCGAAATAAAAAAAAAATTCCAAAAAATAAGTCGTATACCTCTCATAGTCACTGATGTAAGCTACCTGTAAAAATCACATTTTAGTGGTGCCCAACGTGAAGTGGAACTCGAGAGAGTGAGTTTCGAGTGGTTTTCCGAATATAGAGCCACCATCTATCATGTCTTCACAAAGAACCCATTAACACTCACTGAACCTCCCAGCAAAGTGCATCTCTTTAACGAAGCAAAGTCAAAAGAACATTTTATCAGAAATAATTCTGAAGGGGGATCCCTGGGTGGTGCAGCGGTTTAGCGCCTGCCTTTGGCCCAGGGCGCGATCCTGGAGACCCAGGATCGAATCCCACGTCGGGCTCCCGGTGCATGGAGCCTGCTTCTCCCTCTGCCTGTGTCTCTGCCTCTCTCTCTCTGTCTATCATGAATAAATAAATAAATAAATCTTAAAAAAAAAAGAAATAATTCTGAAGTTGCCTGTTGATGTGGTCCCCAGGAAAGATGATTGCTTCCCTGAGCTAGAAAGGAATTGGAAGAGTGGATGGAGAAGAGCATTCTTGTTTAAATAATTGCTGTTAGAGGATGAAGAGTTAATCTGATAAATACTTAAAAGGTGATAAAGCAGAAGAGGGAGGTCTAAGAGGGGGTCATGGTAAAGACTTAAAGGGGAGATGGGGTGCCTGGGTGGCTCAAGCGGTTGAGGGTCTGCCTTCAGCTCAGGGCCTGATCCCAGAGTCCCGGGATTGAGTCCCACATCAGGCTCCCCGTGGGGAGCCTGCTTCTCCCTCTGCCTGTGTCTCTGCCTCTCTCTCTCTCTCTCTCTCTCTCTGTCTCATGAATGAATAAATAAAAAATTTAAAAAAGACTGGAAGGGGGGGAAATAGGGAAATAGTCGTAATTAGGAAAATCGTCATTGCTGGTGCCAGCCCCGAGTTCCAGACCTGAGAGGAGAAACTGTTTTTCTCCCTTTGGTACAGCAAATAAAGGAAGTGGCATTCAGAATAATTCTTGTTACAGAAAAATGTTAAAACACTGGGTGAAAAAGGGAATATGTCCCAAACCTGGTGAGAAAAGGAGCCCGAAGACTGGTACAATGTATTTTAAAGAAAAAAAAAAAAACGCAGAGGAAAATTGCCCATAATTTGTTTGAATTGGAATCTTACATAGCGTGGCTTAATTTTTTTCTTTAATGAAAAGTGTTTATTCTATCTGTTTTTTTCTTTGAGAGATGTGATCATTTATCGGATTATAGTTTCACAGAGTGAAAAAGAACCTAAGAATAGTCATGTTTCTCACTGGGAACTGCATGGCTTTCTGTGACCTGGCCTCAAATGTCCTACGACAGCATTTCTAAATTGTAGTGGTCACTACCCTTGTAGTGGTCAAAGCAGTCCCAAAGGGAACCCAGATTCAAGGGTAGGGGACTCAACCTCTCGGAGGGAGGTCTGTGGAAGAATTAGTGACCATTTTTTACAATTGCCCCACTGCCTGCCTGACGCTTGTGCCTTAGTGCTTCCTTCTAGCCCATTCAGATTTCTATAAAGGCAAGCTCACTGTCATTTCCCAGGGACGTTCCTCCGATCAGCCACAGTATTCGAGTCTGCTGTAGAGGCTTAAAACTATACAGACTTCTTCTTTTACAATTCTGGGGGTCAGAAGTGCAAAATGGGTGTTACAGAGCTAAACTTGAGGCATCCATTGCCAGAGCTGCTTTCCTTCTGGAGTCTTCCAGGGAAGACTATATTTCCTTGTGTTTTCTAGTTTCTAGTGGTCGCCTGTATTCCTCTATTCGTGATCCCCTTTCTCCATCTTCAAAATCAACAGCGTTTCCTCTTCAAACCTCTCACCCCACCCCACCCCCCTCTGACCTTGGCTTCTGTCCTACTGTCCACACTGCTCCTAACTCAGGACCCTCCTCCCTCTTTCCTATAAGAAACTTTGTGATTAGTGAGCCCACCTGCATAATCCGGGATAATCTCCCCACCTCAGGATCCTTAATGTATTTGCATCTACAAAGTACCTTTTGCCTTGTAAAGTACTACATTCAAAGGGTCTGGGGATTAGAATATGGACACCTTTAGGGGGTCATTATTTTGCCAGCCATAGCCAGGTTGCAGGAAGCAAGGGGTGGAGGCTTGCCTTTAGAACCGGTGGTTACTAAGTACTGCTTTGTAAAAGGTGGATTTTATAATTTGTTGGCCTAAGTAAAACTCTTTTTGGGGAGTGGGGGTGAAAAGTTAAACTCTTAAAGAAACCAGATGCCGTATCTGTTTCTTTTAATTTCTGAAATTGTTATTAAAAGTTGGATGTTCTTATCCATCCCATGACTATCAGATTAATTTGCCTTTACAGAAGCTTGGTACAACTTCAGATTTTCAGGCTTCTGTGAAAGAGTCCCTCTCTGATTTTCTAATTCTTCACTGCCACATTCTATGACAATTCTTTTCAGACTTTAGCCCACTGCCAGTCACCGAGTAAATTTTCAAATACTTCGTGCCAAATTAATTGAATCTCTGCATGGCTGATGAAAAAACACATGGGTTATGAATTCTCTCTTTATCAGGTAGTGCCTTCAAATTGTAAGTAATAACCCACAGAATGTTTTCCTGAGAGAGGGTTTTCTTTCTGAGCACAATCATTTACTTAGTGAAGTTGTTGATGATGTTTGTTATGCTGGCAAGTGTTAAAATAAAAGAGATTTCTAGACAACTGGAGCAAGCTGACGTTGACCTTTTGAAGTAAGACGTTCTATGCTTCTGTATCAGAAATGATATAATTCAGCACATACAAAGGGACTTTTCCCCAATAACGTGTTTATTCAAGGAAAAGAGATGTAAATATCTCAGCTAATTGGTTACAGCAGAGTTCTCATGTTTACTTTCCAGGTCTTGCTAGATTAAATGCCCCTATTTTGATTTTGTCTGTACCTTCATCTTCTTTCCACTAATTGGCCAGGGTGGCCAACTGCTGTCTCAACCCCTACTGACCCACGTTGCAGTACTCACTGTTTTATATTAGGATTGGTTCTTGGATTGCAGGGAATCTTTTTGTAACTTTAATTTTTTAATAAAGTTTTTTTATTTATTCTACTTCTTTATTTCTTTTTAGATTTTACTTATTTGACAAAGAGAAAGAGAGAACACATGAAGGTGGAGCAGCAGGCAGAGGGAGAGGGAGAAGCAGGCTCCCTGCTGAGCAAGGAGCTCTCTGCAGGGCTGGATCCCAGATCCCAGGACTGTCCGAGCCAAAGGCAGATGATCAACCGACTGAGTCACCCAGGTGCCCCTGAAGTTTTTCATTCTAATTCCAGTATAGTTAACATACGATATTTTACTAGTTTCAGGTGTACAATAAAGCAATTCAACTATTCTATACATTACTCAGTGCTCATCACGACAGGTCTACTCCTGAATCCCCATCAGCTACTTCACCCACCTCCCCCATCCCTCTCCCCTCTGGTAGCCATCATTTTGTTCTCTATAGTTAAGAGTCTGTTTCTTGGTTTTGTTTTCTATCTGCCAGCACTCAGAGTTAAGAATTGATGTCACAATGAGTACGTCACCAATGATTCTATTAACTATTTCCGCTTGCTAATGGAGAGATACAGGCAAAAATGGGGATAAAAAAGGGAGAATGGCTCCCATTACTTTTCCTCTTGGAAAAGGTGCACCCATTCCCTGCCTGCACAGAGGGTTTCACACATCAGCCTCATGTTTAGCAGAAACAATTTTCAGGCTGAGTTATTTTTGGTAATTGATCCTCTCAAAGCTAGAAGTCCTTGTTTTTTAAAGATTTTATTAATTATTTGAGAGATAGAGCAAGAGAGAGAGAAAGAGAGAGAGAGAGAGAGAGCACAAGTGGGGGGAGAGGCAGAGGGAGAAGCAGACTCCTCACTGAGTAGGGAGTCTGATGCGGGGCTCGAACCCAGGACCCTGACATCATGACTTGGGCTGAAGGCAGATGCTCAACCGACTGAGCTACCCAGGCATCCCTAGAAATCCTTATAACATGTGCACACACCCCATATCAAAGTCATCATCTTATGTCGGTCTATGAGTGGCTATAAAAGCTACTTTTCCTTGAACACCAAATTTTCAACGAGTCAGGCAATGGCTATGCCCAGTGGGGTTCCACTGGGCTGATGTTACTCATTGGAAACGTCAGGAGATGCAAAAAAGGGAGCCTTTAACAGAGAGCCAAGAAACTGTGAGAAAGCTAATGTCTAAGAAACTAGAAAAAAATCCAAAAGGTGTTCTGGATGTCAGAGCTAGAAGCAGGTCTAAGTACAGAACCTAAGAACCTAAGAAACAGAGAGATAGAAAGAAATAGAAATGGTTGGGAAAGTGGGGCCTTGGTGGCTCATTTGGTCGAGTGGCTGGCTCTTGATTTTGGCTCAGGTCTTGATCTCAGGGTTGTGGGATCCAGCCCTTCATCATGCTCCCCCCTCAGGAGGGAGTCTGCTTGAGATTCTCTCTCCCTCTCCCTCTACCTCAGCCCTTCTTCCTGCTCATACTCTCTCTCTCTCTCTCTCTCTCTCTCAGATAAATAAATACATCTTTAAAAAATTTTAAAAAGAGAGAAATGGGTGGAAAATAGTAAATGGAGAATATTCTGGAGCAAAGACTTAGAATGGGAGCTACTAAGGCTAATAATACCTTCTCACCCTTACCAGCTTCAAGGGTATTGAAGTAAGAGTCAGTGAAAAGGCTATTTACTATGGTTTGCAAAAATTCTAAACATTTCTGGATGGTGTTGCTATCTGCCATGTAGGCATGTTTTCTGTGCTACAACTCACCTTTTTTTTTAAAAAGATTTTATTTATTTGAGAGAGAGAGAATGAGCAAGAGAGAATGAGCAAGTGAGCAAGAAAGGGGGAAGTGGCAGAGGGAGAGGGAGAAGCAGACTCTCCTGCTGAGCAGGGAGCTCGATGCAGGGCTTGATTCCAGGACCCTGGGATCATAACCTGAGCAGAAGGCAGATGCTGAACCAAAAATTAGCCACCCAGGTACCCCTACAATTCACCTTTCTGTGTAACTCGTGATTCCAGGAGAAAATGCTTCGATCCTGCCTTTCAGTGGCTTCTGGTCTACCAAGATGACAAGCCTAACACACAATATTATAATACCATGAAGGAATTGCTATAGTGCTGCTACATATAGTGGGCAAATGGAAGATTTACCCACATTCACTTGGCCTTTTCAGTAAAATTCTCTGTGAGCAACACGAAGAAGGGATCACTGCTGGTTTGATGATTTATAATCTTCTCTTGACTTTGTAAAGACAGAAACCTTCTTTTCTCCTTGGCAGATATCTAAGCAAATACTCACCTTGCTTATTGGTGTTTGTTATATCTTTTTCATATAAGACCTCTTGAATCGGGACACCAGGGTGGCTCAGCAGTTGAGCACCTTCCCTTGGCCCAGGGCGTGACCCTGGAGTTCCCTGATGGAGTCCCACATGGGGCTCCCTGCATGGAGCCTGCTTCTCCCTTTGCCTGTGTCTCTGCCTCTCTCTCTCTCTCTCTCTCTCTCTGTGTGTGTGTGTGTCTCTCATGAATGAATAAATATTTTTTCTTAAAAAAAAAAAAAGATCTCTTGAATCAAGTATCTTGGATCTGGCTCCCCACAGCAGAGACCAAGAGGAAGATTCTGGTAGAAGCTACTTACGAAGGAAGCAGTCAGGGCGCCTGGGTTGCTCAATTGGTGAAGTGTCTGCCTTGGGCTCAAGTCATGATCCTAGGGTCCAGGGATCAAGGCATGCATCCAGCTCCCTGCTCAGCAGAGAGCCTGCTTCTCCCTCTGCCTCTGCCTTCCTGCCCACCCCACCCCCGTGCTCTCTCTTTCTCAGATAAATAAAATCTTTAAAATAAATGAAGGAAGTGCTCCCAGGAGAAACCAGTAAGGGAGTGCAGCAAGCAAGACAGGGGAAGGTGAGAGGGGGAGGAAAAACCAAGAGTGTGAGTTCAGGTGATGTCCCCCAGGGAACTCAGAAATGTAAAGTACACCTCAGAGTTTGGTCCCCTTGTGAAGGAAGAAGGGGGATCTTTCATACTTCTGCACCAATTAGTTGCAGTCTGAGCTGTCCAGGGTAGGAGGATGAGGTGGGAGGGTCATTAAGCTGCCAGGGTCCCAGAGGGTCCAGCAAAGTGGATCCAGTAGCCCAAGAGTAGGTCGCTGAAGACAGCTGCAGGTGTGAGCTTTGGAGCAAAGCACAGCACAAAAGCCAGAGGATGGATACGTGGAACCCATAAAGGAGGGTCTGAGGGATCTGACCAGAGTACCAGTATTATCTGTTACACAGCCTTTCCAGAGGCATATCTGCAAGTGATCAACACACAGTTAAGCAGAAACAAACAAACTCAACACAAACAAACTCAACTTTCCTCATATGTGCATGTTTAGGTTCTGGAGACTTTGGGAGAGAGAATGAGTGACATCTTGTACTTAAGGTGAACAGCAGTCACAGGATGCTGGATTTTCAGTGCTACAACCCAGATGGTCCAATGTAACCTAGGATGGTTGGCCACCCTACCTGTATCTGAAATGCCACTCAGTGAAGAACTCTCCGGTAGTGTTACTGGAAGATCTCACCCAAGAAGAGCCTGTTGCGAGTGTAGGAAGTTTTGCAAACCTCCCCTGATGTAGCACTGGGTGGTTTCCAGAGCTGCATTTAGAATAGGAGTCTGGAAATTTGGAAAGAAATTGAGTCTCAATAAGGGGTCTGGGGACAGCAGTAGACAAAGGGGGAGGGCTTCAGCTCTGGACTTTCGGGTACAGCAATGGCAGTGGGGAGTCCCTTCTCAAGAAGCATGTCTGAGGAACATCCTAGTTCCTAAAGGGGAGAAGAGGGTTCAATTCTCTGGAGAGGATCACAGTCGTGGGGCTAGCTCAGGATCAGAAACTCTCCATGGGGACACCTGGGTGGCTCAGTGGTTTAGCGTCTGCCTTCGGCTCAGGTCCTGGGATTGAGTCCCACATCGGGCTCCCCGCATGGGGAGCCTGCTTCTCCCTCTGCCTAATGTCTCTGCCGCTCTCTCTGTGTCTCAAATAAATAAATAAATAAATAAATAAATAAATAAATAAAATCTTTAAGAAAAAAAAAGGAAACTCTCCATGGACCTTTCCTAGGAGGTTTCTCCCAGATAAAATTCCCACAGTAGTGCTTTCATGCTCCCTATTCTCCAGGGAGGGGTGGGGAGGGGAGGTGTTTGACTCGCATTTGAATTTTTTGTTCACTGAGTTCTACCGATGTGATAACAAATTTCCATTTAGCAATATTCTTGTTTAGCTTCGTTTCAAATCTGATGTGAATGATGATGTGTAATAACACTCTAAATTATATCAATTTTCTATATGAGAAAATATGCCATTTTCATGCCATTTTTGTTTTTTAAAACAGGGAATCAAAAGGTGATTCACGACTACAGCTTTTAACTTATGCATGAGTTGAAAAATTTTCTAAAGAATGTTGTCATGATGATTTCATCCTGGATAAGCTGAAAATGTTTGAGTGAGGGTTTTGGGTTATTGAATTAGAGGTACGTTTGTATGCAGGTGTCAATTGTAATTGTAAGAAGCTTTTGGATTTAATGGTTCCTGGAGCTAGAATGAGGCTGCATCTGAAAAAATATTTTAGGGAGCTTTAAAATGCCCCAGTGCCTATACCCTATTCAAGGATACCACGACGTGTGGCACTTCCACGGGGCCCTGCGCTTACAAGGGCCCTGCCTTGGGTTTAATGCTCTGCCGTCTTGAAATTCTAAGTAATTTTTGAACGAGGGGCCCTGCAAATTATGTAGCAGGCTCTGGGTCCGGGCATTAGCATCTTTTTAAAAGCTTCCCAGGCGGTTTCAGTGTAGGAAGCACTGAATAAAGTGCACTAATAAAGAAGCCTTGGATCAGCTTGCCAGTAAACACTGGACTCTGCTGATGAAAGAACCCGGAGCCAAAGCCTCTCAAAGAGACTGGCGGTTGCCCCGCCCCCGGGCTTCTGTGCGGGGCCTTTCCCGAGGCTCCTGGCCCCGCCCACCTGCCCCGTCTCGATGCAGACTTGCAAGGGGCCAAGCCTCGTGGGAAGCGGCCACCACATCACCTGCGTCCAGCCCTAGAACCCAGAGTTGGACAAACAAGGATGGGCGCTGCTTTTTTTTTCTTTCCTGGTCTACTGCTTTTTAAATAAACAGGCTGAGAGGGCTGGTTTCCTTTGTGCCCTCTGCAAAGCTGAGGTGCGGAGAGCAACCCGTAGGTTTTTTTTTTTTTAATTTTTATTTATTTATGATAGTCACACAGAGAGAGAGAGGCAGAGACACAGGCAGAGGGAGAAGCAGGCTCCATGCAGGGAGCCCGACGTGGGATTCGATCCCGGGTCTCCAGGATCGCGCCCTGGGCCAAAGGCAGGCGCCAAACCGCTGCGCCACCCAGGGATCCCAACCCGTAGGTTTTCCTTTGAGCCAGGGACCAGGAGAGGTCTTGAAACCGTGCGGGAGGCTTTGTGAGTCTTCCAGGGCTGGGGATCTCTGACCCTCGGCACCAGAAGGAGGGACCTGACCCCTTAGCCGAATAGAGACTAGAGAGAAAAGATGGTAGAAAGCCCTAAGTCCTAAGTGCCTTGCCTTATTGTCCTTGCTGTCCGGAGGGGGGGCCTCACCTGAATCTTGTGTTCTTTGAGTCAGAGACTCCCTTCCTCACCTCTGCGGTTGGAACACTTGGACTTCTACACAGAAAGCAAGGAAAGACCAAATTGTGCCAAAGAACAGTCTCAAACAGACAAGTCCTATGATTCAAAGATTGTCAGGGAGATCTATGTAAATACGTTCAGAAATAAAAATTGAACTGCTGAAGAGGAAGAAACCAAAGTGCTCGTCATGAATGTTCTTGTTGACTTTGTACACTATCTCATTATTATCAGATCTTTGCTACAGCAAAATAATATCAGACAAAAAAATGAACTGGCTTATCCTATTGACTAGGCGGGCACGTTGGGCATTCTTTGGTTCTTTTTCTTAAGATTTTATTTATTTATTCATGAAAGACAGAGAGAAAGAGAGAGAGAGAGAGAGAGAGAGAGAGAGAGAGGCAGAGACACTGGCAGAGGGAGGAGCAGGCTCCATGCAGGGAGCCCGACGTGGGACTTGATCCCAGGTCTCCAGGATCATACCCTGGGCTGAAGGCTGCACTAAACCGCTGAGCCACCCGGGCTGCCCCATTCTTTGGTTCTATTCCAGAAATATATGACATTGTAGTACATATTCATCAAGCCCCTACAATGCAACGGACACTGTTGCAGGTGCCTGGGCCACAGCAGTAAACACAATAGACAAAAAACCCCGCCCTCAGGGAATGTATAATTCTAGTGGGGAGAAGTGGACAGTAAAAATAAATGAGTAAACTATAAAGGATGCTGATGGGAACAGATGTTACAGAGAAATATAAGGCAGGAAATGGAGCCGCTGGAGGTTGCAGGTCCCTGGGGTTGGGGACTCAGGGAATATTTAAATGATCCCTTGGGCCTTGGGCAGTTCTGTCCTCATTTCTGGCTGGGATTGGCTACCCTTACCCTGCTCCCCTCCCAGACACACACCTCAAGGTTTAGTGCCCTGGGCCCCACCTGCTGGGTGGCATCTCCAGACATGGAATCAGCCACCCTAATTATACCATCAAGTAGGTTTAGTGGTTGATGGAGTTCACGCACCCTGTAAAGAGTGACCCTTTACTGCGAATATCGTAACAAAAATACTATCACCACTAACATTTTGGATTGCCAACTTTTCTTCAGGGGCCCAATTTAAAATAAAAAAAAATCTAATATAAAATCTGTTTGCCTTCTACTGTAATGCTTTGATTCAATTTGTGAGCTACAGTTGAGCTGCTCCCGCACATTTTTGTAAGGGAATAAATCCAGTGAGATCTCAAGCAGCTCCTGAACTGCCTCATACATTTTCAGAAGTTTTTAGAGTCTAGGTATCGAGGTCCAACAACAGACACACAGAATTATCCCAGTCTTCCTTTCTTCAAAGAATCGACACTTCCCTTTTTATTTCTCCTGGCACTTCTGACCAAAGAACCACTCTATTCATGTTCAAGTGGTGCAGACTTGTCTCAAAAGTATGTGGTTCTTTTACCGATCGTATATGAAGTGGGAGGATTTCTGATATTGACTGTGGGTTTATATTGAGGTCTGTCCTCAGCACACATTTCTTTTTTTTTTTTTTAATTTATTTTTTTATTGGTGTTCAATTTACTAACATACAGAATAACCCCCAGTGCCCGTCACCCATTCACTCCCACCCCCCGCCCTCCTCCCCTTCTACCACCCCTAGTTCGTTTCCCAGAGTTAGCAGTCTTTATGTTCTGTCTCCCTTTCTGATATTTCCCACACATTTCTTCTCCCTTCCCTTATTTTCCCTTTCACTATTATTTATATTCCCCAAATGAATGAGAACATATAATGTTTGTCCTTCTCTGACTGACTTACTTCACTCAGCATAATACCCTCCAGTTCCATCCACGTTGAAGCAAATGGTGGGTATTTGTCATTTCTAATAGCTGAGTAATATTCCATTGTATACATAAACCACATCTTCTTTATCCATTCATCTTTCGTTGGACACCGAGGCTCCTTCCACAGTTTGGCTATCGTGGCCATTGCTGCTAGAAACATCGGGGTGCAGGTGTCCCGGCGTTTCATTGCATTTGTATCTTTGGGGTAAATCCCCAACAGTCAGCACACATTTCAAAATGAGTTCCTCACTGGCAGTGGCAGCTCCAGTATTTCCATTAAGGAAGGACACAGGGGCTGCATCTAATTGGAATTTGGAGCTGGAGGTAGGCATAGGGGGTCCTGCTGGGGCTTGCTGGAGGCTGCATTTGCATTGCAAATACATTATTTTTCTTCAGTTTAGATATTTTAGGGGAAATGGCTGGAGAGGGGGTGAGAGCTGGTGGAAGTCGTTAGGCTGAAAGCCTCCCTGCCGCCCTGCCTCCACACTACCCTTTAGGGCCACAAATGCTTCCCAGACTGGGAGAAGTAAAGAGAATAAAGCTCCTAGCTGACCTGTCATTCCTCTGTTCCAGTCCCATGTCACAATCGGAGTCAAGTCTAGGACGACTTCTTCTTCTTCTTTTCTTTCTTTCTTTCTTTCTTTCTTTCTTTCTTTCTTTCTTTCTTTCTTTCTTTCTTTCTTTCTTTCTTTCTAAGATTGTTTATTTATTTGAGAGAAAGACAGAGGGAGAAGCAGGCTTCCCTCTGAGCAGGGAGCCTGACATGGGGCTTGATCCCAGGACCCCAGGATCATGACCTGAGCTGAAGGCAGACACTTAACCAACTGAGCCACCCAGGCGCCCCAAGCCTAGGGCTTCTATATCAAACTTTGAGATTAAGTATGTTTTGGGCTCTCCTTTGCTTCCTCTTCTCCGATTCAACCTTCACTGAGCTTCTAGTAATCTCGGCTTCTCACTTCAGCTTGGCAAATATTTATGGAGGATACTCTATGAGCAAATATTTATGGAGGATACTCTATGAGCTCCTAATGAGCTCAGCATTCTACTAGGCAATGGGGGGATATAATGATGAACTGATAAACATACAAGTTGGGAACTGACATGAGTTCAGGCTGGGAAGTCTTCCAGACTCATTTACATTTTAATTTGGGATTACTGAAGACCAAATGCTTTAACACAAAGGGAGGAAGCTATTATAACCCAACAACTGGAGGTAGGATTGAATCAGTGGGGCATGTTGGGCGTTGGGGGTGCAATGTGTGCTGAGGACCCCATCCTGCACAGTTTAAAGCCACGCCACCGAGGTATCGCATAATCTCAAAAAAAGAGAAAAATATCCAACATCCTTTGAACACGTTAAGATTCTGTGACTCTATGAATCTCTGTTGTAGCCAACTCCCATCTTGTAGGAACCATGAGATTAGGTAAATTCTCAAGATTCCTTCCAATTCCTGGATGATTTTTCCCCTGCTGCTGTGCTTCAAGTGCAGAGCTGACTCTGACAGCCTATTGATCCTAAACATTCTACAATTAAGCATTTTCTCTGTGCCGGATATGGAAGATTATGGGCTGGCATTACCAAGAGTTGATGATTCCCTGGTATATTGGTTTCCTCCGGCTGCGGTAACAAAGTACCACACAGTGGGTTGGCTGAAACAACAAAAATTTATTGTTTCAGGGTCCTGGGGGCTAGAAGTGCAAAATCAAAGCACTGGCAGGGCCCCTAAGGAAGGATCCTTTCTCATCTCTT
Source organism: Canis lupus baileyi (assembly GCF_048164855.1). NCBI lineage: Eukaryota > Metazoa > Chordata > Mammalia > Carnivora > Canidae > Canis > Canis lupus. The sequence continues at coordinate 85,441,261 of NC_132876.1, forward strand.
CCCATTTTAGGTAATCCCAGGTGTTCCTTGGCTTGCGACAGCCTAACTGGGTCTGATCTCTGCCTTCATCCTCAGGGGACCGACTTCCTCTGTGTCTGTCTCTTTTCTTCCAGCAAACACACGGGTCGTATTGGATGAAGGGCTCACTCTACTTCCGTATGAATTCATCTCAACATACATCTTAAATCTTAAATACATCTGCAAAGACCCTATTTTCAAATAAGGTCATATTCACAGGTGAATATCTAGTGACCAACACAACATCTAGTGACAACATCTAGTGACCACAACATCTAGTGACCAACAATGTTTGCGCTGTGGAATAAGGTTTTGATTGGCAGCCATGAAGCAGATCAAAACAAAATGGTCCATGTGGGAGGAAACCATGATCTGACTAACCTGATGTACTCAACAGTTGTGCTGATGAGTCATACATGTACTCACCCCATCTATCACACTGGCTTAACCCTCCCTTCCTTTCTTCTTCCCTATCTTCCTCCCTTCCTTCCTTCCTTCCTTCCTTCCTTCCTTCCTTCCTTCCTTCCTTCCTTCCTTCCTTCCTTCCTTCCTTTTATCATGAAATGATATGGTTAAATATTTGGTTTTGGGAAATTTATGGGAAAATCTGGATCAGGAAAAGGTACTCTTGGGATCCCTGGGTGGCTCCGCGGTTTAATGCCTGCCTTCCGCCCAGGGCCTGATCCTGGAGTCTCAGGATCAAGTCCCACATCAGGCTCCTTGCATGGAGCCTGCTTCTCCCTCAGCCTGTGTCTCTGCCTCTCTCATGAGGAAATAAATAAAATCTTTAAAACAGAAAGAAAGAAAAAGGTACTTTTGGGGGCACCTGGCTGGCTCAGTCAGAAGAACATGGGACTCTTGATCTCGGGGTCATGCGTTCAAGCTCCATGTTGGGCATAGAGATTACATAAAATAAATCAATAAAATTTTTTTAAAAAGGTACTCTCCTGTAAGGTAAATATTGAAGTACTCTTTATTTTATCACATACCCAAAAACCATAAGAGAGCTTACAAAGAGTTTCATAACTGAAGGATCTATTTTAAGTATTCAGGTGTATATTTAGCTTTGAATTATACATTTACACCCCCCCCACACACACACATTTTAAGTAACTTAGCTTAGAGCATCAACATTTCAATCTGAGCATTACATGGGTACTATTGTCTCTATCATTGTCTTGTGTGATAACCTGGTGACAGAGTTCCCTAGCACCAGGAGACCAATTAAAGTCTGGCATTCTTCAAATTTGAATCAATGATGTTGCTCACTAATCCCAATCAACCAAAGTGAAGAAACTCAGATCATGCTTTTCTTAGAGTCAGAAGCGGAAACTCTGGCAAAAGAGCTGTCCCTATCATCTCCTCTTCCCCCATAAAGGATCTCCCATCCTCAATTATCACAGAAAAGAAAGGAGAGAGGACTATGCTTAGGTTCGGGCTCTCTGTGAGTTATAACACAGCCCAAAGAGCAAATGAACAAAATACTGTTGAAAATAATTATCAGGAGAAAATTGCTCAAGGGGGGAAAGCTGGTGTGTCACTGAACTCTGTGCTGGGGTGAGGATCAGAATGGGACATGCGATAGGATTAAGCTCTTACAACAAACTCGTGTTTTGTTTCAACCTCACTGTTCCGAATTTGGACTGGTCAACGGAACTCCCCCTCCATGGGTCTACATGGGATGTTCAAATCTATCCTTATCAATGTCATAGATAGACATTTCAAAAAACAACTTTAAAAGACAAATGGAGAGGGACACAGATTCCCTTGGAGACAGAGGAGTGTCTGGTTGCACTTTCTTATTGAAAGATCAGTGAAAAATTCTCGATAGCACGGGACCTTAAAAGGGAAACGTGAAATCTAATGGTATTTGGTCAGTGAGGCAAGGGATTTGTAGTGGTGAAAGAAAATACAGATGAAGTTATTTGGATTGTGCTTTTTATATATCTCTTAGCATAATTCAGGCTTAGAAAGGATCTCGATTGTGATTTTGTTGGCTTGGTTTTGACCTGAACAAAACGGATTTGCCAGTTTTGTTTCTTCTTTTTATTCAAATGAGACACACCCTCTTGGTTTTGAGAAATCTGATTGTTATCTCTTAGAATCGTGCTTGACAGAGTACTCTGTCCAATTCTGGATGGTTAATCATGCTGGATTTTTACCAAAGACCTCAAGGGAGACAACTTGAAGGACAAAGATGGTTGTCAAGTGAGCTATGGATTAGGATCTGAGTCTTTGGTGGAAGATCCATGAAAACAGTTTAGGCAAAGGTAAGCTCTGTAAGGCAGACATAAAGAAATAAAATACGCTTCTGGGCAGAGCAAACAAGCTGGAACTCATTAAAGAAGTAGCCGATGAGCAATTCATAACCAATATCTTATATATAATTTAAGACCCAAAGGTCACATAATATCAACCCTATTGTGACACAGATGCACCAAAAGAGTCTAGATGGTAATTGTTCTTGAGCTAGCCTTAGCTGTTTTTATTTCACACAAAGTGTTTCTCTGGAAGCACCAAAAAAAAAAAAAAAAGTAAGAGTAAAATCGGATTTATCGGAGGCATTTACTTGGATTAATTAGGTAATAAAAGCATTTTCAAATTGCTAATTTACTAAGCAATGTCACCGGAATGCTGAATTACTTTACTTTTATTATGATGATCAAAAGAGATAAATGCAGGCCCAGCCACAAAACCAAAGCAGAGAGAAGAGAGGCAGCAGTCATTCTTTGCATAATTACTGGTATTTGTTATCCTTGCCTTGAAAAGGGGATCATCAGTTTTTCTAAAGACTGTTTTCTTTGCTTCAGAGCCTCTTCTTCAGAATGCTGTTTATCATCCACGTTGTCCTCATTTACCCAGCAACAAATGCACTACGAATATGCTTTTCATTAGTCAATTTAATTTTGGTTCAAAATGTTAATTAAAAAGTGTACATTTCATTCTTATAGGGACAAAACTTAAAAAAACTCTTGGTTCTCAAGTGGCAGGTTAAATTACTAAAAGCCGAGTTGAAAAACAGAGTTAATCAGTGTGAAATTTAGTATCATGAGCCTGGAGTTGATTTTGATAATCGATCATAATTCATTTTCCTATCCCTTCAGGAAAACAAAGGCTCAAAAATCCTGGCATCCATAGCTTTATTTATATTTAGGGGGAAATTTTGAAGAAAACAAATTTAAGAGGAAACAGGAAGTTTGCCTCAAAGAGAAAAACACTAAAGAAAAAGCTGCTAAACCAGATAGATATTCCATCCCTAGAAAATGAATGAGAATTTTATTATTTCTTCGTTAAAAAAAAGTCTGCCCTTTGCCAAATCTAAGAATGTTGCCAGCTCGGGAGAATAAAGATCCATTTTTCTACACAACCACATTTAATAATTTCCATGAAATTGATATTTTAGAATAATGGCAAAAAGCCAAATTAAAAATTATGTATTTCTAATCCCTAAATTCTGAGCCCATTTTCTTAAGAAATACCTAAAATACGCTTTAAAACAAATCCAATTAATATAATTACAGAGGGCTTAAATAACACAAACTGGATGTGTTTCTGTAAAACACAGCTGTTCTGTTATTTATATTTTGCTATTATTTAAAATAAGAAATGTGGCCACATATATTAAGTAACTTTTTAAAGAGAGTGAATCTGTTGTCTACTGCATCATTAGGTTTTTTAAAAGCCCCTACAACCAATGAGCTTGGAAATCTTACATTCATGCCTCTGAATATTGCTGCGGTTTTAACGAGGAAAGCAGCACATCCAGGTATTTAATGTAACAGAAACAAGGCACAGGCAGCAACTTGTATCCCCTGGCAGTTGACATGCTAATTTCTTTGCCTTCTCTCTCTCTCTGGCTCACTCCACCCCGCTTCACCAACCCCCGTTTCCCCCAAGAAACGAGGCACCCTCTGGGCCGTGGAAGGTGCCTGGCGGGGAGCGGCGACGCCGGAAGACCGAGGGCAGAGCGTGCGGTGCCCACACCCTTGACCGCGGGGTGAGTGCGGGCGGCCGCGGCCGGCGCGGGAGAGGGGAGCGGGTTAGGGGCGCGGGGTCTGGGCGGAACCCCGCCCCCCCCCGCCCGGATCCGGGGAGCGGCGACTCGAGGCCCGGGGCCCGCAGCCCCCGGCTGCGCCCGGGCGGGGGTGGGGGGTGGGCGGGCGGGGGGCGGAGCGCGCGCTGCGCGGGGCGGCGGGAAAGGGGCGGGGAGGACAGCTCTGGCTCGGGCGGGCCGCGGGCCGGTGGCAGAACCTGCGGGCTAGGTGGGAGGCTCACCCTCGCGGAGGAGAGGAAGCGAGGACCGCACGGCTGGGGAGCGAGGAGACGTGTGGAGTCCGGGGCTCGGGCCGCCTCCACCTCCTCCTGCGGCGGACGCGGCGCGGCGGGCGGCGCACCGGCCGCGTCGGCTACCCTGCGCGCAGGTGGGCACCCCCGAGCGCGGCGCTCTGCCCCCTCCGGAGCCGCCGCGGGTCGGATGCCCTGGCGTCCAGGCCACCGAGCTCGGGGGCGAGGGCCGGGTGGGTCCGGGGGCAGCGGGAAGGTGCGCGGCCCCTCGGTGTGCACGCTGGTGCGCGCGCGCTGTGCGAGGTGGGGAAGAGGTGCGGAGAAGCTGCCTCCCTGGGGATTCTCCCCCTCGGGTCTCAGCCCCCACCCCCGCCGCTTTCTCGGGAGCGGAGCCCCGGGGCGGCTTTGAAGGACGGCGACCGCCCCCCGCCCCCCATCTCGGTGGTGCGTGCGGGTCTCTCTTCTTCGCCGTCTACACCTAGCAACCATCCGGAGGCCGCCGCTCTGGGCCCTCGGGACTGCAGGAAGCCGGGGAGACGCGAGAGTGGCGTGGCGGGGGACCCGCCGGGGCGCGTGCGGGGAAGGCAGGAGTTGCTGGAGTATTGTCTGCCCGCCGGGTGCCCGAGCCCGCGCGCTCGCTGGCGCTTTCAGGGCCGGAGTGGGGTGTGTGATTGTGTGCGGGGGGTGGGGCGGGGTGGGGTTTGCCGAACTTCTCTCTGAAGGCAGACGGTGCACATGCACTTGGCGCCTTGTGCACGTTTGGACGAAGGGTTAATGGAGGCACGTGGGAGCAGGACGGGTCGCTGGCCGGCCCCCAAAGAGCCTCTCGGGATGGCCCAGCGCGTGTTCGGGGTTGGGAAGGGAGGGAGTGTGAGCGTGTGCGAATGTCCGCCCTAGGGGGAAGGAGGACAGTGGCTCGAGGAGACTGGATTTTCTTGGATTTGCGGCAACTCTGAAAACCCGAGCAGGCTTCCCGGGCGTTAAAGTGAATCGCGGGTAAGTGGGGATGGGTCCCTCCGGTGGGGCCAGAGAAAAGCCCGCGGGCTTTGCGGGTTCGGCGGGCCTTGCCGGCTGGGTGGCTCCCGGCGCTCTCTCGCCTAGCGGGTGGGGTGGGGGTGGGGTGGGGGTGGGGCTGGGGTGGGGGTGGGGCTTGTGTCTTTGGCTTAAGGTGCTGGAGCTGGGGCACTTGCTCTCTGTGGACGGTGGGACCCGGGAGGTAAAGAGCTGCGCGGCGCGGGGTTACTCTGTTCACTCTAAAATCTGTGTCTGTCTCTGTCTGTCTCACGCGCGGGCACACACGCAGCACCCCATGGTTCCGTCTGTTTTTCTCAATTCACTCTAGAATCTTTGTCTCTGTTCCCTCGCTCTCCCTTACATACACAAAACACACCCTGCTTTGCTCTGTTACCCGCAATAACTCTAAAATGTGTGTGTGTCTCTATCTCTGACTCTTCTCGCACGCGCGCGCGCACACACGTCCCTCACCTCATGGCTGCTTTGACTTGAGAGTTCGTGGATTTTCATTTATTGCTTGGTCTGCTTCTTCTACTCTTAGATTTGGATACATGTGACTTTTTTTTCCTTTTAAAGTAAAAAAGACCTACCTGTGTTAAAATCTGTGGGGTTTTGGGAAAGCCCTTTCTTTCAGCGCTCTACATTCACACTCACGACGGGAACATGGCATTCTGAGGAAAACCCCACCTAACTGCTGTTTAGGATGGAGAAGGCACTGGTTCATTTGAGAATTGATATTACTGTTTTTAATAGATCTTTTACAGCCATGTGAGCAAGTGCGCTTTGCCTGGATCGCTCCCTCATGTTTTTTTCTTCTTTGTGGTAATTTACAGAATTCTCAATTCCCTAGTTAACAAAGTGGTTAAAGTGTCTTCTGATTTGAGGTGGCAGATCTCGGAATGGTTGTGGGTTGGCATGTGGATGGGTTCTGTGACTCCATCTCTTAATGGACTGATCAGAGTGGTGTTGATGTGAGATTTAATCTGTTTCGATTTCTAAGTAATTTATCAAACCTTCCCGGGAGGGACTCCTTAAGAATTTCCACACAGAGGAGAAAGAACACTTTTTAAAAAAATCTCTTGGAGCAAAGACTTTGCTACTTTTGCCCCAATTGTCCCTGTTAGTTGCTTAGAAAAGATGCGTGGTTGATGAATAATGCATAAGGTTTATTTCTCTTTTATGTCTACAGGTGGCAGTGTGGAAGCCAAAACGGGGGCTTCCAGAAGTGATTGCTGAAAAATAGGAGTGAATATACGCGAGTAAGCTAGTACTGGAATCAAAAAAACCACAGGTATGTAGAAAAATTAATACACCTAGCCGGTTTTATAATTCTCGCATTCCAATATCTTGACATTTATATAGACTTTTATGAAGTGAAACCTATTTTGAGGCATTTCCAGAGGAGAAAACCAGCTTATCCTATTACAGTGTATTTAAATAAAATCCTGCATGTAGTTGTTACTTTTTACCTCCCCACCCCCAAAGAAGCTTTGTTTTCCGTTGTGACTATGTGGCTTTGCATTTAACAAGTTGTTGCTTTTAAAAACACTTGCCTAGACTGTGTAAAACTGCTAATTTTTTTTGAATGATTTCATTTGGGACACTTAACCAGTCACCCTGTTGAGCCTACACAATAGTATCTGCTTTTCACAAAAACTACATCTTGCTGTTGACTGGGCATACCGCTTACCAGAACACCAAAGCATCAAGCTGCTTCTTTGAAACCAGGCTTTTTTTTTTTTTTTTTTTTTAACCATCTCGTCCTTTTTCTTTCCCCAAGCTGAACACAGACGAGGTACCTTCATAATTCACCCATTTCACTAAATTAACGGCAGGTTTTCAAAGGGGGATCAAAGACTATCAAATTAAGGGTTTTTCATTGTGATGCAATTGAAAAGAATTTGCCTTCGAGGGTCATTAAAACATAAAGATTTGCATATTAAGGGCCTTTTCAACGACTGGGTAGCACAGTATTATGAATGGTGGAAGAAGGGAGGGGTTTAGCTTTGTGGATTTTTCTCTTAGAATGGTGGGCCGTGGCTCATGGTGCTCTCCCAGGGAAGTTAAAGTTCTTGCTACCTTGGCTGTGTAAGGGGCAGGCATCAAAATGGCTGTTAACGAGAATGAAGCTTTCTCTTTCCTCGGGGTGTACGCATTCATCACAATTCGGGAATGTGGTGATATCTTGTGAATTTTGACATTCTGCCTTTATAGCTGAAGAGGGATTTAATTAGCCCCTGCCGATGAGGGTGTAAAACAAAGTCAGATGCTGTTCTCAAAGCTTTAAAAGGCCAAATTGGACGTACCAGTAGAAAGCAAATTGGGACCTCTGACTCAGAAAGTATAGGCTAGACTGAGGACTGAGGGGGTTCTTAATGTAAAGACCCCACGGATATGGAGTGGCTTCAGGAAAGCTCGTCGACATTTAGGAACAGGTAAGTTTGCAGTGTGTGGGACTTACTAGATTCATTATCTGACTCCGGCAATTAATCAACCCTCTATGCTTCTAATAGGAATAGGGTCTCATTTTCTAGGTCTGAAAGGAATAGCCCAACAAGTTGAGATTTTTATTCCCTTTTTGAATCCTACTACCCTCATTGTAGAGACATTAGGTGCTTTAGAGATATTTTATTTTATGAGGTATGACATACATACAATAAAGTGTAAAACACATTATTCCAAAGTGTCCTGCTCAGTGAATTTTGACGTGTGTGAACACCGCCCAGGTCAAGATATGGATCTCTTCCGCAACCCCCGATTTTCTCCTCTTTCCCCTTCTGGTCATTTTTTATCTCACTCACTACAAACCTGAAGGTCACCATATTCAGATTTCTTTTTTCACATTATGGTTTTTAAAAACTCCAGCTACTAGTTTTGGGATTCTTGTGTATGTCTTCAGGCAGTCTTCATGCAGTTAAGGGATTCTTGTGTATGTCTTTCACATTAACATAATAATGTATGGGAGACTGATCCATGTTACTGTGTGTAGTAGTAATTCATTCTAGTTCATTGTTGATTTATAGTTGAATTGGATGGACATACTACATTTGTTTATCCATTCTGTTGGATTTTAGGGTTGTTTTTAGTATGTGGTTAATATGAATAAAGCAACTACGAACATTCATTTTTATTTTTAAAAATTTTATTTAGAGAGAGCACGGAGTGTTGGGGGGAGCCAGGGGGGAGAGGGGTAGGAGGCGGGGGAGAGGGAGGAGGAAGGAATTGCAAGCAGACTCAGAGGCTGAGCTCGGAGGCCGAAGAAGCTGCACAGGGCTCCATCTCATGACCCTGAGATCAGAGCCTGAGCCGAAACCAAGAGTCCGGGACTTATTGGACTGAGCCACCCAGGTGACCCTGAACATTCTTGCTATGAACAGTCTTCCTTAACGTTTTTTTGGTGCACATGCCCACTCATTTCTCATGAGCACACACCTAGGAATGGAGTTGCATGGTCATAGAGGACGCTTATATTTATCTTTAGTAAATAATTGCCAAATAGTCTTCCAAAGTGATTGTACCAATGTAGGCTCTACCAGTGGTGTAAGGAGTTCCAGTCCCAGTTGTTCTGTATTTTCGCTAACACTTGGTTGGGGGCAGGGGCAGTCTTTTAAGTTCAGCTGTTCTTGGTGGGAGGGCATACTGTTATCTCCCTGGGGGTTTTAAAATTGAAACAAATTCAGTGGTGGCAAATCACAGGTAACATAAAATACACCACCGTAACCCTTGATGCGTATACAGTTAGTGGCCGTAAGCACATTCACATTGTTGGGTAACAACCATCACTACCATGTGTCTGCAGAACTGTTCTCATCTTGTAGACCTGAAACTGTGCCCATCAAACAGTAAATCCCTGGTTTCCCTTCTCCATGGCCCCTGGCAAGCACCATTGTATTTTGTGTCTCAATGAATTTGACTAATTCAAGTATCTCAGGGGTAGAATCACAGAATATTTGCTCTTTTGTAACCGGCTTATCTTACTGAGCCAAATGTCCTGAAGTTTCATTCATGTTGTATTACGTGTCAGGATTTTTTTTTTTTAAGGCTGAGTGCTATCACACTGTCAGCATCTACCACATTTTGTTTATCCACTTATATATCTGTCGGGTGGACACTGAAATTGCTGCCACCTTTTGCCTGTTGTGAATAGTGCTGCTCAGAACATGGGTGTACAAGTATTTCACAACCCTGCTTTCAGTTTCCTGGGGGCACGTACCCAGAAGTGGAACTGCTGGATCTGCTATGGTAATTCTATTTACATTTTTTGAGAAACCCACCATCCTGTTTTTTATAGCTACTGCACCGTGTGACATTCTCAGAAGAGTGGAAGGGGGCCGCAGTCTCTCCGCATCCATGCCAACACTTAATTCTGTTTTTTTTTTTATTTTTTTATTTTTTTTATTTTTATGATAGTCGCACAGAGAGAGAGAGAGAGAGAGGCAGAGACACAGGCAGAGGGAGAAGCAGGCTCCATGCACCAGGAGCCCGACGTGGGATTCTATCCCGGGTCTCCAGGATCGCGCCCTGGGCCAAAGGCAGGCGCTAAACCGCTGCGCCACCCAGGGATCCCAATTCTGTTTTTTCCTTTATTTTATATTTTTAGTGAGAGGAAGAGAGAATGAGAGAGCATGCTAGTGAGTGGGGGAGGGAGGGGGTAAAGGGAGAGGAGGAGAGAACCCCAAGTAGGCTCCATACCCAGCATGGAACCCCAAATCCAGGCTCTATCCCATGACCCAGAGATGAAGGCCTGAGCTGAGGGCTCCTGGGTGGCTCAGTGGTTGAGCGTCTGCCTTTGGCTCAGGTCATGATCCTGGGATCCTGGGATGGAGACCCACATGAGGCTCCTTGAGGGGAGCCTGCTTCTCCCTCTGCCTGTGTCTCTGCCTCTCTGTGTCTGTATTGAATAAATAAATAAAATCTTTAAAAGAAAGACCTGAGCTGAAATCGAGTCGGATGCTCAAAGGACTGAACCACCCAGGCGCCCCTATTCCGTTTTTTCTTTTTTCCCTCTTTTCCTTTCTCCTTTTTCTTTAGATAATAGCCATCCTAACGGGTGTGAGGTGGTCCTTACGGCTTTAATTTCTATTTCCTAGTGACTAGTGTTAAATACCATTTCATGAACTTACTGGCATTTTGATATCATTTTGTGAAATTTTTGTTAAAATCTTGGCCAGGTTTTGAAGTGGATCTTTATCTTTGAGTTCTTTTGTATTCTGTATAGGAGTCCTTTGTCAGATAATATGTATTACAAGTATTTTCTCCCAGTGTGTGGCTTGCCTTTTCACTATCTTCATGCAGTCTTTGATGATTTTTAATGAAGTCCAATGATGGACTTTTTTTTCTTTTATGGCTATTGCTTTTTGGGTTCTATTTATAAAACTTTTGCCTATCTTGGGGTTATTTTTTAAAACCTCTCTTTTAGTTATTAGAAATAGATAAAGGCAATACGTTTGGAAAGTGCAGTATATTAATTATAAGCATATTTAAAATAAGTACCCCAAGAATGAAAGTTGGAAATGTTCTTTGTTGTAGCAGGTGCCAGAGAAGGGGTTTGAAAAAGGGGGTTTTTCAAGAAGATTCATGGACACTATTACTCAAGTGGCCCCTGTTGTGGTCTCCCCCTAACACTGATTATGTCCTCAGAGCCCCTCCAGAGTGGGAAGAACCCTAGGGAAGAACCTGGTGATGACTTGGCTGGAGGAAAGAATGTGGCATAATGGATGAGTATCCACTTTTCCTTAATTCATAATCCAGACTTGCTGAATGACCCTTCCCTTTTTCCCTTCCCAGGGAGAGTTGCCAGTGGTGGATGCTCCTTCTTTTCTTTGCCTCTCAAATTATCAATGCCCCTCAATGCTTTTTCTCTTCACCTGTATTTTTTTCCTCTCAGTGCTCTGTGTTCATGTCCATTCTTAGGTCTTCAATTGTCCCTCTCCCCCTGCCCTGTGTTCAAAAGACTCCCCTGGTCTATCTGTTCTCACCACCTGCCCTTCAGCAGAAGGTCTAGCTCTATATCTTTACCTGCCTCCTGGACGTCTCCCACTGGATCTCTGATGACATGTGTCTTAATAAAAGACATGCGTTGTTCCTCTTCAGTCTGCTCTTCTGCTTTCCTGCCTTAATTGATATATTTACCATGAATCCAGGATCCCAAAGTAGACATCTTGGCACTGTCTCCCTCCTCCCACACAGTCCCTATCCCTCTTAGAGGCTGTATTTACTTTGGTTCAGGTCGCCTTTGGGATTGTAGTAATAGCCTCCCAACCGATCTCCCTGATTCTTCTTGCCTCTAATCCCCCACTTGTCATCAGCTTGCTTTTGCCTAAAACACAGACTTACTCCTGTCATTTCCTACTTAAAAAGTGATTTGTAGCTCTCTACACCCTACAAGAGGCATTCACATTCCTTAGCATGATTTACAGTAGGATACCCTTAATTATTTGCCTTCGACCTGCTTTTCCTGTTCCATCATCTGCCGTTTCCTCCCCACACTCCATCTGTCCTAAACTATTTGCCATTCCTAGAACATTCCTTGAGTTCTTTCCTGCATCTGTGCTATTGCACATGCTGTTTCTTGTCTGCTTCTGACGTCCATTCCTATCTACCAATGACTTCCTATTTTTTCCCCTACAAACCAGCTCCAATGTGACCTCTTCCTTGAGTGAGCCTTCCTATCCTCTAAATAGATTTTGTAATTCACACTTTATTAGTGTCCTTGGAGGGGATGCCTAAATGTAAGCACTATTGCATATTAATCTTTGTGCCCCCAGTAATTACTGAGAGCACTCGTTCACATACGAAGACATTTGCTACATGTTCACTGAATGACTCCATTCCTTACTGTAGCAGTTAGCTTTTGCTGCTTAACAAACACAATATTGTTTTAGTCAGTGGTTTTAAAATTTTTATTTATTTATTTATTTATTTATTTATTTATTTATTTATTTGAGAGAGGATGTGCATGAGTGAGCATGAGCAGGGGGAGAGAGAGAGAGGGAGAAGCAGACTCCTTGCTGAGCAGGGAGCCTGTTGCTGGGCTAGATCCCAGGACTCTGGGATAATGACCTGAGCCAAAGGCAGACCCCACCCAAGTGCCCCTGATCAGTGCTTTAAAAGAACCAGCATTTAGCTTAGCTCTTGATTCTGTGAGTTGACAATTTGGATAGGACTCAGCTGGGCAGCTCTTTGGATCTGGGCAGGTTTTCCAAGAGGTGGGTTGGGGGCTGGCTCTTCTAGCAAGGGCTCAGCTCCTCTCCACCTTTTGCTTTTTGTTTGTTTTGTTTTGTTTTAAAGATTTTATTTATTTATTCATGAGAGACACAGAGAGTGAGGCAGAGACCCAGGCAGAGGGAGAAGCGGGCTCTCTGCAGGGCGGCCAATGTGGGACTCCATCCTGGGACCCCAGGATCAAGCCCTGAGCCGAAGGCAGATGCTCAACTGCTGAACATGAAACATGAAGTTCAGTGTTTCTGATTTACTACCAATTAAAGGATTCTTTTTAAGGACTAGTGTACATTAAGAGGAAGTATGGTTACAATACAGGTGCAGGAGCTTAATTGAAATATACATGAAATGTATATTGATAAATATTCTTAGAAAACTATACATGAAATAACCTCAACTTCAGAGGTAGTAGAATAATCTTGGATCAGTTTGAGTTTTTCCAGAACTTTGTCATAGTACATATTGGTATGTTTTAGTAGAGCTGTTAGAAGTAAAGAACACAGATCTAGATTTTTCCTCCTTCAAGCCCATTTCTACTGATCTAGAGATACAGGTGAACTGTGAAGTGGCCAGAAAGTGTAAAACAGGAGGCACTTGAAGGGCTGTAAGACCCCTTATGACCTCTTAACGACCTTTCACATGTTTTTCTCCTGCCACGTGCCATTCCTAGATTGGCCGCTGACACAGTTAAAGGCATGAAACATCCACAACCCGAGTAATCCTCTGTCAAAATAACAGATGTGTTACTATTTATGGGTGAAAATAGAACTTTCACTTATGTTAAAAGATATCTTCTTAAAATTTTTTCATGGCATGTTTTCCTTTTATTTTGTAGAGAACAAAAGACGTAGTTCATATCTCACTGTACTCTTTATAAATCAGTTTCTTAAAAAAATCCGTTTCTTACCAAATCTTTGTATTGTCCTCGCTGTTTAGGTAAAATGACATAAAATCAAGTGACTGTAGTTCTATAATTTTAGAAGACCATGCCTACTTTGAGTTAGAAAAATCAGTATTTTTAACTATTAACAATTGAGCAAATCAAGGTATTTTAACAGATTGAAGTAGGATATTAATTGAGATAGCATGTGCAGGGATTCATGTTTTTTGTTTTCCTAAGAGCTAGTTTGAAATAGACAATAGTGTAAAATATTTTATGTACTATATTCCTGACATGTTGCATAATGTGAATGCTCCTTCCTAAGTTATATCTATTGATGTATATTATATAAATACATAGTCTATATGTACTATATGGTGGGGAGAGTGAGGGAGAGGGAGAGAGACAGGGAGAGAATACACATCCTCCTGTATAAGGTTAAAATACTAGCAAAAGCTGTACAAAAATCATGAGTAAGCATAGAGCTGATTTACTGAAACAGCTATACAGAACAGTGACTTGAGTTTTATCAGGGATTATTAGTTAAGTATTTATATTGAAGAAGGTTATGATAGGGAAATGACTAACATTCAAGGTGATAACTTCAGAAGGAACCTCAGATGCCACACTGAATGTGTTTTGGGCACAACTTGGCTTTTAAGTGAGAATTTAAAAACATACATTTGGGATGCCTGGGTGGCTCAGTTGGTTGAGCATCTGCCTTTGGCTCGGGTCATGATCTTAGGGTCCTGGAATTGAGCCCCATGTCGGGCTTCCTGCTGGGTGGGGAGTCTGCTTCTCCCTCTCCGTGGACCCCTCCCCCTCATTCTCTCTCAAATAATTAAATAAAATCATTAAAGAAAATAAAACCCATAAAGCATAGACATTTAAGAGGGGCTAGATGGTTCATCAGTCATCCTCTTCTCCTTTGAAGGCTCACTAATCCCCACTTAAGAAAATATGTGAACTGTGTGAAGTAAAAGGCTACGGGCGCTGAGGGTACACCTTGTGCTCTGGTAATAAAGAATCTGTACGGAGGGTCAGCTCTTGTCTTCTCGTTTTCTCTCACCCCTATGTATGGCGACGTGGGATATTTTCTGTTATTCACCACCATGTGTGGTGATATTGTGCATGTTCTTAATCGCGTTGTGGAGACTCACAGAAATAACCTGCTGTTTTTTTTTTTTTTCAAGATTTTATTTATTTATTCATGAGAGACACACACACAGAGGCAGAGACACAGGCAGAGGGAGAAGCAGGCTCCATGCAGGGAGCCTGACGTGAGACTCGATCCTGGGACTTCAGGATTACTCTCTGGGCCAAAGGCAGGCGCCAAACCGCTGAGCTACCCAGGCGTCCCTGACTGCTGGGGTTTAAGTGATAGTCTTTGGCCACACCCTTCTCTACCTCTCTGACCTGTTCTTCTGCTCTGCCTGTGAACATTGGCTTCACAGAATGACCAAAGTCCTTGTGTGTGTGTGTGTGTGTAGGAGCTCTGCCCAGTGATGATGTCGGGTCTCCACGTCTACATGCTCAGTAAATGAGCACCTAGTGTGTTGTATTTTGCATCAGTAGCAGTGATTTTTCCATCACTATTGGTCCAAATATATATATATATATTCATTAAATAAAAGCATTTACACCAAGAATTTTCACTTTGGATTGGATTTGACCTTGGATCGGCCTGGTGCCAGAATCACAAGGCTGGATTAGAAGTTAGAAGGATGCTGTTCAGATTTCCAGTCAGCTTCTAAATAGCTGTAGGTGCTGTGCACATCATTCTTATTGCTCCAGGCTTCAGTTTTGTTATCACCTAACATAGGGGTTGGACTGTTTACCTCTAGAGTCCCATCTTATTCTGCTACTCCATCAGTGTTTTTTCCCCCTGATTTTAGTAAACTCTACCATAAAACTATTACTAGGATTAAAATTTTTTTCTACAGGTTTTATTTATTTCAGAGAACACTAGCAGTGGGGGAGGGGCAGAGGGAGAGAGAATCTTCAAGCAGACTCCCCGCAGAGGAGGGAGCCCAGGTGGGGCTGTATCCCTGGGGACTGAGATCATGACCTGAGCTGAAGTCAGATGCTTACCCAACTGAGCCACCCAGGCACCCCTGGGATTAAAAATTTTTGATTGCGTAAAATGAAGTCACATTATAAGGTTCATGATATGCAATCTGTGGCCAGGTAGAAACCAAGAGGCAACCATCCATCATAGTATATTCACATTTATGTTATTGTAGAGTTTTCCTGTACTTGGTCAAGAGCAGAGTGACTATAACCCTACTAAAGAATTTAAACTTTACTGTTGAGTTCTGGTGCCCCTCCCAGTATCCTTTTTATCATTACCTCTCCAATAATAGGAAGACCAAGTTGTATCAGACTGTTTGGGGGTTGCTACATGATTTCCTTAGTGCTTGCCATGTTTTTGTACTAAACATTTGACATTCACAAGTCCAGGTGTGGTTTTCCTTACGTTCATCTTGCTTTGGTCTGTTGACCTTCTGGAATTTAAAGGTTGATGTCTTTCCTCAGTATTGGAAAATTCTCAGGGCACCTATGTGCCTCAGTTAAGTGTTGGACTCTTGATTCAGTCAGGTCATGATCTCAGGGTCATAAGATTGAGCCCCAAGTCAGGCTCCGAGCTCAGTGGGCAGTCTGCTGAGAATCTCCCTTTCCTTCTGCCTCTTCCTCCACTTGCATGCTTGCTCTCTCTCTCTCTCTCTCTCTCTAAAAAGAAAGAAATCTTAAAATTCCCAGCCATTGTCTCTTCAAATATTGCAGAACTGCCCTGTTCTGTTACTTTCTTCTGACTCTACCACTTACATGGTCAGACCTTTTCCATGTTCTTTATGATCTATTTTTTAATTTTATTTATTTATTTATTTATTTATTTATTTATTTATTTATTTATTTATTTATTTATTTATTTATAAGATTTTATTTATTTATTCATAGACACAGAGAGAGAGGGGCAGAGACACAGACAGGGAGAAGCAGGCTCCATGCAGGGAGCCCGATGTGGGACTCAATCCCTGGTCTCCAGGATCACACCCCAGGCTGCAGGTGGCAGCAAACAGCTGCGCCACCAGGGCTGCCCTAATTTTTATTTATTTTTAAGTAATCTCTACACCCAACATGGCACTTGAACTCACAACCCCAAGGTCAAGAGTTACAAGCTCTGGACTGAGCCAACCAGGTGCCCCTCCCCTCTTCTATTTGGGCTTTAATAGGGATGTTTTCCATTAACTTTTATATTCCAAGTTTATTACATCCAGTCTGCTATTAAACCCAACCCTGCTAATTGACTCGTCTGAGTTATTTCAGACATTATATTTTTCTTAGAGTATTTTATTTTTCTATGACTTCCATTTGATTATTTTTATAGACGAGATTGAGTGTGTTCAAGGTGGTAGGGCCATAGACCTAGATTCTAGTTCCTTTTGGAAATTCTCCATCTTTCCATCCAATTCCCTTTTTTTGGTCTCATTTTCTTTGACTAATTTCTTTGACTAATCAATTATTTCAAAGGTTTTGTCTGCTGAATCCTGTTATCTGGAGCATCTATGAGTCTGCATCTCTTTGTTCTCTCTTGAATATTGGTTACATTTTCTTTTTTTTTAAAGATTTTATTTATTTATTCATGAGAGACACAGAGATAGGCAGAGGGAGATGCAGGCTCCCTGCGGGGAGCCTGATGTGGAACTCAGTCCCAGGACCCCAGGATCATGACCTGAGCCAAAGGCAGATGTTCAACCACTGAGCCACCAGGTCCCCTTGGTTACATTTTCTTTTTTTTATTTTTTATTTTTTTATTTATTTATGATAGTCACACAGAGAGAGAGACAGAGACACAGGCAGAGAGAGAAGCAGGCTCCACGCACCAGGAGCCCGATGTGGGATTCGATCCCGGGTCTCCAGGATCGCACCCTGGGCCAAAGGCAGGCGCCAAACCGCTGCGCCACCCAGGGATCCCGGTTACATTTTCTTACAATTTTTTTTCTCACCTCATAATAGCTTATAATGTTTTAATCCTATAACAAGCAGTTTTGTGTGAAAGAATCTTACTAGTTCTGCAGCACATCTTCCTCCAGAGAGAATTTCCTCCTTTTCCTCGGTTAGGTAAATATAGTGAGGAGTCGCACCATTGGGAGTTGAGCTAAGTCAAGGCCAGGTTGCAGTTTTAGGAAGACTCAGTCCAGTTGTGGTTGCTGTGCTCCTCAGGTGTGGTTCTTCCAGGCTTTTCATTGAAATTGTAAAAGACTTTTTTTGTCTCCTTGGCCTTGGAAAACTGTGGGAGATTAAATTTTTCCCTTTGGGGGTCTTGAGCTTAGCGTCTTGTCCCCTTGATTTTAAGTTCTTGCAACTGTTTTGAAGAGAAACCTGGTTATGTATTTGAGGGAGCACTCCTCCTTTGGTACAAATGTCCTCAAAACACTGTGAAACTAGAGACTTTACTCTGCCTTTGAATAGCTTTTGGCCTAATATCTCAGTCTTCCTCTTAACAGCTCCAGAACTGAACAAATGTGGTATTTTGCATTTGTCACATTAGCCTATATTAGCATGTTCACCAAGAAGTTTTGATCACTTTTCCTTGGTAGAAATCTTTTCTCTTGGCAGCTCCCAAGTGCCCTGAGGGAAGAAAGTCAGATTTCTGCTCACCTCAGAAGGGCTCCTCTTTGACATTCTTGTCCTTGAATCCTTTCTAGTCTCAAGAAAGCCTCATACTGTTTTTTTCTCTATGTGCATATAGGATGGAATCTGCAATTTCGTAATATACATCATTTTCATGTCCTCATCTATTCTCCTTGTGAAGTCTTCAGTTGAAGCATTCCACATTTCCTAGCTTTGTGATAAAAGTAATTTTGGCAGTGAAGCACCTGCTGACTCATTACAATATTACTGCCAGAGGAGGAAAATAGGACTACTTGGACAATATGGTCCTCTTCAAAATATTTTCATTTTTTTAGTTTTTCAATTTTAAATTGTCTAAAAAGCACTTTTTAGGTAGACGAAGGTAATGGAGGCACTCTCACTTCACTTCAGGTTCTCTCAGATGGGTTCCTTATTGGACACATTTACTTAACTTTTGTACTAAAATGAGGCATGACTCATTACAAACCCTCTCATTTGTGAGGAGAATTTGCTCCAGAGAATCCTAGGCCCGTTTCTAGGCAGCATCCATATGGTTTGCACATGTAAAAAGGAGAGAATGAGCCCCTCACATTATTTAAATTGGAACCATTTCAGTGTGAAGGAGCAGTTTTGTCGTTAACTTTTCTTAGAGGCTATGTAAGACCTGGCCAGGGCCAAGAGCTCTAGGCTTGGTGGGAGCTCTGAGTTCTAGTGTTGCTTTGGCCTCCCACAGGCTGTTCCTCCCAGAGGAGACCTCCATTTTTCTCATCCTGAGACTGTTAGGACATTGGAACTGTTGGGTTCTAATCCTTTACCATCTCTGCCCTTCATATTCCAATCATTTATCACATGGAAATTAAGTTTGTACTTGAATTTCAGTAAACTATTTGCCAGGATCAAGTGAAAGCACAAACTTCTGCAAATTTCTTTTGACCCCTATGTTTTCTATGTTTGTGACACCAAGTGGGAAATCTTAGATACTGTGTGTCAGTGTCTAAGAAACAATTTTTCTTTTTTTTTTAAAAGGATTTTTTTATTTGAGAGGGAGAGAGAGCATGACTGGAGGGCTGAGGGGCAGAGGGAGTAGAAGTAGGCTCCCCGCTGAGCAGGGATCAGCATGCCCTGAGCAGGGATCAGCATGCCCTGAGCAGGGATCAGCATGCCCTGAGCAGGGATCAGTGAAATCGGGGGCTCAATCCCAGGACCCTGGGATCATGATCTGAGAGCCAAAGGCAGCTGCTTCACCAACTGAGCCACCCAGGTACCCCACAAGTTTTTTTAAAAAAAATCCTGTGTTTTGAGTCCTGAGCCCCCATGTCAGTCCTAGGTTTGTCACTTAACGTGCTCTGGGAGCCTGGGCACTTCACCAACTTGTCAGGCTCACTTGCCTCTACTGCAAAATGGATAGAAGAATACTAGGACCATACCGGTCTCACATAGCTGTTGTGAGGAAGATCACAAATGATTGGTCTGTGAAGGCACTTTATAAAGAGCTGTAAAAACATCAGTTATCATTAGGACTGTAATGACACATCTCTTGTCAGCGGTAACCATCTGTTTGTTGTGGCTCTCACTATTTAAAGTGAAATGTGAAATCAGCCCAAGGGTATTTATTTTATATCACCTTGACTTTTTTTTTTTCACCTTGACTTTTGTTCTCATTTCAGTCTTTTTTTTTTGGGGGGGGGCGGGGGTGGGGGTTGGTGGTGTGGGTGAGTAGGTAGGTAAACTGACACGGTGCAAAGGATAAGCTCTCTGCTTTTAAAACCATTGAAATGTAGAGCTGGAAGGGACAGTTGGATTATTTTAGCAAATCCCCCTCTTTGAGAGATGTGGTTTAAGAAGTTTAGCGGACTTAGCAAAAGTAACAGAGCTGCTTCGAGATAAAACCACAACTGAGACTTAACTGTTCTCCATTGAAACCTTGACATACGCAACTGACTTCTAGAATTTTGGTCAGTGATCCAGATGAAGCAATTCCCTTTTCTTTTGGACACTGCAGTTCTCCGTTTCTCTTCTCCCTAACTTCTGACATCCTTTACTTCTCTCCTGCCTCATAGCCAGCCCTCTCTTTCTCCTTTCTGGTGGAAGAGAGTCCTCCACCTCTCACCAAAGCTCCTCCTTCCCCCTACGCCCCCCACTGCCCTCCCCACATGTTCTCTGGATTCTGAGTCTGTTTGCCTCTCTGGGATTTATTCCAGATCTTATACTGTCATCCCATATTATCTTTCTTTCCCTTACTGTTGCTTCTCCTTAGCCCATGAAGGTATCCAAGCTTATTGTAGGATTTTTTTTTTTTTACTTAATCTCACATAGTACTTCTTTTCAATATTTGGCTGCTAGAAAGAGAAATGGATAAGCAGAGAAATCCCTCCTTTGTCAAGTTCCATTCATTCTTTTCCTTTTTCCTTCAATTTTAAAAAATCATGGCCAAATACACATAATGTAAGATTAACCATCTTAACCATTTTTATGTATATCACTCAGTAGTGTTCAGTACCCATCATCACTGTCTACCCCAGAACCCATTTCTTTGTCTTGCAAAACTGAAACTCTGGGGTGCCTGGGTGGCTGAGATGGTTAAGTATCTGCCTTCACTCAGGTCATGAACTCCGAGTCCTGGGATCCAGCCTCGCGTTGGGCTCCCTGCGTTGGGCTCCCTGCTCAGCGCAGAGCCTGCTTCTCCCTCGGCCTGACTCTGCCTGCTTGTGCTCGCTCTCTCATTCTCTGTCAAATAAATAAATAAAATCTTAAAAAAAGCCCTGAAACTCTGTCCCCATTAAATACTAACTTCTCATAGGTCCCTCCCTCCTCCCAACCTCTGGCAACCTCCGTAATTCTTTGTCTTTATGATTTTTCCACACATTCCTTATATAGTCCTGCACAAATGCAGTGGCTGGCGCTTGGTGGCCGCCCAGAAAAGTCCTCTCCCTCCTTCCCCTGCCTCTGTCTTCCTCTGCTCCGCCTCTTCCCTCATTTGTTGCAGTTTTCTGGCTTCTCTGGGGAACAATTTGCTGCCCAGTTTTGAGGCCTTTTTTCTTCCTTCTTTGGCCTTTTGGCCCCTGTGATCCTTAGGATCGAGTTCATAAATGGCGCTCTCCTGCCTTCCCATTCAGCAGCCCAAGGACATGGGCCCACTCCGCTGCTCTCCGTGCTCCCCAGCCCAGCTCCCCAGGGGGCTGTTTCCTTATACCCTTGACAGAATGTGCCTGAGCCTCAGTGCCTTCAGCCCCTTGCTTCTATTTCCTCCCTACACATTTCACCCAAATGCCTTTTTCAGGAAAGCCTTCACTGACAACCTGTTGCAGCTCCACAGAACTTTGGAAGTTCTGATTTCAGTGTTACTGGGGTTTCACTTGGTCATCCCCTTCCCCTGGGTTGGTGAGGGCTTCATGAGCTGAGACTGCCCTTAAGTCTTCTCTATTAGATGTGGCCCTGGCACTTGGCCCTGAAGCAGGGCTGAATAGATGGAGAGCATTCATTCATTTAAGTATGGTTCTTACAGAAATGTGCTTTTCTGGGGCACCTGGGTGGCTCAGTGTTTAAGCCTTTGGCTCAGGTCATGATCCCCGGGTCCTGGGATCGAGTCCTGCATCGGGCTCCCTGTGAGGAGCCTACTTGTCCTTCTGCCTATGTCTCTGCCTCACTCTCTGTCTCTCATGAATAAATCAATTTTAAAAATCTTGAAAAAAAAAGCAAATGTGCTTTTCTGATATAAGAGACTGAATGTTGATCAACCACTGGGAACATCAGAGTACACAAACAGAAAAGAGCAATTCACCTTGGTGCTTTGTTGTGGGAATCTGATTTCAGCCAGCTTCTGAAATACTGAGTTGTTATGCATGTGGTATCACCGTGTGCTAGGTAGAATAATGGCCCGCAGATGAATTCTGTGTCCTAATTCCTGGATCCTGTGGAACATGTTAAATAGGAAAGAGGAGTTAAAGTTGCACATGGAATTAGGTTGCTACTCAGGTGTCTTTAAAATAGATTATCCTGGGGGTTCCTAGCTGGCTCAGTAGGTATAGAGCATGTGACTTGTGATCTCAGGGCCATGAGTTGGAGCTCCACATTGGGTGTGGAGCCTACTTTAAAAAAAAAAAAAAAAAAGATGGTACTAGATTACCTGGGTAGGCTCAGGGTAATCAAGGGTCCCTAAAAGTGGTGTGTGCTGTAGAATCTGCTTATAGCTGGGTTCATGGACTGCTGAGGATTTTAAATTGCCTTGAATATTATCTTCGGTAATGCTTCGTTGATAAATCCCTTTCTACAACAGATATAATTGCATATGTTTTCTGTGTTATTAGCTGTAGTGAAAGAAAGGTGCTTTCATTGAATGCTTGTATAAGTCAGGTGCCTTATATATTACCATATTTAATGTGCTAAATAACCAAAGAAGTCATTATTAAAACCACTTATGGATGAGGAAACAGGCAGAGTGGTTAATTTATACAAGGTCACACTGCTAGTAACTTGCAACTGCGAGTTTTTATTGCACATAAAAAAGAGAAAATTCTGAGTTGTGACATTCTCAGTTTGGCAAGGCATGTATTGTCTGATGGTATGTCTTATAAAGTCTTGCCTTGAAATTTGAAAGTTGAAGATGAATTTGCATTTTATTGAAGCAGCGTGCCACGGTAACAGACATGTAGTAAATAGAGAAGAGGACAAAAGTTATCCAGGAGTCCAACAAAATCTTGATTATATTTTGGTAGATTTCCTTTTTGTCCTTTTGTCCCTGTTCATGTGTATGTTGCAGCTCTCCACAGCTGCAGTCCTAGTTTGGGGTTTCTTATTTGACATTATGTATTCTTCCATAGCCTGTGTCTTTGTAATTACCATCTTTAATAGACAATAGGTGGTTTCCAATTTTCTTATTACAAGTGATGCTGAAAGAACAGTTTCTATCTGGGACATGCTGTTCTCTTGGTGAAGAGCAGGAGCACAATCCAAACCACGCAACACAGTTAAAACCTCGGTTTGGAGGTGGTTAGTGCCATCCATATCTGCTCACATTTCCATTAGTCAATGTGTGTCATAGGGGCCAAACCCAAAGTCAAGGAAGTGGGGACATGTACTTCTCTCCCATGACAGTCAATAGGATGAGTGTAACCCTATTATGCAGAGGGAGAAATAGTTGGGAATAATGATCCCATCTACCACCTGGTGGGGAATAGGATGCATAGAGCTGGAACATAAAAATAGAAATAAATAAAAGTAGCACATAGAGACAGATGGGGGTGGAATGTGAATTCAGATTCTGACCTGGAGCAGAGGCTCTGTCTCAGGTGCCTCCTCTGACATGGAAGAATGAAAAGAAATGTCTCCAAAGCACATTGTGCTTGCTTGACATGTAAAAGGCCGCCAGCAAATATTAGCTCCCTTTGATGGTACAATTTTGCCGTGGTACTGGATGTGCTATTTTCGTGTCTGTTTGTAACTTGACGTTCTTGGGTTTTAACTCAGGTACACAAAATGCTGTGGATTTTCTAGTCATACAGGGAAAAATGGGCCTAGTTTTTGGATTATATCTCCCCAGGTCCCTTTAAAAAGTGCACAGTCACTGAGGAGCTAATGTAAAATTACTGACCCTATTTCCTAAGCCAATTGAAATTGACATTTCCAAGGTGAGAGCTTGTTAGAATTGGGGCATCTTGGGCCCTACCTCTGGCCTATTGAATTGGATTCTGTAGTTCAACACAATCCCTAAGGGATTGGTATATACATTAAACTCTGAACAGGACTGATCTAGATCATCCTTAGAAAAGCTGTTTTAGGGACGCCTGGGTGGCTCAGCGGTTGAGTATCTGCCTTCGACTTGGCGTGATCCTGGAGTTCCGGGATCGTGTCCCACATCAGGCTCCCAGCGAGGAGCCTGCTTCTCCCTCTCCCTATGTCTCTGCCTCTCTCTGTGTCTCTCATGAATAAATAAATAAAATCTTAAAAAAAAAAAAGAAATGCTGTGTTATTTATATTTATTTCTTTTTAGAGAGGGAAGATGGTAGGGGCAGAGGGAGAGGGAGAATCTTAAGTAAGTTTCATGCCCTAGAAATGCTGTTTTAAAAGAAAAATGTTCTCTTTTTAAAAATGATTTTACTTATTTGAGAGAGAGAACAAAGCACAAGTAGAGGGAGCAAGAAAGAGTGAAGCAGGCTCCCTACTGAGAAGGGAGCCCAATGTGGGGCTCCATCCCTGGACCCTGGGATCATGACCTGAGCCCAAGGCAGTCACTCAACCACCGAGTCACCCAGGTATTCTAGGATAGCTTTTTGTCCAAGTGTGAAATTCTTGTCTGAAGAATCTTGATTCCCCCCCCCTTTAAATAGAAAATGGGAAATCAGTCTAACATTTAATATATTTTTCTTTTTCTTCTTCCAAATTGTATGTTAGTATTAGGGGCCTGACCACAGGTTAAATTCACTTTGTAACTTTTTGGACCTCTTTTTTTTTTTTTTTTTAAGTCTTTCAACCAGTCCTTTGCAACATACTGAAGATAATTTTGTCATCAGATGCTGACATTTTGATGCTATATTTTGTGGCTATATGCTATTTCCTTCCTGCAGCCCAAAGAATCTTTTTCTCTTGGAACCCACTAACTTTAGGCTCTTCCTTCCCTGGGGTGCCGCCTTGTGGTGGGCTGTGGGTCCTTCACCGACAAACGCCTGCACTGGTTAGTCATGGAGGAAAGTGAGTCAGCCATTGTGTGACTCATCGCAAACCCAGCTCAGAGTAATAGGCCCCCATCATACACCCAAGAGACCACGAATCATTAGGCTGAGACAACCTGCTGGTGGATACTATTTGGAAAAACTCCCCTATTGTGATTTTTTTTCAACCCTTTTCCCTCCTACTATAAATGGGCTTAGAGTAAACATTAAGAAGAGAATGAAGGGCAGCCCTGGTGGCTCAGCGGTTTAGCGCTGCCTACAGCCCAGAGCGTGACCCTGGAGACCCGGGATCCAGTCCCACGTCGGGCTCCCTGCATGGAGCCTGCTTTTCCCTCTGCCTCTCTTCCGCATTAATTATTAATTAATTTTTTTATTAATTAATTTTAATAAAATTCAAAAAAGAATGAAGACGTTACTCCTTAGGGTCTTTGGTGGCTTCGATCTTGATTTTATTTTTTTTTTAAGATTTTATTTATTTATTCATAGAGACACACAGAGAGAGAGAGAGAGAGAGAGAGAGAGAGAGGCAGAGACACAGGCAGAAGGAGAGGCAGGCTCCATGCAGGGAGCCTGACGGTGGGATTCGATCCTGGGTCTCCAGGATCATGCCCTGGGCTGCAGGCGGCGCTAAAGCGCTAAGCCACCAGGGCTGTCCTCCATCTTGATTTTAGCTAATTCAGTATTATCCACACTTTACTTTGTTCCGTATGGTTGTATGTATTGTAAAATTTTATGTATTTTATTTTTATTTATTTATTTATTTTTAAAATTTTTATTTATGATAGTCACACAGAGAGAGAGAGAGAGGCAGAGACACAGGCAGAGGGAGAAGCAGGCTCCATGCACAGGGAGCCCGACGTGGGATTCGATCCCGGGTCTCCAGGATCGTGCCCCAGGCCAAAGGCAGGCGCTAAGCCGCTGCGCCACCCAGGGATCCCAATTCTATGTATTTTAAAGTTCTATGTATACAAATACACACATTTATATCTACTTATATCTCCACGTATTTTGAGTGTGTGCACACATACGTCTATAACTAATTATTCTTTCTGCAAAGCCTTGTTACCGAAAGTTAAGAGGCTGTGATTGTGCTCTTCATGGCCCTTTCTGTAACTGAACTCCCTCCTGTGATAATTTTACTCAGGTAGGTGTTAATCTATTACTCCTTTATGAGTTCATGAATGGGAACTTTTATGGAAAGAATCACATCCACTGTCTTTCCACATAAGTTATTTCTAGGGAAAATATGTTGACAAAGCGTAGGTAGCAGTCCACTAATATTCTGTCGATTCAAACAGCTACCATAGTAACTGCTAAGTTCTTATCTAAAGAGTAGGACCATTCTCAATCAGCATAAAGATACCGTTTATTTGCAACTTTTGTCAGGGGAGAAAAATACATGTATACTAAATAATCACTCGTTAGCTGTACATGCCAGGAGTAAATGTCTTCAACTCCAAAATACATTAATAACGAGCAGACTCCTGTGCCAGCTTATTCTGCTATAGTTTTTGACTCATCCACCTGCATGAAGATAAAGAGAAATGTGTTACTTATAGTAAGAATTGACAAATCTGGGATGGGTTCTGCACAAAAAGCACTTTAGAGACATTTGAAACTATGGTATTCAGCTAAGTGTTCCCATAGTTTAAAGATATATTCATTTCTGAATGTTGCCAGGGATCTGAGTGCTATGAGCAGCTTGCAGCAGAGATTTGTGTGGTTGCTATGTGCAAAAGCCCTAGAATAAGCAAATGGGAAAGGATATCAGGGTGGGTAAATATTACTATAGTAACGACTTATTTCTATAGGAGAAATTTAGAAAATAAACCAAGAATCTCTGGAACATGGGTAGAAATACACGTTGTACAGAGTGGACAGTACAGAAAAACAAAAGTCATGTTTCTGATAGCCACTGTTAACACTTTTCATTTTGATATGGGATAACTAAAAATGTTATGCTTGGAGTGACTTTCTAATGCACTGTTTAGCATGGATAAAATCACAAGAGAAAGTGCAAAGCCCTGGGCAAAAGCAGTAGCGTTCCATTTTTTCTTAACATGACAATACCAAAATGTGCTCTTTGTATGAGTAGTGTTCCAGAGAAGCTCATTGTATGTCTCCTTTAATTACATTATATCAAAGGACTCTTGAGTGTGAAAATGATTGATTTGAGAGAAAGAACACAAATAGGAGGGGCAGAGGGAGAGAGAATCCCAAGCTGACTCAATGCTGAGTGTGGAGCCTAATGCAGGGCTCCATCACAACTTGAGCCAAAACCAAGAGTCAGATGCTTAACTGGCTGTACCACCCAGGTCCCCTGATTGTGTAATTGTTTAAATACAGCCTGGATCTCTTGGGTTGCTCTTTATCTGACTCATTTTTAGTGGGATAGAAAAAGGGCCATATAATTATTAAGGCAATTTTTTTGACTGTGAAGTACTGACAGGTTTCTTTGCTGTCTTTTCTTCTGCTTTGGTGGTCTCAACCCTTGCTGTTCATTAGAATCGCCAGGAGAAGGTTTACAAAATGATTAACACCCATGTTATACCTCAAATTTCTGGTTCATTTCTGATTGAAGGTGGAACGTGTGCATGTGTGTTTAAACTACTCACGTGGCTGTAATGTTTAGCCGAGGTTGAGAATTACTCTTCTAGACCTTTAACAAATCCTTAACAATTAACCACATTGTACTGATCCTCTATGTAAAAAACGTAAGCCCAGGTAGATGGCACCAGCTTATGTCTAGAGCATCCCGTGGTCTCCGGGCTCGCTCTCTGCAGCTCTGAATTTCTGGGATTTTAATTCCTTGTGCTGGGATTTTAATTTTGTACTGATGTCTAATTAATGGCTGTATTAGTCCACTTCTTTGAGATACTTAACAAAGAAACACCTGTGTGAAAAAGCAGGCACAATCTGATGGGGTGGAATATCTGAGTTAAGAGGTAGCTTTACTCCGCAGAATGATGCCCCCCCCCCCCCCAGTTCTGCAGTGAGGAATTTCTGTTCAACAGTCCTTTGAGATTGGTTTTATTTCATTGGGACAACTCTGGACACCGAGGCTTAAAGAGAATTTAATTAGGAAGTGGCAGAGCCTGGATTTGTGAGCAGATCTGTTTGTCTCTTAGATGCATTCTTTTTTCCTGTTACTACTTTGTTTCTCACTGGTTGAATGGATCTTCCATGGCCTTGGTTCTTTGTGCTATGGCGTGCATACGAATGAGATGGGCTGAGCGCTTATGATCAGCTCGCGCTGCTATGGTGAATACCTGTGGATCTGAATACTTTTGGACTAATGTGGATAAATACTCATTAGTGCTGTGTGACATCTATGTCCTTAAAGCTTTCATACTGTGAAGACTCTTCTTTTTTTTATGTACAGGTTATACTGTGGTCATATAACAAACACATGTAAAAAGGGTTCTTATAATTCTTTTCAGAAAGGAACTGTTGGAGCAGCCTACTAAAACTATATTTATTGAATGTATTAAATGTAATTTATTGAGAATTCTGTAAAACTTGTCATCTAGTAATGATTTCAAGTGAGGTAGTTCCTGATGATCGATTTTTATTAACCGAATGACTGATAATGCCTTTGGTCAGAACTTTACGGGTCAGTTCAAGACTGTAAACTTAACTAGTAATGGGGAGGCACTCATCTTCTAGTTAAAGCGGTTTTCATTACTGATCTGTTACGTGACAAGACACTGCAGATATATTCTCTCTAATCCTTCTGAGTTAAGTGGAATCCTTATTTTGCAGTACAGAAAACTAGACTTTGCTAAACAAAAAACAAAAAAAAACACCAAACCTTCCCAAGACTGCAGTGCTAGAGTGTGGTAGAACTAAGATTGAGACTTAACTTTTCTGACTCTAAAACCGTGCTTTTGGCTGCCCTGGTAGGGAGACTGGCTTCCTTCCTGTTAGTCCTCTGTTTTTTGTTTTTGTTTTTTTTAATAAAGACGTTTCATTGTGTTTCTTCAAAGTGAATTGTTCCAAATTAGTTTATCCTTATGTCTCAAAGAGCCATTTACCATATGGATCTCCACTTCCCCTCTGTTTGGTAGTTGGTTCTTTGGGGATTTTTTTTAAAACCTTTAATGTATATAGGCCTGTGTATGAAATACAGTATACTTGCAGATATGTGGTAGAAACTGTGCAGCTGAAAGAGATACTATAAACAAGCACCCATCTAAACCACCACTGAGGCCAAGAAATGGAACCTGGAAGCCTTCTTTTCCCTCTAGTCGTTTGCCCTTTCTCCCAGAGATATCCTAATTTTATGAAAATCCCCCCCTTGTTTTGCTTTTTAATTTTACTATCTAAATATTTATCTCTAAATTATGTAGTTTTGCTGATTTCTAAGCTTTATGTGAATAGATTAATATAGCATGTATGTTGCATCTGCCTTTATTTGCTCAACAGATTTAGTGATACCATTTTCTGCATAGTGATCGTGTACATAATTTGTTAGATTTATTTCCATGTACTTAATAGATTTTTATGTGATGAAAATGGCATATTTATCAGAACTTTATTTCTAACAATTGCTAGTATATAAAAAACGAAACAAAATTTTTTTGAGCTTTGATGTTATAGTCCATAATCTTGCTAACAAAAGCCCTTTAAAAGTGTAGTAATATAGTGAGGCCTTTGATTTTTTTTTTTTCCTATGAACATAGTCTTCTCATCTGTCAATAATACTACTACGTTTTTCTTCCTTTTTAACCCTTATATCTTTTTATTGCTTTACTGTCATGGCCAAGACTTCTAGCACACTGTTGAGTAGAAGAAATGATGGTAGATGTCTTCTCTCATTCCCCTTTTTAAAAGGGAATGCTTTTGAGATTTTACCTGTAAGTACTATGTTTCTTATAGGTTTTGGCATGTATCTTCTTTTAGAGGATGAATTTTCCTTCTGTTGCTCAAGTTACTTTTTTAATCAATAGATGTCACTTTTTCTGTATCAAGATGAGAATCTGATTTTTTTTCTTTTACTCTGTTAATATGGCCAATTATATTGACTGACTTTGAAGAGAAATGAAGGGTGGAGTCCAGATTTAAATTCAATTTGAATAGGTATATGGTCCTTTTGAAATACTGTGGATTTGATGTGCCTGATATTTTCTTTAAGATTTTTAAATCTGTGATCAGGAATGAGACTGGCCTATAATTTTCAGCTCTTGCATAGCTCTAGTTGTGTTTTTGTACTTGGCTCAATCTAAACTCCAAGCTGTGGAACGTGCCCTTTGCTGCTGTTCTCTGGAAAGGTTTGTATAATTTAGCCTTAAATCTTGTGTTAAGTGTTAGTGCTTTCTTAAATTTTTGGTAGAACTTGATGGTGAAGCCATCTAGATATGCAGTTTATTATTATTATTATTTTTAATTTTATTTATTTATTTATTTATGAAAGTCACATATAGAGAGAGAGGCAGAGACACAGGCAGAGGGAGAGGAAGAAGCAGGCTCCATGCACCGGGAGCCCGACGTGGGACTCGATCCCGGGTCTCCAGGATCACGCCCTGGGCCAAAGGCAGGCGCCAAACCGCTGCGCCACCCAGGGATCCCCTATTATTATTTTTTTTACTGTAGGAAAGTTTTTAATTACTGATTCGGCTTCTTAAAGGACTGTTTAGGTTTTACATTTCTTGTGATTCTTTCAGTAAGTTGTATTTTTTGAGAATTTTTCCCAAGTTGTCCAAAATTTTAAACTTTTTGGGATAAAGTTGATTGAAATATGCTATCTAATCATCTTCACTATCTGCAGTTACGTCTTTTTTCTCTGTTTTAATCATCGGTTTTCATTCAGAGGTTTAGCATGTTTATTAATATTCTCAAAGGGCCAATTCACACTTTTGCCTATTGTCACTATTTTATGCTTGGTTTTCCATTGAATTTCTGCTCTCATTAGGATTTCCTTCTTTGTGCTTTCTTTGGTTTAGTTTTGGTCTTTTTTTTTTTAAGATTTTATTTATTTATTCATGAGAGACACAGAGACAGAGGCACAGACACAGGCAGAGGGGAGAAGCAGGCTCCATGCAGGGAGCCCGACATGGTACTCGATCCCAGGTCTCCAGGATCACACCCTGGGCTGCAGGCATCGCCAAACCGCTGAGCCACCCGGGCTTCCCTAGTTAGGTCTTAATGCTTTGAGATGCATACTTAGCTTTGTAACTTTTCGCTGTTCTTAGAAAATAACATATATATTATATTTATTCCCTTTCTTTCCTTTTCTTAAGTAAGCTTTACACCCAGGATGGGCTTGAACTCATGACCTCGAGATCAAGAGTGTTACATGCTCTACCGACTAAGCCATCCAGGTACCCCTCTAAAATACATATTTCTTATTTTAAGTAGTTTAGGCTTTAATCTATAAATTTGAAAATGTAAATTTGTTATACAGTTTGAAATATTGTTGAATTTTTACTTTTTTTCTTTGACCTTTGAGTTACTTCGATATTATTTAATTTTCAAATAAATTGGAGTTGTTTTAATTGTTCTGCTTGACAAAACATCATTTCTATTTCCTTTAATGTAGTTCTGCTAGTGATGATTTTTTTTTCAGTTTTTGTTATTCTGAAAGTATTTTTCTCCCCTTCATTCTTGAGCGGTGTGTTCATTGCTTATAGGATTCCCAGTTGGCAAATAGTTCCTTTTAGCTCTTTGAAGATATCATTCTATTGCCTTCCAACTTCAGTAATTTTTTAAAAAGATTTTATTTATTTATTCATGTGAAACAGAGATTGAGGCAGAGATACAGGCAGAGGGAGAAGCAGTCTCCCTGCAGGGAGCCCTGAGTGGGACTTGATCCCAGGACCCCAGGATCATGACCTGAGCCAAAGGCTCAACCACTGAGCTACCCAGGTGCCCCCAGTAAATTTTTTTGTGGACAGTCATCAGTCTAATTATTGTCCCCTCCTTTTTAAAGATTTTAGTTTTTTAAAAAATATTTTATTTATTTGAGAGAGAGAGAGTACGCTCATGAGCAGGGGTGAGGGACAGAGAAGGGGAGGACAAGTAGACCCCCTCTACCCCAGCAGGAAGCCCTGAGGTCATGACCTGAACTGAAGTCACCCAGGCATCCCTCAGGCATCCCTAAGGATTTTACTTATAAATAAGTTCTACACCAAATGTGGGGTATGAACTCACAATCCCAAGATCAAAGGTTGCAGGCTCCGTTGACTGAGCCAGCCAGGCACCCCTTATTATTGTTGCTTTGGATATAATTTGTCTTTTTCCTCTGGTTACTTTTATTTTTTATTTTTATTTTTTTCTAGTTGGTTACTTTTAAAATTTTATCTGCATCTTTAATTTTCTGCGTTTTTACTATGTTGTGTCAAAGCTTTTCATTTACCCTTTTTGGGTTTATTAGAGCTTCTGGAATCTGAGAGTGGAATCTTGAGTGAATTTTGGAAAGTTCTCGACTGTTCTCTTTCTAGATTGTTCCTAGTCCATTTTCTCATTCTTCTATCTCCAGTAAAATATTTGTTTCAGTTACCTGTTCTTGCACACAAGTCCCTAATAATTAGTGGCTTGGAACAGCAACCATTTCACTATTCAAAATTCTGTTGGTAGATTAGGGCTCAGTTGGATAATTCTGCTTTTGCTTGGGATCTGTCATGAGACTGCAGACAGAAGGCATATGCAGCTCAAACATTGAAAATGCCCTCACTGACATATCTGGTGCCTTGGATAGGGACAACTGGAAGGTCGATCTCGATAGAGGTGACAGGAAATCTTAGGACTAGGCCTCTAGTCATGGCCTCTCCAGGCAGTCTCTCCAGCAAGACAGTTAGGCTTCTTACATGGTGACTCTAGGCTCCTAAAAGAGCTTCTGGAGCTTCTGGAAAAATCGAAGTGGTCAGGCTTTCTTGAGAAATAAGCCCAGAACTGGTACGGTATCACTTTGACTCTGGTATCGCTTTGACTCCGTTCCTTTAGTTAAAGTTAACCAGAACTTGAAAATTGACTAAGCTTTAATTTGGGAGGGGACAGCACAAATTCATGAATACCGGGAAGCATGGCTTGTTGTGTCCTATCTTTAGAAACTACCATACCCTTTACTCTGGCACTTTAGTCCATCGTTATGCCTCTCTGTAATTTGTTTTGAATGCTTTTATCCACCCAACTTACCTTTCAGAGCTCACTAAGTCTTTCTTAATCCGTTGAGCTCCTAATTTAAAGATTGATTTTCACATGTAGAACTGATATTTTCTTCTTTTTCTCACACCTATGTCATTAAAAAGAATAATTTCTAGTTCCCTACTGATATATTGTTTTTCAATATTTTATTTTTTATAAAAATTTTATATATATCTCTATACCCAACATGGGGCTTGAACTCAAAACTCTGAACAAGAGTTGCATGCTCTTTGGTCTGAGTCAGCTAGGCGTCCCAACCCTAATGAAATTTTTAAGTTTGGCTCTTAGCCCCTTGAATATGTCAGGAGTAGTTATTTTACAGTCCAATTCTGACAGTTCTAATATTTGGAGTCTTTTTTTCTGTTGTGTCTTGTTTCTGTTTTTTCTTGCTTGTGATTTCTTTTCTTCTTGCATGAACGGTTACATTTGATTATATCTGGATATTGTGTTTGAAAATCTAAGATACCTTATGCCCCTAGAGAATGTTTTTGTTTTCTGCTGTCAGATGCCTGAAGGTACTAGCTTTCTGGAATCCTCTTATTAATCTAAGTCATCTGAGCCACCCAGATGACTTAAAGCCTGGCTGTAAGTCCCTATGAGGGCTAGTTACTTTCTGTTCAGTCTGCTTTTTTTTTAATCCCCAGATGAGATAGTCTATTCTTATTGGGCCCTGACTTCTGTTTTTTCTCCTCGAGAGGCCATCAGAAATAACCTTCATCCTCTCATTTTCCAAGAGTATCAGCAAATACAGTCGTGTTTTCACTTTTGTTTCATCTTTTACTTCCCAGCAACATGACAAGGTTAGTTTCACGGCAAGAAGCCCATTTCTTTCATATCCAAATGGACAACTTATTAAGAATTTGAAAGGCGATGGTGACAAAAAAGTAAAAGGTTGGTTACCATGCCTAAGCAAAGATCACCTGGAGTGCTAGCACACATAACCCGTATCATTTTCATAAGGTGCCAAGTCCGTATTTCCACGCAAGTTACAATCCCGTAGCAAAGACAGACTTCTACTTAGGGGTTTATACATTTCATCATGCCAAATGCAATTGTATCTGAGCAATGAGCAAAACAGCCCCATGTATGTCCTCCCACCCACCTTTAGACTTGGTACTCAGTGGTTACCCACAATTTGAATAGCTCTTTTGTACCTTTTTAAGATATTTTCTTCCCCTTTGCTCAGCTGTTTTCAGTGGGTGTATTGGCCCCAACTACCTGGTCCATTGTTACTGAAAGTAAATGTTGCTAATAATTTTTAGTATTCATTTGCTTTTTAGTCTTCATTCTGTAGGTTTTATGTGCATTCTTTATACATAGAGGTAATACACATTAATGGTATTAATAACTTGTCATACCCCTAGTTTAATACTCGTTATGGTCAGAGTTGGCTTCCTGTGTTTTGCCTCCTTTTTAAACTGCTTTACAGTCCCAGACCATTAGAAGAACATCCAAGGCACTGTCTTAGCCATTGTTTTTCCGTATGTGTGGCTTGTGCTCCTCCTGCGTAAGAATTATCTGAGGGGGGCATTATTAAAAGTGATCTAGTCCAATTATTGCATCTTTCTTTTCTTTTTTTTTTTTTTTAAATTTTTTATTTATTTATGATAGTCACAGAGAGAGAGAGAGCGCGGCAGAGACACAGGCAGAGGGAGAAGCAGGCTCCATGCACCGGGAGCCCGATGTGGGATTCGATCCCGGGTCTCCAGGATCGCGCCCTGGGCCAAAGGCAGGCGCCAAACCGCTGCGCCACCCAGGGATCCCTTTCTTTTCTTTTTCTTTAAGATTTTATTTATTTATTCATGAGAGACACACAGAGAGAGGCACAGACACAGGCAGAGGCAGAAGCAGGCTCCATGCAGAGAGCCTGATGCGGGACTCGATCCCGGGACTCTGGGATCACGTCCTGAGCCGAAGGCAGATGCTCAGCTGCTGAGCCACCCAGGCGTCCCTATTGTATCTTTCATACAGGGAAACACAATAAGAACAGTTAAGTACATTGAGTTTAACGTTGTGACTTAATTTTTTCAGATAGAGTTACATTTGGCACGATAAAATGCCTATGTAGGTGTCTGTGCTACAGCATTGTAACTTGTATGGACATGAGGACTTGGCACCTTAAGAAAATGATCTGGGTTATGTGATAGCACTCCAGGTGACCTTTGCTCAGGCATGGTAACCAAGCTTTTACTTTTTGTCGCTAGTGCCTTTCAAATCCTTAATAAGTTGTCCATTTGGATTTGAAAGAAATGGGCTTCTTGTGAAACTAACCTTGTCATGTTGCTGGGAAGTAAAAAAGGTGAAGCCAAAGTGAAATTGTACATGTCAGGAGGGAGGTGATCATTTGGCAAGCCTTACTCCTAGCAATGCTGCAAATGTTCTCTCTCAAGCCTTCTCACCAATTGACCAGCTCCAGAGACCAAAGTACCTGTTCAGTTAAAATCCCTTTCTGGTATGCAGTCTGTGGATGGAATGTCTTTGAGAATGAAGTTGACTCCATATTAGAGTTACCTGAGATCTCCACAAAGTCGGTGGGTCAAGTTTAAGAGTCTGTTAAGGTTTTATGGATTGCTCCTTTGTTACTCTAGGTGTTTTCCATTTTTTACTAGAAACATCCTTAAGCTTGTTACTGTTTTATTTTTTGGTTGCTGTTTTGATTTACTGTTTGTTATCTGTCCCTCCTCTTTATCTTTACCATTATGATGCCCAGGCAGAAGTATTCTTTTAGTGGAGGTGGAGAGGTGGCTAGAAGAACGTCAGGTGGGATCCCTGGGTGGCTTAGCAGTTAAAGTGTCTGCCTTCAGCCCAGGGTGTGATCCTGGGGACCCGGGATTGAGTCCCACATCGGGCTCCCTGCATGGAGCCTGCTTCTCCCTCTGCCTGTGTCTCTGCCCACCCCCCCCCCACCCCCTGTCTCTCTCATGAGTAAATAAATAAAATCTTAAAAAAAAAAGAGCATCAGGTGACCAGAATTCTTCCTCTTTCTGACCATTGGGGACTTAGTTTATTTCTGGGAGCCTGGCAGTCTTCACATCCAAAAGACAGATTAGATGATACTCATATTCAAGCTATCCGTTTCTTTTTTTAAAGATTTTATTTATTTATTTGAGAGAGAGAGCACAAACAGCAGGAGGGGCAGGCTGAAGGAGAGGTAGAAGCAGACCCCCCCTGCTAGGCAGGGAGCCCTATATGGGGCTCTATTCCAGGACCCTGGGATCATGACCTGAGCCGAAGGCAGATGCTTAACAAACTGAGCCACCCAGGTGCCCCTCTAGCTATCCATTTCTTAACAAAATTCTTAAAATTAGACATCTGCTATAGACTGCTTGTGTCACACACACACCCCCATTCATGTTAAAGTCCTTTTTTAAAAAAAATTTGAGTAATCTCCATACCCAGTTTTGGGCTTAGACTCAACAACCTTGAGATCAAGAGTGGCATGCTCTACTGACCGAGCTAGCCAGGTGCCCCCATGTGTCAAAATCCTAACCCCAAAGTGATGATGCTATTAGGAGGTAGAACCTTTGGGAGGTGTTCAGGTTATGAAGGCTTTGCCCTCATGAATGGGATCAGTGCTCTTATAAAAGAGACTGCAGAGGGATCCCTGGGTGGCGCAGCGGTTTAGTGCCTGTCTTTGGCCCAGGGCGCGATCCTGGAGACCCGGGATCGAATCCCACATCAGGCTCCCGGTGCATGGAGCCTGCTTCTCCCTCTGCCTGTGTCTCTGCCTCTCTCTCTCTCTCTCTCTCTCTCTCTCTCTCTCTCTGTGACTATCATAAATAAATAAAAAAATTTAAAAAAAAAGTTAAAAAAAAAAAAGAGAGACTGCAGAGAGATCCCTTGCCTGTGTTCTGCCCTATGAGGCTACAGCAAAAAGATGGCTGTCAGGAAGTGGGCCTGCACCAGACACTGAATCTGCCAGCACCACGATCTTGGACTTCTTAGCTTCCAGATCTGTGAGAAATAAATGTTTGTGTTTATAAGCCATCCAGTTTATGGTGTTTGTGTTACAGCAGCCTGAACGGACTTAGACAGTATCCATGTGGCATTATTGCATACTCACTTGGATAGCTGAGGATCTCTTAGTTTAAAAGCATCTAGGCAGAAGCTAGACAGTTGGGAGCCATCAGTGTATAGATGGCATACAGAATTGTGAGCTCACATGAGACCACCAAGGGAGGGAGCTGTAGAAGAGAATAGGAGCCAGCTGAACACTGAGCCCTGGGACACCCTATTGTTGATGGTTAAAGGCACACAGAAGGAACCAAGAAAGACTGAATAGCTGTGGCCAGGAAAGTAGAAGAACCAAGAAAACTGAGTGTCCTGGGAGTCAAATATGAAAAGTATCCCAAGAGGAGTGTTGTGTTCAATGCAGCTGCTAGTTTAGGTAAGATAAGGATGGAAAATTTACCGTTGGCTGTAGCGATGTGAGGTCATGGTAGATCTTGATATGCGAGCACCCTTTTGGTGAAGGGATAGCACAGAGGGGACATTTTTTAATAGAGTGGTGGGGGGAGGGGAATTAGCGAGTATGGGAACAGAAGTGGTGCTGTCACTGGAAGGGGGCAGGTATGAGGTCAAGGTTTTCATTTTTGTTTTTGAGATAGGAGAAACCAAGTAATTGTAATGTTTCATATACTGGTAAGAATGATCCAGTAGAGGGAGAAACATTTATGAAATGAGAAACTGGGGACAGTTACAGAACTGTTGTCTTTGATGAGGCAAGAAGGATCTAATACCCAAGGGGGCTGATCTTACTTAGGAGTTTAGCAAATTCATAGGAGGTCATTAGCACCAATGTCAAATGTGTTTCACTCTCTACATGTCAAATGTGTTTCACTCTCTACCTTCTTGACTGACACATGGCAGGATTTTGTTTGCTGGCTGTGTAAGTCATGGTGGGGTCATGTAACTGCTTATGACTGGTGAGTTGTTTTAAGCGACACACGTCATTTCTGTGCGTAGGCATTTAATTGTCAGTGTGAACATCCTGAAAAGTTATTTTCCCCAGTGCATGGCCCCCAGCACTGTTCCAAAGGCTGGTTGCTCATCAGCCTACATCCCTGAGAAGGGACAACAAAGAGTGGAGCCCCTAGCTGACCATTATGGACATCTAGCATCCTGTTGCTTTAAGTTGTTGTTCTTAGAGCATGAGCTTAGCCTATCCTGAGTAGATAGGCTAAGTAGATGTAGATAAAGAGGACTTAGGTAATGGTGGGGGCTTGTGGAAAGTTGGTTATGACAGTCTGTGGTGTTGCAGGGAAGTAGGCTAGTGAGCCGTCAAGCTGAGAGTGAGGATGAGAGGCGTTGGAGATTTGAGGAGAGAGCAAAGGGGATGAAATAGTCATTAGGGAGAATATTAGAGTAATTGGACCAGCAAAATGTATCATGATTATCAATCAGGCAGCACTCAGGGCCCACTTGAGG
This sequence comes from Canis lupus baileyi, assembly GCF_048164855.1. Classification (NCBI taxonomy): domain Eukaryota; kingdom Metazoa; phylum Chordata; class Mammalia; order Carnivora; family Canidae; genus Canis; species Canis lupus. The sequence continues at coordinate 85,479,550 of NC_132876.1, forward strand.
TTGGTGGCCATTATTAAAATGAATAGTTGGTGTGGGTGTATTTTTCTTTCATTGCTGTTGACTGAGTGGGCACAGGCAGGGTGTAGGCAAATAACTGGATTTAAGGAGGAATTGGATTTTGCCAGGCAAATGTGACAGAGTGGAAAGGGGGTTGGGAGATAGATACAAGAGAGTGATTATGTAGCATATTCTTTCAGGACTTTTAATCAGCCTCAGACCTATTCTTAGGGGAGTTGGCACTGAGGACAGAGAGAAATCCTAAAAGTCAAACTCCTCTCATGCTGACCTTGGTTTACAATTTACAAAGCACTTTCGCACATGGCAGCATATGAGAAAGGGTAGATGGTACCATTGGATTGACCATAAAACTGCGTAACTCTTGGCTTCTGTTGGGTTGAGAAGGTCCCTTGGATCCCCATGTGCATATCCTCTGTGCTGTATGAAGTCTCTGCCATAGTGTGCCCTCTTCCTGTTCTGTTATCCTCTCCTTTCTCTTTTCCTCTATGTATTTATTTTTGAAATGTCTGTACTTCCCCTGCGTGGTTTAAGACTGACCATGATACTCCTTGTCCTCCTTTTGTATTTGCTGCTTTTCCCTTTGTTTCATTGTGGGATTTGGCTTTCTGCTAGGCAGGTGGGGAGGGAAGAGATTAGGCATGGTGGGTTACCACAATTCAGAATTAGGCTTAGGGGTTTGATCTATAAGCCCCAAGTCATCCCTCTAGAGAACCTGTGAATTCTCCAAATTATATGTGAGAATACTAAAGCCTGGGGTTACTTGTATTATTTATGCAATAAGGGACAACTGTTACTACCTTTACACACATACCCCTTTTGACTCATGACTCCCCCCACCTCCCCCCTACACACATAGGGAATGTTGGCTGTTAATGGCAGGAATTGTCCCTAATTCTACCATTTGGTTTTAATGTACACAGTGTGCCTCTTTCAGACCACGTAGATCTAAATAATATCCCAAAGGATACTCAATCAAAGCTCTGTTCTCTCTTTGCAGCTTCTAGGTAGAGATGCTGGTTCTAATTCTGGAACTGTTTAGAGGGATGCCCTGTGTTGGTATTGGGTCACTAGAAAGCCAGAGGGGCCAGCTAGTTCTAACAGTTGTTAAATGAGTCTCTTGTGTTTCTTTCTTTAGATCCTTATCTAAAGAAGACAGGACTGGTTTGAGGAGGTCCTGCTGTCTGCTTTTTTGTGCTAAGTTTGAACCCTGGGCTGAGGATTCCAAATGCCCATTCTCATGGCCATGCGTGCAGCCCACCCTGCCCAATTTGAGAGGGGGATGATGCTCACGTGGGGCCTTTGTGCTATATCAGAGAGAAGTAGTTCATACATGGTGCATCAGGGTTGATGTTGAGCCTGGTGCTGTCCACAAGGAAGGAAGGGGCAGGCTTTAGCCATTGGGAGAAGTCATCTCTGGCTTCTAGGAACCTCCAGTGCTCTAGTTAAGGCTTTCTTTTTGGTGTCTCAGAGATCTTTAGTGCTTTCTATTAAAACATGGACAGTTTTAAGATCTTAAAAACTCCCTTGAACGAATACCATGTAGCTAATATAAAGCTAATATAAAGCATTTATTTAAAAAAAAATAAAGCATTTATTAGCATTTCCTGTGGCTAGATTTGGGAATGATGGACAATGAGGGATGGAAAGGGCAGAATCAGGCCTTGCCAACATCATAGTTTAAGCACCTGTCTGCTCAACAGCATGTGAATTTGAGGAATTTATAGGGTTTGCCAATTTCAGCTTGGGGCCACAGATTATTGCTTAAACTGATGACTCTTTGCACTGGCATCTTTGCTTTATTCATTACTCAGACCATCACCAGCATGTACATGCCTACTTTGGCCTCTCCTAGGCTGGTATGTTCATGGAGAGCTTTTCCCAGGATAAAGTCTCACAGATTGATTCTCTCTGCTTTTTGATCTGTACCTCCAGGCCAGTGCTCTGGGTTGGTAGCAGTGACACCATATGTGAGTTCATTCAGATGGGGCTGAAGTAAGAAAAACTGGCATGCCCAAATGGGTTTCTGAAACGAGCTTTCCCTTTTTTTTTTTTTTAATTTTTAATTATGATAGGCACACAGTGAGAGAGAGAGAGAGGCAGAGACACAGGCAGAGGGAGAAGCAGGCTCCATGCACCGGGAGCCCGACGTGGGATTCGATCCTGGGTCTCCAGGATCGCGCCCTGGGCCAAAGGCAGGCGCCAAACCACTGCGCCACCCAGGGATCCCGAGCTTTCCCTTTTTAAAAAAAAAATCCACTGCAGTTTTGTGGAAGAGCCTGCAAATCACCTGGAAACTATGCAAATATATTTATCTCATTTGCAATTTCATGTGCCTGAATAATACCTGCGGTGAAATTCAAAGGAAACTGTCCTTCAAAATCCTAGATCCCAAAAGCCAAGGAGTCTTGAGTTACTGGGAAATGTGGTTATATAGTGTTTCTTTTTTTTTTTTCTTTACGATTTTTTTATTCATTCATGAGAGACACATGGCGGGGGGGGGGGGGGGTGTAGCAGAGACACAGGGAGAGGGAGAAGCAGGCTCCATGCAGGGAGCCTGACAAGGGACTCGATCCCAGGTGTCCAGGATCACACCCTGGGCTGAAGGCGGCGCTAAACCGCTGAGCCACCTGGGCTGCCCAAGTACCTGTTTCTTAATGTCAAAGGCCCAAGAGACGGAAATGTTCATTACATTTTTTTTAAAAGATTTTATTTATTTATTCACGAGAGACAGGAGAGAGGCAGAGACCTAGACTGAGGGAGAAACAGGCTCCTCACAGGCACAGGGAGCCCGATGCGGGACTTGATTCCCTGACTGGGATCATGACCTGAGTCATGAGACCCAGGAGTCAGCAGACCCTCAACTGCTGGGCCAACCAGCTTCCCCTCATTACATTTCTTTACAGAAGAATAGCCTTGGAAGTTTGAGACCGTCCCTCAAGTCATCATTCTTAACAGTAGAAAGGTGAAATCATGAGCTTTCAAAGATGCCTAGTTTTCTTTGAGGTTAGCCCCTTCTGAAAGGAAGGCTGGACCAGTGAAAGTTAACCCTGCCTTTTTTGCTCTGTTAATTTAAGAGTTATTTCTGTCCTTCTCTCAAGTGTTGTTTCCTTAGAGTAACTTTTACATTTTGGAGGAATGCATGCTGGATCGGTGTTTGGAGTCATGAGAAAGTAAAGAGAATTTTGGTAGAGAGGGAGCCAGTTCAGGAGCCATTCATGAAGTCACAGTTGTTCGAAACACTTGTACACTCCCTCTCTGCATGAATTATTCATTTCGCTGCCTTTGTGATAATAGCCACAGTGTTCAGTCTCTAAGACTGTCTTGTGATATATTCTTCTTTTGCTAAAGGGCTACATTTCAGCAGCCTCATTTGATTTAAAAGGCAATCCAGCATACCACACATACCATTCGAGAAGAATGTGGGGATCCTTCCTGCTATGGAAATGTCATGCATGCTTAAAGTGACAAAGTTTGTCACAAGCAATGGTTTCAAGTACTTTGTAATTCTTCTTGGATCTTCAAAGCAGTTAATTGGAAGGGTTTTCATTTTCGATAAGAAAACACTGAATTATTTGTTTTGCTTTTTAATGTCAAAATTATTGAATTGGAAATGCAGAATATCCAAAACATAGAGGGAAGGGAGTGAGTGTGTTTCTTAAACTATGATAAAATAAAATAAAACCCACATAACACAAAATTTACCATTTCAGCCATTTTTAAAGGTCTCTGGTACAGTAGTGTGAACTATATTCATATGGTTGTGCCACAGATCTATAGAACTCTTTAATCTTATAAAACTTTCATCTTGTAAAACTGTATTCGTTAAGTAACATCTCCCCTTCACACTTCCCACCCCCAGCCCCTGGCCACCACCATTCTCCTTTCTGTTTCTAGGAGTTCAATTGCTTTGGATACCTTGTATAACTGGAGTCCTGCAGTATTTGCCTTTTTGTGACTGGCTTATTTCATTTAGCATGATGCCCTCCATGATTCACCCATTTTGTAGCATATGACAGGATTTTTTCTCCTTTTAATTTATATTCTAAAAAATTTTAAAAATTTATCCATGAGAGACGGAGAGAGAGGCAGAGAGACACAGGCAGAGGGAGAAGCAGGCTGTCTCACAGGGAGCCTGATGCCAGACTCGATCCCGGAATCACACCCCACACCCTGAGCCAAAGGCAGATGCTCAACCACTGAGCCACCCAGATACCCCAGGATTTCCTTTATTTTAAAGACTGAATAATATTCCATTGCCTGCGCATAACCGCATTTGATTTATCCGTTAGTTCATCTGCGAAGGTAGAGCACCCTTTTGTATGGTGTTCTCAGGAAAGCTTTCCTTGGGAGTTAAAGCAACTGAACCACAGAGAACATAGAAAAATCCAATGTGAGTCAGTCATGCTAAGCCATAGAACTTTTGTGATACCTAACATTAGACATTGATACTGGCAAAACTTAGAATTTCATAAACAGAAATTCTAGTATACATGGTTTAGGTTCATACTCCTCCCCCCCCAACACTCCTCCCTCCTGTCACCCCACACACCCCTCTTAGAATGAAAGTCTGTCAGAGGGGCCTTAGGGCATGATATGTCTAGGAGGCAGCACTAGAGCCAGAGTCCCGCCTATACAGACTGACATGTGCCTATACAGACTGACATGCGCTCAAGTGCTGGCCCAAGGACCCGGTGATAATCGATGGCATTTAGTCCTCAATTTCTGCTTCTCTGACCCTCTAGAGGGAAGAGAGAAGGGGAGAGGGGCGGGGTGGGAAGGCAGCTGTTATAGCAGTGAAAGGATGGATGACCTATGAGCTCATTAGGGTTAGTAATGGGTTCTCTCACTGGACTCTGGATCTTTCTCACACATGAGCTTCTCTGTGGATTCCAGCCCCGACTCAGAGCTAAAGCAGCTCTGACTAAAGCAAAACCGCACCAGCAATCTGCTCTGTGGTCTGAGTTTAGTCTAAATGTTGCCAGAGCCCCAGAAGACAAAAGGTTTGACTTGAAAGAACACATGGTTTGTGAGACTGTAGTGTTACTTTCACTTTTTCTTGACTTTGGTTCTTCCTCAGAGCAAAAGGAGGAGGCAGATGGGGAGGCCTGATTGGGGTAGTGGCTGGGCTCCCTGTCCTCACAGATGCCCTAGTGGCAGCAATTTCCTGTCTTCAGCAGGTACAACCTGTGAGGAGGAGCCTTTCCCGCCCACTCCCTGTCCCTTTATTATTCTTGGATAAGGGTGAGGAACAATGGAGGGTGGGAGCACCTCTTTTCCTTTTCCCTGCAGGTTGCCAGACCCACACAAAGAGCAAGCACTCTCCATTCTGTCACTGAAAATGCACCCCCTTCGCCCACCCTCAGGGGACTGTGGGAGTACCTTGCCTGTCTCTGCTGCGAATTCTTTGCTTTCCTCCAAGGAAAGCCCAGCAGGGTGCTGTTGGGTGGATGAGGACAGGAGAAAAGCTTTCATAAGTGCCTGACAGCTTTGAGAGAGAGACCTTAGGTGCCTGGGGGAAAATGCTTCTGTGCTTGCAGCGTGCCTCCCTGGAGACCCCCACCCCAAGGGCACTTCAGCAATGGAGGCCAGGTGCAGGGGAGGGGGAGGTGTGGGGCATATGGAGAGGACTATGGGCCAGGTGCAGGGCTCTGCAGCAATGGCAGCTGGCTCTGGCCTGCCTTCTGAGACCAAATGCTGGGGACAAGGTATACACTCAGGAACTGCCAAGTGGCAGGGCAGTAAGCTGACTGACTTTTCAGGCATGAGTGGGGGGGGGGGGGTTGCTGACACTTTGTGTTGTGGATGACAATTTGGAGATGTGAAAAATTTTAAGAGATTGTTAGCAAGTGCGTGTGTATGGCTTGTAAAAAGATGTCTGCACCATTGATTTCGTCTCCTGACATTTTTTTCTTTTTTTGGAGTCTCTTGACATTTTTTAAAGAAGATTTTATTTTCTCATTTGAGAGAGAGCAGAGGGAAGAGCAAAGGGAGAGGGAGAAGCAGACTCCCCACTGAACAGGGAGCAGGATGCAGGGTTCCATCCCAGGACCCCGGGATCAAGACCGCAGCAGAAGGCAGATGCTTAACCGACCATGCCACCCAGGCACCCCTAGTCTCCTAACGTTTTTCTAGGAAAATCTCCCAAGTTTACCACAAAGTTGGAAGAATTTTATAATGAACACACATACGCCTACCTTCCAGATTAGTAGCATTTTAAGATACTTGTTTTATCAGATAATCTAATCATCTAGTTGTTCATCTAACCATCCATTAGCCCATCTTATTTTCTGGTGTGTTAAGAAAAATATTTGCCCCTGAATGCTTCTGCATTATAGGTTCAGTATTTATTTTTTAAAAAGATTTTACTTACTTACTTACTTACTTACTTACTTATTTATTATTTGAGAGTGAGAGAGCACATAAGCAGGGCGAAGCATGCTCCTCCACTGAGCAAGGAGCCCTCTGTGGCACTCGATCCCAGGACCCTGGGATAATGACCTGAGCTGAAGGCAGCTGCTTAACCAACTGAGCCACCGAGGTGCCCAGTGTATTTTTTAAACTGTTTTTCAGTTAAAATTTGCATACAGTGAAATGCACAAATTTTTAGTGTAGAATACAATATTTTCTATCCTTTTGTCATATTTCACAAAACTAAGCTTCTGGTTCTAGTCACAGAATTTCTACATATTTAAGAAGTGCAGTTTTTTAAAAAGATTTATTCATTCTAGAGACAGCACATGTGCATACACACACACACACACACAAACATACCCACACATAGAAACACGAGTGGGAGGGAGAGAGAGGGAGAATCTCAAGCAGACTCTGCACTGAACCTGCACTGAGCCTGGCGCCCGACACAGGACTTGATCCCACAACCCTGAGATCACGACCTGAACCGAAACCAAGAGTCGGTCGCTAATGTGCTCCCCAGGTACCCCAAGAAGTACAGTTTTGAAAGTAGTTGAGAACGAGAGCATATGAGGAGCATATTGTAAAGATTATATTCAGTGTAACATGAAGTTTATTCCTTTACCACCCCTGACCCTTACCTTAATTCTCCCCCCACCCCCACCCCCACCATTGGACAGAGTAGAAAGTTAAGTAGTTGATTGGTGAAGATTTTTTTTTTAAGGATCCTAAGGTGAAGGGCTAGCTACAAAGGGACTTCTGACTTTTGCCATTTGCCTGTTGGCAACCACTTTCTTCCACTTTTCCTTTCCTTTTTTAAAAAAGATTTTATTTATTCATGAGAGACGGGGGGGTGGTGGTGGTGGGGAGCAGAGACCTAGGCAGAGGGAGAAGCAGGCTCCCTGCAGGAATCGGGGACCCTGGGATCACGCCCTGAGCTAAAGGCAGACTCAACCACTGAGCCACCCAGGTGCCCCCACCTTTCCTTTTCTTAAATTCAAGGAGAAACTGTTTAGTCCTCCCAGTTCATAACAACCCAAAACTCTCCCTTGATTCTTTGTAGCTGTTCTATGAAAGTCCCAATAGAATACTCCATGGCAATTTGTGATGGTTTGTGTCCATGTAGAATTAAGGGTCCCTAGGAAATGGCAGATTACTTCAGTATTATGAGGGCCCATTTGTCATGCTCATTAGGAAAATGGGGAATGCAGATGTTGATTTTTATTTATTCTTGGTTCACTGGGGGAATCCTTACTTGGCATTATTTAATTGTCTCTACACCACTGCTCTGCCACGCAGCTTGAATGATGGAAGAAAAACCCCAAACCTGGGTAGGACAAGAATTTGCTCTGGGTCTTTGTGATGTCCTGTCTTAAAATGGTGGGGAGGCGATTGGAAAAGGTTTGGTTCTACAAATATTCAGTGTGTGCATCCAAATGCCAGGTGCTGAGGGTGAAACCAAGAAACTTAAAGATACACAGTCTAGAAGGAGTGTACTGTTTACTTGGGATGGAGAGAAGATGTAGGTATGTGATAGGTCATGAAGGATCCGGATAATCTGTGCAGTCAGGAGTTCAGAGAACAAGCAGTGGCTGGCAGCTGGTGGTGAGGAAGGTTTCTGGAGGAGGTGGTTTGAGGTGGTGGTTCTCTGTGGACAGAGAGAAAGGCAGAGGGCTTGCTGGGTCCCTGTAGATTGCTCACAGCAGAGATGCTTTTTTCCTTCAATCCAGCAGATTTGAGGAGGTCTTGATAGATATTGTCGAAAAGGCAAATTGTCAAGATTATGTCGGGCCTTAATTGGCAGATCATTTAAAAAGGCCATTACATTCTATAGTTTCTGGGATTAGTTTCCATTTTTCACCTGTGGTTAATAGAAATCATACTACACTAGAGCTTTGCTTTTTTTTTGTTTTGTTTTGTTTTTTTGGTCAAGAGAAAGAATGGTATCCATTTCCTGATTTATTATTTAAATAAAGAATTTGTGTGAGTGGTTTCTAAATAAGCTTATGAGAGAGAAATGATGCTCAAACAACCTGTGTGGCATACATTTTTAATCTGAAGGTGTAAAGGCAAGTGTCCCTCCGTCTTCATGAGAAGACTGAAGAGTTAAAAAAAAAAAAAACGACTGAAGAGTTGTGCTCCTTTTATTAATGGGGACGTGGTCACTGTTTCAACCACAAACCAACAAAAAAGGCCCAGTAGCATTTCTTATGTATAGTTACTCATCTCCTTAAATGTTGCCCCCCCCCCCCCAAAAAAAAAAAAAACCGAAGGGATAGGAAAACCAGAAAAGTGAGGGGGGAAGCTGGTGATTTAAAAAATACAATGAGTAACTCATTGTGGTGACTAATACCAGTGGACTCATAATGATTTAACAGTAGTGAATTTAGAAGGGATATAAGTAGCAGGAGAGCTATTTAAAGATCACTTTAATACAAAAGACCGTGGAATTGGTCACATGAATCAGGAATCCCTTTGGGAAACTTGGAAGTAGTTCATTTCTTTCACCCCTACAGAAGTCTGTCTCTCCTTTATCTCAAGGAGTCATCTTGACGAAGTTAGAGACCAGTTCTTGCAAGTATGGCTCCTTTCCCACTTGCTTCTTGGGGAGATTTCTTGGCTAATGAGTGTGCTTGTGGTTTTGCATTGAAGAAACACTGGGTGTCCACTGAGAAGCAAGAACAAGCAATTGATTTAAAAAAAAAAAAGGTTGGTGATGGTGCCTGTGAACTAGACACGAGAGGTTTGCTGGAATTTATTCTCAGTTTTTGTTTCTTTTTCTTTTTTAAAGATTTTATTTATTTATTCATGAGAAACACACACACACAGAGAGAGAGAGAGAGAGAGAGAGAGAGAGAGAGAGAAAGAAAGAGAGAGGCAGAGACACAGGCAGAGGGAGAAACAGGCTCCATGCAGGAAGCCCCATGTGGGACTTCAGGATCCAGGACTCCAGGATCACAACACAAGCTGAAGGCAGACGCTCAACCACTGAGCCACCCAGGCCTCCCTCAGTTTTTGTTTCTAATCATGGTGTACAAATAAAAGAATAGATCAACCGTCCTTTTTGTAAACATTTCATTCAATTTTTTTAAGCAGAAAGTTTTAAAATTGAGAATTACAGCATTTAAATAGAGCAACTGTACAGCTGACCAAAAAAGTGCAAAGATGGGAAAGTCCATGGTAGAATTTCCAGTTATCTGAGTGTTAACCAGAAAATGTTTTTTTCCCCATCCTTGTTGAAAATATATTTTTAAAAGATTTTATTTATTCATGAGACAGAGAGAGGCAGAGACATAGGCAGAGGGAGAAACAGGCTCCCTGAGGGGAGCCTGATGCAGGACGTGATCCCAGGACCCCGGGATCACAACCTGAGCTGAAGGCGGATGCTTAACCACTGAGCCACCTTGGTGCCCTGAAAATATTTTTAAATGTTCATTTCCCTTGAAACTTCTTTTTCCTAACTCCACTCAACCCCGACACAGATAAGGGGATTCGCTGTTATTTCTTGTCATGTAGGTATGTGATAGGTCCTATTTTTATTATTTTTTATTTTTTAAGTGTTTGAAAAGATGTTATTTATTTGAGAGAGGGAGCATGAGCCAAGAGACAGAGGGAGAGGGAAAAGCAGACTCCCTGCTGAGTATGGAGCCTTATGCAGGGCTCCATTCCAGGACCCTAGGGTCAGTACCTGAGCTGATTGAGTGAGCCCCCAGGCACCCCTGTCTTATTTTTATTGATACTGATTATTGACTGGTCTCTTGTCATCCTCATTAGACTGAGGCCAAGGCCACCATGTGGGTTATTATTACAATACCAGCACCCATGGAACCCAGTGTCTAGCAAGTCCTAGGTACTTAATTAGTTGATCAAAGAACTAATACCATAAATCATACATTAAAAATGGATTTATCTAGGTAGTGTCTTGGGGATTATGATGCTGTATCGGATTTTTTTTTCTTTTTTTTTTCTTTTAAAGACTTTATTTATTCATGAGAGGCACAGAGAGAGAGGTAGAGACACAGGCAGAGGGAGAAACAGGCTCCATGCAGGGAGCCTGACGTGGGACTCAATCCCCGGGCTCCAGGATCATGTCCTGGGTGGAAGGCAGGTGCTAAACCACTGAGCCACCCAGGGATCCCCTGTATCAGATTTTTTTTCTTGAAAAAGATCTCAAACTCACTAAACCTAGAACATAATTACATATTCAATTTTTAGTTAAAATCTTTATTTTTAATTTTTTTTAAAGATTTTATTTATTCATGAGAGACCCGGAGAGATAGAGAGGCAGAGACACAGGCAGAGGGAGAAGCAGGTTCCATGCAGGGAGCCCGACGTGGGACTTGATCCTCGGTCTCCAGGATCAGGGCCTGGGCTGAAGGTGGCACTAAACCACTGAGCCACCTGGGCTGCCCGTTTTTTTCTTTTTTTAAAAAAAAGGTTTTTTTATTTTTTTAAAAATTTTTTATTTAATTATGATAGTCACAGAGAGAGAGAGAGAGAGAGAGAGAGAGAGAGAGCCTGAGACACAGGCAGAGGGAGAAGCAGGCTCCATGCACCGGGAGCCCGATGTGGGATTCGATCCCGGGTCTCCAGGATCGCGCCCTGGGCCAAAGGCAGGCGCCAAACCGCTGCGCCACCCAGGGATCCCCAAAAAAAGGTTTATTTATCTTTAGTAATCTCTATACTCAATGTGGGGCTCCAACTCATGATCCAGAGATCAAGAGTCACATACTCTACTGACTGAGCCAGCCAGGTGCCCCTCCCATTGTTTTTCCTGTTGCATTTTATTTTCTCTCAGTATTTGGGATTTCCAGGCACTTGGGTCACTCTTAAATTTTAGATGTATATATAGATAATATGTAATTTATAATATATTTTAATTTATAATATATAACAAACATATTTAAATATATTATAAATTCTACTGAATAAGTATTTCTTTTTTAGTATGATAAATATATAAGAAAATTACCTCAATGTGTGAATTCGAAGAGCATGAATAGGGAAGACAAAACCTCAGGTTTTCTTGGTGAAGATATTATCTGAAGGTCTTTGAAGAATTTATTGAACGAAATATTTAAATTCAGGTCTATAGGCAAGTTCATGAACAATTTTAATGGTTTAGAAATAATGAATTGAAATTCTTTTTTTTTGAATTGAAATTCTTATTAAAGCATATGAGATTCTCTCCGTTTAATTTCTTCAACATGAAAAAGCATACCCTTGCATGTAAAGCTATACATAGTTTAAGTGATTTTGTCTTAAATTTAGCAGGCTTATTTTTCAGAGCTAGGGGTGCTGAGATGCAGACTCACGAAATACCGTTCCCTCCAAACTGATGGTTAATTTAGATGAAGTTTTAGAGTACCAGCAAAAACATTTTATACAGCTTGGTGTTGTATTAAAGGAAAATTTCATGTAAAATTTTTGCTTTCACAATTAGAACAAATTGTTTTTAAAAGGAAATAGTTTGTAAGATCCAGTTTGGTTATCGCATTCTATCATTTATAAGTTTTGTTGGTTATATGAAAATGAGAAGCGAATACAGAGAGGGATTTTTATGGACATTTGATGGAAGAGTTGCCTCAGGCTTTTGCATGCCACCTTAATGCTCTTAAGTTGAGAGCATCTCCGTTTTTATGTCTTCTGGCTTGGGCTGGGGCCAGGTGTTAAAAGTATTGTCTCTCTTATGTAGGATCACTATTTCCAGTTGGTTCTGAAGTTACTATAAATGTTTATCCTGTAACATTCAGAGATCGAATGCTTTCCCATCTTATCTGAGTTCAGGACTTTGCAAATAGGTTAGTAAATGGCATGACTCTATTTTCATTTTGACATCTAAGCACCCCCAAAGGGATTTAATCCTTTAAATTTTTTTTTCACATTAGCAATGTTTGATATCTATTTCCTAAAATCAAACTTCAGAATGGAATGGAATTTAACATCCTGGGTTTATTAGAGCCTCTCAGCAGAGAGCAGTGGCAAGGAACACGGATGATAGAAATGTTTTACAAGGAAGATATTGAATAGACCAGGAAATGCTATAGGATACATTATATTGAAGTGCAGAAGCCAAACCATATGGGAACTGGTAGACTCTTAGCTATTTGCAGGAAGATGAGAAGTGTGTGTGTGTGTGTGTGTGTTTTAAGAGAAAAAGGGGCAAAAGTGCAGAGGGAGAGAGCAAATCCCAAGCAGGTCCACACCCAGTGTATGAGCCCTATGCAGGGCTTGATCTCACAACCCTGAGATCATGACTTGAGCCAAAATCAAGAGTTGGATGGACCCTTAACTGGCTAAGCCACCTAGGCACCCCAAGGATGGGAAGTTTCTAATGTTGGTCACCACTAAAGTGCATGGGTTGATTCAGACTGTAGAGGATGTGGCACAAAGTAAGGGCTCAATAAATGTGATGAATGACCGAATTCATTAAACCTTATCTTAAAATTCTGGAATGCTAATGAAGCTTGAATCTGACAACTTAAGAAAATAAAGCGAACATTGTTTTATGTAGCGTTAGTCAAGTCATAGAATCCATTGTACAAAGAGATGGTGCCTATTGACGCTATAAAATAAGCTCAAGAAAAATTGGTGTAAGGTGATGATTGATGGGGAGGGTAAGAGGTGTCTCTGGTAACTCTAGAAAATAGGGTGCCACCTAGTGGAACCATTTCACTAATGGCGTATTTTGCATTAAACACTTTGAAAATTTAGGTTCTTCGTAAAACCTGTAGCGATTGATTTTCTTTCTCAAAGAGTGCTTTTTTAAAACTTTTTTCTTTGAGTTAATTTTGTATTTGCTGAAGAGTTGTAAAAATAATACAGTTCCTATATAATCCTCACCCAGCTTCCTCAATCTTACATTAACAATGATACACTTATCAAGACATGGAAATGAACGTTGATGCGAAACTACCGACCCAATTCCAGATTTTGTTTGGATCTCGCTATTTTCCCACTGATGTACTTTTCTGTTCCAGGATCTCATCTAGGACCTACAGTGTTTTTTTTTTAATAAAGATTTTATTTATTTATTTATGAGAGATACACAGAGAGGGAGAGAGAAGAGAGAGAGGCAGAGACACAGGCAGAGGGAGAAGCAGGCTCCATGCAGGAAGCCTGACTTGGGACTCAATCCCATGTCTCCAGGATCAGGCCCTGGCCTGAAGGCGACACTAAACCACTAGCCACCCGGGCTGCCCCCCTACAGTGTTTTTAGTCATCTAAAAGAGATGAGAGATCCCTCATCTCCAATCTGAGACAGGCCCTCAGTTCAAAGAGTGTCTATTATAAATAATCTCTTAGGAGTTTTTGATAATAAAGAGGATTTAGAATATAAAAGGTAGTCATAAAATAAGAATTTTGATCTGGATTCTCGTGGTGAGCATTGTAGAGTTGTCAAATCACTATGTTGTACACCGGAAACTAGTGTAACATTGTGTGTCAGCTATACTTAAATTAAAATATTTGATCTAGCAATATTTATCCTGTTTATACATTTCATTTCACCCAATCTTTTTTTTTTTAAGATTTTATTTTTAAGGAATCTCTACACCTAATGTGGGGCTTGAACTCACGACCCTGAGATCAAAGAGTCAGTCACATGCTCTATCAACTGAGCCAGCCAGGTGCCCCTCCTTTAAAGACCACCTCAAGTCTTTTTTTTTTTTTTTTAAGATTTTATTTATTTACTCATGAGAGACACAGAGAGAGGCAGAGACACAGGCAGAGGGAGAAGCAGGCTCCACACAGGGAGCTTGATGGTGGGACTCGAGGGACTTGATCCTGGGACTCCAGGATCATGCCCTGGGCCAAAGGCAGGTGCCAAACCGCTGAGCCACCCAAGGATCCCTCCCTCAAGTCTTTTAAAATCACTTTTTATATTCGGAGAGTGCTGTAGAAAGTTTTACAAAAAAAGCTACTGAAAAGTAGTGAGAGGCAGGAATGAATCTTTGACAGTTTTCTCATTTTACTTGAAAGAAAATTGAGCCATAGGGGAGTTTTATATTTTCCTTCACTTGAACAGCAGTTTCATGCACACCGGCAGGTAGAAAAAAGGACGACAAATTACACAGCAATTGAAAAGTAAACCTCATTTCACTGACATTTTTTATTATGACAGTAACTGAGATTTAAAATGAAAGACGAGACTTCTCAAATTTTATACTGTCGAATAAATCAAATGTATTATTCCTCAAAAGTTGGTATCTTTAATGCTTTGAAATGCTCTCAACACATATATGCTTATCGAGTTTTATCTAGTTTTTTTATTTTTTTTTTTATTTATTTTTTTTTTTTAAATTTTTATTTATTTATGATAGTCACACAGAGAGAAAGAGGCAGAGACACAGGCAGAGGGAGAAGCAGGCTCCATGCACCGGGAGCCCGACATGGGATTCGATCCTGGGTCTCCAGGATCGTGCCCTGGGCCAAAGGCAGGCGCCAAACCGCTGCGCCACCCAGGGATCCCTATCTAGTTTTTTTAAACCAATTATTGGAATTATCAATTTCAAGACTTTTAAAGTAACTTTTTGCTGCTTTGTATGTAGAAATAAAGATTTGTATTACAAGTTACTTCAAAAATACAAGTGATTTTGCTTTTGTTTTGTTTTGTTTTTTTGTTTTTTGGTCCTTAAACATCAGTTATTTCGCTCTCAAATTAACATAATGGTTTGAGGAATCATGATTAAGTTGGAAGATGCTGTGTAGGAAAGAAGAAATGACAAGTTGGGGGTGCAATGTGAAGCTTACTTTATTTGGTTTATGGCTTCATTACTCAGACTATTGCCTTTTGCACTGCATGAGTATCCCCTGAATCTGTTGACTTCAGTGAATTCTGGGGTACCTGAAAGTAGTGGGAAGGCCTGGAATTTCCACACAGGATATAACATTATCCTTTAGTGTTGCCCCTTACCCACCTTTCTCAGATCAACTCCAGTATGGTGATACCATATGAAATGAAACTTCCTTCTAAACCAAGAGGAATGACTCAGGAAGGCCTCCTTGGCCAACAGAAGACTGGCTTATTCAGAAAACTCATCATCAGGTTGATGTTGGCATGAGGGAAGGATGGATGTGCTATGTTTCCAAGATACCAACAGTTTTTTGAGCTGTGGTCTGCCCTTAAAGTAGCCAAGCTTGCAGAGGCTGTGGGACTTTGGAAAGCCAGAGTGTCTGCTTTCCCAGAATGCTTCACTTGACTGGGAAATACAAAGGTGTTGCTTTTCTATTAATTGTATAAAAACCATATTTTTTGCTCAGTACATTTTAATTCCTGTCTTTTTGTATGTGCATACGTCAAGTTATTTGAGACTTAAACACAGAAAGGAATTGCCTGCTGTTAAGGCAACCTAGAGAAGTAGAGAAATCAGTGATTCAGATTTCTTAACCCTACTATTAGGAACCTTTCTCTCATTTCCTTTGACCCCAGGCAACACAACGGGGATGGAGGTGGGGGCACTTCTCACCTGGTGCTCTCCTGTCTGACAGAAATAAATTAGTATATAGTATTTATTCATATGTGTAGCTGTTAGCTATTACTCCGGTTTGGGTAAAGTAGTTGAAACTTAACCAGAGCCTCAAGGAATTAATAACTGAAGGCCAAGGACTTAACCATTTTAGGTTTGTGAACATTTGAGCAAAGTGAGAATTTTGCTGCCACTCACTTGCTACTCACACTGGGGCCAGCCCTGCCAGTTTCTAATCACATAAGAAACACGCAAAGTGAATTTTATAAAAACTGCTAATTATAAATATGATTTCCTCTGGAACACAGGAAGCAAGCATTTGTGAGGCCTGGGAATGAAAGGAGGCTTTTCCAAATGAAGCCGTTTACACCCATGTACTAAATAGATTGTATATGTCTTGTGAACTGAACTTGAGAGCTGCATATACACATTCCGAAGGATGTGGGAGAGATCAAGAACTTCCCTATTTGGCTGTATGATTCTAGAAATTTGTATGTCTATATGTTTATTCTAGGTGGAACCTTAAATAATTTTTACATTCAAATAATTTGGGGGGCACCTGGGTGGCTCAGTGGTTGAGCATCGTACTTTGGCTCAGGGCGTGATCTCAGAGGCCTGGGATGGAGTCCTGCATCAGGTTCCCCGCAGGTAGCCTGTTTCTTTCTCTGTGTTTCATGAGTAAACAAATCTTTAAAAAAAAATTCTGTGCTAATGTTTAGCAAGGTAGTGATTATTTTTCATGTGCCTCCATGTTTTATTTTGACAATTAACCATTAAGTATTTTTCTTAATACGGACACATTTTTTATTATTTTAAGTAAGCTCTATGCCCAATGTGGGGCTTGAACTAATGATCCCAAGATCAAGGGTCACATGTACTACCAACTGAGCCAACCAGGCACTCTGTCATAAGACATTCTTAAATAACATTTTTGTTCCATTTCTGTATTTTATCTCACAGTAAGTGGGAAAAATTATATTGCTTCTTCTTGCAGTTGTTAATAAGCAAACATTTCTTTGTTCTTTTTTTTTTTTTTTAAAGTATGCTCCACACCCAGTGTGGAGTCCAATATGGGGCTTGAACTCATGACCCTGAGATCAGCGTCTGGGGTGAAATCAAGAGTCAGACACTTAACCAACTGAGCCACCCAGGTGCCCCTCTTTGTGCTTTTTAAGGAGAACTTCTTTATTTTTTTATTTTTTTAATTTTTTTCATTTATTTATGATAGAGAGAGAGAGAGAGGCAAAGACACAGGCAGAGGGAGAAGCAGGCTCCATGCACCGGGAGCCTGACGTGGGATTCGATCCCGGGTCTCCAGGATCGCGCCCTGGGCCAAAGGCAGGCGCTAAACCGCTGCGCCACCCAGGGATCCCGAGAACTTCTTTAAAATGGTGGAAGTCAGACATTATATGCATAGCGTGAAGGTCCAAGGAAGGTAGTTGGAGTGACAAAAGAGGAGTTCATGCTCCCCTTAGAAATATCGAGAGATCGAGTGTCCCTTTGTACAGTAGTTAGTGTAAACCCACTTATTCTGAATGAATTTTCTTCTACTGACTCTCAACGTAGGTTCCTTTATGTTAACTTTTGACTACAGTAGTAGTTACTGCTTTTTAAGATTTATTTATTATTCATTCATTCATTCATTCATTCATTTATTCATTTATTTATTTATGAGAGACACAGAGGCAGAGACATAGAGAGAGGGAGAAGCAGGCTCCCTATGGGGAGCCTGATGCGAGACTTGATCCTAGGACTCCGGGACCAAGGCCTTAGCCAAAGGCAGACACTCAACCACTGAGCCACCCAGGTGCCCCAGTTACTCGATTTTTAAAAACGGACTTTTATCACTGCAAATTGAGAACACTTCAAGTGGGTATAAGAACAAGGCTGTTTAAAATGAATGACCAGGATGTTAAATTGTCCCCTGGGTTGTTCAATGTTATGTGTTTGAGTCCTTATGTTCTGTGAGTGAGTAGTTTCTGTTTCGTACTTTGTACAGTTCTTAGTACTTCATAAATTTTGGGTATTCTATAGCTATATTGGGTTCCCAGAGCATGTAATATTCTTAAATTGAAGGCCTATGGAAGAGTCTTGTACAGTGTTTAATGAGTGCTAAGGTTTTCCTCTATTGGAATTATGAAAAAAATACATTTTTCTTTATGTACTTTAAATCCTGCATGCTTTTAAAATAGGCTGGGTTTGGCTCTGCTGTTTTCATGACCTTCCCTTCATTATTATTGACAGTCTTAGAGAATGAGGCCTTTGCTGGTAGGTTAACTTGATTGTAATTTGTATGTGTCACAAAAGTACACGCTTGTTCTTTCATCATCAATACTAAATCAGAGTACTCTTTTAAACCTTGGATTTTCTTTTGTCCACTCCTTGCACTCTTAGCTGTGGGCTAAACAAGGGTGTTGAGATTAGCATGGGGCCCTGGGTTTTGGGTGAGCTATTTATTGACTTGATACTGTGCTCATCTTACACATTTATAACAACTCCATCCTTTGTAAAAGAGTTCCCAGCCTGTAAGAGGATGTTGTACTTTAAGATCAGTCTTGGTTAATGTGAGAGAGGTTTGTAGCATCTGGGGAATGGAGTTCTAGAAATTTGATTATAAGGAAAGGGAGCGAGGGATGTGGTCTGTCCTGTTTTGAGTTGAGCAAGGTGTCTAGGAAGTTTTCTTTGAAGCCTGCATTTACTCATTGGTGTCAATTTTTTAAATCCTGGTCCATCTTCCCCTTCTCAGGAACCACATAGTAAAAGATAGGCATATTTGGTAATTAAATACCTGGCATAGGGAGAAGTAACAAAGATTGCTGTTTTCAGAAGGGAAGCATAGTGTTCTAGATCCATTCCTCCCTTCTTTTTTTTTTTTTTAACAGAGGGAGAAACTGAGTCCTGAAAGGTTGTGACATTCTTGAAGTTATACAAAGAAGTAGCATACAGCTCATCTTGAAGTAATATGAGAGCAGCCTCTAGTTGATTGGCACCCTCTTCAAGAGAAATACTTTTGCTCAGCTTGGTGAGTATTGCCATTCTGATTACATCACTTACGATTTTTTTAAAGATAGGTTAAACTTACATTGAAGAAATACATATGTTGCTTTTGAAATGGAGACTTTTGGGTAATATTTAGATCTATCCATATGTTATGGTTTAGGCCAGATTAACCAGCCAGTTTCAGATCGGTTTTTTTGGGAAAGCTTAGATGTA
Source organism: Canis lupus baileyi (assembly GCF_048164855.1). Lineage (NCBI taxonomy): Eukaryota > Metazoa > Chordata > Mammalia > Carnivora > Canidae > Canis > Canis lupus. Next base: position 85,498,659 of record NC_132876.1, read on the forward strand.
TATTCATTCGAAGTCTCTGTTAAATCACAGCTTGTAGAAGCTATTTCCAAACGGCCTTTCATTTACTGGTTAAATTAAGGATACTTCTTGGGGTGCCTGGCTGGCTCAGTGAGAGGAGCATGTGACTCTTGATCTCAGGGTTGTGAGTTCAAGCCTCACGCTGGGTGTAGAGATTACTTAAAAAAGATGCTTCTGAGGAAAAGATCGTGTGCTCCGAATCGAGGCCGGCCATCCTTCCTTGGTGTTTGCTGTGCTATACCTCCCTTCCATCTGCCTTTGAAGCATCATGTTCCTGTGTCCTGACTGCTTCCTTTTTGGTGTCCCTCTGTCCCCATGTACTTTGGCTCCCGGAGGGCCCAGGGGCTCAGGTCCAGGTAGAGGACCTCACCAGGCAGCTCAATCCCCCTTTCCCATCCACCACTGGAGAGTCACAGTGAGTTGTCACCTGCCTGGAAAGCTCCCCTGGGGTTCTGATCTACCACCAGGGGGGAGAAATACTTGCTGTAATGAGTGAAGGACCCCTTTCTATGGAATGAAGCTCAGAAAGTGACATGAATAATAAAAATTTCTGGTTGGAATCCTTGTTTGAGGTCAAAGGAGAGCTTTTTTCTCCTATTTTCTCATGGGTCTTCGTTTGTTGAACACCTAAGTGTGCCAGGCTCTAAAAACAGTATGGCCACACTTACATCCTTACTGCAACAGTGTAAGGAAGAGATTATTGGCCGTATGTTAGATATGAGGTCATAGATATTTAAGAGAGGCATTCAAGTCATATGATCAGAGTTAGTAAACCATAGAGGGGATTGGTTAGTTTTGCTTGTCTGTTTTTACCGAACCATCCTATGACAAAAATACAAAATAGATGTTTGGTTTGTTACTCCCTTTCTTTCTTTTTTTTTTTTAAGAAGTTTTTTTATATCTTTTTTTTTAAGATTTTTATTTATTTATTCATGAGAGATAGATAGAGAGAGAGAGAGAGAGAGAGAGAGAGAGACAGGCAGAGGGAGAAGCAGGCTCCATGCAGGGAGCCTGACGTGGGACTCGATCCTGGGTCCCCAGGATCACATCCCGGGCTGAAGGCAGTGGTAAACCACTGGGCCACCGGGGCTGCCCTGATACTCCCTTTCTTACTTGGATATCAGTATGAATAACAAGATCATGATCTTTCAAGGTATATACTTTTGGTTTTGCAGAATTTTTGTCTGATAATTAAATTGTGTATTTGTTCAAAAAAGCAGTTTTTTTGAAGTTGCACTATATGTCAGACTCTATACTAGGTGCTCCGGATACCACAGGGAATGTATATAAAAGTAAGTATTATTGGGCAGCCCGGGTGGCTCAGCGGTTTAGTGCTGCCTTCAGCCCAGGGCCTGATCCTGGAGACCCGGGATCGAGTCCCACGTTGGGCTCCTTGCATGGAGCCTGTTTCTCCTTCTGCCTGTGGCTCTGCTTCTCTCTCTCTCTCTCTCTCTCTGTGTGTGTGTGTGTGTCTCTCATGAATAAATAAATAAAATCTTTTTTAAAAAAGTATTATTCTTACCTAGTCCTGAGAAAAAACTAGAAACTTTATCTGTGCGACTCACAGAATTGCTGAGCCAATTGGGTATTTCTTGAGGTTACTTAGCTAGCTCCTGAAGGTCTGGGGTAAATGCAAACTAAATCATTCTGTGACTAATAATTTTTAAGGAGGGAGATTCCATTAAGCCTTTAAGATAGCTACTGCTTGAGACTGGTCTAGCCTGGTGTGATGATGATAAATTTTTTCTGCACCTTCACAGTTGGCTGGTATATATGTGCATTTTAAACCAAATACATTTTAAAACCTTCCATTCTATACCTTTGACCAAAATAACCACCCTCAGAGGTTTGGAATTGACAAGCAGAGAGCCCAGGCAGGTGCTCAGACTCCTGTTTAGTACTGGTGTGGTTGGAACCCTACCCACTGTGGTGACAGTCTCTGACATTACTCCTATTTTTCTGTTCCAAACTGTTTTGGTCAGTTTGCCCTATGTTGCAACGTGGTTTAGAAACTTCTAGGAACATCTCTTCTCGTAATTATCACAGGTGCCTCATAGGGGACTTGACTTGGTTTTTTTATTCCAGAACACTCTATGCTTCCTATAGAAATACATGCCTATTTTTTTTTTGTTCTTAATTGATTGCTGTGGTGAAAAGAGCCTGACCTCCTATTATGATAGAATTACCAGATCATGGGGTATAGACTTGAATCTGTTTCATCAAGCTCTCCCAAATGGGGTTTTACCATCTTACTGTAAAGCTACAGGTCTCTGGTTCTATGATTGTATTTATGCCTTTAAAGTATAGGGAGGAAATTAGAAAACTTTTAAGTGCTTCCATTATGAGAGTGCCCATTGTAGGGGAAATCTCTCCCAAAAGAATAACTAGATCGAATATTTATAGAACTTTCCCATTAAATTTGTTAATATTTATCAAGTTCTGAGATAAGCTAGAAGCTCTGTGTATATTTTTGTATGTCCTTTCTTCACTGTCAAGGTGTGGAAACACAGAATCCTAGATTCATTCCCTGCTCTGAGGAACTACCTGGTTTACCCAGCAAGGAGCTCTTGCTCCCTGGAGTATGTCATGCTGGTTGCTGGAGCCAGTTTCAGGGCCTTTGTGGCCACAGGGCTATTTCCCCTGCAGGTATCTGGCTAATGCTTGGCTTGAGTCACCACAAAGTGGCTCCTTTGTCTTGGTCCTACAAAATTGCCCAGAGCTAGAATCATTACTTCTTTCATTGTCCATCTTTTTGTCTTAGCTCCTTGTTCAACTACTAACTTGGAGCTCTCCTCCATGTATCCATCTGAGATTGTGCTTTAGATACAGGACTAAAGCACTTTTAGGTTGTAGACTTTGCCAACAGGAAGTTTTATTTAATCACCAAACAATCACATGGAATCATTCCTCAGTTTACCAAGGTGAAATTTTTCCTCTGGGACCATGTGACTAATTCTAGTGCTGGTGGTGGTGGGTTGTGTCTTAAGCCTTTTGAAGGCAATGTACTTCCTCTGCCTACATTTCTCTCAACCTTCACACTCGTTTCTATTCATCTGTGTAATCATTTAATGTCTGTATTCCCTACTGAAGGTGATGTTCTATGATGACAGGAACTTTCATCATGTTGCCTCACATACATAGTAGCTGTCCAGTCAACACTTATTTTTACATATAGGTGTAAATAGCACTGACCTGGGACCCCGCCACTTGGGCTGCAGTCCCATTCTGACCTCTGCAAGTATATGACCTTGAGCCAGTCACTTCCCGTGTCTAGAACAGTCTCCTCATCTTGTGAAAGAAGGCAGGCCATGGGCAGGGAGATTCATGAGGTGGCGTTCAGCTTTACGAGTTTCAGTTTGTGTCTGACTAAATGGAGGAAGAATTACAGCCAGTCTTTTGAATGCCACGACTTTATTTCCATACCCTGGCTGATTCTATTGAAGTGCTCTGCCTTGGGCTGGGAATGGCTGGCCCACTGCCTTCTTGAGAAGCCTGTGCCAGAACCCGAGTCACCTCCTTTGGGACATCTGAGGGCAGTGTGTTTTCCAGACTTTTTCTGTAGCAGTTGAATTCTCTTCCCGATAATAAAAGAATTAAAAAGGCTGTTCATTATAGGTGGGGTAGAAGCCATGTTGGCACTTGACCTGTGCCTTGGGTACATGCTGTGTGTAAGATAGAAGTATCTCAGAAGGTGGTTTGGAGGGTAGTTGGCTCTGATGGTGAGGGTGTGGAGACTCTGGCCTTCCTTGGCCAGCTTTACACTTAGACCTGACCCTACCCCCCATACCAACCTGCAAGCCCCAGTGCCACCTCCACCCCCGTGGTTCCCAGCTCACGTCATAGAAAAACATTCTGGTCTGACCAGGTAACAGACATTTGGGTGGCTGCATTAACTATACTGGCCAGGCCAGTCTCAGAAACAAGGAATCTGCACTTTACCCCCTGAGCCTCCCTGTAACTTCCACCTTCCCCCTCTCCCCCACCACTATCCAATTACTAACAAGATTGGAAAACTCTCTGTGACAGTCCAAAAGATCTTGGATCAAATTGTCTCTTTTCTAATCTAGGAGAAGTCAGATAGGAATCCAACAAGAACTTCTTAGACCAATCCTGAAAAAATTACAACCTATCCAAACTCACCTGAGTTGATATCTATAACCTTGGTAGTCTTATAATCATTAATAAAACTGAATTCATGGTTAAAAACCCTCTGAAGAAGAAATTTGCAGTCCCAGATGGTTTTGAAAATAAATTCTAACAAGCATTTAAGGAAGAAAGTAACACCAGTTTTAGACCATCTATTTTACAAAAGAGGGTAAACTTGCCAGTTTATTTCACAAGGTCAAAATCACTGATACTAAGGATGGTAAAAAGCAAAACAGCAGTGAGAAACCCACAGACCAATATCCTCATAAACATAAACAAATTCTTCAAAGGATATAAGCAGTATTAATTGTCAAATTTATGCGTGTAGAGTTGTTTGTTATATTCCCTTATTCTTTTAAATATCGGTGGCATCTGTAGTGAAACCCCCTCTTTAATTGGGTAAGAAATAAGGTTTTCCTTTGTCAGTCTTGCTATATGCTTAACAATTTTGATAGTGTCAGAGAACCGGCTTTGGTTTTTGTTAATTTTTTTTCTATTGTTTTTTAGCTTTCAATTTCATTTATTTCTGCCCTTATCCTTAATATTCCCCTACCTCTTTGCTTTGGATGTATTTTACTCCTTATTTTCTAGTTTGTACAGATGGAAACTTAGATTATCGATTAGAGACACTTCTTTTTTTTTCTGGTATAAATATTGAATATAAATTTCCCTAGAAGCACCATTTTAACTGCATCCCACACATTTGATGTTGTATTTTTATCTTGTTCAATACAAAAAAATTTTTTTCACTTGAGACTGGTTTTTTTAGCCATATGCTGTTTAGAAGTATATTGTATTTAGAAATTTCCCTTTTCTCTGTGTTTTGTTTCGGTCTTCATTCTCTTTTGTTTTGATTTCTAGTTTAACTTCATTATGATCAGAAGACATACTTTGTATGTCTTCCAGTTCTTTTGAATTTAAGTTTTATACTTCAGGGTACAGTCAGTCTTGATGAGTGTTTTACAAGTACTTTGAAAGAATACGTATTCTGTTTATGTTACTGTTTTGTAAATACTCCCTTCAATTGGTTGGTGGTATTTTCTGTTTATTATTTCTATATATTATTGAGAGTGGAATGCCAAAGCTTTCAACTGTGACATCAGATTTATTTCTCCTTTGAATTCCGTCAGTTTTTGCTTCCTTTATTTTGAGGGTTTGTATGTGGGTACAAATGTACTTAGGATTGTCCTGTCTTGTCAAACTGACCCTTTTGTCATTCTGTAACATCTTTCTTTGTCCCTGGTAATGCAGTTGTCTTTGTTTATAATTTTTATTTTTTTATGTAATCTCTACACCCAGCCTGAGGCTCAAACCCATAACCCCAAGATCAAGAGTTGCTTGTCCCACCCACTGAACCAGCCAGGTACCCCACAACTCCAGTATTCTTTTGAAAGGTTGTTTGCTTGTTATACCTTTCCCCTCCTTTTACTTTTAACTTAATACTAATAATATATTTCAAGTGAGTTTTTCATAAAATGTAGTTGGTTCTGATTTTTTAAATTCATTTTCACAACCCATGTCCTTTTTTTTTCCATGTCCTTTAATTTACTGTTTAGACCATTTTAATTGACTGTAATTGTTGACACGCTTGGATTCATCCTGCCATTTGACTATTGATTTTCATTCCTGTTTTATGTGTTCTGCCTTTTGAGTTATTTGAATATTTCCTAGTGTTTTATTTTAATTCATCTCTTGTATGTCTCCTTATATCTTTTTTTGTGTATGTGTGCCTGCTCTGAGGATTACAATGTATACCTACTTTACTGGTTTAAGGGGACTGTGGAGACCTTACCACTCTTCTCTTGTTAAATTTATCTTATGGTTACAATGGCATGCACTGAAAACCCCATAGACAATGTTACAATTTATGCTTACAACAAAGAGCTCAAGAGGAGAAGTAGAGTGGTTTTTTTTTTTTAAACCCAGATGTTTACCATTTCTGCTGCTCTTTCTTAATTCCTGATGTTCCGTGTTTCCTTGTGGTATCATTTCCCTTTTGTCTAAAGAGCTTTCTTTAGCTTTTATCTTAGAGGAAGTCAGTTGCATGTAAGTGATCTTAGTTTTCCTTCATCGGAGAATATCTGTCTTTTGCCCTCATTCCTGAAAGATCTATTTGCTGGATATAGAATTCTATGTTGGCAGTTCTTCGCTGAAGTGCATAAGATATATTGGGCCACATCTTTCTCTCTTCCATGGTTTCCAGTAAGGAATCCATAGCCATTTGAGTTTTTGTGCTTAGAGGTAATATGTTTTCTCTCACTCCTTTCAAGATAGTTTTGTGTCTGGTTTTCAGCACATTTTTCTTTGGGTTTATCCTAGGTGAGGTTCGTTCTGCTTTTTGAATTTGTAGATTTATGTCCCTTGGGATATTTTAGCAAGTCTCCAGCCACTAGTTTGTTAAATTTTATTTCTGCAATGCACTTTCTCCTCTGTTTTTGGGACTTCTGTGATACAAATGGCAGACCTTCTGTAACTGTCCTGTGAACCCCTGAGGCTCTGTTGTTTTGTTTTAAATCTTTTTTTCTCTTTGTTGTTCGGATTGGCTAATTTCTATGGCTCTCTCTTCAAGTTCTTGGACTCTTATCTCCATGCTGTGTTGAATCCATACAGGAAGTTTTTGTTTCAGTTATTTTATTTTATTTTAAAAATATTTTATTTATTTATTTATTTGAGAGAGAGCGTGTGTGAGTGAGCACATAAGCCAAGGAAGAGGGAGAGGGAGAAGCAGACTCCCCTCTCAGCAGGGAGCGCGATGTGGGGCTTGATCCCAGGACCCCGAGATCATGACTTGAGCTGAAGGTAACCGCTTCACCAACTGAGCCACCCAGGCGCCCCACAGTGATGTTATTTTTCAGTTCTAGACTTTTCCAGCAGTTCTTTATAGCTTCTATATCTCTGCTTAGACTTCTACTCTTCTGTCGGTTTCAAGATCACTATGATTGGTTGCTGGAGCAGTTCTATAATAGCTGCTTTAAAGTCTTTGTCAGATAGTTCAAACATCTGTGTCATCTCAGCCTTGGCCTCTGCTGATTGTCTTTTCCCATGCTGAGTAATTTTGGATATTATCCAGGACATTTTGAATGTTATGTTATGCGGCTCTGGATCTTGTTTAAATCCCATGGAGAATGTTGATATTTTTGTTTTAGCAGGCAGTCGACTTGGTTATGTTCAGAGAGCAAGTTCTAACCCAGTCTTCTGTGAGCTGCAGTCCCAGTGTCTGTTCAGTTTGCCTGGCCTCGGCAGTGCTCTTTGGAAGTGTCAGGTGTGCATGCCCCGCAGTGACCCATCAGGGACATAGGCCATCCTAGTTCTCTTGGTCTCAGGTAGGCCATTTAAGATGTGATCCACGCATCACACACTTGTGGCCGAGCCCGTGAATTGATAAACAACTTATGCAATGCCTCTCCCAAGCTTCTCCCTCTCCATAATTTCTTCAGCACTTTCCAATTCCATGGGGCTTCCCTGTTTGGGTCATTTAGCTGGAAAGCTTTGGATTTCATTGCTCTGCTCTGCCACATGTGGCACAATGGGGCCCGTGTCCCTGGCACCAAGTGACAGGAAGGTTGAGAATAAAAATGGCATGGTTTTCGCCCATCTTCTTGGAACCCTGGCTCTGCTGAACCCAGAGGAAGGTCCTGGTCCGTCAGAGTTTGATCTCCCAGGTTTCTGTTGCTGCAGGGCTGCCATTGCCACTTGGGGATTGTGGCCCGAGAGAGCAGAGCAGAGAAGAAGAAAAACCATGGGGGCTTCCCCCCACTCTCTGAGCATCGGGGCTGCTTTCCTGCTACCTGAGCCAGAGCTCCAGGGCATCTCCAGGCTTGTTCTCCATCAGCAGTCCATGCCCGCTGACAGTGTGTGGGGTTCAGGCTTGGGGCACGTTGAAGGAGAAAGTCAGGGCAAACTTACTGGCACTTCAGGGGTAGTTTGAATTCTCATCTTTCCTCAACTGCCTGTTGCTGTTTACTTTTGAGGATCCTCCAATAGCTGCTCTGTACAGGCTCTCCAGGTTTTACAGTCTGTATTGCTGAGCGAAAAAGGGTGGAGTGTGCTCCCTCAGTTTTTATGTATGCCTGGAACCTCTGTCCATTTTTGTAGGTGTAGGGATAGTAGGAGTCTGAGCAGTAGATGTATTGCCTGCCTGCTTAGTGTCCCTCCACTCTATCTACCCAGCTCTGCATCTTTGCTTGAAAAACCATCCTTAGGACCCCACATGAGTCTTTTAGGAGGAAGGTGGGATTACTACTGCTGGTCATCTGGACAATCAAAAAAGTGCTTCTTTCTGGACTCTGCAACTGAAAGTAAATGGGTAGTGTTTTTCTCCTTAACCTATTTATTTAAGTGGAAGGTCTTTTTCTTTTTTCTTTTTTTTTTTCAAGATTTATTTATTTGACAGAGAGAGAGCACAAGCAGGGGAGTGGCAGGCAGAGAGAGAGGGAGAGGGAGAGGCAAACACCCTGCTCAGCAGGGAACCTGAGTTGGAGCTCAATCCCAGGACCCCAGGATCACGACCTGAGCCTAAGTCAGACACGCCTAAGTCAGACACCTAACTGACTGAGCCACCCAGATGCCCCTGGAGGTCCTTCCCTTCCCTTCCCTTCCCTTCCCTTCCCTTCCCTTCCCTTCCCTTCCCTTCCCTTCCCTTCCCTTCCCTTCCCTTCCCTTCCCTTCCCTTCCCTTCCCTTCCCTTCCCTTCCCTTCCCTTCCCTTCCCTTCCCTTCCCTTCCCTTCCCTTCCCTTCCCTTCCCTTCCCTTCCCTTCCCTTCCCTTCCCTTCCCTTCCCTTCCCTTCCCTTCCCTTCCCTTCCCTTCCCTTCCCTTCCCTTCCCTTCCCTTCCCTTCCCTTCCCTTCCCTTCCCTTCCCTTCCCTTCCCTTCCCTTCCCTTCCCTTCCCTTCCCTTCCCTTCCCTTCCCTTCCCTTCCCTTCCCTTCCCTTCCCTTCCCTTCCCTTCCCTTCCCTTCCCTTCCCTTCCCTTCCCTTCCCTTCCCTTCCCTTCCCTTCCCTTCCCTTCCCTTCCCTTCCCTTCCCTTCCCTTCCCTTCCCTTCCCTTCCCTTCCCTTCCCTTCCCTTCCCTTCCCTTCCCTTCCCTTCCCTTCCCTTCCCTTCCCTTCCCTTCCCTTCCCTTCCCTTCCCTTCCCTTCCCTTCCCTTCCCTTCCCTTCCCTTCCTTTCATTCCGTTTGTAATTTTATTTAAATTCTCCTTGCCAACATATAGTATCACACCCAGTGCTCATTTCATCATGTGTCCTCCCCAATGCCTGTCACCCAGTTTCCCTCCCTCCAACCCCCCTCCCCTTCTGCAACATTTTGTTTCCCAGAGTTAGGAGTCTCTCATGGTTTGCCTGGAAGCTCTTTTTCAAAGGCATGGGTTAATACATCCAACTGAAAAGGTTTCTGAAATCCTTGGGGTCCCACTAGAAAAGGACCATGAAGATAAGTCTTTCATAAATCTGAGTCCCAACAGGCACCTCCTCTACTAAGTGAAGATGGAGACAGCTTTGTTGTACCAGGGTCCCGTGTTAGATTCCCAAGGTTGCATGTGCTTCTAATTCCTAGAGAAGTGATTGTTGTGATAATAGTGAAGGGAGTTTAGTGAGAAGGAGAGAGCAAAGCTTCCACAAGAAATCCAAATAACCTCCCTTTTAGCTAAATGGTTAAAGGTGTCACCAGGGTGGTGAATGATATTCAAAGACCTGTTGTTTGGGAGGGGTGGGGAGCAGGAAGCTCTGCTGGTGTGAGAGGAGAATGGAATGTTTTAGGGAGCCGGGGTTGGTCATTTCCAGGAGCAGGGCGGACAGCACGGTGGGAAGGTCTGGCTCCAGCTTGAGCCCACTCACAGGATGTCAGGGGGAAGTGTGACTAAGGTCACGGCCACGCCACGTGGTGGGCCAGCTGGAGCCAGAGCAGGGGCCTCTGTGGCCACACATCCTGAGTTTCCATGGTCTAATGCAGTGGGCTTGAAAGAAAGGGTGGATGCAGGATGCTGGCTGGGCGTGTGGAGTGCGTGGGCTGTTATGTCTTAAGTGACAGTGGGTGGAGATTACAGCATTTCATCTGCTTTTCCTTTGACACCTTTTAAAGATCCAACCCACGGTTTCCAAGGGTTTATGCCTGTATCTGCCAGAGGGATCTTAAACCCCGGAGGATCCTCAAGGAGCATAAGGAAAATTTTCATTTGAGTACCATTTGCAGCAAGTAGGGGAATTTCAAATTGGATTGAGAGTTCAAAATGCTCTTCCTATTAAGCAATTTATGAGGGGGTTATTTTGACGTCCTTCTGAGGGAATTTTAAAATGCTTCCATATCTGAAAAGTCTACATACTTTTCTTGTAACTTTTCTTGGGAGAAGGCTGTACAGGATGTTTAGCAGGTTGGGTTTCAGAATTTCAGCAGCTTTATGCTGTTGTCATCCAGTTTGACAGATTGAATGTGCACTTAGAGGAAATGGAATGTATTTTTAATCACTGGGATGTATTGTACCCAAGGAACACAGGAGAGTGTATGTTAGGTTTCAGCCGTGATTAATATTTTGCTGATGAGTTTTCAACTCTGTAGCATGCTTACACTCTGCCTCTACTTGAACAATGCCCAGCATTTCTTGATTTTAAGAATGGTGAACAAGTCTCAGAAAATCGTTTCGAATTTTTATCCTCCATTGGTGAAGATTTGAGAAGGTCTCACATGCACATTTTTAATTTCTTAATTCAGAACAAAAAATGTATTACTAAAAAGTATGAATTCTTAATCTTCCCCCCCCAAAATGATAAAATATGCTTTATGGAATGGGAAAGGGCTTTTCTTCAGATTACTAGGTAGTTTGAATTCAAACCATTTGAGTTCAAGTATTACCATAGAAACATGGGTGGGAGGCTGTAAGTACTGTAGGCTGTTATTGTTAGACTAGACATCTCTGTTGAAAGTGCTGTGTTTTTAAGACCATGCCTCCTGGCAAGAACTCATTGAAGTGTAAAAAGCATTTCCTTTAAAATGCTAAATATTTATTTAGTTCCGGTGTTCTTCCTAAAAATTAAAGACTTGCACTCCTCCTACAGAGAGAAAAGATAGAAGAAATCACAGTCTTTATAGTTAAATTATTTTGAATGTAATTGCCATATTCAAAATGTGTGCATTTACCTTCAAAATAAGATTGCTGAAAGAGACCGGTATCTGCTTGAGAAGCTATGAATTCTTTAACAGAAAGGAAAAGTGGGAACCCACCCACATTTTTTGAGTGCATGTTCTCTACCCTCCCGGAAGCAAGTCACCAATTCTGCTTATAGTATTTGAAGTAAATGTATAGATTTGAAAGGAAATTTGTGCACAGGTTGACCAGTTAGGCTTTTTTTTTGGGTGGGGGAATGATAAGAAGAGGCTGCACAGATGGGTGTGTTTGGGGACTTAAAGCCATGATTCTCAACTGAGGATGACTTTGCCCCCAGCAGACATTTGGTAGTATTTGGAGCTGTGATTGGGGGAGTAGAGATGCTATTGGCATCTAAAGGTATTGGAATCTAATGGGTGGTGGAGGCCAGGAATGCTGCTAAACATCCTACTATGTACAGGACGCGCCTCCCTCTTCTCCTCCCCCAAACAACAAATGATCTGGCCCCAAATGTCAACAGTTCTGATGTTGAATAACCATGACTTAAAATTAACAGAGAGAATAGAGATGAAAACCAATGTCCTCCCTTCCTCATGGCGAGGTATAGAACACATTTTAGCTGGATTCGTCCATCTTAGCAAATAGCTATATGTAAAGATGATTTCTAGACATCTCAAGGAATAGAAACTATACTAACAAAAGGATTTACTTGTGATTTCTGGGGTCCATTACTTTTCAGGATACACTTAATTTTCTCAAGGCCAAATTTCTCATAGTATAATTATGGCTTCTACTTCCACTTGATCTCTCCAGCATACAGGTAGTAATTAGCGGGTGGCCATTCAGTGTGAAATATTCTTTTGTCCTGGGTATTTAGAGGCTGCTATTATATCCCCCTGAGACTTCCATACCATAAACCAGTCATGAGTGCTAGAGGGTGTTAGCATTGCTTATTAGATCAGGACTCCGCATAAGAAATATTATGCTGAGTGAAGTAAGTCAATCGGAGAAGGACAAACAGTGTATGTTCTCATTCATTTGGGGAATATAAATAATAGTGAAAGGGAATAGAAGGGAAGGGAGAAGAAATGTGTGGGAAATATCAGAAAGGGTGACAGAACATAAAGACTCCTAAGTCTGGGAAACGAACTAGGGGTGGTGGAAGGGGAGGTGGGCAGGGGGTGGGGGTGAGTGGGTGACGGGCACTGAGGGGGGCACTTGATGGGATGAGCACTGGGTGTTATTCTGTATGTTGGTAAATTGAACACCAATAAAAAATTAATTTATTAAAAAAAAGAAGTAGTAGGCTCCAAAGTCAGAATATAATGCACTGTAAGAATCTGGTTTTGTTAGCGTCAAGTGACATTAAGATGTGGTTCTTGTTAAGAAGACACTTAAGTTCCATTAATTTTTTTTTAAAGTTTATTTACTTATTTTCCATTCTCTCTATATACCTGATTTGGGGCTCAAACTCTCCCGATCAAGAGATCAAGAGTCGGGTGCTCTTCTGACTGAGCCAGCCAGGTGCCCCAAAGTTCTATTTTTAAATGTTATATATAGCATGTGCTTGGAGACTCAGGGATTGAGTTGCATGACCTCAGCAGTTTAGAGGTCCCGTGCTGCCATCTGCCATCCAAACAGGTTCCCTTCTTCAGCATTCCAAGTGGTCAGAGATCTGTAAAAGGTATTGTACTCATCATATCTGGTGCAATCCACCATTCTTCAACATTTTGGAACACTCACCGCTGGTTTAAATGTCAGAACACTGAAATCAATGACTAGACGGAATGGAACTGAGGTAGGAGAAGAAAGCTGGAAGGCTAAGAAGGGAAGGTTTGTGAAGGATGGGAGGTGTCACATAAACCTCCCAGTGGTGCATTCTGCACATCGGAAATATTTTTGACCACCTAGCAAGTTGCAGTTGAGGGAGAGAAGGGATAGAACTTAGCTGGAACTAAAAGAGCAGATGGAGGGAGCAGGAAAGAGAACAATCTAGTCTGCTGCTTTTATAAAATAAAACCTTTTATCATAGTCCTAGGAGAAGAGCAAATGTCTACTCCTTAGTTTTATTTAGGAAGCATGCTTCATTACCTGAAAAAGAAAGGATCTCTATCCTCTTAAAATTATATTGTAAAAAAGATTTCCACCACTCTCCACCAAAACATAGAGGTGTATATGGGTATAAAATAACACACGAATATAACAGTCTTCTCAATTATAGACATTTACTGTCCATTTTAAAAAATAGAGATTTTTATCTATAACCTTTTTACAAAGTCACCGAACACGGACCTACGGCTTTTGTTGTGGCTTGGTGAATATTAACCTTATGCCTGCTAATAATGTAAATTGCAAGAAAAATACATAACCATCTCACCATTTATTTTTTATTTTTTAATTATTTTTATTTTTATTTATTTATTTTTAAAGATTTTATTTATTCATGAGAGAGAGAGAGAGAGAGGCAGGCAGAGGCAGAGGCAGAGACACAGGCAGAGAGAGAAGCAGGCTCCATGCAGGGAGCCCGATGTGAGACTCGATCCCGGGACTCCAGGATTGCACCCTGGGCCGAAGGCAGGCGCTAAACCGCTGAGCCACCCAAGGATCCCCCCATCTCATCATTTAAAACAACATTGAGGAGCACCTGGGTGGCTCAGTTGGTTGAGCATCTGACTCTTGATTTCTGCTCAGGTCGTGATCTCTGGATCCTGGGATTGAGCCCCCATGTTAAGCCCTGGTTCCGGTTCCTCGCTCAGCAGGGAGTCTGAGATTCTTTCTTTCTGTCAAATAATGAATCTAGAAAAACCCCACAATGTTTAAGAAATACACCCCTTGGCCTGAAAAGACATATATTATATTGCTTTTATCTGTTTTCCTGCTGATTTTTTTTTTTTAACTTCTGAGGGAGATGGAATCTACTTAAAAGGATGGTAAGTGATTTTTACTCAGGATCTATTCTTTTCATTTTGTTTCTCCTCAGTTTTAATCTCTCAAAGAACCTTTTTCAGTTTTTTAGAGACTTGGCCTTAGTTAAAACCTTATATCTGCTTCTAACAGGGTGGCTCTCTGAGTGAGGCCCTTCCCTTCTAATTCCAGTTTTGTTAACTATTAGAATGAGGACAGGAAGTTAATGGTGGAAAATAAGATTGGCAAAGATAATCCTTGAAGCCGGTAAGGTAGGTAAAGTTTATTATACCGTTCTCTCAACTTTTGTACGTGCCTTTAAAAATTTCCATAAAAAACTATTTTTCAAAAGGGCAGCAGAAATAGATAAAAGTGTTTCTTGTTCCAGGACTACCTTTGGTGTTGTTAAAAGGTCAGGGGGAAGATCTGAATATACCTTGAGGCCTAGTGCAAAGGCAGGCGTGGTATGGCATTAGTTCAGGACCTGTCTTTGGTGAGTGGAAGATGAAGGGAGTAGGTGTGTTTGAGGAGGGTGCACACATAGAAGTTCTTTAGTTGTGACTAGTAAGTCCTGACTCACCTAGACCTGGCTTGCTTTCTTTCACTGAAGAGGGGGAGATATTTTCAAAAGTGACCTTTTTAAAAAAGTTCATTTATTTAGTTAATCTCTACCCCCAACACCGAACTTGAACTCCCAGCCCCGAGATCAAGAGTCACGTGCTCTATCAGCTGAGCCAATCAGGTGCCCCTAACTGAAACAGACTTTTTCAAAAATATTTTAATTTTATTTTAAATTCCATTCTAGTTAATATACACTGTTATATTAGTTTCAGGTATACAATATAGTGCTTCAAGAATTCTTCACATCACCTGGTGCTCATCACAACAAATGCACTGCTTAATCATCCCTATTTCACCCATTTCCCCCGCCCCCCCCACCCCCGCCCCCAGCCTCCCCTCTGATAACCATCAGTGTGTTCTCTGTAGTTAAGAGTCTGTTTCTTGGTTTGTCTTTTTTTTCTTTGCTCATTCTTTTTTCTTTCTTAAATTCCACATATGAGTGAAATCATATAGTATTTGTCTTTTGCTGTTATTTTGCTTAACATAATACTCATTAGCCCCATGCATGTTGTTGCAAATGGCAAGATTTCATTCTTTTTTTTTTTTCATGAGAGCCACACACAGAGAGATCAGAGACATAGGCAGAGGGAGAATCAGGCTCCTTGTGGGAAGCCCGATGCAGGACTCGATCCCAGGATTCTGGGATCATGACCTGAGCCGAAGGCAGATGCTCAACCACCAAGCCACCCAGGCACCCCGGCAAGATTTCATTTTTTTAAATGGCTGAGTAACATTCCAGTGTGTGTGTGTGTGTGTGTGTGTGCATACATACCACACATCATCTTTATCCGTTCATCTATCTATTGGTGGATACTTGGGTCGCTTCCACAATTTGACTACTGTAAATAATGCTGCTATAAACATCAGGGTGTGTGTATTCCTTTGAACTAGTGTTTTTGTATTCTATGGGTAAATACCTAGTAGTGCAATTACTGGGTTGTAGGGTAGTTTGATTGATTTATAAAAAAGATTTTATTTATTCATAAGAGAGACACAGAGAGAAAGGCAGAGACACAACACAGGCAGAGGGAGAAACAGGTTTCATGTAGGGAGCCCAATGTGGGACTCGATCCAGTGACTCCAGGATTACGCCCTGAGCCAAAGGCAGATGCTTAACCGCTCAGCCACCCAGGTGTCCCTGGTAGTTTTATTTTTAACTTTTTGAGGAACCTCCATACTGTTTTCCACAGTGGCTGCACCAGTTTGCATTCCCATCAGTAGAACTGGCTTTCATAATCCCACCAGTATAGGCACTTTTCCAATGAAGCCTATCCTCTTCTCATCCTCTTCAGCCCGTTTTTTTTTTTTCCCTTTTCCTTGAAAATTGGCCCAAACTTTCTGTTGCTCTGAGCAGTGGTATATGTTCCTATGGTGGGTAGGGTACCATTACCCAAGTCTCACATGCTCTCAGCAAGATGACCAGGAATTTATTTACTCTTGGCAATTATAGGATCTGCTCATTTCTGGGATGTTCGGTCTTTTCCCTGAAGCTCTGATTCAGCATCTATCTCACTTGAGTGGTTAAATTTCTGGAACCATCTCCCCATTATTTTGTAAGAGTTGTTTCATTCTGATGTTCAGGATACACCTTAGGTAGAACTTTTCCCCTGTGCATCTTGGAACTCCCTGCTTCCTCAAACCTCACACTTGACTTTCTGTAAAGTCTATCCAGAGCTACGGAGAACAGAGACTTGGGATCCATCTTAAAAATCCCAAAAAATACATTTTGATGTAAGAGCTCTGGAGATGTTCCTAGCAACCCCATGAGTATGCACATTTCCCCCCTAGTACTCCCTCTCCCTCTACCAAAGACTAGGTCTCCAGTAGTTAGAAACTCTGAGCCCAGGTCCTTGGCTACCTTTTGAGGCTGGAGATAGAGGTAGCGCCACCTGCCACCCTGATATGGAATTGCAATGCATTCCCCATTTACTTAGTGATAATTTGTTTTTCTTAGTAAAATTCCAAATCTTTTGGAGAGGGTGAGAAGGAAAAAGAAGAAGGAAAGGATTAGATTGAGATTATGCATAACTGCCTAGTAAATGAATTTGAAGAATTGAGATGTGGAGAGCAAATACAGTAACCTTGGCACTGTTAATAGTGACTTTGTGAGTAACTTCTACATAGATTTCCCTTTACTTAGAACCTGCTACCCCATCCACTTCCCCCAAACTGCAGTGTTTCTCTAAAGGAGGGGAGACAAAGAAGTTGGCTTACAATCTGCTGCCAATTCAGATACTTGGTTCTCACAGACATCACTTAACAGATGTATATTGGACACATTGTGTACATAAGACCCTGGGCAAGATACTGGGGCCTGTGTAGTAGGCAAGACAGATGGAGGCCCCTTTTCTTTTTTTTTTTTTTTTTTAAAGATTTAATTTATTTATTCATGGGAGAGAGAGAGAGAGGCAGACATAGGCAGAGGGAGAAGCAGGCTCCGTGCAGGGAGCCTGATGTGGGACTCGATCCCTGGTCTCCAGGATCACGCCCTGGACTGAAGGTGGTGCTAAACTGCTGAGCCACCGGAGCTACCCTCTTTTTTTTTTTTTTTTTTTTAGATTTTATTTATTCATGAGAGACACAGAGAGACAGAGACAGCAGCAGAGACACAGGCAGAGGGAGAAGCAGGCTCCATTGCCGGGAGCCCGACGTTGGACTCGATCCCGGGACTCCAGTATCACACCCTGGGCTGAAGGCGGCGCTAAACCGCTGAGCCACCAGGGCTGCCCAGACCCCTTTTCTAATATAGAAGTGTCCACTGACCCATTGCTATGTTCTCTTTGGCCCACACAGTGCTATAAGTGCTGCGGTGTTTTTCCCTCTTGAAACATGGGGAGATTTGACCTCCTGGAACTATATATTAGCATGTGTCGTAAAAGTTGGGAAAATGAGGGGGTGGTGTTGAGAAATACCCACCCTGGTGAGCATAGGCACACGTTCTACAGCCTACCCTGGCCTCCCTCCTCACTGTATTTGATACGTTAAGTCTCGGGGGACATCTTGGGTTGGGATCCCCATCTTTCTGTGCCTCCCTTCACAGTGATCCCCACGTGACACTGGGAGCCTCGGCTGAGAGCTGGGCCAAGAAGGCAGGTTGGGTCAGGAAGTGTGGCTCCCAGCTGTTCTCTCTGCTCGTGGGCAGTGCTCTTGAGCTCTGCCCTTCATGCAGCCCTTCCCGGGCCACTGCTGCACCACTCTCAGTAGCTGCACAGCTGCTGCAGGCTGTTCAAGATTAGAATTTACGTCAGAAAGGAGAAATTGTGGTACAAGCCTTTTCTAGTCCTCCACACCTGTCTTTTTGGCTCTTCCTGCCTAGAGGCCCCCTTTTTACCTGTCTACTGGTGCTGCTCACGTTCAAAAGCACACCCCGCCTCTCCTTGAGGGTTCTGAAGGCTGGGCACTGCCGGGCTTCCAGGCTGGGGGCAGGCAGCAGAGAGCAGAGCTGCCTACAGGGGCTCCTCCAGCTTCTCCCACATCACTTGCGTGGATCTCTTTTATGTATTGGGCTTTCTGGGCAATTTCCTTTGGAGAAAGCACTCCAAAGCTTAAGGTATTGCCAGTTTCATCACTTGAGAGCCCACAGATGGCCTTAGATTCATCATGGTCTTTCCTGATTGTCGTTCTCTGGTCTCTGTTACTTGCATCTTGAATCTGGAGTGCGTGGTCTCTGTCCTGTGGGTTTCTACCCGCCCAGAGCTCACCCTGGGACTGTGCAAAGAAGGGTAAAAGAATAAATACTTGTTGCACAATCAAATCAATATCTCATTTGCTGATTGTTAGAGCACAGAGGGCATTGTTGATACAAATTTAAAATTTTTTTTAAAGATTTTATTTATTTATAGAGACACAGAGAGAGAGGGGGGGGGGAGGGGGCAGAGACACAGGCAGAGGGAGAAGCAGGCTCCATGCAACAAGCCCGATGTGGGACTCCAGGATCTCCAGGATCACACCCCGGGCTGCAAGCGGTGCTAAAGCTGCAAGCGGTGCTAAAGCGCTGCACCACCGGGGCTGCCCACAAATTTAAATTTTAATACCCCGAGACCCTCTTCTGAGGGCACATGCATTCCATGCTCCTCTTAAAATCTGTGTGGTTTTAAATACGGAAGCCATCCACACCATCGTCTTTTCATATTTCCCTTCTCTGATAGATTCAGTCTCCTTAAGTCTGGGCCTAAAAGGAAGGGACAAGTGGTGACAGGACTGGTTGGAACAACCCTGGGAGCCTCAAGCCACCTGATGTGAGGGAAGCAGGGAGGGCTAGGCACTTCGACAGCATTCAGGATGGAGACCACAGCCCTCTCAGAAATACCCTGGGGATTCCCGGACTCTCCCATGGAGAATCCCTCTACTTAAAACATGGTCTCTTGAACTGTGCAATTGAGGACCATCTGGGGAGACCCCCCACATCCCAGGGCAAGGTGGAGGGGATGACTTGAATGGACAATAGGGAGCTCTGGTTTACTTGCTAACCCTACCACATCCTATTTGCTTAACCATCAGCAGTCACTGACCTTTTTTTTAGGGCTGTTTCTGGTTTCAGGGATTAAATATGGGAGTGTCCTCCCCGCACGATTTCCCCGTAGGTTATAGATCTCCTCTCTGACTCAGCAGACAGTGCTTTATGCCAGTGCTGCCCCTAAAATTTCAGAGGAGGTTGTGAGGATAAAAGGCCGTAAAGCAAGCATACCTACAATTGATCTCAAGTCTCCACCTTGCCCTAAAATGTGAATTTTGTATTGTAATTTGCACTAGACACCTATATGTTTTGTGTTAAGACCATTTAAAATGCTTTTTGAAAAGCCCATTATTTATTGTCCTCAAATTTTGGAGTACAATTGATTGTTGCAAGGATATGTGACTTGCTGAGTCCCTGGTTTTACGAATTCCTGAGAGGGTCCCACTGCTACTTGTGTGTCTTTGTTCTGTTCTTTTCTTGTCTTGTCTTGTCTTGTCTTGTCTTTTCTTTTCTTTTTTTCTCTTTTTCTTTTTTTCTTTCTTTTCTTTCTTTTCATGATCAGTTTTAATTTCCAAGATGGTGAATGTGACTTTACAATAATTACTACAGATACCAATTCTATTTATACTCCTGATAATCCTATGAAATAGGTACTATTGGTTACCTCCATTTTAACGATGAGAAAACAGAGTTGTTCAGGAAGTTGCTCAAAGTTACATGGTTTGTAAATGGTGAGGTTGGCATTTGACCCTGGTGGTCTGGCTTGTAAACCTGTGCTTTTTTTTTTTTTTTTTTAAAGATTGTATTTATTTATTTATTCATGAGAGCGAGGTAGAGACATAGGTAGAGGGAGAAGCAGGCTCCCTCTGGGGACTCCAAGGTGGGACTGGATCCCAGGACCCTGTGATTATGATCCGAGCCGAAGGCAGTTGCCTAACTGACTGAGCCACCCAGGTACCCTACACACAGCGTTTTTGTGATAAATTTTGATGTCATCTCCAGGTTATTTATCTAGAACTCATGAAGCTCAGTAATTGGGCTTTTTGTCTTCAGTTAGCAAGAACTTGGTCAGCCTTAGTTCTGTGGCCACAGATAGACTCCACGTGATGGCCACACAAGGAGTGACCAGTGTCAGACTAGAGAGATATTCAGTCTGAAGCTTTTGTATCATCATTCCAGGTGATGGATCTCCATAAACTATGTAGTTGGGGTGTTTTCAAACAATGTGACTAAGATACAAAAGCTAGTGATGCTGAAGTTGTTGTAGTGGCTTTGCAGTATTACTTGGTACTGATGCTCTTTACTTTTCATTCATTGTGTTTCTTAGGTCTGTAAACAAAAAGCCAGTGCCATTCCTTACCCACAGCTCTGTTTAATATTTGTGGTTTAATGTTTGCCAGATACTTAAGTATATAGCCATGCATCACTCTGGGTGACAACAACAACAATCTTAATGTTTCTTTCTTTCTCTTTAAAAATGTTTCTTTAGTTACATTTATTTATTTATTTATTTATCTATCTATCTATTTATTTATTAAATATTTTATTTATTTATTCATGAGAGACCCAGAGAGAGGGGCAGACATAGGCAGAGGGAGAAACAGGCTCCCTGCAGGGAGCCTGTTGTGGGACTTGATCCCAGGATCTCGACCTGAGCCAAAGGCAGATGCTCAACCGCTTAGCCACCCAGGTGCCCCTAGTTACTTTTATTTTATTTTTTAAAATTTTTAGTTACTTCTGATTAAAAGTTTTTTTAAAGATTTATTTATTTATTTATTTATTTATTTATTTATTTATTTATGAGAGAGAGGCAGAGACACAGGAGGAGGAAGAAGCAGGCTCCATGCCGGGAGCCCGACGCGGGACTCGATCCCAGGACTCCAGGATCGCGCCTTGGGCCAAAGGCCGGCGCCAAACCACTGAGCCACCCAGGGATCCCCCGGTTAAAAATTTTTTTAAAGATATATTTATTTTGAGAGAGAGAGAGAGTGCAGGAGTGAGCAGGGAGTAGGGGGAAGGGACAGAGGGAGAGGGAAAGTGAAAATACCTAGCAGACTCCTTGCTGAGTACAGAGCCCCACGTGGGGCTCAATCTCATGACCCGAGCTGAAATCAGGAGTCGGAGGCTCAACTGATGCTCAACCAACTGAGCCCCCCAGGTACCCCCCGCCCCGACATTTTTTTTAAAGTAATCTCTGTACCCAACATGGAACTCAAGCCCACAACTCCAAGAGCAAGAGTTGCGCACTCCACTGACTGAGCCAGCTGTAGGCGCCCCATGTGTCTTTAGCTACTTAACAAAATTTCTGGATTCAGACTGTAGGCTTATTGCATCTGATATGGCAACAGCAACAACAAAAAGTGAGAGAACAAATGAAACCATCTCTTAAAAGAAAGTCTTAATGAGGCGTATAACATAGAAATTAGTCCTTCCACGCATTCCTACCCCTGAACCTACGGGCATGACTCCTTGGGTGCTCATGGGGTCGTTTTCCCATGTGGCCTCAACAAAGGCCAGCCTCTCCATGGCAAGCTGGGTTCTGTCACCAGGTTCCTAATTGAAGCTCTTATAGTTATCCATGTATTCCTCAGCATCATCCATTTCTCCCACCCACATTCTCTTCCAGCTCCTATGTGATTTCATAAGTGTTATCTTTATGTATTGCCTTAAATGCATTTCCCCCCATGTGCCATTGCTAGCACTCCAGTTAGGTTTTATGTCTGGTCCCTTACCTCCCTCCACCTCCAAAATGACTCCGGTCAAGAGCACCCAGGAACTCCACGTTCCAAATCCAATGCTGACTTCTCAGTCCTTAACCTTTCTCAGCCTGCAGGTGGGATTTGACCCAGCTACTCGTACCCCTTTCCTTGAAATCATTTTTTTTCTACTTGGCTTCCTTGATGTCACACTTGGTGCTCTGCTGATGCAAGGGTTCCTTGCCAGTCCCCTTTCCTGATTCCTCCTGGTATTGATTGCCCCAACCTCTTCATATTTGAGTGCCTCAGTCCTCCTACCACTTCTCTATCTATCCTTGCGCCCAAAGGCAAATTAATCCTGCAGCTTTATGTACTTTTTAAAAACTATTTTATTTATTTATTCATGAGAGACACACACACACACACACACACACACACACACACACACACAGAGAGAGAGAGAGGCAGAGACATAGGCAGAGGGAGAAGCAGGTTCCCTGGTCTCCAGGATCACACCCTGGGCCGAAGGTGGCGCTAAACCACTGAGCCACCCGGGCTGCCTGATCCTGCGGCTTTAAATGCCACCTAAATGCTGATGATTTCATCTTGCAGTGCTCTGCTCAATTTCATCTTCATCTCTTCTTGGATATCTCACCAGCATCTCCAACCTAGCATGTCTAAAACCCAGTTCTTCATACCTCCCCACCCCTGCCATGCTCAGCCTGTCCCAAACTTGGGGAAATAGAGGCTCCATTCTTCCGGTTACCCAGGCCACAAACTCTGGAGTCCCCCACGAGTCTTCTCTTTAGCTTACCCAACATCAGCAAATCCTATCTTCTCTGCCTTTACAAGATATCCCAAATCTGGCCAGTCACCCTTACCTCTACTGATACCACCTGGGCTAGATCGCTGTCCCCTCATTTGGATTCATCAGCAGGTGCTTTTCCTTCCTTTGCCTCAGGAGTTAAACTTTTAGATGGTTCTATGCTTCTGATCAGGAGCCTCTCACAGTTTGTTATTTCTCTCAGAGTGCATACCATAATCCTTGAAAGATAATGGCCTAGAGAGCCGTGTGTGATCTGCTCCCTCCATCCCTGCTCAATCTAATCACTGTTAGGTCTTTTTTTCCCCTTTGCCCATTCTGTTATAGTGACACTGGCCTCTTTACTGTCCCTGTAACTGACCAGATATACCCCTACCTCAGCACCCCTGGGCAAGTTTTTCCTCTGCCTTACTCCCTCATTTGTTGCCCAGATCTCTATGGAACCTTGCTGCCTTCCTTCAGAACTTTGTTTAAATGCCTACTTGATCAGAGGGGCCTTCCTTCACTGATCGCTCCCCTACTCCTACCTGCACTCCAGGATTGTTTGCTTGCTCTGTATTTTGCCAAAGACCTCATCATCATTGCCTAGCTTATTTTGCATTTATTTGATTGTGTGTCTTTCCCCTCTGGACTGGAAACTCCCTGAGGTGTCAGGTGCTTTGTCTCTTGTTAATTGCTGTATTCCCTAAACTTAGCCTGGTACCTGGAAGTTAGAAGTACTCCATGAAAAATATTTGAAGGAATGAGGAATTACCTGTAGTAGGTAGTCAGAAATAGGGTATGGGCAATGAGTATTTGCCCAGGCTGGAAGAGGATCTATAGTATCTATGGCATATAATATATTCTAAGACCCCTCCCTCTACCTACTCCCCATATTTGACTATTTTTAAAATCTGGATGCATATTAGAATGGATGGCCTCTCTCAGTAGCCATCTGCTGGGCAGTGGTCATGCTGTTGCTGTTGCCTATGCACACACAAAGCTGGCTGTAGCTGTTTACACGGGCAGCAGTTCAGTTGATCTGTATTGTTGGTCCTATATATGGCCGAGGGTATCTGCCATTTGATATACTCTCAGTAAGATTACACTTACCAAAATAAAATTTTATTAGGGTCGAAACAAAATCCTATTGTGTACACAAAGGAAGGCATTAGCACAGTAGGGAGTAAATTTGATATTAGTGAGGCAAATAAATGTTCATGGTTGGAGAAATGACTGAAATCCCACGTTTTCTTTTCTTTTCTTTTTTAAAAGATTTTATTTATTTATTCGTGATAGACACAGAGAAATCTAGAGAGAGAGGCAGAGAGAGAAGCAGGCTCCATGCCAGGAGCCTGATGTGGGACTCGATCCCGGGACTCCTGGGCCAAAGGCAGGCGCTAAACCGCTGAGCTACCCAGGGATTCCCCCACGTTTTCTTTTAAAGCAACAACTAGGAAAATTCAAGTATTTGAAACTGTTTTGTTTGCTGCTGAGATACATGCTAAAGGGCTGCCAGCCACATGCCAAGCAACACAACTGAAGGCAGGAGAAATCGCCCATCTCCGACACTGCAAATGAGAGGCTAGCTTGACCATCAATGAGGACTGCCTTTGAGGCACCATGTAACAGTTAATTGGCAAAGTTTGTTTCTTTCCTAATGGTACATAAAAGAAGGGAGTGTCTTATAATCTATGACATTTCAGATTGGGTGAGGTAGAGTGGGTCTCTTTTCTGCATCTTAGAATTCTAAAACTAAATTTGTAGATCTGAATTTTGTCCCTTTCAGTTAGTTAGTTTTTATTTTCAACTATTTCTAAGATCCCAGTGTATCTTCAGTCAGGGTGTACTTAATGCATACTCTACCATATGCATTCACAAAAAGGGGAGGCTTGGTCGGGTATTTGAGTTAGAGTTTGTTGGGTTTCTTACAGAATGTTTCTCTGGCATCAAGCTGCTACTAGCACCATTGGGAGTAATTATCCAAAAATGAGTTTGGACTTTGGTTTGCTACAATTAGTTGAAGATAAGTTTTTCAGACAGCTGCAGGTTTTGTTTTTGAACTCTTTCTTTGAAAATAATTACAGGCTCCTCAGAATTCACACAAATAGTATGGAGAGGGCTCACGGAGCCATCACCCGACTTCCTCCCATGGTGACATCTTACATAACGATAGCACAGCTGCAGTTTTTAATGGGTCATCTTGTTTTCTTCCAGTGTGATCCATTGGGGTGGGAATTGAGAGGAAAAGTTGTTCTGTCCTACTGTACAACCAGCCAGTTCACTGTACATGGTTCCTGGTCACAGGAGGTGAGATCAGAGGCAGACACGTCCCAGGGGGATTCATACGTGGATTGTCACGCCACAGAGGAAATAATCAGATTAAATTAATTTGCGACTTATTCCTCCAGCAGAGGAGCTCTGCATCGATCTGTTTTTGCTTTGGCACAGGCTTTCTTTCAATGCAATTGTTTTAGAGTGATGGAAAATGCTCTACAAAAGTGTTGAAATAGAGCACCTTGGAATTCTAGAATTGCAGAGTCAGAAGGGGCTGAAAGCCAGCCACCCAATGGGCAGGATGACCCCGCCCCTTTAACATCCCTGCTGGGTTCCTATTCCCACTCTTAAGACCCTCCTTTGCTTAGGATGCCAGTCCCATCTCTGTGTGATAGGACTTTTCTTAGCCACACGTCCGACAACAGGCAGGTATCTCTTTGCTTTCCAGCCTTCCCTCTGCTTCAGTAAATCTAGGTCCTTTAATCCTGGGGTGCTTTTTAGCCCCCCCTCACTACCCTGCTGGCTGCTTCTCCACAGTCTGAGTTTTTTAATAGCTTGGACATATGCTGGAGTGATGATAATGATGGATCTAGGTATATTAACTAGAGAGATAGGGTATAGGAAAAATAACCAATACCCTAAAGAGGGCTGAGTGCAAATTTGGAAATAAAAAGCTCAACCTTTACAATAATCTTTTTTTTTAAGATTTTATTTATTTGAGAGAGAGAGAGAGATAGCAAGAGAGAGCACATGTGATGAGGAGAGGGATAAGTATGCTCCCTGCTGAGCAGGGAGCCCAATGCAGGGCTCAATCCCAGGACACCAAGATTAGGAGGTGAGATGAAGGCACATGCTTAACTGACTGAGCCACCACAGGCACCCCTAAAATTGTATTTTTTAAAATGAATTCATGCCCTCTTTTTCTTGTTTCTCTTTCTCACTTCTATTATTTATTCCCTTTGATAAGCCAGCCTTCCGTGGCATGGTCCATATTTGATAGCCCCGTCATTCTTGTCTCCCAACCAAGTCCTCTCCCCAGTACCTCTTCCATACCCCTACCCCAACACCACCATATCTTCCTCCACTACTGGCCTGGCCTGGATGCCTGGCCTCCAAATGGTCTTTGTTACTATTTGTGATTCCTCTACCCTATCACTAGCTGTAAATCTCATCACCTCAGTGTAGTTAGGGACTGATTCTTAGGTATTCAGTGCATCTGCAGTAAGCATCAGTTATGCCTTTGAAAATTCTGGTTCTGGTATGCCTTGGTGGCTCAGTAGTTGAGCATTTGCCTTTGGCTCAGGTCGTGATCCTGGGGTCCTGGGATCGAGTCCCACATCAGGCTCCCTGCAGGGAGCCTGCTTTTCCCTCTGCCTGTGTCTCTGCCTCTCTGTGTGTCTCTCATGAATAAATAAATAAAACCTTAAAAAAAAGAAAATATTCTGGGTCTTCCCATTTGTAAAAACATCAGAATGGTTACCACTCCACTCCCTACCACCACCTCTGAACATTTGCGATGTTGGAGGGCAGCAGAAACCCACTTGGAGTACTCCCAAGAACTCTCTTCAGGGGACTCAGATGCTGAGAATTTAATTAGAACAATTTTTTAGTGTCTTCCTCTGCAAATACTGTTTAGAACACTTAAAAAAAAGAAAACTAAAATACAAATAGAAAATTTCTGGTCATGTCTTTATCGCAAGGGCATAAAGATAAGTCAAGATGGGACAAAATCAGGTTTCGGAATATTATTTCTACTGCATGAGAAACTTAGTCAAAGTAAGGAAAGTTACTAGCTTGAAATGTAGAAAGTCAAATATAGCCATATCATTAAGTTTGCTGTGTTTGGGCGGCAGGGAACTAGAGGGCTGGGGGTTGAGATATCCAAGTTACTTCGTCTGAAAATACATCTGGCGCTCTCTCTCTCTCTCTCTCTCTTCTTTTTTTTTTTTTTTTTTAGATTTTTATTTATTTATTAGAGAGCACATGCAGGAGCAGGGGGAAGTGGCCGAGAAAGGGGGAGAAGCAGACTCTCCTTTGAGCAGGGAGCCTGACCTGGAGCTCTGGAGCTCAGTCCCAGGACCCTGAGATCATGACCTAAGCTGAAGGCAGATGCTTAACTCACTGAGCCACCCAGGTGCTTCTCAACATCTGGCTCATTTTATGTGAACCTACTATTGATATATATTTCTAGATTATGTAAATAAATCTTGGCTAATATCTCCAAAATGTTCATGTTAGGTGGCAGATTTATAAATGTATAAACCTGGGCATACAAATTGTCATCCCTAAAGAGCTGTCATTACAGATTAGTTTCCAAATTGAGGAACATAGAGGCATAGAAAAGTTAAAAGACTTCGCTTATTCAGAGTGCTCTTGAAATATTTTATTTGGAGACAACCCCCCATCCCCAAGGTTGTGCTGGCACAGAATACACTGTCCCATAAATAGAAATGAACTTTGAAAAATGTGACAGTGTGATAAAGACACTATTCTCCTCGAGCTCCTGTGTGTGGAATATTCTGTAAGGGTACTAAAACCATAGGGTACACTTGCCTATCTATAGATAAATAGATATATTGTGCTTTTCTCTTCAGATAGCCAATCTCCCCCCCCTCCCCCCATGGTAATACTTAGATTCCATGAATTACTAAATAGATTGGATTTTCAAATATGGCAAAAAAGGAAGTGCCTTTCTATAGAAATCTGTAGAGCTGTACCCTGACTACAAATAATTGAGCTGTGTTCTTACACTCTCTCTACATTCCAGAAAATTGATTTTATATGTTCGATCCATCGTTTTCTCATTATGACTCCTAGTAAATTCTTAAAATGATGAGGATCCACTTAACTCAGCATAAGGAAGTTCAAGCAGTCTGTAAGCAACTTTATTCTCACCGAAAACTATTATAAAAGAATGTCCACTTTTCCCCTTGGGTTTGTTGTTGCATGCAGCATTCCCCTCAGTAAGCTCCTGAGAGGTTAAACTCATTTCTGAGCAATTGTTTTCATAAACTCATTATTTTGCTTCTAGCACTCAAGGCTAGATAGTGTGTAACCTGGTCTCTACCCAGTATTAGCCGCGTTGTTTTCACACTTCTCTCCAAGGGCCAAAGATTATCTCACAGAAGCTCCGAAATAATTCCTGTTTCTGAAATTCATGTGTAAAAGGAAATTTTTAAAGGAAGAGGGTGAGAATCAAGTTCAAACTCTTAAGAATTTTTGTAAAGCATTATATTGATTAACAAAAGCTCTCCGGCATCTTCTGGCAGACGTGTGAGAGAAGGCAGTGGTTGTAATTAATTTTTAGTGAGCACCACATATTTGATAATTGCTCTGATTCACGCTATTATATTCCTCTTCCTTCATCCACAGCAAAACAAGCTTAATTTGATTCATACCCTTAGGAAGAAAAAAAAAGCCTAAGATTACTCACATGGCTGTGATTCAGCTCTTGGCTCCTGCCACCTCCTCCTCCTCCTCATCCTCCCTTTCTCCCACCCTGCCACCCCCATACTCACTCCCACCCAGTGGCGTTGCCATCAAAAAACTGAGTCAGTTCGTTCTTTAAAAATGGGTGGGGAAAGAAGACAACTAATAAAAAACTTTTCTGAGCAAAGTATACACTGCTTAGATCTGAAATCACTGCAGGAAGACAGGCAAAGTGGCTGCTTACATAACATGAAAAGCGTGGAACAGAGGCAAGCTCTCATCAAGAAATGTTCAGATTGTCTTATATAAGTCTAGATACAGTTTGTGTGCATGCCTGGAGAGGTGTACACATACATAGCTACGTAGGTAGGGTTTTTTTTTTTTTTTTGAAAATTCTGTAATCCTGGGACTCTCACACATACTGTGTACACAGGTACACTGACTTTGTTTACAATCACCAAGTGAATCTAGCAGCTGTCTAAAGATTTTTGATCATTCAAACATAGGTGATAAAGTTGCTTTGCAACCTCTCCCTCCAAAAGCGGCATGATTTGGGAGCCTAGGATTGTTGGGTCTCCCCCACCCTGCTGCCCCGCCACCCCAGAATTGTAAGATTGGTAACCGGGGATGGCAGCACATCCTTAGTGGTGGCAAACATCATTGAGGCAGTCATTTCTGTTCACTCCTGGTGTTTTCTCAAATAGTCCCATTCTCCAGATGAAACAAAAGCCTCAGAGTGAAATGAGGTGACTTTCCCACATCCCCACAGGTGAGAGTCCCAGAGCCAGCCCTGGAACCCAGGCTGTTGGCATCCTGACCTGTAGTTCTGGTTTGTGGGAACCCGACACAGTTGGATCATTTGGTATTTCAGCGATTGCCTGGGGACAGGAGTGGTAGCTGAGAGGAAGTTCTATGCTGGAGCTCCAAACCTGTCTTTAGCTGAACTGTGTTGAATCGGGTCTCTGTGCATCTTGGAACTGACAGCAAGGGGGGGATCAAACCTTCCCTCCAAACACTCATTTGTAATCCTAACCACCTTCTCTTCATTTTGCTGCCCCCCCCCCCCCCCCCCATTATGTTACCATCTGTCTCACAAAGCATTGCCTGGATAAAGACAAGTCAGAGCAGTTGCTTGTCCTCGAACAAAATAGAGAATCACTTCTTGTATCCCCCAGAGCCATGTCAAACACCATATTTGTGGAGTTCCATATTTATAAAGTTTGCCTGAGCCTCAGAAATGTCCTGTTTGCTGTCCCTTTTATCATTCTTCAAGTATGCTAGATGCTGGCTGGAAACGATTAGCTTTCGTTACTGAAGGGTTTGTGGGATGCTTGAATTTCTTCGTATAGTTTTCATATGGAAACCCATGTAGTTTTCTCCTTTAAGAAATGAAATTTCTTTTTTTTTTTAAAAGATTTTATTTATTTATTCACGAGAAAGAGAGAGAGAGAGAGGCAGGAAACATAGGCAGAGGGAGGAGAAGCAGGCGCCATGTAGGGAGCCTGATGTGGGAATTGATCGAATTGATCCCGGGAACTCCGGGATCATGCCCTGAGCTGAAGGCAAATGCTCAACCACTGAGCCACCCAGGAGTCCCAAGAAATGAAATTTCTTTTTTTTTTAAATGATAGTCAGAGAGAGAGAGAGAGAGAGAGAGAGAGAGGCAGGCAGAGACACAGGCAGAGGGAGAAGCAGGCTCCATGCACCCGGAGCCCGATGTGGGATTCGATCCCGGGTCTCCAGGATCGCGCCCTGAGCCAAAGACAGGCGCCAAACGGCTGCGCCACCCAGGGATCCCAGAAATGAAATTGATTAATGAAAGACCACATAGGAAAGAATGCATGCTAAGGTTTCTTTCGGCACCCCCTTCACGCCCTCCATTCCATGGTTCTCCCTTAGGATAGCTATTGTAAGGTTTTAAGTCTCGACCCTGGAGAGACCATAAACAGTAAATCTGAGGTACTTTTTTCTGAGCCTAGAGCCACTTCCTGGCACCTCTGTTTGTGGGCCCCTGCCCCCGATACCCCATGTCTTTGACTCATTCACCTTCTTTTCTCGCTGATGAATTTCCACGTCTTGGCCCATCTGGGCTGGCTAGAATGGAAGTTCTTTTTGAATGCTTTCCCTGGCTGGCCCTGACCCGATCCTATAGTACTGGATTTTGGAAATTCTGAGAAATTTGGATAGAAAGACCCAAACAGGTGTCAAATGTAGATTCAGAGGAGTATTTTAAATCATTGAGACTTTGGGAGCAAAATATGGCTTGGCTAGGTGTTTGCCATCATTGGTAAAATAGTTCCAAGGGATTCTTCTTTAAAATAGTTACAGAAACTGTATTTTTCTCATGCAGAAATGTTGTTTGGGGAGTGACTAAGGTTATGTAGGACTCTAATGATGGCACAAAGAACAGCCTAAGGGTGGAGGTTACATGATAGTGATAACAGCAAAGCCAACCTTTAGGTGCACCTGAGTTGCTCAGTTGGTTAGGTGTCCCAACTTTTGATCTCTTCTCAGGATAATGAGTCTGGGCCTTGTGTTGGGCTCCATGCCCTCAGAAAAAAAGAAGAAGAAGAAAATAAGAAAAGCCAACTTTTATATAGTGTTAACTATCTGTCGGGCAGACCCTGTCCTGAGCACTTACATATATTATATTTTTAACCCAGGTGCCACACCTAGGAATGGCAGAGCCAGGATTGGAATCCCAGCAGGTCTGGCTCCAAGCTTTTAAAATGTTATAGATTCTGGGATCCCTGGGTGGCGCAGTGGTTTAGCGCCTGCCTTTGGCCCAGGGCGCGATCCTGGAGACCCGGGATCGAATCCCACGTCAGGCTCCTGGTGCATGGAGCCTGCTTCTCCCTCTGCCTGTGTCTCTGCCTCTCTCTCTCTCTCTCTGTGACTATCATAAATAAATAAAAATTAAAAAAAAAAGAAAAATAAAATGTTATAGATTCTTTTAAATGCCAGAATTTTAGGTATTTGGTTTTATTAATGTTCTGCGTTCATAGTCTGTTTTTATTTCCATCGAAAGCCATGTAATTACAGATTTTATGTTCTGTGTATCTTATGAAGGTAACTTTCTATCAGCCAATAAAATTTTACTCAAAAAAGTCAATGGGCTAGATTAATACCTCCCTTTTGAAGTATGAATACATTTTAATAAGTCAATGAGAACTATGTACACACGGTTAAAATACCAAGGCTTCAAAAGTGTCATTGGGCTATGCACTTCTTAATTGTATTGTGTGAGTTTAATTTCTGAAAGTTGATTCTGTATGTAAATTTAATGTAGGGTTTTCATTCCAGTAAAACCCTACAGGGAATCCTTTTGTAAAGTGAATAGACAACTCCTGATTTAACTCTTTTTCTCTTTATCTGGCCCCATCTACCAATTTGAAAATTAGATATTTGAACAGTTCTGGAATACATTCCAGAAGTAGAGTGTATTTTCTCTATCGTAACAAAATTAGTTCCCATCAAGGCATAATCAACAATAAATGCCAAGCCTTAGCCTGAGCAGTTGCTGACTTTGCTCAAGGTTAAAGGAAGTATGCTGAAAAGAGATAACTATAGTGAAACTGCTCAGACCGAGCCTTCCAGATTTTTTGTGTGAGGCATTGCACTTCTTATTACTGTGTTCTTCCTGTCTGCGTAATACCTGGGAACACTTTATTCCTTGTAATGCCACTCCCATCTTGGTAGTAAAGTTTTTCCTGAAGGGGAAGATTTTTAGGCATGCCCATTTGTTTCATTGGAATTTTTACAGATAACAGTAGTTGATGATTTTCAGGGCTTTATGGTGCAGCTTTTAGCAGGTCGGGATTACAGGACTGTACAGATTTTGTGTGAGTGTGTGGTAATGTGGTTATATTATACTCACGCGTGTTCGTGAATAGTTCAGGTTAGAATGTAACTCAGAATAAATGCAAAAGTGAAAGCCTCAACGTGGCTCTTATTCTCCCAACCACTTCCTGAAGAACCTGCCACGTGGGCCCCAGACTTGGACTTGAACTTGGGTCCTCAGGACAGAAAAGAGTCTGAGGCCCCCATGGTAAAAGCCTCTAGTAGCCCTAAACATATAAAACCTGTTTACTGCTATCATGTGAACTCAGAGGTTGGGTTGTGTCAGTCATAAACATTTTCGACAGATTATTATGAAGTTTTAAGTATTTGGGAAGAGAGCCAGAGCTTTGCCATACCTTAAAAATCATCTTGCAACTTTCTCATCTCTGTGATCTCGTTCTTTGAGACTGTTTAGAACGTGCGTTCTGATCCTGTAATGTACAAGTTATAAAGGAAAAATGTGAGCTTGTCAGATTAACTACAATCACCAGTCTAATAAAACTGAGTCACATCCAAAATGGGCTGCACTTACGCTACCCTCCCATTCTAGGGAAAATATGGCTGGGGGAGGCAGTGTGAGTCATCACCTGGTTTGTTTGACATACGCTTCCTTCCATAAATTGGGAATGGCAAGCAGCAGAGTGTTCTGGACTTGTCGGGGAAAGAGCTAACAGCCTTGCATGATCAAAATAGGGCCTTTTAGGTTTGAAGGATGAGGTTAAGTCCATGTTTTGGCTTTAGATGACGGGGAGGGGGAGAAACCAACAGATGGAAACAAAGGACATTTGTAAGTACCATTTGGGGGGGGGTCAAAGAAATGGTAGGGGGTTTTTACAGTTGAATTTTTTCTAGGACATCAATATGTAAGAATTAAATTGGAGGGGTTAAAGCAAAAATTGATAGGTAGCTAGTTCATTGGTGTGTGTGGGGGGGCTCATTTACTTAGTAAGAATGTTCTTGTTGTAAGCAGTCTAAAATGATTCCATGAGAGAAGGTTAGGGGTGTTGGGAGAGGGGACATCTATATATGATTTGGTAGTTCCCATACAAATTTGTCAAAACAGTGTTTGATTTTGTCTGAGTTATCTGACCATTTTGAAAGAAGTGCATTTTGGTTAAGAAACTTTTTCATGGTGAACTTGGAATCTCCTTCAGGAGTATTTCGAGGGGATGGGAAGAGAGGGGACTTCTGTCTCTTAAACATTTTCCTAAAGGAGTTCTGCAGAAGTTCACTGGAGCCTTTTAAAATAAAGACGTTTCAAATGCAAAAATTGTCAGGGAGACTGTAGAGGAAGGAGGAGTATATTTATAGCTGAAGTGGGTTTGTAAACTCAGCCTCTGCTTTGGGCTTAATTTTTAATATGTGCCAGGCACTCCTCTGATTTCCATCCTGGCTTGGTTGTCGCTCTTTCTCTGTCTTGTGTGAAGCTCGGGTGTTCTCTGTTTTAAAGCTGGAGTTGTCACAGCCTGGGCGTTTTCTGTTTCGGCTTATGGCTTTTTTTTTTTTTTTTCTCTTTTCCTGAATGAGTGTCCTTTGTGTAACCCCAGTAATTCAGAAATCCTGCAGTCATAGGGACTGCCCTGTCATGTGACTTAGGTACTAGGTGCTGCCTGTGATTGGTCAGCAGCTAATTGGCGGGTCCCTATAAGAGGTCCTGCTTCGAGTGTCCAGCCACTCTCCTTCCTGGCATGCTGCTCAGCAGGGACAGAGGTGGGGGTGGTGGTGGCGGGTGTCCAGTGATTCAGCCACATGTGATAGATGACCAAGTGACTGCTTCCTTGGGGTCCGCACATCAGTGGAAGACACCCACAGTGGCTGTGGCTGACTTGATCAAACTCTGGCTCCCTGAACTGGTAACTGTCACTTTAATATAGCTTACTGATTAAACTCAGAAAAATGCAGCTAAAATATTTTTGCCAGGAACTTGTGTGGACTTTACTCCCTGTGTCCCCCCACCCCGCACCCTCCCCTCCTTGTTCTTATTCATTTTGTAACAGGAATGAAATGCAGTTAACTCTTTAGAAAACTTTCGCAGGAAAAGCGCCTCGTGTGATCTGGAACAAAGACATTTTATAATCAGATTTATCAAGCTGTGAAGAGGGAGTTTTAGCGAACGGAAGCAGCAGCATTCTGTCACCAGGAAGTACTGCTTTATCCAGAATTGGTAAGTGAAAAGTGGCATCGTTCCCTAATAGATATCATATGGTGTCTGTGGGAATTGTGAAATTGTTCACAGACCCCTAACAACTGTGTTGAACCAGAGAACATATAAACAGAGTGAGGAATTCTAGAAAAAAGTAGCCCAAGAATATAGCATAAAGTCTGAGAAGAAGCCTGGTTATTAACAAAGATGAGTTGGGCTCTACCAGTTTAGACTAATACATGTAATAGAACGTGTTGACTTTCCCCCTCCTTTTTCTTTTTAGTGGGGAGGGACAAATAAAATGGGTTGTTTGGTAGACCTGGGGCATTGACATTCCATGGGTATGGATTTCCATTTAGTCTGAATAGGATGTGTAATACTTGAAGGGATGCTTTCAGAATTACTCAGCTCACACTATCTCTCCCTCTACCCCAAGATGTCCAGCATTTAGTTAGAACTCTACAAAATGAAAGTTTAAGTAATGCATTGGAAACATTTCCTACCGATCATGAAGGGCAGATTAAGCTGGTAATAGACTTTTTTACATTTGTGTCATGAATTTTAAGATTGTTCTATTTGGTTACAATTGGTACAGCAAAAGGGTGGATATTTCTAAATAGACCGTCATGTTCCAAGAGACTGTGATGATCAGTTCTTACTGGTGTACATGTGTTTGTCTGTCTCTTCTCTGAAACAAATTCAGTTTTGTAATCTTGATTCTGGGCTGCCCTAATGTTTCAAATTGCCAAAAAAATACAATAAATCTTTGAATACCTGTATTATGTACAATAGCTTCTTACTTGTAAACTGTAGAAAACCACAGCTTTGTTTTAGGCATTTTATATTATCTTGATTTCTAGATTTGGTTTTTAGGAAATGATCATGCCGGGAAAGTGGAATAGCATAAAAAAAAATAGAATTAGAAGGGTGGGTTGTTATCTGATCTTACCGGTTTTCTTATTGGTCAATAGAAGCAATCATGTGATGGGTACTTATAGAATCCTATGGGGGAAAAAATGTTACTTAACTGCTAGCGATTATATAGGTAGTTTTGATGACATTCCTTTAATGAATGGGACTCTATAGAATTGGAATGGTTATTGACAGTGGTAAGTTTGGGGTTCTATAGGACACAAGGTTATCTATTTTTTAACTACCTTAAGCTGAGTTGAAAGTTGATCTGTGTTTGATTTTTGCTTCCCCATTCTGTTAACTTTCAAAATCTTAAACTCTTTAACTTAAAGGGGAGAAATGTATAGTGAAAAACAGGGTAGCAGTGCTGCAGTTTCTTTCTGTTGGCACTGGGGTGGGATGAGGTTGGCGGGGAGGGAGATGAATCTAGTAGGATCTATTTTTTTTTTTTCTTAAACACTTGGAAAACTCTTGATCAGTTTTTCTCAGACCAGTAGTTCTCAAGACTTTTGCATAAGGATTTATTTTCAAGGAAATAAATAAAAATCAAGGTGAACGTGGCCGTTGAAAACAGGCAGATCTCCAATAAATCAGATCGGTGAGCCATATGTGTGAATATTACAAGTTATTTGAGTTAATTAAGGTGTGGCCGAGTATGGGAAAAATGCTACTTGTTTCCCTGAGGCCCCTGAATTTATGGGGTTTAGGATCTTGAAGACAGAAATGGTGTCAAAGCTTTAAAACATTTACAGGTAACCTCTCTGACTGCTAACTTGTGTTGAGTGGTTCACGATAACTTTTAATTCTGTATTTCCTGTAAATACTTGGGCAAAACATGATTTTAATAATTTGGCTAAATACTGCCATGCTTAATGGAAAAACAGCCTCTGTAATTTTTAGGCTTTATTCATCTATTTAGAAACCATTGTTTTTAAAGACAAAAATATAACAGGAGCAGGTTGAAACAATAAATGCCAGAAAGTATATCCTGGAAGAATTCCTTTAGATCTTCATGTTTTTAATTGTTTGCTCTTTTATTAGCAGTTTCTTAATTTTTTAGAAATACGTGTAAAATAAACACCATAACGTTGCCCTGAAATTACCCACTGGGGTTGCTGAGAGTATTAACATTTTTTGTATACTCTGAAAAAATATTAATGGTGTGCACATGTCTTTGTGGTCATATAGAACTAAAACCTGTGAGGGGATCCAGGTCAAGTGACAAACCTCAGAAGCACATCTCATAAATTGTATTTGATATTTGCATATTCAGGGATATAAACCCATTGCCTTTGGGCTTGTTTCTTAATTGAGTGTTTGGTGTGATATAGAGTTCTGTCCAGTTACATTTTCTGGAGGTAGGTATGTGGCTGTGTGTATATGTGTTTGACTGGAAGAGGGGAGCTTTAATTGCTAGCCAAACAAGTGGCTGTTTGTTAGAACCGAGATAAGCCTCCTAGTGTTGTTCCTATGACAACTGAGGGGTGGGGTGTTGAAATGTAGCTTTAACTTCTCGGGTTTAGAAATGTCATTCAGACCTCCCACTACAGTCTCATTGAGTAGGAGGATAATGAGAAGGGGAAAAAAAACCATGAAGCAACATAAGTATCTCCGTTGATTTCGTGTCTTCCTGACTTGCCTTTGTGTCCGGATCACCATGGGAGTGGTAAACACAGGTTTTGAACAAAGCAATCCTGCAGTATGCAATAAATGGAAAGGGGTCAGAGAAGTTGGAGAAGATAAAATAACAACATATGGGGGTAATAAAGAGGCGGGAGAAATCGGCTTCCATGGGTTTGTGCAAATCCTTTAGCCAGTGCTGACCAGCAGTGAGAACATCTTGAACCAGTTACTGTGCAGCTCTTCAAGAGCTACAGATCTTTCCGTAAAATGCAACGGGAAAGAACATTCCTTTGGCAGCAGGATACTTTACCACTTTGGCATAATGTGGGCACATCTCCAGGCGGACTGCAGAGAATACGTTTGCCTTTCAGGTACCCGTTTTTAACTTAATTTGTTATTTCGTAGCTTGTTGGTTTCCTGTGGGAAAGAGAAGGTTGTACAGGGAAAGTAGTGGTGAAACTTAAGTCTGTTCTCCTCGATTCAAAAATTACTTTAAGAAACCCTTCAAGATCACTTGAGACCTGGTGTAGGAATGAACTGGTTGGCTGAGTAGTTTATGATGCACTGGATTTTGGGGGAAGGGTTTCTTTAGATTATATTTGGCATAGATTAATTATGCAGTCATGGATTTTCCATGCCCAAAGGGCTTCCTATTTTCCACTTCTAAGTGGTTTTGACTATTTATTTGGTCATTAACCACGCCGGAAGTCAGAAAGGAAGAGAAGACTTCAATGGGTTTTACCCCTTGCTTAATATATATGTGTGTGTGTGTGTGTGTGTGTGTGTCCGTGTCCATGTCCGTGTCTGTCCACCATCTCTTCTGAAACCCAGAAAGCTCTGAAAACCAAAGTATTGTTTTGTAATAGGCTTGGTGGTAAATCCTGACCTGAACTGATGGCAGGCTATTTATAGTCTATTTATTCCACTTAGTACAAACATTTGTATATTTTACTATAGAAATAGTAATGTGTTTGATCACCAGAGGGCTGTACCAGCCCCTCCTCCCCTCGCCAGAGTTTTTTGTAGGTAGAATAGTCACCCTTTCATCTTTATCAAATCATCATATAATCATCAAAGTGTCCGATAAGGGTTTGTGGGACCCCTAGTGACTGATATACATTGAGTTCATATTCTGTGCCAGGCCCCACTATACATGAATCCCTGACATCTAGAGCAGCGCCTGGCACATAGAGGTATAAAATGCTTCACATATATTCACTTCTTTAATCCTCTCAAAAACTGAGTATCAACAATGTGATAGTTATCCCCGTTTTCCATGGGGAAAGTGATGCGCAGAATGGTGAAGCAACTTGCCTAAAGTGACACAGCTAGGAAGTGTAGTAGAGCCAAGGCTTGAAAACAAGCAATCTCACTGCAGTGTGCTCCTAATGAGTCCACTTCACGTATGAGAGAGGCCTGGAGATGTGGCTCTGGGACTCTTGACTGAGTCAGAGGGACATGTCAGCTACGTACCTGATTTCCTTGTCCCCCTGTGTCCCTGTCATCAGAAGCTGATGACCTCACCACCATGGTCCTGGTCAGGGGCCTGCTGGGGAATGCTTATACCAAGGTGTCCTGGGTGGGAGTGCGGGAGTTCCAGGGGTCTGAGAGGCTATTAATCTCTTTTCAGCCTTCCCAGCATTGATCTCCATCAGCAGCCAGCCTGACTTCTTTATCTTGAAAAATCAAGACACACTAAACAACTCTTTCCTTAGCCCCAAGGAAAGGATCTTGAGTGGGGGATGGGGAGAGAAAGTCTTTTCTTAAGACATTTTCTGGGCCCCTAACCCAGCAGGAGGTCTGGGCTCTGCTGAGGGCATAGATCACCTCGGAGGGAGGGAGTTCACTGGCTCTGAATTCCCTGGCCCGGGAGCCACACTGGGACAAAGCAGGGGCCCCTTGGGGGAATTCAGATAGCCTGTGGAACTTGACCTCCATGACTCTGAATGCACAAAAGGATACTCTTAACAGTACTTTTCAAAAAAGTATATAAGGCATCTCTCTTAATACCTATATATTTCTAGGGCTAAAAATATTCATTCCTTCCAAGCTAATAGCAGCGTCCCCATTCTACTTCCCAAATTCACTATCCCTCTATCTCTCTGCTCCACTTAGTTTTTCTTCTTAGCACTTATCTCCGCCTGATGTATTACTTATTTCAGTCAATTACTTAAATATCGAGGATATTTTAAATTACTAAGGAGGCTTTACAAAGTAAAATACTTCCATATATTTCCTTAGATAGGGTGCTGGGGAACTATACCAAATATTTATTCCAGTGAAAACATGGAAACCCATGTTTCCATGGGTTAACATGAAACCACCTACCTGCTACTGTTTTTTTTTTTTTTCCTTCGGGGGGGGGGATTAAGGAAAAAAATAGATAAAACCATTCTATAATATTACATTAAAGAATGTAAGTGATCTAATCTTGGACGTTTCCTGGCTGGAGTTCCTAAGTTCTCAACTGTCACCTATTGCCTTTCAATCCTATACCGATTCTGGTTTATACATTCCAAAGTATTTGGGATAATCTAAAACATTAAATGAAAAATACATGTATCTTATTAACTGTAAATAATACAGTTATGCAAATAGATCATTAGAGTTCTTTTCTTTAATTCTTAAAGGATTAGATGCATATAAAATTGAGTACAATATGGTTTTGTAAGCCAATGTAATATTTGGGACATTTTGTTCTTAGTTCTATTTTAATAGCAAAATGGTTTCTTGTTGCTTTCGTTTATATGGTCAGCCTAATGTAATATCTTGCTGAAAGAAGCATAACTGCTTACTTGAAGGTAGAGGGTGGACTCAATGATTATGAAAAGCAAGGTAAGGTTTTATTTTAAAGGATCTTCCTTTCCTGCCTTGTTAAGATTTTTTAAAAGATTTTATTTATTTATTTATTCATGAGAGACACAGAGAAAGAAAGAGGCAGAGGGAGAAGCAGGCTCCATGCAGGGAGCCTGACATGGGACTTGATCCTGGGTCTCCAGGATCACACCCTGGGCTGAAGGCAGATGCCCAACCGCTGAGCCACCCAGGGATCCTGCTTTGTAAGATTTTAATTCTCCTTAAGCATCTGTTCTACTAAAAGCCTATTGCTGGTGGTGGCACTGGAGGAATGCTTTTAGTTTTCCCACCTCTCCTAAAGGCAGGTGGATGAAGACTTCTTACTTAATGAAAGCCCATCAGTTTCTCCCAGGATTTGTGTGACATCTATGGAAAGTGAGACTAAGGTTCTTTAAAATGAGAGAAACTCAGTTGAGTTTGTAGGCACCCAGTGAAACTTCCTGGGTTGCTTTCAAAGTTCTGATTACCTGGGGGGGAAAATCTTCTAATTTCCAGGCATTTACTCCAGTGAGTATCAAGTATGTGACCATGGTTACCATGACCTCAAGAAGGTCCCTGTTCACAGCACCCATTGAAG
This sequence comes from Canis lupus baileyi, assembly GCF_048164855.1. NCBI lineage: Eukaryota > Metazoa > Chordata > Mammalia > Carnivora > Canidae > Canis > Canis lupus. The sequence goes on from NC_132876.1 coordinate 85,539,058, forward strand.
TGTTTTGCTCTCCCCGAGAGGCCCAGGCTTTGGAAACAAGTAGACCTGTGCTTCCAGCTCATTCTGCCCCTTGCTAGTTGGGTAAGCTACTCCATTTATTTCCCTAAGCCCTAGAGAGTGAAGTGTCAGTATTAACTGGCTCATGGGGCTGTTTTGTGAAATGAGAGAACATGTGTAAAGAGCATGCTGTGGTTGCTGGAATAGTGGTGCTTAACACACTTGAGTTCCCTTCCCTTATCCTTTTGGGAACAAACTTCAGTTTTAGTCTCAAAGCCTGTAGATCCATTCTAAGGTCTAGGTCTTTCTGTTTCATATTGGATTAAGGAAAACAGCCATTGACGGTGGTGGCTGCCATTTACTGCCCACTTTTTTACACCCATGTGCTAGGTAGGCACTGTTGCAAGTGCTCTGCCCACACACCGTTCAATCCTCTGGGCAACCCAGTAGTGCAATAATTATGCCTATTTCATAGATTAGGACACTAAGGCATGGGACTAGGGGACCATGTTGAGGGACATTCACCCCATAAGCTGTGGAACCGGAATCTAAATCCACATAGGCTCTCACCAGTATAGTTGGTAAGTACTTCTGGCAGAAAAGCAGAATAGAAGTTGACTAATCCTGAAAGTCTCAGAAATGGTCTTCTCATTTCTCTTCTGCAAAGTGTCATGTCTTCCAGGCCTGGCCCTCTCAATATTGAAATACACAGTTGACTTTTTCTGCTTCTTATTTCACGAATCAACAGGAGCAATTTTAGTCATTTGTGTTTTTATGAGTTTAAATTAGGCCACTCAAATCCAGGAGGGGAATTCCTTGTTTTCATTTGATCTCATGCACTAACAAATTTACTCATATAACTTCCCCTATTTTTTTCTCAAATATTTTCACTTGAAAGTGGGGGTGGAAGAGAGAAGTATGTGAGCATTTGGGTCCCAAGGATGCACTTTCATTAACCTTTTTGGCAATTCCTTGTCTGGCATAGAACTAATCCATAGAAAAGTAAAATGAGTAAGCATCTATAATGACTAATGCTTTTGCTCCACTATCTCCATCTAGTTCTGGGCCCTATTTAGAAGGGCAAAACTGCAAGGTAAAGAATTACAGGAAGCCATTTATGCACATAAAAGCCTATATATTTAGATAAGGAGTTGATTTTTGGGGAATGGGAAAGGGGTTTCACCTTGAGAATTTCCTCCTCTTTCAAATGTGGGCTGAGAATTTGACTTGGAAGGTGAGAGCGGGCTACCCTAGCCCAGGGATTCAGGGTGCTTATACATCTCTTTAAAACCTCTCCTGGCCTTGGACTGAGCCTGTCCTTAGGAGGACATACTAATCGAGCCTGCCTGCCTTCCTTCCTTCCTTCCTTCCTTCCTTCCTTCCTTCCTTCCTTCTTTCTTTCCTTCCTTCCCTCCCTTCCTCCCTCCATCCTTGCTTCCTTTTTCCATATTGTCACATAACTCATTCATCGCCTACCTGCAGACAGATGAAAGAAAGTACAGAGTGAGGGTCTTTTAAGGGGAAGGCTACCACTCTTTGTTCCTTTCCCCTCAGTGACTTCGTCTTTTATTTGATCCTTTGCCATTTTTTGCGACAAGGCAAACAGGCTGACATTCATAGAAGTCTTTAAGCATCTTCCTCTGGCAGCTGGACTTCTTTTTTCAAGGCAGGGAAAGAAAAGGCTTGTGACAGGAAAATAATGCAGATAAATGGCTTCTTTTCTCTTTCTTTTTTTTCTTTTTCTTTTTCCTTTTTCCTTTTTCTTTTTCTTTCTTTTTCTTCCTTCTCTTCTCTTTTTCTTTTCTTTTCTTTCTTTTCTTTTCTTTCTTTTTTCTCTTTTCTTTTTTTTTTCTTTTCTTTCTTGATGGTGGTAGAAGAAGGGTGCCTAGTAGGGAATGTGGCAGGAAATACATTCTAAGAACTCCTGAACTTTCAACTCCTTTCCCTGTTTGGAGAACATTAGAGATGGCAAAGGCATCCACAACAATGTCTTGGAAATGAATTTTTAAGTAGAATTTAAGCTAATTTGGAGCAAAAAATAAATCCTGCTCTGCGCTCAGTTAAATTTATTGTGAGTTTCTGAGAATATCTTTAAGTAGAGATGTGAAAAATGAGGGAGACCTTCTCTTTTTTGTGTTTGTAGAGGGAAGATGAGGATACATAGGAAAGGGGGATTTATACTACTACCGCTGATTTTTAACGTGGGGGAGTCCTTTGCCATAGGTTTCAGAAAACACCTAACCATCTACATTCTTTATGATGGCACAGGCTTTGTATGTTTTCTGGTACAGGGTTGACCACAGCAGCAAAGGCAATGAAAGCACTTTCTGTCTTTCCACATGAACTGTGAAGTTTGCATCAACAGGAGATCTATACGGTGCAGTGAAGGGAAATATCGATGGCTCATTATTTCAGGGCTCTTCTCTCTAAGCAAGATCAAATAAGGACTGTTTGGGACAAGTTTGGTTGGTAACACAGTAAATTCTATCATTTTATCCGTCCTGTTTGATATCCATACTCTATAAACCCCTTCTTTGAAAACCCTTCCCTTATCTTCCTCCCATCGATAGCAGGAAGAGAATAGAACTATTCTTTCTCTCCCCACCCCCTAGCCCTGCATGACTTTTCCTAATGTCCCGGGGAAATGATCACTTTCCTACAACTCCTGTCCACCTGGCTCTTGAAGTCTGGGGTATTTGGTTAAATGTCAACAAAAATAGGCCCAGGTGCCAACTAGACTTCATAAGCTTGTAGCAGAACAATTGGCAAAATGGCGTCATGTGGGAAAGTTCATTTTACAAAAATGCGGTGTACACCTACCCCATGCCAGATGTTGTTTTTGGTATGGGAATAGAACACTGAGCAACGCCCTTGCCCGTGTGGCAGGGGGAGACTTGACAGTGATAGAGCCAGTAAGTATATGCCAGGTGTCAGGAAGTACTTATGAAGGAAAATGAAACCAGGCCAGACAGAATGAGTATCCAGGAGTCTAGGGAAGAACAGCTTTATACAGGGATTTTGGGAAAAAGGCCTCTCTGATGCTGTGATACTTGCTCAGACACTTACCTGTGGGCATGTGGACGGTGTGTGGAGGAAGAGGGTTCTACGCAAAGAAAACAAAACCACTGCACTAGAGATGGGAACAAGCTTTGTATGTCCCAAGGTTAGAGAAGAGGCCGGCATGGAACAGCAAGAAAGGCTGAAGGTTAGCAGATGAGGTCTGGGAGGTAGTGAATGTCAGATCTCCTAGGGGGGGTCCTGTTGGCCACAGAAGCTGCTAGAGGGTAGGAGATGAGAAATTAGAAGGAAAATGATGTTCCAAGAGTACGGGTGATTTATATAGAGATCCTGGAGAGCCCAGCCCATGGTGCCTCATAACTGGAGTGTGTACAAGTTACCTAGGGCTCTCTTTTGGTAAAATAGTTACTATATGAAAACCTTGGTGTAGAGCAAGAGAAAATTGAGCTGTCCACGCCTTATCGGTTAAGGAGCCCAAAGTGGATAATTCTTCCTGTCACATTTATTCTTCGGGGAGGTGTAGGGTCCTCAAGTGACTAGCAGTGAGGCAGTGGGATGTTTCTATTCCATTTATGCTTGCCAAAAATTCACGCCCCCATGGGGAGTGGTCTTTGCTGATTTTACACTCAGTGAAAGAGTTCAGAATTGGGAACTGCCATGGTTTCCAAGTAATTTCAGTGTTAAAAATTCCATGTTTTCTTTTTCTCGTAGTCCTTAGGTTTATGTTCAGTTAAAGGATAGATTTCCTCATAATTCTGTATGAAAACTTGTTCGATACAAGTTCAAAAGCTGTGTTACACAGCACTCGTGTTACAGTTGGAGGCAGAAAGGGAGCGTGGGAATGTCAAAGCAGTTGCCCAGTCAGGATGTGTGGACTTGGATCTACGTTTTTTCTTTTAAATAATAAAGTTAAAGGCGTTTTCACAATCTCTCAAAGATACAGTTGATTGCTGTAAGTGGATTGCAGCCCCTTGTCATCATCTGATCCAACGTCACCTGATAGTAAAAGTCCTCCCTTCTCTGTAAGGTCTGTACAGTTTCTGTCATCTGGGGCTTTTCATGTTAACTGACATGGCATCATTGAGAACACACACAAAATGTATGTACACGTCACAGCATTGACATTGGACCACGCAACCAGGTCTGACAACCTACAGTGGTTAGCAGGTGCTTGATGGCTATTTTTAGGGATTGTCCAGGTTTATCTTCCTTCACACCACCCGAGACTTTATATCTGACCCTTAGCACCTTGCCCGACTTTCCGCTAGTTAGTTTTGCATTTGGGTTAGCACCCGTATCCTTTGAGCCGGGGACCCACCTGCAGAAAAGAGTTAATTGGTTTTGTCATTTATAGTTTAGTTCAACTGGACCGGATTTCCTCACTGCCTCTGGCTGAAACTGACTGAGAGAATGAGAGTTTCACTTGTGGGTTGGAGAAATTAGTAATTGGGGGAACATAGAGTTTTTGGTGGAGGAGGGCCTATTGTGCTCCTTTCTACCCTCCCCTAAAGTAGGCACTCTGTATTGGAAGAAGGGAGTGAAGAGTTGGCATTTCATATGGAAGCCAGGCCCCCTCGGATGAGGTGGATTGGGAGCTGAGGGAGAAAGGTATAGATGTGGATAAGGAAGGATATAGGAGAGCCCTAGGAGACCTGTAGATTTCTGGTCCTAAGCCAGATGGCCTTGGGCCCTTGACTTATTTCTGGCATCCCTTGACCTGGGATCCATTCCTGCTTAGCTCTTGATAAATGAGGGGTGTGTTCGTGATACAGCAAGGAATTCAGGAATGGGAGTCCAAGACCCCATCTCCCCCAAATTTCTCCTATGTACATCTCTCAAGCGAATCTGCTTTCTAGGGGAAAGAGAGCTCTGTATTAAATTAAGGTCCCTTTGCCACCAGTCCCTGACTTCTAGCTTTGAGGGAAATGCATATATCACCCATGAAGTGGTGCCTTCTCTTTGGTCCTTTTTCTTCTCTTTGGCTGGTCACGTCTAATGATCTCCTGGGGCTTGAGCCATTTTGCCCCTTGTACCCTGGGATTTCCCCCTCTGCTTCCCCCATATAAATAGACAATTTGTTGCCTTGTGTTCTAAGACTTTGATATTTCTGCCTCTGACTGGAGTCTATTCTGGAACGATTGTGTGGTGGCTGGGCACTGCAAAATGAGTCAGTTCCTGCAGTTTGGTTACAAGTTCTCAAAAAGTATTTCAGAATGTGGATGTGGTCAGCATAGTCATTTTCCAGGCATCTAAAAGGAAACCCACATCAACTGTAACAATTGAGCTGAGAACCCATGGCCCTGCACAGCACAACCGGGCCTGCTTTTTTCCTCAAAGGAAAGCCTATAGCTTGCCCTCAATCTACCCTATCCTGTAGATCTTAAAGAAGACTTCGATCTTCATGCTTAAAAATCATATTTTAGCTGTTCCTGATGGCACAGTGAGCTAGAGATTTGGCCATTGTCACTTTTTGAACGTGGGCATGAGTTTGACATAAGAGATAATTTTTGTAAAATGGAATCTTGAGGGATTTGAATACAATTAGCACAGAGTGTGAAATGTGACTTTGGGACAGAAATGTTGGTGATTTGAGCTATCACTCAAATCACGTGCTGAAGAAGAACTAGGATGGTTTAGGTACCATTAGAATAAGTGAAAATACAATTATTTAGTTTACTAATTTGAGTTCTGAACCTATTTAGAGTTAGCAAGACCAATAGAATTCAGTCCTTTTCAGGCTTCAAAAAGAGTTTCAAGTTGGTCATAACATTTGGAGAATATTTTAGTTCAGCACTGGTGGATTCTGTTATCCTTGTGGGTACCGTGAATTATGTAAAATTTTGATTGAATTCTTCATTACCTGTCTTGCATCATCCATGTAAACTTTTGGATTTTTCAATAATGAGGAAATAATCCAGAAAAAATGGGCAAACGGTTTGAACAGACAGTTCACCAAAGAAGACAAATGACAGATAAGCACATGAAATGATATTCACCATCAGTAGTCATTAAGCAAATGCAAATGGAGACACCAGTAATACTCCACTACATACTGGTTTAAATGGCTACAATGAAAAAGGCTGATGATCATACCAAGTGTTGGTGAGTTTGTGGATGATCTAGACCTCTCTTAAGCCATTTAGGTAGAAATGTAAAATGGCATGGACATTTTGGAAGATGCCTGGCCATGTCTTAGAACTTTAAACATACACTGACCATATAATCCAGGTATTCCACTCCTAGGGAAAAGAAAGCTGATGTCTACATGCTGTGTTTACAGCCATTTTATAAGTAATAGTTAAAAACTGGAAGCAGCCCTAATGGTCATCTACAGGTGATTAGATCAACAGATTGTAATGTATCTGTCTAATGGATATTACTTAAGGACGAAAAGAAGTGAGCTATTAATAGAGTCAGTGACATGGAGGACCCCCCCCCCCCCTTGAAGAGAAAGAAGCCAGGCAGAAAAGAAGTACATACTGCATGATTCAATTTATAGAAAATTCTAGGACATGCAAAGAAATTTATAATGATAGAAAGCTGATCCCTGGTTGCTTGGGGTGGGAGACCTAGAAAGGCAAGTGGGAGGGATTACAAATGGGCACAGTGTACCTTTAGGGCTGGTGGATAATCCTCACTATCTTGGTTGTGGGGATGGTTTCACAGGTGTACTCATGTGTCAAAACAGTCAAGTTGTGCACTTTAAACGTGCAGTTATTGTGTGTTATTCCTTGTAAGAAAAACTGGGGGAATAAAAGAGCAATCACTATTATGGTAAGTGGAACATTATTAATGCCCTTATTTTGAAAAGATGAAGACTTAGCATCTCTTCTGGGGGGAAAAACATGCTGAAATTTTAATGGTTTGGGGATAGAAATACAACTTTCTAGTACAGATGAGGAGACTGAAGTTAAACTGAACATATAATAAATGTGATAACTTTAGTTTCTCCTATTTCTGAGGAATTGAAACAAGTGGTTCAAGATGTATTTTATCCAGCACTGTGGGGCCCACTGCCTCCCCTGTTTATAAGCATTTGCCCTCAGACACAGTTACTGTAGCACTCACCAGATGATGAGGGAGGGCTAAGGCCTCTGAAGCAGGGTTAGATTGCAGAGATAAGACATGAAAACACCACCTTCAGATTCAACCATTGTTAGAGAAAGAAATCTATTTGCAGAGCACATGGAAATAGATCAAGTACTTTTATAAACCTCGTTTTTTGTTGCATCTCAATAATCCCATTATAGGTAGGATCAGTATTATCCTCATTTGCTTGGGGAACACACAGAGACCCAGAGAAGCCAAGCTATTTGTTTGCTGGATCACAGAGCCCCCAGCTTTTTGGGTAAACATCACCATTCCTCCTACTGCACCTTGCTGCTTCCCCAAATTCTTGTCATTGAATATTTGGCCAGGATTCTTTACTCATCAACTAGACAGGTGGTCACAAGAGTCCCCTCTGTTTGTATATGAGCTGTTCATGGCACAACACTGAATGTGCAGCTTTGTAACACCAACAGGTAGATGAGCAAGCTTAATTTCCATGCACTGCATCATGGCTTCCATCAAGATTGCCAAGTTCATAATAAATGAAATTATTTTAAACTCTTACTTAAAAGATACTGAACAGTCCTTAGATGGGTCCCAGTGACTGAAATTGGTGGCTTTGAAAGGACACAAATCAGCTGAGAGCAGGTGCCATCAGGGTTTACTTAGCCAAGACTGGCCCATCCGTGCTTGGCACCCTTTTGGTCCTTGACTATGTTGACTAACATTTATTCCTTTTTGCTCTTTGCCACATTCAGCGGTCCTCACTCTTCAGTCTCCCTCTTCTTTTTTGATGGGTCTGTTGCCAACCAAACTTCTCCCCCGCTTATATGATAAACGATGTGGGGGCCAGTATAGCCTTTTGTCCTCTCTAGGATGGCATTTCACAAAACATGAATGTATTCAGGAGACCGGGAAAAACTTCTGTGGTTGGCTAGCTCCAGGAGAAGCTGGGTTAAACAACATTAAATAGGTTTCTTTCCTGCAGGGCTTCTCAGAAATTTTTATGTTTGTATTGAAACATCAAGAGGAGCATATGGTACATGTACAGCATTTCCCAAATTTAATAGATTCAAAAAATTGGTGTGTGTGTGTGTGTGTGTGAGTGAGTGTGAACATCTCTTGGTTTAATACTCTAAAGTTGAATACACTTTGGAAAATGCTGTTTTGTAACTTGTTATTTGATATGTTGGTAAAATGACAACTTTCCGACGAGTTTTCTGTCTGTCCCTCCTGGCACATCGAATACAAAACATGATTTGTTTTCTTGACTGGGTTTCAAGAGTTCGAATTTTTTAACTTTTTATTCATGGTTTTAAAGCTCATTCAGGTTTATTTTAACCTTAGACGATCAGGAGATGTAATCATATGAGGGCACAGAGATTGTAAGGTTTTGCCTAAGGATGAAAGTCAATGGAAGGAATTTCTCTTGTTTTGTTTTTCACCAAACTTTATAGATCCTGCCCTTTGGAATACCTCCATTTATTCCATCCCTCAATCCATGGTTTATCCTGGCTTCTGTAGGGGCAGATAAGAAAGAAGAATGATGTACACACCAGCTCCGGTGGGCATGGGGCTTGTGTTAACTGCGAGTGATGACAACAGCAGGATGAGTTTGACTTCTCAGCATGAAAAGAATTATTGAATGGAATTTTTTTTTAACAATTTCTTCCCCAGAGCACAGAAAGTCGAATAATCAGCATAGGACTTAAAAGAGATAATGTCAGAATGAATAGTAATTGTCAGCAAGAAATTTGAACAGTTTCAATGCTGCTGCCTGCCAGCTGGGAATAGGAAGCAGGAGAAGGAAGGAATGTGGGATTAGGGACACTGAGTTGCAGTGTGGACCAGGTGATTCAGGACTTAGGTGAGTTGGGATCATTCCTGGCTTGTCACCTCTCCATAGGGTGTGTGAGCAACCTGCAGGCTGGCTATGCCAGTAAAGCTCAGTCTTGTGGTTTGGATTGCTCGTCAGGCTCTGAGATTCACTGGTCTTCTAACATTGCCCGCTTCCATCTAGTGTGTTCTCATTAGAAGTTGAGGGTTCCCCTGCATTTTTGAGCTGCTTATGTGCCCCGCCATTTTCTCCAAATGCTATTCCTTGCTCTTCCTTTTTGACTGAAAATCACCACTACAGTCCATTGCCATTCCTGGTCCTCAGATTACTGCACCCCCACCCACCAATGGCCAGCACCCCCCCCCCATTTCTGTAACCCTCTTTAGCCAGCCCTTTCAAGGTTATATTATTCTTTAGTGCCAAGTATCTCTCATGACCCCTTTCTCTACTCCTAGAAAGAGGAACCAGATTTCTCCTGTGTTACTTATGAGGAGTATAAACAGCAGTTGTGTTTCTGTTATGTATGTTCTGTTATGTTATATTCTTTCAACTTAGCGAGAAAGCTGGCCACTATATCTCTCCGCCCCCCCCCCCCAATTGCACAGGAAGAAAGACTTCCTTCCTTCATCTCTTGCCTTTGCTCAGGCCTGTGAATAATCTTCCCTTTCTCTTGGACTCCGGATGCTCATCTTTTGTAACTTTTTTTTTTTTTAACTCCCAAGAGTTATTCCTTCTATATCCTTCCCCTCCCTACTTCTGGTTTTCTCCAGCTGAAGCCTTCCGCTTCTGCATGGTTAATGGGCCCACCCATGAAGCAATTCCTTCGTTGAGGAGTACCTTGGTGTTGTGGCTGGGTGTCGGGCTTCCGTTACACAACCCTTTTCTCCTTGGCTTTATTGACCTACCTACATCTCTCCTCCTCGTTGTCATTTTCAGTCATCTTATCTCTTCAGTATCCATTTTCCTTTTTACGGTCTAGACCACTTTTGTGATGATCTCAAAAATCCATCTCCAGTTGGAGAGCTTGATCTTATGATATTTTGTCTTCATTATGCTTTGAATTTTGCTCATTTTAATTAGATTGCTAGTATTTCTCTAAACACTGACCTGTGCTCTACAGAACCATACACACACACACACACACTGGCAAAAACTTAGCACTGTGATCGTAGACCTAGTCCAGCATCAGCTAATGAGAGAAGAAGGGGAGGGAAATGCTGTCGTCATGACTTTTCATGGCTCTTCGTCAGTCCTGAGTTAGTACCACTGAAAGAAACACTTTTGTTTTCTATATGACCAGTTGAACTGGTCACATGTCCCCTGGGTGGCGATCACTCTGGGGGCAAACACTTGATACTGCTGTCTTTCTTCCGTTCTCTAGAAGTTAACAAAAGAATCCAATTCTGCCCTTTCTCTTTATTTAACACATACCAGAACAGTCTTTATAAATGTCAGTTAATTTTCCTGCTTTCTCAGTGGAATCCAGGTTTTTATCCAGGTCCTCTTGCTGATGGTCTTGTGGGTATTGTAGCCACTAGGTCATCAGGTAGTATCACCAGGCATGATATATACATGTAGCCCTCCATCATTTCAAACCACTGTTTCTTTAGCCCCTCCAAATCTTCACATGTATCCGTTAGCTGTCTTCCTTTTTCCTTTGTGGTATGAGCTCTTTACCCAAACCAATAGTTTAAAAAATCAATGTATTACCATAGACCTCACAATAACTGAAGCCCAAACCGACTCCTGGTAGACACCTAATGATTTTTGGAAGAGGCTTCATTGGATCACAATAGAGTTCATTTTGTAACCTTCACAAGCAAAAGAAATTGTAACATATGGATGTTTCTTTTGTTCTTTTCTTGTGTTCTCTTCCCTCCCCCACCATCATCTGCTCAAGTGGTCTCAAATTTTTTTTTCATTTCACCAGAGTAGATGTTGCTTACCACCATATGGAATCAGGGCATTTAGGAGAGCCTTCCTGATCTCCCAGGACTCTTCTGTACTGCAAGGGATTATATAGGAACATGCACTCTGAGCTGGTGCTATCACTAGCCTATACTTTCTGTTAAGAAAATAGCTTGATCCTATAAGCACTCACAAATCTTATAGAAAGGTACCATAAGATTAAGATGGGACGCAAGTATTGTTTAAAGCATAAAGAAATATTAAGAAATTTCCTGAAATGGAGATACTCTCTCACTATTTTTTTGGCTTATTTTATTTTATTTTTAAAAGATTTTATTATTAAGTAATCTCTACACCCAATGTGGGGCTCGAACCTACAACCCCCAGATCAAGAGTCTCATACTCTGCTGACTGAGCCAGCTAGACACCCCTTGGTTTATTTTTTGAAGTGTGTTAGTACAGGTGCCAGGCACTTCACTCAGATTTCCTTGACAAATGTTTACTAAAAGATCACTATGATGCAGTGTGCTCTCCTAGTACCTGGGAAATCTCTAAAGAATAGGACTCTCCATTCTTACCCTCAAAGAGCTCACATTCTCAGAGGGAGACCCATTTCTACACAGATAATTGAAAAGCAATTTGGCTTGTGTTTCTGGCTGAGACACAGACTGAGGGATCTGGAAGCTGGCCCTGGGTAGCATGTAGCTAACTTTCCAGAAGACTCTGAGAAGGCCCTTTAGAATCCTAGAAGAGTCTTTTTGTGCTGGGCCCAGAAGAGGGAAGAAGAGCAGCAGGCCAAGCAGTGTGCAGAGGCCAAGTATTCGGTCCTCTTCAATCCATCTGGGGTGAGGGAAACTTGATGGGAAGAGTGAAGAGAGATCAGTTGAAGAATGTTGCATCATGATATTCAGTGGCAAAAGGAGTTTTGAACACTGAAAGCAGAGGAGTGGTGGAAATTTGCTTATAAATGAAGCCTGCAATATTAGGTGTGTGGGATACTGGTGCCTTTAGAAAGTAGCCCAAAGCTTAGAAACATGACCAACTTTAGAAAGAGCCCAGTAGTAATGGATTAACTGTGATTAAATAAAAGTCTGAATCAAGGAATCTTGGGAGAAATGCCTGCTTGGTTATTTCTGGGTTCAGAAAGCAATCCCTTTGCTTTGATATTCTTATTTATTTTTTACTTAATCATCGATAGGATGCAAATTACTTTTTTTTTCTCCAGTGATTAGGGTTCCTCACTAAGTTGCACTGCTGACCTTGTATGAAGCAAATCGAAGGGTTTCTTTCAGAGGTAGGGGCAGAATGACAACGAGATGTATTTGCACTTGGATTTGAGCTCAATTAATTTCTGGAACTGGTCTATAAGAAAGAAGGCTATTACTTAGGTGAAAATTATCCTTTTGCTCTGAGGGTTATTAATGAGTAGAGTGATTCATGTTTTCATCCAGCGATTGTGTAAAAAAACTTCGGTTTTCGTTGAGAAGGATTAAAGGCATGTGTCTAATTGCTAAATATTATTCTTAAGAAACTAGTCTGAGTCTGTCTTTATGGGTTCTAAGTGGTTTCGCCTTTAGAAGCTTGTTTTAGGATCTTGTGCCAACCCCATCCCTTCCCAGGCCTGTTCAGACTAGAATTATCTGGCAGGGCAGGTCTTTTTATGTTTTGAGCAGGAGCGTCTCAGAAAAGGTTCACCTCATTCTTCAGGTTGGCTTGCAGAGCAATTTACTAAATAGAGTGATGTGAGAATCAAGTGACCACCAGCTGGTGTAAATGTTTTTGGTCAGCCTGGTCACGGGATCTCAGGTATGCAAGAGTTGGATGGGTCATCATCACGTGTTGGTTGTGGTGAGACCCTGGCTCAGATGCTCTTAACATAACACAAAAGGAATCCTAGGTTCACAAGAACACACTTGAATGAGTCACCTGTATTTAAAAGGTTGGTTTTTCCTCTGACATAATTTCACCCCGTGGCACACTGTGTGTATATATGTGCATTTCTTTCCTGGACTGTAGTTGAGTTAATGAGACTTTTTGTTCTTAACCATGCTGGAGGCAGTTTGTTGTCTTGGTTTTTTGGGGGTAAACAACTTTATTGAGGTATAATTGGTATACAAAGGACTGTACATATTTAATATGTACGGTTTGAGGAATTTGGACATAATGCAAACACCCATGATACTCTCACCACAATCAAGGTGTAACAGACACATCCAACACCGCCTAAAGTTTCCTTGTGTCCCTGTGTGTGTGTGTGTGTGTGTGTGTGTGTGTGTGGTCAGAACACTTAACATGAGATCTGCCCCATAGGAGACAGTAAACTCTGTTATAATAGCATTCTGGGGTGTGTTCTGTAAAATCCATAAATATATTTTAGAAGTTGACTGTACTCCTATTTAGTAACAGAAAGCTGCTGGTACATGCTCTAAAATATATGGGATCTCATGGATGGGGGTGTAGGGGACATCTAGAGCCCAACTTGACAGTTGGGACTTGGGACTTGGGAAAGTTAACATTCTGGAAGTGCTATGAGATTGTTCATCCTTCTTCATTGACTTCTACATACGGTACTTGGGGTCATAATTTCTTCCCCCTCAACTACAATTTCTAAAGTCAGCGATACTTTTGGGGGGACCAAATAGAATCGTCCCAATAATCCCTTAGAAAGACAGCGTAAAATCCACGCTTCTAGAGTTGAATGACCCACGAAACGGCATTTCTTTCATTTCTGGTAGAACTTTGAGAATGCCATTTTATATCTGTCAGCTTTAAACATCAGCAGGTTTCTTTACTTCTTAATTTGGTTTATAGGTCACCCCTGTTCTAATTTCTGGAGGGTAAGCTCTTCAAATTCTAGGATAACATTTCAAGAAATGGTCTTTTAACCCAGTTCCAAGCAGGCTTCTCAACAGCAGGTGGCAGGCTTCACTATTAATCAGTCTTCTCCCCTTAAAACTCTCTTCCCCATTTTCTGTACCTCTAATAAATGGTCTTTAGTCAGAATGGACAGAATTTTGAAAAATTATCTTTGTTTTGTTGGTTTGCACTGTGAATGAGACTTGAGCAGCAGGTACTTCGGTTACAGTTTCGTCACCTAGCCCCGGGGCTTAGCTAACTTCTTAATTATTAGATAATGGAAGTATGTAATGTGACATATTTAGTTGGACCCGATTCCTTTTCTCTGACTTCAACTTACTAACTTTGAAAATGTGTTATTGATTAATAGTCTATGCTATAGTATATTCCTTAGATACTCTATTGTATATTTTAATAAACTTTAAAAATGTATTTATTGGGTGTGGTTGACACTAATCTAGAGTGTAACCTTTAATAAAATCTTCTTTACAGTTTTCCCTTTTTGGATTACCTAGGTAAGTTTAAAAGCAGGGAGAAAAGACCATTTTAACTTTATGGTTCTTTAAGGACATTTGGAGGATAGGTAGGGCAAGCTTTAGCAATTGAAAGTGTCATTCTTCTAATTTAAATATAGACCAAAACTTATTAAAGATAATCCTTTTGGATTTTGGCATTAAAACTAACCAAACTAAACCCTTGTTTCACTGTAATTGCCAGTCTTATTCATAAAAGTAGAGTTATGAACATTTAGTTTTAGTGGTTTATGAAATGTAAATTGACATGTTCCATAAATGCTTTATTTTACACTGAGGGTAAGATTCAGCCAAACGTGCACAAGCAGTCTTTTTTTTTTCCCCTTTGGTATGTATGCCCATGCTTTCAGGCAATGCCAAAATGTACTTAATGACCGAATTGGTTTCAATTTATTTAAAAAGAGAAAAAACCCCAAGCAATCAAACAAAAACCAACTTCGCCTTGTAAATTTCACCCTCTTCCCCTAAGATCTAACCACCTGGTGAAATACTATTATTATAACTTGGCAAGTAGGTTCTCTCTTAAAATTAGACATCTGTGATTAAATAGTTAAATCATTCCCTTGAAATTTATATATTCAGAGCTCCCTAAAACTGGTCATCTTTTCTTACAGCTAACACCTTTTTTTTTTTTTTTAAAGGCACTTTTCTTGGCAACAGATATTCGACCAGATATATGCCCAGTCAAGTTGTCCTGACTTAAAGTTCTAATTGTAGCCTTTTCCCAATTTATGATAACTTTTCTAAATCTTCTTGAAGTGATACCCAAAGCATTTTAAACTCCTAAGAAGTTAGGGTTCTAGAATGTTCACTCAGAGCAAAGCTGCATGGTCATTTACATCCTAGAATAATCTTAAAAGTCAGAAGTAATAATTGGTGACCGTGGCCATGTGCTAATATAAGAATGCTTTCTCGAAGACACCAGGCTTTTTTTTTTTTTTCCCCTGTTTCGGGGCCTTTGTGTTCTGACTCTTGCTTTCTATGTGGTGTTCTTCCTTACCCCAGGTATGTGACAAGTTCTCTCTCCTCCTCCTTCAGGGATCTGCTCAAATGTCACACCCACAGCGAGGCGTTCCCTGACTACCTATGAAAATAGCATTCCTCTTCACTGTGGCTTTATTCGTTGAGATGATCATATATATCAACTGAGTTTCTTTTTTTGCCTTTGCCTACACACACCTTCAATCTCAGACTCTCTGTTCCATGAGTGCAGGGACTCACTCAGGGCCTCACTCAAAGTCACATCCCCAGTGCCTGGCATAAAGTATGGAAAAGGCACTCAGTAAGCATTTTGGGGGTGAATGAAGGAAGGAAGGAATTAGTCAATCAATCAATCAATTAAGAGGATACCTATCCTCTAACTTTTTAAAATGCCTTCACTGGATGATGGGAGGAAGGCTGGGAACTGATCTACTGGTGAGCTGCTGCTTTGAATACTTTGAACAAAGAGTATTTTATATTTTATATTCGGAGTATTTGTACTTGAATGCTATGAATTTTTGAAAAAATATCTTTTTTGCAGTTTCCTTTGGTGTTTCAGGCATTTCGTAGAAATAACTGTATCGTCTTCGATTTATAGCAGGGAAATAAGTTTTTTTTACTGCAATTTGTTTTACATACATGCATCATTGCTAGATTGGCAAGTTAAAGTGGCAGAAAACAAACCAAAAAATGGTTCAAGGCCATGATAGCATGGTGGGTTAGGTGTTCTTCTCGTTTGTTTGCTCAATTTGTTTTTCATATGTAATATTTTACTGCAAAAAAAAAGCCAAATAATCAGTTGTGGATTTTCTCACAATTATTTACATTCCAGGAAGGCAGAGATTTTCATCTTTTTGTTTGGTGCTGGATCTCTAGCACCTGAGAGAGTATCTGACAATTTACTCCATATCGCTCAATCAATATACACTGAGAAAATAAATCTAGAGGTTGTTTAAAACTTTGTATGTGGGGTTATGGTCAGAAAGTCAATTTAAAAATATTCTATTGTCAATTAAAAACATTGAAATCTATTGATGGCATTTCCATGTACGTCTCCAGGATTGATGTTTTTCCTCTTTCCTTCCATAGAGCCCTTCCCCAGAAGGCTGCGGATCATCTAGCTGCTGGAATGTGTATAGGTACCCTCAATGGCTCAGTAGCCAGTGTAGATCCTGTCTTTTGTAATCAGTAGCTACATCTGGCTACTGGGTCTCTGATGGCATCTTCTAGCTTCTGTTACAGTTTCCTGAGCGAGGTTACTGGGACGTCCTTAATAATTAAAGCTTTACCTTGATTTACATACACATACACACATAGTTCGAGTGTGAGAACCATCAAGGCTTATGAATGATGAGGTATGTTTCAGCACCATAAGAGGGAGGATTTGGCATCACAAGAAGAAAGAATCCATAGACCACAGGAAGGAGGAATCATAGATTGTTTTTCTTTCTTTTTCCCCCCACTTTTCCCTGTATGGAAGGTATCATCTAGTCACAGAACCATCTATCTATGTACCTACTTACCTACCTATATATCTCCATCTATCCATCTTTATCTCTGGACTTTTAAATGGCATTCTCAAAATAATGTGCTTAAATAATGACCATTTGATGGTATGACAATTTAAGGAACTTTCACTTGTAGATTCGTAGTGGGCCAGTCCCAGAAATATACTCTGACTTGTCTTTCCAATGCACTAGATAACGATAAGGACCAGAAACTTTGAATGCAGCAGGCAGTTGTGTTGAAGTCCTGTGTGTGGAGGACATGCAAGCCTAACATCCAGGTCTGGGGCATGAACCTGGCATACAATGTAGATTTCTGTGTTTGTTGGGCAACAGCTACATTGTCTGCTGGGTTTCAGGCTACCTGGAAACACATTCTTCATGGTCGTGTCCTCAGGGCTTCTACCTGTATGGGTTTAGAATAACTTTTTCAGGAGGCATAAACCAGTGGGCTTTAACATTGGATAGAGGGCAGAGAAAGGACTTCCCAACAGTTGCTCACCTTAGCAAAGAATGATTTTGTTATGATTTCACCCAGGATGCTCTCACATACCAGCCCTAGGAAACTGAATTAACCAGAGAAAAGGTATAATGCCACCCTTCCTGCCTGCTCTCTGTCTCAACTCTCAAAGATGAATCACTTGACATGTTATTGATTAGTATTTGGTTTTTATTGTAATTACTGTCACAAGGCAGAGTACCTGGATGGACCCCATCACAGTGCCCTGCTACCTCACCATCCCTCATTTTGGCTTCTCACCACAGGCAGGAACCCGGTTTAGGTTAACTCTCCCTCTACCATAGCCCCGTACCTTCTGTGAGTGACTCTGTCTCCCTAGAATGTTTCTCACTCTGCCCCAACATTGCACTCCATCGTTTGCTCCTTGAACTGAACTCTGGAATTTAAGTAAACTTGATTTTTTTTTTAAACCACTGCTCAGCATCTCTTATGAAACCAGAAAAAAGAAGCTTTCTTTTTTTTTTCCTCAAAGATTAATTTATTCATCCCAGAGAAGGAGGGGAGGGAGAGGAAGAGAGTGAATCTCAAGCAGACTCCCCACAGAATGTGGAGCCCATGCTGGGGCTCGATGTCATGAAGTGAGATCATGACCTGAGCTGAAATCCAAGAGTCCGAATGCTCAACTGACTGAGCCACCCAGGCGCCCCAGCAGAGCAGCTTTCTTATGGAATGACACAGAAGTTGTAAAAAGATAAGTCACCAGTTTGCAAGAGAAGGAGAATCGAATGGAAACAGCTTCTGAAAGAAAGAAAGAAAGAAAGAAAGAAAGAAAGAAAGAAAGAAAGAAAGAAAGAAAGAAAGAAAGAAAGAGAGAGAAAGAAAAGAAAGAGAGAAAGAAAAAGAGAAAGAAAGAAAAGAAAGAAAGAAAGAAAGAAGAAAGAAAGGGAGAGAGAGAGAGAGAAAAAAGAATAGAAAGAACCAGTTTCTGGAAAACTATTTTTACAGTATGTTTTGTTTGTCTGCTCCTGGTAAATAAATATAATCCTCTAAACAACAACAACAACAACAAAAAAGACCTAACAATTTAAATGACTAAATTTTTGATAAGAAAGGAATATAACTTTTTAAGGAGAAGTTATAAACCCTTGCTTATATGAATTGAGGATTTTTAGCAAGAGATCATGTAGTTTTAATTAATATGAATTAACATACTTAAAGTAGAAAGTGAATTATGGGGCAAGGCCTGTATGTGATAGTTGATTATAGTGATAATAATGCATTTTTGTCACCCCATTCTGAATTCAGTATAAATAAAGCTAACGACTTGGAGCTTTGAAAAGACTGTGTCTTTTTTGTGTGCGCGTGTTTCTTTGGCTTTTTATCCACCATCTATTCTGCACCAAAACCACTGGCCCCTGTGTGCTGGGAGAGAAAATCCTTTGTACTTGAGGTATTTGACATCTTAGAAGAGTGATAAAGGTCTCTGGGTAGCATTGTTATATTTAATACATCATGATAATCAAAATGACAGTTTTCTTTCTCCCAATTCCACTCCCATAGTTGTGATGCTCTTTGGGTCTCTTTGTCATTAAATAAGAGCATCAACAATGGGCCCTGTTGTAAAGAACTCCTTACATGGTCAGGTTTTCATTTCCCTCTCACAGACCAATGGGCCAGTATTGAATTGCTCCCCAAAGCAAGATTAAGGGTACAAATGACTGGCGGGGGGGCTTGTTTTCTTACTTTTTCTCCACCTTCTTGACCCCAAAAAAGGGATGGACATTGCTGTGTTGGCTCTTCCTAAAAATCACAGCAAACTGGCCATAGTCTTTTTTAAACTTTCCATTTTGAAACAATTTCAGACTTTAAAAAGGTTACAAAAAATGACACAAAGACAGTTCTTTACATGCAGTTGAAGATGGTGCAGCCCTTTTGAAAAGGTTTGGCAGTGCCTCAAAAAGTGAAATAGAGTTGCCACATGTTGGTGGTTCTGCTCCTATGTATACATCCTGAAGAATTGAAAACATATTGAAGGAAATACATGTTCATAGTGGCACTATTCCTATTTTTTTAAAGGTTTGAGAGAGAGAGAGAGAGAGAGAGCATGCGCACGTGAGGGGAGGGGTAGAGGGAGGGAATCTTTCAAGCAGACTCCCTGTTGGGTGTGGAGCCCTACACCACACTCCCATGTCAGAACCTGTGGGATCAGGACCTGAGCAGAAACCCAGGAGTCGTTGCTTAACCAACTGGGCCACCCAGGCACCCCTACTGTTCATATTTATAATAGCCAAAAGCTGAGGTTCCTCAAGAAGCTACCCTATGAGCCAGCAATTGCACTACTGGGTATTTACCCCAAAGATACAGATGTAGTGAAATGATGGGACACCTGCACCCCATTGTTTAGCAGCAATGTTCACAATAGCCAAACTGTGGAAAGAGCCACAATGTCTTCTGACAGATAAATGGATAAAGAAATGTAGTGTATATATACAATGGAATATTACCCAGCCATCAGAAAGGATGAATACCTACTATTTGCTTCAACATGGTTAGAACTGGGGGATATGCTGAGTGGGAGAAGTCAGTCAAAGAAAGACAATTCTATGGTTTCACTCCTATGGGGAATATAAGAAATCGTGAAAGGGCTTGTAAGGGAAAATGAGTGGGAAAAATTAGGGTGAGAAGACTCCTTACTCTGGGAAATGAAGAAAGGGTTGTGGAAGGGGAGGTGGGTGGGGAAATGGGGTGACTGGGTGACAGGCACTGAGGATGGCACTTGATGGGATGAGCACTGGGTGGTTGGTATATGTTGGCAAATTGAATTTAAATAAACTTTTTAAAAATAGCCAAAAGGTGGAACCCAAGTGTCCATCAAATGATGAATGGGTTAAAAGGGGGGGAAGATCCATACAATGGAATATTAGCCCTAAAAAGGAATAAATATCCATAGGCTCTAACACTGGATAAACCTTGAAAACATTATATGAAGTTCAAGAAGCCAGACACAACAGGCCAATGCTGTAGGATTCCAGTTGTTGAAAATGTCCAGAATAGGCAAATCTAGAGAGACTGGCAGATGAATGGTTGCCCGGCCAGGCTTGCGGAGGGAGTGGGGAAGGATCCCTGGGTGGCCCAGCAGTTTAGCGCCTGCCTTCAGTCTGGGGCGTGATCCTGGAGTCCCGGGATCGGATCGAATCCCACATCAGGCTCCCTGCATGGACCCTGCTTCTCCCTCTGCCTGTGTCTCTGCCTCTCTTCCTCTCTCTCTCTCTCATGAATAAATAAATCTTAAAAAAAAAAGAGGGAGTGGGGAACCATTACTAATGGGTATAGGGTTTTTCTTTGGGGTGGTATAAATGTTATAGAAATAGTGGTCTAGTGATGGTTGCACAACTTTGTGAATATAGTAAAGACCACTGAATTGTACACCTAGGGTGAATTTTATGGTGTGTGGGTTGTATCCTAAAACTATAAAAGTCTCACATACTCTGTTTCTTTAGATTTTATTTGAGAGAAAGAGAGTATGAGCCGGGGGAGGGACAGAGGGAGAGGGACAAGCAGACTCCCTGCTGAGTGTGGAGCCCATCACAGTGCTCTATTTGAGGATCCTGAGATCATGACCTGAGCCAAAGTCAGACACTTAACCCTGAGCCACTCAGGCACCCCTCACATAATCTATTGTTTCCCCAAGTATTAATACCTTATGTACCTACAGTTACAAAAATCAGTAAATTAACATCAATATGATACTATAGTCTAGACACCTGATACACACTTAACCACTCTTCTCACTATTGCCCTATTTCAGGTCCAATATCGATTTAAGATCCCATTTTAGTTGCCATGTTTCTAGTTTCCTTTACCATGGAAGAGTTCTCAGCCTGCCTCTGTCTTTCATGACTTTGACACACGACCAGTACACGCCAGCTATTTTGTGGAATGCCCTTCAATTTTAAAAATTTTCTTTTTTAAAAAGATTTTTTATTTTACTAAGATTTTTTATTCATTTGAGAGAGAAAGAGAGAGTACAAGCAGGAGAGGCAGAAAGAGAAGCAGACTCCTAACTGAACTGGGAGCCCAACATGGGGCTCCATCCCAGGACCTAGAGATCATAATCTCAGCTGAAGGCAGACATTTAGCCATCTGAGCCACTCAGGGTCCCCAAGTTTTTATCTATCTATCTATCTATCTATCTATCTATCTATCTATCTATCTATCTATCTATCTATTTGAGAGAGCAAGCATGGGGGTAGGGGAAAGCAGAAAGAGAGGGACAAGCTGACTCTGCCCTGAGAGGGACAAGCTGACTCTGCCCTGAGAGCCTGATGTGGGTTTTGATCCCAGGACCCTGAGATCATGACCTGAGCTGAAATCAAGAGTATGACACTTAACTGACTGAACCACCCAGGCACACCGAATTCCCTTCCATTTATACTTCACTGATGGTTCACTATGCTTAAACTCGGGGTACATATTTGGCAAGATTACCTACCACACAAGTTACAATTTGCTTTTCCTAGTGATCATTAGGAGACACAATATGTTGATTAGTCCCGCTACCAGCGTTGTTAACTTTGACCATTTAGTTAATTTGGTGTCTGATCCTGGCTACTTATTTTATTTTACATATATATATGCATATATAGAGATATTTTTAAGATTTTATTATTTTAAGAGAGAGCGAGAGCAAGTGCATGAGCAGGGGGAGGAGCAGAGGGAGAGAAGCAGATTCCCTGCTGAGCACAGAGCCATTGGCTGGATCTCACGACCTGAGATCATGACCTGAGTCGGAATCAAGAGTCCCAAGCTTAACTGACTGAGTCACACAGGCGCCCCTAATTTGTTGCTTCTAATTCTGCATAGTACTCTATGGAGTGCAATGGCCACATTTCAGCTCTGCCATTTTCAAAGATGGACCCCAAGTGGGAATCAGTACCTTGCCACCACAAATAATATTGTAGTAAACATTCAACAACCTGTCTCCTGGATTTGTGTAGGACATTCCGTGGAATATATAGTGTAGGGTGGAGTTGTTGGGTCATAGGAGGTAAACACATGAGCGCACGCTCACACACACACCATACCCCTCAAAATGACCTGATAAGTCTAGGCTTCCAACATCATTGAATGGGACTTCTCTTTTTTTTAGATTTTATTTATTCATTTAGGAGAGACACACACAGAGAGAGGCAGAGACACAGGCAGAGGGAGAAGCCGGCTCCCTGTGGGGAGCCTGATGCAGAACTTGATCCCAGGACCCCAGGATTGCCCCTGAGCCCAACGGTGGATGCTCAACCACTGAGCCATCCAGGCGCCTCTGAATGGGACTTCGTATGCACATTCTTTCCAATAATTAATATAATGAATTTGGTTTTGCCAGTCTAAAAGATGTAAAGTGATACTGTTTTTAACTTATTTCTCTGGTTTCTAATGGTTATGAACATTTTTTCATATGCATTTGAGCTTTAGGAGTTTTCTGTAAGATTCATATCTTTTTCTACTTTTTAAATTTATTTGAGAGAGAGAGAGCACGAGTAGCGGGGAGAGGCAGCTGAAGAGGGAGAAGCAGACTTCTCTCTGAGCATGGAGTCTGATGTGGAGCTCAATCCCAGGACCCTGGGACCATGACCTGAATCAATGGCAGATGATTAACCGAGTGAGCCACCCAAGCACCTCTCTTTTTCTATTTTTTTTAACTTAAAATTCTGAAATACAGCATGCACATGGGAAAAAAACACAAAACAAAAAAACAACTCACTGAATAGATTTATGTAATCATCAGTCAGGCCAAGAAATGGAATATTGCTGGGACTTCAGAAACCCTATCCTATGTGTCTGTCCCAGTCACTATCTCTCCTCCTCCCAAAGGTTAACTCCTCTCCTGAGTTCTAAAATTTTTTTTTCTGAGTTCTAAAATTTTAGCTTAGCCTTGCTTGTTTATGAAGTTTTTATAAATGGAGCTATAGAGCACATAATCTTTCGTTTTTTTACTTACTTGGTTCAAAAACTTGAGCATGTTGTATGTAGAGGTGGTTTGTTTTCATTGCTGCATCTTAGTCCACATTTGTAAACAATTGGGTGTATCCAGTTGTGTTCTTTTTGCAAATATTCCTGCTATGAATGTTCTTTCATTTACAGCCTGATGGCGCAGACAAACTCATTCTGTTGGAGTACACCTAGGAGTAGAAATGTTAGATCATATGGTATGGGTAAGTCAGCTATAGTGGGTAATGCCAGTGTTACCTGGTGATTCTTAGACTTTGTACTTCCATCAACCATGAATGGGGATGAATTCCTGTTACTCTACATCCTCACCAACACAGTATCATAAGGTATTCTTAATTGTAACCACTCTGCTAGGTATGTAATGGTATCTTAAGGTGTATTTAATTTGATGACTAATGAAGTTCAGCACCTTTTTATATGTTTACTGGCCGCTTAGATATCCACTTTGGTGATGTACCTGTTCAAATCTCTTGCTCATTTTTATATTGGGTTGAGTTACTTGTTGACTTGCAAGGAATTCTTTTTTTAAAGACTAATTTGTTTGTTTGTTTGTTTGTTTGTTTATTCATAAGAGACACACACAGAGAGAGAGAGGCAGAGACACAGGCAGAGGGAGAAACAGGCTCCCTACAGGGAGCCCAATATAGGACTCAATCCCAGAACTCCAGGATCACGCCCTGAGCAAAAGGTAGACACTCAACCACTGAGCCACCCAGGCGTCCCAGAAATTCTTTATATATCCTGGATGTAAGCCTTTTGTTATTTTACTACAGATATCATTTACTCTAATGTCCCTTTTGTTTTCTCAGTGGTTTCAATGGTCAGAAATAGTTAATCCAATCTACCAGTCTATTCTTGTAAAACGGTGCTATTTTTTTGTGTATCCTGTTAAAATCTTTCCCTAATCCAAAAGTTTTATTGTTTTGCCCTTCACGTTTAAATCTCCAATTCTACTGGAATTGAATTTTGTAAATTGCGTGCATTAGGTATCACATTTCAGTTTTTAATATAGAGCTATACAATTTACCCGACATTGTTGAAGAGATTTTCCCCACTGCTCTGCAGCACCACTTTTGTTGTGAATCAAATACTTATATGTATGTATCTAGATACCTATTCCATTTTATTGGTCTATTTGAGTATTTCTGTGCCAATGCCACATTATCTTTATTACTATAGCTATATAAGTTTTCGTATCCACTGGAGTTATTGTTCTTTGATATTGCTTGGGGTATTTTAGGCACTTTGCATTTGTATTATAAATTTTCAGAACCCACTGTCAGTTTTGACCAAAAACTTAGGATTTTAATTAGAATCGTAGTTAATCGGTTTGGAGAGAATTGACATTTATACTTTATTGGGTCTTCTGGTATGTGAAGATTGGTATCTCTCCATTGGTTTAGGTCTTCCTTATTATAGTTTCATAGTTGTCTGTGTAGAACTCTGAATATACCATACATCAGATTCATTCCTAGGTATCTGATCTTTTGTGATGCTATTATAAATGATATCTTTTAAAATTTCACTTTGTAATGGATTGTTGCTGGTATA
Organism: Canis lupus baileyi; assembly: GCF_048164855.1. Classification (NCBI taxonomy): domain Eukaryota; kingdom Metazoa; phylum Chordata; class Mammalia; order Carnivora; family Canidae; genus Canis; species Canis lupus. The sequence goes on from NC_132876.1 coordinate 85,563,760, forward strand.
CAAAAATCAGTGACTTTTTTTCTTTGTATGCAGGAACTTTGCTAAACTTACTTGTTAATTCTAAGATTAGCTTGATTCTTTGGACTTTTCTATGTATTTGTGTATATATTATATATTTGTGAATAAATTTTATTTCTAATCTATCTTATCTATCATCTATCTATATTTAACTAATTGTATGGGCTAGGTCATGCAGTATGGTGTTGAATAGAAGAATAGTTAGAAGGGGATCCTTGTCTTACTCTCATTCTCAAAGAGAAATCTTTTAACATTTCACCAATAAGTATAATGTTTACTCTAGTTTCCCTGTAGAGTGGATACCTTTTTTAAAAAGACTTTATTTACTTATTCATGAGAGACACAGAGAGGCAGAGACATAGGCAGAGGGAGAAGCAGGCTCTTCAAGGGGAACCTGATGTGGCACTCGATCCTGGGACCCAGGGATTGTGCCCTGAGCTGAAGGCTGATGCTGAATCACTGAGCCACCCAGGTGTCCCGAGTGGATACCTTTTAAGGCAGTTTACCTCTCATTCAGGGTTATTGAGTTTTTATCATGAGTAGGTAGTGAATTTTTATCAAGTGATTTTTCTACATCTATTGAGATGATCATCTGATTTTTTTCTCCTTTGTTTAATGTGAATTACAATGATGTTTTAAAAAACACCATTAATGAGGTGTAATTTACATATATTAAAATGAAACCACTTTAAGTATATAGTTTGAAGAGTTTTGATAAATGTATATACCCATCAACAAACATTACAGTCTAGATATAAAGCATTCTATTACTCCTCAAACCTCCCTTTTAAATCAGTCCTCACCCTTGCCACACACACAAGGCACACATTTGCTTTCTATCACTGGAGATTGAGTTTCCTTTCTTGAAGTTTCATGTAAATGAAATTATGTGATATGTAGCCTTGTGAGTTCATAAGCTTCGTTCACGTTGCATAATGTTTTTGAAATTCATCCATGTTGCATGTACCAGTAATTTTTTCCTACTGACTGCTGAGTATATGGATATAATACAATTTGCTTATCTGTTTACTTGTGGATGGATAATTGAGTTCTTATCAGTTTTCTTTTTTTTTTAAGATTTTATTTATTTATTCATGAGAGACACACACACAGAGAGGCAGAGACACAGACAGGGAGAAGCAGGCCCCTCACAGGGAGCCTGATGCGGGACTTGATCCTAGACCAGGATCACGCCCTGAGCCAAAGGCAGACACTCAACTGCTGAGCCACCCAGGCGTCCCGAGTTCTTATCAGTTTTCAATTATTATGAATAAATGTCATGTCATCAACACACAGTTTTATTTATTTGTATTATTTTAGTCTCTATTATATTTTATGTATATATATCTATATATCTATATATAATTTCTTGCTTATTACCCTGAATAAGACTTCAAATATAATGTTGAATAGAACTTGTGAGAACAGAACTACTTTTTCTTTTTTCTTCATGTAATAAGATGTTCATATGGCTTGGGTTTTTTAGTCAGTAAGACAAATTACTTTGTTCTTTTTAAAAGATTTAATTATTTGAGAGAGAGAGCACATGTGGTAGGGGAGGGGCAGAGAGTGAGGGAGAAAGAAGAAGCTGACTTCCCACTGAGTGCAGAGCCCAACAGGGGCTTAATGCGGGGCTGGATCCAAGGACCTTCAGATCAGGACCTGAACCAAAACCCAGTCAGATGCTTAACTAACTGAGTCACCCAGGCACCCCTGATCTGCTAATATTTTGTTGACAACATATGTAGATAGCTATGTTCATGAAGGAAAACTGGTTTTCTTTTCTTGTAATTTTTTTTTTTCTGATTTGGCATCAGGGTTCTGCTGGCCACACAAAATGAATTGGGAAGTATTCCTTCCTCCATTATTCTGAAAGAGTTTTTGTTTCAGATTGGTAGTATTTCTTCTTTTAAGTGTTTGATACAATTCACTAGTGAAGTGTACTCTGAGTCTGGAGTTTTCCTTATGGGGAGGTTTTTTTTTTTTTTTGGTAAGATTTTTTTTTATTTATTTGAGAGAGAGATGGCATGCACATGAGCAGGGGTAGGGGCAGAGGGAGAGGGAGAAGCAGACTCCCCACTGAGTAGGGAGCCTGATGTGGGACTGGATCCCAGGACCCCCAGGATCATGACCCGAACTGAAAGTCACTTAACCGACTGAGCCAGCCAGGCACTGCTGGAAGATTTTTATTTTTATTTATTTATTTTTTCTTTTTTTTTTGGTGGAAGATTTTTAATTAGGAATTCAATTTCTTTAATGGAATTTGTGTTTTCCCTTTTTTTCTTGATCCATGATTTCAACACTTTTTTCAGTATCAGTTGAATAAGAATACAGAAAATCAATGAGGATATAGAAAACCTGAATAACACAATCAAGCAGCTTAATCTAATTGACATTTATAGAACGTTCCACTCAACAATGTAATACACATTCTTTCCAAGGTCATATGGAACATTCACCAAGATAGATCATATTCTGGGCTATAAAACATGTTTCTATATACTTTAAACTGACACCCACCTAAGTAATCTAGAGGTGAAAAAAGAAATTAGGAAATCTTTAGCTGAGTGAAAGTGAAAATATAGCATATCAAAATTTGTGGAATAGCTTTAAATATTTATATTTATATTAGATAAGATGAATAATCCAAAGTTAATTATTGAAAATTCTGCCTAAGAAGCTAGAAAATGAGCATAATAAACCCATAGTAAGTAGAAGGAAAGGAATAAAAAAAGAATAGAAATCAATGCAATTGAGGATGTACAAACAATAGAAAAAATTAACCCCCAATTACCTGGTTTTTGAAAAGACCAGCAAAATTGAAAAACCTCTAGCTAGGTTGATCAAGCAAAAAAGAGAGGCCACAAATTATATGAGAAATATAAGAGGAAAGTACTGTAGATCCTATAGATATTAAGATCTTACCTTTGAGTAGGATGTATCCCTAAACTTCTCTTTTTTGAGGCTGGCTTAGTTCCTTATGATTTTTATTTTCTATGTAAATGTTAGAGTAAATATGTTGTGTTTCTTTAAAAAAAATCCACCTTGGATTTTGATTGGAATTGTGTTGAATTTATTAATTAATTTAGATTGAACTGAGATCTTCAGAGTAATGTCTTACTATCAAAGAAAATGGAATTTCTCCCCTTTTACACAGACCATCTTTTACAGTCATTAGTAAAATTTTTAGATTTTTGCCAAACAAGTCATATATATTCTTGGATTAAATGATTCCTAAATAAATTCTTTTTTATTTTATCAATGTTATTATTTACTTCTGATGTAGAGGAATACATTGTATTTTGTAAGCTTTTTTTTGTATCTGGCAAGTTTGCTCAACTTCTTTATTAAATGTAATAGCTTGTATTCTATTGGCCTTTCTAGGGAGATGAACTTATCTGAAAATAATGACAATCTCATATATTTCCTTCTAATACTTAACCTCTCATCTCTTTTTTTTTTCCCTGTCATCTCTTTTTCTTTTCTTATGCCTCTGGCTAACACTTCCAGTACCATATTAATTAATGGCAATTTCAGTGGTCATCTTTATCTTATTTCAGATCATAAGAGAAATGCTTTTAAATTTTCTATAATAAATATAATGTTGGTGGTAAGTTTTAAAAGTAAGAAAAATCACTTCTGGGTTGCTGAGTTTTTTTTATCACAAATATTGAACTATATCAAATTATTTCTCTACATAAATCAAGATAGTATGACTTCTCTCCTCTAGTCTGTTGTAAGCCATCCTTTAATTCCTAGTGTAAACATGATCTATTTTTGTTGTGTTGTTCTATTTTTATATTAATTTGGATAAGATTTCCTTTTGGAATTTTGCATGTATATTCAAAACTGGGAGGGAGCTAAATTTTTCTTGTTTATATATTATTCTTCAATATGAAGCTTACATAATTTTTTAAAAATCCAGGGAACTGAGTGAAGAAAACAGGAGAAAGTGACCTCTTAACTCTTTGAGATTCCACAAAATATATGATTTCTCACCAACCCTGGAAACAGATGACCTTCTAGTGAGGCAACCTCATAGCCCAGCTCATTTCTTATTCATTTGACTTCCTTAACCAGGTTTCAGTTTAAGGGTCCAGTGTTGAACTACTACTGTTTCAATGTGCTTATTTAAAGTTACTCAGGGGAATTCTATGAGTGAATAATAATAATAGATCCATGTAGCTGTTCAAAGGAATAAATGTAGATCTAAATGCACTAATAAGACAGAGCACCCAAGAGCTATTACTAAGTGAGAGGGACATGGTGTAAGATGATGTATGTAATATGATCTCATTCACTATTTGTATATAATGCATGAAAACTAGCTGCAAAATGTTAAAGTGGTTATCTCTAGGAAGTGGGCTGAGGAGGGAGGATGACTTGCTTTTCATATTATACTCTCCTGTCATGTTTGATTTTTTTAATCCTGTGGTTATATTACATTTATATACATCAAATGAAAAATAAACTCCCCAGATAAAATTTACAAATTCCATCCACATGTATAGGTCAGATATCCCAACTGATCTCTCTCTTAATATTTGAGAGGTTTTTGTATGATAGGAAAGAGAGGAATGATGCTGCATTAGAGAAGTATCTAGAGTTGAGTGCTGCATTCATTAGGGCAGATTTACATGAGTGAAATCTACGATAATGTCAAGAAGCACTGAAAATCAGTCAGAATCCCACAGTGACAATATCTATCCTAGGGTTGCAAGTTGCAGCTTTAACACTGAGCACCCTCTCCGTGGTGATGTGGGTGGTCAGCAGTAGCTGGGCTGCTTTGTTCAGACCCATTGCCCCTATAAAGAAATTCTGATTTGAAAGTGCCTGAATGATGCTGGATTACTTATCAAATTTACATAAAGAAGACAGCATATACAAATACTTCATTACCCCTTTGCTTGGCATTTATTTTGTTATGCTACTTTCATTTAGTTTGAATTTGGTTTCATTGAAGTAATGTAAAAAATTTAGCAGATTGTAATCCGCAGTAAACCTTTTTCCTACATTCAACATAGGAAAAGCACAAAAGAAGAAAATAAAAATCCAACCACTAAGTGATGTAGAAAATATCTTAGGGTTTGAAGCCAATGGCCAAGAAAGAACTCTTGAGATATCTTTGGTGCAAAAAAGGTGGTTTTAATAAAGGACAGGGACAGGACCCCTGGGCAGAAAGAGCTGCACCAGAGCCCTAAGGAGTGGCCCATTATATATTTTCAAGTTGAGAGGGGGTTAGGGAGAGCATAAGTCCCTAAGGAATTTTGGAAGCAAGGTTCCAGGACCTTGAGGAGGCTAGCTATTGTTGGGAAAAGATCATTATTACCGTCTAATAAAACCTGAGTCGTGAGACCATTCAGATGTCTATCAATGGGTCATATGCTTGGGGGATGATTGCCAACTTGTATCTTGGGGGAGGGTAGAGGTAAAGGAAGTTTCCAAAGGATTTTTTTAAGATCTTATTTATTTATTCATGAGAGACACAGAGAGAGGCAGAGACAGAAGAAACAGATTCCATGCAAGGAGCCCAATACAGGACTCGATCCTGGGACTCCAGTATCAAGCCCTGAGCCAAAGACAGGCGCTCAACCACTGAGCCACCAGGTACCCCATCCAAAGGAGTTTTTATATGTTAAAGTACACTTACCAGATTCTGGGGGTTGGGCTAAGATTGACTTTTGCCCTCAACAAAGTATTAATGTTGAGGCAGTTGAGTCCCTAGGAAAAGGTCACTCTGCTTGTTTTGAGGACTTGTCAGTGGGTTGTAGAGAGTAAGGAAATTTAATAATTTCTCTTCTGCCTTTGTTTACCACATAAGTACAACCTGATATGTATTTCCCCCCTCTCTTTAGTTTTCTTTAGCTGTGAGTATATATTTTCATTTTTTTACATATTGATTTTTGTCCAGATTTGCCTACAATTTATCATATGTAAAAACTTGACGGCAAACTGTGGAAGGAGCCTCGGTGTCCATCGAAAGATGAATGGATAAAGAAAATGTGGTTTATGTATACAATGGAATATCACTCAGCCATTAGAAATGACAAATACCCACCATTTGCTTCAACATGGATGGAACTGGAGGGTATTATGCTGAGTGAAATAAGTCAATCGGAGAAGGACAAACATTATATGTTCTCATTTATTTGGGGAATATAAATAATAGTGAAAGGGAATAGAAGGGAAGGGAGAAGAAATGGGTAGGAAATATCAGAAAGGGAGACAGAACATAAAGACTCCTAACTCTGGGAAACGAACTAGGGGTGGTGGAAGGGGAGGAGGGTGGGGGGTGGGGGTGAATGGGTGACGGGCACTGAGGGGGGCACTTGACGGGATGAGCACTGGGTGTTATTCTGTATGTTGGCAAATTGAACACCAATAAAAAAGAAATTTATTATTAAAAAAAACTTGACGGGATGAGCACTGGGTGTTATGCTATATGTTGGCAAATTGAACTCCAATAAAAAAAATTTTAAAAACCCATAACATTCAATATTTTTCTAAAACATGATTTTCAGCTATTTAATATGATTAACCTATAGTTTATTTAACCAATCTCCTATTATTAGACATTATATAATAAAAATTTTTAGTACTATGAATTACTCTATACAAATGGACTTATACATACCAAAGATTTATCTTTTTTTAAGGATTCTTAGAAGTATAATTGAGTTCAAAGGATATAAATATTTCTAATCTTTTAATAAATTTTTTTTCTGGGAATTTTGTACCAATTAACAGTCTTATAAGTTCCAATTTCCTTGCCACATTGTCACTGTAACATATTTTTTATATAATTTATTTATTTATTTATTTATTTATTTATTTTTAAAGATTTTATTTATTTATTCATGACAGACACAGGGAGAGAGAGAGAGAGAGAGAGAGAGAGAGAGAGAAAGGAAGAGACACAGGCAGAGAGAGAAGCAGGCTCCATACAGGGAACCCGACGTGCGACTTGATTCCAGGTCTCCAGGATCACGCCCTGGGCTCAAGGCGGCGCTAAACCACTGAGCCACCAGGGCTGCCCTTTTATATCTTTTATTAATTTGGATGGTAGAAATTGTATTTGAATCTAATTTGGATTTGTTTGATTACTATTGAGGCTGAATGTACTTGCAGTTATTCTGATGGACATGAGCTATGACCTTGTCTTTGGTTGTATTCCTAAGCACGTGGTAATATGATAGAGTCCCTCTGGATAACTCAAAATTGCTTGTTGATGAACTGACTGTACTATTGAAATTTCCTTAAAAATTTTTTTTTGGACCTCTAGATTTAAAATGTATGCTGTTGCTGTAAATTTTCCTATCTCAGAACTCTAGAGAATTGAAAACCTCAGCTCTTTTAGTAAGAGTTTTAAAGGCCATGTACACAGTTTTATAAAAGCTTCACATGTGATAATGACAATGGTAATACAAGTTTACTTGATTCTATCTTCCAGAACATTCCCAAGGGCACACATTTTAACAGTGTAACCTCTTTGTTATACACAATTTGTAGAAATTGAGATTGAATTAGCTATCAAGGACACAAGATTTTTTTTGGCAGATGCATTGTATTTTTGTCTCCTGGGAATCATCCGTTTTACTTTACTGACTTCCACAAACAAATCTGGTAAATAATAGTTTACATACAATTAATTTCAGACTTTAACACAGATGAACATAGTTTTCCCAGAACATATATATAATTGAAATTAGAGGTCCCACATAAAATATGCTTGATTCTCAAAATAATTCCTTGAGTTTGTGACTAGTTATTGCCAAATTACCAGACTTGTGCTGTTAAAAAGAGATTAACTAATCACCATCATCTGTTAATAGAGACTGTAGATTGTAATTAATTAATGATGGTTAGGAAGTAATTAATTTGGTTAATTGAATAGTATATTCACCCCCATAGTAGCATGAATTTTCAAAGTTTTAAAATTCAGCAAATCGTGCTTATCACTAAATTTAAATTATTTTCATTTTTATTTAGAAGACATCAGGATTATGAAGTTCCTTGGTAATGTATATGATCATTAACCTTAATTGTAGAGTGTTCTAGGAGGATTAGATTCAATGTTTTTTTTTTAATTTTTAATTTATTTATGATAGTCACACGCAGAGAGAGAGGCAGAGACACAGGCAGAGTGAGAAGCAGGCTCCATGCACCGGGAGCCCGACGTGGGATTTGATCCCGGGTCTGCAGGATCGCGCCCTGGGCCAAAGGCAGGTGCCAAACCGCTGCGCCACCCAGGGATCCCAGATTCAATGTTTTAGTAATGCTCTTTTGTCCTTGAAATCAGCTTGTTGTCATTTGTTGAGAGAGAGACAAAGATATTTTCATAGTTATTTTTTCATAGTTTATATTCTAGAAAGCCAGTTTACTATATATCATTTTTGTTAACATTACACAAATTTTGAAATTAAGAATAAGTTGTTTTTACTAAATTTTTAAAATATTTTATTTTTTAAAATTTATTCATGACACACACAGAGGGAGAGGCAGAGACACAAGCAGAGGGAGAAGCAGGCTCCCTGCTAAACAGGGAGTCTGATGCAGGACTCTATCCCAGGACCCCAGGATCATGCCCTGACGTGACGTGAAGGCAGATGCTCAACCACTGAGCCACCCAGGCATCCCATTCTTGTGTATTCTTAAGCTTTACAAGTGATTTCTTAAAAAGAAGTTTTAGTTGTTTCTTTTTTCTTATTTATGGTTTAATTTTCTAAAAGTTGTGTGGTAATATACATAATTTAAGAGACAAATAAGTCTATAAGATTTGTGGAGGACAGCTGTCCCTGGCCTCTTCCCTTCTACTTGTTCCTCCTCCAGCATTTCCCAGTCCTCAGAGACAGCCCCCTTCAACTTCTTTCCTTCTTTCTTTTGTTATATATTTCCCCCTTTGATTTTTCTCTTTTAAAAAGTAAATGCTATGCCCAACATGGGGCTCAAACTCACAACCCCAAGATCAAGAGTCTCATGCTACACCAACTGAGCCAGCCATTTTGTCTCCCTTTTTCTCTCTTTCTTTTTTATTTTATTTATTTATTTATTTATTTATTTATTTATTTATTTATTTATTTTTTAAGATTTTATTTATTTATTCATGATAGTCACAGAGAGAGAGAGAGAGAGAGAGAGAGAGGCAGAGACACAGGCAGAGGGAGAAGCAGGCTCCATGCACCGGGAGCCCGATGTGGGATTCGATCCCGGGTCTCCAGGATCCGGCCCTGGGCCAAAGGCAGGCGCCAAACCGCTGCGCCACCCAGGGATCCCTCTCTTTCTTTTTTAAAGGTTATTCATTTATTTATTCATAAGAGACACAAAGGGAGGAGCAGAGATAGAGGCAGAGGGAGAAGCAGGCTCCCTGATGAACAGGGAGCCTGATGCAAGACTCCATCCCAGGACTCCAGGATCATGACCTGAGCCAAAAGCGGTTGCTCAACCACTGAACCATCCAAGCACCCTTGTCTCCCTTTTCCTAAATAAAATCCTTACACTACTACTCCTGATTTTTCAGTGCTAAAAGTTGTCCCTCTACCATCTCATACAAGTACACTTTCCATCCCCTATTCTTCTAGTGTGGCTGTATAGAACAACTGAAACAATATTCTGTGTTTAATTATTATGACTGTGTAATGAATGCTAGTCACAGCTAAGTCATGAAGTATATACTATGACTGCTTTTTTTTTTTACTGCATAACTTTTTGTTTTCCCTGGAATAAATATTTTTTTTCCTTTTTGTTTAGTTTTCTATGTACCTGAAAATACTTCATCCCCATACTCTTTATTTTTCCTCTTGGTAAGCTTGAATACATTAGGTACTCTATCAGTTTCTTCTTTTTTCAGAGAAGTCTCTTCCAAGACTTCTGATCTGCTTAAATATGGACATCTTGCTCCCTAGGCCTGCTGAACAGTCATCCTAGACTGCCTTCACTACCATATTAGGTACTCTTTTGTGCCTTCTTCTTCACTTGGTTCTCCTCTTGCCTTTTCTTCTATTTTCCTTTTTTTGTGGTTTACTGTCTTTTTTAGTGAGCACCTCCCCCAGTAGTTTTCCCAGGATAGAGGGCATAGGAGGTGAAATTTTTGAGAATATAGGTGTTTTATTTTGCTCTCATACTTAATTCATAGTTTCACTGAATGTAGAATTCTAGGTTGGAAATGATTTTTTCCTTCAAGTTTTGATGGCATTTTTCCATTGTTTTCTAGCTTCCAGCATTGCTGTGGAAAAATAAAATGCCATAATGATTCATGATCCTTTATATAAAAGCTGGGGTTTTTTTCATCCCTCTCTCTCTCTGGAAAGACTTTTTTTCCTTGTCCCAAGTGATTTAAAACCATGCCTTAATGTGGATCTATTTTTCTCCATTATGATGAGCTCTTTCAAACTGGAAATTCAAATCTTTCAATTTTGGGAAGTGTTCTGGAATTATTTTACTGGTGATGTCTTCCCTTCTGTTTTCCCCTGCCTTGTGCTGTGGAACACAGGAATGGGAGAAAGGGACAAGTATTACTCTTCTTCGTAAGTCTTACATACCTATTTGCCTCTTAAACTGTACACATTCCCCCGCTACTTTTAGAAAACTATAAATAAGCTATAAATAAGAAAAATAGCTAAAACCTAATAAGAAATTGAATTTAAATTAAGATAATGGAAGAAAAAAGTAAACAATTTATAAAACTTAAGAATTCATAAGATTATCTCAGCAAATGATTTAAAGTATTTCCAATTCCCTTCTATAAAATGAACTCACTTATTCAAATCTGGATCTTCTGAACTGTTCCTTTACTTATCCTTTTTATTCTATTTTTAATTGTATACTTTTACTCTGTTTTTTGAGAGTTTTTCTCAACTTTATCTTCCTAATCTTTTATTGAATTTTTATTTTATTTCCAATAGTTCTTCTACTCTTTGTGTATCCTGAATGTTCTTTTTTCATATCAACTTGTTCTTGTTTCGTGGATGTAATGTTCTGTCTCTCTGAGGATATAAATAATTTTAAAAACAGTTTTTTTTCTCTCTGAAAAGTTTGTTTCTTCCTATTTTCTGTTTGGTTGGGTTTTTTCAGTTTGTTTCATTTTTTTTCTAATATCTGGTGACCCTTGAACATCTGAGTGATTATAAAGCTTTGGACACATGAGTAGATTTTTCAATTGTGGGAAGCACTATAAGGTGGTCCGCCTCACCTATTTCATTAGGAAATGCCCAGTGTTAATATGTTTTTCCTCTGAACCAGTCAGATTCCCAAGAGAGGACCCTTACTGTCTTTGGTCAGCATTGGAAAAGCTGACTGGGAAAAGAAAGCTGGCCGAGTCAACATTTAGTACATAAAACTTCCCTTATTCTCCTTAAGTTTATTTTATTTTTTTAAAAAAAGATTTTATTTTTTTATTTTATTTTTTTGACACAGAGAGAGAGAGAGAGAGTACAAGCAGGAGGAGCAGCAGAGGGGGAGGGAGAAGCAGATTCCCTACAGAGTAGGGACCCCGGTGTGGGGCTTGATCCCAGGACCCCGGGATCATGACTTGAACTGAAGACAGATGCTGAACCAACTGAGCCACCCAGGACTCCCTCCTTAAGTTTATTTTAGTATTTCTACCATCTGCTGTACCTAGTGTCTCCTAGTCAGGAGACTTGCTGTCCTTCTTATTCACTACAATGAATAAAACTTCAGTCTTCTGCTAAAATGAGGTAGAGTCTGTCTCTTGGCTGTCTGGAATAAAGGAGACACTTTAGGACCTAACTTCTTATACATATTTTCAATGAAACCTCCTGTTTTTAGCCTTACCTTAACTGCCATTTCTACAGCTGCTGCCACCAGTCCCTGAGCTCTTAGCAGATTCTGAGGTGCAAAATGGGTTGTTTCTTGGCTTTTCCACTGCTGGCTTAGAATTCAGCTGACTCGAGCCTCTTAACTCAGTTACCACTTAACCATCTGTTTTCCAGCTTCCAAAATTTTACTGCTGTTGTCTTCTCTCTCTTGTCTTTGTTCTTGTGGCTCTATGGCAGATGTAATGTGTGTGTTCCATTGATCATTATTATCCAGAGTAGTGCCCTCCTTTTAACTTGAATTCATGATAATATTCTTGTGCTTTTCTCATACATTCATTTCTACCAATTGCTCCCACCATCCCTCTCTTCCTTCAATTTAGCCATATGTTCAAATGTTAAATCTCATTTATGATACACACATAAGGATCTGAATGACAGTTGCAGATTTGAGTGCAACTGTTGTAAGAAACCATATGGTGTGAGTGTGCATGAATGTGTACAGACACACACTAAACACACTATGATTAGATTAAATGCCTAGTTTATTTAGGGAAGAATACAGAATCATCTTGGAAGCAAGGTGGCCAAACAGAGCAAGGGCAGGTTCAGCAAATCTTGTGAAGTTATCTTTCCAGCCTCCAGCCCAGCATCCCTTGGAAGCTGCAAGTGATACTGAACATGCAAAGTTGGGGTGTTTTGTTTGTTCTCTTTTTTGATCTGGGAAATATTTTTTAACTACACCACAGTATCACTGAAGAAGAATTTACACAAATAATGTATGTCCTCAGAGAGAAATATTTGGAGATAGCCTAGAACATTAGAGGCAAGCTGGAGAATAGACAGGCAAGTGATTCTTGGCTAAACTTAGCATCAGTAAGACTCCATGCTCATTTAAGGAAAACATAGAGTAAGTGTGCACAGATCCCTGGACATTCTCGGCATCCATCTTCTCAGTGCCCTGGAAAGCCAGTTTCCCTGTGGTCTGTCCATAGTCTTCAATAGAATATCCCTTTTGCTGGAATGGTTCTGATCCTATGTTTGGTCAAAAGATCATATGGTGTTAAATTCTAAAACAGTCTCCCAAATGTTTGACTTTAGTGTTGATGGAATATGGCAATGTTGATGTCCAGTCTTTAAAGTTTTTTTTTTAAGATTTTATTTATTTATTCATGAGAATACACAGAGATGAGAGAGAGAAGCAGAGACACAGGCAGAGGGAGAAGCAGGCTCCATGCAGGGAGCCTGATGCGGGACTCGATCCCGGGTCTCCAGGATCACACCCTGGGCTGCCCGATGTCCAAAGTCTTATGATAGAAGCCACTTATTACTCTTGCAACCACTAATATTATTTTTGACATCATACTTTTTTAGTTCTAAGTAATTACTGACATATGCAAGTGATACAGAAGGCTTGCAAATTTAAAAATAAATTTTTATTTCATCTCACTTTGCATGTGGTCTCTCACCCAGTAATACTTTTTGTTTTTGTTTTTTTTTTTTTGTAATGGAGCACAGTAGGACTCTGTTTAGTATGGATTGGTTTAGTTATAGAAGCTTCAAAGAGTGGTATAAGGTGCTCAAGACCTTCATATGGCCTTATGGTGGGTGCTACAAGGAATATAGTGTTTGGTGGTGCAAGTCTATTCACAGAGAGTACTTCTCTAGATAATAGCAAACATAAGTGAGTTCAAAAAGACCAATAATTGGAAACAGAGTGAGAGTGTGTCACCAAGGTATAAATAGCTAAATAATTCACTGTCATTCATAAAAGAAAAGAACATAATATGTGACCAAAAGGAGTAAGTTGAATATTCTCCATTTTGAAAAAATTGCCACTCGAATTGTTGTTTAAACAAAGACTTCTTTTTGGTACAGAGATGATAAGACTAGAAACTTTAACCCCAGCAGAACTTGGTGAGGTGTAGCCATTGTGAAAGCAGCCACTGAGGAGGATTTCACCCATAGGCCAAGGAAGGCTGAGCTCACATGCCCCAAATTTTGTTCCTTGCCCTGATATTTCCTTTAGCAAGTTTAAGTGTCCTGCGTGTCTGGTGGTTTAGTCAAAGTTAATAATCAGCAGTGTAATGAGTTCTTGAGGTATTTAATCCTTCTGGCAAATTGGGTTTTTCTCATTTGAATTCAGCTCAGATGCAAGCAGTGTTCTGTCTAAGACCGAGCTTTCATACTGAGGAATAAGCAAAGTTTATTCCCATTTTGTCCTTTCCTACAGGATGGCTGTTTTTAAGTTAATACAATTCGCTAGCAACTAGTATTATATGTTTTAGAACTCTGAATCAGAAATGTAAGAAAATACCCTTAAGTCCACAGTTTTCAGGTTTTTTAAAGAGAACACAGACTCAAATTGCAAGATTTGACATTTTTGAAAAAAACTGCACAAACTACATTTTCTGCTACTTTGCAGTGTAAGAGGACTTTTAGGGGCAACTTCTTATGTCTGTTTTGTGGCTTAAATGGACTCTGGTAAAGTTACCATTCCGGTTTACATTTGATCTCTTTTGTAGAACTGTCCTTCTCTCCCTTTTCAGGGACTGGATCTACACACAGCCCATGGTTCATCAGTATTCACATTTTAATGAGTTCCAAGACTAAACATAGAATTGAAGAAAATTTTTAACCTGTAATATATATATATCTCAGTTGATGGTATGCATTTCCAAAGTTGTACATCACATTAAGGAAAACATTTGAATGAAAGGGCAAATATGGAGTATTTTTAAATCCAAATCCTGATGCCATTTGCTGGAAGATTAAAAAAATTCCCTCTACAGAAATTTGACTATCAGCTTGCCCTCTGTTTTGCATTGTGTATGTTTAAGATATGTTTAAAGTCTTTGGGCTACTTTCTTTTTTTTGTATATTTTTTATTGGAGTTCGATTTGCCACCATATAGTATAACACCCAGTGCTCATCCCATCAAGTGCCCCCCTCAGTGCCCGTCACCCAGTCACCCCATCCCCCCACCCCCCCACCCACCTCCCCTTCCTCTACCCCTTGTTCGTTTCCCAGAGTTAGGAGTCTCTCATGTTTTGTCACCCTCACTGATATTTCCCACTCATTTTCTCTCCTTTTCCCTTTAACCCCTTTCACTATTTTTTATATTCCCCATATAAGTGAGACCATATAACGTTTGTCCTCCTCTGATCGACTTACTTCACTCAGCATAATACCCTCCAGTTCCATCCACGTCGAAGCAAATGGTGGGTATTCGTCGTTTCTAATGGCTGAGTAATATTCCATTGTATACATAGACCACAGCTCCTTTATCCATTCATCTTTTGATGGACACCGAGGCTCCTTCCACAGTTTGGCTATTGTGGACATTGCTGCTAGAAACATTGGGGTGCAGGTGTCTTGGTTTTTCACTGCATCCATATCTTTGGGGTAAGTCCCCAGCAGTGCAATTGCTGGGTCATAGGGTAGCTCTATTTTTATTTTATTTTATTTTATTTTATTTTATTAAAAAAATTTTTTTTTATTTATTTACGATTGTCACACACACACACACAGAGAGAGAGAGAGAGAGAGAGAGGCAGAGACACAGGCAGAGGGAGAAGCAGGCTCCATGCAACGGGAGCCCGACATGGGATTCGATCCCGGGTCTCCAGGATCGCGCCCTGAGCCAAAGGCAGGCGCTAAACTGCTGCGCCACCCAGGGATCCCGAGTAGCTTTAACTCTTTGAGGAACCTCCACACAGTTTTCCAGAGTGGCTGCACCAGTTCACATTCCCACCAACAGTGCAAGAGGGTTCCCCTTTCTCCACATCCTCTCCAACATTTGTTGTTTCCTGTCTTGTTAATGTTCACCATTCTCACTGGTGTGAGGTGGTATCTCATTGTGGTTTTGATTTGTATTTCCCTGATGGCGAGTGATGCGGAGGATTTTCTCATGTGCTTGTTGGCCATGTCTATGTCTTTGTCTGTGAGATTTCTGTTCATGTCTTTTGCCCATTTCATGATTGGATTGTTTGTTTCTTGGGTGTTGAGTTTAATAAGTTCTTTACAGATCTTGGATACTGGCCCTTTATCTGATATGTTATTTGCAAATATCTTCTCCCATTCTGTAGGTTGTCTCTTAGTTTTGTTGACTGTTTCTTTTGCTGTGTAGAAGCTTTGTGTGTGTGTGTGTGTGTGTGTGTGTGTGTAGAAGCTTTTTATCTTGATTAAGCCCCAATAGTTCATTTTTGCTTTTGTTTCCCTTGCCTTCATAGATGTATCTTGTAAGAAGTTGCTGTGGCCAAGTTCAAAAAAGGTGTTGCTGTGTTCTCCTTTAGGATTTTGATGGATTCTTGTCTCACATTTAGATCTTTCATCATTTTGAGTTTGTCTTTGTGTATGGTGTAAGAGAATGGTCTAGTTTCATTCTTTTGCACGTGGCTGTCCAATTTTCCCAGCACTATTTATTGAAGAGATTTGTCCTTTTTCCAGTGGATAGTCTTTCCTGCTTTGTTGAATATTAGTTGACCATAGAGTTGAGGGGCCATTTCTAGGTTCTCTATTCTGTTCCACTGATCTATGTGTATGTTTTTGTCACAGTAGACCAATATCCCTGATGAACACAGAATCAAAAATTCTCAACAAGATCCTAGCTAATAGGATCCAACAGTACATTAAGAAGATTATTCACCGTGACCAAGTGGTATTTATCCCCAGGATGCAAGGTTGGTTCAACACGTGTAAAACAACCAATGTGATAGATCACATCAACAAGAGAAAAAACAAGAACTATATGATCCTCTCAATAGATGCAGAGAAAGCATTTGACAAAATACAGCATCCATTCCTGATCAAAACTCTTCAGAGTGTAGGGATAGAGGAAATATTCCTCAGCATCTTAAAAGCCATCTATGAAAACCCCACAGCAAATATCATTCTCAATGAGGAAACACTGGGAGCCTTTCCCCTAAGATCAGGAACATGACAGGGATGTCCACTCTCATGACTGCTATTCAACATAGTACTAGAAGTCCTAGCCTCAGCAATCAGACAACAAAAAAGAAATAAAAGGCATTCAAATGGCAAAGAAGAAGTCAAACTCTCCCTCTTCGCCGATGACATGATACTGTACATAGAAAACCCAAAAGACTCCATCCCAGGATTGCTAGAACTCATACAGCAATTTGGCAGCGTGGCAGGATACAAAATCAATGCCCAGACATCAGTGGCATTTCTATACACTAACAATGAAACTGAAGAAAGAGAAATTAAGGAGTTAATCCCATTTACAATTGCACCACGAAGCATCAGATAACTAAGAATAAACCTAACCAAAGAGGTAAAGGATCTATACCCGAAAAACTACAGAACACTTCTGAAAGAAATTGAGGAAGACACAAAGAGATGGAAAAATATTCCATGCTTCTGGATTGGAAGAATGAATATTGCGAAAATGTCAACGTTACCCAGGGCAATTTACACATTCAATGCAATCCCTATCAAAATACCATGGACTTTTTTTCAGACAGTGGGAACAAATAATCTTAAGATTTGTGTGGAATCAGAAAAGACCCCAAATAGCCAGGGGAATATTGAAAAAGAAAACCAGAGCCGGGGGCATCATAATGCCGGATTTCAAGTTGTACTACAAAGCTGTGATCATCAAGACAGTGTGGTACTGGCACAAAAACAGACACATAGATCCATGGAACAGAATAGAGAACCCAGAAATGGGCCCTCAACTCTATGGTCAACTAATATTCGAGATAGCAAATACTTGGCAGTGGAGGGTAGCAAAGGAAGTGACACCTTAAGACAATTGAAGGCTGAGCAAATTTGGGGGAAGGGGGTGCAGGAAGACCTGGATTTAGCCAGACAAGCTTTGCTTGTTTAACTGGATTATGTTGAATAAGCTTTGTTCATGTGATGTTGAGTTTTACCCATTCTAGTAATCAAAACAAGTCCAAGATCAGTCCATATTCAAGAGGAAGGGAAAGAAATATCATCTCTTGAAGGGAAAAATGGCAAAGTCTCAATGTAAAGAGGATGGTCACAGGTAGGCATGATTTTTTAATAACACCCTACCAGCAGGATCCTAGCAACTCAGCCCACTCTCTGTTCTGGAAGCTGTTTTGTGACTCTGGCTCTCTGGCTGGCAGCCCTAGGGTGCACTTTAATAAATTTGCCTGGTGCCTGCAAGACATGGGGAGAACCCAAAATTCTTCTCCAGCTTATATCTGCCACCCCAGTCTAGGTCTCTGCTTAAACTTTGTTTTGTGTTCCAGCCATTTGTCTACCGGTCATTTCATCTTCAGTAGGCTACTGACTTCTTGAAAGCAAGATCTAGGACTTCCCCTTCTGTCTATCTCCAACAGTGCCAAACACAACTTTGCACATACCAGGCTTCAATAAGTGTTGATTCAAAGTGACCATCCCAATTTTGATCAACCTTTTTTGAATGATTTGCCTTGATAGGGAATTATTTCTGATTATCATTCTAATCAGCTTTCAAGCAAAGAAAGCAAGTTAAACAATACTGAGGTCTCCTAGAGAATTTCTAAAAAAATGTTGTTTCTAGCCACACTGTTTCTCCCAAGCAAATACTTGGGAGAAATACTTCATCTGGTATTTATGCCTGTGAGCAGCCTTCCAGGAGCATCCCAAGGAAAGCTAAATACTTAGTGGATATTGGATGGTACAACAGGAAAAAAGAGAATCCAAATGTTCCACAACTGGTTTCTCAAAGAACACAAAGGAATGGAACCTCAATATCATAAAGGCTATGAGCCCTGTGTGGGAAAACATACAAAAACAATGAAAGAAAAAATAACTTGCATAGCATTGCCTAACTACACACATACCCCTGTCCCCCTACCCAGCCTGAAGTGACTGTAGATTATGGTGAAGCCATTAGGAAAATGGTATAATTCCTATTATGCCCTTCTTGATTCCAGGGCTGCTTCATGACACTGTCAGCCTAAAGATGTGTGTGAATATACTCACTGCTAATTCTGCTGCGGTCTTGTCCTTTCAATGTGTTCGTAAATACTCTCTCCACTCTGGCAAGCACCTGCTATTCCAAGACACAGCGGTTTCAAATGGGTTAAAGTACTTCACCTAGCAAATTAAGTTGAATATTCATGGATGCCTTGGTGCTCAGTGGTTGAGCATTTGCCTTTGGCTCAGGTCATGATCCCGGAGTCCTGGGATCGAGTCCCACATGGGGCTCCCCACGGGGAGCCTACTTCTCCCTCTGCCTATGTGTCTGTGTCTCTCATGAATAAATACATAAAATCTTTCTTAAAAAATGAATATTCAGAAAGGGAGACAGAACATGAGAGACTACTAACTCTGGGAAATAGGGGTGGTGGAAGGGGAGGTAGGCAGGGGGTGGGGGTGACTGGGTGATGGGCACTGAGGGAGGCACTTGATGGGATGAGCACTGGGTGTTATTCTATATGTTGGCAAATTGAACACCAATAAAAAATAAATTTATAAAAAAAAAGGTGATGAGTTAAGGAGGGCACTTGTAGTGATGACCCCTGGGTGCCATATGTAAGTGATAAATTACTAAATTTTATACCTGAAACTAATATTAAATTGTATGTTAACTAATTTGAATTTAAATAAAAAAGTAAGAAAAAAATGAATATTCATTTGGTTTGAAATTCTCCTTTTTTTCAACCCTACTTGTGAGTTGGGGAATTAGGCTTCTCAATCTGCTTGTCAATAAAGTGGGGCTATCCATTTATATGAAGCCCCTATGAAATGGGCTAATCCATTCAGAGATTACCCAGCTTGAGTCAGATTTGGGGCCTTGCCCACTCCTGTGAGCTGAGAGATACTCATGGAGGGGTCACTCCCTCTATCCCAAGGTTCCCTCTGGAACAGAAGCAGCTCACTTTCTATCCTCCTCCCAGCTTATTTTTGTCTCACTGCTTATGTTCTACCTTGCATGTAGTTTTCTTTTTTCTTTTTTTTTAGCAGTTGGTTGTTTAGGTTTTTTTTTTTTAATGTAGTGATTTAATTAAGTTAAAAACCTTTAAAATCAAGGACTGCATGGCCATTTATGTGAACTTTTTATCATATATCATTGATTCAAAGAAGAACAGAAAAGAATTATCTTTAGAAACTCCATACATCTATCATATAATTGCTATATTTTTAATATCTTTATTGAGGTATAATTCACATTAAATATGCTGCACATATTTAAAGTATACAATCTGATATGTTTCCCCAGTGTATATACATGTGAAACCATCTTCACAATCAAGATAACGCACATATCCATCACCTCCAAAAGTTTCCTCATGACCTTTTATAATCTGTCCCTTCCATTTCTTAGAGCCCTGCCTCCCCACATCCATTTCCAGACTGTTAGGAACAGGCACTATTCACTATTCCTGGCTCTGTGTGACCACTGGACACTGTTTTTTTTTCTAACTCTTTTGGGCAATTTTTTCCTCAGCTGAGTTTCATGTAGTTTCCTCAAATGCATGTGCTGAATACTCATAGGGGACACTCTGGAGCCCTGATGAATTTTTTCTCTATACAGCTTTCTTTTCTATACATTGTAAACTCCAGTTGCCTTGATGTCCCCAGATTCTCAACTCCTTTACTTCAATGCAAAGAGTCTTCTTTCCCCCTCCCTGAACTCCTCCTTCTTGCACTGTGACCTGGACACCTTCTCCAGGCGGTAAGCAGGGGCAGTCATAGGACTCACCTTCTTGTTTCTTGTCCTTTAGGGATTATTATCTTTATTTGTCTGCTATCCAATGCCTCTATAGCCATTGTTTTAAAAATTGTGTCCAATTCCTTAGTTGTTTAAGATAGGAGGATAAATCTTCTACCTGTTATTCCATCTTGACTAGAAGAAGAAGTTGCTCATAGTACCTTTGTTTGCTGCAAAATTTTTCCAGGTCAATAAAATTTCTACTAATAAACTGTAGAAAAATGTTTTTCATGGATTTAGTAAGCAGGGTTGGAAAGTAAATTTAATCTCCCAACTTCTTAAATTATATTTGAGGACATGGGACTATTAAGAAGATTGATATTCCTTATAACTGTGTTTGGAGGAAAAAGGATGAGTTGAATAAAAGATTAGAAGTGTATGAATGAGGAGGCATGATTTTTAATTTCCTTTCCCTTTTCTCCATTTTCTTACTGTACCTTCTCTCCAATGTCTGCCCACACGCCGACATTCAAACTTTCTTAAGTCAACTCATCCATATATCCACTAATCCATTTATCAGATGCTACTGAGTACCAAGGATAAAATGGATTACAAGACAGGGAACCTCTTGAAAGGCACTCACATATAGTGGGTGAGAGTTCAATTATTGTTAAGTGAATAAAATGCTGGGGCAATGTGGAGAGTGGGGTCATTAACTTTGGGTGGGGCTGGGGAACAGATCAAGGAAGGCCTCTCCTGGGAGGATACATTTGAAATGGGTACTGAAGAATGAGTAGCATTTGGCTAGGCCAAGATGGGAGGGAGGTAGCATTTGAGAGAGAGGGAATCAGCAGCCAAGCCAAGGTAAGGGTGGAAAATGGGTTAGTCCTATTTTTAGGGTGGTAAAAAGCTGATCGTGGCTAAAGTCTAGGGGATGGCGGGGTGTGTGTGTGACTTGGCAGGAAATTATGCTGCAGTGGTTGGGGCCAGGCTAAGAAGAACTGTGAGTACTAAGCCAAAGAGCCTGAATTTTAATCTTCCAACAGCCTGAAGTTTCAGAGCAAGGAAGTGACACAATGAGATGTGGGTCCTGGACTCTAGGAGAGTAAGGTAGCAAAAGGGCTCTGCAGGAAGCTGTCCAAGAAAGGATATGAGTCTCTGAACACAGACAGGGAGGATGTAGACTAATCTGAGAGACATTCCTGTAAGAGAATCTGCAGTGTACAGTGACCAATTGCACACTAAGCATGAATAAGAGGGAGACGTGAGGACAAATGCCTTTCCAATTTAAGAGAATTGACAGTTATTGTGTCATTAACTAAGATGGAGACAGAAGGCAGAATAGGTTTGAATTATCTTTTAGTCTCATTGAGTGTGGGGTTTCTATGAATCATTCAAGTAGAAAATTATAGCAGCCAATTTTGGACCTTAAGAGAGGCTCAAGACTCAATGGCATAATGTTATAGCTAGAATGATCAAAATTGGTTTGCTCATAGTACATAAAGTGACAAGAAAATAATATGACATTATTGTTGTCTGAAAAACTTTAATGAAGAGTTTTGTACTTCAAATATCTATCAATCAAAAATATTCATGCAGGCCAATTTCTAAGTATTTCAGTGCAGGAGTATTCAGTATAGTCACATGATACAAAGTCAACATACAGAAAACAATTGCATTCCTATACACTAAAAACAAGCTATCAGAAAGAGAAATTAAGAAAACAATCCCATTTACAATTACATTGAAAAAAATAAAATACCTAGGAATAAATTTAATCAAATGGATGAAAGATTTGTACTCTGAAAATGGTAAGACATTGATGAAAGAAATTGAAGACAACACAAATAAATGAAAACATATACTGTGCAAATAATGGGTTGGAAGAATTAATATTGTTAAAATGTTCATACTAAAACAATCTACAGATTCATTGCAATCCCCATCAAAATACCAACAGAATTCTTCACAGAACTCGAACAAAGCATCTAAAATCTGTGTGGATCCACAAAGACCCTAAATAGCCAAACCAATCCTGAGAAAGAAGAACAGAGCTGGCTTAAAACTGTACTACAAAGTCATAGTAATCAAAGCAGTATGGAACTGGCATAAAAACAGATGCACAGATCAATGGAATAGAATAGAGAGCCTAGAAATAAACCTACATATTTATGGCCAATTAACCTAAAAGAAGGCAATGGGGAAAAGAACCTCTTCAACGAATGGTCAAGAAAACTGGAAAGCTACATGCAAAAGAATGAAACTGGACCTCTATCTTAAACCATATACAACACTTAATTCAAAATGGGCTAAAGACTTGAATCTAAGACATGAAACCATAATACTCCTAGAAAAAAAAACATGGGCAATAAGCCCTTTGATATAAGCAATGTTTTTTTGGTCCAGTCTCCTCAGGCAAGGACAACAGAAGCTAAAATAAATAAATAAATGGGATTAACGCCAAGCTCAAAATCTTTTGCACAGTGAAGGAAACCATCAACAAAACAAAAAGGCAACCTACTGAATGGGAGAAGATACTTGTAAATCACACATCTGATAAGGGGTTAATATCCAAAATTTATAAAGGGCTTACACAAACTTAATATAAAAAAATAAACAATCTGATTAAAAAATGGGCAGAGGACTTGAATATACATTTTTCCAAAGAAGACACAGATGGCCAACAGGTACATGAAAAGATGCTCAACATCACTAATCATCGGGGAAATGCAAATCAAACCGCAGTCAAATACCACTTAAAAATCTGTCAGATTGGCTAATATAAAAAAAGACAAAAAAGCCCCCACAAACCCCTCACCCCAGGTGTTGGTGAGGGTGTGGAGGAAAGGGAATCCTTGTACGCTGATGGTAAGAATATAAATTTGTGCAACCACAATGGAAAACAGCATACAGGTTCCTCAAAAAATTAAAAGTAGAACTACCATATGATCTAGCAGTTCCACCTCTGGGTATTTAACTCAAGAAAATAAAAACGCCAATTCAAAGAGATATATTCCCCACTATGTTCATTGCATCATTATTTACAATAGCCAAGACATGGAAACAACCTAAGTGTCCATCAATAGATGAATGGATAAAGAAAATGTGATATATATGTGTGTATATATATAATGAAATCTTGCTATTTGCTACAACATGGATGGACCTAGAGAATATTATGCTAAGTGGAATAAATCAGAGAGAGACAAACACCATATGATTTAACTTACATGTGGAATCTAAAAAATACAACCAATGAACAAACAAAACAGAAACAGACTCATAGATACAGGAAATAAACTGTTAGTTACCAGAGGAGGAAGGGGTTAGGGGATGGGCAAAATAGGTAAAAGGCATTGAGGTACAAACTTCCACTTACAAAGTAAATAAGACATGGGGATACACAGCATAAGGAATATATCAACAATATTGTAATAACTTTGTATGATGACAGATGGTAACTAGACTTATCATGGAAGAAATTTTGTAATGCATAAAAATATGAAATCACCATGATGTATAGCTAGAACTAATAGGACATTGTATATCAATTATACCTCAAGAAAATATTTTTTCTTTCCTTTTTTTAAAGTAAGCTCTACACCCAACATGGGGCTTGAACTCATGATGGTGAGATCAAGAGTCCCATGCTCTGAAATACAAATAAAAACCACAATGAGATACCATGACACACCAGTGAGAGTGGCGAAAATTAACAAGACAGGAAACAACAAATGTTGGAGAAGATGTGGAGAAAGGGGAACCCTCTTGCACTGTTGGTGGGAATGCAAACTGGTGCAGCCACTCTGGAAAACAGTGTGGAGATTCCTCAAAAAGTTAAAAATAGAGCTACCCTATGACCCAGCAATTTAACTACTGGGTATTTACCCCAAAGATACAGATGTAGGAAAACTCTGGGACACTTGCACCCCAATGTTCATAGCAGCAATGTCCACAATAGCCAAACTGAAGAAGGAGCCATGATGTCCTTCGACTGATGAATGGATAAAAAAGATGTGATCTCTATATATAATGGAATATTAGCCATCAGAAAGGACGAAATCTCACCATTTGCTTCGACGTGGATGGAACTGGAGGGTATCATGCTGAGTGAAGTAAGTCAATCGGAGAAGGACAATCATCATATGGTTTCACTCATATGGGGAACATAAGAAATAGTAAAAGGGATTATAAAGGAAAGGAGGGGAACTGAGTGGGAAAAATTTATGAGAGAGGGAGACAAACCATGAGAGACTCCTAACTCTGGGAAAGGAATAAAGGGTTGCAGAAGAGGAGGTGGGTGGGGGGTTGGGGTAACTGGGTGATGGGCAACGAGGAGGGCACTTGATGGGATGAGCACTGGGTGTTATATGTTGGCAAATCAAACTTCAATAAAAACAAATGAAAAAAAGAGTCCCATGCTCTATTGACTGAGCCAACCAGGTGAGCCTCAATAAAATAATTTTTAAAAAATAAAATCTTCCAACTGAGCTAAAAAGTCTGCCATAATATTGTCTCAGTGAGCAAAAGGACTTAAAGTATTCTCATTAGCCCTCTTGAATTTTAGAATTTTATGTGGCATAATGAGGCTCATCAGTGAAAATGAAAATATCAGACACAAGGGACTTATCATCATAGGCTTTCTAAGTAGTGATCACTGGAATAGAAAAGTAAGAAGGGAGGCTACAGGAGGTTCTCAGGAGTCAGTACTGAACTCTTTTTCAAAGAGTTGCTATTTTAAGGTCAGCTCTGATTTAAATATTTCTGGTACTGAATAAACAGGGGAACTTGGGTAAGCCTGAGTCAGCTTCACACCCTCAACTGACTTCATCAACCAAGACACATTCTAACTCGGCCATTTTATGAGGCTGTGAAAGTGAGATCTATTTGAGGAAGAAGTGATTTGGTTTGACCTTCAAGCAGTGGAAAAGAAAACACTTGTCGCTTCAGGAGCACTTCCTCAGAGGAAGCTCTGCCTCAGACAGTCGAAAGCCACTGGCATTTCCCAGGCTCCTGAAATGTCAGAAATATTGGCTCTAGTATATGTATTCATGAGGACTACATGTTTGAGCATTATTGGTGGGCAACTTTGTTAGTGCCAGTTAGTCTGAAGCTTTTACCGATTCTTTGTTTCCTTAGCTCCCATGGTCCAAGATGAGCAGTCAGTGTCATGTATTGTGAGAAGGCTTCTGGAAACTCCCTTCTCCAAAGCTACAAGATATAGGTGGAGGGAATGAAGAACCACATTCTTCATTCTCATTCAGGTTCTCCAGTTCTTAGGAACCAGAATTCCTAAATTTCAATCCAGTCCCCTAGACGTGGTGTGGTCTTATTACTCTATTCCAGAGGCAGATATCCCATAGCATGATCACTCAGTTTTCAAGCTGAGACAAGATTTGGTGGTTTTTGTGTCTTTCAGGGAAGTAGACAACATCAAGAAACTTCTTGTTCTAGTGCTACCTGGTAGGCAGATTCTTAAATACACCATGAATTACAAAATGGTCAAGATTTGCAAAAACACATTGTAAAATGAGTTTTCTTCTTTATATTACTGGAAGTAATGTCAGCAGATATAAAATATGCAATAGTAAAGTCCCTTCAGGAAACTCTAGGCTTGCAAACACAATCCTGAAAAGAGATAGTGTTGTCACCCATTCCAGAATAATTGGAAGAGATTTGATACAGTAGAAGTTGATCTTCAAAGAGCTTAAAAATCTTTGGTAAGTGAAACTTGTTCTGGAATCCATGGCTTTCTGGATTCAGGGAAAAGAGTGCTTAAAAACATGATGGATGGGCAGCTGTAAGCTACACCTATAGATGTCCAGTGCACACCTTCCACAGTGAACTCTTTGGTTGAAATGCGCAAAATGTCCAATGGAGTAAAAGCCCTGAGTCATTTATCTGAAGAATAAAAAATCCTTTACCCAAAATAAACTCTGGGTAATAACAAGTCACCTTAAGGATATGATGCGAAAGGTTAGGGACAAGGAGTTTAGACCCAAGAGATCATCACCCTTGTCCCAAACTGCTACTGATCCTGAATCTTCTACCACCAGTTACTTCTCGTCTCCCCTTCTGTTGGGGTTTATGGAGGAAAAACAGGTGCTACCACCAGGATGTGAATTAATTAACTAAACTTGTTTCCTACTTAGTATCAGGGCCACTGGTCTCCTCTATGGTTTGGCTTACTTATTATTTTGTTATTTTGGGGATCCCTGAGGAGTGATTGCCCTAGAAGTGAGAATTATTTTTATTTTTTAAAGATTTTATTTATTCATGAGAGACACAGAGGGAGAGACACAGGCAGAGAGAGAATCAGGCTCCCTGCAGAATCAATCCCAGGTCCCTGGGACTCAATCCCAGGACCCTGGGACCTCGATCTCAGGACCTGAGCCAAAGGCTCAACCACTGAGCCACCCAGGTGCCCTGAGAATACCTTTTAATACACTACCTTTTGTGGCCATTTTCTTAGGTATTTACTATGTGCCAGGTTTTGTGCTAAGCATTTAATCATCCTAAGAAGTGGTTGTGCCTACTTAACAGATAAAGAAACTAAGAGTCCCTGAGGTTAAGGAACTTAACCAAGGTCACTGACACTCAAACCTAGGTCTGTGTAACTCCACTGTCCTCTTCTGCCTACACTTCATTGTATCTTTAGTCATAATAATGTTTTTCTCCATACTTAAGGATAAAACTATGACTCCTCCTCAAATAACTTTTAAGTGGTTTTCCACTAGTGTTTAGGGATTCACACTCATTCATTATCACTGTTGAAGTCAGTTTCTGTTGGGGCCAACTTTTGCCCTTGTTCACCTGGACATGCCTTTTGCTCCAGCCAAACTATAATATTTCATGTTCTCACATACTGCCCCTCCACGTTCCAGTGTGCATTCTTTCCTAAGAGTGGAAAGATGGGGATGGTGGGTAGAAAGAGCTGCATGGTGTCCATCTTCTGCCCAGTGTTAGGACACATAGAAGCTGAAGGCGTTGTTTTAAGGATGCTGTGTCAAACATGAGGCATGTGATATAACTTCATGTCTATGTATGACCCTGGAGGGCAAAGGCCATTCTCCCCATTTCTCCATAGAATTAATAAATCTTCAATCCCAGGAGTCAGAAGGGCCATGATGGCATCATCATAGTCTCCACCATAGTGGCTTTGGGTGCGCTGGAAATGAAAACCTGAGCAGATACACCATACTCACAGAGGGGGTAGTGGCTCTGCAGAGTGAGAATGCCTGGGGTGCTTTCTCTTTCAAAACACTAGATAAAGAACAGAATGGAAGAAGAGAGGACAGTACAGTAGCACATGTAAAACATCCCATAAGGTCCTAGAAGTGGCTACAATGACTTGGAAGGGAGACAGTTCTGGGGCTGAGGCCTAACATTTTTCAGAGTTATAAAAAAAATATAGGTGATCACCATTCTGTGATCTCAACCTGATTTGTACCATCCAGCTGGTGGGATTTGGACAAGGTTGAAGTATAGTTCATTCATTTGGGAAACATGTATCAAATACCTAATATGCGCCAGACATTGTACAAAGCTCTGAGGATCCAAAAAAATAAGACCCAGTCCCTGCCCTCTGAAGACTTGCATCGTGATAGCAAGTCTACTCCTTATCTCCACGAGAGGTTTTGTACTGGATATGTCTTAGATTTTTGCCCTAGGGTTGCCACCCTGGCCATACAGATTGTGTTCTGCACAGAGAATATGATGTGAATGGCAGCTCCCCGAGTTGTGTATTGCACAATCTCACGTGGCAGCCCTGTTTGCCCACATATTCTTCATCTAAAATACCTTGCAACTTTGCCTTCCAACTCCTTCCAGATGCAGCTCTGATCTGAATTCTCTCCATCCTTACATCCTCTCTTGACCACAACCCCCAAGGCGCAACCCCCAAGGCGTTCCTCAGTCCTTGGGCCTCCTTTGCATATTCTTTCGGCAGTGGAACCTGAAAATTAAAGAGGACCTCCCTGGTCCCTTTCTCGTTCAATATTTTCTTATACTATTATTTTAGCCCTGTGTTCTTATTTAGCTTTTGGCGAGCCTGCATCTTATCTCTTTGCTTGTTTTTCAGCTGTAAGGGTAGGAAATGTGTCATATCCATCTTTGTGTCTCCCTACAGGACTTGCACATAATTGAAATTCAATAGGAGAAAAGAAGAAAGTGCTATTTAAAATGAGAGACCTTTTAAAGAGTGAAAGATGCCAGCTGAAATGAAGTGTCTGTGACAAAAATCTTCAGTCAATACGTTTTTCAAATTCTTTCAGTTGTTGACTCTCAAATATTTATGCTAATGACAACCAGGAAAAGCACAGATTTTGGAAACATACCAAACCCAAGACTAATTCTAGCCAACTAATTCTTTTCACCAAACTTTCTGCAAGAACATCTAACCAGAAGAGGCTCAGGTACCACTGACTCCTTGCAATTCTCCCTTGAGGAGTCAAGCTTGGTTTTTCTCAGGTTCAGACAATTAGTGGGAGGTCCAAGGTATGGTGACCCAAGGTACAGGAGATGGAAAGGAAAAAAAAAACAAAGGATCTGAAAATTAAAGAAAGCATACTTAATTGTTGATGTAGAGTTTGGATTTGGAAATTTATATAAGATCAGCTAAGTTTATTTCCAATTGATTAATTTGATTCTTTTAAAGAACAGCTGCTTTATCAACAGAAGAAAGGAAGGGAGAGAGGGGGAAGGAAAGGAGAAGGAGAAGGGGAGAGAGAGAGAGAGAGAGAGAGAGAGAGAGAAGAGGGAGAGCAAGAGTGAGAGAGCGGGAGAGAGCACGAAGCAGTAAGGAGAAAGGAAGAATCTCCAAACAGAGCACTGTTTGCCTTCTGGTATTTTATTGAAGTACAATATGCTTTAATTGACAGAAGAGTCTGGAATGCTCTGAAACTCTGACTAAGGGGCTGGCCTCCCTGGGTAATTTAAACTTCCTTTCCCATTCATAACCTCAACCACAAGGTTAAACTGGCACCCTGCTCTTTTTTCATTTCATGAGTAAAAAATGCACCAAAAACCATTGCCCTGGCCAGAATGAGTGATATTTCCTCCAGATCTACTTTCTGACAAATAGTACATCCTAAACCAGGTAGCTGACTAAGTCCTTAGTCACAGAAACAGAAGTTTTTCATCTGAAGTCGGCCTCTCACTCTCTGAGTCGGCCAGGCTGCCCCATCTGCTCTGTGACACTGGAACCCCATGAGTAAATTAGAAACCTAACTTCAGGGGAGTGGGATACTCAGAGAAAAACCCCAGCATCCTGTACACTCTGAATGTAGCATCACACCAGGACATTTAAGAAAGAAAATGCAAATAGTTTGACATAAACTAAGAACTAGTAGCCTCTGTGGTCTGATATGAGGGAGTCTGGGAAGACCCTAATGTCACCTTCTCCCACAGGGCTGTGGCCTTCTGAGGTAAGGCTCTAATCCTTCCTCAAAGGTCAAGTGATTAAGGCCCCTATGATGTTGTTAGTCACATCTTCGTGTGAATGTATGGCCTAAAAGAAGGCTTGGAGAGACAGGGAGGGCGAGAACAGGAAGACCAGTGGATACATGGAAGATCCTAAAGCAGAATCTTGGAGAGCTGGGTGCCTTTGGGAAAGTTGTTTTGATTCTCCAAGCACCAAATATATGCACGTGGCTGTTGATCCTACTCAGTGATTTTACCTCCCTCTGCCCTTCCCATCTCCCTTTCTTCCATTCTCTTTTCTTCTTCTTCTTTTTTAAAAAGATCTATTTATTTGGGATCCCTGGGTGGCGCAGCGGTTTGGCGCCTGCCTTTGGCCCAGGGCGTGATCCCGGAGACCCGGGATCGAATCCCACATCGGGCTTCCGGTGCATGGAGCCTGCTTCTCCCTCTCCCTCTGCCTGTGTCTCTGCCTCCCTCTCTCTCTCTCTGTAACTATCATAAATAAATAAAAAAATTAAAAAAATATTTATAAAAAAAAGATCTATTTATTTATTTGAGAGAGAGAGGGAGAGAGAGAGAGAGAGATGGAGAGATAGAGAGACAGAGAGTAGGGGACAGGGAGGAGCAGAGGGAGGAGAGAGAGAATCCCAAGCAGGCTCCATGCCTGGCTCAGAGCTGACATGGGGTTTTGTCTCATGACCCTGAGATCCTGACCTGAGCCAAAATCAAGAGTCAAATGCTTAACTGACTGAGCCACCCAGGCACCCCTCCTTTCCTTCTTTTCTGCAAGCATTTGTTGAGCCCCTACTATGGCTTTGTTCTAGGCATTGGGACTATAACCGTGAACAAAATAGGCGAAGTCTCCATTCTGTGTAAGTTACATTCTAGTGGGGGAAACCTAGCAAGTAAATAAATGCATACATATACAGACAGTCCTGACTTTGCATTGTTCTAAGATACATGAATTTTAGTCACCACCGTTTGGTTAACAACAGTCCCCCAACAACACAGTTCAGATTTCAGTCACCACCATATATTAATTATGAGTAATTTCATAAAGTAAAAATTTCACTCTAGCTCTCTCATCCACCAATTGGTATGATCCACAAATGACAAGTGCATGTTATGGTCAGTGACCAATCACATCTTTTGTTTTCAGAGTCAAAGGTGACTGTTGTTCAGGTCCCACAAGGACAGTAAAACAAGTAGTTGTGCTGGCTTCTTATTTAACAGTGGTAGAAAGATACTACAGGCAAAGTAATTTAACTTTTTTTAAATTTAACTTTTAAAGCACTACTGCTGAGGTCCCTGGGTGGCTCAGTCAGTTAAGCATTCGACTTTGGATTTTGGCTGAGGTCATGATCTGGAAGTCCTGGGAGTGAGCCCCATGATAGGCTCTATGCTCAGTAGGGAGTCTGCTTGAAGATTCTTTCACTCTCTGCCCCTCCCCCTGCTCACTCTCACTCACTCTAAAACAAATAAAAGATTTTTTAAAGCACTAATACAGTTGGATAATGCTCTAGGTCACCCTGATTCTCTTGAATGAAAATGTGAGAATTTGCTTTTGTTTAAAAAAATATTTTATTTATTATTATTTATTCATGAGAGACAGAGAGAGAGAGAGAGAGAGAGAGAGAGGCAGAGACACAGGCAGAGGGAGAAGCAGGCTCCAGCAGGAAGCCTGATGTAGAACTCAATCCCGGGTCTCCAGGATCAGGCCCTGGGCCAAAGGCTGAACCACCGAGCCACCCGGGCTGCCCAGAATTTGCTTTTTATCACCAAACAAAACTTCATTAATCCATTCAGTGGATTGTGGAGTTATTTCAACTTTTAAACCATATTAGATGGTCTTTTAGACAGGTTATTGATGCTACAGCTGGGGGGAGAGAGCCAGATAGCCATTTGCAAAGGCCAATTTATGAGCATAAATGAATCAAGTGATTGTAACTTGTGATGAAAAACAGGAGACCAGTGTGGGTTAGTGGATATGTGGAAGATCCTGAAGCAAAATCTTGGAGGGCTGGGTGTCTTTGGGAAAGTTGTTTTGCTTCACCAAGCACCAAATATATGCACCTGGCAGTTGATCCAGCTCAATGATTTTACCTCCCTCTGCCCTACCCATCTCCCTTTCTTCCATTCTCTCTTTTCTTCTTCTTCTTTTTAAAAAAATATTTATTTATTTATTTATTTATTTATTTATTTGAGAGAGAGAGACAGAGAGAGACAGAGAGACAGAGAGAGACAGAGAGTAGGGGACAGGGAGGAGCAGAGGGGAGAGGGAGAGAGAGTGAATCTCAAGCAGGCTCCATGCCCGGCTCAGAGCCAGAGGAAGGCACACCAGCAAAAAAGTTCACATTAAAGGAACTTTTAGTGATTTTTTCATGATATTGAAAATGCAAAGGGTAAAATGTCAGAAGCTGGTCCAAACTTAGAAAGGAGTATGACTGTTCACCAAGGAATATTAATAAGGTTGCCTCTATGTCCTAAGTTTTACCATGGGAAGAAGGCAAGCACAGCTCAAACTACTTTTTATAAGTTTTTAAATTGTGGTAAAACCTAAATACCATGAGGTTTATCATTTTAATCATTTTAAGTGTACAGTTACATGGCATTAAGTATATTCACATTGTTGTGTACCATCACCACTCTCTATCACAGGAACTTTTTCATCATCCCAAACTGAAACTATGTACCCATTAAACACTAACTCCCCATTTCTTCCTCCCCATCCTGCCCCTGGTAGCCTCTATTCTTCCTTTTCTCTCTATGAATTTGACTATTCTAGGTAATTCATGTAAATGGGATTATACAGTATTTGTCCTCTTGCATCTGACTTATTTCACATAGCATAATGTCTTTAAGATTCATGTGTGGTAAGTATGCATCAGAACTTCTGTTTTAAGGCTGAATAATATTCCATTGTGTGTATACACTGCATTTTGTTTATCCCATTTGGGTTGTTTCCGCCTTTTGGCTAGTAGGAATAATGGTGTTATGAATATTGGTATGCAAATACCTGTTCAAGTCTCTGCTTTTAATTCTCTTTGGTATATGCATAGAAGTGGAGGTGGAATTGTTGGATTATAGGATAATTCTATGTTTAATTTTTGGAGGAACTACTATACTGTCCTCCACAGAGACTGTACCATTTTACATCTCACCGGCAATGCATGAAAGTTCCAATTTCTCCACATCCTCTCCAACACTTGTTATTTTCTATTTGTTTTCTTTTTTTTCCTTTGACAACAGCCATCCCAATGGATTGAGGTGGTATCTCATTATAGTTTGATTTGTATTTCCACAATAGTTAGTGATGTTAGGCATCTTTTCACGTGACTTTTGACAATCTGTATATCTTCTTATGAGAAATATCCATTCGACTGATAGGTTTTCTACAAAGCAATATATCATTTTAAAAACAGATATTATTTATTTATTCATGAGAGACACAGAGAGAAGCAGAGACATAGGCAGAGGGAGGAGAAGCAGGCTCCATGCAGGAGCCTGATGCCGGACTCTATCCTGGAACTCCAGGATCACGACCTGAGCCAAAGGCAGACGCTCAATAGCTTGAGCTACCCAGGTGTCCCAACCATATATCATTTTTAAAATGTATTTTAAAAGAGTCACAGAGAGTGAGATCAGGGGGAGGGGTAGAGGTAGAGGGAGAGAATCTCAAGCAGACTCTGCACTGAACGCAGAGCCCAATGTGGGGCTTGATATCACAACCCGGAGATCACAGCCTGAGTTGAAACCAAGAGTCAGATGCTCAACTGACTGAGCTAGCCAGGCACTCCAAGAATAAAACATTTTAATTCTCAATATTCTTAATGTCTTAAATTACAGTGTAATGAATAAATGTTTATCTTACAAGTTTTTTTAAAAAAAGTTCCTGTATGTTTATAACCAACAATAGGAGAGTTTTCAATGTTCTTTTTTAAAAAAATATTTTATTTATTTATTCCTGAGAGACACACAGAGTGAGGCAGAGACACAGGCAGAGAGAGAAGCAGGCTCCCTGCAGGGAGCCCAACATGGGACTTGATCCCGGGATGCCAGGATCATGCCCTGAGCCGAAGGCAGACGCTCAATCACTGAGCTACCCAGGTGTCTCAAGTTTTCCATGTTCGGACAAAAAAATTTTAATGGTCACTTACGGAGCAATCATAATTTTCACCATTTATTACCAAGAATGCTTTGCATGGTTTCAGCTTATGCAGCTACTTTTGTGGTCCCCCACTATTATGCAAAGTGAGGATTTCCTTTAGAGTGTTAAATTAGTGATAAGAAATATGAAAATGAAGCAGGATGAGGGGCTAGAGAGAGATGCACTGTGATGGGAGAGTGAGCTGTTTATGCTGGTCATCAGGAAATACCACTCTGGGAAAGTGAAATATGAGTAGAGGCCTAAATAGAGGGAGGAAACCCACCATATCCCCTGCCTATGTGAGGAGCTTTCCAGGCTTGGGGAATGACAGGGCTGAAGGCCCTCAGACGGGAGCCTGTTTGGACTGATTGAGAAATAGTGTCAGTGTGGCTAGAGCACAGTGATGGAGAGGGAGAGTGGTAGCAGATACAGATAAAAAGGTAGACAGGGGCCAGATCATGTAGGGCCTTGCTGGTCATGCTATGGACTTTGGGTTTTACTCTAAAGACCTGAGAAGCCATGGGAGGGGCTGAGCACAGGTCATGTTAGTGCACAGGGCATCTGATTGGTTAGGGCTGAGTTCCTCTCAGGGGAGAAAAAGAGATTGAGGATATTAGAGATTTACTTCACCTGCTTCATAATTTGTCTAATGGCCAGTCTTGGCTTGAAAATGAGGAGCAATAAAAGACTTCTGGAGACTAGGATCTACTCATAGTTTTATTGAGCATCCCCTATGTACTGAGGAGGTCTCTCAACTCCTCCAGTCTCACTAAGAGCCTCCTTCAATTTTCCTAAGAGGTTTTCAGGACAAGACACATCTCACCCAGGACGTGGAAGGCAGAGGGATCCTAGTAAGCAGAACCATCAGTGGACATGAGTGTTCTCCAATTTCCAGAGAAGCAGTAGTCAGACTTCTCCACACACCAAGCTGGTTTCACAACCCCACAAGCCCATGGGTCAGGCAGGTAGTACAAATCAGTGAAGCTAGCCCAGGGAGACTGGTAAGATGGTGAGCGCATGCCCTGCTTGAGGCCACCCGAAGTGGGAAGCCAGAAGCAGTTCCCACTAACTACCATGAGGAAATGTGGTCCTTCGGGACCAGATCTACAAGAGGAGCTTGTAGAGGAGTACAAGAGGAGTTATAATCCAGATTATAACTGTTTTATGAGTAGTGGCAAGTAATTTTAAACGCATAACACACCATGTAGGCTATATATAAGCATGCCTCTGGCCCTTATGCTGTTATTTCAGATCTTGAAGGGCCTTGTCATTTACCTTCCACCATTCCCTAAGAATATTCATGCAAAGAATCAAACTCTTCTCTTTCTCCCACCCACATGTCTTCCAGAAGGGAATTACACTTACACAAAAATCTCAGTGTCTTGGAAACTTTTAGTGACCTTTCAATTTCACGTTTAATCTATCTTGACCAATTAAAAAAAAAACTTAAAAAAAAAGTTTCCTGGATCTCACAGGATACTCTGGATTGGGCAGACGTTGTTATTTAGCACGTGGGTATCCATTGTTTTCTCAATACACCACAAACTCTTGAAATTAGGGTATCTCAAAAAATACATAAAAATTTGAAAAGATAGAGTAGCTTTATTAAGCAACTTGATACAAAAAGTATTACTTTGAAATATCATTATTGTCATTGGTTTACAAGGCAGGAATTCCTTAAAAAAAACTCATGTTTGCTGCATTCTGATTGTAGAGAACCCAGAAGAGCAAAGCAAATACAGAGAGCACTTTGATTAAGGGTCAATGTAGATTTTCTTAGGGTCAAACTTTCCAGATCTACTGAAATACTTGTAATACTTAGAAATTGTACACAGACAGGCTTTCTTGCACTCCTAGAAAAGCTCCATATTTATAGTAGTGTTTTAGTTTCACTTTCCTGCTTCTCATTTGTTTCAAAGAAAAGAGAAGTTTCAATGGGATTTTGTAATTTGAGGTTATGTTATGAGAGAAGGGAAAATTATGTCAATCTTCCAGGGTCGTCCTTTTAAAGGATTTTGTTTTTTTTTAACTTAGGAAGGCAATTTAGTCCATTATCTTACTTGAAAACAAAGTTTCCTATCTTAAAAATTCCCCATGTTTGTTGCTCTACTGAACTCAAAAAAACCTGAAGAAGCACTTACAAAATCTTAAACCACAGTGTCTGTTACACAGTGTTTGGTTAGAAGGAAATCTGCCACGTGTATTTCTCCCAGAATCTTCATTTGATACAGATAATAACTCTCAAATTATTTAATTATCTCTTCTAAGAATATGAACATCTCATCTACTTGGTTGGCTTCTGTGGTAACAGTAGCTTCGGAGCTTCAATAAATGTTGGCATAGCTCAAGCTAATGGGAAATGGAACACATGCCCAGCTTCAGAAGTTGGGCAACCCAGCCTCTCTTACAGAAATAGACCAAGAGGCCTATTGCTCACTTCTTCGGAGTAGTACCAAGAAAAGACCTTCCTATGTTTATTTTAGGGACATGTGAGATTTACAGGGACTCAGACAGGATCCAATTTAATTTAGCCAAGGGATGATCCCCACCATAGCCCATTTCTGAGATGTCTGCTCTAATGACTGGTGGAATGAAGTGATCTTTAAGATCGCTTTCAAGGCTCAGAGGCTACGTTATCTTTGGAGCTCTCACAGCTCTCATGGTATTTAGTCAATGAAAGAGTGCTGTGCGATCTGTCAGTACACATGGCACATAGCTCGGGAATCCAAATAATATTTTGTGCTTTCACAGAATTCCATTCATCGGGTAAAGAAAAAAGTGGCCATCTTGTGCCACACCCCTCCCAAAAGAGATATGGTGCCAGTACAATTTCTTTAAAAGAAAACTCAAATACCTTTGCATACAGTTGGCTTTGGTTTTTGATTTTGTTATTTTTTTAAAAAGATTTTATTTATTTGTTCATGAGAGACCACAGAGAGAGAGAGGCAGAGACATAGGCAGATGGAGAAGCAGGCTCCCTTCGGGGAGCCTGATGCGGGACTTGATCCCAGAACCCCAGGATCATGCCCTGAGCCGAAGGCAGAAACTCAACGGCTGAGCCACCCAGGTGTCCCGATTTTGTTATGTTTTTTCCTTTGCAGAACAGTGTCCTATGAAATAAGGGACAAATACCAACCTGATATTGTAGAAGAAATCAAAATAAGAGGAGTGAGTAGGAGAAAAAGATTCTCTTACAATGTCTGAATGAATTGATGCAGAACACTGCTCACAAATTTAAGGAACCAGGTCATGAGGCACAAACTGGAAATTCTCCTTAGAATTTTTGTTATGAGACCTAATGATGAAGAGTTAGCACTAGGATGTGTTGTCAAAGGTCAAGCAAACTATATGAATTTCCTATTGCCACAAATTACCACAAACTTAGTGGCCCCAAACAATACTAATTTATTGGGGCATCTGGGTGGTGCAGTCTGTTGAGTGACCTACTCTTGGTTTCAGCTCAGTTCATGATCTCGGGGTTTGAGATCAAGCCCCCCTAGGGCTCCGTGCTCAGTGTGGAGTCTGCTTAAGATTCTCTCTGCCCCCTCCTTGCTGTGCTCTCTCTGTCTCTCTCTTTCAAGTGAAATAAATAAATAAATAAATAAATAAATAAATAAATAAATAAATAAATAAATAACTCTTTAAAAAATACTAATTTATTATCTTACAGTTCTGGAAGTCAAAAGTCCAAAATCAGTCTAAGTGGACTAAAGTGGAGGTGTCAGTAGGGATGGTTCTTTTTGGAGACTCTGAAGGCAAAATTCATTCCCTTGCCATTTCTGGTGATTCTAGAGGGTGCCTGAATTCCTAGGCTCATGGCCCCTTCCTCCATCTTCAGAGCCAGCAATGGTGGGTTGAGTCCTATTGATATCAAATCACTTGGGCACTAACACTCCTGCCTCTGTCTTATAAGGATGCTTGTGACTACATTGGACCCACCTGGAAAATCCAAAATAATCTCCCCATATCAAGATATTTAATTTAATAGCATCTGCAGAGCCTCTTTTGCCATGTAAGATACCATACTCATGGGTTCCCAGGATCAGGATATGGACATCTTGGGGGCCATTACACTGCCTACCAAACCAGCCACACTACAAATTTCAATGGGCTCTAGGGGATGACAGTTTAGCAAGTAAATATGATTTCTTTTAAGGTATCAAGTTTAGGGGTGCCTGCCTGGCTCAGTTGGTGGAGCATGCAACTCTTGATCTCTGGGTTGTGAGTTCGAGCCCCACATTGGGTATAGAGGTTGCTTAAAAAATAAAATCTTAAAAAAATAAAGTATTAAGTTTATGGCACCTTCTGAGGACTCCTGAGTTATCTCTGCCTACTCTTATGTTTCCCCATGTAGGGCCAATCTTGTTTTACATACAAGGAAACAGAAGCCCAAAGAGTGAAATGATTATTTCCAACAACCCTCCGGTGTGAGCAAGGCAGGGATAAGTTTGAAACATGGGCTCTTGATGCTCTGCTAGCATATTTCTCACCTTTCTCCAGTGCCTCTCTCAGGAAATATGTCCTAAAAAAGATGTTGGAGTGAGTTCGGCACCATACTGTGTGGCATTGGGCAGGGTGGGAGTTGAGGGTATATAAAGGAAGGGAAATGACATTCTTTTCCATAGGAAGTGGACAAAGCAGCCACACAGCAACTGTATTCCCAGACTCTGTTCTCCACTCTTACTTAGACAGTTATTATTTATTTATTTTAAAAATATTTAATTTATTTATTAGAGAGAAAGAGAGAGAGAGAGAGCATAAGCAGTGGGTGAGGGGCAGAGGGAGAGGGAGAAGCAGACTCCCTGCTAAGCAGGGAGCCCACCTCGGGGCTCGACATGGGGCTCGAACCCTGGACCCTGAGATCGTGAACTGAGCTGAAAGCAGCCCCTTGACCAAAAGCCACCCAGGAACCCCTCTTACTTAGACTTTTAAAGAGTGTCCCTTTCATAGTGCCTTCTCGACTTTAAGTTGGATGGTGATACTTGGCTGCTTCACTTTATCTGTGTATAACAAAGTATTGGAGGCCACCTATTTCCTTGGTATAGAAATAGACTAAAACATTTGAAAACTGGAACCAGTTTGGGAGGTCAGACTCTGGGAAGCTCATGGCCCAGCTCTAGCACAAAGCATTGGCTATGTGACCACTGGAAATAGCACCAACCTCATGAACTAGACGTGATAAGAAGCTAATCCACAGAAAATGGTTAGTATGGTGCAAGGGTGCAATAAATACTTACTGAATAATAATAATAATATATTATTATTATATAATAGTTGTATCTAGTTATAACTATCTATATTAACTATATACTAGCCATTATTATAGTTAATATATATAGTTATAACTATTTATAATAACTGTTATTATTTTAGGATGGCAGTTGGTCCTACATGAGCTGGCCCCTGCCACCTCCCCAGCCTCATCTACCATTGTCTCCCCTTGTCCACTGTGTTCTGATCACACCAGCTTTTCTTCTGACCTTTTAGCTGACTATGAGAGTCTTTGCATTTGTTGTTCTTTTAACTTGGAACTCTTTCCCTAAATAATTACAAAGCTACATGTATCTCATCATTCAGAACTTAGCTCAAATACTGCATCCTAGAAAATTCTTCTCTGACAACCCCAATGACAGTAGCCACTTCCACCCGCCCTCCCCCCCCACCGTCACACCCTGTACTACCATTTTCTTTTATTCCCTTCCTTCTTGGTCATCATTAAGCTCTGAAATTACCTTCCTTTTCCATTCCCACCTTTTTCCTTCTCCAGAGATTTTAAGCTCCTTTCATTCTGCAGTGTAATCATGTTCATTGATATATCTCCAGCACCTAGAATAGTGCTTGGGACATGACAGGGATTCAGTGTTAGTCAGCTAGCCTACCAACTGAGAACAGACTACAATCAGAATACAGATCTTAGTTTAATGAATTAATTTGAAATTTTTGTTTTCCATAAGCATTGATCTCTTAGGATCCATGCCCCTGCCCCTTGTTAATTACACCTGTCTTTCTCTGATGTTTCTTTGTCCCTTCTCAGCTCTTCCGCTTCTTTATCTCATTCCTTCAGGGCCATAAAGTAAGCTTCTCCCTTCTTCCAAGTACTTTAAAAAATTATAATAGACCACTCTCAAAGTCCAAGAAACTTGTAAAACAAAAACTGAAACATTACAAGTGAAACTTCAGAGGCCATTGGTGTTTGATAAGGAACTATTTTTGAATGAAAGCACAATTGCACAGTTGCTCATAGGCTCATGTAGGTCAGGGGCTTGCCCAAGTCTCTCTTATTCCCAGTGTTTGGCACAGTGATTTAAGCATACAAAAAGCACTCACTAATGTATGTGTGACATGAATGAGATTTTCTCCTATCCCTATTCATAAAATCATTTGAAAGAAATGCAAATCAATAATGATCAGGAAAGAATATAATAATATTGTCTTAGAAACATGAGAGACACCTAACTCTGGGAAATGAACAAGGGGTAGTGGAAGGGGAGGTGGGTGGGGGTGACGGGCATTGAGGGGGGCACTTGGCAGGATGAGCACTGGGTGTTATGCTATATGTTGGCAAATTGAACTCCAATAAAAAAAAATTTAAAAAAAGAATCTTGTCTTAGGTCCTGGCAGACCTCTTCATCCCTCTCAGAATCTGGCCAGCGACCAGCTGATCTGCAAGTGGAGAGGGGGTCCAGAATGGGTGGGGTGGGTGAGTGCCCTATTCTTAAGCTCTATCTCCTAGGCTTTGGGGCTTGGCAGAGCTATTGGGGTCTCTGGGTCACAGTGAAGAACTGTCAGTAAGGACAGGCAGTACATCTTGGTGTCTCCTCTGAAAAGATGAAGAGAAATCCCATGGCTGGAGTAAAAAAAACTTGGGACCATAAAATTTCAAAATTGGAAGGGTCTTCAGAAGTCATCTAATCCATTCTCCCGTTTTCAATTAAAGTCCTAGCTTACAAAAACCCAGTAGTGGAGCTAGGAATATAACTCAGGACTGACACCCATTGTCTTATTGTGAGGAATGAAAAAAGAGGTGGAGTGTGTAGGGCAATTTTCTCTTTCTCCATCATGCATGAAAAACCTCAGATAACTAATATAAGGCTGTGTAAATAGATCTACATGCGATTCTTTATTTCATACACTATATATGTCTTTATTTCATATATTATATATACATTCTTTATTTCATACACTATATATATGCATATATATATACCTCTAAAGCATTCATAAAAATTTCAGCTTAACACAGCTAGAAAATAGAAAAATATGTTTACATTTCAGATCTCAAAATTCTTACCCTCAAAATAAATCCTTATTGACCATATGGTAAATGTTGTTTTTTAAAGTTTAAATTCAATTAGCCAACATATAGTACATCACTAGTTTCAGATGTAGAGTTCAATAATTCAGTTGTGTATGACACCCAGTGCTCATCACATCATGTGCCCTCCTGAATGCCCATCACTCAGTTATACCATTCCCCCACCGACCTCCTCTCCAGCAACCCTGAGTTTGTTTCCTATTTTTAAGAGTCTCTCGGGGGATCCCTGGGTGGCTCGGCGGTTTAGCGCCTGCCTTTGGCCCAGGGCGCGGTCCTGGAGTCCCGGCATCGAGTCCTGCGTCGGGCTCTGGCATGGAGCCTGTTCTCCCTCTGCCTCTCTCTCTCTCTCTATCATAAATAAATAAAAATACATCTTTAAAAAAAAAAAGAGTCTCTCAAGGTTTGTCTCCCTCTTCGATGACTTACCATTCAGTTTATACCAAGTTAATATTCTGGGTGCCTTTTCATTTTAGTAAACAATATTCTTTAATGAGTGCTGGGTTATACATTGTAGTATGCAAATTGGTACAATTCATACTTGGGGCTGCTATGGGACAGCCTAGAGCACCTTTCAGAAAGACAAATATTATTGGCAATTATATCCTTTCTTCCTCTTCCTCCTTCCCTCTCCTCTCTTCTTTTCTGCCCCCAATTTTCTCTTGCTACAAGCATCACTCTAGAGACACAGGGAATGCAGTCTCCCTGGGCAATATATCAATGCTGCTCAGCACTAATTTTTAGCTACCTACTACAAAATCTAAGCTCTTTAAGACCCCCTTGAGTAATAGAACATTAGATTTGCAATGTTGAAATATGTTTCTTTCCTTAGAAAACCGAACATTTAAAAAAAGCTTTGGGACAAAAATGTTTAAAAAGTCAGTCCCTTCTTCTTAAATCATATCTTTATTTTCCAGGGGTGTGGAGGGTGGGGGTGGGATGGTATGGATTCTCTGGCTGGTATTAATTTTCAGAATTTTCAGTGTGTCATTCTGTGTGTGTGTGTGTGTGTGTGTGTGTGTGTGTGTATGTGTGTTTCTCCCATTGGAAAAACAAAAGATGGGTTTCCTTGCCCATCATGGAAAAAATGTAACATACAACTAAATCCCTTCCTGAGAGTACAGACAACCAAAAGCAGGCAGCTTAGATCAGGGTGGTGAGGAAGTTTTGTCATTTCCAGAAGGAAGCATGAGTCATAGTGTACGACATTTGGGGAGGCCTGAATCAGAGCTGTCGAGGAAGTCAGTTCTCAGTTTAACTTGGAACCACAATGTAATTTAATATAACATCTTCAATATCTTGTCTTTCTCCAAGATGGCTGTAGACATAGATGTTCTGATTATTTCTCTTCAGAAACGTAATTTAACAGCTGAAGAATAACACTAATCTACTTCTGTGGCAACAAGGTCTGAAAATTATAATAAATATATACTTTTTAGAAAGGAGAAAAGAGAGTAGGTAAGAGAGGGAGAGAGGACACTGCTCTAACAGCTATTACTAAATGAAGAATGGTCAAGTTTAAATGATATTGTTGGAAAAAATTATTATGAGTAACTAAGCATTTTAACAAACATCCTTTTCCTCTTTGAGGCCAAAATGTACTCGAGAAAAAAAAATCGTTCCACATATTCAAATTTCACATGCTATAAGATTCTGACCTATTTCACAAAGGCTTAATACTCAGAAAGGTTCCAGAATGCTGAGGAACACCCTATATAACCATTTAGAAGATGATCATGAGTTGGGTTTAGGATGAGAAGAGATGCTGCTCTTTGGGGCTGGGAGAAGAATGGTCCTGTGTTAAGGTGGGAGCAAGCAGGGGGAGAAATGCAGGGAAAGAAAAATGGGATGCCTC
This sequence comes from Canis lupus baileyi, assembly GCF_048164855.1. Lineage (NCBI taxonomy): Eukaryota > Metazoa > Chordata > Mammalia > Carnivora > Canidae > Canis > Canis lupus. Next base: position 85,606,915 of record NC_132876.1, read on the forward strand.
TCCAAGATTGATTTGGAGCCATTACTAAGAGGTTTGGGGGTAAGATAAACAGAAATGTTTTAAATTAGAGGTGAGAGCACAGAGAAATATTGTTATGTTATGGTTTCAGAGTCCTGATGATTCAGAGGCCCAATAATATTAACTATAACATGCTTTGATAATCAACATAGATTTGGAATGAATTCAGATAGATAATTTTGGGTTGTGCCCTGCTCCCAATCTCCACCATTATCTCCTTGAGGCCTGAGAGCTGAGAAGGGTGTAACTTTAGTATGATCATTTCCTGTGGTTGGTTTCACTCTCAGCTAACCACTTAGGGGGAGCCAGCTGCTGTTAGGCCTGGGAAAATTTGCTTGGGGGCAGTTATGGCTTTTAGCAACCCTAGGAACATGTGTATAGATAGGAAAAGAAGAAAGAGGAACATATGTTGCACAATCTAGTAATTTAGAAGATACACACACACACACAACACACACACACTCATACATACACAACATAAAGCACGAGGCCCTGAGATCCATTTGGGATATCAAAGGATGGCAAGAACTCAACTTGATAGTAAAAGAAACCCCATCCTCTTTATATTCTATATGTAGGTTATAAAGAGATATTATTAACATCAGGACTTAAAAGACCTTTATAAAAGTTTCCCTCTGAGTCAGGCTTAAACTGGGTTAGAGGACCTGCCCTCAGAGTTTGGGGGATGGTCTTTTGCTCCATCAACTTCCTAGAATTCAGCAGGTCATCTGATTTTTGCCTCTTTCAGGATAATTTGGTACTGTCACAGAAAGAATGGTGGGATAGGGGCACAATCGAAAATCACAGGATATATGGTCAGAAGGCCTAGTTTCAACTTGCTAGTTTGTCCTTGCAAGCTGGGAACCTCTAAGTGTGGGCTTCAAGGTCCCGATTCCTAGAAGTGAGGATCTGGACACCAGGGTTGCAATAAGGACCCGATAAGTCCTGAGCAGTGGTAAAGCCATAGACCTTGAGCATTGCCACATATTGGTGTGGTAGCTGTGCACAGTGAGGGAACCCTTCTCCTTCTAGACCATTCTTCTTTTCTTCTTCCTGGTCCATAAAATAAATATTTCTCAAGTCTGTCCCCTACCCTCCCACCCTCCCACTACTGCCATGGTTCAGAAATTTTTTCCCTTTGCACCTGAACTATTTTCAGGAGGCTTCTCCTTGACAACTCCCACCTCGATCCTTTGCTCTTGCTGTTTCCATTTCTTGGCATACTCTTCTCCCAGATACCCACATGGCTTGCTGCTCCCCCAAGTACATTTTGGCTAGCATCTCCTGATTTCCTCCACATTCTGGTCCCTAGTAGCCACAATTCTCCTTTCTGTTTCTATGAGTTTGCTGTTTTTCTCCCCACATATAAATGATACCACACAGTATTTGTCTATCTCTGTCTGGCTTATTTCACTTAACATAATATCCTCTAAGTCCATCCATATTGTCACAAATGGCAGGATTTCCTTTTTTCTCATCATGACTGAATAATATTCCTGTGTGTGTGTGTGTGTGTGTGTGTGTGTTCTTTATCCATTCATCCACCAATGGATACAATTTGACTTTTCCCTTTTTGATTTGGATGCCATTTATTTCTTTTTCTTGCCTATTTGCTCTGGCTAGGATATCCAGTACCATGTTGAATAGCAATGGTGAGAGTGGACATCCTTGTCTTGTTCCCAATCTTAGAGGAAAAGCTTTAAGCTTTTCATTATTGAGTATGATGTTAACTGTGCACAGTCTTGTCATATATGGCTTTTATTATATTGAGGTACATCATTCCTTCTATAACTAATTTGTCAAGAGCTTTATTATGGAAGGATGTTGAATTTGGTCAAATGTTTTTTCTGCATCTATTGAGATAATCATATGATTTTTATCCTTCATTCTATTAATGTGGCATATCACATTGAATGATTTACATATGTTGAAATGTTAAAACTTTTTTGCATCCCAGGGATAAATTTCACTTGATTATAGTGTATGATCCTTTTATTTTTTTATTTTTTTGTATGATCCTTTTAATGTGCGATTGAATTCACTTTGCTAATATTTTTGCTGAGGAGTTTTGCACCTATACTCATTAAGGATATTGGCCTGTAGCTTTCTTTTCTTGTAGTGTCCTTTTCTGGTTTGCCTATCAGGGTAATGCTGGCCTAAAAAAATGACTTTGGGAATGCTCCTTACTTTTCAATTTTTGGGGGGAAGACTTTGAGAAGAATTCATATTAATTCTTCCTTAAATGTTTGGTAAAATTTACCAGTAAAGCTACCTAGTGTGGGCTTTACTTTGTTAGGAGGTTTTGATTCCTGACTTAATCTCCTTACTCATTATTGTTCTGTTTTTCATAATTCAGTCTTAATAAATTGTATGTTTCTAGGAATTTATCTATTTCTTCTAGATTATCCAATTAGCTGACATACATAGCATGACGTAGTCTTTCATGATCCTTTGTTTATTTATGTGGTATCAGTTAAATGTCACCATTTTCATTTTTTTCTAAAGAGTTTGTTTGTTTGAAAGAGAGAGAGAGAGAGAGAGAGAGCTCATGAGGAGAGGGTGGAAGAGCTGAGGGAGAAGGAGAGGGAAAGAATCTCAAGCAGACTCCATGATGAATGTGGAGCCCAATGTGGGGCTTGATCTCATGATCCTGAGATCATGATCTGAGCTCATACCAAGAGTCAAATGCTTAGCTGACTGAGCCACCCAGATGCCCCACCTTTTTCATTTCTGATTTTATGTGTTTGAATCTTCTTTTTTTTTAAGTCTGTGAACCAGAGCTAGTAACTTTGCTGATATCTTCCATGACAATCTTTACCAGGCAAAATGGCCAGAATCAGGACCAGCAGCTGACCCTAAAGATTCTGAGAGTGTGTGCTCCTTCAGTGAGCTAAGGACTTATAAGCATGCTTTGCCTTCACTACCTTCCTCTTGTAGCACTCTTAGGCATAGATAACTTGTACCCTGTTTCATAGAAAGACTTGCTTTGGCCTTTCTCTAGCCCAGCCTCTCCCTATGTGATGATGATTCCATGAATCCAAGGAGATGTGCCCATCCTGAGGCTGAGATCCTTCTTTTAGACAATGCTCTGGGTAGCTGGGACCCTGAGATTCCCTGCTCAGATGACCCCCAAGCTGGCTTCTAGAACTATAGTCCTCTTCCCTTGGTCTTTCTTCCCAAGGACAAGAGTGATTCTCCTGACAGTAGTGCTACGGATGAAGATAGGACATGAAATTTGGGATGTCTTCTGCCTACATAGGTGTGTGCATGGTCCCTCACAGTGTATGGTTGCCTTAGAGATGAGAAGAGAGGGACTGGCCCCAGGCCTAATACCTCACTGGTCCTTTTGTCCCCAATTCCACAAAAGTTAGAGATGGATCTACTTTTTTCCATCTAAAGCTAAAAGTTGGGTTCATTGGAATTTCAGTTCATTCATAATAATCTGATCTAAATCTCTGGTTTTGCTTCTTTCTGATCATAAATCAACAGGTGAAGTCATAGCGTTGTTCACTGTCCATGGCTGGGTCAAGATAGTATGAAGGGTGCATGAGCTCTTGACCAAGAGGGATATGGCCCTATCAAGAGATCTCAGGAAGGCCAAATGCAATTTTGAGCTACACTGACTGAAGTAAGCCATAGCCAAGCCACCTTGGTGGAAATTGCTTTTGTGAGCATAAGGATGCTCCCAAACACCTTTCTTCTAAGTTCTCAAGGGCAAAGGCCGTGTCTTAGTCTATATGGGATCCCTATCCTTTATTTTATTTATTTTTTTATTTATTTTTTATTGGTGTTCAATTTACTAACATACAGAATAACCCCCAGTGCCCGTCACCCATTAACTCCCACCCCCCGCCCTTCTCCCCTTCTACCACCCCTAGTTCGTTTCCCAGAGTTCGCAGTCTTTACGTTCTGTCTCCCTTTCTGATATTTCCCACACATTTCTTCTTCCTTCCCTTATATTCCCTTTCACTATTATTTATATTCCCCAAATGAATGGGACCATATAATGTTTGTCCTTCTCCGACTGACTTACTTCACTCAGCATAATACCCTCCAGTTCCATCCACGTTGAAGCAAATGGTGGGTATTTGTCATTTCTAATAGCTGAGTAATATTCCATTGTATACATAAACCACATCTTCTTTATCCATTCATCTTTCATTGGACACCGAGGCTCCTTCCACAGTTTGGCTATTGTGGCCATTGCTGCTATAAACATCGGGGTGCAGGTGTCCCGGCGTTTCATTGCATTTGTATCTTTGGGGTAAATCCCCAACAGTGCAATTGCTGGGTCGTAGGGCAGATCTATTTTTAACTGTTTGAGGAACCTCCACATAGTTTTCCAGAGTGGCTGCACCAGTTCACATTCCCACCAACAGTGTAAGAGGGTTCCCTTTTCTCCGCATCCTCTCCAACATTTGTTGTTTCCTGCCTTGTTAATTTGCCCCATTCTCACAAGATGGCGGAAGAGTAGGGTCTCCAAATCACCTGTCTCCACCAAATTACCTAGAAAACCTTCAAATTATCCTGAAGGATCCCTATCCTTTAGCATCAGGTCTGGCTCTCAGTAAATACACAATAAATGCTCATTGAACCCTACTGACTCTGCCTAGAGACTACTAAGTAGGACATTATCATGCTCACCTTAGCAGAAAAGAGCAAGCTTCCCAGCTCTTCAGTAAAATAAAACAGAAGCTGTGGCCCCATTAAAAGAACCAGAGATGTCATTCCTAGAGCAATTGTCAAACACAAGAGGAATTTGACAGACTATAGCGAGGGAAAAATCAGTATTTAGTCCAACATTACCAGATTTTTGTGATGGCTAAAACTACAACAATACATTTCAGGAAGACTCTACAAAGTTTGTTCATTAAGCCATGGTTCTCAAATTTTAGGGCTCATCAGAATAACCTGGAGGGCTTTTTAAAAATGTATATTCCTGGACCTCTCTCCTAAAGTATCTAATTTGGTACCCTAGTGTGGGATCTGAAAATTTACATTTCTAACAAGTTCCCAGGTGATGCTGATGGTGCTGATTTGGACATCACACTTCGGGAACCATTGCTTTAAAGACCTTAACCCACCATTTGCTTCAACGTGGATGGAACTGGAGGGTATTATGCTGAGTGAAGTAAGCCAGTCGGAGAAGGACAAACATTATATGTTCTCATTCATTTGGGGAATATAAATAATAGTGAAAGGGAATATAAGGGAAGGGGGAAGAAATGTGTGGGAAATATCAGAAAGGGAGACAGAACGTAAAGACTGCTAACTCTGGGAAACGAACTAGGGGTGGTGGAAGGGGAGGAGGGCGGGGGGTGGGAGTGAATGGGTGACAGGCACTGGGGGTTATTCTGTATGTTAGTAAATTGAACACCAATAAAAAATAAATTAAAAAAAAAATCCAAAAAAAAAAAAAAAAAAGACCTTAACAAAAACCAATGTGAGCTATAGAACAGTTCGATAGATGACCCAAACCAGGATCATGAAAGTGAAAGAGAATCTAGGTTGAACAAATATGAGACTTAAACAAGGCTCAGGAGCCAACTTTAAAGAGGCTCCCACTGGCAAAAGACTGGACAATTTGAGCTTCAAGAGGGATAATAATTGGGGACGCCTGGGTGGCTCAGTGGTTTAGCGCCTGCCTTCGGCCCAGGGCCTAATCCTGGAGTCCCAGTATTGAGTCCCACATTAGGCTCCCTGCGTGGAGCCTGCTTCTGCCTCTGTCTGTGTCTCTGCCTCTCTCTCTCTGTGTGTCTCTCATGAATAAATAAATAAAATCTTTAAAAAAAAAGAGGGATAATAATTGCAATCGCAATCGATTAAATACATTTAAATCTATTTGTTCTTAATATTTAAAAAAGTTAATTGGTCACCACCAGGGGATAATAAAGAGAAAATAAGCAATCACTTACCCTGCTTTTCCTACATGGACTCTTCTCACAGAGTAACAATTATAAATGACAGGTAATGTCTCCTTATAAACTATTATGTAAAAGTAACAAAAGTAAGAAATAATGGAATTAGAAAATCACCATTTTACAGCCTCCAGTGCATTAGTGGATTCAGGCATTGAACGTTGACAAATGCTAATATCATAATAAGAGAGACCATCAGATGTTATGTAATCTTACCAGGGAAAGAGCAGCACACCACCTGTATATATTATCTTGCCAAAGAGATTAAATATGATTCTGATTAAGCCTCTGGATTCAAATGCCAATTTGCAGGAAGTCCTGAGGACAGAGGAATATGCTGATATACTACAACTGCACATGCAGCCAACAAAATCCAAACTGTGGGAAATGCTATAGGTCAAGTGCTCCCAGTTCCTTAATAGGTAAATAAGAAAAAGAAAAAGATGGAGAAGGAAATTGTTAATTCATACTTCAATTTTTTTAATGGGCAATATTAAACTAAAGTAAGTATAAATGTACCCTTGGGTGACAAAACTCTAAAGAAAGACAAATCAAAATAGTGATTGTTTTTTGGGGAGGAAGGGGTTGGGATTGAGGGTAGGGAATTGAGAAGCTTCTAGGATGGCTGGCAAAGTTTTCTTTCTTGACCTGAGTGATGATTACAAAGGTCTAACTCCATTGTGTGGTGGGATTTTTTTTTTGTATCCCTGTTTTATTTTACAATAAAAGGTTTTTTTTTTTAAAGTCAATCACCCATTATTGTAGACAAAATAAGAGTGAACTATTCACATGTTCATGTGAAAATGCTTCCTTTATAGAGATGAAGATACCTAAGTATATATTTTTGCAGGCCTAGATCTGCCTTGTCCTATGAGGTAGGTGGGAGAAAATAACCTTGCAAGTGGTGGAGAGGGTAAATCGTAACCATCAGGCCAAGCAGAGGCTTTCCTTCAGTTTAGTAGACTGTGGAATCTACTGACAACATTACAGTGAAATATCCAAACTTAGTCTTTTATACTTGTAAGAAAATAAGAAATAAATAAGACTTCAGAGGACCCAATATACAGAATTATAAAGGCAAAACAAACTCTCAGGCTTGTTTTCCCAATTTGAGAAGGATGATGTTGAATATTGGTTCTACTTGCCATATTGTTAGCTAGGGATATATAGTCTTTATTAAGCCCCACTCAACACCTGCTTTGGGACCACTGATTTGCCTCCATGGCATTGAAGTTCTGGAAGTTTATCTGACTTTTTGTGCTGCCCAGCAAGTTCAAGACAAAGGGATCAGTCACTTGGTCTGATGGTAAATTTGTGATTTTCAAGGAAAGGGAGAGACCCTTCTACCTTGCTATACCCACAGTGCTTAGTACAGTCCAGATACATCACAGAAGCTAAGAGTCTGTCAGAAATAATTGTGCTTCACACTGGCCTCGTTTCTACTTTTCATAGAAGTTGACTTTTTTGGAAATATCATCAAAACTAAGATTACAGAATTATACTGCATAATTCATGTCCTAAAATCATCTTGGTTTATAGCAAAAGGGTAAAAACTCAGTATTTAACAGTATAAATTAAAGAAAAACTTAAATCCCCAACATAAAATATCATGCACACTCCTAAGTCTTCTTTTCTGAAAGTGTAAGCATAAATGCCCTAATAATTATAGCTAATACTTATTAGAGGGCCAATATGTGGCCAGGTAATTCCTAGGATATTTTACGTATATTAACCCATTTAACCCTCATCACAACCCTATGAGGAAGGGACTATTAATTATCACATTTTGTAGGTGAAGACACAGACACAGAGAGGATGCCTAAGCTGTCCGACATCACACATACTCCCTTGGCCTCTTCAGGCTCTTTACCCTTTGGCAGCCAGAGTGATTTTTCTAAAAATAGAACACAGATTATTGATGCCTTCCCACTACTTTTTTTATTAACTCATTTTATTTAAATTCAATTAGTTAACATATAGCGTATCATTAGTTTCAGATGTAGAGGTCAGTAATTCACTTGCATATAACATCCAGTGCTCGTTGCATCACGTGCCCTCCTTAATGCCCATCACCCATTTACTCCATCCCCCCACCACCTCCCATCCAGTAACCCTCAGTTTGTTTCTTACAGTTAAGTCTTTTATGGTGTCTCCCTCTCCGATTTCATTTTGTTTTATTTTTCCCCTCTCTTCCCCTATGATCCTCTGTTTTGTTTCTTAAATTTCACATATGAGTGAAACCCTATAATTGTCTTTCTCTGATTGACTTATTTTGCTCAGCATAATACCTTCTAGTTCTATCCATGTTGATGTGAATGACAATATTTCATCCTTTTTTGATGGCTGAGTAATATTCCATTGTGTGTGTGTATGTGTGTGTGTATATACTGCATCTTCTTTATCCATTCATCTGTTGATCAACATCTGGGCTCTTTCCATAGTTTGGCTATTGTGGACATTGCTGCTATAAACATTGGGGTGCAGGTGCCCCTTTGGATCACTACATTTGCATCCTTTAGGTAAATACCTAGTAGTGCAATTGCTGGGTCGTAGGGTAGCTCTATTTTTAACTTCTTGGAACTTCCGTACTGTTTTCCAGAGTGGCTACACGAGCTTGTATTCCCACCACAGTGTAAGAGGGTTCCCCTTTCTCTGCATCCTCACCGACATTTGTTTCTTCCCATTAATTTTAAGGGCAAAGTCTAAACCAAAGCCATAAAATAGCTGCAAACATATCACTGAAGGTAGACTTCTGCCTATCTCTCAGCTGCATTTTTCAGCCATCCCTGCCTCATCACTCTTTCCTTGAGCAACTTCATTCACTTCCTTCAATGTGTCAATCCCTCCTGCACCTCCATGTTTTCTCACTTGCTGATCCCTTTCCCTGAAATCCTTTTTCTCCATTTCTTCACCTATCTAATACCTACTTTTTGTGGATATTTTCACTGCCTCACTGCAAATACAAAGTAGGTTAGGACCCTGTAGTGTGAACTCCCCTTACATATACGATGGCTTTCAGTTTGTGTGGCTTTCTTGGTTCTTTATGTGTGTTTCCTGCTAGATTGTAAATTCTGTGAGGTCAGGGATCTGGATTAACTTATTTATTGCTGCCCCTCCAATAAAGACCCCCATGTTCTGGTAAGAAGCAGGCACTTAACAAATATCTGTTGGATTCTTCTTATTGTTATCAATGGGTTTTTGAGACCTAGGCCAGAAATGTTAAGTTTGTAACACGACCCTATTAACACGAGTTTAATGTCAAACATACACTGCATATTTGTTTCTGTCCAGATTCTACATTTAAGGTCAGGATAGACCAGCTTGGGAATCGTGGAAAGTGGTGGTAAGAGCTACGGTAGGGTTATAAATAAGAAAATACAGCATAAGACAGAATAAAATAATCACTATAATTTTCTTCTGTGTGTGTATGGAGGGAGTGGGAAATCATGTACATCAGAAGATTGACATAAAAACTAATTCAATTTCTTTGTTGGTTATCAGTATATTCAAGTTTTCTATTTCTTCCTGTTTCAGTTTTGGTAGTTTACGTTTCTAGGAATTTATGCATTTCTTCTAAATTGTCCAATTTGTTGTCATATAGTTTTTCATAATATTCTTTTATAATTGTTTGTAAAATAGTGATATAAAAACTGAGCACAAGGGGATCCCTGGGTGGCTCAGCGGTTTGGCGCCTGCCTTTGGCCCAGGGTGTGATCCTGGAGTCCTGAGATTGAGTCCCGCATCGGGCTTCCCGCATGGAGCCTGCTTCTCCCTCTGCCTATGTCTCTACCTTTCTCTCTCTCTCTCTCTCTCTGTGTCTCTCATGAATAAATAAATAAAATCTTAAAAAAACTGAGCACAAAAGAATGGGGAAGATTTTGATAAGAAGATGGTGGAAATAGCAATCTGAAAGAAGGAATAGCATAAATTAAGGCTTGTTCAGGGATGAACAATTTACTTAGCATCTCAGCACAAGACAATGATCAAAGATGCAGATGAAGTGTGGATTAATGTGGAGATGTATTTGTAGATGCCAACTCTAGATGACCTGTATCAAGTGGATTCTGGTGTTCTCAAAAAACAGTCCTGATTTCACCAGGAAAAAGCTTGTATCAGCATTTCTAGTGTCCATCACCATAAGAGAGACAACCTGATTAAAGGCACTTGAGCAATCGCTTTGGTGGAGCAGATTTCTTTAGTCTGAGGGATGCATGAACTTCAGACAACCTTAGCCCAATACCATGCAACCTTGGACTCGTGTCGTGGCTAAGAATGCTAACCCTAGGGCTAGTAGCCCAGCTCCACCATTATGGTAGTAACTTCCCCATGTCTCAGTTTTCTCATCCATAAAATAGGGATAATGACAGAACCTACTACATAGGATTGTCATGGGGTTAAATAAGTTACTGAAAATAAAACCCTTAAAAGAGTGTCTGGCACACAGGAAGTGTTCAATAGTGTAAGATATCTGTATTGCTCAGTCAGCAGAAAGACAGTCCAATTAATAACATCTTCTGTAATTCCCAGAGCCATTCTTTAAGGTATATGGTATATGACTATGAATATCTGTGTTACTCATGAAGTTTTCTCAGCCCAAGATATACAAAACCAAGGCTCACAGCAAGCAAAGAACAGTTATCACCCAACTGTCCCAGAGGATAATTTCACTTAAAGATTTAAGGCAAAAATAAACACTTTGATATTAATAGAAATATATATTGCATATGGAGTGAAATGCAAATTTTGCATAAATGTTTACCATAAAACACAAAACTTTCAAGAAATTTCTTGTTTGTAGCATACCAATTCTAGGACTTCCTTCCAGAGTCCTGGGGCTGTGAATTTGGTTTCCTCTCCCATTGAGAGAATTTGGTTCTGAGAAGGCAATTTTATTTCTAAGCCTTTTGGAACTGTCTCACTGTAGTCCTCATGTCAGATAAGACAAGATAATTAAATATGAACCTGTTGCTTGCTCAGGAAATACTTCTGTACATTAACAAAATTAAAATGGCATTAATGAAAATAGGAAGATGGCTAGATTGCTGAAAAGTTCATAGTGGCCCCATCTATATAGTATTATTAGCTGTTAGGATAAATACTTTTAAACAGTCAGGCCCTTGCCTTTTTGGAATTAACAAGGTAAAATAGGAGGACATCTACACATAAGCATAATTATTGGAGTCAAGAAAGATGGGGGCGAGGAAAGACATATAACCACCGGGCAGAAATAGGAGTCATCTAGCTCAAAACAACATGTGTAGAATTGATCTATGTTCTTTCTCTGAATAATGCCATCTGCTTTGAGTGTCAAGGATGGAGGAGGTGAGTAAGACTGGAATAACTAAGTGATGGCAACAGGAAGCCTGGCCACCCCAGCATCTTATTTGTGTTCTATCCATTTTTTTCCCTCAGTGGCCTTTCTTTTTCCTCCTGGACAATCAGTGTCCTCAAGCCTTCTCTCCCCTGCTCAGTTTACCAGAACTCTTTCTCAGTGGTGGAACTTAAAACCGCATCCACATTAAAGAATATATAGCTAATAAGCCTACCATGGCAGCTTTGCCAAAAAGCTTGTCTTTAAAAAAGTAATAATTTGTTTTTGTATTTTGATAATTTCAAATTTACAGAAAAGTTGCAACAATATATCCTTTACTTGGATTCACCAGTTGTTTACATTTTGCCGTCTTCGTCGTCGTCATCGTCGTCTTCTTCTTCTTTTCCCCGCCCCCATTTGAACGTAAGTTGGTGACATTAAGCTCCTTTTCCAAATACTTGAGTGTGCATTTCCTAAGAACACAGACATTTTCTCACATATCTACAACATAGCAATCAGAATCAGGGAATTTCACACTGATACCATGCTATTATCTAATCCACACTCCACATTCAACTCTCAAAATTGTCCCAATGTGCTTTATAGCTATTTTGTTTTTCCTAATCCAGAATTTGATTCAGGATCATGTATTGCATTTGGTTGCATGTAACCTTAATCTCTCTTAAACTGGAACAGTCTGTCAGCATTTCCTTGTCTTTTTTGGCTTTAATATTTTTGCAAAGTACAGACTAGTTATTTTGTAGAATGTCCTTCAATTTGGATCTGTCTGATGTTTCCACATGATCAGATCCCCTGATAGGACCACCACAGAAGTGCGGTTGTGCTTTCCCAGTGCATCATATCAGAAGGCACGTAACATCAGTTTGTCACAATATTGGTGCTGTTAAATTTGATCCCTTTGTTTAAAAGGGTGTCTGCTGGGTTTCTCCATTGTACAATTATTATTTTCCCATGATAATTAATAAGTGATGTGGAGAGACTCTTTGAAACTATGTAAATATGTTCTTCATCCAACTTCTACTCATGAGATTTAGCATCTGTTGATGATTTTCTAACTCTATTTTTTCTTCTACATTTATTAGTTGACATTCTACTCTAAGGAAAGCTTTCCCCTTTCTCTCATTTATTCATATCAGTATAGACTAATAGATTTTTATTATACTCATTGGGGTATAATCTATTATTGTAATTACTTATTCCAAATCTCAAATTATCCAAGATTTCACCAGTGGAAGTGCCTCCATGCTAGGTTCTGTGTTCTTTTGATAGGTCCCTAAATTCTTTGAGCACTTCCTTATTTTTTGGCACAAGATGTTTCGGAATCATATACTTTCTATGCCCCAGCCCTGGAATCACACATTTCCCAAAGGAACTCTGGTTTATTTTAATGGAGAATAGTGTTTAGAAAACAAGATATGGGGGATCCCTGGGTGGCTCAGCGGTTTGGCGCCTGCCTTTGGCCCAGGGCGCGATCCTGGAGTTCCGGGATCAAGTACCACGTCGGGCTCCCATGCATGGAGCCTGCTTCTCCCTCCTCCTGTGTCTCTGCCTCTCTCTCTCTATGTCTATCATAAGTAAATAAATAAATATTAAAAAAAAACCAAGATATGTGGGACAACTGGATGGCTCAGGGGTTGAGTATTTGCGTTTGGCCCAGGGTGTGATCCCGGGATCTGGGATCGAGTCCCACATCAGGATCCTTGTGGGGAGCCTGCTTCTCCCTCGGCCTGTGTCTCTGCCTCCCTCTCTGTGTCTCTCAAGAATAAATAAATAAAATCTTTAAAAAAAGGAAATAAGATATGGCACTAGACATATTCATTGTTACTTATGTGTCAGTGTTTCTAGGTACTCTCAGGGATTAGAGCTAGGAAATATAAGCATGTACGTGGACACACACATTGAGAGGCACATATGTACACATATATACATGTACATAAAAGGTTGCATTTTTAGCTTAAGCCAAAAGAATTAAGCATTAACTCAAATTTTGTTCTCTAACAAAGTGAATGGAAGATGGCATTTTAAAGAGCAAGATATATGTCTCTTGGTGACTCTGCAATCTCACTATGGTGATGAAGTTCTATGCCTGTGAATTGACCTGGGAGTGAACTTTAAAGCTTTGTTCCCAGTCACTTGTTTTTGTTGTTGTTCTTGTTGTTCATGTGGTTTCTTTGTTTTTATTCCTAGTTTTTATTTAAATTCTAGTTAGTTAACATTATTGGTAAAATTGATTTCAGGTGGTGTCGCCTAGATGGCTCCAGTCAGTTGAGTGTCCCACTCTTGATTTTGACTGAGGTCATGATCTCAGGGTCATGGGATCGAGCCCTACCCGCATCGGGCTCTATGCTCAGTGTGGAGTCTTCCTGTCCTTCTCCCTCTGCTTCTTCCCGCACTTCTTCCCCTGCTCTCTCTCTCTCTCTCTCTCTCTCTCTCAAAAATAAATAAAATCAATGAAATCTTTAAAAAATTGATTTCAGGAGTAGAATTTAGTGACTCATCACTTACATACAATACCCAGTGCTCATTACAACAAATGCCTTCTTTGGTACCCATAACCCATTTAGTTCATCTCCTGCCCACCTCCCTCCATTAGGAGGGAGGTTTGTTTTTTATAATTAAGTTTGTTCTCTATAATTAAGAGTCTCTTATGGTTTGCTTCCTTTTCTCTCTTTCCCCCCCACCCCTATGTTCATCTGTTTTGTTTCTTAAATTCCACATATGAGTGAAATTACATGGTATTTGTTTTTTTCTGACTGACTCATTTCATTTTTTTATAATAAATGTATTTTTTATTGGTGTTCAATTTGCCAACATACAGAATGACACCCAGTGCTCATCCCGTCAAGGATGCCCCCCTCAGTGCCCGTCACCCATTCACCCCCACCCCCCGCCCTCCTCCCCTTCCACCACCCTTAGTTCGTTTCCCAGAGTTAGGAGTCTTTATGTTCTGTCTCCCTTTCTGATATTTCCCACACATTTCTTCTCCCTTCCCTTATATTGCCTTTCACTATTATTTATATTCCCCAAATGAATGAGAACATATAATGTTTGTCCTTCTCCGACTGACTTACTTCACTCAGCATAATACCCTCCAGTTCCATCCACGTTGAAGCGAATGGTGGGTATTTGTCGTTTCTAATGGCTGAGTAATATTCCATTGTATACATAAACCACATCTTCTTTATCCATTCATCTTTCGTTGGACACCGAGGCTCCTTCCACAGTTTGGCTATTGTGGACATTGCTGCTATAAACATCGGGGTGCAAGTGTCCTGGCGTTTCATTGCATCTGTATCTTTGGGGTAAATCCCCAAGAGTGCAATTGCTGGGTCGTAGGGCAGGTCTATTTTTAACCCTTTGAGGAACCTCCACACAGTTTTCCAGAGTGGCTGCACCAGTTCACATTCCCACCAACAGTGTAAGAGGGTTCCCTTTTCTCCGCATCCTCTCCAACATTTGTTGTTTTCTGCCTTGTTAATTTTCCCCATTCTCACTGGTGTGAGGTGATATCTCATTGTGGTTTTGATTTGTATTTCCCTGATGGCAAGTGATGCAGAGCATTTTCTCATGTGCATGTTGGCCATGTCTATGTCTTCCTCTGTGAGATTTCTCTTCATGTCTTTTGCCCGTTTCATGATTGGATTGTTTGTTTCTTTGGTGTTGAGTTTAAGAAGTTCTTTATAGATCTTGGAAACTAGCCCTTTATCTGATACGTCATTTGCAAATATCTTCTCCCATTCTGTAGGTTGTCTTTTAGTTTTGTTGACTGTATCCTTTGCTCTGCAGAAGCCTCTTATCTTGATGAAGTCCCAATAGTTCATTTTTGCTTTTGTTTCTTTTGCCTTCATGGATGTATCTTGCAAGAAGTTACTGTGGCTGAGTTCAAAAAGGGTGTTGCTTGTGTTCTTCTCTAGGATTTTGATGGAATCTTGTCTCACATTTAGATCTTTCATCCATTTTGAGTTTATCTTTGTGTATGCTGCAAGAGAGTGGTCTAGTTTCATTCTTCTGCATGTGGATGTCCAATTTTCCCAGCACCATTTATTGAAGAGACTGTCTTTCTTCCAATGGATAGTCTTTCCTCCTTTATCGAATATTAGTTGACCATAAAGTACCTATTCTATTAAAGCTATTTGGAAAGATAAAAAGAAATGGAGTATTTCCAAATTCGTTCTATGAGGTCAGCATCACCTTAATTCCAAAACCAGACAAAGACTCCACCAAAAAGGAGAATTACAGACCGATATCCCTGATGAACATGGATGCAAAAATTCTCAACAAGATACTAGCCAATAGGATCCAACAGTACGTTAAGAAAACTATTCACCATGACCAAGTAGGATTTATCCCCGGGACACAAGGCTGGTTCAACACTCGTAAAACAATCAATGTGATTCATCATATCAGCAAGAGAAAAACCAAGAACCATATGATCCTCTCATTAGATGCAGAGAAAGCATTTGACAAAATACAGCATCCATTCCTGATCAAAACTCTTCAGAGTGTAGGGATAGAGGGAACATTCCTCAACATCTTAAAAGCCATCTACAAAAAGCCCACAGCAAATATCATTCTCAATGGGGAAGCACTGGGAGCCTTCCCCTAAGATCAGGAACAAGATAGGGATGTCCACTCTCACCACTGCTATTCAACATAGTACTGGAAGCCCTAGCCTCAGCAATCAGACAACAAAAAGACATTAAAGGCATTCAAATTGGCAAAGAAGAAGTCAAACTCTCCCTCTTTGCCGATGACATGATACTCTACATAGAAAACCCAAAAGCCTCCACCCCAAGATTGCTAGAACTCATACAGCAATTTGGTAGCGTGGCAGGATACAAAATCAGCACCCAGAAATCAGTGGCATTTCTATACACTAAAAATGAGACTGAAGAAAGAGAAATTAAGGAGTCAATCCCATTTACAATTGCACCCAAAAGCATAAGATACCTAGGAATAAACCTAACCTAAGAGGTAAAGGATCTATACCCTAAAAACTATAGAACACTTTTGAAAGAAATTGAGGAAGACACAAAGAGATGGAAAAATATTCCATGCTCATGGATTGGCAGAATTAATATTGTGAAAATGTCAATGTTACCCAGGGCAATATACACGTTTAATGCAATCCCTATCAAAATACCATGGACTTTCTTCAGAGAGTTAGAACAAATTATTTTAAGATTTGTGTGGAATCAGAAAAGACCCCGAATAGCCAGGGGAATTTTAAAAAAGAAAACCATATCTGGGGGCATCACAATGCCAGATTTCAGGTTGTACTACAAAGCTGTGGTCATCAAGACAGCGTGGTACTGGCACAAAAACAGACGCATAGATCAATGACTGACTCATTTCATTTAGAATAATACACTCTAGCTCCATCTACGTTGTTGCCAATGACAAGATTTCATTCTTTTTGAGGGCTGAATAATATTCCATTGTGCATATGTGTGCACGCACCTGTGTGCGTGTATGCACACACACGCACACCCCATATCTTCTTTATCCATTCATCAGGCGATGGACATTTGGGCTCTTCCCATAGTTTGGCTATTGTGGACATTGCTGCTATAAACATTGGGGTGCATGTGCTCCTTCAGATCACTATGTTTGTATCTTTTGGGTAAATACCTAGTAGTGCAATTGTTGAGTTGTAGGTTCTACTGTTTTTAACTTTTTGAGGAACCTCCATACTGTTTTCCAGAGTGGCTGCACCAGTTTGCAGATGACATGATACTCTATGTAGAAAACCTGAAAGACTTCACAAAAAAAATTTACTAGACCTGATACATGAATTCAGCAAAGTCACAGGTTATAAAATAAATGTACAGAAATCTATTGCCTTTCTATGTTCCTACTCTCTTATACTCAATCATCAAAACACTCTGCCAAAGGAGAGAGGGTGGTCAGAAGCTTTGAAAGAGAGAGGAGTTAATTAACCATGAAGCAGGATAGGTCTTTTCACCTGGGAACAAGTTGTAGGTGAGCCTGAAAAATGAAGTTTCTCTTGGGAAGTAGAAAGAAGAGAAGGTTGGGAGCCTGTAAAACTCACAAAGTCTAAAGTTAGAAATATGATCTCATAAGACAAAGAAAATGGGGAGATACAGCATGGGAATGTTTTAGAAATAAGGCTGTACCTATAGTAGAGCAAAACTGCTCATGTGTTTTGGAAGCCACCTGTTATTTCAGGTGAATGATCCATCCAGCGTCACTCTGTACAAGTGAGATCACATATCTCATGAGATGTGAAATCACATATCTTAGTATGTGTTTATTATTAGTTACTTTGACTATCTGAGGACAAGCCATGTCTTACTCAACCCTGTGCCACTACAGCACTTATTACCTTATAACTGTTCAAGAAATGTCTGCTAGAGGTTTCTTTCTTTGATTTTTTGGAATGTTTAAAATGTCCTTAACTGGCATTCGTCACTCTTGAGGCAATAATTGTAATTTAATTTTATTATAAAGCTTTAGTTTGGTTAATGACAATATATTTAGCAAAAAGAATGATTGTTTATCACATCTTAGACAAATGAGCTGCCTTTGGAAAAAGAAATGCACTGAGTGAGATAAATATTAAGTTCTATGCTCAAAACACCTTCCCACTTACAAATAGTCCAGCTGCAGAGGGAAGCTGCCATGCTATGATAGTGACAGCTGCACAGTGAAAGCTGGTGTCCTCTGCCCAGTAGCTCATAACTGCATGATCTTAAATAGATTCCGCAACCTCTGTAACTCATTTTCCTTTTTTGTAAAATGGGAGTAATAATATCTGACTACTATAGCCTGAATGTGGTCTCCCTAAAACTCATATACTAAGATCCTAATGCCCTAATTGATGGTATAGGAGGTGGGATCTTTGGAAGATGTATAGGCCATGAAGGTGGGGCTCTCATGAATGAGACTAGTGCCTTGTAAAGATTTTATTTTTAAGTAATCTCTACACTCAAATGGGGCTCAAACTTACAAACCCTGAGATCAACAGTCACATGCTCTACTGATTGAGCCAGCCAGGTGCCCTGAGAGTAGTGCCTTATGGAAGAGACTCCAAAGAGATCCCTAGCCCCTTCCATGTAAAGACACAGCAAAAAGGAGTTTGCTATGAAATAGGAAGAAAGATCTCATCAGAATGTGACTGTGCTAGAGGCTTGAATTTGGACTTCCCAGTCTCTAGAACTGTGAGGAATAAATCTCTATTGTTTATTTTTTAAAAAGATTTTATTTATTTATTCCTGAGAGATACACACACACACAGAGAGAGAGAGAGAGAGAGAGAGAGAGAGAGAGAGAGGCAGAGACACGGGCAGAGGGAGAAGCAGGCTCCATGCAGGGATCCTGATGTGGGACTCAGTCCCGGGACTCCAGGATCATGCCCTGGGCTGAAGGCACTAAACCGCTGAGCCACCCAGGAATCCTCAATATTCATTGTTTATAAGCTACTCAGTCAGTACTGTTTTGTCATAGCAACTTGGCAGATTATAGTCACTGAATAATAGAATAGTTATGGAAATTAAATGGGCTAATATGTGCTGAAGGTACTGCATGTCTCTTTTAAGTCTCCCAGGTTCAGTTGGAAAGGATGCTGAAGGCTACAGAAGAAAAAGGTAGGGGATAGATTCTTAGGATGGATTTGGCCATTGCAAAGGAAACTTTCCTGACTATATAGATGTCCCTAAAAATGTTGTAGTCTGCATTTTTCATGTTAAGAGGGCATGAGTTTTCTAGTGCTGCCATTATAAAGTACCACCAACTAGGTTGCTCAGAATAAAACAAATTTATTGTCTCACAGTTTTGGAATCCAGAAGTCCAAAATCAAGTTATTGGCAGGGCGATGATCCCTCTAAATGCTCTAGAGAAGGATCTGTTCTAAGTTTTTCTCCTAGCTTTTGGTCATCTCAGGCATTCCTTGGCTTGTAGAATGGCTATCTGATCCCTTTGTCTCTTCACATTGTCTTTCTTCTGTGCATGTTTGTCCTGTTTATAAGGAAACTAGTCATATTGGATTAGGATCCACCCTTGACTTAACATCTGCAAAGACCCAATCTTCAAATAAGGTACAAGGGGCTAGAACTTCAACATAGCTTTATTGGAGGACACAATTCAACCCATAACAGAGTGGAAATGGTGAAGTCAGATCTGATCTAGGTGGCTGGATATCGGCAGACATTTGGAGGTCTGTTCTACATAAGACAAAGGGTGAATGAAAGGAGGCACACACAGCAATTGGAAGCTTTCTACCGAGATGATTCCTGCTGTCAGTCAAGTGTGCTGGATTAAAAATGGCCACAAATTCGTTGACAGTTTTTTTCATTGAAAGGTGAGGGTTGGGCAGTCCAGGTGGCTCAGTGGTTTAGCACCATCTTCAGCCCAGGGTGTGGTCCTGGAGACCTGGGATCGAGTCCCATGTCAGGCTCCCTGCATGGAGCCTGTTTCTCCCTCTGCCTGTGTCTCTGCCTCTCTCTCTCTCTGTGTGTGTCTCTCATGAATAAATAAATAAAATTAAAATAAAGAAAGGTGAGGTCTATGGTCCCTCTGCTGAATCGTGGCTGAATTGTGATGGCTTCGACTAACAGAATATGGCAGAAGTGATTCTCTGTCACTTCCAGATCTAGTCTTTAAGAGGCATTTTTTTTATTCCTTCAAGGGTGCCATGCTGTGAGGAAGCCCAAGCTAGCCCCATGGAGACTCCATGTGAGAGGGAGACAGAGACAGGGAGGAGAGAGAGAGGGAGAGAGGGATAGAGAAGGAGAGAGAGAGAGAGAGAGAGAGAGAGAGAGAGACCCAGATAGTCTCTGGCCATTTTGTCCACCAGATGTATAATTTATCCAAATTGAGGGTCCAGACTTTGTAGAGCAATAATGAGCTTCCCCTCTGTGCCCTGTCTGGATACTTGACCCAGTATAAGATATCATAATAAATAGTTGTTTATTTTATTTTATTTTTTTTAAAAAGACACATTTATTCAGCGTCATGATCAGACTATTACATTTAGCAATCAACAGCATGGGTGCAAAAAAAAACTACATTAAAACCCTTTCTTGGAATGCTTTATTTACACTTTCCACAGAACAGAAACTAAAATAACGTGTTATACAATTGTCACAAATACAGTCCTTGAGTTTTTTGCCCATACACATGAGTATTGTCTCAAACATGTCTCCTTTGTAGCAGCTAGGCCCTGCCACAACTGTGCTTGGCTGAGTTCACAAATCTGTTGTAACCTGTAGCTTCCCTGTCACTTCTCTGCTCTCCTCTCCTGCTAAGCTTTGTTTCCTGGCAGTAATTAAAACCTTCTGCCACTGCCATAGCTGCTGCTGCTGGAACCGCCATAGCCACCTTGGTTTCGTGGTTTGGCAAAGTATTGGCCTCCACCACCATAGGGGCCAGAGCTTCTGCCTCCAAAATTTCCTCCTTTCATGGATCCAAAATTTGAGGATTGATTGTTGTAATTGCCAAAATCGTTATAGCGTCCGCCACCTCCAAAGTTGCTTCTGTCATTACCAAATCCGTTAGAGCCATCCCCACTGCCACCGTATCCACCACCACCTGGACTGCCACCGAAGCCACCTCGACCACTGAAGTTCCCTCCACGACCAAAGTTGTCATTCCCACCAAAACCACCTCCACGACCACCGCCAAAGTTTCCAGAACCACTTCGGCCTCTGGCTGGACGAAACACTAGCCATCTCTTGCTTCGATAGGGCTTTCCTTACTTCACAGTTGTGGCCATTCACAGGATGGTATTTTTGAATGACAATCTTGTCTACAGAGTCGTGGTCATCAAAGGTGACAAAAGCAAAACCTCTCTTTTTGCCACTGCCTTGGTCAGTCATGATCTCAATCACTTCAATTATCCCATAGTGTTCAAAAATAATCTCTTAGATGATGTTCTTCAGTGTAGTCTTTAATGCCACCAACAAAAATCTTTTTTACAGTTAAGTGGCACCAGGTCTTTGAGAATCTTCTCAGCAGACAGCTTCTTTGGTTCCATGACTCCTCCGTCCACCTTGTGCCGCCGAGCGTTCATGGCTGCGTCCACCTCCTCCACGGTGGCACCTGACGAACCCAAAGCCTCTGGAGCGCTTGGTGTTGGGGTCTCTCATTACCACACAGTCCGGAAGCGTCCCCCATTGCTCAAAATGGCTCCTCAGACTCTCATTGGTTGTTTCGAAGCTCAAACCTCTGATGAAGAGCTTCCGCAGCTGCTCGGGCTCTTCGGGAGACTCTGACTTAGACATGACAGCGGTGGCAGGGGAGACTTTAACGATGCTTACTCTAAATGGTTGTTTAAAGCCACTTAGTCTGAGGTAGTTTTTTAAGTTGCAGTAGATACCTGGATCTCAGAACTGGAGATAGTCAATGGATGTGAAGGTAGAGATAGACGGTCTGGATGTTGTTTTTTGAGCAAAGGATCCTTGCCTTGTGAGCAAGTGGGTGGGGTTTGCAGTTGGTTTCAGTACTAGCAGAGACTCAGAAAGCACACCAGCAGAAGCCAGACCACATAGGCCAAGCAACTACATTGTGGAGTCGGGGGGAAGTCTGCTGACTTTGGGAATGGAGGTGGAGGATGGAGTTGGGGGTGACATGGACATCCATAGGCTCTCCCTGGTCCTGCTGGGGAGTTTACTGGTAGCAATAACAGATTCCAGCTACTAATGGCAGGCTTGTTTCTCAATGGCTCATGGACTGGAAGGCAAGTCTTCACTGCCCAAACCTGGAAGGATGTGGGTAGATGGATGGAGGGATGCCTACTAGGGTGGGAAACAGAAGGGATGTGGTTTTCTGGGACAGGTGAGGACTGCAGACATTACTCTTGCACTTCAGGGAAAATAGAAGAAAGGAGTCACCGTCAGATCTAATGGTGCCCAGGACAGCATTAGACAGAGGAATGGTTCTGTCGCCTGTCATTCAAGCTGTCTTTAATCTGGCACCCATCTACTTTTCCTACATTGTTCTCCAGGGCTTGTCTTCATGCATGCCCTGTTCTTTGTCTCTGATACCCACTTCCTTACTTTGATGCTTTCACTCAAAATGGAATGTTTTTTTTCCCCCCAGCATCACATATCTGGACCCTGGATTCTACAAGAGGCCCTTGGAATGTCACATGAAGATTGTCTCTGATCCCTCAGTGTGGAGGTAAACCTATACTCTCTGAACTCCTAAGATGTGTTGTCCATACACTGCACAGCTATGAAAGTCTTACCTTGTCCTTCGTTATAGTCCAAGGACTTGCAAACAGACCCCATTTTACTTCTGAGACTGCCCAAATGCTATGACCCCACAGCAGTTCAATGTCAAATAAACCTTCAACATATTTTATTGAGTTGGTGGTTGGAAGTAAATCCTAATATTTACAAAGGCCCTGATATTTTAAAAATGGAAATATTTTAGAACTCAAACAACTCACCCATTGTCCATACAGCTAGGGAGAATAATTCTAGGATCCAAATCCAGGGAATGGGGCTCCTGAGCCAGAACTCTGAAACTCTACCTCGTGCTATACAGTGAAAGCTTAATGACTATATAGAAAATATCTTATTTTGATTGCAGATGATTAAATTAGTTGAGCAAATTAAAAGCAATCATGCCAATTATAAGCTATATCCAGTTAAACTTGACTTTCATTTAGTTGCAAACTATGCACAAGATGGGTGAAATGTCTCTGCCTTCAAAGATACTATACTTATATGTGCTTGTAGAGTCTCATGCTGAATTGTAATTCTAATTTCTGGCGTGAAAAAAACTTCATCTGATTCAACCTGTCTTACTGCCGCTGTTAACAACTTGTCAGTCTCCGAAAATAGGCTGTGCCAGTTTTTCCTCTTTGGAGACCCTCTCTACTAACAGGTTTGAGATGCTTAGATCTATCTTGAGTCTCTCTGCATCATTGTTATTACTGAGGGGTATATATGGCTGGAAGCAAACAAGAGACCAGGTAGAGGCTTTCATCTTTCCACAATATCCACCTAGGATAGGAGCTCCAAGTCCAGGAGGAAAAGGGGAAGGGGAAATAGAGGTAGACAGGAAAAAGTGCAGGTGAGAAGGCCAAAAAATAGCAGCAAAGGGTGTAAAAAATGATTGAAGAAGGGAACTAAAAGAAAGAGAAGGATTAAAGATGGAAAAAAATGGAAATAGAAGAGGTGGATAAGAGATAAAGTGATTTGGAAACTAAATGAGATGCCCAAAAGTAAACCAACAGGCAACAACAACAACATTTAGAATCAACTGTGGTTTTACTTATAGCTGTGTTGCCCAAATGTAACTGTCAACTTATTCACTATCTTGACTTCATTAGATAATGTGCTTGCATTGTCCCAAAATATTTCCTTTCGAATGAAAAGATCCATATTTCCATGTCTCTGGATTTGGCTACTCTAGATACTTCCTATAGGTGGAATCATATAGTATTTGTATTTTTTGTGTTTAATTTATTCATTTAGGATGATATTGTTAAGGTTCATCCATATTTTAATATGTATCACAATTTTATTCTTTTCTAAGGCTGTGTGATATTTCTTTGTATGTATATACCACATTTTGTTTATCTATTCATCCGTTCATGTACATTCGAGTTGTTTCCACTCTTTGGTATTGTCAGTAATGCTGCTATGAACATTGGAATACAAGATGGCTTTTTGTTCTAGTGAAGTGATAACTTTTAAACTTAGGAAAGTTATGCAAAGTGGGCTTTTAGGAAGCTTTGGTTCTAGAACATTGAAACCTATTTCACTTGGGTAAATGAGCCATCTGTGGAATCCAGCCTGTTTTCAGAGCTTCCTTCACATTTGAGTTTGGAGAAAAAATCCTAGTTAGTAATCAAGTTTTTACTTCATCTCACTTTGCAAACATTTTGTTTCTATCTTTTGAGGTCCCTAAAAGGATGACAGACAGGTGAGTTGAGACAATATTCTTGAATCTCTAGCCCAACACCATCATAATATCATTCCTTTGTCGTATCCCATTATATCCCCAACTACAGGGTTTTTCTAGAGCAAGTTACTGCCTTTCTAGAGAGAAAAAGAAGATTTTAACATCTACTGTAATATGCATAAAAACTCTATACATCTACTACATCTTTTAGGGCCTGCATCAATTCATTAGCACAGATTTTGTAGAAAATAATGGGTCAAAACTGGGCCCACCAAATTTGAATTGTGTTTCTGCCAGATTTGACCATTGTTGTGGCAAAATGTCCTTTATTGTGTGTGGTGTGGACATCTGGCTTTCATCTAATCAGAGCCATCAGGAGTGCCCAATGCTCAGGATTCTCAAACATGAGCTTGTATTAATATATTTATTGGAAAACTCTAAGCCGGTGCCTTCTTTTTAAAATTTTATTTTACTATTCTGTGTGACAAAGTGAGACATATGCATAAAACACTTCTGCTGCACACTAACGTGTGATAGTTGTCTCCAGAAAAAGTATTTGTACAGTTGAGTTGTGAGCTGAACTAGCAGCTTTTTTCATGGAAGACCATTTTTATTTGAACAAATAACTGACAGACCAATCATGGTTATTTGGACTTGGTTATTTGGCAGATATTTTTTTGACAATGAACAAAGTGAGTCTGTTATTTCAAGGAAAACAACTGACAGTATTTGTTGCCAAAGATAAAATTCCAACTTTCAAGAGAAAATTAAAATTTTGGAAAGCGTATATCCATCACCATGTACTTGCCAGCTTCCCAATACTTACAGACGTTTTCTGGGAGATTAGTGTTGATATTAACAAATATGATTTTTAAAATTTTGTGTAATGAAGTATGTCAACATTTGGAATATTTGCAAAACTTGGTGAACCAATATTTTCTAAATGACCAATTCATAGTTTTATAAAATTATGCATGAGTAAAAAATGTATTCTAAGTGCAAGACATAACAACGAATTTTAATGTAATAGAGAATGAAAGGCTCACTGGATGGTCTCAGAGTCTGTGGTGCAACTAACCTTTAAGGAACTACAATTTCTTGAATTTTGGTGTAGTATCAAAGAATATCCATAATGATCTAAAACAGCCTTTTCCAACTACATGTCTGTGTAAGGTGGATTTTGTTCATATATATATATGTTCATATATATATATACTTCTATCAAAACAACATATTGCAATAGCTAGAATGCAGAAGCAAATATGAGGAGCCATCTGTCTTCTATTAAGCCAGATAATAAAAGAGATTTGAAAATGCAAAATAATGTCGCTCTTCTCATTAATTTTCTTGGTTTGGGGAAAAAAGTTATTTTTCATGAAAATATTTTACTTATGTTAGATTGTAATAAGTTTATTGTTGTTATTTCAAAAGTGATTTATAAATAAATATTTAAAACCATCTAATTTTTAACATGGTATGAGTCAATAGATTTAACTCACATAAGCCAAAGCTCATTGGGGTCCTCAATATTTTTTGACAATGTAAAGGGTTTCTGGGCTCCAAAAATGTAATGTCACCTGTTAGCAGAGGTGACACAGAGCAATTGTTCTCAAAGTAGGGTCAGGGAACTCTTTGTATCAGAACCATCTGGGTAGCTTGTAATAAAATGCAGATTCCTAGGGCTTGTCCCACACTTAATTGTTTTTTTTAAAGGGCCACCTGTATTTGTTTTCATATATTGACATTTTCACACAAAACAAAACTTGAGTTTTGTAATAAGGTTATAGGTTAAGGTAGTCCCTCACTGGTGTGGCCAGTTTTTCCAAGATCCTAGACAATCAAACTGAACACAATACCTGTTCTACTAGAGATCCAAACCTCAGGAATTATGGCCACCCTTGTGCAAATGCAGTGATGATAATTCTTTAGACAATATTTTCTGCAGAAATAACTTCAATATGGAAGGGAGTTGACATATGGCAGTGAATGCATTTGACACATTTTCTCCAGATTGTTGTGGAGCGGAATATGTAGTCTCAAGGCTTTTCCTTCTTTCTGTTCCAATATTAAAGCCAACCACTGTGGTGGCCATTTGAGATTAGGCAGGGGAGGGGTGGGGGTGTGTGATGAGGGCTGAGTTGAGCACAGAAGAGTGGATCTTGGCAACCAAGACATACAGAAGCCAAGCTAAGGAATGTGTTTTTCTGAAAAGCCACATCTGGACCCCTGGTAACATCCTGACTAATCTTTGGCCTCAGACAAGAGGCCAACCACAAAAAACACACAGAGAGTATGGAGATTTGTCCACTTCTTTGATTTGTTAACTATAGTAACATGAATCCAAAGCACTTTGGCCATGTGCATGAATAAGTGTGTGCATGTGCACTCACATTGGTGTGTATAGAGGTGTTGGAAATTTCAATATTCAACTGGGAAACGTGTCTTCCTGTGATCTTTCTGGATAAAACCCAATCTCTTCCTTTATGATCTCTCAAAACAGGCAACTCTGCAGGCCTTTGTAGTTGGAATACTAAGCAATGGCATGGGCTAGGAACGAGGGTCTGAAAGTCTGTTTTTCGTACATGGTACAGGATTTCTTTCTTTTTTTTAAATGATATTTGTGTTATTACACTGGGACAGTTTTTACAAAGCCAAGCCGCTGATATGTGATTCTGTAACACTCATTCACTTGTCATTTTCCTTTGTCATATTGATGGAGGTTTATGTTTATCTCCCATTCCTTCCTCAACCCTACACTCCTGTCTCTACCGTACACATTTAAAGCTGGTTTCGTTCTAGTTAAAATTTCTTCTCTAAAATTTCTTCTGAGTTCTGCAGAGCATAAAACACAAGAGGTTTTGTTGTTTTTATTTTTTCCACCAAGTAAAAAAAAATTGGCTGACAATGCACTTATGTGTTATAGAAGTAAGAAATGCAGGCATGGAACATTGATTTGAGCAAAGAAGTCAAAGAAACAGTATCCAGACAACTAAGTCCATAGTGGCCAAAGATATTGGAAAGATGAATTAGACTTGTGTAAGCTTAGAATACAAGTCAGTATAACAGGCTGCAGTTGTGGGTTATTATCATAGTGCCTGTTTCTCCCTTAATAGATTATCCCCTTATACTAGTGGGATTGCTGGCCAGAAAATGATATGCTCTGATTGCTTATGGCTCCCTCCTGCCTTCCCACCCTTTTACCCCTCTTCTGAGAGGTCCTGTGTGGCTACCTCCCTACTTCAGAACTGCTCCTGAGCTCCAGAACATCTTTCCTTCTTCCCTCCAGATTAAATTTTTATTTAAGGACAGTCTGCTCTCGGCCAGACATTTTGTATGTCTTACTCTACTTCATTCTCACCACAGTCCCATGAAGTAGCATTTATTAGCCCCCTTTCACAAACAAGTAAAAGTGAGGTTATGACAACTAGTGAGTACCAAAGCAAAGAATTCCGGGTGTTCGTTCCACTGGACTGCCCTATCCCTACCTGCCTGTACAGCTTCCCCTTTCCTTGTGCCCTAAATGGACAGTGAACTGGCATCATCTAGTGAGTGAGCTAGTGACTGATGAGTTCTCCGTGTGCTCCCCACAAGGGTGACTTTGCATCTTGAAGGGAGGTTTTAGAACTCGGAAAGCCTCTGCTGGACTTCCAGTGGAGCGACATAAGGTAAGGGACATGTTTAGGTCAGAAGGAACCTCTCCAGGAACCTGAAATTGCACCATATAGATGAGAATCCTGGTCTGGTAATACTTGAGCCATGGCTGGCAAATATTTTGTTTAACCCACATGGTGTTTTTAAAAAGTAGGAGATTCAACAAAAAAAGCTAGATTTGTAGGGCACCTTGGTGGCTCTGTGGTTAAGCATCTGCCTTCGTCTCAGGCTGTGATCCTGAGGTCCTGGGATCGAGTCCCACATCCGGCTCCCTGCAGGGAGCCTGCGTCTCCCTCTGCCTGTGTCGCTGCCTCTGTGTCTCATGAATAAATAAATAAAATCTTTTTTTTGAAAGCTAGATCTGTAGTTTCTTTTGAAAGATTGGAGGATCTACCATCACTGCACCCATTTCTTAGGTGAGAACAATCTCCTGGAGCTACTGTCTGGAAAGACCCAAGCTCTTCTCTTCCTCCCAAGCCCTGCAGGGCTTCTGGCCTATTTCACTTATTTCTGGCCTGTTGTAGGCATCTGAGTCCGAGGCCTCTGAAGTACGTGAAGGTCTTTTCTGCCCACAAGAGAGGCACCATCCCTGAAGGTCGAGGCTATAAAGAGACCTGAAGGCTGAAGTTCTGTTTCTTTTTTCTTCCATTTTCCTTCAAGAAAGGAGAACAATAAGGCCATCAGCCCTCATAGTCCACGTCTGGGAAACTTCCGACAAAAATAAGTTCCCCATGAAATAAAAAGTGCCCCAGACTTGTGGGCAGGGCTCTGCAGTCTGATGAGGCTGTGTTCTCATTAAGAGTCAGACCTTTGTCTCAATCATAATTAAGGTGCTGAGGCCAAGGAGAGCTGGCAGCCAACTACATTCACTGCTACAATTTAGCCGAAAGGGTTGAAAAGTATCCAGGCCCACAAAAAATGGCAACAGGCTCATAAAACTCACAGGACCTTACCCACTTTTATAGGCATTACCCCTCCTCTAGCTTGGTCCTCTCAGTATCCACTCGTAAGGAAACTGACTCCCTCTGCTGATCCTTAATGAATCATAATGAATTTCCAATTGGGGGGCGACATATGAAAAATCACCAAAATTAATGTTACATTGTAATAATAATAACTGCAGTCATAGCTAATACTCATTGAAACTTTATAACCAGGCATTGTGCTAAGCACTTCTAATACCTATCCCATTTAATCCTTACAACAATCTGGAATTAGTTATCATTCTCATTCCCTTTCTACAGATGAACAGACTGAGACCAAAGAGTTTAAGTACTTTGCCAAAGGTCACACAGCTCAAAAGTCTTGGAGTCAGAATTCAGGACCAGATATCAGGGATGGGTACCCTTCCCATGGGCAGGGGCATCTGGGTGTCTCAGTGGTTGAGCCTCTGCCTTTGGCTCAGGGTCTGATCCCAGGGGTCCTTGGATCGAGTCCCACATCAGGCTCCCCGCAGGGAGCCTGCTTCTCCCTCTGCCTAGGTCTCTGCCTTTCTCTGTGTCTCTCATGAAAAAAAAAAATAAATAAAATCTTAAAAAATTAAACCCATAGGCAAAGAAACCCTCTATCTACACTCTATTAATTTTGAAAATCTTAATTAAAAATCCACAGTAACTACATAAGACATGAAATCAGGCTAATTTTGTCTGTTTCCTTTTGACAGCCAGTGCACGATGCTTCTCCCCTATTTTCCTTTGCGCATGGTCAGTAATAGAGCCACTAGAGTCCTAATCATATCTTGAAATTTCTTTGAGTACTTTTTGACTGAAGATCTCAAATGCTGTTCCCATTCTTTTGCTTATTACCACTTGTGCTCAATTTGTCTCAGTGCTCGATCTCAGTGATCAAAGACCTCAACCCACTGCAAGTACATTTTGTTTTGTATGCACCACATTAGGAAGCCTTTTCAATCAGAGTTTGATATGTGCTGAGAATTTAGTAGTGAGTGGGAAAACTTGAGCAGATCTCCTGAAGTTCAGACAGTACCAATGATTTCCCCCTTTAATTGCAAATGACTTAAAGTTTATATCCATGGAATATGGTTCTTGCATGTGCCTGGATAATTTTATGTCTTACAGAGACATAAATATGGTTATTATTCTAACAGCTATCATTCATCTGCTTTATTTGGGACTTCATGGAAGGGAGCACCTCCATTCCCTTGTTCTCAGAAGGTTGTTTTTTTCCCAAAAGAAAAATATGATGTGTGCTGAGTTTTGTTTAGGTGGTAGCAAAAAACAAAGATGCAAATGAAAGTTTTTAAAATTTTGAAGTTGAGTGGGTAGCTCTAAAATGTCATAGAAATCAACTCAATTAGATCTTTGGCTGGAAAACATCAAAATAGATTAACACTGCTTAGGCTGGCTTCGTATAGCCTGGAACAATGTGGCACAAAAAGTGTATTCAAAGGCATTGGTTGTAGGAAAATTGCTGCCCAAAGCAGGGCTTGGGCAGGGTGAGTTTGGGGGATGGAGGAAAAAGAACATTTTTGTATATGGGCCAGAAGTTAAAAGGGAGATAGTGATAAAACCAAGACAGTACTTTTCTGTATCAAAGCACAGACTTTACCTCTGAATTATCAAGCAGGTGCCCTGAGCAGGTGGCCTGTACATCCACTACCATTCTCTATTGAGATCTGCAAGGCATGAGGGGAGTATGAACAGTGCCAGAAGGGCCAAGTCCCAGAGTGAGTTAAGGCATGCGGAAAGCACAAAGAACACAAAAAGGACTCATTTAGTCATACACAAAAGAAGTGCAAGGAAGGGGGCTGCTCACGAAATGTGGGCAGGTTACAGGATAAAAGCAAAATGCCTCAACTTTTTTTGCCTTCACAATTGACAAGAGGGATCTTCAACCTCCCAAATATATAGCCCACAATATATGGAGAGACAAAAGCTCAAGAGAATTAGAGAGATATTAAGAGCACTTACCCAATAAAATGAATTTAAATTCTACCCTGGACACTGAAAGAGGACTTTTGAAGGGGGTGAGAGGCTCATGAAGAATAATGGTACAGCAAGTCCAGTTTCCTGGGAAACAGACTCTGAGACAAAGCCTTACATTAGGATATGCCTTCAGGACCAACGCTGATGAAGGAATAAGGGTATCAGAACAGGACAGAGGGAGAAATTAAATAGAAATTCAGTTACAACAAAGATCTGGGTTGATCCCATGGTAGGCTCTGATGTTGGGAGGGACTTGCAGACTTGTCTTACCTTGAGGGAAGAGAACATGGTTTTTATGAATCCACTTCCACCAGTTGAAGAATGTGAGCTTATCCCCCTCAACCCCCAGGAGTGGGAGGTTTCCTTAGGAGAGGTGACTGTCTTTAGCAGAGGATAATTCCCAGAGAAGGACTTAGCTATAAGGTGTCAATAGCCTAACTTCCAGCAGTTGGAGAAATGAGTTCCTTGGTCTTAAAGGGAACTTATAGACTTATAAGACTTAAAGGGTCTCATAGTTCCAATTGTGAACTATCATAGTATTGTAATTAACAAAAGGAAGAGAAATTTAGATTCCAGAAACTACATACCAGTAACCTTGACACTGCACCGCAACCAAATTTTAGCATGCTTATCAATTAGATGGTTTTAGAGCCTTTAGAAAAGGAAGTGGTGACTACCAGACCTAGTGGGATCATTGGGAACTGTGTTACATGAATTTATTAGTGTCCATCATGATGATAGCCCTCCAGACTCCACTTTGCCATTTTTAACATTTTAAGTCAAATATCTGGCTGAATACATATAAGACACATTTATCAAATTTGCAGATGACCTGGAGTTTGGAGGATAGCCAAATCTAGAAAACATATAAAATGTTTTTTAAACCCTGTCCAAAAAATCAACACAATGAAATTTAGTAAGAAAAAATGTAAAGTAACTCACTGAGATACAAAAGCACATGAAGCAACAGATTTGACTTAACAGTAGTTCGTAACAAAAGATGATGTAGATGGATTAGTTTGCTTTAATATAATTTAAATCAGCAGTGTGACATGATTGCCAAGAAGGCTAATTCAGTATTGGGATTCACCAAGAGAAATATTGTGTCCAAAACAATTGAAATAAATCCCAATTTATCAGAAGTTTTATTAGAGAGAGTGCTCTATGAGAAATTAAACGTGAGGTTTTTCTCATCTTTAGAGAGAGAACTTATAAGATCATCACAGTGTAGGCAGAGGCAAGAAACCTGCCTCGGAAGTGGTGGCCTTGGAATCTCTGAGTGAACTTTCTTATCATGGTAGAACTGAATACCTTAGAAGGGGTGTCAGACTTTAAGGGGGTCCCTATGATCCCGACCTTTCAGAATTCAAATGTTTCTATAACCCCCTCTCCTTGAATGTAGACAGGACCCATGGCTTGCCTCTAACTAATAGAACATGACAAGCTGATGGAATGCAATTTCCGTGATTATATTTGATTATGTAAAATTCCATCTTGCTAGTGGACTCACTCTCTTACTCCATTTCTGACTTTGGAGAAGCAAGTTACCATGGTGTTAGTATGCCTAGGGAGGAAGCCACGTGGCCAGAAACTGTGGGTGCCAAGGGTAGCCTTCATCTGACAGCCAGCAAGAACCGAGGCCTTCAGTTCTACAGCCAAAAGGGAATGAATTCTGACAACTTGAGTGAGCTTGAAAGCGGATCAACTCGCAGTTGAGCCCCTGGATAATAACTGAGCCCTGACCACTACCCCGATCCCAACTTGACAGAGGACTCAGCTAAGTCATGCTCAGACTCTTGACTGACCTACATAAACTGTGTTACTTTAAGCTGCTAAATTTGTGGCAATTTGTTACTCAGCAATCACTGAATAATACAGAAGGGAATGTATGGTAAGGGGAAGCCCCTACTACCTGTGAGAAAAAAGAAGTCACTTCTGGGGGATGGGTGGCCATACCCGATCCAATCACTGTGTCCACAGAAGGTGACACTCTGATCGATCCGGCCTGTATCATGTAACTACCCTGGACATGGAGTCTCAGGGGGCAAGTAGCAGACCCTGTTAATGCCTTTTCCCTCATCTCACCTCTAGTTCACTGGTAGCTGCAGAAGAACTTCCAGCATGCTGTTTTTCAACCTCAAATTCCTAAGCCTCTCTGCTTGTTGGCCTGAGGGCTTGTTGAGCCCTCCAGTAGGGCAAACTAGAAATGCTAGATATGTCATACCACCTGGGGTGATCTCCAACTGGTGATGGAGGGAAATCAACAGATAAATACTTCGGCTTCCCTCACCCTTCTTGGAACAACTGTGAGGCATGTTTGACATCATGCCTCCAAAGTCACAGTGGGATTGAGTAAAGTGCCCATTAAGCATACCCTTTACTGACTTTCCTCTCTTCCTATCTCATGTGTGCTTCTGGGATCCTCTCCCAAATTAACCACCTACACCCAAATCCTTGTTTCACAGCCTGTGGCTGGAGAAGCCCCAAGTAAGACAGGATCAAACCCACTTGTGTCACCTAAGTTGATGGGAGGTGGTGTTAAGTAGAAACAGAGGAAACGCATTCAGAATCAGCATGACT
This sequence comes from Canis lupus baileyi, assembly GCF_048164855.1. Classification (NCBI taxonomy): domain Eukaryota; kingdom Metazoa; phylum Chordata; class Mammalia; order Carnivora; family Canidae; genus Canis; species Canis lupus. The sequence goes on from NC_132876.1 coordinate 85,640,232, forward strand.
ACCAGATTTCTTTTTTTTTTAAGATTTTATTTATTTATGAGAGAGAGAGAGAGAGAGAGAGAGAGAGAGAGAAATGGAGCCTGATGCAGGACTCGATCCCAGGACTGAAGGCAGGTGCTAAACCACTGAGCTACCCAGGGATCCCCATGACTAACAGATTTCAAGGCAGGATGGGTTTCAGGAATTTTGCCAACTTCATTGTTCTTATTTCACAGGGAATTTCAGCATCAGTCTCCTGTACCTCTAACCCTAGCCATTGCCCGTACTATAGAAGGCCACTGACAACTAGAGAGGCCAAGGTAGAGTGTGGGGTGGATTAAAGAAAGCCCATTCCTTCCTCTAAAAGAAAAAAAAAGTCAAAATACAAGTTTAGTAGAGAGTAGCTCAATGGCATCATTTCTTTACCCCTAAAAGTAAACTTTATAAACAGGCAGCTTTCTTTCTTTTTTTAAGTAATAAATTTATTTTTTATTGGTGTTCAATTTGCCAACATACAGAATAATACCGAGTGCTGATCCCGTCGACTGCCCACCTCAGTGCCCACCACCCAGTCACCCCCACCCCCACCCACCTCCCCTTCCCCCACCCCTAGTTCGTTTCCCAGAGTTAGGAGTCTTCCATGTTCTGTCTCCCTTTCTGATATTTCCCGCTTATTTTTCCTCCTTTCCTCTTTATTTCCTTTCACTATTATTTATATTCCCCAAATGAATGAGAACATATAATGTTTGTCCTTCTCCGATTGACTTACTTCACTCAGCATAATACCCTCCAGTTCCATCCACGTTGAAGCAAATGGTGGGTATTCGTTGTGTCTAATGGCTGAGGAATATTCCATTGTATACATAGACCACAGCTTCTTTATCCATTCATCTGTCGATGGACACCGAGGCTCCTTCCACAGTTTGGCTATTGTGGACATTGCTGCTAGAAACATCGGGGTGCAGGTGTCCCGGCGTTTCACTGCATCTGTATCTTTGGGGTAAATCCCCAGCAATGCAATTGCTGGGTCATAGGGCAGGTCTATTTTTTTTAAATTTTTATTTACTTATGATAGTCACACACACAGAGAGAGAGAGAGGCAGAGACACAGGCAGAGAGAGAAGCAGGCTCCATGCACCGGGAGCCCGACGCAGGACTCGATCCCGGGACTCCAGGATCGCGCCCTGGGCCAAAGGCAGGCGCCAAACCGCTGCGCCACCCAGGGATCCCGGCAGGTCTATTTTTAACTCTTTGAGGAACCTCCACACAGTTTTCCAGAGTGGCTGCACCAGTTCACATTCCCACCAACAGTACAAGAGGGTCCCCCTTTCTCCGCATCCTCTCCAACATTTGTGGTTTCCTGCCTTGTTAATTTTCCCCATTCTCACTGGTGTGAGGTGGTATCTCGTTGTGGTTTTGATTTGTATTTCCCTGATGGCAAGTGATGCGAAGCATTTTCTCATGTGCTTGTTGGCCATGTCTATGTCTTCCTCTGTGAGATTTCTCTTCATGTCTTTTGCCCATTTCATGATTGGATTGTTTGTTTCTTTGCTGTTGAGTTTAATAAGTTCTTTATAGATCTTGGAAACTAGCCCTTTATCTGATACGTCATTTGCAAATATCTTCTCCCATTCTGTAGGTTGTCTTTTAGTTTTGTTGACTGTATCCTTTGCTGTGCAGAAGCTTCTTATCTTGATGAAGTCCCAATAGTTCATTTTTGCTTTTGTTTCTTTTGCCTTCGTGGATGTATCTTGCAAGAGGTTGCTGTGGCCAAGTTCAAAAAGGGTGTTGCCTGTGTTCTCCTCTAGGACTTTGATGGACTCTTGTCTCACATTTAGATCTTTCATCCATTTTGAGTTTATCTTTGTGTATGGTGCAAGAGAGTGGTCTAGTTTCATTCTTCTGCATGTGGCTGTCCAATTTTCCCAGCACCATTTATTGAAGAGACCGTCTTTCTTCCAATGGATAGTCTTTCCTCCTTTGTCGAATATTAGTTGACCATAAAGTTGAGGGTCCACTTCTGGATTCTCTATTCTGTTCCATTGATCTATGTGTCTGTTTTTGTGAACAGGCAGCTTTCTGTTGTTGAGGGAAAATTGAACAAAATTTGTGTGAAGGGAATGCTATTTTGCATACATACAGAATATCTTATTTTGGTGCTAATAATGAAATTTAGACAACATGTTCATATTTCTTTGCTTTTATAAAATAGTCTAGTGAGATTTATAATTCAATACTCAGAAGACTGTATTATTGATTACTAAGCATATTATGGCAGAGATAATATCCATCCTTGCCTTCTTCTTACCTATCAGAACGCTGTATTAATGGAAACACAATTGCTCAGGCTAAAATCTACCATCTCTTCCAGATAGGTGCAGCCAATAAGATGTAAATAGAACTGTTGTGTGGTATTCTATGGAAAGCCCCATAAAGGGTGCTGATTTAATTGGGAAGTGTGTCTTTTTTACCCTCTTCTTCTTTCCTAACTTTTAAAAAGATATTTTATTTATTGATTTGACAGAGAGAGAGAGAGAGAGAGCGCGCGAGCGCACAAGCAGGGGGAGCAGCAGGAAGAGGGAGAGGAAGAAGCAGACTCCTCACGGAGCAGGAAGCCCAGTGCAGGGAGGGGCTCGATCCCAGGACCCCGGGATCATGACCTGAGCTGAAGGCAGACACTTAACCGATTGAGCCACCCAGGCATCCCCTTTCCTAACTTTCTAATGCTTAGATTGTTGGAACTCTAGAACCATCTTAGATGGTGAGAGAATCTTAAAAAGAGGAGCCATGTGTTAGGATGGAGGAGCAGAGAGAGTAAGGGGACTTCAGTCTCTGACATTTGTAGACCTATTATATCAGTACTAAAGAGCTTATCATCACACTTTTTTACATAGTAAAGAAATTTTTATTGTGTTTAAGACATCATTATTTGGCTTCTATGATGCATTCAACCAAACTTGATCCTAACTGATACATAAACCAACATAAAATCAGAAGACAACAGTTGAGAGTCTTGCTTAAAATTATCAAGAGGGAAGATGGTTAACTAATATCAGTGATGTGTATGCTTGCACAATGCAAGAATAGTTCTGTAGTAAAAATAAGTAGGATATGCACAAATATATCCATAAACATAATCAAGTTTCATAACATCAGTATTTGGTATTATGGTATAATTCAACAGCAGAATATTCAGAAAGGGAAACTGTTATGGACTGAATGTTTGTGTCCTCTCCAAATTCATATATTGAAGCCCTAATCCCCAATGTGATGGTTAGGTGAGGACTTTGGGAAGTAATTAGGTTTAATTGAGGTCCTGAGTGAGGGTGGGGCCCTCATAATGGGATTCATGCCTTTATAAGAAGAGACCAGAGAGCTAATTCTTTCTATCTCCCCCAAGGAAGGACACAGCAACAAAGAGCTAACAGCAAGCCAGGGAAGGGCTTTCATAGGAATCAATCTGCCAGCACCTTGGTCTTGGACTTTCCATCCTCCAGAATTGTGAGAAAATAAATGTCTGGGTTTTTTTTTGGTGTTTTTTTGTTTTTGTTTTTAGATTTATTTATTTTATTTTAGAGAAGAGAGAGATAGAGAGCACATGAGTAGGGAGGAGTGGCAGAGGGAAAGGGAGAGGGAATGAAGCAGACTCCCTGCTGAGTGTGGAGCCCAGCGACCAAGGACTGGTTGTGTGTGGGAAGGCCCTCAATCTCACACCCTGAGATCATGATGTGATCCAAAATCAAGAGTCAGATGCTCAACCAACTGAGTCACCCAGGCAGCTCTGTTATTTAAGCCACCCATTCTGTGGTCAGGGATGGCAACTTGAGTTTTAAGACAAAAGCATATTCGTTTTCAATTTTTTTCCTTCCCCTTGAGCATCCTAGACTCATAGATATTATATAGTTTGAAGTAAACTTATTGAGAATCTATTTTAATTCCCTCACTTTAGAAATGAGAAAACCAAATTTGTTCCCTACAGTTACTCAGTTACCAAATTCTGCAAATCTTTCTTGAAGTACAGCAGATTTATCTTCTCTTTTTTATGTCTACTCCTAACATATCAGACCAGCTTTCATCGCTTCACTTGTGAGTTTCAATTACTTCCTCACTGAATTTCTCTGTCTACAGTCTCCCCTTCCTGCAGTTAATTCTATACCTTTCTACTGTGAGAATAATCCTCACAAATCCCTACTTTTGCCCAGCAACTTCCCTTTTAGAGCACCTCCAATGGTCTTCAATGGTCTAATCAATCAACCATAGTCAGTCATACTTTTCCTTAGCTCTAAATTTTATTCTTTCACGTTCGACTGTGCCCAGAGAAAGCATTTACATCAATTTTTACTACTTCAATGGACTCATTCATCAGTCTCAATAATGGATCCATCAGATTTAGCTGCCCTGTTGTACACTCAGGCATTGTTTTGATTTGGTAGTGCCAAACTACTAGCTAGTTCTAAAAAAGGATCACAATTGTTGGGAAGCTTTGTTTAATAGAGGGTCAGGTACTTGAGCTGGCTCTGGATGACTGGAACTGGGTGGTGGAAGAGCACAGCTGCCAGACAGAGCTTTGTTTAGCCATGAAGGGACAAACAAGCAGGGGCAGGTTGAGAGAAAAAAAGGACAAAGAACAGAAGCAATGTATGCAAGGACTGCCAATTCCAGAGGGAAGTGAGATTCACTTGCCTTTTTTTTTTTTTTCACTTGCCTTTGATCATACTTTGCCTACCGGGTAGTTGCTTCTTCTCTCTGACAGTTCAAATTCTGTGACATCCATCCACCAAGATGAGTCATATTCCACTCTGCTCTCTATGAAAATTGCTTTGGTTCCTTAGCTCTTCTATTTCCTGCCTCTCCACAGCATCTTTTGGCTGTTGGAGGCATTTGACTCGGGATTTTATTTTGTTTTTCATTTTATTATATAGCCTTGTTTGGCAGTATTATTGTTCGAGATATACAAGGTCCAGCTCTCCCAAATAATCCTTCCAAAGAATGAAGACTAGTGGTGTGTTGTTATATATATATATATATATATATATATATATATATATATATATATATATATGTTTTTTGTATCTCAACAAGGCTTGGCATATAGAAAGTACCAAAAAAGTTGACTGAGATTATCTGAATGTAGACAAGATTTATTTAACATATATATAAATATATACAGCTGAGAATATTCTCTTCAATATAACAAATATTCTCTTCAACATAATAACAATAAACTTGATGTGTAATATTTCACCAAAAATTGATTATTCTGTGGGCATTAAAAATACAAATACCCCAATTCTTTAAATAGGCAGAATTTATATTTGACATTTTTTTCACTGTTGATTGGTAAGGACTTAGGGACTTCTGATCACACAAGATTTCTCTTTCGTTATTTTATTTTATTTTATTTTATTTTATTTATTCATGAGAGACACACAGAAAGATAGAGAAGCAGAGGGAGAGCAAGAAGCAGAGGGAGAAGCAGGCCCCATGCAAAGAGCCCGATGTGGGGTTCGATCCCGGGACTCCAAAATCAGGCCCTGGGCCGAAGGCAGGTGCTAAACCGCTGAGCCACCCAGGGATCCCCAAGATTTCTCTTTCATGAAAATTTACCGTATATACATCAGCAGAACAATTTCAACCTGGATGATTAATCAGATCGTGAAAATAGCCTGGTTATGTAATCATGACTGTTCAGTGGTACTCATTAAAATCAGATTCTGCCTATAATATTACATTTTGTAACATCAACAATAGTACATTTTCTTTGCAGTATTTAATACAACATCTGTGAAAGTGTATTCCATGGACTGATGTTAGTGGGTCTTCTATTAAAAAAAGAAGTTCCTTAGTCAAACAAGTTTGGGAAAGTTAAACAGATGCTTCAGTGCCTTTTATATATTAATGTGCATTTTGAGTCTCCAAAAAGAAATATATTACACAATGTTTCCCAAAATACTTCAAACCATGGTTTGTTGAACCAGAGCTTTTGAGGAACAAATATGGGGAAACACTAATTGATAGATTGCATAAAGTCTATGAGATAAAGTGGAAGGAGTTTTAAACTTGCCTGAGTCTGACAAGCCTAGATTACTATGCTGCGAGGAAGTGTAAGCTAGCCATGGGGAGAAGCTGCATGTGGAAATAAACCTAGACAAATCTAGCTGTGCCAACAGCCACCAGATATGTAAGTAATGAAGTCATCTTAGACATTCTAGCTCTTAGCAAATGCCATGTGGAAAAGAATCAAAGGACTCAACCATGACAACTTTCTCCAGCCATTCAATCTACTCTAGCTAAGACCTTAGTCATTGTGGAGCATAGATGAGACAGTCCCACTGTACCCGGTCTGATTTCCTGGCCCCAAAGTTTGTGAGATGAATACAGTTGCTGTTTTGTGACACGAACGAACGAAAGTGTAGGATAATTTGGTATGCTGCAATAGATCATTAGGTAGGTTTGGTGAGGTAAATAAAAGTATGAAGTTTAGCTAGATATTTGACATAAAATGGGTACTCATTAACATTAGTTTCTTTCCTTTTTTCCTCTCAAGAACTTCTGTCATGTGGCACACAGGCCCATGATTGATTCTATTCTTATGTAGATACCATTGTTAAAAGAAATAAAGGTGATGACAGGAAAAAAGTCAAGATTCCAGATATCTAAAACACTGAAAATGTGTATATTTGTGGGGTGAATAACTGGGTGAAAGAAGGTCTGTTTTAAGATTGACCAACACTTATAATCCTTCTAAATAAGGATTATAAATTATACTTCACTTTCTGGTATTTTTAAGTATGTCTGCAAATTTTTTGACTCTTACCACATTGAGAGGTGGAATCTATATCTATATACCCACCCATTTTCAAGGGATGGGATTTTGTGACTGAGTTGACCAAGAGTATGATAGAGTTAATGTTATGTGACTTTCAAGGCTAGGTCATAAAATGTGATTCAGCTTCTACCTTGTGAGTTAGAATATTTGCCCTTAAAGCTTTCAGCAACCATTCAGCAGTCTGATAGTTACAAAGAAGATGGAACTAGCCCATGTAGAAAGACTACATGGAAAGGCCCAGAGATTCCATGAAGAATGAAAGATACCTGAACAGTCACTAGCTTTAATGCCTTGCTTTTCCAAATTCAATCATTGTCTGACTGCAACCACATAAGAAATCCAAACCTAAACTTTCAAGCTAGCTCTTCCCCAATCCTTCTCTAAATTCCCAGCAGGCAGGAACCATAAGCAATAATAAAACAATTGTTTTTTTAAGCCACTAACTTTTTGGTTATATGGGGTAATAGCTAATTGAAACTATATTCATTCAAATACATTAGTGAAAAAACCCACAAATACATTAGTGAAGTGTTAGATAAATTATGATCACCAGGTGGTGCCCATTTTCTTTTTTGTGTATATGATTCTATTAAATTTGGTACTTTTTTTTAACTATTCAATTACCTATTTATGGGCAAATGATACATTTACTCATGAGCAAAAAGCCTCCACTTGTTAAGCTAACTGAAATTGCAGAAACAGTTCTCACCTATGAAATAAAAAGTTAAAGTGCCTAATTTCATTTTAAATTTTCAAACACTCCAACCATCATTACATCTTCTAGCGGGTGTATCTTTTCCTGGGTATTAAGACTTCTGGCCAAGCAGAATCCAGAGTTTGTGGAAACAAGAAAAAAAATTAAAGATGGTGCTACTCACACTTCTTTTCCTTGATTCTAATTCAGGAGAACATGAATAAAAGTACTAATTTTACTGTTCTCTGTGCCTTCTATTATCAGTCTACTCTGTATGGCTAGTGAGACATGAATATTTTAAAGTGGAAGAAATTTCAAGGAAGGGTGAACAAGCACTTAAGGGCTAATCTAACATAGGTCTCCTCTCATACTATTACATTGAAAACTGCATAGTTTCTCCATAACACTAATCACTGTTTGGTTAATTTGGCATGAGCCCCAAGTCCACAGCCTTTTATAAGCTTGGATTTTTAATTGCTCCTGAGCTTTACTTCCAAATGTTTCTCTCTGCTTTCCACATGATTGAAAGTGAAAAGATTGGTTTGGTTCTTCACCTGTTTTCACAGAAAATCATCTCACAACTGATTACCAAGAGTTCAGCAACTTTGCTGTAGATCTTTTTTTTTATAAAGATTTTATTTATTTATTCATGAGAGACACAGAGAGAGAGAGGCAGAGACATAGGCAGAGGGAGAAACAGGTTCCCTGCAGGGAAGCCAGATGTGGGACTCAATCCCAGGACCCTGGGATCACGACCTAAGCCGAAGGCAGATGCTCAACCACTGAGCCACTCAGGTGCCCCTTTGCTGTAGACCTTAAAGGTCATGAAGGGTTGTTAAATCATAGAGAAAAATGTCTTCTTTCACACCCCTGGCCCTCACTCTCTTTCTCTTTATGTCTCTTCATATTCTTTCCTTTTCATATACTGATTTCTTACAATTCTCAGCCAAGAATTCTTTTGGATTTTAATTTTGAAGAGTACATTTTAAAAACTATGAACTAAAATTTTGACATTTGGAGAGAAATATACAGCCTTAAATGCTTAAGCTAAAAAAGAAGAAAAGAAAAAAATTAAAAAGATAAGCATCCAACGTAATAGAGGGTTCACGAAACCAATAGTAAATTCTTTGAAAAGATGAATAGGTATACAAACTTGTGGCAAGATTGATCAAGAAAAAAAGCAAAAGTGCAAAAATACCAAGAATGACAAAGGATACAGATATTAAGAACTTTGTCCATACATTAAAAATTTTAGATAAATATTCAAATTGCTAGGAAAATATAAAATTGCCTTAAGAGGAAGTAAAATGCCTAAAATAGAAGTTTAAAAACTCTTTTCACAAAAGGGACACAAGTACAACACAGTTTTACAGGTTATTTCTATAAACATACAAAGAACAAATGCGTTTGTATAACCAATTCCAGAGGGAAATATTTCAACTCTTCATGAGACCAGTACAAGCTAGATATCAGAACCCAACTTTGACAGCATGAGAAAGGAGAATTATAGAGCTATCTCATTGATTAAAGTAGATGCAAAATCCTAACTAAAATACTATTAAATTTGGACGCCTGGGTGGCTCAGAGGTTGGGCACCTGGGTCGTGATCCTGGGATCCGGGATTGAGTTCCGCATCAGGCTCCGCGCATGGAGCCTGCTTCTCCCTCTGCCTGTGTCTCTGCCTCTCTCTCACAGTATGTGTCTCTCATGAATGAATAAATAAATCTTTGAAAAAATATTATTAAATAGAACACTGTGATGTATATAATACAGGTAATACATCATGACAATATTGGGTTTATCCCAGCAATGGAAATTTGGATTAAATAGGAAATCTAATAAATTTTTTACATTAACAGATTAAATTAAAAAATGTTATAATCATCTGAATATAGTCAAAGATTATTTAATGGAACAAAAAATTCTGATTAAAAGATTATCAAACTAAGAATATTAAAGAGCTCAAGATGCCTGGGTGGCTCAGTTGGCTGGGCATCTGACCCTTGATCTCAGCTCAGGTCTTCATCTCAGAGTCAGGAGTTCAAGCCCTCTATTAGGCTCCATGCTTTAAAAAAAAAAAAGGGAATATTAAGAAACTCTGTTAGTCGAGTAAAGGGCATCTAAAAGTTTTAGAGCAAAATTCATACTTAATGTAAGAATGATAAAAGCATATCCTTAAAGAGCAGGAACAAGACAATGGACTCCATTGTCAGAAGTTCTATATTTAGATTTACTATAACCAGCACAGTAAGGAAAGAAATTAAAGATATAAGGACTCAAAACCAAGAAATAGTATACTGTTATTTTTCAAAAATGAGATTCTTGTCTCTATAGAAAACCAAATTTATTAGAATTTGTAAAAAGTTTAGCAAGATGCCAGAAAAAGATTAGTATTCAAGAACAAATTGGCCTCTACAATAATTTGTTAATGGATAAGCAATATAAAAAGATGTGAATTGTGACATCAAAAACATAAAAGGGGGGAGAGTAAAAGAGCAGGGTGATCCAAGTTAAGTTGTTATCAGTTTCAAATAAACCGTTACCTCTATAAAATGTGTTATGTAAGCTGCAAGGGAACCAAAAAGAAAAAAGCCTACAGTAGATATAAGATAAAGAGAAGGGAACTAAAGCATATCACTACAAACAATCAATTCTCAAAAGAAGACACGAAGAGAGGAAGAAAAGAAAAAGGGAACTAAAGAGCAGCCAGAGAACAATTAGTAAAATGGTATTAATAAATCCTTACCTATCAATGATTGCTTTAAATGAATGTAAATGGATTAACTTCTCCAAACAAAAGACAAAACCCAACTATATACTGCCTGCCAGAGATTCGCTTCAGCTTTAAGGACATATTTATTAATGTATCTGAAAGGAGAAACAGACAGTAATACAATAATAGTATAGGACTTCAATATACTGTTTTCAACAGTGGTTAGATCATCCAGAGAGAAAAGCAATACAAAAATGTAGGACTTGAACTATATTTTAAACCAAAATGGCCTAGCAGACATACAGAATGTTTCATCCAAAAGCATCAAATACACATTCTTCTCAAGCACACATGAAATATTCTCCAGACTAGATCATGTTATGCCACAAAACAAGTTTTAACAAATTTAAGAAGATTACAATCATACCAAGTGTTTTTTTCTGACCACAATAATATAAAACTAGAAATAAACAGCAAGAGGGAAAACTAGACAATTCACAAAGATGTGGAAATTAAACAACACACTTCTAAACAACCAATGGATCAGAGAAGAAATCAAAAGGGGAATAAAAAAATCATCTTGAAAGAAATGAACATGGAAACAGAACATACCAAAATTTATGGGATGTAGCAAAAGCAATTCTAAGAAGGGTGACAGTGATAAACACCTACATTAAGAAAAAAAGGAAGATCTCAAATCAATAACCTAACTTTATACCTCAAGAAACTAGAAAAAGAACAAACTAAGCCCACAGTTAGCAGAAGGGAGGAAGTTACAAAGAAAAATCAAGGCAGAAATAAATGAAATAGAGGCCAGAAGGAAAATAAAAGTAACAAAATGAAGTGCTGTTTCTCCCTTTTTTTTTTTGTGCTAACTGGTTTTTATTTATAACTAGGATGACCTTTCCCACATCTCGAAAGTTGAGTGATGTTCCACTCCATAAATAAAGAAGGTGTGCATATTTTATTACTCATGCCACACAAAATACAATAATGGTGTCTACCTGTATACAAATAGAGTGAGGAGCTACTACCACCGAACTCCTACCAGACTCAACAGCAGTTAAGAAAAATACTTCCATAAACAGTGGTTGGACTTTCAATGTAACAGAACACTTTGGTGGGAAAACATTCAGTGAGTGCCTCCAAGGAGCCAGGGCCAAGCCTTTGGGTGGTGGCCGGGGAGAGAGGGACAGTGCAGAAAGATAAGACACTGTCCTTGTCCCCGAGCTAGACTAAGAAATAAAGGGAGAGGACTCCAATATATAAAATCATAAATGAAAGAGGAAGCATTACAACTAAAATACATGTGTGTGTTTGTAATTAACCAAATCAAGTGTCTCCAGGCCATTAATTGGTTGTTATAAATTGGTATTAGATTAAGAATCATTTTTGAAATGGAGCAGAGGCAATGAAGCAAGAAGTCAGCACTTGTCAAGTGAGTTGGGATCTCCAGATGGGCTGAGGACCAAGAAAAGGACAATCCTCCCTGTGAAAAGGAATCTTCTCATTCCTTAATCAATCCCCTAGGATATCCCCAGGACATTCCCAGAAATGGCTACCCAAACCTAGGCCTAATCCCTGCATGTCTTGTCAACAAATCTTAGGTGAATCTATACCAAAACCTACAACTCTAAATCCCATTTGAGGACAACCCATTCTGTTGAACCTGCAATTGTACACCTTGGAATTCTTGCCACTGGCCACTCTCTTGATCAATAATACTACTTTTATCTCCAGCAGCAGGCCAAGCTTGCTTAAAGTTTCTACCTTGTAGATTTCCTTATTTAGGTACTTCTTTTAATTCTGACACTATTAAATTTTACCTAATTCTGGACACTCTTTCTTCTTGACATCATGTCCCCATGGTTTTTCTCTTACTTCTATGTAGGAGGTGCATTGTCCTCTATAGGCCCATTGATAAATTTTTCTCAAGACTCAGTTTGTTTGAAGCCTCTTCCTTCTCTCTCTATAACTCACCCTATGAGGCAAACTCATCCACATCCACAGATGATTATTAAAAATGGTATAACCCCATTTCAAATCTCTCCTCTGAGATTCAGACCGGCTCATACAATGTCCTACTTAACATCTTCCCTTTCAAGTTTCAGAGACACCTTAGTTTAACAGGTCCAAGTCTGACTTTATGCTTTCTCTCCAATATCTGGTCCTCTTTTGGTGTTCCTTTCTTTAGTCAGTAGCTTCACCAAACTGGACATGAGAGAAATCTAAGACTCATCTTTGGCATCTCCATCTCTCTTACTCTTTATAGCCAATCCATCAAGCAAGTTTCTGTTGATTTTCCCACCTATACCCACCAATCCCATCCATCTCTTCTGGCAGCAACCTGGTCCAAGTTACAATCATTTCCAGCTTAGATGACTGGAATAGTCTCCTGAAAGGCCTCTTTGAACCCAGTCCATCTGCCTCCAATACATTCACCACAATCCTTACAAAGTAATCACAAAATGAGAATCTGGGTAGATAGTGCCTCTCTAAATAACCTGCCTTGGCTACTCATTGTTCTGAGCCTAAAGATATAGACATAAAAATGACATGGCTTTCAAGGGGGGATTTTAGCTGTGTTCTCAAGCGCTCTCCTACCCACTCCTTGTAGTTTAGCCACACTAACCCTATTTCTGTGCCTTGAGTGTGTCATAATATCTTTGACACAGGGCCTTCCCACAGCCCAGTCCGAAACTGTCTGAAACATTGTTTTCTTCTTCTGCATACTTCAAAGCTCAGGTCAAACTTCATTTCCTGAGGGAAGCCAGGTAGAAATGCCTTTCTACCCACATCAGAGTACAGGCCAAAGGAGGGCTCCAGGGCAGAAAAGGAAAGCATTTGCAGAGCCTTGTTTTCTCATTCTTCCCTCCATCTGTTTTATATATTGGCAACTTGGTAGCTCTATTTTCCAAAACTCACTGTATCCCCCCATATCCCCACAGGTTACAACTGCATACCTGGGAAACACAGGTCTATGGTTCTGTTACATGGCCAAATTCTGGTTGACTGCTGACTCAACTTTGAGATATAAAGGACAAAAAAAAATCCATCCTTTCCTTGTCCCCATTGATGTTGAGGTCAAGGATCTGTTATTCTTATAGGCACTAAGGAGGAGAAACCAAGAAGTTTCCTTTCTCAGCCCATGTGGACACAGACCTCCAACAGTTCAAGATTGGTTCTAAATTTAGAATTGTTAAAGTTGGAGTGTTTGCTTAGTCTGACAAATACACTATTCTCCTGAGTCTCATATTTAGAGTCTACATATTTTTTCCCACTCAAGAATTGCTACAGGCTATGACTGCTATTCAGCTTGGGAATTCTAATAGTAACTCTTAACAACTCTCAAGTCATTCTGACTTTGACCCTCTTTACCCGAAGACAGAACCAATCTTTTTACTTTAGTAAGACTTACCATTTCCCCCATGCCATTCTGTCTTACATGGCTCCTGGTTTCGCCCCAGAATTTAGTAGTGAAACTGCCATTTATGGGAACACATTTTGCTAATTGTGCCCCAATTTGGATGAGTCACAGGAGCCACATTGCTAAGTCATGACTACACATTTGGCTGTTGCTGAACTGCCCCAAACAGGAAAATATAAATTGTAACAATCTACTCCAGAAATGGGAGAATGGGCTAACTCCTTAGATTTGAATAGATGTTAGCTTTTAATCATTTAGGGTCTCCCTCCAGCATTTTTTCCAACTTTATGGAGACATAATTGACATATAACATTGTGTAACTTTAAGGTGTACAATGTAGTGATTTTATATATGTACACACTGCAAAATGATTGCCACGATAAGGTTAGTTAACACAGCCATCACCTCACATAGTTACAATTTTTTCGCGTGTGGTGAGAACTTTTTAATTCTGCTTCATTAGCAATTTTCAGATAGACAGTACAGTGTTGTTAACTACAGTTATCATGCTCCATTATATCCCCAGAGGTTAATCACCCCTACAACTAGAAGTTTGTAACATTTGACTCCCTTCACCCATTTCCCCCACACCCCATTCCGTGCATCTGGCAACCACCAATCTGTTCTCTGGTTCCATGAGCTGGACTGTTTTTAGGTTTCACATATGTGAGATCATGCAGGTTTTGTCTTTTTCTGCCTGATATATTTCACTTAGCATTATGCCTTCCAGTTTCATCCATGTTGTTGCAAATGGCGAGATTTCATTATCTTTTATGACTGAATATAAATATATAAATATATTCTTTATCCATCCACTGGTGGACACTTAGGTTGTTTTCATGTCTTAGCTACTGTAAATGATGCTTCTATGAACATGAGGTTGCAGATAGCTTTTTGGTATAGTGATTTCATTTCCTTTGAATATACACCCAGAAGTGGATCATATGATAGTTCGATTTTTAATTTTTTGAGCATCTTCCATACTGTTTTCCATAGTGATTGTATCAATGCCCATTCCCACCAACACTGCACAAGGATTCCCTTTTCTCTACACCCTCACAAGTGCTTGTTATGCCTTTTTGATACTAGCCATTCTAATAGGTGTGAGGTGACAACTCTTTGTGGTTTTGATTTGTATTTCCTTAATGATTAGTGATGTTAAGCACATTTTCATGTACTTGCTGCCCATTTGAATATCTTCTTGGTTGTGACAGTTTCTATTGCTTTTTTCAGTTAAGTCATTATATTCCTCAGCTCTTGAATTTCTGTTTGATTTTTTTGTGGTTTCTATCTCTTTGTTGAACTTCTTATTTGGTTCATGGATTGTTCTCCTAATTTTGGTGTCTGTGTATTCTTTTTTTTTTTTAAAGATTTTATTTATTTATCCATGAGAGACTCAGAAAGAGAGGCAGAGACACAGGCAGAGGGAGAAGCAGTCTCCATGCAGGGAGCCTGACGTGGGACTCGATCCCGGGACCCGGGGTCACGCCCTGGGCCAAAGGCAGGCGCTAAACCGCTGAGCCACTCAGGCGTCCCGTGTCTGTGTATTCTTGTAGCTTCCTGAACTTCTTTAAAAGGGTTATTCTGAATACCGTGGCAGTTTATGATCTCTATTTCTCTAGGGTCAGTTATGAGAGCTTGTTCGTGTCTTTGATGATGTCACGTTTACCTCATTTTTCAAGATCCTTGATTCTTTGCATTGGTATCTATGCATCTATGCATCTGAATAAGCGGTCTCCTCCTCTAAACATTACAGATTCACTTGGGCAGGGACGGTTCTTCACCAGTTAGCTCAGCTTGGAGTTCTGGATGGATCAGCCAGTAACATTCTGGGGAAGGTGGAGCTTGCTTTTGAGGTCTCTATTTGGGCAAGGCCACTGCCTGTATTCTGAGGGCAGGGGAGTGCTGCTGAGTGGGTTCTGCAGTTAGATGGGCTCCACATTTTAGCAGGATCACTGGGCTTCCTGATCAGGTAGGGCTGCTGGCTGTGCTCCATGGTTAGGAAATGTCACTAGGGGGACCCTGCAGTCACCTCTTGTCAGGTGAGATCACCTGCTGTGTTTCAGGCGGGGTGGGTCCCCTGGTTGGACTCCTTGATTGGCCGTGGCTACAGACCTCACTCCTCAATGACTCCCTTTGGGGTGGAGTCTCAGGCTGTAATCCCCAACTATATGGTGCTGCTGGCTGGACTCTTTCCCCAGGGCCGCATGCAGGGCTTTGTAGTCAGGCAGGGACTTAGATTTTGCTCTGTGATTAGGCAGGGATGCGGGCTGTGCCATGAAGTCAGGCTGGGCTGTAGGCTGGGCTTTGTGATCATGTAGGCCACCCGTTGTGCTCTGTTGCTGATCGAGTTCAGTGGCTGGATTTTTTGGTCAGGAGGGGCCTCCGGTTGTATCTTGCAGTTGGATGGGGGCTAGAGACTTCACTCCATGGTTAGGTGGGGTCAACTTCCAGGCTTTTGTGTCAGGAGGGGCCGCAGAGAGTGGTTCACGATTGGACTGCATCACTGGCTAAGCTGTGGTTGGGTGGTACTGTAGGCTGGGTTGTACTGTCAGCTGGGTTCTGAGGCTGTCCAGAGTCACTATTAAGGCTTCCTGGTCATGCAGAGCCAGAGGTTATACTTCATTGTTGGACAGGATTGCTGAGCTTAATTTCCTGCCCAGGCATGGCTATAGAATGGGCTCTATAGCCGCCCAGATTCTCTGGTCAGGTGAGGCTACACTCAGCAGTTGGGCTGCCTGTGTGGGTCTGAGCCAGGCAGAACTGCCCACTGTGCTCCCTGGTCATCCAGGGCCACCAGCTCAGCTCTGTAGGTGGGCAGAGTTGCTGGCTGGAATCCCTGCTCAAGCACAACTGGGAGGAGAAATATCGTCTGCCAAGATCTGAGTACTGATTCCTGTAAGCCCTGATCCCCTTCTCCATTTCTGTCTAATGATCCTCAGTGGCCAAGCCCTGCAGATTTCCCTACCTGAGCCTCCTGGGAAGCACTCCATAAAGCTGGGGGAGTTGGATGTCTGCTTTGGGCTCTTTTACCCACTACAGAAACTGTAGGCCCAGGAGGCCCTCTTGGTGTGGCATTGTGCTGGTCTGGAGGAGAGGCAATGTGGTCAGAGTGTAGTTGCTTCCCTTACTCTTTTAATGCTATCCTTCTCAGTTTCTGTGGTCCAAAGGGATGCCTCAGCCTCGCCCCCCAGGTTCTGGGATTTTCACAAAGGTGTCCTGTCTATGGATAGTTGCCTGTTGGTTGCCTTGTGAGGGGGATGAAAGTTGGGATCGACCTATTTTGCTGCTCTGATAACATCACTCCCTTTTTCCTTCTGTTTTTTTTTAAGATTTATTTATTTATTGACAGAGAGAGAGAGAGAGGGAGAGAGAGAGAGAGAGAGAGAGAGAGAGAGAGAGAGAGAGAGAGAGAGAACGCACAGGTGGGAGGGGCAGAGGGAGAGGAAGAATCTTAAGCAGGCTCCATGATCAGTGCAGAGCTTGCTCAGGGCTCTATCTCACAACCCTGAGATCATGACCTGAGCCAAACGCAAGAGTCCAATGCTCAATTAACTGAGCCACCCAGGTGCCCCTCCCTTTTTCTTTCTTAATGAGAATATTCTGTTAACAAGAATTTAACCATCCCAAGAATTTTGGCAAGGTTTGAATGGAATGAAAGTCTTAGTGTCCACTCAATGTAGCCTCTCATAATCTATGGATCATTCTACATGTGGTGGTACATTAGTTGCTTGGTTCACTGCTTCTGTAGTGCCTAAAGCACAATTCCAAATTAAATATATTTCTATTGTACGAGTGAAGTTATATCTTTTTGTTATATACCCCTTCATTCTCTTTCTTTTGAAGCAATTGATAGATCTAATATATATGGGTATCTATAGTACAAATACATTGTGTGAAAGATAAAATGTAGTGGTTTCAAGAAGTAAAACTTTCTGGGGACAGTTGATGATTGAGACTCATTATGACCCTTGGACTTTATTAATGTCACGGTGCATGTGTCATTCTGTGATGGAAGGGCTAGACTGGGGTAAACTGCAAGCTTGTTTGTCTATAGATGCTGAAGTACTTAGGCCAGATTTTCTCACAAACCTACATAGGTATTCCTACAACATGGCCCTACAAAATACACTGTCATGTGCATGAAAGGGGATTGATTATCTGCTTCTTTTGATTGATGGCAGTTATTTCAGGGAGGGACCTATAGTCTAGGGCTTGAATCCATGGGCCATATTCAAACTCGACCTGAAAAGACATTAGTGAATTGGAGAAAAGAACCTCTCCTAATTAAAATGTTAAAATCCCAAGAGCTTGGCATAAGAGAAGAAGGAATTACGGATGGCTTATTCTCAAGACTGGCTTTTCTGCTTGCCAGGTAATCATACACAGGTAAGGATAATATAAATATGTTTTTCCTGAAAGGTAAGCTACAGTTACCAATGCCAAGATAGAAAACAAGACTGGGATTGTTGTGACAAATAAAGAAATATAGGTAATAACAGCACCACTAAAACTAGAGATCATGCCAAGCTTCAGGTTATAGGCATGACTTTACATAAGGCCGGAAAGGGTGTATTATTACTTTAGATTCAAGTTCTGAGCACAGTTTTTCAAAACTAGAAATAACATCCTTTGCAGAATTAAATTTCAACTCGGCAGTGAAGTCACTTTGTTTTCCTGCTGATTCACCCAGAACATGCCAAAGAAAGTACCAGTAAAAATGTTCATAAAGTTTTTGATAAAGCAGAAGACATAGTGATTGCTCTTTGAGGTTTTTCTGCATGATTTCTCTAACTTCTTGAATTTGAAAGATGAATCTGCACTCCTTCAGGCTCTGAAGGTCAGGATGGACCAGTTACGACTTTTCCAGGAAATGAGTAATAGTAGGACCAGGGGACTCATTTCTAGAAGCCAGGAGTAACGTTTCATCCAGAACCTGTAGGTGGGGTTTTCCCTCACAAAAGTCTTCAGGGAGTTCCAGAGGCGTGTGCAAACTTGAAATGGGAATAGCTAACCTAACACAAGCTTGCCCCGGAGATACTGCCAATTCTCTTAGCTCTTGCCTTGGTTTTCCCCACCCAGCATGGCTGGTCCTTTCCTTTTCTTCTCATTTTTCTCTTCTTTTCAGCTCGTTGTCCAATGTTCCTCCCTGCAAACTCCAAATCTTAATACCCATGCAAGAACCTGAGTATTCTTGAATAAGCATCATTTAGAATTCTCTCTTCCTGGAAGACAAGAAAGGAGACTACTGCCAACTGCTGTTTGTAAGACTCCCACCCAAGCTACAGCCATGGAGAGCTCTTAAGAATCATTGCTGGGCAAGGGATGCATTCAAAATTCTTTTGAAACTTGTGTTCTGTATATAGAGAAATCACTAGTTTTAGTGTTAAAATGCAGTTAAGTGGCTTCATTTCCTTCCTTCACCAAAAATGTATCATCTGCCTACTGTACATCAGCATTGTGTTGGGAAAACTTGTGATAGAAGACACAGTCACTGCACACAAAGATTTTTATGGCATCTTGAAGAAGGTAAGTAAGAAACCCAATAATGACAATATAGTCCTGAAAAGACTATGAGAGATCTATATTCAGTCAGTGCGCCGTGAGTAGCTAGGGAGGGTTACCAGGAGCTGGAGATCCAATTCCTGGAGTCCTAATGATGACTAGTAGTGAGGAGATGGTATGTGTGTGTGCATATGCCCACACATGCACCTCCGTATACTTTTCTTATAGCATCCTGAACTTCTTTAGAGCTCTCCTTCCAGTTGTTCAATGTTCCTCTTTCTCACTGTGTTGTGATACACAATAGTGACTACATCATTTCCAAGCAAGGTCTTGGGCTCAGGGGTCTCCATACAACTGTAGAGCAAACTGATAAATCACGCTCTCCCCAGAAAAGGGTGATGAGACAGCAGTGAGATTGCAAGGAGAGGAGTCACTGGGATTTTCAAACTTGAGGAATTGCTGGTGTTGCTTAGTTTTATAAAGGTTCAAGTTATCACCAAAAGCCTCTTTCTAAGGCTTATTACACAGCCATAGGATTCTATAGACAGAAGAATGAAGCAGGCCAAGCTTCCCTTAGCATATCCTTTCCTCTCTATGGTATCCTCAGTTTTCCTTCTCCTTTATCTGCTTTCTTCCCAATGTTCCGGAAAGAATCAGTAGGTTCAGTTCTTCTTTGTGTTATGTTTTATTGCTTACCCCTCACAGGGACATCTGCATTTCAGTAAATGTCAGTATCTTCATTCAAAAGTCTAAATCTGGGGACGCCTGGGTGGCTCAGTTCATTGAGCGTCTGACTCTTGATTTCAGCTCAGGTCATGATCTCAGGGTTGTGAGATTGGGCCCTGTGTTGGGCTCTGTGCTGGGCATGGAGCCTGCTTAAGTTCCTCTCTCTCCTTCTCCCTCTGCCCCTCTCCCCTGCTCAGACTCTGTCTCTGCCTCTGTCTCTCTCTCAACAAAAAGTCTAAATCTGTAATGGAATGTATTTGGAAATTCGGGGGTAGTTGGGAGGGAACCCTCTGATATCTTAAGGCTCACCCTAGTAGGCAAGCACTTCTGCCCAACTTACCCACTTCTTGAAGGAATGATCCTGATGCTTCATGACACTATGGTATGAAGCAGAAACCTACACCATGCATCTTCAACTCTAGGTTAGATTCCATTAAGGTGAATTCCAATGGCTACCCACCTTCTTTAGCTCTATTGGAATTTAGTTGCGTTTAGTGTTAGGCAAACTGGGTAAACTTAGCAATAGTTTAGTAATAGTTGATATAATGGGACAGATGACGTCAAAAGTCTCCAACTCAAAAGTGCTGTGAATTCTGTGACTTCTACCCCTATTAACCTCTACCTGTGACCTGGGGATAATATTAATAAAATAAAATAAAATAAAAAACTTAGGTTTGTCCTTTTTCAACTAATCTATGATGAAGTAATATATGATAATGTTTTAAAGTCTACTATATAATGAATATGTAAAATGTGAACCGAATCTCCCTGCCACCCTGGTTTCTCTACCCAGAGTCAAACATCAGTAATATTCTCTTGTAGATCTGCTCAGATATTTTTTATGCCTACACAGAATCTTAATCTTTTTAAGATAAGAATTTTTCCATTTTGCAGTATTGCTAGAAACAGCCACAAAGAACAATATATTTAATATTTTAGTATATTTAATTTATTAGTCTTCGCAGTTTCTCCTGTTAAAATTCATTTTCTTAAAATACACATACATATAAGAAGCACAATACTCTTGTATCATTTACATAAAATGGAGAATTTTTGGAACATTTGCTTTTTATTGGGACTTGAGTTCTTTTCACGACGCACGTTAACCTGAGATATATTACACTAAATTAAAAGTGAACAAATTCATTACAAGCTTGTGTTTTTACTCTCAATTCAGAAAGGATCACACATATCAGTTGTATTCAGTGCTGATGTTTCATTAATGGATCCCTATGACTTTATAAAACATATAGTTTCGAAAATTCTATCAGTGTGCTTGGTGTGCCTTCTTGAAATTGTGAGTATTTGACATATTAGTAACTTCCTGGCCTGATGCTTTTTTGAAGGAACCACCCTAGCTCCATTCTATGTCTTATGAATGACATATTAGATAACATTAGGAAAACATTACAGTATAGTTAATCGCAATTATCATACGATCTGTGTGATTTTTGTTTTGTTGATTTCTAAAGAGAGGAATCCCAGGGAAGAAATTGTTTAGCTTCCTGAAATGCCTTTTAACAAGATTTTTTTGAACTTTGTGGAAAGCCTAGACTCCAAGCTCTTTATCATTGCTAAATGCTAAACTCTACCTCAGCCAGACCTCTTGCTGCCTAAATCAATCCCATTAACCAGATAGATACTAGGTTTCCACTTCAACCTGAAATGACTCAGCCAGAGACCAGAATGGGGCATTTTGAAATGAAAAACCCAACCCTTATGTCAAGTTTTTATATCAGCAACAGGGTATGTCCCTGAAGATAGTGTGAAATAGCTTGTTCTAATGAGCAGTGGTTTGTTGCTTTGCCTTTTAAAATGCATGTAGATGACAAGGGACAAAGTGGGTGCAATTGCGCCAATGCACATGGGTCTGTTGGCTAGGGAGATGGGGGTTTCCTGAACCTACACATCCTCTAGATGGCTCCAGATGGATAGAAAATTAAGAACTTCTCTTTTCAGCATCAAGAGGCAGATGATCAGCATTGCTGGAACGCGTGACACAGGAACAGTACTTGAACATTATGTGAAGAGAGCTGCCTTTGTTTTGTTCCTGGTAGGATGTAGAAGGAAAGTGCCATAAAAGATCAAGATTAGACCTGTGTAAACACTGAGCAGCTAGAGCAGAAAACCTTATATAAATGTTTCTCAGGATATACAATAGGAGAAAAGAGGTAAGGTAAGAGTGTGGACTAAGGGAAGCCTAAGGAAAGGTAGTGAAATTTTTGTGGGGTGGGGAATAGTACTTAAAATTTCAAGTGATTGAAAATTTAGCATATTAAAGTATATCGGCTCCAGGAAGATTGGGCCAAGTCAACAGGAAAAACTACAACAAAAGTAAAAGTGGAAAATTTTGTTTACAGCTTCTTTTTTTTTAAAGACAAAGGAGTTCCATCTATAGTGGCTTCCATAAGCATGCCATGTGAACGAAACAGTAGTGTGTTAAGAAGCAAAATGACAAAATGGAAAAGTTCATGGAAAGAAATCTAGGTACCAAGCTGGGGTATGATGATTCTGAAGAAAATCTGGAATTGTGGTGGGGTAGACTGTTCCATTGATGGCTTCCAATGAAACACACCTCACAGAATTCATGCCCTTGTGTAGTCTTCTTCCAAACTGACTCAAGTTTGGCTCTCTGTCCAGCTTTGACCAATGGAATATCAGCAAGCAAGATGACATAGAGGCTTGATAAACTGTTTACATTGGAACTTGTCCGTTTGGAATACTCCTTCTTGGAAACATTGTTGTAAAGATACTTGGGCTATACAATGGAATGAACAGAGGACACGGAGAGAGAGACTGTAGATGGTGGGAGGCCACTTTACATGTTACCACCTCAGCCAAACTCCCAGCAGAATGCAGCTCCTTGATTGACCTCAGCTATGCTACATAAAGCAAAAGAATCTTCCAGTTGCTACCAGTCGACCCACAGAACTATGAGAATAATGAATTGCTGTTTTAGGACTCTAAGTTTTGGTAGTTTATTGTGCAGCACTAGATATCTGAAACAAGTAGGCATGTAAATGCCCTCATTTATCAAAGAGGAAGCTGAGACAGGAAATGGCCAAGGGATTTGCCCAAAGTCTTACAACTAGTTAGTGAAAGAATGGGGACTAGGACTCATTGGATCTCTTGATAATCAAACAAGTGCTTTTTCCTCCACATCACCCAAAATGCTACTATTAGTATCTAACATTTAGTGAAGAATTTCTGTATGACAGGCATTATGGAAAGCATTTCATATTCACTGAGGCAGGTACTACCATTATCTCAATTTTATAATCCAGGAAACCAAAGGTTAGAGAATAATTTGCCTGAAGTCACACAGCAGGTAAATTATAGAGCTGTGCTTCTGATCCTGGGCTCCGACTGCATGAACTTGTCTGAAGCACTGTATTATAAGACTGATGAATTATAGGTTAAGTATGAATAAAACAAACAGCCTATACAACAACTGATTTAATCCATATCTGTCTCATTTGAATTAAAAAAGAATTGATCCCCACTGACTACCATTGTTGAGAATTAAATCAGCTGGCCCTTGATCCAGTTCAGAAGGTATGCCTAGATATGGTCTGCCACTTTGGGGATTTGGAAACCAACATTAACACCTTGTCACTATTTAAATGTTTGGCAAAATTCTTTTGTTCTGTAGGTTCATATACAACTTAAACCCATGGATTTTTTTTTGCAATAAAAGTATCCATATGGTATTTTCGCAGTTACATTTGAATGATTGATATGTTATTTAGCAAGAACTGTTTGCTTCATAAGGAGCCTTAAAAATGCATATCTTTATGTTTGAAAAAAATGTTGTTGGCAACTGAAGTAAGTCATTTAAGTATACCTCTTCTACAAAGCCTTTCTTGGCAAATCCTGTCCTTAATGGCTCACGCCTTTATTTATTCTCTTTATTCAATATATATTAAAGCATTCTAATGTGAATATACTACACAAAAATTAACAAAATAGAGCTCTACTTTAAGAAGTTCAGAATAATAGCAGTACAAGTTGATATGTGCTATAACAAAGGTATAGGTTAAGCCCTCTTCATTATTCATTAAGCTAATTTTGGTTAAGTGCTGACATTATGTCAGATAGAGAGCTGGGTGCCAGGTGAACCAATCAACATAGCTCTATCTTCAAGATCAAGATTTTTTTTTTTTTGGAAATAGTCTTTGTAGATTTAATTGGTTAAGGTGAGATCACACTGGAGTGGGGTGCGTGCTAATCCAACAACTGGTATCCCTCAGTGCAGGCCGGGTCTCATGAATGAGGCCCTGGGGCCCGAGGTAGTACTGCACCACGATGACCAGAGCCAGGCAGCAGGCGGCCAGGGTGCCTAGGATGCTCGTGTATTTCTGGAACCCGATCTCCTGCGGGGCCGACATGGGCAGGATGACCAGCGCGTAGAGCAGGGTCAGGGTGAAGCACTGGTCGGCGTACCTCAACCGGCCTGTGGGCCAGGAGGGGAGGCAGTCATAATAGGGTAAGCACATTGAGAAAAGTGATGGGAACAAAATGAGGAGGCTGCTGTCATACAAGAATGGTCTGGGGATAGAGAGCTGGGGAGGAAGTATTTGCTAAGAGAAGAAGGTCAGGGAAGATCTTTGACATGGTAACATTTAATCAGCCAGACATATGAAGGAGGGGGAGGAGAGAAGATGCATCACAGAGGCAACTGAAAGTGCAAAGGTGCTGGGGCCGAGGTAGAGCTTGATACATACTGGGAATTAACAGCAGGCTCATGTGACTGGAGCATGGTGAGCTCAGGTACTGGGCAGTGGTAGAGGATAAGGAGAGCAGGGACCAGATCATGTAGGCCTTGAAAACCATGGTAAGAATTTTACTCTCAGTGGGAGGAACAACTGTTGAGAAGGGGATGGTGTAATGCTGAGATCAAGGCCTCTGGAGCCATGTTGTCTAGGTTCATTTCTCACCCCAACCACTTAGTGAATGTGTTCTTTTGGATAAGCACTTCAATCTTTCTGTGCCTCATCTTGCTCATCTATAAAATGAAAATAATAATAATACTTATTGTTGTGAAGTTGAAATGCATCAATAGACATAAAGGGCTTAGAAATGTACTTGACATTAAGCATTCAATCTGTGTTAGAAGTTGAGCAAGGAAGAGACACGATCCGATTCATATTTTTTAAAGATCATTCTTTCCACCAGTGTGAAGCTAAAAAAAGGAGGCTGGGAGAGAAAGAGGAGAGACCAAGCTTTGCTATTTATCTAAATTGGGGACTGTGGGCTTGTACTCTTAACTGCTATATTTTTGTGTTAGACCATATTGCCTCTCCAGCCATATGAGGTCACTTGACAGGCAGAAATGGACCTTGGTTTAAGTAGAACAAGCAAGGCTCATATCCACTAGGACAGTTGATGAAAACAGAAAGATCTCTGAGGTGGTAAAGCATCCAGGTAGACAGGAATGGTATCGAGAATCAGAGTGATCCAACATGAGACTGAGTTCCCCACACACAAACTGAGGGAATTTCGTAGAAACCAATTTAATTCACCAAGAATTTCTGAATGTCTACTGTATGTATGCCACAGTTGGACAGACAGTTGGCACAATGGGGTGTGGCATTCCCCTGATGTTCAGGAGAATCATCTTCCAGGTAGGTAACAGGAGTTTATCCCGAGGGCACTGACATCTCGGGTGAGAAGTCAAGACAGAAGCTCAACTCAAAACAACCGGCAATGATAATTTTACTCATGCTGAAGTGTGACTCTCCTAAGAGTTGGGAAATGATCTTATTCATGTTTAAAAAAATAGCTTTATTGAAATATAATTAATAAACCACAAAGTTCAATATTATAAAGTATAAAGTATTTTAAATTTTAAAGTATAAAATTCAGTGTTTTTTATGATTGTATGGAATCAAACAAAATGTGTGGCATTTTGAGTCTGGCTTCTTTCACCTAGCATAACGTTTTCAGGATTCACTCATGTTGTAGCATGTATCAGCACTTTATTACCTTCTATGGCTAAATAATATTACATTGTATGATTGTGCCACATTTTGTTGATCCATTCTTCAGTTTATGGATATTCAGGTTTTTTCCATTTTGGACTTTGTGAATAATGCTGCTATGAACATTCATATACAAGTTTTTGTGAGGATATATGCTTTCTCTTCTCTTGAGGATATACCTCAGAGTAGAATTTCTGGGTCATATGGTAACTGCACATTTAATTATTTAAAGAACAACTGAACTATTTCCCAAAGGGCTTGCATCATTTTACATTCCTTTTACTAGTGTATAAAAATCTAATTTCTTCACATCCTCATCAACACTTATTCTTGTCCATCTTTTTCATTATAGCAATCCTAGTGAATGTGAGGTAGTATTTCACTGTGTTTTTTTTTCCAAAAACTTTCACATCACTTTATTTCAACTTTTATCCGAAAATGTAAAAAGTATTAAAACTATGTAGTCCTGAGCTTCAGATGTTGACCTCCGATCTCATAGGCAAGTGGGGGAAAGAGGGTCAGGGTAGAAATTCAGAATCCCTCCCATTCCAAGGAGATTAGAACCTGCCCCCCTGCCTCTTGGCAGGCAGGATGGGGCACAACTCAGCTTCTTCCACCTCCCTTCTTCACTCTCTTCTTTTTTTTAAAAGATTTTATTTATTTATTCATGAGAGACACAGAGAGAGGCAGAGACACAGGCAGAGGGAGAAGCAGGCTCCATGCAGGGAGCCCGACGCGGGACTCAATCCCAGGACCCTGGGATCATGACCTGAGCCAAAGGCAGACGTTCAACCACTGAGCTACCCAGGTATCTCTTCACTCTCTTCTTCCTCAGAAACATCATTGCTTATAGAAACAATCTGGTGCTGCCCAGCAATTTACATGGGGCCAGAACCTGATTTCAGACAGAAGGTTACAGGTGGTTGGAGCTGGAGGTCATCCAAACTAAACATGAATTGGCAGGACAACTTGAGGTTGGCCACAGGGACAGCAATCTCTTGGTGGTAATGCTTCCTGGCCATGACTTCTACCACATTACATTCCTCTTCAGCCCTCTTGGTGAGGCAGAGCATGGCCAAAGCCAGCAAGTGCTCCACCTCATCCTCTTCCTCTACCTTCAAGGTGAAAGAGCGGGTATGGCTAGAGAGCTAACAGCCAAAGGAAAAACTGTCCATAGTGACCGCATCCAGGACTCACAGACTAGCCCCCACCCTCCCCAGGCATGAGCTCAGCTCTCCTGATTCAGGAATGCTAAGGCAGCAGCAGCTTCAGTGGCCATGCTGCAAGCTCACTGTGGTTTTAATTTATATTTCCCTGATGACTAATGATATTAAGCATGTGTATGTATATCTTCTTTAGAGAAATGTCTATTCAATCCTTTGCCTCTGTTTTAATTCATTTAATTGTCTTTTTTATTTTTAAATTGTAAGTGTTCTTTATTTACTCTGGGCACAAGTCCCTATCAGATATATGATTTGCAAATATTTTTCCCCTTATGTGAGTTGTCTTCTCATTTCCTTAATAACAACGGTTGAAACACAGAGTTTTAAATTTTGATGAAGTCTAATTATTTTTTCTTTATTTTATGTTATTTTAAAGATTTATACTTATTTATTTATGATAGACAGAGAGAGAGAGAGAGGCAGAGACACAGGAGGAGGGAGAAGCAGGCTCCATGCCGGGAGCCCGAAGCAGGACTCGATCCCGGGACTCCAGGATCGCGCCCTGGGCCAAAGGCAGGCGCTAAACTGCTGAGCCACCCAGGGATCCCCTAATTATTTTTTCTTTAATTGCTTATGCTTTTGGTGTGATATATAAGAAGACTTTGCCTTACTCAATGTCATGAGGTTTTACTCCTTTGTTTTCTTCCAACAGTTTTACAGTTTTTGCTCTTACATTTAGGCCTATGATCCCTTTTGAATTAATTTTTGTATTTGGTGTGACATAGGGGTCTGACTGCGATTTTTTTTTTTGCATGTGGATGCCTAGTTGTCTCAGCACCATTTCTTGAGACACCATTCTGTCTCTCATTGAATTATCTTGGCACTCTTGTCAAAATTAATTAACCATAAAATCATACCCATCTGTGATTTCTACAATACAATTTAGAACCCTGAACTTTGAAATTTCCTAGTTTGAATTCAGACTTCCATCATATTTAACCTGGTTTGATCTTTTAAGTCTGCCACTAGTGTCCTGTCCTGATCCTTTATACCACGAAGCTCTGGGACTTCCCCACATTTACTCCTCTCCATTCCCAAAGTTCTGTGTCTCTCTCTGGTGTATATGTGGACAAAAGGAGCAGAGATGGATGAACTCTGGTGGGGTATTAAGGTTTAACTATGGTTTTCAAGTATAGCAAATGGGTAGAGGGCTAAGCAGGAAATATCTATAGAATTAAAATAAAAATATGTATACCATGAATGATAATAGTTAAAGACTCCACTAACCCATGTTTAATAATGGCTTGAAAAATTAGAAGATCAACAAGGAAGTAGAATATATGAACAACACTATAAACCAACTAGAAAAGACTTCTTTAGATCACTCCACAGAACAATAGAATGCACATTCTTTTGATGTGCATACAGAACACTCTCCGGTATAGACTATATGCAGAGCCATCTAACAAGACTCAGTAAATTTAAAAGGACTGAAGTCATAGCAAATATGTTCTCTGACCACAAAGGGATGAAATTAGAAACCAATAACAAAAATTAGTTGTGAAACTCAAAAATATGTGGAAATCAAGTAACACACTTCTAAATAACAAATGGATCAAAGAAGAAATCACAACAGAAATTGGAAAATACTTTGAGATGAATAGAAGTAGGATACAATATACCAAAACTTACAGGAGGTAGGGAAAGCACTGACTAAAAAGAAATGCATAGCTCTGAACACACACACACACACACACACACACATATATATATATATATATAAAGATCTCAGATGAGTAACCTATTTAGGGAACTAGAAAAAAAGGCAAACTAAACCCAAATAAAGCAGAAGGAATGAAATAATAAAGATTAGAGACAACATTAATGAAGTAGAGAATGCAAAACCAATAGAGGAAATCAACCAGACCCAAAGTTGGTTGTTAAAAAAAGATCAACAAAATGGACAGCTTTTAACCAGACTGACTAAGGGAAAAAGAGAGAAGACTCAAATTACTAAACCAGGTATGAAGGAGAGAATGCTACTTCCAACCTTCCATAAATAAAAAAGATTATGAACAAATATTATGAACAACTATATGCCAACAAATTAGATAGCATAGATGAAATGGAAGACACAAACTACCAACTCTGATTCAAGAAGAAATTGAAAATCTGAATAGAAGTGTCACAAGATGTTGAATTAGTAGTTTTAAAATTTCACACAAAGAAAAGCCCATTCCCAGATAATTTACCAAACATTTATTTCACCAAACATTGAAAGAAGAGTTAATCCTATTTCTTCACAAACTATCCCAAGAAGTAGAAGAGGATGAGAGCAATTTCCAACTTATTTTATTAGGTCAATATTAACCCAACACCAAAACCAAAGATATGACAATAAAACTAACAAGCCACTATCTCTTATGAATATAGACACAAAGTTCCTCAATAAAATACCAGCAAACTGGACCTATCAACATATAGAAAGGATTAGATACCATGATCAAGCCGGACTTATCCCAAGAACACAAGGTTGCTTTAACATCAATGTAATGTAATATACTGATAGAATAATAAACAAAAACCACATGATCACTTCAATAAATGCAGAAAAACCATTTGATAAAATACACCTCTTTGTGATAACAAGTCTCAACAAACTAGAAGTAGAAAGGAACTTCTTTCTCATAAAGGGCATCCACAAAAAATTCATAGCTAACATCATAATTAATACTCCCTAAGATCAGAAACAAAATAAGAATATCTACTCCACTTACTTCCTTTCAACATTGTCCTGGAGGATCTAGTCATGGCAATTAGATAAGAAAAAAAAAAAAGAAATAAAAAGCATCTAGATTAGAAAGGAAGAAGTAAAACCATTTCCATTTTTACATGACTGACCTTATATATATATAATACATACACAAAAAACTATTAAAGAAGTTTAGTAAGGTTGCCAGGTACAAGATCAATATACATAAAATAATTGTATTTTTATATGTTAACAATGAACCAAAAGAATATCAAAAAGACGGTGCCTGGGTGGCTCAGTCAGTTAAGTGTCTGCCTTTGGCTCAGGTCATGATCCCAGGGTTTGCAATCCCTATCAAAATACCATGGACTTTCTTCAGAGAGTTAGAACAAATTATTTTAAGATTTGTGTGGAATCAGAAAAGACCCCGAATAGCCAGGGGAATTTTAAAAAAGAAAACCATATCTGGGGGCATCACAATGCCAGATTTCAGGTTGTACTACAAAGCTGTGGTCATCAAGACAGTGTGGTACTGGCACAAAAACAGACACATAGATCAGTGGAACAGAATAGAGAATCCAGAAGTGGACCCTGAACTTTATGGGCAACTAATATTCGATAAAGGAGGAAAGACTATCCATTGGAAGAAAGACAGTCTCTTCAATAAATGGTGCTGGGAAAATTGGACATCCACATGCAGAAGAATGAAACTAGACCACTCTCTTTCACCATACACAAAGATAAACTCAAAATGGATGAAAGATCTAAATGTGAGACAAGATTCCATCAAAATCCTAGAGAAGAACACAGGCAACACCCTTTTTGAACTCGGCCATAGTAACTTCTTGCAAGATACATCCACGAAGGCAAAAGAAACAAAAGCAAAAATGAACTATTGGGACTTCATCAAGATAAGAAGCTTTTGCACAGCAAAGGATACAGTCAACAAAACTCAAAGACAACCTACAGAATGGGAGAAGATATTTGCAAATGACATATCAGATAAAGGGCTAGTTTCCAAGATCTATAAAGAACTTATTAAACTCAACACCAAAGAAACAAACAATCCAATCATGAAATGGGCAAAAGACATCCTCCCCGTTTGTGCTCTCTCTCTCTCTCTCTCTCTCCCTCTCAAATAAATAAATAAATAAAATCTTTAAAAAATAATATCAAAAAGAGTAAAATACTTAGGAATAAATTTTTAAAAACGTGCAAAATTTATACTCTGAAAGGTGCAAAACAATGTTGAAAGAATGGAAAGAAAATGTAAATAAATGGAAACTCATCCTTTGCTCATGAATCAAAAGGCTTAATATTATTATATGGAGATATGAGATATGGAGATTTTCATATATAACATATGAAAATCTTAGCTGTCTTCTTTGCAGAAATTTATAAGCTAATCCTAAAGTTCATATGGAAATTCAAGGTTCTCATAATAGTTGAAACAATATTAAAAAAGAACAAAGTTGAAGGACTCATTCTTTCTGATTTCAAAAGTTACCACAAAGATACAGTAATCAAACCAGTGTGATACTGGCATGAAGATAGACATATAGATCAATGGGATAGAATTGGAGTCCACAAGCAAAGCCTCCCATTTATAGTTAATTGATTTTCAAGAAAGGTGCCAAGTTAATTCCATAAGGAAAGAATAGTCTTCAGCAAATGGTGCTGAAACAACTGGATATCCACCTGAAAAATAAAAAAAAAGAATTAGACTACTACCTAATACCAGACACAAAAATTAATTTAAAATGTATCATTAATTTAAATATAAGAACTAAAATTATAAGACACTTAGAAGAGAATACAGGAGTAAGTCATCAGGACCTTGGGTTAGGCAAAGACTTCTTAGATATGAAACCTAAAGCATGAGAGCAACAACAGAAATGGATTAATTAGACTTCTTCAAAAGTAAACATTTTTGTGCTTCAAAGGACATGATCAAGGAAGTGAAAAGACACCTCAGTGAATTGGAGAAAATATTTGCAAATCATATATCTGATAAGGGACTTGCACCTAGAATATATAAAGAACTCTTACAATTCAATAATAAAAAGACAACCCACTTAAAATGTGCACAAGGATTGGAGTACATATTTCTTCAAGAAGATATTTCTGATACACATTTCTCATACATATTTCTGATACACATTTCTCCAGGAAGATATTTCATGCATAAGGATCTGAGTACACAATTCTCCAAGAATGGCCAATCAACATGAAAAATGCTTACCATCATTTGACTTCAGGGCCAGTCAAAAGCATAATGAGAAACCAATTCACATCCACCGGGTTGGCTATAATTAAACAGATGGACAAGAAGTGTTGGTGAAGATGTGGAGAAATTGGACCTCTCCTGCACTGCTGGTGGGAATGTAAAATATTTCAACGGCTTTGGAAAATGTCTTTCAGTTTCTCAAAAGGTTAAACATAGAGTTACCACAGGCCCTGGCAATTCCACTCCATTTTTATGTATTTACTTTCTTTAATAAATATATAATGAATATCAGATCAATAAGTACTTTATATATATTGCCATTTTCCACAACAATCTTTTAAGTTGGATATTATCATTATCCTTATATCACATAGGAGAAAATTGAGATTCAAGGTTAAGTAACCTGTCTAAAGTCACACAACTGGTAAGTCATGAGGCTAGAATTTGAACCAAGGTGTCTAACTTCAGAGTCCATACTTTTAACCATAAACTTCATTGTATCCATATAAAAATAAATATTTGAAATATTTGTATAATATAAAAATCCCCATATATGACACAGTCTTCTTGAAAGACTTCTTGAAAGATTGTCCCTTGTACATTCATAAACTACTGTTAAAAAACTAGTTAATTTTATCTTAAAGAAAAACAAAGCTAACATTAATATAGAGCTATGTGTCAGACACCGGAAATTTGTTTAAATTTTACATGAACACTTCGAGGTAGATTCTGTTATTGTCCCATTTTGTGGAGATCCAGGGGAGTTAAGCAATTTGCCCAAGATCACACAGCTAGTGTCAGAGATGGAATATAAACAGTGTCCATTTGAAGCACTACGAAATATGTCTCTTGATAAAATATGTTGGGCTTAGAGGAGTCTCAATAATTTACCTCCTTCTCTCCCATCTGAGCTTGCAGGACTCAAACGATGAGATAAAAATATCAGGTTTGTTATTGCTAAAGCTGTTTAGAGAATGAAGCTTAGGTGGGTTATCGGCCTGTCACAGGCCTTTCTCATGGAAACTCAAAGCTCTCTTGGAGTACCTGGTTGGATCAGTAGGTTAAGCATTTGCCTTCAGCTCAGGTCATGATCCCGACCTTGGTATAGAGCCCAGCATTGGGCTCCTTTCTTTGCGGGGAGGCTGCTTCTCCCTCTGCCTGCTGCTACCCCTGCTTGTGCTGCTCGCTCGCTCTCTGTCAAATAAATGAAGTCTTAAAAAAAAAAAAAAAGGAAACTCAAAGCTCTCTGCAGGTAGATACTAGGGGAAGGAAGGAACAGAGTTGCATCTTTCCAATTTTTTCTCCCAATCTCACCCACCAGGTAAATCCGAGTATAAGCTAGACAGAGGCTAGGAGTGTGACCACAGGCAATCAAGAGAGATGGGAAATAAATATCCTGCAATCGGCCAAACTGTAGACAATTTGTTCCTATGCAAACTAAGATGTCCTTTAAAAAGAGTGAGGCATGGCATTTGGAAATCTTTCTTTAAAAAAGAAAAGATTTTATTTATTTTTTCATGAGACGCAGAGAGAGGCAGAGACATAAGCAGAGATATAGGCAGAGGGAGAAGCAGGTTCCCTGTGGGGAGCCTGATGCAGAACTCTATCCCAGGACCCCAGGATCACGATCTGGGCTGAAAGCAGATGCTCAACCACTGAGCCACCCAGGTGCCCCTGGAAATCTTTCTTTACTTAGAATTGAAGAAATACAGTGAAAAGAACCTTGGCTTAGGTATTAGGAGACCTGGTGGCTCAACCCAGCTATCCTATGTGACCATGGGCATTACATTTCATTCTTCTGAGCCAGTAATTAATTATTCTACCAAAAATCTGCCAATAAAATCTACTTCGTGACAATAGTTCAAAAACAATATAAAGCAAGTTTGCCTGGGTGGCTCAGTCAGTTGAGTGTCTGACTCTTAATTTCAGCTTAAGCCATGATCCTGCGATTGAGCCCTGCCTCCCGCTCCCCACTGGGCAAGGAGTCTGCGTGAGGTTCTCTCTCTTCCTCTCCCTCTGCCCCTCCTCCCAACTTGCATACACACTCTCTCTCAAATAAATAAATAAATAAATAAATCTTAGAACAAAAACCCCAAAAGCCAAACCAAACCAAACCAAAACTTAAACAAAACAAAACCAAACTTAACAAAAAAATTAAGAAAATTCTTCTTTAAGTGATTTCCTTCCTCTGGATTTATTTCTCTAGGCTTACCAATCTGTGCCATTAATTTCTATCCTCATATATTTTAAATGGAATGCATGGGGTCTTGAGTGTTTTTTCTTCCCTACTCCACTTCCTTTTTTACACTCTGTTATTCTTTTTCCCATGTTTTCTACTTGAGGAAACTGTTCATGTTGTCTCTTAGGTTTACCTCATGTTTATATATTCCAACCTCCTTCAATCTATACATTCCCTAATAAAGCAACAAGGGGAGGAGGAGGGAGGAAAAAAGGAAGGAAGGAAGGAAGGAAAGAAAAAAAGAAAAAGGTTAAAACCACTTTGCTTTCCTTTTTTTAAAAAAGATTTTATTTATTCATGAGAGACACACACACAGAGAGAGAGAGAGAGGCAGAGACACAGGCAGAGGGAGAAACAGGCTCCATGCAGGGAACCCAACGTGGGATTCAATCCTGGGTCTCCAGGATTACTAAACTGCTGAGCCACCTGGGCTGCCTTGCTTTCCTTTTTTAAAAATGCCTTTTCTTCATTTTTTGAAGTATAAAGTAAATTGCACTCATTGTTTTTATGTATTTATTTATTTGTCTAATTATTTATTCAAAGCCCCTCTCTTGTCATCTAAGCTATAAATTCCATGAGGGCAAAAATCACAATGGTTTGTTCAGTTTTGCATACCTATACCTTGCCTGGTACTGTGCATAGAAGTGAGTAGTTAAAAAAAAGTTCAATAATCATTTTAAAGAAACCCAAATGGTATGGATTTATCATAAAAAAGTGATGATCTTGGAGTGTCTGAGTGGTTCAGTTGGTTAAGTGACCAACTCTTGGTTTCAGCTTAGGTCATGATCTAATGAGTTCTGCCCTCGGTGGAGAGTCTGCTTGGAATTCTCTGCCTATGCCTCTCCCCCAGTTGAATGCATACAAGCTTTCTCCCTCTCTCAAATAAATAAATAGATCTTAAAAAAAGAATTGGCATATCAAAAAAAGTGATGATTGTCATCAATTGTTAGAACACGATAATTTTTCTCACATTTTCTTCAGGTGAGCATGCAACCTCTTCCCTCTGATTTAATCAATTCAGTAAAATAACCAACCAATTCAGCTAAAAAATAAAAAAACATTGTTTAAATTCATTGATCGTTAAATTGACCAGAATACCACCTCAGTTCATCAACAGTGCCATGGAATACAGCACAGGGCTTAACGCAAATGCTTTACCCAAGCCCAGTGACACAATCAGGTCTAGTTACACATTGCCAGTGAATCTGTCTATTCAGAGGCATCCATAGACATTTGAAGCAGAAGGAGCTATTTGGGTCATCTTAACCTGACAAAGATGAAAAAGATGCATCTTGCATCTTTCAAGCTTTTTCAAGCCTTAGAGTATATTCCTCTGAGATGTTCAGCATTTATTATACTTGAGAACATTACAAAGGTAATAGAAAAGCTAAACCCTGTCATTGCCTCCTTTTTCTCTATATATGTGTGTAAACTTCCCAAGAAGCTCTTGCATCAATGAAGGTTTGATACACATTTAGGCAATTAACAACAGGTAAGGGAAACTTCCCCCTCTTAACCCTTATTTTTGCTGGGAGCAAAAGGAGTAGTTCCTTCTGGAACTTCCCCTCTGGAAGTTCCCTAAGAATGGCAGTTGTTATGGGCTGGGATTTTCAGTCCTGGCAGTATTTCCACATTCGTTCTATTTATAGGGCTGTTATTTTTTTTGTTCTTGGTATTTAGGAGAGAAGTTAAGTCTCTAACAAAGAAAAATTTTCCCCCAAACTAAGCAAACCCTTTGCATCATTTCTTCCCTTGCTGATCCTTCTTTCTGAAGTGCAAACAATGCCTTACATAATACTGCAAACATTGGTCCAAGCTGAGAAACCCTTGGTTAATGTCACATTTCCGTACCTGTGAGGATATTTCATACCAAACCAATGCATCTTAAAGGCCTCTGTAAGCATCAATAAACCTCTTTTCTAGTATTTCACCAATAGGGAGGAAGGAGGTGATAATAACCATGCTGGAAAGAAGAGGCAGTGTGTGTGTGTGTGTGTGTGTGTGTGTGTGTACATGCTTGTATACTTGGATAGTAGGTACTCAATAGGAATCTGTTCTTTTTCTTCTTATTACTACATCTTCATTATTATTATTTTATTAGTCACATGGAAACAATGTCTTCTTTCTAAAAGGATGCAGTAAAGCTGAAAGCCTTGGATCGTGCATGTCAAGGGTAATATTGACCCTTGGCTAGAGTGATTGATAGGTTAACTCCTTAATCCACCTCTTTTTTTCCCTATGTCAATAACTAAGTATCTAATATAACGAGGAAAATATGCAAGCAAATATGATAAGTATTCCTCATGACAGCTGAGGACATCTGGGTGCTCCATCAAAATTCGACCTCAAACTCTTAGAGTTTGACCTGAAAACAGAAAAATGCAAAGTTTAGATTAGATGAATAATTGTATACTTGTTTCTAAAAAGTCCCAGGCTTAACAAACAATTGTTGCAAACATAGTCTAATCACCGGATTCTGTTTTATTTGTTCCTCATACAAGAGAAAGATGCCTTAAGCACTAGTTTTTAAAAATGTTTTCTCATCAAAAAAGAAAGCCCAGAAATGGCTTATTTATTAGTTTTCAACCTACAGTGAAGTCACAACGAGGGAAGGAAAAAAAGCTAACTTTCTCCTCCATTAAAATGAGATAAAAAATAGTTAAATGAATACTAAATTTATTTTTTACTTTTTCTCTTCTATTTTTATAACTGACTCATGCTAGTTTATTCCTATTTTAATCCCTAATTAAATGAAATAAGATAATTTTTCAGTCATAATGTAAATAGGCAAAGCAAGAAAGTAGGTAATTCATCTTTCCATTATCAACTCTGTTACCAGATTAGAGTGGATTTAAGAATTTGTGTATTAGCATTTGAATAATAATAATAATAGGAAATGTAATCCCTTCTATAGTGTTAATTATAATGGAGACCAAACTGGATTTCACATATTCTAGTCCTCCACATTGCACACAGCAGCTGTGGTGGTTCTTTAAAAATTTATAGTAATAAAATTCCACCCTCAAGTTAGTTGATCTTGCCCTGCATTTCATGACTGCTCTTGGATATGTAAAGAAGTGTGCTATTAAATACAGAATCCAGCATTGATATAAAAATTATATTCTCAAATTTCCATTTATTTTGAGGGCCTTGATTGTGCTGGACTGGGCTACACCAGATTACAACAAAATGTTTTCATTTAACTGTCTTCCTTCACTTACTTTTTAAAGAGGCATTATCTGCAAATATGTTGAGATTAAACAACATATGTCTAAATCACACATGGGTCAAATAAATCTCAAGAGAAATTTTAAATATTTTGAACTAAATAAAAATGAAAACACAACTTATCAAAATTTATGGGGTGTGGCAAAAGCAGTACTTATTTTTAATAAATGCCTTTAATATATACATATATATTAAAAAAAATCCCAATCAGTAATCTATGTTTTCCACTTTAGGAAACTAGAAAAAAGGAGAGCAAATTAAATCCAAAGTAAGCAGAAAAAAAAGAAATAATAGAAATCAGAGCAGAAATTAATGAAAATGAAAACAAGAAATCAACAGAAAAAAATCAGTGAAATCCAAAATTTCTTCTTGAAAAGGTAAATAAAAAAAGTAAGCCTCTAACAAGGATAACTAAAAAAAAGGACACAATTACTAACATCAGAAATTAAAATGCAGACATCACTAGAGTCTATGGACATAATAAAGATGATAAAGAAATGTCAGAACTACTCTATGCCCTCAAATGTGATAACCTAGAAGACATGGACCAATTCTTTGAAAGATACAATTTGCTAAAACTCAGACAAGAAGAAATAAATGGTCTGAATAGGCCTATTAAAGAAATTGAATCAGTAATTAATAACCGTCCAAATCAGAAAGCACTAAGCTTAGATGGATTCACTGGTGAATTTTACCAAACATTTAAGGAAGAAATTATATCAATTCTCCATAATCTCTTTCAGAATATATAAGCAAAAGGATATTTCCTAACTCATTCTATGAGGCCAACATTGTCCTATACCAAAACCAGAAAAAGATATTACAAGAAAAGAAAACTACAGACCAATACCTCTCATGAACATAGATGCAAAAATCCTCAATAAAATATTAGCCAATCAAATCCAACAATGTATAAAAACAATTATACACCAAGACCAAGTGGGATTTTTGCCAGGTTTGCAAAGTTGGTTAAAAAATTTTAAATTAATTAATATAATCCATCACATGAATAGGCTAAAAAAGAAAAATTAAGTGATCATATAAATTGTTGCAGAAAAATATTTGACAAAATTCAACATCCATTCATGATAAAAAAAAAAACTCATAGTAAACTATGACTAGAGGGTAAATTCCTCAACTTGATAAAGAATATCTACAAAAAGCCTACAGTTAGCATCATACTTAATGGTGAGAAACTAGTGGCATTCCCACTAGGATCAATTACAAAGCAAGGATGTACCCTCTTACTAGTCCTTTCCAATATTATACTGGAATTTCCACTTAATGTAATAAGACGAAAGGGAAATAAATGATATACAGATTGGGAAGAGAAATAAAACTATCTGTTCACAGATGTCATAATTATGTAGAAAATCTTTTTTTTTTTTTTTTTACTTTTTCAGTCTCAGCTTTTTTTTTTTAATTTATTTTTTATTGGTGTTCAATTTACTAACATACAGAATAACACCCAGTGCCCGTCACCCATTCACTATGTAGAAAATCTTAATCAACAAAAAACTCTTAGAACTAATAAATGATAATAGCAAGGTTGCAAGATAAAAAGTTAATATACAAAAGCTAGTCACTTTCCTTTTTTTTACATTTTTATTTATTTATGATAGTCACACAGAGAGAGAGAGAGAGGCAGAGACATAGGCAGAGGGAGAAGCAGGCTCCATGCACTGGGAGCCCGACGTGGGATTTGATCCTGGGTCTCCAGGATCACGTCCTGGGCCAAAGGCAGGCATTAAACCGCTGCACCACCCAGGGATCCCTGCTAGTCACTTTCTTGTAGGCCAACAATGAACAAGTGAAATTTGAAATTAAAAACACAATAGCACTTATATATTAGCACCCCTCAAAATGAAATATTTAGGTATAAATCTAACAAAATATGTATAAGATCTATATGATGAAAACTACAAAACTTTGATAAATGAAATCAAAGAACTAAATGAATGAAGAGATAATCCATATTGATGGATAGGAAAACTCAATATTATCAAAATGTCAGTTCTTCCCAACTTGATCTATACAGTCAACACAATCCCAATAAAACTCCCAGCAAATTATTTTGTGACTATCAACAAACTGATTTTTAAAGTTTATATAGAGAATCAAAAGACCTAAAGCACTTAACACAATGTTGAAGAACAAAGCTGGAGGACTGACACTACTCAACTTCAAAACTTACTATAAAACTACAGTCAACAAGACAGTGTGGCATTGGTGAGAGAATATACAAACAGATCTATGGAACAGAATAGAGAGCCCAGGAATAGGTACATATAAATATAGTCAACTGATGTTTGACAAAGGAGCCAAGGCAATACAATGGAGCAAAGATAGTCTTCAGCAAATGGTACTAGCACTGCACCTCTACATGTAAAACAATGAATCTAGACATAGCCCTTACATAATTCACAGCAATTAACTCAAAATGCATGTAAAATGCCAAACTATAAAATCCTAGAAGATAACATTAGAGAAGACCTAGATGACTTTGGGTATGTTGATGATTTTTTAGATATAACACTAAAGACATGATCCATGAAAGAAATAGTTGATAAGATAAACTTTATTAAAAAAATTAAGCTAAGGGACCTGGGTGGCTCAGTTGGTTAAGCATCTGACTCTTGGTTTCAGCTCAGGTTGTGATCTCAGGGTAGTGAGATAGAGCTCCACATTGGGTTCTGTGCTCAGTGAGGAGTCTGCTTAAGATTCTCTCTCTCTCTCTCCTGTCCCTCTACCCTGATCACTCTCTCCCAAATAAATAAATCTTTAAAAAAATAAGCTAAACATTAAAATTAAAAATTTCTGAGTGATATCACTAAGAAGGTGACATAGGTTGTTCTTGACTTTTGTTCCTGTCATGAAAAAAGCAACTAACAACTTTTTAAAAATAAGACACCAATGAGGGAATTATAGTGCATGGGAATGAGGCTGAAGCCCCTGCCTTTATCACAGAAACCAAGACAGATTGCATTAGAAGGTAAAAGAAGTGGCTACACATTGACCACATTGACCTTCCCTCAGACCAGCGCAGCACCATGCAGAGAGGTTCCCCTAAGCCTCCAATTTCTATAGGAAAAGAGAAGCCAGTGGGACAACCAGCTCTGCCCCCAGCATTGTGGGTTACTTAGCAGTAGCCCCTACTCTAATCTTTTTTAAAAAAGATTTTATGTATTTATTCATGAGAGACACACACACACACAGAGGCGAGACACAGGCAGAGGAAGAAGCAGGCTCCATGCCAGGAACCCAACGTGGGACTCAATCCCAGGTCTCCAGGGTCATGCCCTGGGCCGAAGGTGGTGCTAAACTGCTGAGCCACCTGGGCTGCCCCCCTACTCTGATCTTGCACCATAGGGATTACAAGAAAATGTATAGGGCTCAACCACTGAACATCTAACTGTGACAGAGAAGGGGGAAGGGGCTCACAGCAAACAGCACATGGATCTTGGTAGACCAGGTTCATATGTGCAGTGCCCAAAGTAGTAATCCCAACCAGTGGCATTGCTTTTCTGCAGGACCAAGTCAGAGACATGCTCTGACCAGGAACTTGGTAGGTTGCAGATCTGCCTGATTTGGATCTTGAAATGAAGAGTTTTTGCCAACTCTAGAGCTTGATTCGCCCAAATACAAGAAAGAAGCTGAATCACAGTCTCACCCTCTGTGGAGAGTGTCTTCTGGTCCTTCTGACCAGAAAGCCTGGTGACAATTCCTGGAAGCTGTGCAACCCAGAGTCACTCAAGCCAAGAAGTGGGCAAGAAGAGCTGATAATTTGTAGAGGAAAGCCAGGGACCTTGTTCAATCAGGAAACTTGAAGTATGGATCAGCTTGAGCTGTGACAACAAAATGAAAACTTTACCAGCCTTAGAATGACTTCTCCCACTGCACCTGGGCAGGGAATCTAATTTATAGCCTTGCTCATCACTGACCTGCCTGACCAAAGAACCTAACCAGATCATACGGGAAGCTGCACAGTATGTTAAACAGGCCTATCAACAGTGATACTTAAACAGAGAGCACAGCCAATGGCTTCCTCTATCTGTAGAGCAAAACTGGTGGCCTCATGTAACCAGAGAATATAGTGCACACTCTGGCTTGATTTGGGTCTTTGAACAATGACCTGTGTAGGCCCTGCATCATGTTCTACTGCCCTGCCACTGCAAGGAAGCTAATTCATAGACTCATCTATTATTGAATTGAATACAGATGCCTGGGTGGCTCAGTGGTTGAGCATCTGTCTTTGGCTCAGGGTGTGATCCCAGGGTCCTGGGATGGAGTCCCACATCAGGCTCCCCGCAGGGAGCCTGCTTCTCCCTCTGCCTATGTCTCTGCCTGTCTCTGTGTGTTTTTCATAAATAAATAAAAAATAAAATATTTAGAATATAGTACCCAGTTCCAGTCATCTAGTAAGTTTTACTGGGAAATCCAGGCAACTTTGGAGCTAATCCTACATCCTCACTTAATTACAGAACCAAGCAAGAGTCCTATATAACTGTTCTCAGCTAGTGCCACACCTCTATTTCTGTCTTCAGAGCTCAAACACTTGTTTTGTTCCCAAATAGGCCACAATAGCAATCTCAACCTGCCAAAGGACATTACCAGAAGACACACCCAGAAATCCAAACTGAGTTAACTGATGAATTGTCTCTGCCAAAGGAAACCTGTAAAGTCTGGAAGAGGAGCCTGATTACTTAAGTGCACAAATATCAATGTAAGGAATCAAGGATCATGAAAAATCAGGTAAATATGACACCACCAAAGGAAACAATAAAGCTCTAATAACTGTTCCTAAAGAAATGGAGATCTATGAACTCTCAGAGAATTCAGAATAATTCTCTTAAGGAAGTTTAGTGAACTACAAGAAAAAACAAGCATAACTAAGCAAAATTAGGAAAGCAATACATGAATAAAATGAAGAGTCCAACAAGGAAATAAATAGCAAACCATCAAAAAAAGTTTAAAAGTATAATAAACTGAACTGAAAAACTCAATAGAAAGTTTCAAGTGTAGATTTTATCATGCAGAAGAGTCAGTGACCTGGAAGATAAGGCATTGGAACTTACCCAGTCAGAGGAGCAAAAAGAAAAAAGAATGAAAAAGAATGAAAATAGCCTATGAGAATTATGGATCAATATGAAAAGAAACAATATTTGCATTATGGGAATTTCAGAAGGAGAAGAGAAAAAGGAAGGGACAGAAAGTATATTTAAAGCAATAATGACGGGGATCCCTGGGTGGCGCAGCGGTTTGGCGCCTGCCTTTGGCCCAGGGCGCGATCCTGGAGACCCGGGATCGAATCCCACGTCAGGCTCCCGGTGCATGGAGCCTGCTTCTCCCTCTGCCTGTGTCTCTGCCTCTCTCTCTCTCTCTCTGTGTGACTATCATAAATAAATGAAAAAAAAAATTTAAAAATAAAGCAATAATGACTGAAAACATCTCAATTCTCAGGAGAAAAATGGATATCCAGACCAGGAGGCTCAAAGAACCCTAAATAGGTTGAACCTGAATAGGGCTGAACCAGGACACATAAAAATTAAATTATCAAAAGTCAAATACAAAGAAAGAATTTTAAGGGATCCCTGGGTGGCGCAACGGTTTAGCGCCTGCCTTTGGCCCAGGGCGCGATCCTGGAGACCTGGGATGGAATCCCACATCAGGCTCCCAGTGCATGGAGCCTGCTTCTCCCTCTCCCTCTGCCTGTGTCTCTGCCTCTCTCTCTCTCTCTGTGACTATCATTTAAAAAAAATAAAATTAAATTAAAAAAAAAAGAATTTTAAGAGCAGCAAGAAAAAGAGAAGTTACATACAAGGGAAACCTCATGAGACTATTGGTGGATTTATCAACAGAAATTCTTCAGGCCATTTCTCAACAGAAAGCCTTCAAGTGAGGACAGAATGCAATGACATATTCAAAATAGTCAAGGAAAATATCTGTCAACAAAGAATTCAATACCTGGTAAAGATGTCCTTCAGAAACAAAGAAAGGATAAAGACTTTCCCAAACAAAAGCTAAGAGAGTTCATTACCACCAGACCTTCTTTACAAGGAAAAATAAAGGGAATTCTCTGAGTGGAAGTAAAAGCATGCTAATTAACATCATAAGAACATTAAAAGATAGGGCTAATCTTACTGGTAATGGTAGATATATAGTCATAGTCAGATTTTGCAATATGATCTTAGTGGTACATAGTTCACTTGCAACTCTAGTTTGAAGGTTACAAAAATGAATGTAGAATGTAGTAAAAATAACCATTTCCATAATAATCTATCACCAGTTATTCAGTATAGGACTAGAGGTCCTAGTTAGCACAATTAGGCAAGAGAAAGAAATAAAAGGTATTAGAATTAGAAAAGAAGAAGTAAAATTGTCTTTTTACAGATGATGTGATTTGACATATAGAAAATCCTATTAGAAAACTATTAGATCTCATCAATGAATTCAATAAATTTGCAGGATACAAAATCAACATACAAAAATCAGTAGCATTTCTATACATTACCAACATTTATCTGAAAAAGAAATAAAGAAATCAGCCTCATTTACAGTAG
Source organism: Canis lupus baileyi (assembly GCF_048164855.1). Taxonomy (NCBI): domain Eukaryota; kingdom Metazoa; phylum Chordata; class Mammalia; order Carnivora; family Canidae; genus Canis; species Canis lupus. Next base: position 85,684,255 of record NC_132876.1, read on the forward strand.
CATCAAAAACAATAAAATAGATCATCTGGGTGGCTCAGTCGATTAAGTGTCTGCCTTCGGCTCAGGTCACGATCCTGGAGTCATGCAATCAAGCCTCGCATCAGGCTCCCTGCTCAGGCAGACAGTCTGCTTCTCCTTCTGCTTCTCACCCTACTCATGCTCTCTCACTTTCTCTCAAATAAATAAGTAAAATCTTTTTAAAAAAATTGTTTAAAAACAAGAATAATATACTTACAAATATCTCTACTCTGAAAAATACAAGACACTGATGAAAGAAATTGAAGACACAAATAAATGGGAAAATATCCTGTATTCATGAATTGTAAGAATTAGTATTGTTAAAACGTCAATACTACCAATAGCCATCTATAGATTCAATGCAATCTCTATCAAGATTCCAATGGCATTTTTTACAGAAGAAAAAAAATCCTAAAATTTATATGGAATCACAAAAGATCCTGAATATTCAAAGAAATACTGAGAAAGAACCAAACAGTAGACACCACACTTTCTGATTTCAAGTTATACTGTAAAGCTATAACCAAAATAGTATGGTACTGGCACGAAAACAAACAAATGGACACACGGAACAGAATCGAGAGCCCAGAAATAAGCCCAAGAATATACAGTCAACTAATATCTGACAAGAGAACCAAGAATAGTCAATGGAGAAAAGATATTCTTTTCAACAAAAGGTACTCAGATAATTGGATATCACATGTAAAAGAATGAAACTGGACCCATATCTGACACCACTCACAAAAATAACACAAAATTGATTAAGTACTTAAATGTAAGACCCCAAACCATGAGACTTTTAGAAGAAAACATAAGAAGAGTTCTTTGACATGGGTTTTAGTAATGATATTTTGGATATGACACCTAAAGCACAAGCAACATAAGTAAAAATAAATAAGTGGTTATCTCATCTCATCAAGTGAGTTTAAATAAAATAAAATTAAAATTAAAAATAAAACATAAAAACATAAAATAAAGAAATAATAAAAACAAAAAATATTAAAAATAAAAATTAAAAAAATAAATCAGTGGGAGTACATCAAACTAAAAACTTCTACACAGCAAAAGAAACCATCAGCAAAATGAAAATACAACCTACAAAATGGGAAAAGTATTTGCAAACCATATATCAGATAAGGGGTTAATATCTAAAATATTTAAGATTTCCAAGTCATTGTGGTTTTGACTTGCATTTCCCTGATGATTAGTGATTGAGTATCCTTTCATGTGTTTGTTAGCCATCTGTGTGTCTTCTTTGGAAAAATGTCTATTCAAGTCCATTTTTAATTGGATTATTTGTTTTTCTGATGTTGAGTTGCATAAGTTCTTTATATATTTTGGATATTAACCCCGTATCAGATACATCATTTGCAAACATTGTTTTCCATTCAGTAGGTTGTCTTTTTCGTTTTGTTGATGATTTCCTTTGCTGCACAAAAGCTTTTTATTTTGATGTAGTTCCAATTACTTACTTTGGCTTTTGTTTCCCTTGCTTTAAGAGACATATCTAGAAAGAGGTTGCCATAGCTGATGTCGAAGATATTATTGCCTGTGCTCTCCTCTAGGAGATTTATGGTTTCAGGTCTCACATTTAGATCTCTAACTCATTTTGAGTTTATTTTTGTGTATGGTGTAAGAAAGTGGTTCAGAGGATGCCTGGGTGGCTCAGTGATTGAGCTCTGCCATTGGCTCAGGGCATGATCCTGGAGTTGGAGGATCGAGTCCCACATCAGGCTCCTTGCGAGGAACCTGCTTCTCCCTCTGTATGTGTCTTTGCATCTCTCTCTGTGTCTCTCATGGATAAATAAATAAAATCTTTTTTTTTAAAAAAGAAAGTGGTTCAGTATCATTCTTTTTATTGTAGCTCTCCAGTTTTCCTAACACCATTTATTGAAAGGACTCACCATTTACAGATTCATTGACCATATATGCATGGGTTTATCCCTGGCTCTCTATTCTGTTCCATTGATTTGTGTGTCTATTTTATACAATCAAATATTACTCAGCCATTTTAAAAAAAGATAAGATATTGCCATTTGCAACAACCTGGATGGACCCAGAAGCTAAGTGAAATATGTACAGATAGAAAAAGACAAATACAATACAGTTTCACTTATATGTAGAATGTAAGAAACAACAAATGAACAAACAAACAAGCTGAATTAGAGCTATAGATACAGAAAACAAACTGGTGATTGCAACAGGGGAGGGAGAGGAGAGATAGGGAAATGAGTGAAGGGGGAGTGAGAGACACAGGCTTCTAGTTATGGAATAAATAAGTCATGGGAACAAAAGGTGCAGCATAGGGAATATTACAATGGTATTGTAATAGTGTTGCATGCTGACATATGGTAGCTACACTTGTGGTGAACATAGCATAAATGTATAGAGTTGTTGAAACATTATGTTGTGTACTTGAAACTAGTGTAACATTGTATGTCAACTCAAATTTTAAAAATGTAAAAAAACTAAAAAAAATAAATAAAACAAAAATAAAAAATTTAAAAAATAGAACTCAACCTGATAGCAAATAAGATAACAACAACAACAGCAACAACAGCAACAAAAACCCACTTTAAAAATACGGGCAGGTTCCTCAAACAGTTAAAAATAGACCTGCCCTACGACCCAGCAATTGCACTGTTGGGGATTTACCCCAAAGATACAAATGCAATGAAACGCTGGGACACCTGCACCCCGATGTTTATAGCAGCAATGGCCACGATAGCCAAACTGTGGAAGGAGCCTCGGTGTCCAACGAAAGGTGAATGGATAAAGAAGATGTGGTTTATGTATACAATGGAATATTACTCAGCTATTAGAAATGACAAATACCCACCATTTGCTTCAACGTGGATGGAACTGGAGGGTATTATGCTGAGTGAAGTAAGTCAGTCGGAGAAGGACAAACATTATATGTTCTCATTCATTTGGGGAATATAAATAATAGTGAAAGGGAATATAAGGGAAGGGAGAAGAAATGTGTGGGAAATATCAGAAAGGGAGACAGAACGTAAAGACTGCTAACTCTGGGAAATGAACTAGGGGTGGTAGAAGGGGAGGAGGGCGGGGGGTGGGAGTGAATGGGTGACGGGCACTGGGTGTTATTCTGTATGTTGGTAAATTGAACACCAATAAAAAATAAATTAAAAAAAATAAAAATAAAAATACGGGCAAATTACCCTGAATGGACATTTTTCCAAAGAAGATATATAAAAGACCAACAGGTATATGAAAAGATGCTCAACATCACTAGTCATTAGGGAAATGTAAATTAAAACCACAATGAGAAATCATCTCATGCCAGTTAGAATGGTCATCATCTATCTTATCATCAGATAAGAGATAACAAATGCTGGTATGGATGTGGAGGAAAGGGAACCCTTTTGAACTGTTGGTGGGAATGCAAATTGGTGCAGCCACTGTGGAAAAAAGTACAATCAAAAAATTAAAAATAGAACTACCATATGATTCAGCAATTCTACTTCTGGAAATATATCCAAAGGAAATAAAAATACTAACTCAATAAAGGTATCTGTACCCTCTTATTCATTGCAGCATTATTTATAGTAGCCAAGACATAGAAACAATCTAAGCATCCATGAATGCATAAAGGGATAAAGAAATTGTGGTATATATATATTGTGGAATATTATTCAGCCATTACAATGAGAAACATCCTACCATGTGCAACAACATGGATAGACTTTGAAGGCATTATGCTAAGTGACAGAGAAAGACAAACACTGCATGATATCACTTATGTGTGGAAAAAACAAAAACCCAAACTCATAGAAAAAAAGACCAGAATTATAGTTACCAGAGGTAGAAGGTGGGGGAAAGTGGAGAAGCTAGTCAAAAGGTACAAACCTCCAGTTACAAGATAAATAAGTACTAGGGATGTAGCATACAACATAATGACTTAGCTAACCCTACTGTGTAATATATAGGACAGTTGTTATGAGAGTAAATCTTAAGAGTTCTCAACACAAGGAGAAAATATTTTCCTTTTTTTTTCTTTTCATTGTATCTATATTAGAAGATGGATGTTAGCTGAAGCTATTATGGTAATCATTTCACAATATATGCAAATCAAACCATCGTGCTGTGTGTCTTAAATTTACACGATAACGTATGCCAATTCTTCTCAATAAAACTGTAAAGGAAGATACTTGTAATAAAATATTTATAACAAGCTACTTGCAAACTTCAGAACAGTATTATATCAGTGAATGGAAGAGATACACATTCTGTAATGCATGTAGAGAAGTGTCTAAAAACGCTTGTAAAAGAGATGTTTCTAACAAGGTACTTAAAAGCTGCCTTCAGAACAGTGTTATTTCAAAGAATGGAACTCATACCCATTCTTTAATATATATAGTGAAGTGCAAAAAACTATTTTATTGAAGATTTTTAAATGAACATACTTTTAAACTGTGTTCAGCATAGTGTTATTTCAGTGAATAGAAGTGATCCTCACTCAGTAATGCGTGTAGTGAAGTGTTAAAGAACACTTGGAATAAAGATGTTTTTAACAAGCTAAAACCAACATAAATAAATAAATATTAAATAAAAAAAATAAAATAAATTCTGCTCAGCAAAAGTCAATGCCAAGAAAATGAAAAGAGAAGCCATAGAGTAGGAGAAAATATTTTTAAAAAGACACTTCTGATAAAGGACTGTTATCCAAAATATACAATGGTCTCTTAAAATTCAATAAAAAACAATTAAAAATGGGTAAAAGATTTTTATAGACACTACCAAAAGAATATGCAGATGGCAAACAAGCATATGATTTGGGTTTTTTATTTGTTTCTTTTTAGATTTATTTATTTATTCATGAGGGACATAGAGAAAGGCAGAGATATAGGCAGAGGGAGAAGCAGCCCCCCCCCGGGGAGTCCAATGCAGGACTTGATTCCAGGACCCTGAGATCACATCCTGAGCCAAAGGCAGACGCTCAACTGCTGAGCCACCCAGGCGTCCTGCAAACAAGCATATGAAAATATATTCCGCATCATATATCATCAGGGAAATGTAAATTAAAGCAACAGCAGAGATACTACTACATACCTTTAAGAATATAAAAATGAGGAACATTAATAATACTAAATGCTGGTGAGGATGTGGAGCAACAGGAACACTTATTCATTGTTCACGAGAATGCAAAGTGGTATAACCACTTTGGAAGACAGTTTGGTAGTTTCTTACAAAACCAAATATTCTCTTAACTATACAATCCAGCAACTGCACTCCTTGGTACTTACCCAAAGGAGTCAAAAACCTATGTTTTCATGAAAACCTGCACATAGATGTTTATAGCAGCTTTATTCATAATTGCCAAAATTTGGCAGCAACCAAGATGTCCTTCAGTAGGTGAATGGATAAATAATCTGTGGTCCATCCAGACAATGGAATATGATGCAGTGCTAAGAAGAAATGAGCTATCAAGCCATGAAAAGATATGGAGGAAACTTAAATGCCTGTTAATAAGTGAAAGAAGCCAGTCTGAAAAGGCTACCTACTGTCTGATTCTAACTATACACCGTTCTGGAAAAGGCAAAACTATGGAGACAGTATAAAGATCAGTGGTTGCCAGACTTTAGGGGTGAGACAGAGATAAATAAACTCTGTGTGATACTATAACAATGGATAGATGTCATTATGTATTTGTCCAAACCCATACAATGTATAATACCAAGAGTGAATCATAAGGTAAACTATAGACTTTGAGTGATTGTGATGTGTCAATGTAGGTTCATTAGTTGTAACAAATATATCACCCTGGTGGAGGATGTTGATAATGGGGGAGGCTAAAAAAAAAAAATAATAATAATGGGGGAGGCTATGCATGTGTAGGGGCAAGGCAGAGGGTACATGGAAAATGTCCAACTTCACCTCAATTTTTCTGTGGACCTAAACCTGTTTTAAAAGTTTGATTTAAAGAAGGTTTAGGGACGCCTGGGTGGCTTGGCGGTTGGGCGCCTGCCTTTGGCCCAGGACGTGATCCTGGGGTCTGGGATCGAGTCCCACATCGGGCTCTCTGCATGAAGCCTGCTTCTCCCTCTGCCTATGTTTCTGCCTCTCTCTCTCTGTGTCCCTCATGAATAAATAAATAAAATATTAAAAAATAAAATAAAAAAGATTTAAACGTTTTTTGTGTGTGTATGTAAGTCATTATGCTTATTCACCTAGTGATGATGCTGCATCAGGCCGCACCCACCTCCTGACTCTCCCAGACCTAACCACCAACTCTCCCCAACCCCAATTATATCCTTTTGCACCATTTCTCTCTTGTTGTGTGTGCATGTGTGCGTGTGTGTGTGTGCACAGCTTGTGTAATGGGAGTAGAGGACTGTTGGCTATTAGGAGCACCTTTCCTTTTCCCCTGTTACTTAAACACCTGGCATAGCCACAGACATGGACCAGATCCCCTGTAAATTCTGCAGTGCCCTTGCAGTCAGGCCAAGGTTGGAAGCAACAGAAAGTTGAATTCAGTTTGAGAAGAACTAAGGGATTGTTAACCACTCAGATGTTCCCCAAACTGTTGGCCTCACCAATCTGTACCCAGATCACCTGGCACTCTGGTTTAAATGACAAAAGTACCAGATCTGGAACCCAGGAATCTATTTTAACTAGATCCTCAGGAGACTTTAATGCACATGAACACTTGAAAATTGATATTTCAAAGATTGGTAAGTTGCTCATATTCATTTATCATTTTGCCCAAAGGAGTATATCCATAGTATTTCAAACTTAATATGTGGTGATGTTATTCCTTGAGGTCTAACCATATGCTTTAGAAAAGGTAATGAGAAAAAAAAAAGAAAAGGTAATGAGCTAATATATTTAGTCTTTTACACAAACTCAATGCAAAATTGTGTAAGTTAATAGTCTTTTAAGCAAACAATATAAAATGCATTACATCTTGCTATGGACTGAATTGCATACCCCAAATTCCTGTGTTGAAGCCCTCCACCCTCAGTGTGATGGTATTGGAGGTAGAGACTTTGGAAAGTAATTAGGTTTCTTAATCATGAGATCATAAGGGTGGGCCCCCATGATGGGATTAGTGCCCTTATAAGAAGAAACAGAGAGTTCGTTTGCCCTCTCTCCACCATGTGAAGATAAGCCAGCAGACCAAGCAAGAAGGCAGTTGTCTAGAAGCCAGGTGAAGGGCTCTCACTAGCACCTAAGCATACTGTCACCTTGATCTTGAACTCTCAACCTCCAGAACTGTGAGAAAACATGTTTTTGTTGTTTAAGCCACACCATCAATTGTATTGTGTTATGGCAGCCTGAGTACACTAAAACTCATCATCGACAACAGATTGGACTCAACTTGACTTCTGAGTTTCTCAATGCATTTTCCACCTCCTGAACCCTTTACTTAGGGAGATTGCAGTACACTACACACCCTAGGTCACTTCCTGGTTGTCTGGGACTATTTGCCATACTCTGAAGTTCTAACAAACCCAGATTTATTTTATTTCATCCATTCATCCTGTTATTCATTCATTTTAGACAATTTATTGAGGGCTTGCTATGGGCTGGGCCCCAAGTTAAGCAGTGGTAAACAGAGGTGAGCCAAATTTATGTGCTTCCTGCCTTTATGGAGCTCTCAGCCCCATCAGGAGGCAGTAAATTAATAAACAGATATGTAATCATAAATCATGAAATAGGAAGAAGGAAACCAGGATGGCCTCACTGTGGCACTGATAATTTAGCTCATTTCTGAAGGATGAGGATGAATCATCTATGCAAACAACCAGAGGAAGGCATAACAGCTAGATGGACAAGTGCATGAAGTCTTCTAAAGGGAAAATGACCTAGAAATGAAAAAGTTTGGTGGAACACAGTCATGTATCACCTAGATCTTCCTTCACTGAACGGCTTACTGTCCCAACTGCTGGGAATGCTAAGGGCAGAAGACTTTCAGTGTCAGACCTTCAGGTGCAATGGCACTAAGGTCACACCCTTTCCAGGGATCAGTTCAGTGGGAAGTATAAGGCTTGGCCATGTTACTGCAAATGGGGGACAAATCTGAAAGGCCATTCCTAGCCCCAGGGCTTTATGTAAGATCAGTTAAGTGAGTCACTGTGCCAGCACTGCAGCTCAATTTCCCCATTTGCCTACTACCCTTTCTCCCATTCCCTCCATAAGGGTTAGTCCCCAGGGCTCTGCCTAATAAACATCCCTTGCAGTGAACTCCATCTCACAGTGTGCTTCCTGGGCAATTCAAGCTACAGTACCCACTGTGGCTAGGCCAAAGTGATTTAAGGTAAATCGAGAGCAAAAATGAAGAGCCAGATAATGCCAGATTTGGTTCATGATATTTGATTTTATTTGTAGTGTACTGGAGACCTCTGAAAATCTTTAAATTAGGCATACCAAAATGCCTCACTCCAATCATTAAGAGACATCAGAAAAACCTAAACCAGGGGACATTAGACAAAATCACTGATTAATACTCTTCAAATGTGACGAGGTCATTAAAAGATAAGGAAAGAGTGAGGAACTTTTATAGATGGGAGGAGATTAAGCAGGACCAACAACTAAATGCTATGTGAGATCCTACATAGGATCCTGAAACAGAAAAGGACAGTGGGAAAATTGCTAAAATTAGAATAAGGCATGTAGTTCAGTTAATAATATTGTACCAACGTGAATTTCCTGGTTTTAATAAGTGTACCATGGTTATGTAAGATGCTAACATCAGGGGAACCTGAGTGAGGGATATAAGGGAACTCTCTTGTACTATTTTTTAAAAAAGATTTCATTTATTTATTCATGAGAGACACAAATAGAGAGAGGCAGAGACACAGGCAGAGGGAGAAGCAGGCTCCCTCCAGGGAGCCTGATATGGGACTTGATCCCAAGACCTCAGGCTCATGACCTGAGCCAAAGGCAGATGCTCAACCACTGAGCCACTCAAGCTTCCGTCTCTTGTACTATTTACACAACTTTTCTATAAGCCTAAATAAATTAAACTAAAAAAATAAAACAAATGTTATTCAGGCTGCTGTGTCGAGAATAGGTTGTAGGGAAAAGCAAAAGTGAGAAAAGATAGAACAGTTAATAGAATATCATAATAGTAGTAGTGGTGATGAATCATGGTGGTAGCTTTGACTACAGCAGCTGGTGGAGGGGAATTTAAGGGGAGAAAAAGAAGTCAACCACGTCAACCACACTTCTTTTACTTTTAGTCTGAATCAGGTATAAAGTAAGAGAGAAATATAGTTTAATGCCAAATCAAGCTTGGGATTTTGATTCAAACTAGACTGAACAATCCAATTTCTGAATCTAGACTCCCCCATAAAGTATCTTGAGGTCTGTCCAGTCGTGGTTAAGAGTCTTGGACTGCTGGAGTTTTCAGGCTTAGAAAGTAGGGACAAGGCTGTCAAGGCAATTACACAAAAGTTTTAAATGGAATGTTTTATACATATAAAGAATATATTTAATGTGCATATATAGCTAAATGATAATTACAAAGTCAATTTCTGGTTACACACTACCTCGCTTAAGAGAACCTTGGTTCTCAAAACTTACTGTCTATCAGAGTCAATTGGAGAGCTAATTAATAGAGGAGAAAGAGGTTCAAATTCATGAAAGTAGAATAAGACTCAGACTTCCAGCGAGTTTTTTTCCCTGATTTTGACACAGATCAAAGTTTAAGCTGGAAATTACTGATATTTTTGAAGGCTTCTGTATACCTCTCCCTAGTCACACCCCACTCACTCAAGAACAATCCTCATTATTCATTACAGTTTTTCATTTGCACCCATTCAGGTAACCCTAAGAAAATATCTTGCTTAGTTTTGTCTGTTTTCAAGCTTTATATAATTATTAACACAGTGTATGTTTTCTTTTGTGAGTTGCTTTTTATTTGTGATATTACATTCTTGAAGTTCATCCATCTTTATGCACGATACCATTCATTTATGGCCATTAATGCATAGCATTCCATTCTATAAATATATCACAATTACTTATCCTCTGTACTGGTGTTGAGTATTTAAGTTGTGTTAAGTAACTACATATTGAGAATTTCACCGGTTGCTTGGGAAGTGTTAGGACATAATAATGAAGGATAGATAGCATCTCTATCCTCCATTACCCCCTTGCTGTCCTCTCCTCATGTACAATTTTGGCCCTCAACTGCCAAGAAGGAATGACTAAAAGCCCCTTTCATCAACGTGCTAATAGAAGTTGAGTGGAGAACCTGAACTATCATACCCACCCAAAAGTAATGAGGTGACACTCTCACTCACTGGAATGATACCAAAAATACATGTCAATTCTCATTTGAGCACTTCCCACTGATACTTAATTATGTATTTATCTTTTTTACCTGTCTCCACACTAGAATGTAAACTCTATGAAGGTTAAGAACTTTATATTGTTTATTGCTCAATTCTTAGATCTTACAACTTGCCTGGCAAAAGTAATCCTGCATCCATATTTATTGAACGAATGAATATGATAATATTTAATTTTTATTGAGTTCTATAAGCCACTCATTATGCATAGAATATTATTTAAGAGGTCTTTAAATGCAAATGTAAGTTTTCCAAGTTATGGTACAATACAAACAGGAAACAGCTTTCCTCTATTTTACTCCTTATTCTACTCCCACGGAGGCTCCTCTAAAGAAGGAATGGAGAAAAGAGAGCTTGGAGTTGGTACTGTTTATGTTTCTCTTGACTGCTGAATACCCTTTTATCTTGGTAGGCATCCAAACCCTAAGTCTTCTATGAAGTGCATTGGCAGAAGCTGCCTCACTATACTTTCCTTCAGATGTGGGCAATAAGCTTTCCGGCAGACCTCTCTTAATAATACCCCTTCATCTCCTGCTTCTAGGGGACTTCCCATAATCTCTATTCTTGTGGGGTCTTTTTTGTCCCAACAGGTAGCCTTTTTGGGTGGAGTCCTTTCAAGGATCCCCTTCATGGCAAAGACTTGACCTTGCTCACCAAGAGGTGGCAGAATGGTTTGACCCAATACTGACCCTTCTCTCCATGCCATGCCATCGTAAGCTACTCTACCAACACCAATACTCCTGTGTGCCCTAAACTTCAGAGGACATATATGGACTGTGTCAGTTATCTATTGTTCCATACAAACTTAGCACGCTAAAACACTCCAAAACTTAGCAGATTAAAACAACAACCACTTTGTTTGCTCAAAATTCTATGGGTCAGTAATTTGGGATGGGCTCAGATGGATGGTTTTTCTGCTGGTCTTCCTTGTGGTGACACATATAGCTATGATCATCTGGTGGCTTGGTCAGGGCTGGCTGGTCTAAGGTAACCTCACTCACATGTCTTGCAGTTTGTGTTGGGTGTTGGCTGGGCTACATTTCTCTGAGTGATCTTTCAGTCTCCAGCAGGCTATCCCAGGTTTCCTAATATGATGAAGCATTCCAAGAGGGAAAGCCCCAAAGCACAAGCATGTTCTAAGCCTCTGCTTCTGTTATACTTGCTGATTTCCCATGGCTGAAAGCAAGTCAGATGATCGAACTCCAAGTTAATGTGGGAGGTGTCTACAAAACACATTTGGGGGCTGTTATTGTAGTAATGTGGGGTTTACCTAAAATTGGTGATGTTCTGAAGCTGACATTTGTACACATTTCTTCACAACTTTACATCAGTAACCTCAAGCTTGATGGGAATATTTACACCACAGAAATCAGCAAATGCTACAAATCAGGGCTTCCTCCACCTTCACTCCCTTTTCAGAGAGCAGGTTGTTAAACACTTATTAGTGTGTCACTGACTAAAACACTCAAGAAACAGCTTTAGGCATATCTGTAAGAATCTTGGGCTCTTCTTTTAGGAAGCAATCCCTCATCAAGTGCTTTAAGATTCCAAATTTGACTGGGTGGGAGAAAATCCCCATCCTTCCCTAGAGGAGGAGGAAAATGCCACATCCTTTTTTTCTGTGAATTTCCTTCAAAGATCACATTAGTGACTATCTAGCCTCCTCATATATATTCTGAAGATTGGTGATAGGGTGAGTAATTGGAGGATGAGTTAGTCTACATCTTAGCAAATCTCAGGGGACTGTGCCTAGTGGAGGACTTGTGCTCAGCTTTGGACAAAATCGTTCCATATCCTTTTATGTATCCTATTACACAAACTTCCTAAGCTGGGTACATATATATGATTTATCTCTAAATAAATAATCCATACTGAAGGATATGCAGTCTTTCCATCCTAGAGATCCTAAATCTTATCCTTGAGACAAGCTAGAGCATCAGAGAGTCATAAATCTACATGTTGGCACTATGCCACTGACCTACACAGATGCATACGTTATTTAAAAAAATAAAACTAAGAGTTAACCATTCTATTTCCTCTTGGAACACATTGAAGAATGTTGCTCACTGCTTCACCTGGGGCCTTTTGCCTGGTTACCCACAGGAAATGAAGCCCCTGGTGCTCAGCGCCACTTGCTTCTGCTGAGCACTGGGAAGGTTTTATCTCACAAACACTGTTAAGATTTGTCAAGTTTCTCATTTTGCTCTGAACAGTAAAAAGCACAGAAATGCTTTCCCTTCTCTAGCAATTGTTCAGGGCATGATGGTTTGCATTTCCTACATCAACTGATCCTTCCAGACTGCTTTCTTCCTTTCCTACTCCCCTCACCTTAACCTTAATTTCTTCACTTATTTTTTTATCTTGTTTTATCACTCTGACTTAATAAATGGTAACATTTTTTTTTGCAGCAAAGAAGATGTAAATAAATAAATCATAAGAAGACTATTCTCCTCAGAGTGTGGTCCATGGATCGTCAGCATCAGCATCACCTGGGAGTGTGTTAGAAATGCAGACTCTCAGGCCTAACTCCAGTTCTACTGAATTAAAATATACATTTAACAAAATGCCCTGGTGATTAATATACACATTAAAGTTTGAAAAGCAGTGTGCTAGTGGGCTCCCTCTATTTGGTACTTTGTAATCCTCAATAATAAACTATAGTATCCTCCCATCTATAGGTGCATATCTCATACCCATAAGTTTCTGTTTGCTTTTTCATTCTCAGGGCTTTCTATCTTCACAGTGTAAAGGCCCCTGCTAAGTCCTTAGGGCCACATTTCTGGGGTGCCTTGGTGGCTCAGTTGGTTAAGCACCTTGGGTTGGGCTCAGGTCATGATCTCATGGGTTATGGGATTGAGCCCCAGTAGGGCTCCATGCCTAGTGGGGAGTTTGCTTAAAGATTCTCTCCCTCTGCTCCTTCCTTCGCTCTCTCTCAAATAAATGAATAAATCTTTTTTTTAAAGACCACATTCCTAGGAGTTCTGAACAGAATTCTGGGAATGTTGTACAATCAGTTGGGTACGTAGCACAGGTTGCTTTGCTACCAAGAATGTGATGCTTTGGCCATAAAACTTTTTGCTAACAACTTTCAAATAGACTATCCCTCAAGCCACACAGATTTAAAATGGTAAATAATAATAGAGGACAAGAGAAATTACAAAGTGCAGCCCCAGAACAAAAGATTAATTTTAAAATAGGAAGCAATGAGGTAGAAAGGTGCAGGAAAACTATTTCAGATAAGAAAGACTATAAAATAGAAAGTTCTCACAGTAGGAACTTGATGTGAATTGCCACCAAATTTATTCCTGAATCCTCACTCCATGAATTACAATTTCTAAGTGATGTGTCTGAGTGATGTGATGCTGTTTTTGACGGTAAGCGGTGGGAATATCAATCCTATAACTTTTGTAAGATCCAGGTTTGGGAGGGATAGGAAAGAATAGTAAATTTCTTAATACCAATCTCCATTATTTTCATAGTATGTAAAGCAATTCCACTTTTAAAAAATGCAGGCCCACTGTTAATTTCAATGTCCTCTTTCTTTGAGCCTCTGTTCCTGTCTTATGGGGATACATTACTTTTTCTCATCTTTGGAACTATATCAAATACCTATAGAACTGAAGAATGAATAAAAACCTCCTCCCCTCTTGTAAATTTTAGGCAGAGATCTCTGGTAGACTCTTCTTCTGTGAAGCACACTTCTGGCCAAACCCCTGGAAGAATACCCCTGAGACTCAGAATTTTGTCCCTGTGAGCAGTATCTTCTTGCAACTGTGTTGAAGGGATCACACATTCATGAAGCCAACAAATAATTCTAAAATATAAAATTAAAAACTGGGCTCAGCTCCCAGGTTTAAATTCACCTCGTCTTTCTTGTCTTCCATAAATATTTGTTAAGTGTGTACTATGGGCCAGGCACTACACTAAGTGCCAGAGATGGAGGGACAAATAAAATAGTGCCTGGCCAAATACTCGTATTCTCAACTGCTATTTTAGGAGATTTTTATAATGAAGAACAAAAGACCAAGTTATGTTTTCTGGGAGTGAATGAGTTTTTTAAGAAAGTCCTTCATTTCAAATAGGATCTAATTTTTCTCCAGGGCTTTGAGGAGGATTCCAAAGCTAAAGGAAAGAGTCTTTGTCACCATGCTGACATACTCAGTTAGCAGGTCATCCATGCCTGCCTAACCCGATGGAAACCTAACAGTGAGAACACCAATCTCTTCAAAAAGGATGTGGAATAGTGTCTAGAGTAAGAGAACAGTCTTGAAGACACACAGTAAGAGAATATTACAGGCAAATAGTATTGATTTTAGCAATCCCTTACATATTGAAAACCCTTATCCTAAGGTTCTTATTTAAGAAGCCTGACATACAGGCCCATTACATTGACCTAAACCACAGTTAGCAGAGACAAAGGTGTCATAGAGTCCTGTATTATGAGTTCATATGAAACTGGAAGGTGAATTGTGATGTCATTATGTGTCTTATCGTTCCAGAAGAAACTGTAGAAATGTAGGGAGCTGGAGGCTAGCCTGATGACAGTTCAGTAAAGATTTTCACCTGAGGCCACAAGGGGCTCCATGGAAGAATGGACTAGAGAGCCAGAGCCATGCAGAGTTACAGAGATTCAAAATGTCAGGAGGGATGTATAGGGCTGGCACAATTATAAGAGGCCAGAGACAAATCATGGGGATTGGAGTACAGCACTAGGAATCTAAAGCAGCAGTGTGGGGGCTGAGGATAAGGATCTAGGATGATGATTAGAAATAGCTGCTGGAGGTTATGGCTGGCTTTGACGATGTTCAGGAATCTGAAATTATAGGGTCAGAAACATAATTGGGCTGGATGCTTCTTGGGCAATGTGACCCTGCTATGGATGAATTGTGTTCCCCACAAATGCATGTTGCAGCTCCAAGCCCCAGTGTGACTGTATTTCAAGTAAAGGGAGTAATTAATGTTATGTAAGGTCATAAGGGTGGGTCCCAGATCTAGTGAGATTAGTGTTCTTGTAAGAAGAGACACTGAAGAGCTCACTCTTTTCTCTTTGCCGTATGAAAACACAGCAAGATAGCAGCCATCTGCAAGTCAGAAAGAGCACCCTTACTATGAACTGGGTCAAATGCCATCTTGATCTTGGACTTCTGGCCCCATGAGAAATACACAATTGTTGTTTAAGCCACTCAAGTTATGGGGTTTTTTTGTCATGGCACCCTGAGCTAATATAAGACCCCATTACAAATACAATCAAAATGCCTATTTATAACCAACAAAAATATAAAGAGCATAGTAGTAGAGGAAGATCAGAGATGGAATAGAATGGAACATCCAGAAATAGATTTGATCATAGATAATGTAAAAGAGGCATCCCAAATACTGCAGTTCAGATAAGTGGTTAGCAATTTAGAAAAATAATAACTTAGAAGTGCATTTCACAGAATTCACCCAAATACATTATAAACATATTGGCAAGTTAGGTAGAAGTATAGATTTGAATATTTTTCAGGTTTCGGGAGAAGAGTTAACCTTGAAACCTTTAAAGCATAGAAGGAAGTATAAAAGGAAAGATAGATTTGATCATATAAACATGAAGACCATCATTTTGGAAAAACAAAATTAAACATTAAGTCACATACTGAGAAGAACATTTTAGGTAATGACTTTCAGGGACATTGGTTTTAAAACAAAAAAGTAGAAATTGGCCAAAATACAAAACATGTAGATTTGGAAAGAAAATTGGGAAAAAGAAAATTCATACAAAAATTCACTACTTTAGGGGCACCTGATTGGCTCAGAGGATTAAGCATCTGTCTCTTGATTTTGGCTCAGGTCACGAACTCAGGGTTGTTATACTGAGCCCCATGTCAGGCTCTGTGCTGGGTAAGACTGCTTGAGATTCTCTGTCTCCCTCTTTCTCATCTCTAAAAACAAACAAACAAATTCTTTTTTTTTATTTTAATTTTTTTTTATTTTTATTTATGGTAGTCACACACACACACAGAGAGAGAGAGAGAGAGAGAGAGAGAGAAGGGCAGAGACATAGGCAGAGGGAGAAGCAGGCTCCATGCACCGGGAGCCCAATGTGGGACTTGATTCCGTGTCTCCAGGATCACGCCCTGGGCCGAAAGGCAGGCGCCAAACCGCTGCGCCACCCAGGGATCCCCCAAACAAATTCTTTTGGAAATTCACTACCTTCAAAAATACAAATAAGATGACATGTTCAAACTTGGTTACAATGAAAGATATGCAAATATAATTCAAGTAGAATATTTACACAAAAACCTGCACACGACATTTACGGCAGCTTCATTCATAACTGCCAAAACATGAAAGCAACCAAAATGTTGTTTGGTAGGTGAATGCATAAAATACGCCATGGTGTTCCAGACAATGGACTATTATTCAGAGCTAAAAAGAAATCAGCAGTTGAGCCATGAAAAGACACGGAGGAATCTTAAATACATGTCATTAATGAAAGAAGCCAGTCTGAAAAGTGTGCATAGAATATGATTCAAACTCTATGACATTCTGGAAAAGGCAAAGCTATGGAGACAGTAAAAGATCAGTGGCTTCCAGGGATTGGAGAGGGGAATGGATGAATAGACAGAGTTCAGAGGATTTTTAGGATAATGAAACTACTTTTTATGATTCTCTAATAGTGGATATATGTCATTATACATGTGTCCAAATCCATAGAATGTACAATATCAAGAGTGACCCCCTAATGTGAACTATGGACTCTGGGCAATAACGACATGTCCATGTAGATTCATCAACTGTAACAAATGTACCACTCTGCTGTGGGATGTTGATAGTAGGGGGAAGCTTTGCATGGTGTGGGCATTGGATATATAGAAAATTGTCCTCTTCACTTTGCAGTTAACCTACAACTGCTCTAAAAAAATTAAAGCCTTAAATTTTTTTTAAATCAAATAAGAGATGCCATAGAATACTAAATGATACCATGTTTTATCTACTAGCTGGGCCAAAAGCATTATGATTCAAATAATCAAGTACTGAAGGAGGGCTGAGGAGAATGTGGTAGCTCTGGAATGTATTTGAAGCTGGAGGGTTGTCATTTGATTACAGTACTTTTAGAAAGCAATTTGATGGGTCAATTGCCATAAAAGTGCTCATATTCTATTAGGAAGTTATCCTAAGGAAATGGTTGAAAAAGAAAGTCAGTGCTATATAGGTGAAGAAATTTTTGACACAATTTGCCTAATGTTGGAAAATAGGGAGCAATCTAGCAGTTTAAAGGTAGAGACACACTTAAGGAAATTATGGTATAGTGTTTTTATTGAATATTATTTAGCACTAAGAATTATAATAGTGAAAAATAGATATTTGCATGACAGGGTATGTAGAAGATGAGTAAAAGGTCCCCACTTGCACATACACTTTTATTGCAACTGTGTAAAAACATAACACTATCAACAGAGACTGGAAATGAATATACAGAATTGAAAAGCATTATTGTTGTAGCGTGGTGAGGTTTTAGATGTTTTTTCTTCCTCATTTTGCCAAATTTTCTGCAATGTTTTTATATTGTCTTTAAGTGAAAAGGAGAAAATAAGACACAATCTGCCTCACTGATACAATATTGTAAGTGTTCTATTCTATAAAAAGAAGAAACCACCGGGAAATGAAGAAAGGAAAAATAGTTGCAGTAAGAAATTCTTATTGACAAAAACAACCTAAGGGGACATAAACATTTAGATACATAAACATGTACTACACATGAAAACATAGTTCAATGTATAGGTCCAGAATTTGTATCCACAGAACAAAATGGTGCTAATGCTATCCCTTTCTAATAAAAAAGAATCTTTTAGTGTTTTCTGTCTTTTACTTCTGAGTTTGGAATGAGCTAAATTCTGGATTAAATGAAATAGTGCAATGCTTAGCACATAGTAGGCAGCCAACAAATGTCAGTTTCCTTCCTTCCTATGAGTATAAGATACTCTGAAACAAAAGTAGTTTTATAGCTCTAAAGAAACAACAGTTCAGGAATCAAAGCCAACTTAACCTCACATTCACTATTAGGGTAAACTCTTTTAGTTTTACTATTTCAAAAAGAAAAAAAAAACCCACCCATACTCTAATAACAGAAATGGTTTTCTTGCATTTTAGTCCTTAGAGAATGAAATATACTACAATTTTTAAGAGACTATCAGGTATTTTAGTAATGATCCTGAAAGACTGAGTATCCAATCCAATGTTATACCTTCTCTCCACTGGGTACATCATTTAAGAGAGAACAAGCATAATTTAGTGTTACTATTTTATTTCTCTTAGTGGAAATAGTGGGGACTGGACATTGCTGCTAGAATATCTGGAATTTTTAATAGACATTACAGGAAACCTAGGGCTTTCTGGGCAGCATTTATGAATTTTAAGGGGACAGAAATAATCCATTTTTCTGAGAAACACTCACTTAGGTAGAATGGACTCTTCTTAATGATGTGTTAATGAGGTGGCTGCAAAGGCCTGATTCTGAAGGCCCAAGTGAGAGGGGCTGTGGCCTCCTGGTGCTCCCCCCACTTAGCCTTTTATTCAGGAAAGCATTTCTGCCTGTTGCCATCCTTATACTTTCTCTCTTCCTTCTCCATTTGGGGCCTGACCTCTGTGCACGTACATACACACACAGCCTGACATATACACCAGATTCTTCCCTGTTCCAGGGACCAATTAAGCCAAGCTGGGCTGTGGCCTCTTACCTGGTCTTAGCATCAGTTATTCCGCATCTAAAACTCCATTTGTTTTTGGCAATTAAAGTCCTTGTGATCTCTAATGACAAAAACTAGAGACATTTTGCTTTTGTGAGCCAGTTATTATTATTATTTATTATTATTATTATTTATTATTTTTGCTTTTGTAAGCCAGTTATTAGAGGATTAATTTGGTTACTGGGAACTGGTCCTACTCCCTGTTTTCTAATCAGCCTGCATCCTGCACCAGGGTTAATATTTGAGCATGGAGAACAGCCCTTCCGTCTGCTCTGCTCTCAAATGTTGCACATGCTGAGAAGGTAGCATTTTTGGAGTAACTTTTCATTTACTAACTTTTTACTTAGAAATAATTTCAAATTCCGAGAATAGTGTAAGGATCTCTCCTATATTCTTTACTCAGATTCACCAATTGTTTACATTTTGCTCCATTTGTTTTACTTCCTTTTCCTATGTGCATATGCATATATTATATTTTTTTCTGAACTGAGTACTCTCAAATGAAATGACAACATCAAGCCGCTTTACCAAATACTTCAGTGCACATTTCCCAAGATCAAGGACATTCTTTTATTTTTTTTATTTTTTTTTTTTTAATTTTTTTAATTTTTATTTATTTATGATAGTCACACAGAGAGAGAGAGAGAGGCAGAGACATAGGCAGAGGGAGAAGCAGGCTCCATGCACCGGGAGCCCGACGTGGGATTCGATCCCGGGTCTCCAGGATCGCGCCCTGGGCCAAAGGCAGGCGCTAAACCACTGCGCCACCCAGGGATCCCAAGGACATTCTTTTAAACAACTACAGTACCACAGTCAAAATCCTCCTTCTCCTCCTGCCTCTTCTCTCCACCCCACCTTCTCTTTGGGTGTCATTATGGGCTTATAATTTTTTATTTATTTCCTGTTACAATAAAATACAGCAATTTTCATATTTGTGCTCAAATTGCTTGATCCCACAATATACTTAAACCGAACCAATAGTACTGACAATAAACCTACTGGGTAAATTTTAAGATTATTTTACAGCTCTTTTCATCTTCAGAATATATGCTACTAAATATACAGAGTGTTGGAGTCAGAGAACCACGTTTCAAAGTTGCTTAAAATAATTTATAATTCTTTTTTTCTCAGTGTGAATATATTATCATTTTGATATACAGCAAGATTCATCTGTCTCTGCTTATGGTCAATATTAGGATTTTCTTTTTTTGCTTCTTTTGATGTAATTTTACTTTTGAATACGTAAAATATTAATATATTTATTTATTTATTTTTTAATTTTTTATTGGTGTTCAATTTACTAACATACAGAATAACCCCCAGTGCCCGTCACCCATTCACTCCCACCCCCGGCCCTCCTCCCCTTCTACCACCCCTAGTTCGTTTCCCAGAGTTAGCAGTCTTTACGTTCTGTCTCCCTTTCTGATAAGTAAAATATTAATATATTTAAAAAATGTGAGTCCTTGGAGAAGTCTCAGTTCCACCTTGATACCTTTCTCTCCATTCATATCTCCATAGTACCTATTCTTATGTTCTGATTGTCCTTCCTATGTTTCTTTTTTCTTTTGCAAATATTAAGCATGTGTATATGTAACTATATGCATGTAGTTATATGTTGTTTTACAATATACAATATTGTAATATTATTTACATTGTATATATTGTGAGTATATATATATATATACAATGTAAATAATGGGTACGTGTGTAGACACACACATTGTTGTATATATGTGCATGGGAGATGGTTATTCTCCCCTTTTTAAAGATTTATTTATTTATTTGAGAGAGAGAGAGAGAGATAAACCCAACCAGACTCCTTGCTGAGCATGGAGCCTGATGTAGGGCTCTATCGCACAACCCTGAGACCAGACCTGAGCTGAAACCACGAATCCAGCACTTAACCAGTTGTGCCACCCAGGTGTCCCTTTCCCTTCTTTCATACACAAAATGTAGTGGATCATAGACTGTTCTATACCTTGATTTTTTTTTACTTACTACATCTTGGAAAGTACTCAATTTCAATTCAGAGAGTTTGTCCTCATTCTTTCTTTATGGCTGTATAGTACTCCATCACGTGGCTAGTTTATTCAACCAGTCTATGTTAACAGAGATGCATTCTTTTCAGACTATTGTTGTTTTAAATAATATATGATTAATAAACTTATGTGTATATTGTTTTAGTCTTGTGGAGGCATATCTTCAGCACTGCTGAGTAAAAGAATATGGGCATATTTAATTCCACTAGATATGGCCAAAATACCACCTAAGTGTGCCATTTTGTACTTCCTGCCATCAAGTGATGAGTGCATATGTTTCTGCACAGTCTTGCAACAGAATGTTTTGTCAATCATTTCATTTTTTGCCAATTTAATAAGCATAAAGTATCTTTGAGTAGTAGTAATTTCTATTTGAGTTATTTTAGGCATATTTTCATATGTTTAAGAGCCAGTTTACTTTTCTCTCTGCAATTACTCTTTCTCATTCTTCAGTTGGGCTTTGGTATTTTTCCTCTGAATTTTTAAAGCCGTTTATATATTCGTTTGTTTTCCTATTTTTATTTTATTGTGGTAATAACATTTCACATGAGGTCCCACCTCCTAACAAAATTTTAAGTGTAGAAAATATTGGTGACTATAGGTATGATGTTGTACAGCAGATCATTAGTACTTATTCATCTTGCTTAACTGAAATTTTATACTCATTACTAACTCCTTATTTTCCCCTTTCCCCAGCCTATGGCAACTACCATTTTATTCTTTGACTTTATAAATTTGACTATCTTAGATAGGTAAGTGGAATCAGGCAGGCTTTCTGTGACTGGCTTACTTCACTTAGCATAGTATCTTCAAGATTCATCCATATTGTCACATATCGTGGAATTTCCTTCTTTTTAAAGGCCGAATAATATTCTATTATATATATATATATATATATATATATATATATATACTGTATTTTTTATCCATTTATCTGTTGTTTGATGGTTAGGTTGTTTCCACATCTTGGTTATTGTAAGCAATGTTTTAATGAAGAGAGGAATGCTAATATCTCTTTGAGGTCCTGATGTCATTTCTTTTGGATAAACCTCCAAAAACGGGATTGCTGGATCAAATGGTAGCTCTATTTTTAATGTTTTAAGGAAACTTCATACTATTTTCCAAAAAGGCCGTGCTATTTTGCATTTCCAGCAACAAGCATGCAAGGATTTTAATTTCTCTACATACTCGACAACATTGTTGCCTTTGGGAATTTTCTTTTAATAATAACCATCCCGATAGCTGTGACATAATACCGTATTGTGGTTTTGATTTACATTCCCCTAATAATTAGTGATTTGAGCATTTTTTTCATATTCCTGTTGGCCCTTTGTATGTCTTCTTCAGAAGAATATCTATTCAAGTCCCATTTCTAAATTGGGTTATTAGTTTTTTTACAATCAAGTTGAAGGAGTTCCTTAACATTTTAGTTATTATCTCCTTATCAGATGCTTGGTTTTCAAATATTTTCTTCCATTTTGTAAGTTCCCTGTTATCACTCTGTTGATTATTTTCTTTGCTGTAAAGGTTTTTAGTTTGATGGGGTTTTTGTTTGTTTGGTGTTTTTTTTTTTATTTTTTTTGCCTGTGATTTTGGTGTTGTATTCGTGAAATCATTGCCAAGACCAATGTTATGAGACTTTTCACCCATGTTTTCTTCTAGGAGTTATACAGTTTTGGGGTCTTTGAATCTATAATCTAGTTGAGCCTATTTTTGTGTATAGTGTAAGATAAAGGCTTAATTTCATTATTTTGCATGTGGATATCTCACTTTCCCAGCACCATTTGTTGAAGAGACTATTTTTTCCTTCATTGTGTATTCCTGGCTCTCTTGTCAAAGATGTATTGACTGTGTATGTGCATTCCTTATTTCTAGGCTCCTTATTCTGTTGCATTAGTTGACATATCTGTCTTTATGCCAGTCTCATACATACTGTTTTGATTATTATAGCTTCATAACATATTTTGAAATCAGGAAGCGTGATGCCTCCATCTTTGTTCTTTCTTCTCAAGATTGATTCAGCTATTCCTGGCCTTGTTATTCCATATAAATTCAAGAAATGTTTTCTATTTCTGCAAAAAACAATGCCAGTAGAATTTTGATAGGGGTTACATTAAATATGTAGATTACTTTGAGTGATATGGAAATTTTAACAATATCATTTCATTCCATGAACATGGAATGTTATTTCATTTGTTTTTGTATTGTTTAATTGCTCTCATTAATGTTGGTAGTTTTTAGTATATAAGTGTTTGATCTCCTTAGCTAAGTTTATTTCTAAGTACTTTATGCTTTTTTTTGTGTTATCATAAATGGATTGTTTTCTAATTTCTTTTCCAGAGAAGTCACTGTTGGTGTGTAGAAATGCAACTGATTTTTGAATGTTGATTTTGTATCCTGAAACTTCCCTAGAATTTATTTGCTAGATATAACAGTTTTTTTTAATGGAGTATTTAGGGTTTTCTATAAATAAGATCATGCCATCTGCCAACAGGGGCAATTTTGTTTCTTCCTTTCTGATTCGGATGCCTTTTACTTCTTTTTCTTGCCTAATTGCTCTGGCTGGGACTTCCAGTACTTGTTGAATAGAAATGAAGAGAATGTGCATCCCTGCTGTCCTCTAAATTTTTAACAGCTCTTTATGTAGGAAGGAGATTAGCCCTTCACCAATGATAAAAGATGCAAATATTTATTTCATTTTGTCATTTTCTTTACTTATGTTTTTAAAGAAAATTTTAATTTTTATGTAGCAGAATTTATCAATCTTTTCTTTACATTGCTTCTTGATTTTAAGTAATAAGTAAAAAAACTTTCTCCACTTCTGTATTATGAAGGAATTCACCCATACTTCATTTTAGTACTTAATTTGTTCATGTGTTTTTGTTTAAAAAATACATTTTCAATTTTATCCTCAAAATTTCTATCTAAATGAATATTCCTTTAATAGTTATCTGATTTCTTGTTTGAGTTCCCCAGGAGCAGACCCTAAGTTGAGGATTCATATACATGTGATTTGTGTAAAAAGTGCTCCCAGAAGAAACTAGGAAGGAAGTGGGGGAGGCAGGACGGAGAAAGGGAAGAAGCCAAGACAGAGTGCAATTTCAGGCCAGGTTCCAAGGATGGTAGGTCCAACCTGATCCCTCAAGGGAACTCTGTAGTAAGTTCTGCCTCCAAGGTGTCCTAACCTGAGGCAAGGAAACTGAGCTTTTATATTGCCACATCCATCCATTGCCTGGCTTAAAGCTCTCCCAGGCAAACAGAGCAGTCATCAGAAGAGTCTCAGATGTAGCCTTTGGAAGCAAAGGCTTCCAAAACCTACCAAAACCATAAGAGGGTGTGTAGAAACAGAGAAATCTGAAAGTATATGAGCGAGTACTAGCAATGCTGGCAAAACCTTGAAAGTAGAAGGTTGTGGGAAGGGCATGGCTGGTGGTGAGAGGGAAGAAGAGAAAAAAAATCAAAGAAAGAATCACTTCTTGTTTCAGCAATTCTGTTATCGTTACATTTTCAGAGCCTTCTCCAAGAGCCTGTCTGCATATTCCTCCACTCACTGACCATCTGGAAATCTGACAGCAGATTGCTGACCCTAACTGGCAGCCCCAGTCAGAGGACCCTATGAATACACATCTACATTTTCAGTTAAATGGACCCATGAAGTCTCCTATACAATCATTGGAGGCCCTCCAGCAACCTCTTTCTCCTCTTAGATCCTGTCATTCCAATCCTTTTTAGTGGTTAAGAGACCAAGCTGGGAAGTCAAATATTGGAAAACCAACTCAGCATCTTATTAGATACATAACTTTAAACAAGTTCCTACGTGCTTTCAATGTCAGTTTATTCATATGAAAAAGAGAGATAACACCTACATTGCAGAGTTAATGTAATAATTACATGAAATAAACATATAAAACCCTTATTATGGTATCTGACACAAGTTATTATTATCATTCGTTACTCTCATTCTACCTGAATATTTCTCACATTGTTAACTTCCCTCCAATCCTTTCCTCAAAGACCCTCATTCCACTGTAAATAACCTCCCTTATATCCTCAACTACTTCATAGAGCGCTATCTCCTGGCTCTTCAGAGCACATCTCTCCTGAAACTCCCAAGCTTCTTCTTTGGAAAAGTCTGATTCTTCTACTCCCACTTATTGCATGCTGTCACTTGATCATATCTCCTAGCATTCCAATACAACTGGAAGATTATGACTTCCATCCTGGGGCAAGAAAGCCTCCTTCATTAAGATTTATGCCAACTGTATATACTTCTTTTTATCCCTCTCCTCTTTGTTTTATCTTTGAAACTCTCACCCGTTCCTCTGTATTCATTAAAAGCCTGGATATTCCCTGTTTTCTTCTCTTCCTCATGTCCTGTCTTCATGCTGGGCAGCTTCTCTATCCATGAGAAGCCATTCAGCATACTGGCTTCCTGGGTGTTTTTAAAACATCTTCAACACCAACAGTCTTCACCTGTCATGACCCCAGTGACCCACTTTGATTGTCATATCCTAGACCTGATATCACTGGAGCAGCTCTGTCTCCAAACTCATATTCTACTGTACTGTTATGAATCTTATCATCTTATCCCTCAGCCTTTTCTTCCCCTTCAGCTCTTTAACATCACACACACACAGACATCAAAGCTATTTTATTTCTAGTCCATCAACCCTATCAACCCTATTTGGCTTTACTTTCTTATCTATCTAAACCTGACTCCACTGCACTCAGCAATTGTATCCTTGAACTCAGCACCAAGCCTATCAACTTTCTGGCACATCTCTCCTATAATTTTCAAATCTAGATCAACCTTGCCATCTTCCCTTGCTGCTCCCACATCTGGGCTGCTGAATGCTATTGCAGAAAAATCACATCCTTGAATGAATTAAGGCAACCAGTCCCTCCTTGACTCTCAGCATCCTTTATTAGTTTGTTACCTTATTTCTGACCACGTTGTCCTCCTATTTCTCTGACTAGTTGCTCCATTGACCTCAAGTACTCCATCACTTCAGTGCAGATGACCTTACCTCCAATTTCACCCAGAATATGAAGGCTATCATGTATTGAACTTCTGTAATTTCCCCCCTTACTTATGAGTCATTTTTATCTGCACCGACTTTCAGGTTTCATCATTCATACTAAAGAAGGAGAAAGTAGGCTGCAGAGGCTGTCCTTTTTCCTAATAAAGGCAATTCCCTCCACATCCTCCTCATCTCTAACAGATTCAAGGCATTATTCTGCTCATTACTCCCTCTTTCTCCTCCATTTTCAACTTATCTCCTTTCTGAGGTATTTCTCTGTGGCTTCCAAATCTTCTAATATCATTATACCCTCCTTATGTGCTAATCTTATCTTTCCCTTCTTTTCATAGCCAAGATGCTCCAAAATAATATGCTATACTTCTGCTGCCCCTACTTTCTCACTGCCTGTATATGCTCCAACCTGCCCTAGCCAGGTTTTAGCCTTCACATTTTGTACAGAGTGATCTTTCCAAGGTCACCAGTGCCAAATCCATTGATTGTTTTTAAAAATTATGTCATGAACCCTGCAACATGAAACACTACTTGTATTAAATCTCTCTCTTCCCTTGGCTTTTACTGTACCACTCTTGTTCACTTAGCTTCAGTATTATCCTTCCTTTATTAAATTATTTTCTCAGGCTCTCCTTTCCTTACACTTTCTTAATATTGGTGAAGCCAAGGATTTTCCTCTCATTTCTCTCTACATGCTCTTCCTAAAAGATCTCATCACAGCTGGGACTTCAACTACTATCTTCATGTATACTCATATCTCAAATATGCATCTCCATTCAAGCCTCTTTTCTAAGCTCTAGAACATATATCTAATTCCTTATAGATGATCACCCTAAACTCATCATGCTCAAAATAAAACTCATGCTTTATCTTACAATCTGCTTTTTTATAGATTCAATGCAATCCCTAACAAAATTCCAGTGTCTTTTCTTTGTAGAAATGGAAAAGTTAATATTCAAATATATATGATGTTCCAGGAGACTCAAAATAGCCAAAACAAGAAAATGAACAAAGTTGGAAGACTCATATTTCCCAATTTCAAAAATTACTATAAAGTTATAATAATCAAAACAATGTGATACATATAAACCAATGGAATAGAATTGAGAATACAGAAATAAACCCATACATCTATGGCCAATTGGTTTTCTACAAGGGTTTCAAGACCATTCAATGGAAAAATAATGGTCATTTCAACAGATGGTTCTGGGACAACTGGCTATCTACATGTAAAAGAACGAAATTGGACTCCTACCTCTCACCATATACAAAAGTAAACTCAAAATAAACCAAAAACCTAAATGTGACAATTAAAACCATAAAACTCCTATAAGAAAGTACAGGAGGAAATCTTTATGACTTTGGATTTGCACAGTGGATTCCTAGATATGACATCGAAAGCATGAGTGACAACAGAAAAAAAAAACAGATAAATTGGACTTCTTCAAAATTAAAACCTTTTGTCCATCAAAGCATACTATCAAGAGGGTGAAAAGACAACCCATAGAATAGGAGAAAGTATTTACAAATTATATATATATATGGTTAGGGTCTAGTATTTAGAATATGTAAGGAATTTAAACTCAAGACTATAGGACAGACATCCCAATTAAAAAATAGGCAAAGGACTTAGACATTTCTCCAAAGAAGATATACAACTTGCTAATAAGCACATGAAAAAGATGCTAAATACCACAGCCATTAGAGAAATACAAATCAAAACCACAATAAGACATCAGCTCACACCATTAGGATGACTATAATAAAAAAAAGGAAAACAACAAATGTTAGTGATGATATAGAGAAATTAGAACACTAACATGTTGCTGATAGGAATGTAAAATGATAGTCACTGTGGAAAACATTTCAGTAGTTCTTTCAAATGTTAAGCAGAGTTATTAAATGACTCAGCAATTCTTCTCCTAGGTGTATACCCAAAAGAACTGAAAACAGGTACATGAAAATACATGTGCACACAAAGTCATAGTATCACTATTCACAATAGCCCAAAGATGGAAACAAAGGTCCATTAAAGAAGGAATTGATAACCAAATTGTGGTATATACATGCAATGGAACATTAGCCATTAAAAGGAATGAAGTACATGCTACAGTGTGGACAAATCTCAAAAATATTATGTTAAGGGAGAAAAGCCAGACATACAAGTTCACATACTGCATGATTTCATTTATATGAAATATCCAAAACAGGTAAATCCATAGTGACAAAACACAGATTGGTGGTTTCCAGGGGCTGGGGGAAGAGGAAATGGAGATAAACTACTTAATGGGCATAGGATTTCAGTTTGGAGTGATGGAAATGTTTTGGTTCAGATAAAGGTAGTGGTTGCATAGTGTTGTAAATGTATTAAATACTACTGAATTGTTCACTTTAAAATGGTTAATTTTGTGTTGTGTGCATTTCACCTCAGTACATTTTTGAAAATGTGCCTTTCCTCCCATACTTCTCCCCTTAAGCTTAATTCACCCATTCATCCAAGTCAGAAATCTGGAAGTAATTCTGAATATTACATTTTCCTCACTGCGAATGGATTCTCATCATCATTCTATTAATGATGCAGCCCATTTGGCTCTATATTCATTGAATTTCTTGAATTTTTTTCCTATACTCCCATCTACTAGTAGTACCTTAGTTTAGGCCATATACTAGTGTAATTGTGTCCCAACTGGATTCATTTTCTTCAAACTTCCACCCTTTAAACCCCACTCCCCATCACACATCAGCAAGAATGATGTAGAATAGATATTATCAAATCTTCCAGTGCATCATAATTATGTAGAGAGTCTAAAACATAGATTGCTGGGCCCTATGCTTAGAGTTTCTGCTTTGGTAGGTCTGATTCAGTGTAGCCCTAGAATGTGTGTTTCTAGTAAGTGTTTATGTGATGCTTATATTTCTGGCCCAAAGGACTACACTTTGAGAACCACTATTATATGATTTTACTGACTGATTACTTTCCAGTTTAAAATCCTCTTGTCCTTATCCTAAGACATTCCAGTGTCTGGCCCCTGTGCATCTCTCCAACTTCAATTTTATCTATGGCTCATCTGTACCATACTTATGTTAATAGACAACTTTAGTACTTTCTCTTCCATGAACCTATATCATTTAGGGCTCTTTGTATGCAACTGCAACTGACTTAGGTTTTTTTTAGGAAAAAAAGGACATTTATTAGAAGTGCATAATAGATATAATAGGAAGGTTGGAGTACCAGATTCAGAAATAGACATCAGAATATATCAGAGAGCTAGGGAGCAGGAATTAGAATATGACCATCTGGCCCAGGAGGTAGTTTTGGGATGAGTGAACTATATCTGTTTTTTCATCCTTGAATTTCTCAAGAGGCAAAATCCATGGAGAAAAACCTGTGTTCCACCTTGGGTTATATACAAGTCTCTTGGTCAAGGAGGGCACAGTCACTTAGACTCTTAGTCACACTGACATAGTACACAGTAGAGAAAGGTAATTCTCCAGAAAGAAATCAGGCTGTTAATAGATTAGGGTGAATGAAAACTCAGGAAACACAAAACCAAAATATCCCCTACTATTTCCTTCTTTGTGCCTTATGGTACATTGTGTAAACCTCCATATTACTTAGGACTTCTAGTATTTTTTGTGTATATGTCTTTCCATCCTACTAGACAATGAGTTCCTTGGCAACAGGGACCACTTTTCTCTTTTATTTCTAGAATTAGCATAGCATGTGGCATTACACAGGTGACCAACAAATGTTTGTTGAAGGCATGAAAAAATGAACAAAGAAATGAAATAGAATGGATCCAGGACACAGCTGAATTAAAAGATGAGAGAGGAAACCAACCACCAAAATGAGAGGAAGAGAGAAGAGTATAGCAACTTGGGTGGCTCATCAGAAGCTGGAAACACACAGACAAAGGAGAAAAGTCTCCCCAAGCAAGAGGAAATTTGCTGTTTCCTCCCAGGACCCAAGATGTTCAGCAATAAAAAGAAGAATAGAATTTTTTTAACAGCTTAATTGAAGCATAACTGACTTACAATGAACTGCACATATTTAAAGTATACAATCAATTTCATGTTTTAACAGATATACAAGCCTGTGAAACAATCACCACAATGAAGATAATTGGCTGTTCATCACTCTGGAAGGTTGCTTTATGCTCCTTTATAACCCCTCCATCACATCCCTTCCAGTACATCCCATCGAGAGTATTTTCTGTCACTATTGATTACATTGTCTAGTAATTTATATACAACCAGTCATAGAGTATTATTCTTTTTTGTCTCACTTCTTTTACTCAGTGTAATTATTTTGAGATTCATTTATGCTTTGTCCATATTAACAGTTCACTCTGTTTTATTGTTGAGTAGTATTCCAATGTACTGATATATTATAATTCATATACCTATTCACTTGCTGATGATCGTTTGAATTATTTCCAGTTGGGAGCCATTACAAAGTTGTTGGGAGCACTCATGTACAAGTCTTTGTATAGACATATGCATTCTTTTCTCTTAAGTAAACAACCAAGCATGGAATGGCCAGATCATCTTGTGGGTATATATTTACTTAAAAAACACCTCTAGAATTTTGTTTCTGCCACGACAACATCAAAGGCTTTGTTGATATGTTTCCCAGTTAAGCTGGTGAAAATTATTTTGAAAATAAACATTTAAAGTCTCTGAAAATTGTTCTCAGGACATACAACAAATGAAGAAATATTGTTCAAGAAAAACTACAAAAACTCAGCAAGAACTGCAAGAATCTGTGGTATTTGAACCAAAACCTATGCTCTTTCCCGCACCCCCCTCAGCTCAGTGAGGTGAAAACTATGCTCTAGACTTGCACAGACATGGATATCTCTCTCTCTAACTCTTAGTTAGAGGAATGTTTTCCCAACAGGGACAGGATGTCAACATTTCTTATTCTGCCTCAAGTTACCTTGTTGCTGAGGTAAAGGATGAAAAAATATATCATGAAAACAACATCTAAGAAGGTGAAGTAGCAATACTAATATCAGACAAAAAAAGACTTTAAAACAACAACAAAAACCTTACAGGTAAAAAGGGACATTTTATAGTGATAAAAGGATCAATCTAGCTGGAGGATATAAGAATTATAAATATATATGCACATAACAACAGAATCCCAAAACACCTGAAGCAAAAATTGACAGAATTAAAGGGAGACTTCAATAAGCTACTTTCAACAATGGATGGAAAAACTAGGCAGAAAATAAACAAGGAAATAGATAGTTTGAGCAACACCATAATTACTACAGCTTCATAATATAACTTGAAGTCTGGAATTTTGATACCTCCAGCTTTGCTTTTCCCTTTCAAAATTGCTTTGGAAGTTCAGGATCTTTTGTGGTACCCTACAAATTTTAGGATTTTTTTGTTCTAGTTCTGTGAAAAAATGAACTGTTGGCATTTTGATAGGGATTGCATTAAATCTGTAGATTGCGTTGGGTAGTATTGACATTTTAACAAAATTGGCACACATACACACACACACACACACACACAGAAGAATATTATTTAGCCACAAAAGAATGAAATCTTGCCATTTGCAATAACATAGATGAAACCAGAGAGTATAATGCTAAGTGAAACAAGTTAGAGAAAGACAAATATCATATGATTTTACTCATATGTGGAATTTAAGAAACAAAACAAATGAGCAAAGGGGAAAAAAAGAGAGAGGCAAACCAAGACACAGACTTTTAACTCTAGAGAACAAACTAATAGTTACCAGAGAGGAGATGGGTGGGGTTTGGGTGAAATAGGTGATGGGGATTAAATAAGCTCACTTGTGATGAGCTCTGAGTGTTGTATGGAATTGTTGAATTACTATATTGTACACCTGAAACTAATATAACACTGTATGTTAATTATACTAGAATGTAAAATTTTAAAAAAGAACAATATAAATTGACTATACCTAACAGACATTTGTAGAAAACTCCATATCAAAACAGAATATACATTCTCCTCATGTGTACATGAAATATTTCCCAGGATAGACTATTAAAAAACCCTAATTCCATTTAAAAGGATAGGAATAATACAAAGTATGTTCTCAAAACACAAAATAAAATTAAAAACCAATAATAGAAAGGGAAACTTGCAAAAATGTGGAAATTAAGCAACGCACACATAAATCACACATAAAGTTAGAAAATAATTTAACATAAGTGAAAATTAATAACTTTCGACCTTAAGAACTGGAAAGAAAAGAACAAACTAAATCTAAAGTGAGCAGAAGGAAGGAAATAATTATTAGAGCAGAAATTAGTGAAATAGACCCATGTGGAATTTAAGAAACAATACAGATGAACATATAGGAGGGGGAAAAGAAAATAGAGAGAAAGAAAGGGAAACCAAACAAGAGACTCTTAAAGATAGAAAACAAATGGAGGGTTGGTGGAGGGAGGAGGTTGGGGGGATGGCCTAGATAAATGATGGGGATTAAGGAGGGCACTTGTTCTGATGAGCACTGGTTGTTGTATGTAAGTGATGAATTGCTGAATTCTACTCTCAAAACCAGTATTGCACTATATGCTAATTAACTAGAATTTAAACAAAAATTTG
The DNA here is from genome assembly GCF_048164855.1 of Canis lupus baileyi. Taxonomy (NCBI): domain Eukaryota; kingdom Metazoa; phylum Chordata; class Mammalia; order Carnivora; family Canidae; genus Canis; species Canis lupus. The sequence continues at coordinate 85,716,984 of NC_132876.1, forward strand.
AAGAAAAAAAGAAATTAGTGACACAGAAAATGCAAAAAATAAAGAAAATCCATGAAACCAAAGGCTGGTTTTTTGGAAAGAACACATTTTAATAAAGTTAATAAAATTAACAGATTTTGGAAGATTGACCACAAAAAAAGAAAGAAGACTCAAGTTAATAGAATTGAAAATGAAAAATGGGACATTCCTACTGACTTTACAGGCATAAAAATGATAAAAAGGATTGTAAATACAAAGGACAATCATATGAAAATAAATTAGACAACACAACTTAAATGAACTGGATAAAGACCCCCCCCCCCCGCAAATCATAAACTACCAAATGTAACTCAAGAAAAAACAGACTATCTGAGTAGAGTTACAACAATTAAAAGATTGAATTAGTCATCAAAAAACTACCTACAAAGAAAAGGCCAAGCCCAGATGGCTTTAGTGGCAAATTCTACTAAACAGTTAAAGCAAATTAATAACAACTCTTTATAAGTCTTCCAAAAAATAAAAAGAAGAAGGAGGAGGAGCAGAAGAAGAACACTTCCCAACTCATTCTATGGGGCCAGTATTACCTTGGTACCAAAACTGGAAGAAAATATCCCAAGGAAACTGCAGACAAATATGTCTTATGAATATAGATGCAAAAATCCACAACAAAATAGCAGCAAACCAACCCCAGCTACATATAGGAAGGATTATGCAATATAACCAAATGGGATACCAAAGTGCAGAGTTGGTTTAAAATACAAAAAATCAATTAATCATATGCCATACCAATAGAATAACAAAGAACATATTATCATTTCAACAGAACCAGAAAAAGCATTTGATGAAATTCTACACCCATTAGAAATAGAAGGGAACTACTCTGATAAAGTGCTCCTATGAAAAAAAAGAAAAACCGATGAGATCAATGAGATACCACTTCACATCCACTCAAATGACTGTTATCAAAAAGCCAAAAAAGCTCTTATTAATAGGTACATCAAAACAGTTGCCCTTTCAAAATACAGTGAGGAAAGAAACTGCCAACCTTTTTTTTTTAATGGATGTACCATTTTATACTCCTACCCACAGTGTCTGAGAGTTTTGTAGTCACTTGACAACCTCAACAATACTTGGTATGGTCAGTTCTTTTCATTACTGTTAATTTTAGTGGTATCTTATTGGTTTAAAGTTTCATTTTCCTAATGAATACAGATATTTGAGAGTTCTTTATATATTCTGTACTCAAGTACTTTTTCAGATTTGTAGTATTTTTCTCCCAGTCCTTGGATTGTCTTTTCATTTTCTTAGTGTTGTCTATAGAAGTGTAGCAAAAATTTTTAGTTTGATGGAGTCCAGGTTTATCAAAAATTTTAATGAATAGTGCTTTTGATGTTGTATCTAAGACATCTTTGTCTAACTCAAGGTCATGAAAATCTCATTTTTTAGGGGTTCCATAGTTTTATGTTTAGGTCTATGATCCACTTTGAGGATGATTTGAAAGTTATCTAGGTAAGTTGGTGGGGACAGGTGACTTGGGGACCCTACTCTTCCGCCATCATGCCCCGCCTCTCCTATGATCCACTTTGAAATGATTTTTGTATATACTGGAAGTTATGGATAAAAGTTCCCTTTTTAAAAATACGAATATTCACTACTTGTTGAGAAGGCTATCCTTTGTCTATTGTGTGGATTTTATATCTTTATAAAAGTCAGTTGTCCATATAAGTGTGGGCGTCTTTCTAGACTTGGTATTTTGTTCTATTGATCTATTTGTATACTTTTTATATCGATATCACACTGTATTGGTTACTGTAGCTTTATAATACAGATTGAATTAAAGTAGTGTATATTTTTAAACTTTGCTTTTCCTTTTCAAAATTGTTTTTAGCTATTCTAGATCCTTTATATAGACATATGAATTTTTAAAGCATTTATTTAAATTCCAGTTTGTTAACATACAGTATTAGTCTCAGATGTACAATACAGTGATTTCATACTTCCATATCACACCTGGTACTCATCACAGCAAGTGCCCTCCTTAGTCTCCATCACCTATTTCACCCATTTCCCCACCCCATCCCTCTGGTAGCCATCTATTCTCTATAGTTAAGGGTCTGTTTCTTGGTTTCTCTCTCTCTCTTTTTCCACTTTGCTCATTTTTTTTGTTTCTTAAATTCCATATATGAGTGAAAGCATGTGGTATATGTCTTTCTCTGACTTACTTCACTTAGCATAATCCTATCTAGTGTCATCCATGTTGTTGCAAACAGCAAGATGTCATTCTCTTTTATGGCTGAATGATATTCCATTATATATACACACGTACCACTGTTCTTTATCCATTCATCAGTTGAAGGACACTTGGGCTGTTTCCCTAATTTGGCTCTAGTAGATAATGCTGCCATAAACATCAAGGTGCATTTATTCTTTCAAATCAGTATTTTTGTATTCTTTGGGTAAATAACTAGCAGTGCAATTGTGAGACCATAGTGGGTAATTCTATATCTAGCTTTCTGAGGAACCTCCATACTGTTTTCCACAGTGGCTGTACCAGTTTGCATTCCCACCAACAGTGCAAGAGGGTTCCCCTTTCTCCACACCCTCACCAACATCTGTTTTTTCTTGTGTTGTTGAATTTACCCATTTTGACAGGTGTGGGGTGATATCTCATTGCAGTTTGATCTCTATTTCCCTCATGATGAGTGATGCTGAGTATCTCTTCATGTGTCTGTTAGCCAACTGGATGTCTTCTTTGGAAAAATGTCATTCAAGTCTTCTGTCCAGTTTTACTTGAATTATTCATTTTTGGGGTGTTGAGTTTTATGAGTCCTTTATATATATTTATCAGATATGTCATTTGCAAATATCTTCTTCCATTTCATAGTTGCATTTTAGTTTTGCTGATTGTTTCCTTTGCTGTGCAGAAGGTTTTTATTTTCATGAAGTTCCAATAGTTTACTTTTGCTTTTGTTTCCCTTGTGCCAAGAGACATACCTAGAAAAATGTTGCTATGGCTGATGTCAAAGAGGTTACTGCCCATGTATCCTCCAGGATTTTTATGGTTTCAGATGTCGCATATAGGTCTTTCATCTATTTTGAATTTATTTTTGTGTGTGGTGTAAGCAAGTGGTCCAATTTCATTCTTTTGCATGTTGCCCTCCAGTTTTCCCAACATCGTTTGTTAAAGAGACTGTCTTTTTCCCGTTGGATATTCTTTCCTGCTTTGTTGAAGATTAATTGGCCATATAGTTGTGGGTTCATTTTTGGGCTATTGATCTATGTGTCTATTTTTGCACCAGTACCATAATGTTTTGATCACTACAGCTTTGTGATATAATCTGGAGTCTGGAATTGTCATACCTCTAGCTTTTCTTCTCTTTTTCAGTGTTGCTTTGGCTATTCAGGGTCTTTTGTGAGTCCAAAGAAATTTTATGATCGTTTGTTCTAGCACTGTGAAGAATGTTGGTAGTTTGATAGGGATCACATTAAATATGTAGATTTCTTTGGCTAGTATAGACATTTTAACAGTATTTGTTCTTCTAATCCATGAGCGTGGAATGTATTTCCATTTCTTTGTGTCATCTTCAATTTCTTTCATCAGTATATTATAGTTTTCAGAGTATAGGTCTTTCACCTCTCTGGTTAGGTTTATTCCTAGGTATCTTCTTGGTTTTTTTTTTTTTGTGCAATTGTAAATGGGATTGATTACTTTATTTCTCTTTCTGCTGCTTCATTATTGGTGTATAGAAATAAAATGGATTTCTGTATGTTGATTATGTATCCTATGACTTTACTGAATTCACGTATCCGTTCTAGCAGTTCTTTGGTGGAGTTTTTCATGTTTTCTATATATAGCATCACATCATCTGCAAATCATGAAAGTTTTACTTCTTCCTTGCTAATTTGGATGCTTTTTATTTCTTTTTGTTGTCTGATTGCTGTGGCTAGGACTTCCAGTACAATGATACATAACAGTAGTGAGAGTGGACATCCCTGTCTTGTTCTTGACCATAGAGGAAAAGCTCTAGGATTCACCATTGAGGATGATATTAGCTGTGAGTTTTTCATACATGGCCTTTATTATACTGAGGTATGTTCTCTCTAAATCCAGTTTGTTGAGGTGGGTTTTTTTTTTTTATCATGAATTATGTTGTACTTTGTTAAATGTTTTTTCGGCATCTGCTGAAATGATCATATGGTTCTATCCTTTCTTTTGTTAATGTGGTGTATCACATGGATTGATTTGTGAATATTGAGCCACCCTTGCAACCCAAGGATAAGTCTCTGATCATGGTGAATAATATTTTTAATGTATTGTTGGATTCAGGTTGTTAGGATTTTATTGAGAATTTTTGCATCCATGTTCATCAGAGATATTGGCCTGTAGGTCTCTTTTTCAGTTGGGTGTTTATCTGGCTTTGGTATCAGGGTAATGCTGGCCTCATAGAATGAATTTGGAATTTTCCTTCCTTTTTTGTAATTTGAGGAGAATAGATATTCATTCTTCTTTAAGTGTTTGGTAGAATTTCTCTGTGAAAGCATTGGATCCTAAACTTTTGTTTGTTGGAGTTCTTTGATTACTGATTCAATTTTTTTGCTACTCATCAGTCTGTTAAAGTTTTCCATTTCTTCTTGTTTCAGTTTTGGTAATTTATTTGATTCTAGGAATGTATCTATTTCTTCTAGGTTGTCTAATTTGTTGATATGGTTTTTCATAGTATTCTCTTTTTTATTTTTTTTTAATTTTTTAATTTTTTTTAAAATTTATTTATTTATTTATTTATTTATTTATTTATTTATTTATTTATGATAGGCACACAGTGAGAGAGAGGCAGAGACACAGGCAGAGGGAGAAGCAGGCTCCATGCACCGGGAGCCTGACATGGGACTCGATCCTGGGTCCCCAGGATCGCACCCTGGGCCAAAGGCAGGTGCCAAACCGCTGCGCCACCCAGGGATCCCCGTATTCTCTTTTTTAAAAAGGATTTTATTTATTTGTTTGAAAGAGAGAGCACAAACAGGTGATGGGTGGGGCAGAAGGAGAAGCAGTCTTCCTGCTGAGCAGGAAGCTCCAATGCATCTCTCTATCCCTGGACCCTGGGATCATGACCTTAGCTGAAGACAGACACTTAACAGACTGAGCCACCCAGGTGCCCCTGTGGTTTTATTTATTTGGGTCCTTTCTCTTTTCTTTTTGATAAATCTGGCTAAAGGCTTAACAATTTTATTAAGTTTTTCAAAGAACCAGCTCCTAGTTTCAATGATATGTTCTATTATTTTTTTTTTACTTTCTATATAATTTATTTCTTCTCTAACCTTTATTATTTCCTTTCTTCTGGCAGCTTTAGGCTTTGTTTATTGTTCTTTTTCTAGCTCCCTTAGGTGTAAGGTTAGGTTGTTTGAGATTTTTCTTGCTTCTTGAGGTTGACCTGTATGACTATACACATCCTTCTTAGGACCACTTCTGCTACATCCCAAAGGTTATGGACCATTGAATTTTCATTTGTTTCCATGTATTTTTTATTTCTTCTTTGATTTCTGGTTCACTTTAGTAGCATGTTGTTTAACCTCTGTGTGTTTGTGGTCTTTCAGATTTTTTCTTGTGGTTGATTTCTAGTTTCATAGTGTTGTGGTCAGAAAAGGTGTATGGCATAACTTTAATATTTTTGTATTTGTTGAGGCCTGTTTTATGACCTAGTGTGGTGATCTATTCTCAAGAATGCCCCAGGTGCACTTGAAAAGAATGTATATTCTGCCGTTTTAGGATGGAATGTTCTGAATGTTTGTTAAGTCCATCTGGTCCAGTGTGTCAAAGCCATTTTTTCCTTGTTGATTTTCTGTTTAGATTATCTGTCCATTGATGTAAGTGGGGTGTTAAAGTCCCCTACTATTACTGTATTATTAACAATTAGTTCATGTTTGTTATTAATTGTTCTATATATTTGGGTGCTCACGTATTGAGTGCATAAATATTTATAATTGTTAGATCCTGTTGGATTGTCTCCTTTATGATGACATAGTGCCCTCTTTTGTTTCTTGTTGCAGTTTTAGGTTTTTATGTTGTTTGTTTGTTTGTTTTTAAAGATTTTATTTTTTAAGTAACCCCTACATCCACTGTGGGGCTTGAACTCAGAACTCCAAGATCAAGAGTTACATGCTTCACTGACTGAGCCAGGGTGGCACCCCCAGTTTTAGTTTTAATGACTAGTTTGTCCAATACAAGTACTGCTACTCTGGATTTCTTTCGACATCCATTGCCATTTTATTACTTGTTTTATTGATGTTTTTGAAGATTTTCTCTGATTCTTTCTTGTCTTTGTGGCTTTTGGTCTCTCCTTTGCACTCAAAGAGTCCCCTTTAATATTTCTTGCAGAGCTGGTTTAAATGTCACAAACTCCCTTAGATTTTGTTTGTCTGGAAACACTATCTCTCTTTCTATTCTGAATGATAGCTTTGATGTATAGAGCATTCTTGGCTACAGATTTTTCTCATTCAGCACTTTGAATATATCATGCTACTCCTTTCTGGCTTGCCAAGTTTCTGTTGAGAAATCTCCAGCAAGCCTTATGGTTCTTCCCTTGTAAGTTAAGGACCTCTTTGTTTTGCTATTGAGATTTTTTCTTTATTGTCATATATTGCAAATTTAATTATAATATGTCTTGGTATTGGCCTACTTTTGTTAACTTTGATAGGATTTCTCTGTGTCTCCTGGATCTGGATGTCTGTTTTCTTTCCCAGATTAGGGAAGGTTTTGGCGATTATTTCTTCAAATAAACCTCCTCCCCCCTTTTCTCTCTTTTCTTCTAGGACTCCTGTAAAATGAATGTTATTACATTTGATGGAGTCACTGAGTTCCCTAAGTCTATTATCATGTTGCATAATCACTGTTTCTATCTTTTTTTCAGCTTCATTATTTTCCATTACTTTGTTTTCTAGGTCACTAATTCATTCCCCTGCTTCTTCCAGCCTGCTGTTTATTGTATCAAACCTGTTTCCAACCTTATTTATTGCATCCTTCATCTCTGATTGATTCTTTTTTAACTCTTTTATCTCTGTGGTAAGGGTCTCACTGATCTGCTGTTCTTTTCTCAAGTCCAGTGTGTATCTTTGTGACTGTTACTTTCAATTCTCCATCAGGCATGTTACTTATATCTGTTTTCCTTGGATCTCTGGCCATGCCTTATCTTGTTCTTTCATTTGGAGTGAATTCCTCTGTCTTCACATTTTGTATAAGTCTCTGCCTTCTTCTCTGTGTTAGAAAAGTCAGCTATGTCTCCTGCTTTTGAAAGTAATATCCTTATGAAGAAGAGGTAATGCAGTGCCCACAGCCTGGTGCTTCAGGGAGTGTCTCTGGTGTGTGCTGTTTGCTCTCTGCTGTTGTGTTTTGGCTGCTCTATCCTTCAGGTCAGTCATCTTCAGAGGCCCTCCTCATTTGCTATGGGCAGTGATTGGTCCCTGGCCTGAACATGGTGAGTTTTAACTAGATGTGCTCTCTCTGGTCTGCTTGTGAATGGAGACCTGATACTACCTCCACCAGAAGTGAAGCTGTGCAGAACTCTCTGGTTGGGAGACATGGTATGGACAGGAGTTTGTGCTGGTCTTCTGGGAGAGGGGCCTGCAGTACTAGGACTAAGGCCAACTGACTAACGGCAGTCCCACCAGAGCACAGTGGTTGAGGCTCAGTGTAAGCAAGTTTGGCAACTAGTGTTGGCCCTGTGCTGCTTCCAATAGGTGGCTCTGTGTTTATGTTGAGGAGTGGGGAAGGGAAATGGCACCAGTGAGCTCTTTTGTACTGAGAGAGGGGTCTCCATGAATGCTGTCTCTCAGGGATGCTCTCCAAGAAAAGCAAATAATCTCTCCACTATGGGCCCCAGGCACTCTTCAATTGATGTTTCCATGCTGTTGGGCCCAGGTTGTTTGTCTGTCTTTTCTCCAAGAGAAATACAGTGCCCTGGGCTCCACCCCAGCCATGCCCACTGACTTTTAAAACTCCAGGCTTTAAGTCCCAGTGGTTCCAAGAATTCATGAAATTCAGCCCCTCTCATTCTCCAGATGAATGTCTTTGGGGGAAACATTCTCCTTGTGCATTTCCTTGTGTGCTCCTCTCTCTCCTACTTTTCTCTGAGACTGCAGCTTCTTCCTCTCCACAGCATTTATGATCCATTACTCCCCTAAGCCTCATCTCCACACTTGCTACCTTCTTTGATATGGCTTCTTCTCTACCTTTAGTTATGCAGTTTGTTCTGTCATCTTTACATCTATTTCTGGGGTATTTAGGATGGTTTGATAGTTATCTAGTTGTGTTCATGGCATGAGGTGAGTTTAGTAGGGTCCTCTTTCTCTGCTTCCAACTTCTTAATCCCACATGAATTTTATTTTATTTTATTATTTTTTAAAAAGATTTTATTTATTTATTCATGAGAGACACACAGAGAGAGGCAGAGACAGAAACAGAGGGAGAAGCAGGCTCCATGAAGGGAGCCCAAAGTGGGACTCAATCCCAGGACTGCGGGATCATGCCCTGAGCTAAAGACAGATGCTGAACTGCTGAGCCACCCAGGCCCTCCCCCTCATATGAATTTTAGAATGAGCTTGGCAATTTCTACAAAATTGCCTTCTGAGATTTTGAATGTGATTGCATTGAATCTATATGTAAATTAGAGGAGAACTCTCGTTGTAATAATATTGAGTCTTCTGATCCATGAATACAGTATGTCCTTTGATTTGTTAAGGCTTGTCTAATTTCTCTTGATAATGTTTTTATATCTCAGTGTACAAGTCTTGTGTCTATTTTGTCATTTTTATCCCTAAGTATTTTCTATATCCTATTGCAAATGCTATTGTTCCTAAGTTTCAACTTCTTTTTTTAAATATTTTATTTATTTACTTATTTTAGAAAGAGAGTGCATGTGTGAGTGGGGGGAGGGGCAGTGGCAGAGGGAGAGAGAGAGAGAGAGAGACTTCAAGCAGACTCTGTGCTGAGAGTCTGACATGGGGCCCAGTCCCATGACACTGAGGTCATGACTTGAGCTGAAATCAAGATTGGAAACTTAACCAACTGAGCTACTCAGAGGCCCCTTAAGTTTCAATTTCTGATTTTTGTTGCTATATGTAGAATGAAATTGATTTTTGTATTTTAATATTAAATCCTTCCACCTTGATAAAATTACTTATTCATCCTTACAGCTTTTTTACTTCATAGAATCTTATTTTATTCACAGATGATCATATTGTTTGCAAATATAGTTTAATATGGATGCTCTGTTTTAAAGTGAATACATGTTTATTTTTTTACTTCATATTTATTTATTTATTTATAATAATAAATTTATTTTTTATTGGTGTTCAATTTGCCAACATACAGAATAACACCCAGTGCTCATCCCGTCAGGTGCTCCCCTCAGTGCCGGCCAACCAGTCACCCCCACCCCCTGCCCTCCTCCCTTTCGACCACCCTTAGTTCGTTTCCCAGAGTTAGTAGTCTTCCATGTTCTGTCTCCCTTTCTGATATTTCCTACCCATTTCTTCTCTCTTCCCCTCTATTCCCTTTCACTATTATTTATATTCCCCAAATGAATGAGACCATATAATGTTTGTCCTTCTCCGATTGACTTATTTCACTCAGCATAATACCCTCCAGTTCTATCCACGTTGAAGCAAATGGTGGGTATTTGTCGTTTCTAATGGCTGAGTAATATTCCATTGTATACATAAACCACATCTTCTTTGTCCATCGAAAGATGGTTGAGTGAATACATGTTTAGAGTTGTTGTCTTCTCTTGATGAATTGACACACTTATCATTATGAGCTTACTGTATTTATTATGCCTGGTAATATTATTTTCTCTGAAATCTACTTTGTTATTAATATATTCACTTTAGCTTCATCCTGATTAGTGTTACCATGGTATATCCTTTTACATTAAAATTTTTTTAAGCTATTTGTAGGCAGAACATAGTTAGATCTTAATTTTATAAAATTTGAATCTGACCATTTGTGATTTTTTAAATTGTAGTATTTAGATCATTAATGTATTTCATTTGATTATTGATATGTTGTGTTTAGTCAAACATCTTGCTACTTGCTTTATCCTATCTGTTCTTTCTTTATTTTGCTTTTTTGCCTTCTTTTGGGTTGAGTATTTTTGTGATTGTGTTTTATCTCCTTTGTTGAGTTTTTGACTATAATGTTTTGTTGTTTTAGTGGCTACTGTAGGTTTTAAATGTACATCCTTGTGTTATACTAATATATCTTCAAGTGATATTATAATAATTCATATGTAGTATAACAATCTTTCTGTTACATTCGTTACATGTTTCTTTATCAATTCCAGTCTTTGTGCTTTTTTTGGCATCTATTTTATTTTTACATATGTTATAAACTCTACAACACATTATCATTATTTTTGCTTTAAACAAAGTTTTGGTAAACCACAGCGATGAGCCAAGTCCAGCCTACCATCTGTTTTTGGAAATAAAGTTTTATTGGAAAATAGTTACATTTACTCATTTTCGTATTGTTTATGGCTGCTTTCATGCAACAACAGCAAAATTGAATAGTTATGACAGAGATCATATAACCTACAAAGTGTAAAATACTTTGGACCTAGCTCTGTACAGAAAAAGTTTTCCATTTCCTGCTTTAGACAATCAATAATGTCTTAAAGGGATTTAAGTATGAGGACTTATTTTTAATATTCATTCATGTAGTTATTATTTTAGCTGATCATTACTTTGCGTAGATATAGATTTATATCTCATATCTTTTTCCTTCTTCTTGAAGGAATTTAACACTTTTTAGAGGACAAGTCTTTTAGTGATGAATCCTTTGGCTTTTGTGTCAAAAATGCCTTTATTTTGCATTTAGTTTGAAATATATTTTCACCGGGAAAGAATTCTGCGTGGACAGTTGTTTTCTTTCAATACTTCGAATATGTTGAGCAACCTGCTGTCATCTTTGTCTTTGTTCCTCTAGACCTAATGTTTCTTTTTTCTCTGGGTACTTTGTAGACTTTTTCTTTATCAATTTTTAAAAGCAATTTAATTACAATGTGTCTTGATGTAGTTTTCTCATTATTTGTGGTCATGATTTGTTGAACTTTTAAAATATGTTCAATTACAGTTTGCATCAAATTCTTTTGCTATGATTTCTTCAGGTATTTTTTTCTCCTCCTTTCCCCCAAATCCTGTTCTTTGAGGACTCCAATTTCATATACATTAGGCTTCTACAAGTTGTTGCACAACTCATTAATGTTCTATTACTTTTTCCCATCTTCTTGGATGGTTTTTTTGCTGTGTGTTCCACTTCAAAAATATTTTCTTCCGCAATGTCTAATCTGCCATTAATTCTATATAGTGCACATTTCACCTCAGAAATTGTAGTCTTTTCAATCTCTAGAAGTCCAATTTATTTCTTTGTTTTATCTTCCATTTCAACATGTTCAATCTGTCATCTAGCTGCTTGAACATATGTTAACAAGTTCAATGTCTTTGTCTACTAATCTATATAATTTCTGGACTTCTCTTGATTGATTGGCTTTTTTTCTCACTGTAAGTGGTATTTTCCCATTTCTTTGCATACCTGATAATATTTGATTGGAGTAAGGATTCTGGCAGGTGCCCACAACCATGATGGCTGGAAAGAGGGTAGTGTATCTATTAGCTATGCCACAATAATGTGTAACAGATACCCCATACTTGGTGCTTGAAATAGACAGCCTTTATTTTCATGTATCTCTGGATCAGTTAAGTTGACTTTGCTGTTGAAGGCCGGGCTCCACTTAGTGGTTCTCCTTCATATTCTCATGGTTAGGGCAACTCTACTTTTAACTGCAGATCTGAAGGCCAACTGAGGTGGCTCTACTCCATATGTGTTCAATCTGGGACCCAGGCTAAAGAGGCAGCAGCTACTAGGGAAATCACTTCTCATGGTAATGACAGTGGTACAATATTCAGTACTTTATACTCTTAATCTTTCCTTCTTTCTTTCTTCCACCTCCACATCCATAAATAGAAGGAGATTTTTGTTAGGGGCTCCCGCAAAAGTGAGACAATTCCTCCCATCCAATGATATTTCTGGCCTTTGCCTGGTGTTCTTTCACAGTGGAAAATGGAACATTTGGGAAGCTAACACTTTCTTCTGTTTGGTCTCTTGCTTATAATTTATAATATTATTATAAGTGATTAAATGCTTGACTGTTATTTCATGTAGGCTTATTATCTTAACTGGCTACCTGGAGGCTTAGATTTTTCTAGCTCGACTCTGCTCTTGACAGAAACATGCAAAGCCTCTTAAGGTCTGGCCTCAGAATTGACCCAGCATCACCTCTGCCCACATTGGCCAAAGCAAGACATGAGTGAATCTAGAATTAAAGGCCATGGAGGGGCACCTGGGTGGCTCAGTGGTTGAGCGTCTGCCTTCGGCTCTGGATGAGATCCCAGAGTCCTGGAATCGAGTCCCACGTCGGGCTCCCTGTGGGGACCCTGCTTCTCCCTCTGCCTATGTCTCTGCCTCTCTCTGTGTCTCTCATGAATAAATAAATAAATCTTTTTTTAAAAAAGGCCATGGAAAGGGTGAGGATAGGAAAGGCGAAGAATTGATGCCAATGATTCAGTCTACCATAGGTGGGATGGGGGCAAATTCTCTGCCCACAGGGGTTAGATAACCTCTTGGCTCAGCCCAACATCCTCAATTCAGATGGCTATTGATGCTTCTGGGCCATATGTACAGATGAGTTGTTGTTCTGGAGAGCTGCCCATGAGTGGCAGAGCCCTGATCACTGAACCTATATTAGGTCCCTTACCTAAACATTTGACAAGTATTTTTTGAGCAGCTACTTTGTGCCAGAAACTCACTGGCAATGACACAAAAACCATGAAAAACATATTTCCTACCTTGATAGAACTTAAACCAAACTTAAATGTAAGAAAATAGACCTATAATAATTTTGTGGGCTATAAAGGTAACAATGTGCTGAATCAAAGACTGAATGAAAAGCTTCATTAGGTAAGATGGTTGAGAACGGCATAATCTACATGAGTTGTTTTAAGCACAGCCAGAACTCCTCCACAGAGGCTGATGAGGGAACACACTGCATGCATATAGTTGCTTTTTGCAAATTCTAGGATGGACATCAAGAACAGATTATCCATCATGGGAAAAAGCAGACCTTTGAGCAGGATGCAGGGCTTCACTTTGTTTTAAGGGAAAACCTCACCACTTCTTATTTTTAGTAGCTACATTAGAACTGCTTATGCTGAGGTGCCTGGGTGGCTCAGTCAGTTAAGCACCCACCTTAAGTGGAACCTCAGGTCATGATCTCAGGGTCCTGGAATCCAGCCCTGCATCAGGCTGCCTGCTCAGTGGGGAGTTTGGTTCTCCCTCTGCACTTCCCCTCCCCTCTGTTCATGTTTTCTCTTTCAAATAAATAAATAAAATCTTTTTTTAAAGAATCACTTATCCTAATATATGCAGGAAGTCTCTCTTCTCTAGGAGAAGTCTCTAGGGGGAAGCAAACAATGAATTATGTTTCTAGAGAAGAATGTTCCTTGTCTTTGAGTAAGGGGGATCCAACTTTTTAAAAAATAATGGAAATTTGGGCTTCATATTTACTGGGCATTCAAAGCACCTCTCAATAGCTGTCAAGGGCAACCATAACGAGAAGAAGAGAGTAGGAGACATGGGGGACATGGGGAGAGATAAAAGTTGTGTGGGTGGGAAGTAAACAAGTCTGGGAGGAGGCTGAGAAGAAGATCCTGGGCAAGGAAAGAAGTTAGAGAGTGGAGCCATTGCCTGGAAGATGCAGAGAAAGAGCTGGCTGAAAGGATGACATCTCAGGGTCCATTTTGGATCTGAGACTTTGCTATCTAACTGCCTAGATTTGGGTAAAGAAAATATGTACAACAACTTTTGGACTTTCCAGATTTGTAGCTGACACAATGGTGCCATGTAAATATTATACCTGGCACAGGTCAGGTGAAGAAATCACAAATTCAGAGTCATTTACTAATCTATAAATATCCTTTGAGAATCTAAATCAATGGCCTCAATCCTGCTGAAAATATCTTGATTCACTTTCTGCTATATGGCAAGTAACAGAGCACTTTACTGTAGTAAATCACGTGGCTATTTGGTTGTCTGCCTCACAAAATTCTAGGATTTAAAAAAAAATCACTTCTTTTGCAAAAATTCACTGGGCCTTCATTTCCTCATTTGTATAATGAATGGGGCAGAACAGGTATATGTGGAGGGTTGTACTATCTGTATGTGGAGAGTTATATTATCTGTACTTTGAGGGGGATGGGCAGAAGGACTATCAAACCCAATATTCTTATATTCTAGCAAGTTTGCTCCAGATCAGATGGAAGCAAGTTGTGTAGCTTTCATTTCCGTCATGATTAGTTTGAATAAAACTAAATATTTTTATGAATGATATTATGGTGCTTTCTTCCCCTTTAAGCACAAGGTATAATTTTTAAAACCCAAGTCAATGATAAAGTGTTCTCTGTTCTTTTTCTATCTATGCCCAGCTCCATTAGTACAGGCTGTCCCAGTCTCAGCTCAGCTGAATGATTACCTCTTATTTTCTGTTCTCCATACCCTTTGTCTGTGATCAAATGAGGGATCCTTCCATTCTACAGCCTGATCCTTGCTGCTGTTTTTCATATTACATGCTCATTATTTCAACAGTATTTTCAATGCTCTCTCATTACCCCTCTTATGTGTCCACCCACATCTCCACCTACAGTGTCTATAATGTGCTTTCTATCTACTGTAGCTTAATAAAAGGGAAATTATGCTAATTTTATTCAAACTTTAGAAAAGTAAAACCTGTACCATTATTATTCTGCCCCTTTTTCCCTTTTATTTATTCATTTCAAAAGAAAAAGTGTCTAATCATCTGAGAAAATTGTACTTGCACAATGTTAACCACTTTCCTATTTAATTAAGTAGATTTTTCCAATTGAGTTCGGATGGATTAAGAAAGCCAGTCTTCTGAGTAGCCAGGTTCTGATGCAATTAAGGGCTAGGTCCAAGGCAACTTCAGTGTCAGCTAATAATTTTGGTGCCTGGGAGGTAGCCTGGAAGGTCTGCTGAATGTGCTGTATGGGGGGTGAGGGGCACAATTTCTAGAGACAAAAGTCCAAGGCTTTATACATAATCAAGATCTTAGAGTCAAGCAGGCTGCTTCGACATTAAATACACCCTTCCATAAGCAAGGGATCTTTGCTTGCAAATGCTTATAGGTAGAAAAGTTTATCTTAATGTCTAGAAGAAGAATTTCTTTGTAAGCCCAGACCAACTATGTTGAAAAGATCTTTGGATAAGGATACAGAGAAGGATTAAATTTCCTAGGCCCAGAGTCCTCTAAGGAGAAGCTAACTAAGCACTGTTTGGGCAAAGTTTGGGGAAGGAGATATAGTCAGTGGCTGAAATCTCAAAAAAGAGACTTAGAGCAGAGATAGTTCTGTCTGGGAGTATTCACATGAAATACTTACTGTATGCTGTACAACCTGGTTCTTCCCTGTGGCTCCACAAAATCTTCCATAAAGCCTAGGATATATTTGGTATGATTGGTTTTCTTGCAGAGATTGGGTAAGGGGTCAAGATTGCATCAAGTTCAGCTTGGGGGGAAAAACCATAGTCAAGACTCCTACGTGAAAGTTGCATCTGGCATCTGGATTTTACAATGATTTATTCTTCCTTCCCAAGAAATGTGTTTTTATCATTGTCAAGGAACGTTAAGGGTCTTGAGGTGTGGATAATGTTATGTTGGGGGGCTGCATAATTGAGTCAGATTGACATAGATTGTGTCTACATGTTGCCAGGACAAACAAGTGATTGTGTTCCACTCTCAGAAAAAGCTAATCACATCAGCTACATAACTTATCATATAATTGAAAATACACACATATTTAACTGAAATTTTTACATTTTAACAAAATACATAAAATTTTAATGTTCCACTCCATTGATCACTTTTGTTTTTCTAAACGCATTTAGACCTAAGACTATCTAATCCAAACCTTTCATTTTCTAGATGAAAAAAATAAAGGTTGAGGGATTTGCCCAAAAGCAAGCAGTTTATCTTTTGGTGAAGCAGGGTTAGACTTTGAGGTCCTTTGACTCAGATATCCTCTTAATTTGTGTAAATATATGCAGTCAGCATTGGGTAGAAAACAAATTTACAAATGGGATTTAAATGAACTGAATTTTACAAGCCAGGCGAAGAAAGAGAGAGAAAAAGAAATGGAGGGGGAGTGGTAGGAGAAAGAAAGAAAGATTTTAAAGATTTTGCATGTTTCTACCCCCATTCCAGACAGAGAGTAAGCTATGGAATGAACGTAAAATGCAAGATTAGAAATTGTTTTCTCTTTGCCTGTCTCAGATGCTGCTTATATCTCATGATGGAAGCATCTTAGACCACTGAGTGTCATCATATCTTTAAAGATATATATTTTTATAAATGACAGGAT
The DNA here is from genome assembly GCF_048164855.1 of Canis lupus baileyi. Taxonomy (NCBI): domain Eukaryota; kingdom Metazoa; phylum Chordata; class Mammalia; order Carnivora; family Canidae; genus Canis; species Canis lupus. Next base: position 85,733,439 of record NC_132876.1, read on the forward strand.
CACTAAAATCACAGCAGCACTTCATTTGACTTTATTTTCTTTTTATTTTTATTTATTTATTTATTTTTTATTGGTGTTCAATTTACTAACATACAGAATAACACCCAGTGCCCGTCACCCATTCACTCCCACCCCCCGCCCTCCTCCCCTTCTACCACCCCTAGTTCGTTTCCCAGAGTTAGCAGTCTTTACGTTCTGTCTCCCTTTCTGATATTTCCCACACATTTCTTCTCCCTTCCCTTATTGACTTTAAAATGTAAAAACAATGACAAACTCTAATTGTTGGAGGAAAAGCTGTCTGCTTTATTGAATTTGGTGAGTCAGTCCCATTGCAGCTTCTTTCTAGAAAGTGAATGAAGGAATGAATTACTTTTTTTTTTAGAGATACAAACTATCAAAACTCAGAAGAGTTTAGAAAATAATATACATCCAAACACCTGCCACTCAGAACTCAGATTTAACAGTTATTTTGTCATTTTGGCTACAGAATATGTTTTTAAGATAAGGTTAAGGTGACTATTAGAATTCCATCACTAAACCTTTCTTCCTATCTTCCCCCTGCCCCCCACACCCCGGAGGTAATTACTATCCTTGAATTGGTAGCCTGATGTTTCAGGCTTTCACTACCTACCTACATATCCATAAACTAGAGTTGATATATATATTTGAAACATATGGTTATGGATTGATTTATGTTCCCTCAAAATTCATATGTTGAAGTCCTATTCCTTACTCCCTTGGAATGTGACCTTATTTGGAAATAATGTTGTTGAAGATGTAATTGGTTAAGATGAGGTCATATTGAAGTAAGATAAGTCCCTAATCCAGTAGTATTGGCATCCTTCCAAAAAGTAGAAATTTGGAAACAGACACGTGCTTTCCAGCTTTATTGAAATACAATTAACACATAATATTGTGTAAGTTTAAGATGTGCAATGTGGATATTTCATATTCCTAATATAATGCAAAATGTTTATCACAATAAAGATAGTTAATACATCCTTTCCCTCACATAATTACAATTTTGTTGTTGTTATGACGAGAACATTTGAGTTTCATTCTCTTAGCAACTTTCTTCTTTCTTTCTTTCTTTCTTTCTTTCTTTCTTTCTTTCTTTCTTTCTTTCTTTTTGTTTCAGGAGTAGAATTTAATGATTCATCACTTACATACAATACCCAGTGCTCATCCCAACAAGGGCCCTCCTTAATGCTCATCACCCACTTAGCCCATCCCCTCCAGCAATGCACAGTTTATTCTCTATAGTTAAGAGTTTTTTATGATTTGCCTCCTTCTCCGTTTTATCTTATTTTATTTTTCCTTCCTTTCCCTTGTGTTCATCTGTTTTGTTTCTTAAATTCCACATATGAGTGAAATCATATGATATTTGTCTTTGATTTATTTCACTTAGCATAATACACTCTAGTTCCATCCACATTGTTGCAAAGGCAAGATTTCATTCTTTTTAACCACCAAGTAGTATTCCATTGTATATATACACCACATCTTTTTAACCCATCCATCAGCCAATGGACATATGAGCTCTTTCCATAATTTGGCTATTGTTGATAATGCTGCCATTGAGGTGGCATGTGCCCCTTCAAATCAGCATTTTTGTATCCTTTGGATAAATATGTAGCAGTGTAATTGCTGAGTCAGGGTAGTACTTTTTAACTTTTTGAGGAACCTTCATACTGTTTTCCAGAGTGGCTGCACCAGTTTGCATTCCCACCAACAGTGCAAAAGGGTTCCCCTTTCTCTGCATCCTCACCAACACCTGTTGTTTTCTAAGTTGTTAATTTTAGCCGTTCTGACAGGTGTGAGGTGGTATCTCATTGTGGTTTTAATCTGCATTTCCCTGATGATGAGTGATGTTGAGCATCTTTTCATGTGTCTGTTGGCCACCTGGTTATCTTTGGAAAAGTATCTATCCATGTCCTCTGGCCATTTCTTAACTGTATTGTTTGGTTTTTTTTGGGTGTTGAGGTTGATTAGTTCTTTATAGATTTTGGATACTAGCCCTTTATCCAATATGTCATTTTCAAATATCTCCCATTCTGAAGGTTACCTTTCAGTCTTGTTGTTTCCTTCACTGTGGAAAGTTTTTATCTTGCTGACATCCCAATAGTTTGTTTTTGTTTTTGTTTCCCTTGCCTCTAGAGATGTGTCTAGTAAGAAGTTACTGCCTGTTTTCTCCTCTAGGATTTTGATGGTTTCTTGTCTTACATTTAGGCTTTTCATCCATTTTGAATTTATTTTTGTGTATGGTGTAAAAAAGTGGTCCAGTTTTATTCTATCCAGTCACTGTCCAGTTTTCCCAACACCATTTGTTGAAGAGACTATCTTTTTTCCATTGGATACTCTTTCCTACTTTATCAAAGATTAGTTGACCATACAGTTGTGGGTCCATTTCTGGGTTCTCTATTTGAGTGGATATCCCTGTCATGATCCTGACATTAGGGAAGAAGATCTCACTTTTTCCCCATGGGGATGATATTGGTTGTGGGTCTTTTATTTATGGTTTTTATATTGTTGAGGTATGTTCTTTCTTTTTTTTAATAATAATAAATTTAATTTTTATTGGTGTTCAATTTACCAACATACAGAATAACACCCAGTGCTCATCCTGTCAAGTGCCCCCCCCAGTGCCCGTCACCCATTCACCCCCACCCCCCGCCCTCCTCCCCTTCCACCATCCCTAGCTCGTTACCCAGAGTTAGGAGTCTTTATGTTCCATCTCCCTTTCTGATATTTCCTACCCATTTCTTCTCCCTTCCCTTCTATTCCCTTTCACTATTATTTATATTCCCCAAATGAACGAGAACATATAATGTTTGTCCTTCCCCGAATGACTCATTTCACTCAGCATAATACCCTCCAGTTCCATCCACGTTGAAGCAAATGGTGGGTATTTGTCGTTTCTAATGGCTGAGGAACATTCCATTGTATACATAAACCACATCTTCTTTATCCATTCATCTTTCGATGGACACCGAGGCTCCTTCCACAGTTTGGCTGTGGTGGCCATTGCTGCTATAAACATCGGGGTGCAGGTGACCCCGCGTTTCATTGCATCTGACTCTTTGGGGTAAATCCCCAACAGTGCAATTGCTGGGTCGTAGGGCAGATCTATTTTTAACTCTTTGAGGAACCTCCACACAGTTTTCCAGAGTGGCTGCACCAGTTCACATTCCCACCAACAGTGTAAGAGGCTTCCCTTTTCTCCGCATCCTCTCCAACATTTGTGGTTTCCTGCCTTGTTAATTTTCCCCATTCTCACTGGTGTGAGGTGGTATCTCGTTGTGGTTTTGATTTGTATTTCCCTGATGGCAAGTGATGCAGAGCATTTTCTCATGTGCATGTTGGCCATGTCTATGTCTTCCTCTGTGAGATTTCTCTTCATGTCTTTTGCTCATTTCATGATTGGATTGTTTGTTTCTTTGGTGTTGAGTTTAAGAAGTTCTTTATAGATCTTGGAAACTAGCCCTTTATCTGATACGTCATTTGCAAATATCTTCTCCCATTCTGTAGGTTGTCTTTTACTTTTGTTGACTGTATCCTTTGCTGTGCAGAAGCTTCTTATCCTGATGAAGTCCCAATAGTTCATTTTTGCTTTTGTTTCTTTTGCCTTCGTGGATGTATCTTGCAAGAAGTTACTGTGGCTGAGTTCAAAAAGGGTGTTGCCTGTGTTCTCCTCTAGGATTTTGATGGAATCTTGTCTCACATTTAGATCTTTCATCCATTTTGAGTTTATCTTTTTGTATGGTGCAAGAGAGAGTGGTCTAGTGTCCAATTTTCCCAGCACCATTTATTGAAGAGACTGTCTTTCTTCCAATGGATAGTCTTTCCTCCTTTGTCGAATATTAGTTGACCATAAAGTTGAGGGTCCACTTCTGGGTTCTCTATTCTGTTCCATTGATCTATGTGTCTGTTTTTGTGCCAGTACCACACTGTCTTGATGACCACAGCTTTGTAGTACAACCTGAAATCTGGCATTGTGATGCCCCCAGATATGGTTTTCGTTTTTAAAATTCCCCTGGCTATTCGGGGTCTTTTCTGATTCCACACAAATCTTAAAATAATTTGTTCCCACTCTCTGAAGAAAGTCCATGGTATTTTGATAGGGATTGCATTGAATGTGTAAATTGCCCTGGGTAACATTGACATTTTCACAATATTCATTCTTCCAATCCAGGAGCATGGAATATTTTTCCATCTCTTTGTGTCTTCCTCAATTTCTTTCAGAAGTGTTCTATAGTTTTTCGGGTATAGATCCTTTACCTCTTTGGTTAGGTTTATTCTTAGATATCTGATGCTTTGTGGTGCAATTGTAAATGGGATTGACTCCTTAATTTCTCTTTCTTCGGTCTCATTTTTAGTGCATAGAAATGCCACTGATTTCTGGGCATTGATTTTGTATCCTGCCACGCTACCAAATTGCTGTATGAGTTCTAGCAATCTTGGGGTGGAGTCTTTTGGGTTTTCTATGTACACTATCATGTCATCTGTGAAGAGGGAGAGTTTGACTTCTTCTTTGCCAATTTGAAGCCTTTTATGTCTTTTTGTTGCCTGATTGCTGAGGCTAGGACTTCTAGTACGATGTTGAATAGCAGTGGTGAGAGTGGACATCCCCGTCGTGTTCCTGATCTTAGGGGAAAGGCTCCCAGTGCTTCCCCATTGAGAATGATATTTGCTGTGGGCTTTTTGTAGATGGCTTTTAAGATGTTGAGGAATGTTCCCTCTATTCCTACACTCTGAAGAGTTTTGATCAGGAATGGATGCTGTATTTGGTCAAATGCTTTCTCTGCATCTATTGAAAGGATCATATGGTTCTTGTTTTTTAAATGGAATTATCTGTTATTGTTTGTTTTTGCTCTTGACTTTTGTGACTTCCTTATATTTTTTGGATATTAAGTCCTTTCATGTATATAGTTTCCAAATTTTTTCTCCTATTCTATAGGTTGTCTTTTCACTATTGTTTATTTCCTTTTTTGTACAGAAGATTTTTAGTTTGGTATCTTCTACTTGTTTGTTTTTGCTTTTGTTTCTTGTACTTTTGATGTCACACTCAAAAACCAATGTCAAGGGGCCTTTTCCATGTTTTCTGAAGGAGTTTTACAGTTTTAGGTCTTATGTTTAAGTCTTCAATCCATTTAAGGTGGATTTTGTGTTTGGTGTAAAATAAAGATCCAATCTCATTCTTCTATATATGAATATCCAATTTTCCCAACACCATTTATTGAATAGACTGTTCCTTCTTCACTATGTATTTAGTACCCTTGTGCAGTGCCTTGAAAAGCTGGGAGAGATGATCATTCATACCACTCTTTTCCCTGTGAAGAAAACTTGCTAACTGGGAATTCCCTCTTGGCATTGAGCAGTGCTGGGGGCCTGTGGTATGGGATGCTGCAAGTAAAATAAAGCTGTCCTCCTTCCCTTTTTGTGTGGTTATTCTCAAGTTTTTTGTTCTACTCTGTTGCTGAAGTTTCTTAAGTAGTCTCCAGAGCACTCGCAGAACTGTTTTGTTCATAGACAGCTAATTGTTGATCTTTGTGGGGAGATGAGGACTGGAGTCTCCTACTCCATCATTACCTAATTTTTTTGCTGTTTACTTTACTAGTTTTTCTTCTCCTTTGGGTTATTCTGATATTTTTTCAAGTTATTAATTTGGATGTAATTATTTTCTTTTAAAAATATACTTTGTTATTTTAAAATTATTAAAACTTTTAATTTTTTAACTACTGTGAAATATAATGCACATACAGAAAAATACATAAAAGTGCATACAATTTGAAAAATAACTGTAAATCGCCATCTATGTCAAGAAAGACTATTACGGGCAGCCCAGGTGGCTCAGAGGTTTAGCGCTGGCTTCAGTCCAGGGCCTGATCCTGGAGACCTGGGAGTTAGTTCCACATCAGGCTCCCTGCATGGAGCCTGCTTATCCCTCTGCCTGTGTCTCTGCCTCTCTCTCTCTGTGTTTTCTCATAAATAAATAAATAAAATATTTTAAAAAAAGAAATAGACTATTGCAGTGTTTTAGAAACACCCTAACTTGTGCTTCTCAATCAAAACTTCCTCTTATTTCCAAACATTAGCCATTTCCTTGCTTTGTCATAATTTGATTTCTTTATACTTTTACCACCTATGTATGCATCTATAAACAATATAGTTTGTGTTTGCCTGTTTTGGATGTCATAAAAAAGGAATTATGATGTGTGAATTCTTCTGTGTCATGTTTCTTTCTCTCAGCTTTATGTTTGTAAGATGAAGCATGTAATTTCATAGAGCTGTAGTTTGTTGATTTTTTTAATTGCTTAACAGGATTCCATTATATGGATATACTACAAAAATCTTTTAGATTAATGAAGCACATTTTTTCAAGTTGTGATACTCCAAAAATTGCAATGAATACTCTTGAACATACAGCCTGGTGTACAAGTGCCTGAGATTCAGGTATAGATTTTCAACTTTATTAGACAGTATGAAACACTTTTGTGAAGTAATACAAATTTATATTCCCATCAGCGATGTATGAAATTTCCTGTTTTACCACAACCTTGCCAGTGCTTGTTATTGTCAGACTTCATAGTTTTTGCAACAATAGAGTTTCTATACTGGTATTCCATTATGTTTTTCCCTGATTACTAATGATGTTGTGCTCCTTTCCCTATGCTCTCTGGCCCTTTGTATTTGCTTTTTTGTGTGAAAAAAAATTTTTCTTGGTGGTTTGATTTTTATTTGTTTGCAGAAGTGTTTTTTAAGATTTATTTATTTGAGAGAGAGAGAGCATGAGTGGGAGGGAAAGGGAGAGAGAATCTCAAGCAGACTCTGTTAAGCATGGAGTCTGCCTCGGGGCTGATCCCAGGACCCTAAGATCATGACTTGAGACAAAACCAAGAGTCATATGCTTAACCAACTGTGCCACCAGGCACCCCTGCAGGGTTTATTTGTATGTTGTGGCTATGAAACCTCCTAATTATATCTTTTTCTTGCCTTACTATATTAGCTAGGACTTTCAATACACCGTCAAATAAATGCCAATGGTGAGAATGGAAACCCTTATCTTATTCCTGATCTTAGGGATATATTATTTGGTCTTTAACTATTTAGGATGAATAGTGACTTGAAGTGACTTGTAGGTGTTTTCTAGGTGCTTTTTGTAAAAATCAACTTGAGGATGTTCCTCCCTATTCTTAGTTTGCTAAGTGCTATGGTCTGAATGTTTGTGTCTCTCAAAATTCATATACTGAAATCCTAATCCCCAAAGATGATGATATTAAGATGTAGACCTTTGAGAGGTGCTTAAGTCAATGAGGTAGAACCCTCATGAATGGTAATAGAACCTTATAAAAGAAACTCCACAGAGATTCCTTGACCCTTTCACCATGTGAGGACATAATGAGGAGGTACCAGCTATAAGCCAGGATAAAGGCTCTCCTCCACCCATGCTGGTGACTTGATCTTGGGCTTCCCCTTCCAGAAATGTGAGAAATAAATTCCTGTTAAGCCACCCAGTCTGTGGCATTTTGTTGTAGCAGCCATAACATATTAAGACATTAAGTTTTTTTAAAAAATCATAAATGGATTAAAAAATCATGAATGGATAATAAATGTCCAATATTCTTTCTGTATCAATTGATACAATTATGTGATTTTTTTTCTTTAGCCTGTTGGTATAGTGGATTACATTGATTGCCATATTTGGAATAAACCCTACTTGAGAGCTGAAATAGGCAAAATAATGGACCTTAAAGATGTTCACATCCTGGTCCCTAGGAACTCTAACTCTGGTTACTTACATGGCAAAAGGGATTTTGTAGATGTGATTAAAGCTAAGGACCTTGAGATGAGAAGATTATCTTTGATAATTAATGTGGGCCCAATTTAATCTCCTGAATCCTTAAAAGCAGAGAACTTTTCCCAGCTGTGGTCAAAAGAAGAGTGATTACCAAGAACAGTTAGAGAGATGCAGTATTGCTGACTCTGAAGATGGGGGAAGGGACCATCATCCAAAGAATATGGGTAGCCTCTGGAAGCTGAAAAAGACAATGAAACAGATTCTACCCTAATGCTTCCAGAAAGTAACATCAACATCAACATCAACACCTTGATTTTAGTCCAGTGAGACTCATGTTGGAATTTTAACCTAAAGAACTATAAAATAATACTGTTTTAAGCCATTAAGTTTGTGGTTATTTGTTGCAGAAGCAATAGAAAACTAATAGAGTTATTATGTACAGTCTTTTTAGACATGCTCGTTTCAATTTGAAAGTATTTCCTGGAGGATTTTTGTGTCTCAGTTCATAAGAGATACTGGTCTGTAACGTTTTTAAAGATTTATTTATTTATTTTAGAGAGAGAAAGTGAGACAGTGGTGCATTGGGGTAGGGGCAGAGGGAGAGGGAGAGAAGCAGACTTCTCAGTGAGCCTGGAGCTGGATGTGGGGCTTGATCTAATGACACTGAGGTCATGACCTGAGCCAAAATCAAGAGTTGGATGCTCAACTCACTGAGCCACCCAGGAGCCCCTGTAGTTTACTTTTTGTAATGTATTTGTCTGGTTTTAGTACCAGGGTAATACTGGCCACCCCATGAAATGCATGATGAAATATTCTCTTCTATTTTCTGGAAAAGATTATGTATAATTGCTGTTAATTCTTTTCTTTAAAGTTTTTATTCAAATTCCAGTTAGTTAAAAATACAGTGTAATATTTCTTTCAGGTGTACAATATAGCGATTCACACTTACTTAATCCCCATCACCTGTTTCGCCCATTCCCCACCCCCCCTTCCCTCTGATGTTAATTCTTTAAATGTTTGGTAGAATTCTTCAGTGAAAACATTTAAGCCAAGATACTTCCTTTTGGGGGGAGTTTTAAAAATACAAATTTAATTTATTTAATTATTACAGGACTGTTCAAATGATCTATTTTATGTTGGTTGAGTTTAAATAATTTGTGGCTTTTGAGAAATTGGTCCATTTCATACAAGTTGTTGAATTTATGTGCATAAAGTTGTTTGTAATACAGGCATACTTTGTTTTATTATGCTTCATATTACTGTGCTTCACAGATATTGCATTTTTACAAATTGAAGTCTTGTGGCAGTCCTGTGTGGAGCAAGTCTATTGGCAGCATTTGCTTACTTTGTCTTTCTGTGTCACATTTTGATAATTGTTATAATATTTCAAACTTTTTCATTATGATTATATTTGTTATGGTGATCTGTGATCTGTGATCAATGATCTATGACATTACTGTAGTAATTGTTTTGGGATGCCATGAACCACACACATATAAAATGGCAAATTTAATAAATAAATATGTGTGTTCTGACTACTCCACTGAACAGCCATTCTCTCTCTCTCTCCCTCTCTCTTTCTCTCTCTCTCTCCCTTCAGACATCCCTATTCTTTGAAACACAATAATATTGAAATCAGGCCAGTTAATAACCCTACAATGGCCTCTAAGTGTTCAAGTGAAAGGAAGAGTTGCATGTCCCACTTCAAATGAAAAGCTAGAAATGATTCAGTTAAATGAGTAAGACATGTTGAAACCTGAGGTAGGCCAACTGCTGGTCTCTTGTGCCAAATAGCCAAGTTGTGAATGCAAAAGAAATGTTCTTGAAGGAAATTAAAAGTGCTCTTTCCATTGAACACACAAATGATAAGAAAGTGAAACAGTCTTCTTGCTGATACGGAGAAAGTTTTAGTGATCTGGATAGAAGATCAAATTAGCCAGTCTGTCAAACCCAAACCTAATTCAGAGCAAGGTCCTAACTCTCTTCACCTCCTAAAATAGGTGAGGAAGCTGCAGAAGAAAAGTTTGAAGCTAGCAAAGGTTACTTCATGAGATTTAAGGAAAGAAGCCATCCCCATAAACATAAAACTGCAAGAAGAAGCCACAAGTGCTGATGTAGAAGCTGCAGGAAGGTGTACAGAAGATCTAGCTAAGATAATTAATGAAAGTGACTACACTAAATAACAGGTTTTCAATGTAAATGAAACAGCCTTGCATTGGAAGAATATGTCATCTAGGACTTTCATAGGTACAGAAGAGGAGTCAGTGCCGGCTTCAAAACTTCAAAGGATAGGCTGACTCTCTTGTTAGGGTCTAGTGCAGTAGATAACTTTAAGTTGAAGCTCATTTACCATTCCAAAAATCTTAGGGCCCTTAAGAATTATGCTAAATCTACTCTGCCGATGCTCTATAAATGGAACAACAAAGCCTGGATGACAGCACATCTGTTTACAGCGAGGTTTACTGAATATTTTAAGCTCACTTTTGGGACCTGCTCAGAAAAAAAGATCCCTTTAAAAATATTACTGTTCATTGACAATGCACCTGGTTACCCAAGAGCTCAGATGAAGATAGATAACAAGATTAATGTTGCTTTCATGAATGCGAACACAAAATCCATTCAGCAGCCCATGGATCAGGAGTAATTTAAATTTCAAATCTTATTATTTAAGAAATACATTGCATAAGGTTATAGCTGCTATGGATAGTGATTCTTCTGGGCAAAGTAAATTGAAAAGCTTCTGGAAAGGACTCACCATTCTAGATGTCATTAAAGAACATTTGTTGGATGAAAGATCTAAATGTGAGACAAGATTCCATCAAAATCCTAGAGGAGAACACAGGCAACACCCTTTTTGAACTCAGCCACAGTAACTTCTTGCAAGATACATCCACAAAGGCAAAAGAAACAAAAGCAAAAATGAACTATTGGGACTTCATCAAGATAAGAAGCTTTTGCACAGCAAAGGATACAGTCAACAAAACTAAAAGACAACCTACAGAATGGGAGAAGATATTTGCAAATGACATATCAGATAAAGGGCTAGTTTCCAAGATCTATAAAGAACTTCTTAAACTCAACAGCAAAGAAACAAACAATCCAATCATGAAATGGGCAAAAGACATGAAGAGAAATCTCACAGAGGAAGACATAGACATGGCCAACATGCACATGAGAAAATGCTCCGCATCACTTGCCATCAGGGAAATACAAATCAAAACCACAACGAGATACCACCTCACACCAGTGAGAATGGGGAAAATTAACAAGGCAGGAAACCACAAATGTTGGAGAGGATACGGAGAAAAGGGAAGCCTCTTACACTGTTGGTGGGAATGTGAACTGGTGCAGCCACTCTGGAAAACTGTGTGGAGGTTCCTCAAAGAGTTAAAAATAGATCTGCCCTACGACCCAGCAATTGCACTGTTGGGGATTTACCCCAAAGAGTCAGATGCAATGAAACGCGGGGTCACCTGCACCCCAATGTTTATAGCAGCAATGTCCACAATGGCCAAACTGTGGAAGGAGCCTCCGTGTCCATCGAAAGATGAATGGATAAAGAAGATGTGGTTTATGTATACAATGGAATGTTCCTCAGCCATTAGAAACGACAAATACCCACCATTTGCTTCAACGTGGATGGAACTGGAGGGTATTATGCTGAGTGAAGTAAGTCAATCAGAGAAGGACAAACATTGTATGTTCTCATTCATTTGGGGAATATAAATAATAGTGAAAGGGAATAGAAGGGAAGGGAGAAGAAATGTGTGGGAAATATCAGAAAGGGAGACAGAACATAAAGACTCCTAACTCTGGGAAACGAACTAGGGATGATGGAAGGGGAGGAGGGCGGGCGGTGGGGGTGAATGGGTGACGGGCACTGAGGGGGGCACTTGATGGGATGAGCACTGGGTGTTATTCTGTATGTTGGTAAATTGAACACCAATTAAAAATAAATTTATTATTAAAAAAAGAACATTTTTGATTTATGGGAAGTGGTGAAAATATCAACATGAACAGGAGTTTGAAAGAAGTTGATTCCAATCCTCGTGGATGAGCTGGAGGTGCTCAAGACTTCAGCCAAGGAAGACACTGCAGCTGTGGTGGAAACAGCAAGAGAACTAGAATTAGAAATGAAGCCTGAAGATGGGACTGAATTGCTGCCATGTCATGATAAAACTTTTAACAGATGAGGAGTTGCTTCTTATGGATGAGCAAAGAAAGTGGTTTCTTAAGATGGAAACTACTTCTAGTGAAGATGCTATGAAGAATGTTAAAATGACAACAAAGGACTTAGAAAATCATGTAAACTTAGTTGATAAAGCAGCATCAGGGTTTGAGAGGATCAACTCCAATTTTGAAAGAAGTTCTACTTTGGGTAAAATACTACCAAACACCATTGCACACTACCGAGAAATTGTCTGTGAGAGGAAGAGTCAATTGATGTGGCAAACTTTATTATTGTCTTATTTTAAGAAACTGCCACGGCCACCTCAACCTTCAGCAACCATCACCCTGATGAGTCAGCAACCATCCACACTGAGGCAAGACCCTCCACCAAGCACAAAGATTATGACTCATTGAAAGCTCAGATGATGGTTGGCATTTTTTAAGCACTAAAGTATTTCTAAATTAAGATATGTACTTTTTTTTAAGATGTAATGCTATTACCCACTTAGTAGACCACGGTATAGTGTCAACATAGGCTATAGGCACTAGGAAACCAAAAATTTATTTGACTTGCTTTATTTTTGTATTTACTTTAATGTGGGGGTTTGGAACCCGCAGTATCTGAGGTGTGCCTGTATTACCTTATTATCCTTATTAATGGCTGCAGGTGATACCCAGTTTTATTCATGTTTTTGGTGATTGGGTGTTCTCTCTTTATATTTGTAACTCTTACTAGAGATTTGCCAACTTTATTGATCTTTCAAATAAACAGCCTTTTGTTTCATTGATTCTTTTCTCTTTTGTTTTGTTCTCAATTTCATTGGGTTCTGCTATCTGTTATTATTTATTATCTCCTTCCTCCCTTCTTGTTTTGGTTTATTTTTTTCTTCTTTTTTCTAGTTTCTTGAAGTAGAAACTTTCATTATCGATTTGAGACCTCACCTCCTTTCTAATGTAAGCACTTAGTGCTATAAATTTCTCAACACTGCTTTAGTTGCCTCATACATATCTTGATATGTTGTATTTTCATTTAATTCTACACACTTTTATTTTTAATTTATCATTTTTAAAAGATTTTATTTATTTATTCATGAGAGACACAGAGAGAGAGAGAGAGAGAGAGAGAGAGAGGCAGAGACATAGACAGAGGGAGAAGTAGGCTCCCTGCAGGGACCCCAAAGTGGGACTCCATCCCAGGACCCTGGGACCATGACCTGAGCCAAACGCCGACGCTCAACCACTGAGCCACCCAGGTGCCCCATTTCTACACATTTTTAAATTTCCTTTGAGATTTCCTCTTTAACCCATGGATTATTAGAAAGTGTTTTGTTTAATTTCCAAGTATTTAGAGATTTTCTTTCTGTTATTGGTGTGATTCCATTATGGTCAAAGAACATATTGTACAATTTCAATTTTAAAAATTCAAGGTTTGTTTGGTAACTCACAATATGGTTTATATTAAGTATTTTATAGGCACTTGAAAAGAAATGTGTGTTCTACTGTTGAGGGATGAAGTATTCTATAAATGTGAATTAGATCCTGTTGGTTGATGGTAGCGTTGAGTTCTATATTGTTGCTTGGTTTCATCCAGCTGTTTTATCAGTTGTTAAGAAAGGGCTTTTAATGTTTCTAGCTATAATTGTGCTTTTTTTGTACTTATTCATTCAGTTCTACCAATAGTTATCTCATATATTGTAGAAAATATTCTTTGTTTATTTCTGGTATTGATTATTCTTTTCTTCTTTAATTTCTGTACAGTGTCATCAGAGGTCTGTAAATTTTGCTTTTCAAAGGACCATCTTTTGGTTTTGTTGATTTCTACATTTTTTCTATTTCATTATTTTTCTTATTTTTCTGTTTTTTTAAAATTTATTTTTATTTATTTTACTGAGATAAATCTTCAGACTTCAAAAAAATTAAAAAAATTAAAAAATCTTCAGACTTATTTTTTTAATATATGAATTCACAGATCTAAAATTTACTCTACTGTTTCACTTTGGTTTTTGTTTGTTTGTTTTTGTGTTGTTGGGGGGGTTGCGTAACAGCTTTATGGAGATATAATTCACATACCATACCATTCACACATTTTAAATGTACAAGTCAATGTTTTTTAATATAGTCACAGAGATACGCAACCATCACTACCATCAACTTTAGAACGTTTTTATGATCTCATAAAGAAACTCTGTACTCTTTAGCTCTCACCTCTACCTCCGTAGCTTCCAGCCCTAGGCAATCACTAATCTACTTTCTGTTTCATTAAATTTGTCTGTTTAGAAAGTTTCATATAAATGAAGCATATGTGGTCTTTTGTGACTGCCTTCTTTTATTTAGCATGTTTTTAAGGTTCATCCACAGTGTAGCATGTATCAGTACGTTTTTATGGCCTAATAATATTCCATTATATGGGTATACTACATTGTGTTTGTCTATTAGTCATCTATGTGGGTTGTTTCTACTTTTTGACTCTTATGAACAATGCTACTATGAACATTCATATATGTTTTCATGTGGAAATGTATTTTTATTTCTTGTGAGTATATACCTAAGAATGGAATTGCTGCGTAAAATAGTAATTAACTTTTTGAGGAACTTCCAGACTGTTTTCCGAAGTAGCTGTACCATTTTACACTACCACCAGCAGTGTATGCAAGGCCCAATTTTTCCACATCCTCACTAACATTTGTTATTTTTCATATGAAAATGTTATACCTATCCTAATGAGTGTGAAATTGTATCTCATTGTGGTTTTGATTTGGATTATCCTGAAGATTAGTGATATTGACCATGTGTTTGTTAGCCATTTCTATATCTTCTTTGGAAGAACATCTATTCAGATCTTTTGCCCATTTTTAAATTCAATTATTTTGCTTTTTATTGTTTAATTGTAAATCTTCCTTATATATTGTAGATACAAGTCCCTTATGAGATATATTATTTACAAATATTTCATGGTTTGTCTTTTCTCTTCCTTGATGGTGTCCTTTGAAGCAAAAAAGAAACCCTTTTTAATTTTTATGAAGTCCAGTCTACCTATTTTTTCCCCTGGTTTCTTGTGCTTTTGATGTCAGATCTAAGAAGGCTTTGCTAAATTCAAGGTCAGGAAGATTTACCCCTACATTTTTTTCTAAGAGGTTCATGGTTTTAGGTCCCAAATTTACAGCATGATCCATTTTGAATTAATATTTAAATAAGGTATAAAAAAAGAGATCCAAATTCATTCTTTTGCATGTGGTTACTCATTTGTCCCCCACCATCTATTGAAAAGACTATTCTTTCCTGAATAGTCTTGGCACACGAATCAAAATAAACTGATTATAGATATATTGGTTCATTTCTGGACTTTAAATTCTGTTCCATTGTTCTTTATGTCCATCCTTATGTCAGTACCACTGTCTTGATTACTACAGCTTTCTGATAACTTTTGAAATTGGCAAATGTGAGTCTTTCAACTTTGTTCTTTGTCAAGAGTGTTTTGGCTATTTTTGGTCTCTTGAGTTTCCTTATCAATTTTCAGATCAGCTTTTCAATTTGTACAAAGAAGTCTATTGAGATTCAACAGAAATTGAATTTAATTTATAGATAAATTTGGAGAGTATTGCCATCTTGACAATATTAAGTATTTTAATCCATGAAAATAGGACATCTTTCTGTTTATTCAGAACTTTAAAAAACTTCTTTCAACCATATTTTGTAGTTTTCAGGCATAACTTTTACACTTAACTTATTGCTAAAGTTATTCTTTTTGATGCTACTACAAATGAAGTTGTATTCTTAATTTTATGTTTGGATTTTCCACCACAAATATATAGAAACACTATTAATTTTGTATAGTGATCTTGTATCCTGCAATATGTTGAACTTGTTATTAGCTTTAATAATTTTTTTAGTGAATTGCTTAGTATTTTCTATTTATAAAAGCATGTCATCTGTGATTAAAGAGAGTTTTACTTCTTCCTTTCCAATCTGGATGTCTATTGTTATTTTACTGATTAAATGTCCTGACTAGAATCCTCAGTACAATGTTGTTTGTAGACGCACTTTATCAGATTAAGGAAGTCTCCTTCTATTCCTGGGTCACTGAGTGTTTTTATCGTGAAAGAGTACTATAATTTATCAACTGCTTTTTCCTCAGTCTATTCAGATAATCATATGATTTTGGCTTTTATTCTATCGATATGGTTTATTATGTTAATTGATTTCAAATAGTAAGCCAACTATGTATTCCTGGGATAAGTCTCACTTGATCATGGTGTATACTTCTTTCATATATTGATAGTCTGTTAATATTTTGGTGAGGGGGACGCCTGGGTGGCTCAGCGGTTGGGTGGCTGCCTTTGCTCAGGTCGTGATCCCGGGATCCGGGATGGAGTCCTGTGTCGGACTCCTGTGAAGAGCCTGCTTCTCGCTCTGCCTAAGTCTCTGCTTCTCTGTGTGTGTGTGTCTTTCATCAGTAAATAAATCTTTAAAAAAATATTTTGTTGAGGATTTTTTACATTCATATTAATAATAAATATTGGTCTGTAGTTCTCTCTCTCCTTTTTAAAGATTTTATTTATTTATACATGACAGACACAGAGAGGCAGAGACACAAGCAGAGAGAGAAGCAGGCTCAATGCAGGGAGCCCGATGTGGGACTCGATCCCGGGACGCAGGATCACTCCCTGGGCCGAAGGCAGGCACTTAACCACTGAGCCACCCAAGCGTCCCTCTCTCTCTCTCTTTTTAGAAATATTATCTCAGTCTAGTTTTTGTATCAGGGTAAATAGTGGCCTAATAGAATGAGTTAGGAAGAGTTTATAAAGAATTGATATTAATTGATTTAAGCTACTGCTCATTAGGGTTTTTTGTCACTCATAGCTAAACTGAATCCCGATGTGCGTTTATTTACCTTCTGAAGTATCTGTAACTTCATTCTAAAATGCCCAATGTTAGAAACAAGACCCAGGAAACTTTTTTAGGTCTTCACCTTCCTTCAATAGAACTCTCAGTGGCAGGACTTTGGAGCACCCTCATTCATTCTATTCATTGGATAAAGGGTTAGTTATCAGAAGAAACTGTCTATAACCAAAAATTTGAAATAATGTCTCCAAAGAGGTATGAATAATGCCAGATTATCTTGCTATTCTCCCTTTCCCCTGAGTCTTCACTTTCTTTTTTTCTTGACTAGATCCTGATTTAACTCAGGCCAGTCCTGGGATGTATCCAGAATGCTGATAATTTAAGACCAAGGTTTTATCAGGCCCAGTTGAAGCATAAAGTGATGGACTCAGGGTTCAAGGTTCAACATCTGGCTCTGTCACTTTCAAGCTGGATAATCCTGAGTGAGTTCTTTAAACTGTCTAAGCCTGTTTTCTCATCTGTTAAAAGAAAATAGTTGGCAATATTACATCATAGAGTTGTTGTGAGAATTAAGTAAGTAAATATAAGCTTGCACCTGTCACATAGTGGGTGCTCAATAAATTATAGTCAATAATAATTTCAATTAATTGAAATAATAGCACTTGGATCTGCCCCAATTTTGACTAATTTTAGCTTGATAAAGGTAGCAGGATTCATCAGAGGGCAGTCTTCTTTCTTCCAACTGTTGTCTCTTTGACAGTAATGACCATAAAGACAATAATTTCTATCTCCAGGGATACTGAGTCATGTTATCTACCTGGCTTTGCAGCACTTAGTACTTAAAGCAAAGCAGACTTATTTTAGGTGAATATTAATTGCCATATCACTCAACTTCCAAAACTGAGCTTCCAAAAGGAAAGGGTAACTTATAAAGAAAGTGGGAGGTAAAGAACTGCTTGAACATCAAATACTTTTTACAACACCATATTTTTATTAATTAAGTGCAAATGGATCAAAAAATACCACACGGATTGATTTCCTGTTAATACATAGAGGTTTAATAATTAAAGGACAGTCTTTGTAAAATCCGTTTGTTGTGCTGCCAAAACCTAAACATTTGCAAAGTGGTATGCAGTATATGGATTTTCTAAAACACATGATTCTCATCCAATATTAATCTAGCCCTTTAGAAAGTGCTATATTTTTGTGACTGTTCCCTCAAATGTGTAAAGGAAAAATTACCAAAACACAAAAGGAAATAAGTTTATTTGATAAGGTGCTTTGAAATTCCAATTCAAAAAGTAAATTTCCTAATAATATCTCACACTAGGACTATTAAGCACTTTCCAAGTGGCAGCTGTCACGCTAAACAATTTAAATGTGTATTTCAATTAATCCTTACAACATCCTTGAGAAACAAGTACTATGATTATCTCTACTTTCAAGATGTGGAAATTGAGGCTTAGAGAGATTAGGCAAAATTGTAAAAGTGAGGTCTTGAACTGAGGTCAGCAAAGCCTCAGCTCTTAATCACTATAGCCTTTACTAAATGTGATTGTTTCAATTTGATGGTGAAATTAGTTTGTACCAGGTTTCATGTAGAAAGGCCAAATGATACTAATTCTGTGTATGTTATCTGTCTATGAAAATTCCCTTGGCTACAGGCTGGTGTTATCGATTAAGCCATGCAGTTGGGGAAGTCTGCCTTGGTGTCTTCCCACATGTCCCTAGCTTCTCTACCCTCTTCCCCTATCCCCTGCATTATTTAGGTCAAGTCAATAAATGAGAATTTGCCAAATTTACAAATTATTTGAAAACCTGATTGATTTAACCATTTACATTTATAGCGATTCAAATTGGCTGGGGTGATTGTAGCAGCTTTTGGAGATTTATGTGCAGTTTAGGTTACTGGCACACAGATTTGAGTCTAGTTTTAGTTTTTCTGTAGCTATTTTGCCATTGCCTTTCATCATAAATAAAATTTAACGTATTATAGGTTTTTCAATACTGTGGGTATATATGACCTTTCAAATTGAGAATTATTTGTATATTTCAAATTACAAGTGTTGCACATGTCTCAAATATCAAGGATTTCAGAACCAAGGTAGAGGGATTTGCTTATCTGACATATTTTAAATTCATCTCCTAGTATTTTGTGTTTAATTCATAGATTTTTTTAACTGACTTCATAAAATGAATAGTTTGCTTGAGAAACAGGGTTTCTTAGTTCATGTCAAGAACTGAGAAGTGTCTGGGATTTCACTCTCGTAATCTAACAATTTAGTCTGATACAGTTTCATGGATGCCAGTAGAAGACACAAGACTTCTAGGTCAGAAGTGAAGGACAATTTATTACTCAAAGAAATAGCAGCAGTTAAGATATCAGCATTTTTATGCAGGTTTCCTGAGCCCATTTCCTACAAGGTAATGGGTAGAGGGCCAAGTGATACCCACACACACAGTGGGTTGCATTACAGAAGAATACTGAGCTTAGGGAACCCAAATCTTTTTAAATGGAAAGTAAACATTTCTGCCCTTTGCTTAGGAGGGAGATACCATTCACTAAACAAATATCCTTGAAAGGATAGTCCAGAACAAAGGACAGTCTCATCTTGCTTACTAAATGCTTATCTAGCTTACATGATGTGCAGAAACATGAGAGATCCATGGAAAATTATCTCCTAATAGGCAGTTGAAAAGTGCTCATTTTCTGACATGTGAATAACACAAGAAAATGAGGTTCGATGAATCAAACTGGCAATCTACTGCAAAATGGCTGTGGTAAAATGGCTACAGCAAACTAAAAGTAAAACTTAAGCTAAACTACATTAACTAAAATAAAACTTAAAAAAATCTTCAGTGTCTGGTGAACTGTCTTATTCAACATAAATTTCTACAAATTTTATACTAGTAAACAGAGACAATTTTTTGGTGAATCAATAATACTGCAATTGGCAATTTTGTCATGTTGGCCACTGTGCAAGTTGCATTGATTTTTGGCAAATAAATCTAAGTTTGAATTGGCCTGTTTCCTAGGTCCACCTTCAAGCCTATTCCCTATCAGATCCAACCACAACTAGCTATAAGCTAAGGTGCTAACAAAAAAGAATATAGGTTATTCCTTTTCTAAGAATGTCTGCATTGTAATAGAAAACTTGACAAATTGGTAAGTTTGACAAAATCACTCTGGCAATTCCCAGAGTAACTAATCTATATTGTCAAATTGTCTAACTTTTGATATATGCAGAAGTAGATATTTGGACACATCATAACACACAGGTTACAGTTCAACCTGACTGGAGTCTCTAATTTATTGACTTTTCCATCTCAATCCAGAGGCCCCATTCTGTTACTTTTTTACCCCTTGTCCAGTTTAGTTCCCTCCATTCATTATTGTATACATTCTCTTATCTCCTTTGCTTCTCTGTCATTACTCCAAATAGTCAGCACTGAAAATCCCAAACATTTGCTGGCTTTGTGCCATGTCCATGCAGCTGAATTTTGCAAGAGAATTACACCATCAGACAAATTGGTTTGTCTATAAATTGATGAATACCAACCCCAAATGGGCACTTAATAACATCTGGCAGGCTTACCAAAAATCATACATTTCTTTCCTAAAATGGCTTTTCCACTGCCTATACGGATATTTCACACTATCCACTCTTCAAATTTCCTATGCCTCCTTCTTCTCCCTAAAAGGACTGTATTATGATTTTTGTGAACCCTAGACACTTTTGCTTTCATGGATCCCTTCCTTTATTAAAAAAGAAAAACCAAAAAATTATGTTTTACCACTGAGCTAGTATAAAGACAAATATAATCCCAGCTGATTCGTTAGAATATATTCATTTTTACTATTATCATTTTTTTCTTCTGATTTCAAGACAAATTACAATTAAAACATTTTAGTGGGCCCTTAAAAGTATTGTGGGTCCTAGGCAGGCACTGGGACTACCATGTCTAATGGCTACATCAGCTTTGCTCCCCAGTATTTCTTCATTTGATGATGTTGCTATTTACTTTATTTTACTTTACTTTATTTAGAAAATAGGTCACAGATTCCTCATCTTGCCATGCAAATCTTGGAAGTGAAACCTCGGCAGGATATGTGGAATTTAAGTTGTCCCTATACAGCAGGGCTACTTAACCTTGACACTAGTGAGAATTTGGAGTGGATGATTCTTTGTGGTGAGACTGTCCTGTGCATTGTAGGATATAAAACAGCATCCCTGGTCTCTATACTCTACATACCAGTAGAATCTCCCCAGTTATGGCAACCAAATGTCTTCAGATATTGCCAAATATACCCTAAGAGGCAAAATAGCCCCTTGTTGAGAACCACTGCAATACATGTATAGGTTGAAACCATGGCAGTTGATGAATTATCCTTGGGAAAGTGTTTAGAATAATAAAGAAAATAATAGTGAATTCCAACATGGAAGGGACTAGAAAAAGAAAAGAAACCACTAGAAAATACTGCCCTGCTTGTAATTCAAGGTGGACCTAGAGGATTTAGTTAGAAAGATTCAAATGTCTACAACCTCTTAGTGTCCTAGCCATGCAAAGGATTCATATGACCACCTACCAGGGCTATCTCAAAAATGTCAAATTCTACACCAACAGGATGATTTGATTCATCCCCATCTTAAGATGAAGAGTTGATGTGGATAGGCTCAGAATTTGCATAAGTCTCTGAGGTTTTGAGATAGTCCTCATCATTATAAACAAGGATACTATAAAGATACTACAAAGCCATAGGACTTCTTGATTTTTTAAATTGAAGGTCAGATTCTGTAACCTCTGTGGGTCATATGGAGTTATGTCAGATGCAACCTTCCTTGACAAATTCTGTTTCCTCATAGGTTTACTCCCCAGTTACTACCCCCCTCACACAAACACAATTTTATTTCAGCATCTACTTCTTAGAGAATTCAACTAACACAGGAATATAGTTTAATTCTTCTTCCCACAATATAGAAAATACATAAAGTTAATATTATCCTCAATTCCCACACCAGTTTGGGTCTATAATCTTGTTTCTATACATAAACACATACTAAAGATAATGTCTACAGAATACAGAATTTTTAAGACCTGCAGCACAAGTATGCTTTCAAAAGGAGGAACTGTAGCCTTTAATTTCCATTTACTATTTACCAGGTTATTTTTTTCCCCACATAAAGAACGTTTAACCTTATTTTGGTTTAATTCTCCTCTTGAGATGACTAAACCCACTGCTGATATTCAAAGAAGACTGTGCTTGTAGTGGCTGGACCAGACTCTGTGGTCTTTCTAGGGTCACAATTCCCTTTCACTTGAGTAGGGATAATTTATCAGTGGTACCACAAACAGGATCGTCTGTGCTTGTGGTATTCAGGTATGCCCCTATACACTGTGGACAGGGTGGATTCACAAAGCCCATCTATGGCTGGAACTGAAAACTGGTCAGGGCCACAACAGTGCAGTGTACTCTGCTATGTTTTGCATAGCCAAGAGAATCTTTCAACATGTTTCCTGTAAATCCTTGAAATACTTCAGAATCTTGTGGTTATTAATCTTATAGTTATAAATACCAAAAACCATGTTAATCAAAGGGTGCTCTGTCTGGTAAACTGTCTTGATTTTCATTGACAATTGTCAAAATACTGTTTCAGTTGTGTAGTAGATAGAATTCTAAGATGGCCTCCATGTTCACCTCATATAATACCCTCCCCTTGAGTGAAGGCAGAACTTGCTTCTAACCAGCAAAATATGGCAAATATTATGAGATCTCTCTTCCATAATTACATTGCAATTTATATATAAGCTTCTGAACAGACTTGCTTTCCATTCTCCTGATGACCTTGAAAAAGAAAGCTGCCATGAGTCCTATAGCCACAAGGAAATGAATCCTTCCAACAACCTAAGGGAACTTGGAAGCATAACCTTCCCTAGTCAGGCCTCTGATGAGAATATAGTCTGGCTGACACCTTGACTGTAGCCTTGTCAGACCCTGAGCAGAAGACCCAGATAAATGGTGACCAGACTCCTGACTTATGGAAGCTATAAGATAATAAATGCATACCGTTTTAAGCTTCTAAATTTGTGGTAATTTGTTCCACAGCAATAGAAAACTAGTAAAAACTTCATTTCAAATGTTTCTTGCTTTTTTCTTTCTTACCTCTGTCAGTGTTTATTGGATACGAATATTGTTTTTTGTTTCAGAGTAAGCCTTTAACATTTTAATGGAAAAGCATACTATTTTAATACATTTTTCTTTAAGCTAGCAATGAAGACTGCAAAATATTCAAACCCTTAACTGCTATGAAATTGGGTTTTAGTCAAGTCCAGAAGCTGATTAATCAGAATAAAGTTGGCCTTATTCATATTTCACATTGACATTCAGTTTGGCTTCCATCTCCTAAATGTTTCATTTGCATTCAGTGATGATAAACAAAATGAAAAGAACCCACCCTCTTAAAAAAAATCTAAGCAGTATAAAACAGACTCTGGCAAATGGCTGATTGTAATCCCAGCCATCAAACATTTGGGTAGTATATTTTCACTGAATTGACTATTAAATGATGTTTCCTAAAGGAAGAAAGGACAATTGAAATCTTTCAAACATTTAAAATGACTGTACTAGTGATTATTATGTAAGTAACTGAGTTTGGTATTTCAGTACTACAGAGAAGAATAAGCAATTGCGAGAGAAATGTTTTTGTGCTGGTTTCATTGTT
This sequence comes from Canis lupus baileyi, assembly GCF_048164855.1. Classification (NCBI taxonomy): domain Eukaryota; kingdom Metazoa; phylum Chordata; class Mammalia; order Carnivora; family Canidae; genus Canis; species Canis lupus. The sequence goes on from NC_132876.1 coordinate 85,756,971, forward strand.
TGTGTCCCTCAAGGGATGGCTAGCATAAGTTATTTTATATACAGAATCATTTTCTAGAGTAACCTTTTGGTATGTTTATTTTATTATTCTAGGTAATGTGTAATGAACACATTTCAGTATTTCTTTACATAATGTAAAGCCCTTTCTTTCTGTTGTTTGGAAGGAAAATTATCCAAATTTCATTTGAAAGAGCAAGGACGATCTTTCAGTAAGTAGCAGAAAGGGACATGATGGATCGTGCAGGTCAAACTAAAGAGGTTTGATATGAATTATAAATGTCCTGCAATATCTTTATAAGTCTAGATGAGTGAATGTCTTATCTCCTTAGTCTGCCTTTTTTTCTTTCCTTTTTTTAATAGTAGATGGCTCACTATATTCACTTATAAAAAGTATCTCAACATGCCTATAATTGTAAAATTCTTGGGGAGTGAGTTAGTGTGCATCAGTTTACATCATCTTTTTATAGTACTTGAGATGTATCCTCCTTATCAAGGAAAGCATATCTGCTTTAGAAAACTTTTTCAAAGAGAAAATTGCAGAGCAAGGAAACTATTGCACCAAAGAATGGCTTAGAATGCAAACTATTTTAGAAACACTCTAAGGTGGTAGGATGGGGAAAACCAAGAAAAAAAGGAAATGCTGCTACATGGTGAAGACCTTTAAATTGATAGAGAGGTTTGAAGATTCTAGAGATAATCCAGAAGAGAGAAGACAGTAAAGCAGAAGAAAGTGGTATATATGATTTTTTAAGCTAAAAAAGTTGTGTTTTTGTTTTAAACTGGAGAAGAAATTAACAAATTATTCATAGCACGTAGGCAAAAAATATCAGCTATATCTTCCTTTACCAACCATTTTAGATTTAAGGATACTTTAATAAACACATGTCCCAACTTGTGACTGTCCAGAACTTTTGAACACTTAAATTTGGGGAATGGCCCTCTTATAGGTCCTGTTTTTCCAACATAGAAGCACGAAATTCACTCTCCCAGCCTTTCCTGAAGCTAGGCTGTAAACACCTCTCTCGGACAGCTAATGAAGTGCACCATATGAGATTTCAGTTTAAAGGAGACAAACAAAAAAAAACAAAAAAAACAAAAAAAACAAAACAAAAAAAAAATAAATAAAGGAGACAAACATAAGGGGTAGAAATGGTGGAAGCAATTCTCTGAAAAAGATAATGGCAGAGGCATGGCTCTCAGAGACAATGACAGCAGCAGTTCAGCATCCATTGCCCCCGATCAAAGGGGCAATCTGTAGTGTTTGTGCCCAGTGGCAACAACAGTTGGAGGCCTTCCTGAAGACATCTTGAAGTGCCATTTGACTATTGTTCCTACCCATTTATCTTCAAGCCTTGTTCCTCTCAGAGGGCTATTGAAACACCTCATATCTGTTAGATGTAAGTTTGTTGCATAACCATCTATGGCGAATTCTCATGTTTACAATCAAGAAATCTGACTGATATGGACCTTTTCCAAACAGAACAGCTATGAAATGCTAGGTACAAGTGACTGCATCCAGAGAACATTTCTAAAATTTTTGTTGCAATTTTACTGCATCCAGAATCAGAAGAAATAGTGCCCTGGGGAAGTTCTTTGCAACTTAGTAATTCACTTAAAAATTGGGAAATTAAAACACCTGCAAATGGGTATACTAGGATGAGATAAATGGAATGGTAAGTTTTGTTAGATGTAGAAAAATCTATTTTAAAAAATAATCATATATAATCTAGTGGAAAAAGAAATGCCAGAGGTATAAATGAAACTAGAGTTATAGAATGTTGATAATTGCTGAACTTGGTTGATGGGTATTTCATTTACTTTATGTGTTTGAAATTTTTCTTGGGGTGCCTGGGTGGCTCAGTTGGTTAAGCATCCAACTTTCGATTTCAGCTCAGGTCATGATCTCAGGATCATGAGATCAAGCCCCAAATCAGGCTCCATTTTGGGCATGGAGCCTGCTTAAGATTCTCTCATTCCCTCCCTCCTAAAAAAAACCAACAACCCAACAACAACAACAACAACAACAAACAACCAGTACACACACAAATTTTTCTTAATAAAAAGTTTAAAATAAAAAGTCCTAAATTAATAAGTTAACATTTGTTGGGGAAAATATATGTTTCTATATTTATCTTTAAAATAAAGAAGAGAGGCAAAACTACACACTGTTTAGAGATTTGGATATCAGTGTTTGTTTCAATAGAACTGAGAAATTTTTGTAAAAATAAGAGATAAGGATAGAGTTACAGTTGCTGTATCTACTTTTTAGGCCATTCTGATTTAGGTTTTTCAGGAATAGCACATTCAGTCAGTCCACAAATATTTTTTCTCAGTTCGATTGAGAAATAATTGACATACATCACTGTGTAAGTTTAAGGTATACAGCATTATGGTTTGATTTATATATATTGTAAAATGATCACCACAGTAGATTCAACTAACATACATATTCTTATATAGATACAATAAAAAGAAAAGAAAGAAAAAAATGGTCCTTGTGATAAGAACCCTTAGGATTTATTCCTGTAACAACTGTCTTATATATCACACAGCAATGTTATAGTCATCATGTTGTACGTTACATCCCTTGTACTTATTTATCTTATAACTGGAAGTTTGTACCTTTTGACACCCTTCCTCCAATTTCCTCACTCCCCACCCTTACTTCTGCTAACCACAATCACAAGTCTGATCTCTTTTTCTATGAGTTTTCTTTTTAGATTTCACATATAAGTGAGCTCATATAGTCTTTGTCTTTTTCTGTCTGACTTATCTCACTTAGCAGAATGCTTTCAAGTTCCATCCATGTTGTTGCAAATAGTAGGTTTTCCTCATGTTTTTTTGGCTGAATAATATTCTACTGTATGTCACAAATATTTTTATTAGTGCCTGCCACATGTTGGCATTGTTCTAGATACTTGGGATACATAAAGAAATAAAACAAAAAAGCCTTGCCCTTAACTCAACTTTTTCTATATTTTATTACATAAAATCTCAAAGTTTGTTACACACATCTTCAGTCCATAAGCCTAATTTATAAATTTTAAAATTATCGCCTGTTTTTATGGTTTAGAGCTGTAAGATTTCATAGTTGAAAAGCAGCGTAGATTTCATAAAATACTACTCCTTTTATTATAGCTGATAGAATATTTTGGCTTTGTAGAGTCTTTTATAAGTTACAGCATACCTTCCTGAGACCCAGAGAGGATAAATGAATTGCCAAATTTATACTGCCTATTAGTAGCTGAACAAAGACCTCAACAATTTGCATATTGGTATTCTTTCTGCTATGCCAAACTTTGCTTGCTTAAATGCAGTGGTTGTGGTTAACTGAAAGGACTTTAATCTAAAGATCCTATTATTTATACATCGTGAACCTGTCTCTTTCTCTTGAGTCCACTGTTCGTCCCCTTTTTTGTTCCTCTCTCATTGGCTCTAAACCAATCCTATAATAACTAAGATATACCTCTCTCTTTGTCACCGACATCCTCATATGCTGCCATTCCCGCCAACCATTGTTTAGATAGGCTCTCCTAATTCAGAGCCTTTAATCTTCTCTGATAACATCCTTTCTTCATTATTCTGAATAATTTGCCAGGACATTGTAGTCCATCTTTCATTTATCTGTACATTTCAGATGTCTAGATACCCAATAACGAATAAAGAATAGGGCCCTCAAGGCTAACAATTCTACTCTTGTATTAAATGACTTCCAAGTTCTCTCCTACTTCTTAGCTCCACAGAATATGTCACCATCTCATGCAACCCTAAAGGGCATTCTGTTTCTCTTTTCACTGTATTATACATACTCATGAGTATATGTTCATCACATCACTAGTGTCTTAAATCCCTTAGAAAATATTGGAGGCTCAGGCTATATCACAAGTGCCTCCAACTGTTGATTTTTAACAATCTACCTATTCAGTTACTGCTAGCCACCTGATATCTCTCTCCCCCCACCTCCTCCTCTCCTTCTCCCCCCCCCAATATGAAGTATTCAGGTTATCTATTGCTGTGCAAAAAAACACACAAAAACTTGAAAGCTTGAAACAATTTCTTGTTATCTCTCATGGTCCTGTGGGTTGACTGAGCTTAGCTAGGTGGTTTTGAATTATCTCAGAGCATTGAAGTCAGATGGTGCCCGGAGTCATCAGAAAGCCCAACTGGGCTGGATGTCCAAGATGGCTTCTTTAGTCACATGTCTAGCTTATCAGCTGGGATGCCTGAAACAGCTAGGGGCTTGCCAGGCATTTCTCTTTCCAGATAGCCTTTTCATGTGGACACTTGAGCTACTGCAAAGCTTTGTGGCATTGAGGTAGGCTGACTTCTTACATGGCAGCTGGCATTCTTCATAGTGAGTGCTCCAAGAGACCCAAGGGACCTGTGAGACTTCCTGTGACTTCAAAAGGAAGGGACTACACAAAGTTGTGAATACCAGGAGGTGCATTTCATCGCAGTGGGGGCATCTCTGGTGACTAGCCACCACAGAAAGGGAAGTGGAATCTAGAGCTAAAAGTCAAGTTAGCAGTCGGTCCACCTGGCTGGCAGAACTATATTTTTAAACAAATATAATTGCCTAAAATACAGCCCTGATTTTTTGGTTAAGCATAGTAGATCCAGAATTCCTTTTAATTAAACAAAAGAGAAAAAAGAAAAACTTTGAACTTAGATGACTTGCACCTCTTTAAACTCTATTTAATCTTCCATTTATTGGAGCATGTGATAATAACTCAGACTTTGTTCTGTCAGTGGCTGGAGGCAGACGTGCCACCATTCTAGAGCTGACAAGCCAAAACAGGTGAGCCCATCCTTCATGATTCACTTTAGTAGAAGTGATTACTGCTGAGCTCTGGGCTTGCAAACTACCTGTTCCCTTTCACACACACAGGCTCACCCACAGCCTGAAGCATACTCTGTATCCTTTCAGAAATGGTGTATTGAACACGTGCAAAGAGACATCCAAACGCTTTGCTTTCCAATGAGAGACATTTTGTGAAGTCTTTGCCAGCATGCTGGCTGGCAGAGTCATCTGGCTGGCACACTCCTGCATCGAGTCATGGCACTGCCACCTCTACTCTGGAGAGTTTCGAAATTTCAATTTGCACACCCTGTGAGATGTGAGTCATTCAGCTCGCAAAGGAGGAGGAGGAGGAGGCGGCCATCTGCTAGTCATGAGCAGATGACAAATACCCTGCACTGCGAATTTCCATCCTCATTTCACAATATTTAAGTAAACACATTTTGTAACCATTTTTTTTCAGAGTTCCTTAGTGCTTAAAATGGAATTTTTTTTTGGTAAACAATATATAAAAGCCACCTTCTCTCCTCTAAACAGTTATATTACTAAAGTGACACTGAAGGCAACCACAGCAAAGTGCTGTCTGTTGAATGACCAGAGCAAAAAGAATACACATGTGAATTGAATGGTTAAGCCCCACGCTATTTCAGGCCCACTGGGCTAAGTTTCCAGGTCTATGAGCAGCCATTCCATCATGCACAGCTCCACGCTGACCTCTACTGTCTGCCTGCAAGAATTCTCAAAATATCTCCCACGAAAGACAAAGAGTTTCCAAACAGCACCTATTTAACATTTCTCTATGCTTTGTCATGGGACGGAAGGAAATTGAAGAAAGAAAAGATAGATGCCTTAAATTATGAGAGACAGCTGACCTCTATAAAATAACTGGGAACTAATGCAAGATCTAATTTTGTGTTAGTTTCAAGCTGTGCAGCACACCTCAAAGTGGAATTTATTCATTTCTTCCCCAACTTTATCTAAAGAAGCTGACAATATCAACAGCAACAGAAATAGTAAAACAGAAATAGAAAATTGAGATTAGAGAGAAAAATGCATGCAAATGTGCTAACTGTAAAAGTCAGTGTTTGAAGGTGTTTCAAATTTGGCCCTGGGCATCCTAAAAGCCAGAAGAAGAAATAAAGAAGTAGGCTGGATTGCCTAGACCTTGCTATTATGAAGAAGAGAGATTATCATTCCTCAAGGGGAATCGTTATTCTTGGGGTTAAATTCTAAATGAAATTTCCATGGTTCTTTTGTGGTATTTCCCAGGTGCTAGAAGGGCTAACACGCTCCTTAGAATTTGTGCTGTTGCTGAAGGAACAGACTTAGTAGGGCTGCTTCAACTTTTATGAGAAAAAAATAGGGTGTGCCATTGAGAAGATGAAAGACATCCTGCTGACAAGCAGGGAAAGTGAGAAACGGACCTGCTGGCAGCCAGACCATGATGTTCTCAACTAACATAAACAATGCTGAGACAAGGCCACTCCATGATCATATTTGGAACAAGATTAAGATAAAGCCACTCAGCAATCACAAAAATGACTAAACATCCTCCTTCTCTGACTAACATGAGTGACTGCTGTTCCTTTACCAATGACAACTGCTGCCTTGTTTGTTCTATATGAAAACTATCAAGGTACCAAAACACTGAATCCCCTCTGTTTCTTGAAAGCATCCAATCCAGAATGGACCCTGCTGCTCTAGTCCTTCCTGAGAATTGCTCAAAGTAAACTCACTCCCAATAAGGAACCTTGGCCCACTCCCCCTTTCCAAGACGTGCCAGGATTCATCTTACATGCTATCTCTTGCTGCAATTAGCCCGCCAGTGAGGAGTGTGTTCCTGGAGGTCTTTGGTTGGTGGGACTTAAGAGCATTGGGCACTACACAGTGAAGGTGATTCTAGGAAGGCCTGAGCTTAGTATTTTTGTTAGGATTTTCACTCTCTTTCCTGTTCAAGGATAGAGTACACAGTATGTAACAGAGGAGAAGAATGGCCCTCCCCATAGACAACCTCCTCTAAATGTTCCTTTGCTTGTCTGGGCTTTCAGTATGAGGTCGCTTGCAGATAGTTGAAGATCATACTCTTTCTGAAAGTCTGGGAGAATGAGCTGGTATTCTGTTCCTGGTTGAGAGCAAATCAGTGTAATCCCTTTGGGTAATCTCTAACGAATCTCTGGCCTACATGAATATTTTCCCACTGTAGCAGACACTGTCATTTTTCTGCTCAGGGCACTCTTATTCTTTCAAGTTTTTCTATGAATTCCTCTCCCACGAAAGACAAAGAGTTTCCAAACAGCCCCTATTTAACATTTCTGTATGCTATGTTATGGGACGGAAGGAAATTGAAGAAAGAAAAGATAAATGCTTTACCCTTAAATTATGAGAGAGAGCTGACATCTATAAAATAACTGGGAATTAATGCAAGATCTAATTTTGTGTTAGTTTCAAGCTGTGCAGCACACCTCAAAGTGGAATTTATTCATTTCTTCCCCAACTTTATCTGCAGAAGCTGACAAAATCAACAGTAACAGAAATAGTAAAACAGTGTCCTTTGGCTTCTAACAGCCCATACCAAACCTGGACACAGAGAAGTAGAAATGCCTGGGAGTTTATGTTAGCCACCACCCTTTACCCCGAGGCCCTTGGCCAATGGCTAGAACAGGAAAGCTCAACTTGACTTCAAGTTATGTCAATTCTCAGGTATAATTTACTCTCCAGAGTTCCCTGAAGGATCAACTTGAGGCTGGGACTCTGGCTTGCTTAGCTTCTTTCCCATCTCCATGTTGTGTCCCACTGTCTCCCGTAGGGACACTTCCTTAATAAATCATTTGCACAGAATCCTTATCTCAATCTTTGCTTCTGTAGAACCCAACCCAAGACATTCATCTAACCCTCACTCTACCCCTGCAAAGTAGAAATTATATTATAATTTTTCAGATGAAGAAAGAAAGGCTCAGAGAGGTCATAAGACCAGTTCAAAGGGGATGCCTGGATGGCTCAGAGGTTAAGCTCTGCTTTCATGATCAGGGCGTGATCCTGGAGTTCAGAGATTGAGTCCCACATGGAGTCCCACACCAGGCTCCCTGAGGGGAGCCTGCTTCTCCCTCTGCCTGTGTCTCTGCATCTCTTTCATTTATCATGAATAAATAAATAAAATATTTTTTAAAAAAGACCAGCTCAAGGTCACACAGCTGGTTAGCAGTGGGCTAGACCTAAATTCTTCATCTTTGTAACCTACAAGGTTAAGGTGCCCCTTTTTACCTTCTTTGAGGCCCTGTATTGGGCCTTACCTCCCATCTCTGGGCATACAGAGGGAAGGTTCTAATGTATGGGGCAGAAAGCAAAGACTCGAATGTCCTCTGTCAAGAATCTGATGTTTAATAGAATGTTAATGCTGCCATCTGGGGCATAGTTTTTTTGGTACAAAGTATGTGGACATTCCTCCTTTGACCTCTAGACAGATCATCACATGGTGCTTATGGTAGATAACCATCCCTCCCCCATATTACCATCTCTTCTAGCCTTCAAGAGATAAACATCAAAGTCACAGCCCTAGGAGAATGCATGACTTCTGTCCCCTTCGTCATAGAGAAGGGTCACTACTGAGTCCTTGGTGGCCTTTCCTACCTGTCACCTCAAAAGAACAGGATTCACCCTTAAGAACACTCCCCCAGGGACCTCTGGGTGGCTCAGTGGTTGAGCATCTGCCTTTGGCTCAGCAGGGTGTGATCCCACGGTCCCAGGATCGAGTCCCACATCGGGCTCCCTGCATGGAGCCTGCTTCTCCCTCTGCCTCTTGTCTCTGCCTCTCTCTCTCTGTCTTTCATGAATAAATTTTTTAAAAAAGAACACTCCTCGACATAGTGATTTTCATTGTGAGGCTACCTTTGCAAATCAGGGTTTACTTGTGGAAGGAATACTACTACTTCAAAACCTCTTACTGCTGAAGTTGCTTTTGGTCTTGGACTTCCTCTCACCTATTACAGACACTACTGAAGGGAAGGGAGAGGGATGGCAGCATGTGCCTCCCACATTCCATTGCCAGCATCACCCAGGAGGGTTAGTTGTTGGCAGAAGTTGGAGGTGGGAAAGTTCACAGAATCTCAGAGCTAGAGGGAGTTTTAATTTGGACTGATGCAGGAGTAGGCATCCTCTCAATGGTAGACCAGCCATGTGGCTGTGTTGCTATGACCAAATATGTTCACTGGCAAAGAAGCTTGCCAGTGGGCTTCACAGGGAGATTTTCCTCTCCCTGTGCCAAGAAGTCCCCCTCGCTGAGCACTGGGTGAAGTCTGAGTAAACAGGAAAGTTACAGAACACAGAACACAATGAATGTGTGTGTGTGCGCACATGTGTGCTCACACACACCAGGATAGAACGGGTTGGAAAACATAAATAAAAGTATGATGCATTTCCACTTCCCAGAGCCTTACTCTTAACCACCACACTACTTTACTACCTCTCCAGGATTTTCATCAAAAGAGCTTGTGTCTCTCTTTACAGAAAGATTCAGGGTTGGTCCTATTATGGGGGCAGAAGACTAAGCATAGTGTAATTTGAGAGGCACCAAGGTCTGCACCAGTGCCAGAAACTTCATCCTTAGCTTCAATCTTTCAGGTTAAAGTTCTACTTCCAGAAAGCTCTGATTAACATGAGGAGGGCAACATACAAACCCATAGTCATTGACACCTCAGAGCCTTATGAGAATTCCTTTACCAGGTTAGCAAACACAAAGCCAGATCCAGAGAAATAATAATATTTATGGTTGGGGATTAGAAGAAGGTTTGTATTTTGGGGAGGGTCCTGGTCAGAAAGTGGGGGAGGGCAGCATGAGAAGTCAAGGATTAGATGAAGGGCAGAGAGCAACGCCATCAGACTTGCTACATGGCAGGGTCCTTATGGCACCTCCTCTCTAGGCAGCACCTGTCTAGCCATGAAAAATTTAAGAGAATGTCCTGTGGCTAAAACTATGTAACCTGACCTGGAATCATATGGGAAGGAGACCAAACTGCCCTCCTAGAAGCAACAGAAACACCTCTGCTCCCAGACCCCCAAGTCTCCAGGAGTCCTTGGTTGGATCTTACAGCCAAACCACTGGTGGAGCTTTCTGTGCAGCACAAGGCCAAGGCCATCAAGGCACTCTTCAACCAGCCTTTTCCAAATTCATTAGCCCTCATGCCTCTGCTGTTTATCTCCAAAAGTAAAAGACCAACCCAAAGTATTTTTAGCCCAAATTTATTGCACAAAAAATTAGATGTGGAGTCTATGGTTTAGGCTCAGCCTTGACAAAGATTCATTGATAAAGCAGTCTCTAGTCCTACTTGATACCTTTATCACTCTCTGAAAATATAAAATAGAAGATGATTCAGCCCTCATCCCTGGAAAGCAAGACTTGGTGAGTCCCCAAAGCATTAAACCATTAAATCTGCATGGGAGAGGAAAGAGGGGAGAGCAGTCTACAGAAGCCTACTTCTGCATCACCCTAAGAAGCAAGTACAGAAAATGACTGAAGGGACTGAAGAATTTGGGTTAGATGATACAGAATTAAGGAGCCCAAAAGAAAGCATGTGTGTGTGAGCACACGTGCACACATGTGCACTATGCTATTAGAGAACTGCAATCAATATTAGTCAGGAAATCTACCATGACTGTGTGTAGACTTGATCTACTCATTTCTTCTCTCTGGCCTAAGTTTCCATATTCTTAACAGGGAGATAATACCTGTCCTATCAACTTCAAAGTTAAATGGCATAATTCCCCTCAAGGCTTGAAACATACTGGTAAATAAATATGAGGCAACATTACCAGGAAGTCTCCGGGAATAAGTGACTAATTGGCTAAAGGAAAAGAAACTCCAAAGAATTGAAAGCAATTTAATTCAATTGCAACAGGTACTAATGTGAACAACAAATATTTACTGGGTACTTACTTTGTACTGGGCATTTCATTGAGAGCTATATAAACATTACCTTATTTAATATTCACTAATCAATGAGGTAAAGACTGTTACCGTCTCCAGTTTATAAATTCAGAAACTGAGGCCTAGAGAGATTAAGTAACATGTCCAATTATTGCCACAGCTACTGAGTAATAGAACCAGGGTTTAAACTGGCGCTTCTAGTCAGGAACTGTTTCTTCACAGTTCCTTAAGCCATCTGCAGGTATCTCTAGGAGTAAGAACACTAGTTAATAACAACAACAAAAACAATTATTATTCTTACATGATATTATATAGTGCTAGGTTCTTCATTCATTATCTCATTAACATGCTAACAAAAATGTAAGCGTAGCAAGCTACACAATTCTGGGGGAGGGTTGTATCTGGCTCTGCCACTTACTAAGAATGTGGCCTTGGGCAACTTAATTAACCTCTGCCTTGGTTTCCTCATCTGCAAAATGAAGATAAAAATGGTACCTACTTCCTATGATTATAGTGAATGAAATGAGTTTGCATTTGCCAAGCCCTTAGGATAGTGCCTGGAATGTAGTCAATGTTACGTGTGTTTGTGGGGTAACTAAACTAAACTAATATATAAATAAATAATTCTCAATTCATAATTGGTCAGCTTACATACATGTGTTGCTTGTAGAAAGAATGCAGAATTCTCTAAGAAGGAAGAGTGCTGATTATAGACAGCTCTGCATATCTTGTGTTGGCTAGAAGTTCAGCCTCATTGTCTCCTCACTTTCCTTTCCTGTGGACCCAGCAATGGCCTCTGCTCATTGGTCCCCTCCAGGGCCATGTACCAGAGAAGGCTGTTCTCCTCTCCCCTGTTCTCCAGACTATACAAAATCAACCACTGGGGATCCCTGGGTGGCGCAGCGGTTTGGCGCCTGCCTTTGGCCCAGGGCGCGATCCTGGAGACCCGGGATCGAGTCCTGCGTCGGGCTCCCGGTGCATGGAGCCTGCTTCTCCCGCCTGTGTCTCTGCCTCTCTCTCTCTCTCTCTCTCTCTCTGTGACTATCATAAATAAATAAAAATTAAAAAAAAAAGAAAAAAAAATCAACCACTGTTGGCTCAATCTTCATCACAGTTGCTATCTATTTCCTGCCAATGTCCACCTCAGTTCTGAATAGGGAGCTGGAACAAATCCCATGTATAGGTCCCATCAGAGAAGAGCCTATGGCAGGCTGAAGAGGCAGCAGAGAGGGTGTGTTGGAAATGACTGAGGCAGCGTCTTTAATCAGAGCCCAGGTAAGAGAAAAGGAAAATAAATCACAAAGGTTGTCACCACATACAGAGACAACTGAGGGACAGTCAGGGAAACGAGAAACCAAGCGAGACAGAAGGTACCACCAAAGGGATAATGGACCAGAGGAAAGCCACTCCCAAATGTTTCTCAAATCCCTTTCTGCATGTACATATACATCAGTCTTTCATATAGAGGTCCCTGTTAAGTTGCCAAATCCCCCAAATAGAAGGAACACCCAGATTCCCTGGAGAATCACTAGCTGAAGACCACATCCACACTCAGGACTTGCTAAGACCATTGCTGCAAAATGCACCCTCTCAAAAGCCTCTTCTAGTACAAGGTTCCCCAACATACCCACTGTAATGGAAGGGAAAGTAAAGGCTCTGACAAAATATTATTTAAAAGTTTACACACACACACACACACACACCACACACACCCTATCACCACCAAAAGTCAACTAAAAGCCAGATGGGAGCCTATAAAAAGATGCTTCCCCAACTGCTCAGCCTCCCTGCTGCTCTCCTCAAGAGGAGTTCTGGTGAATTTATGATGAGCCTCCTCATCGAGCTTTATACTCGAGTGCTCAGAGGGAGCCTGCTTGCTGCCCAGGGATTGCCCTCCACCTTGGAACTGCTTTCCCTGAACTGTTCCTGCTCCAGAATTTTCTATCACACTCAGTCTTGGTGAGGTGCCCTGGTGTATCATACAGAGCCCATTCTCTCTTAGCCAGGCCCTTCCTGTGCACAAAGACAAAGGCTAATTACTAAATGAAACAACTCAGGGAAAATCTAACATGGCCTGTTGGGTTTGCCTTCTAGAGGCCCTGATTTGAAAGCTGAGACCTCTGGAAATGCCATCAACTTTATCTCAAGGGATATGTCAAGGGATAAATGGGACAGATTGTGCAATCCCTAGCATGTAGCTGCTGCCCAAGCTTCAGACCCTGTTCATTCTCTGAGGACAGGGACTAGGTCTAGCTTTGGTATCTTTTGTGATTTGTTTTCTTTTGGTTTCTCCTAAGGCTAGGATCCCAGAGGGTATCTTCTTTCCTGATACTCTAGGGCCTAGTGAATAGCATAAATTGGATTGTTTGGTGTTTGTCTTTCATATAAGGATAGAAGCTGCATTTCATAGATCCAGAGAATGAACTGCATATTCTTTTCATTCCAACTATTGAACGGATTCTAATAGAAGCAGTTCTTCCATCCTTCTCAGCTTTGAATCTTGTCTTGAACACTAAATACCTCCATAAACTTCACATCCATAAACTTCACATCCATAAACTTCAGTTTCCTCAGCTATTAAAATGGGAATTTAAAATATCCACATTATTGGATAAGTGAAGATTTAATCAGTACTTGCTATGCAGAAGGTATTCAATAGATAATTGTCATATTCTCAACCTTTAATGTCATGCCTGGACCCTTGTTGGCATTCCATAATGCTTGATACAGAAGGAACCTAGAGGTGGCTATAAAGGTTTGTTGGACCCTTACCAGAGTCATGTCAGATGGGCAGTATGACAACCTGTTTCTAATGGAGAATGTGTCTACATTGCCCTCAAGGATGTGGCTACTTTTCTGTTCCCCAATGTGGCCATTGTCCAGAGCCAGAGACAGGAACTAGAGTATTCCTCTGCTCTAATTTCCAGGAAAGGTGAGCAACATCAGGAGTAATTAGCAGAAGCCCAGGAAGAAGTCTTTGGGATCCACCTGCAGAAGATTCATCTTGAAAAAGAAAGACCTGTTTCCATAATAGCCTCTGCTTTACAAACGCCTTTTCAAATGACTTCCATTTGACTGAGGAAAACCTTTCAGCTTTCAGTTTTTTTCTTCAGGCTTCTGACCTCTCACCTACTTTGAATGATTCACTCAGGCTATTCATTGCCCTGGAATGTTGGCTTTGGCAAAGGACTGCAAGTCTCTTAAAATAAACATGACTGGGCTTTCATCTCACAGTGATCACTGCTGGCTGCATATTTCACACACTGTATGGCAGGATATGTTAAATTAAAATCATAATCTCCCAAGTGCAATCCAGGGCCTGGTTAAGACACGCGAGACTTACTCATGCATTTACTTCCAATGAAGTGTCTGAGTAAGATCTTCAGCCATTAAGTCTCCCAGGTAATAGTCTCATTCCCTCCCAATTATCCTAATCCACAGTAAATTAAACCCATCCAGAAGAATGCCATTTGGAAAGGAAGAAGTCAAGGCCAACACCCCGTGGCATATGTAGGTCCTAGAGAGGTGAGTTTGAACTATTTTGTCAGTTTTTTCAAATTTTAACTTAAATCTTGCTAAGGCAATATACCCAACGCGTATGGATTAACAATATGTTCGGCATTATGTTAAATATTCTGAGTAGTTAAAAGAAATATATGACACCAAGCCTTCAGGAGCTTAAAGTCTTGTGGATGATCACTAAGATTAACATGCAAAAAAAAAAAAAAAAAGAGTAACAAAGGCAGGTGCAAGGCAGTAGTAACGTGGAGGAAGCCTTTCTCCAAGTGGAGTCTGGGGCCTGACTTGCCCCAGCTGTGTGATTGCAGAATAAATCTTTGATTGATGGAATATTTTGGTTTCCATGCCTGTACAATGGAGGGTACACTAAACCTCACAGTGGTTGTCATGATTCACTAAGATAAAGAAGATAAAACTGTAATGTATAATGTCACCTATTATGGGCTATGATAAAACAAGTTGAAACAACTTAAGAAATAAGTCCAGGGGCGCCTGGGTGGCTCAGTCAGTTAAGCATCAGACTCTTGATTAGAGCTCAGGTCATGATCTCAGGGTCGTGAGATAGAGCCCTGTGATAGCTCCATGCTGGGCATGGACTCTGCTTGGAATTCTCTCTCCTCTGCCCATCTGCCTCTGCACTAAAAAGAAAGAAAGAAATCCAATAAAGGTTATTCGTTATCTGGGATTGTCTTTATTTTAATTAGTTTATTTATTATCTAGGGTTGCCTTTATTATTTACTTATTTATATTTTTGGGGAGAGAGAGCTTGCATGAGTGGGTGGAGGGAGGAGCAGAGGGAGATCGAGAATCTTATGCAGGCTCCATACCCAGCACACAGCCCGATGCAGGGCTCGATCTCATAACAGTGAGATCTGAGCTGAAATCAAGACTTGATCACTTAACTGATGAGCCACCGAGGCACCCTATCTGCAATTGCCTTTAAATAGTAGTGAACAGCTAAGTTCCCAGGCTGTAAACTTCTTGAGGACCATTTTTTTTTAATTTTAAATGTAGCTCATACCTTGCTTAGTGTCTGGTACATAGTAAGTACTTAATATATTTTTGTTCAATTAAGGAATGCATTCTGAAGTACAGTTAGATTAAATTTGTTTTCAATACAGTAACAAGAGAGGCCCTACCTTTCAGGCCTCCCAAGTTTCTTTCTCTTTTATATTATTTAGAGAATTTAAAAGAGGTAAAACTCTGATGCCTTTAAGAGAGCCTTTGCCCTGTCAGCTCTCTTGAGTTATTGCTAATAGCATATCCCTGGGTACCATTAAAATGGGCTTTTCTGGCCCTGGCCAGAACAAAGTCACAGAAAAGAGTTTTCCTTAGCCCCAAAAACCCCCAATGGGAAGAGATTATGAAAGGCCCTTTGTGCTTCAGTTTAGCATAGTGGCTAAAACAAGACTGAAAATACATCCGGTTTCAAGTGGCTTAAGATATTCATCCCACAGTATATAGACTAGATGAGTAGTAGTCTCAGCCTACAAAGATTCCCATTGCTCTTAGCTCATGGGCACATGCCCAGGCAAGCTATAGAGAGAGGGACATTTGCCCATCATGCATGAGATTTACTATCTTGCTTAAGAAAACAACAACATCAAAATATTTATAGGGTTAAAACTGTTATTTTTTCTTCTCTTAAATGGAATGTACTTCTATTTCCTCTGGGCCATTATAAAGGGAAACAGATACATGCTGTTTAGGAAATGACAGACTTTAGAGAAACAGGAAAACATAAAATACCTTAGAATGGGATGATTTTCCCATAAAGAAGCATTACCTTCACCAAGCGAAACACAAAGCAGCAAGACCTTTCCCCAGAGACTGGCAAGCAAAAATGTAGGTCCCTCTGGGGTGACATCATGTTATAATCATCTTGCAGATGAGAGAGCTCACAGCTCAAGCAGACATTTGCAAGGCACACTCTGGTAGGAACACAGATTCAGAGAAGCATGTTTATCTCCCCCACTTTCCTACTTATGTGCATCTTACACCTGTCTCTGAACATATGGGGTTGATATTACTCTTGTTTATTGGGTTTGGGGACTTATGTGTTGTTTGTCTCATTTCTGTAATGAGACTGTAAGATCAGATGTTTTGTTCTTCTTCCTTTAAATTTCCACAGTACTCTCCTACACCTAGTACTGTTCACAAAAGTACTGTAAGAATGACCTAGGGGAACCGTCATATCAGTCAGGATCCCAACAGGAAACAAAATCCAACTCATAAGATTCAAATGAAGAGACTTTAATGAAGGGACCACCTACTGCCCTATGAGAACAAATAAGGATATTGAGGCACCCAGAGATTAACACAGCAGGAAGCCTTTACCATCTGTAGGCCTGAAGAGAATATGGGAAAGAAATAGAACCCTATGGGGCTGGCACATGGAGAAGGGAGGGGCCATCCAGTGGGAGCTGTGGTCATGGAAGATTTCAGCTCCTGTCAGAGAAGGGAGAGAGCATGAGTCATACCTCCATGTGTTCTCATTCTGTCCTCCTATCTCAACCTGTGCCTTCCATCGACCAAACCCAACCAGAGCTTGAGGTAAGAGCATGTAGGGATGTAGTCCATGGGGGAGCCGCCTCCCAGATCAAAGAGCATGGTAGAAAAGGGTAAAAAATGGAATGGGTGCTGGAAGGGAGGGGTGGTAACGGAGACTTCAGTGCTTTCTCTGCTCAGCCACACTCACCACAGTGTTCTGAGTATAGTAGGGCTCAAAACCTATTCTAGAGCAGCCATCAACGATAAGCAAGAGAAAGAGTTCACAGAATACTGGTGTCTGGGTAGCTCTTTGTTGTTGTTTTTAATCTTCTGTGCCAGTCTTTGTTTTTCTAACTCTTCCTTGACCAGAACTGTTTTTTGATATTTGTCCCGATCCTTGCACCACCCCCGCCCCACTGAGAATGGGCCCAGACTGTGGACAGATTGGTCAAACTTCTGGACTTCACCTTTGTCTCTAACAATGTGAAGCATGGACCAGATGCCCCCGGGTTTTTTTTTCCAGCTATAAAATAAAGCAAAAAATAAAGATCTATCAGTCCCTGCTTGCTAAGGTTGTTAGAGGAAGGAGAAGGGGGAAAATAGGGAGGGAGAGATGAAAATAAATGATGTTGAAAGGGAAGGAAGAATAAACAGGGACAGCTGAAGTAATTGTTTGGAAATTGTGTATTTTTATGGAGCTTTTATATCTCTGATAACAGTCAGTGAAACTCTTCAGGGTGTGTATGTGGGAGTGGGGAGGGGGAGGGAATACTCATTAAGCAAATTGAAGCCATTACATTTCAACTCTATTTTTCCAAGCAATCCAGAATTTCTTTTAAAGCAGTTAAACCTTCAAAATTACATGAGATCAGTTATGGTTTAGTGAAGATTTTGTATTCATTGCTGATCATATCAGCTATTGGCCAAAGAAGTAAGGCAGCCTTTATGTTTCTGAGAACATGGATATCTATTTATTTCACAAGCAATAAAGTGAAAGGGAGCCAGTCCAGCAATTCCTCTCTAACGGTCAAATATAGAATAATTGGGGAAGGGTGAGATTTAAGCATAATTATCTTAAATTCCTTTAAATCACTTCACTATTTGCAAAACAGCTTGAAGACATATCTAAGCTCGTTTGTATGATGCTGCTAGAATATTACTGTTCTCTCCTATGAATCCCTGAATTCCTTCAACATCCCACTGCCAGGGGAACTCTGGGCATTTATAAGGAGTAATCTTGTATAATTGCCATACTCATCCTCCTTCACTCCTGCTATATTACATTAGGAGACACTTGCTAAGAGCCTCCAGAGTATCCAATACTTTCCCAGTAACATTCCTCTCACTGTATGATGATCTTTTGCTCAACCCACTGACATCTCCATCACAGGGCAGGGCTATGTCTGTCTTGCTCACCATTGTGCATAATGTCTAGCACATAACATGATAAGTGCTCAAAATATTCTATGAATAAATGGAATAAATGAATATTTTTGCCTTCTCTCCCAGGGCTTAAGTCTCTTGAGGTCAAGAATCCAGCAACTCTAACCAAGTTTCCTTTATTCATCTCAGGTCACTAGCTCAAACCTGTTAATGAAGAACCAAGTATTTTTGTACAGATAACAGAGAGGTGCTCACATATCCACGACTATTTCACGACTATTTATGGAACACCTACTATGGACCAGGTTTGTGCTAGGTGCTAGAATAGAATAGTAAGCAAAACTAGACAAGATCACTGCCCTCATGGAGCATGCATAGAGTTTTATGAGACAGATATTAACAAGATAAACAAATAAAAAATCAGATATGTGAAGTAAACTATTAAACTGGCAAAATTTAGATAGTGAAATAATTCTGAGTGGTACGTGGATGTAAAGATCTAGGAATCCTTATGCTCTAATGGTGAAACTGCAGCCTGGTACATTTTGAAGAGACATAGAAGTATATGATCAAAGTAACTGTCCTTATGCCACGTGGTCCAGCAATTCCCAAATAAATTGTTGATATGGGGCCAAAGGATATGGATACACAGACAGATACATATTTATTTCAATATTCCTTGTGGTAGTGAAGAGTTAGATGCAAACTAGTCTCTAACTAGAAGGAAGAATAGGAAAAGTGTAATAGATATATTCCATGGAGATGCCCAATAGTTGAAAACAAAGAACTAGATCAGGGGTCAACAAGTTATATGGCTCATGTACCAAGCATAGCCCACCTCCTGTTTATTTTGGATTTTTTTGTAAATAAAATTTTATTGGAACATGACCATGTCCATTTTGTTTATGCCTTGTCTATGGCTATTTTCATACTACAGCAGCAGAGTTGGGCTACAACAGAGAATAAATGGCTTGCAAAGTTGAAAATATTTAATATCTAACCCTTTACAAAAAAAGTTTGCTGATCTCTGGACTGGATACACATGCAGAGATATGAACAGATCTTAAAAATATATTGCTGGGTTTATAAACTGAAAAAAGGGATGCTATATATCACTTGTTTTCACACTTGGTTGCATATTGGGATCATCTGGGGTAATTTTTTAAAAGTAGGCTCCATACCCAGTGTGGAGCCCAATACAGGGCTTGAACTCATGAACCTAATATCAAGAGTCAAACCCTTAATTGACTGAGCCCCCCAGGCACCCCTCTGTGATAATTTAAAATTTGTGATGCCTGGATCTTAACCCCAGCAGAATCTGATTTTTCTATATGGGCTACAAATTAGGTGTCAGATTAAAATAACACTGGTTATTGCAAAGTACAGCCAAGTTCAAGAGCCCCTCAGGGGTGTGTGTGTGTGTGTGTGTGACACAATATTTTTTGATTATACACAAAACATGAACACAAAACAAATACACATTTTGGGAGAACACCTAATGAACTAAAAGACATATATTAAACACATTAGAATAATTTCCTATGGAGGGAGAAGAAGAATGAAATATATATATATATATATACATACACATGTACATTCATGCATACACACATACTAAAGATGGACTCTGCATGAACCAATGATGTTAACATGCAATGGACTGAGAAATATGATAAATCAATCCTCCTCAACAGAAGTCCAAAAATAAATGCTAACAATTGTATTTATTAAATAGTGTGTATATTTAACTGTTTGCTGAATATTTCCTCAAGGCAAATTTGATTTAATTAACCCAAAATTGACCTCATTGCCTTTCCCCTCAAATCTGCACCTCAGGAAGCACTTCTGAAATGATGGAGTAAAGACCTTCAGAAATCTAGTCCTCCATAAAAGCAATGACAATATTGGAAAAAATGTCAAAATCAATTACTTCAGAACTCTGAAAATTAATCCAAAGCTTATAACAATTCAAAGACAATTTACTTCAGATAAATGGCTGAATCTCAGAAAGAACAGTGAGCTTCATGGCATTTTAATTCGACTTACGCACATCATTTCCCCAGCTTTTCAGTAGTCTTTGAAAACTAGTAGCCTCAAAATCATAGTAGCTGTGAAAACCATCAGCCTAGCAGCAACTGGAAGGGGCAGCACAGATGTGGAGCTACCCTAAAAGATCCATCCCCAGGGAGTTATCACTATTTGACCTGGCTGGAAGCTCCCTAAAAAACTTCCATCCATTGGGTTTGTTTTTATTTGACCTGACTCCACTCAGCAAGGAACACCATATTTCCAAAAAGTTTGTCAAAAACAATCAAGGGGCAATTATTTAATAGCACAGTTGCCTGAGGCAGTGATACCAATTGAGGCTATCATCAAGGGTATAGCCAATAACTTATAAGGAAAATCTAGGAAATTAGATGTCTACAGGGGGCCTTGAAAATCTCTGACATATTTCCAGGAATCTAGAAAGCCCATGCATACACATGGTTGCATACATGTTCAGGAAAGACTTGAGAAGACCCTAATGTCTTACCTCTTTCTGACCTTGAAGCTCTATAAAAGCAGGAAGTAAAGGCTCAGACAGAGTTTTAAATTGCTAGAACATTGAAGTTGTGCCTCAAAACCCACACACAGCACTTTGGCCAAGAGTGGAGGACTTATGGGTTCAAATATTTAAGGAAATCTCTGTCCAAACATTAGCTGACTACTAAGCTAACTGAGCAAAGATTTCAGTCATAGTACACAACAAAGAATACAGACTTTATATAATTGGTTCAGGAGAGTCATTAAACAAACAAACAACAAAAACAATACACTCTGGGGAAGGAAGGATTTGATTTCCAGAGTTTCCACATTATATTTATTTAAAATATCCAATTTTAGGGAAAAAAACATAACACATAAAGAAACAGGAAATCATAGCTCATGCACAGAGGAAAAAAGCAGTCAGTCAATAGAAACTGTTATTGAGGGACTTCATATATTGACCTACTACACAAAGACTTTAAATCAGCTATTATATATATATTCGAGGCTAAAGGAAGCCATACCTAAAGAGCAAAAGGTAAGTATGAGAATAATGTCTTGCCATAGACATGGCCAACAAGCACATGAGAAAATGCTCCACATCACTTGCCATCAGGGAAATACAAATCAAAACCACAATGAGATACCACCTCACACCACTGAGAATGGTGAAAATTAACAAGGCAGGAAACAACAAATGTTGGAGAGGATGTGGAGAAAGGGGAACCCTCTTGCTCTGTTGGTGGGAATGTGAACTGGTGCAGCCACTCTGGAAAACTGTGTGGAGGTTCCTCAAAGAGTTAAAAATAGATGTGCCCTATGACCCAGCAATTGCACTGCTGGGAATTTACCCCAAAGACACAGATGTAGTGAAATGCTGGGACACCTGCACCCCAATGTTTATAGGAGCATTGTCCACAATAGTCAAACTGTGGAAGGAGCCTCGGTGTCCACCGAAAGATGAATGGATAAAGAAGATGTGGTATATGTATACGATGGAATATTACTCAGCCATTAGAAACGACAAATACCCACCATTTGCTTTGATGTGGATGGAACTGAAGGGTATTATGCTGAGTGAAATAAGTCAATTGGAGAAGGACAAACATTATATGGTCTCATTCATTTGGGGAATATAAAAATTAATGAAAGGGAATGAAGGGAAAGGAGAGAAAATGAGTGAAAATATCAGTGAGGGTGACAAAACATGAGAGACACCTAACTCTGGGAAACGAACAAGGGGTAGTGGAAAGGGAGGTGGGTGGGGGTTGGGGTGACTGGGTGATGGGCACTGAAGGGGGCACTTGATGGGATGAGCACTGGATGTTATGCTATATGTTGGCAAATTGAACTCCAATAAAAAAAATAAAATAAATAAAATAAAAAAGAAAGAAGCTTGAATGCTGAGGCTCCCAGCCAAAAGTGGAGGTGAAAAAAAAGAGAATAATGTCTTGCTAAATAGAGAATATGGGGAACCCTGGGTGGCTCAGCGGTTTAGTGCCTACCTTTGGCCCAGGGCGCGATCCTGGAGACCTGGGATTGAATCCCACGTCGGGCTCCCGGTGCATGGAGCCTGCTTCTCCCTCTGCCTATGTCTCTGCCTCTCTCTCTCTGTGTGACTATCATAAATAAATAAAAATTTAAAAAAAAATAAATAGAGAATATGAATAAAAGGGGCAGAGATTACAACAAAAGAACCAAACAGAAATTTCGGAGTTCAAAACTATTACTGAAAATGAATTATTTACTAGAGTGTCTCAACAGCAGATTTGTGTAAGCAGCAGAAAAAAAATGAGTGAACTTGAAGATAGGTCTTTGAGATTATCCAGTCTGAGGAACAGAAAGAAAAAGAATGAAGAAAAATGAACAGCATCTCAGGGACCTGTGAAACATCATCAAATACAGCAAAGTACACATAATGGGAGTCCCAGAAAAAGAGAGAGAAAAGCATAAAGAATATTTGAAGAAACAATGGTCAAAAACTTTCTAATTTGATGAAAAAAACCCACATTAATCTACACATCTATAAAGCTCAACCAACTTCAAGTAAGATAAACTCAAAGGGATCCATACCTAGAAACATTGTAATCAAACAGTTAAAGGACAAAGGAAAAATAATATCTTGAAAGCAGCAAAAAAGATACAAAAGATGTAATTTTTATTATAGGAGGGAGACTCCATGAGATTAATAGCAATTTTCTCATCAGAAACCCTAGAAGCCAGAAGGCAGTAGGATAACATATTCAAAGTACTCAAAGAAAAAGACTGTCAACTAAGAATTCTAATTCCAGCAAAAATTTCTTTAACAATGAAGGCATTTGCAATTAAGAAAATGTTGCCACCAGACTTGCCTTACTAGATATAATACAAAGAGTTCTTCAGGCTGAAATAAAAGGACATTAGACAGCAGCTTAAGTTGACAAGATGAAATAAAGAGAACTGGAAAGGGTGACTGCACAGATAAATATAAAAGATTAATAATACACTTGCAACTATTTTTTTTCTTATATGGGACTTAAAAGACAATTGCATAAAGCAATAATTATGGAAATGTGTTGATGGGATCATAATATATAAAGATATAATTTGTATGACAATAATAATACAAAGAAGGGGGAAGAAATAGAGGAATATTGGAACAATTTTTTTGTATATTATTGAAATTAAGTTGGCATTATTCCAAACAAGATTTTTAAAGCGTTCATTATAATCTCCAGGGCAAGCACTAAGGAAATAACTAAAAAATATATAAGTAAATAAAACAAGGTAATTGAGATGATACACAAGAAAATATTGATTTAACATAAGAAAGCAGTAATAGAGGAATACAGGAACATAAAATGCGCATGACATATTAAAAAACAAATAAAAACAAGGCAAAGATGTCTCCTCTAAGCACTCCTTTTCAACATCATACTGGAAGTTCTGTCTAATGCAATATGACAAGAAAAGGAAATTAAAGGTATACAGAGTGGGAAGGAAGAATTAATACTGTCTTTGTTTACAGATGACATGATTTGCTTATGTAGAAAATCCCAAAGAATCACATGCACAAAAAAAAAATTCCTGGAACTAATAAGAGATTATAGAAGGTAGCAGGATGCAAATGTAATATATAGAAGTCAACTGACTTTTCTATTTGCCAGCAATGAGTAATTAGAATTTGAAATTAAGGGGATCCCTGGGTGGTGCAGCGGTTTGGCGCCTGCCTTTGGCCCAGGGTGCGATCCTGGAGACCCGGGATCGAATCCCACATCGGCCTCCCGGTGCATGAGCCTGCTTCTCCCTCTGCCTGTGTCTCTGCCTCTCTCTCTCTCTCTCTCTGTGACTATCATAAATAAATAAAAAAAAAAGAATTTGAAATTAAAAACACACAATTTACATTAGCACCAAAAAAAAAAAAAAGAGAGAAAGAAATAATTAGGTATAAATCTAACAAAATATGTGCAAGATCTATATGGGAAAGACTACAAAACCCTGACAAACAAAATCAAAGAAGTACTATATAAATGTAGAGGTATTCCATATTCATGGATAGGAAGACTCAATATTGTCAAGATATCAGTTCTTTCCAATTAATATGTAGCTTTAATGAAACCTCAAAATCCTAATAAGTTATTTTGTGGGTATATGCAAACTGATTCTAAAGTTTATGTGGAAAGGAAAAAGACCCAAAATAGCCAACACAATATTAAAGAACAAAATTGAAGGACTGATACTACCTAACTTCAAGATTTACATAGTAAAAATAGTATAAATCAGTTGAAGAGACAGAGAGCCCAGAAATAGACTCACATAAATATAGTCAATTTATCTTTGACAAAGGAGCAAAGATAGTCTTTTTTTTAGACAGGCCATACAAGTATTGACAAGGATGTGGAGAAACTGGAACCCTCAGTCATTGTTTGTGGAACTGTAAAATGGTGCAGGAGCTTTGGAAACAGTTGTACAGTTCTTCAAAATATTAAACATAGAATTACCATACGACTCAGCAATTCCACTCCCAGGTTTATACCCTAAGGAAATGAAAATATATTTCCACACAAAACTTTGTATACTAACATTTATAGCAGCATTATCCATTGTAATCAAAAGGTGAAAATAACTCAAATGTCCATAAACTGATGGGTAAATAAAATAGACTATATCCAGTTCATGGAATGTTACTCAGCCACAGAAAAGAATGGGATATTGATAGCATGGTATATAACATGGATGAACATCAAAAATGTTAGGCTAAGTGAAGAAAGCCAGTCACAAAAGATCACATATTGTATGATTCCATTTATATGATGTGTCCAGAATAGGCAAATTCATAGAGATGGAAAGTAGATTAGTAGATGCTGGGAGTGGGAGATGGCACAATGGTGAGTGATACAGAGTCTCTTTTTCGGATAGTGAAAAGATTCTCAAATTTAGATAGTGGCAATGGTTGAGCATGTCTATAAATACTATACATAACTGAATTGCATACTCTAAGGGGTGAATTTTATGGGATGCAAATTATATCTCAATAAAGCTGCCATTAAAAAATTCTCCACCCAGATTCCCTATTCTAGTGATTGCCAGAATGTTTCATACATTTATGCAAGCCAGATACCTTCCTTGACAAATCCTGTCCCTACTCTCATTTTCAGTCTATAACCTATTCCCACCAATTTCTTCTATTACCTATTTCTCCAGGCTGTTCAGGCCTCCATTTTTCTTTCATCACCATCCAAGCTCAAATCTCCATTATCTCTTGCCTGAAATATTTACTAGCGAATTAATTGGCCATCTTGTATCCATTCTTATCTGCTCCCTAATCTACTCTTCACCAAACAGCCAGAGTAATCCTTCCAAAATGAAAACAAATTTTAATTTAATAGACTTTTTTTCTTAATGCAAAATTTGCACAAAAGTGTACAGATTCAAAGTGTCTAGCTTTGCAAATAATCACAAAGTGAACATATCCATGGAAACCACCCAGATCAGAAAATAAAACATTACCAGCATCCCCGAAGCTCCTCCACCTTATATCCCCTTTCATTCATCATCCCTTTTCCTCAACTCATCCTAACTTTTTTTTTTAAGATTTTATTTATTTATTCATGACAGACACACAGAGAGAGAGAGAGAGGCAGAGACACAGGCAGAGGGAGAAGCAGTCTTCATGCAGGGAGCCTGACATGGGACTCAACCCCGGGTCTCCAGGATCACGCTCTGGGCTGAAGGCAGGCGCTAAACCGCTGAGCCACCGGGGCTGCCCGCTCATCCTAACTTCTACCACTTTATATTGATTTTACCTATTTTTGAATTTTACCTATTTTTTATACATATATGTAAGAAATCATACAAAAATACTCTTTATGCATCTGAATTCTTTCACTCAACATAATCTTTGAAAGATTCATCCAGTTATTGTGTGTAGCAGTAGTACATCCATTTTCATTGCTTCATAATATTCCATTTTGGAATCTAATGTAATTAATTTATCCATTTTGCAATTGATAGACTGCTTATGTAACAGTCCATTTCTACATTATTAAAAATAAAGCTGCTATTAAAATGTATGCATCTCTTTTAAGTATATACATTGATTTGGAATTTCTGGGCCATATATGTATATTGAGCTTTAGTAGATACTTCCAAATAGCTTTCCAAAGTGGTTTTACAATCCCACCATCAATGTATAAGAGTTCCAATTGCTCCACATTCTTACCAACACTTGTAATTGTCAGTTTTTTAAAATTTGGTCATTCTGATGGGTATGTAATGGTATCTTATGATGGTATTAATTAGCATTTCCCCAAATACAAATGAGTTTAATACCATGTAATAAGCTAATGACCATTTCATTATCTGCTTTTATGAAATTCCTATTCAAATATTTTTCCCATTTTTCCATTGGTGTATCTTTCCTTTCCTTATAATATTCTGTATCTATGTTTCTGTGGCTTGCCCATTCTCTCTTATTGGCATCTTTTGATGAAAATAAAGTATTTAAATAGTCTAATTTATTTATCAATGTGGTCTAATTTATCTGTTTTCTTTTTTATGGTTGGTGCTTTTTGTGTCTGATTTCAAAATCTTTTCCAAGGTAATGAAGCTCTTCTATGCTATCTTCTAGAAGCTTTATTGTTCTATCTTTCACACTGTGGTCTACAACTTACCTGAAATTAATTTTTGGTCATGGCATTAAGTAGGGGTTAAGATGTGGCTTTTTTCCATAGGTTTTTCCAATTGACCCCACATGGTATATTGAATATCCCTTTTTAAAAATCAAAATGAAAATTGAATGTTGCTGGAATGGAGAGGAGGATAAAATATTGGTGTGGGATTTAAAATTATTTCTGATGGTAAGATTTTACCTTGAAACTGAGGGGTTATTGCTTAAGTCCAGCAAGAAAGCCCTTGTTACCTAAGACTGGTAATGAACCCTCTCATCTGGAGGAAGAATGGAGAAGCAACTGTAAAAAGGTAACCATTACCAAGCTGAATCCCATAAACGACTTGAATAGTTATGAATAAAGTACTGGTGATGATTACATGCCCAAATCTCCCCGAGCTGAAGAAAATTACATTTACTCTTAGACAACTGAGTATTTGCTGAGTAGATGACTCTCTGAGGAGAAGGGTACTGATAAACATTTGGGGAGAAAGTGGTGTAGTTTCCTTGAGTTATAGGGATATATGTCAACTGGAATATTTTTTCTCATTTCAAGATTGCAAAGCCAAATAGAATTAACTTTTGTTTTACCTATGGCTTTGAATTTCTGCACTGACAATCAGAGTTTTGGCCAGGGGTTCCTTAATATATGATCTGAAAATTACATGAATCACATGGGACAGTTGTTCCTGATGTCTTATCCCTGTTCCTCTTGGGAGGCTGGAGGACCATCACATAATTGACCTTCTACTCACTCCCCCTACACTACTGCCATACAGTGTTGTCCCCCCTCAGACTAATTCCTTCTCCTGTATTTGCTTAAAGCTGTATTGGACAACTTCAGATACTGTCCAAACTTTTGAGCAAGTTTACCCCACCTGACATCAGCTTTCCTGCTGGCTTCCCTCAGCCCAATTCCTTACTACTCCCTTTTTTGATATTTATGCTTGGTACAGTTCCCAGTACTCACCATGCTGATTCATGCCTCTGTACCTTTAGTCATAATATTCTCCTTGCCTGGACCACTCTTCCTATTTTCATCTCCCCACTGGATGTGAAATCCAGAAACATTTAAAAATCTATTAGTCACCAGAAAGCTTTTCTATGACTCAGGTGAACTGAATACCCCACACCTACTTCTATAACCACACACACTACATGATATTGGAAGAGTCTGCTTATATGTGCCCATTTTTTCCCATGTTGCTTCCACATCTTGTTTATCTTTGATTCTCATCCATATTGAGTGCATTTGAACTGCAGTAGTTCAACTAACTTGCTCAGACATCCTCGCAAGTGGGGCTAAGAACCAAGTGGATTGAAGTATTATACATAAGGCTGAGTCTGCCAGCCCTGGTGGAGAAATCCATGTCAACCCAAACAACTACTCACGCCAGAGTCATAGAGGAGACTTACAGCTCAAAAGTTTGGGACTTGCGCACAGGCTCTCAGCTTATGAAATCAAAGCACCCTTTGTCAAGCACTTATTTCTAAAATTGAATAAGTAAGTTCAAAAAGGCAACTGAATGTCCTCCATCTCATGTTTTCTTAAGCCAGGAGCAGACGTATGACACATCCTTCAAATAACTGTGGTATTCTGAGGAAGTGTTTTAAAAAACACAGCCTGCCAACAAGAGCACTCAGGGCTCTTGTTTGTTTCTGAACATTAAAAGTAGTTAAAACTGGAGTGGTCAGTGAGTGTAGGCTCATACCATACCAGTACATTGGCCCTTTTAAAACAGAGATATGCATCTCACAGACTGCATTAGAAAAATGTTTTATGCTAGAAGCCATTAAAACTTTCAAAAAATCCAACATAATTTTAGAAACATCATTCCAAATATTTTAGTTTGTGTTTAAGGTTTTTATAAAATTGCTGTGGATAATAAAGAAAAACAGAAAAATGGCAGCTTGGCTCAATTATTAGTCTTACTACAGTTGTAACCTGCAATAGTTAAATAATTACCTAACATAGAAGTGAGGATCCAGAAAGGGGCAAAGGATTTTTCTTTATCTACACCCCCATCATATATATTCTATGCCCCTTTCTGCCCTGCTCTGTGTCCCAGGGGGTCATGTGGACTGTATTACCCAAGCCTCCTTGCCAGCTGATTTCTGCTTAGGCTATTTCTATGGAAGCATTCATGGGGGATTGAAAAGTACCAGGAAAGAGAGGTTGGGGTATTTCTTCTCCTGATTTCTCCATTCATGAGTGCCACATTTCTGGCATGGTCGTGTCCCTATGAGACTACAGCTTCTGCTGGGAATCTTCCCTTTCTGCCTTATTCCATAGCTCTGGGAACATATTTTTTATTGCCATTGCCCCTAGTGGTTTTCCAAGAACACTAGTCTCTGAATGCCTTAACATCCTTTGTTGGTTTTCTTAACCAAGTCCATACCTCTGTAATTAGTCCCTTCATTAGTGTCTGTTATGTGATCCAGTTTGTTGAATACAGTTACCTTTCAAGAACCTAGATGACATAGGCTAAATTTAGTGTATGAGTAGAGTCCAATATATATCACAGTTGAGGTAAGGCCCCCATTCCCTATGGAAAGCATTTTGACCTAAAGGAAAACAGCAAAACCATTGTTTGTGATCCATTAACAGAATTTTATAATTCATCAAGGGGTTACCAGTGAAGCACAAGGATAGGAAATACCATTTTGAAGGCATTTTAAGACCTCACTCCACTATAAGAGATCCATGAATACAAAGGGGTGAAATAGTGTGGAAGTTTTAAGTCAAGGGATACATTCACAAGTAGAAAAGCCCCATATTAACAAGCAGAAGAAAAATAAATGACATCCAATGTTTACATAAAACATGTAGACCTGATGCTATCACTTGGTTAGGCTACAATAACTACTCATCCCCTCCCACTCCTATTATTGATTGAACAAAGTTCAAATTATGGCTTTTTTGAGGAGCCACAAACATGCTACAAGACTGAACATTGTAATTCATCCTTTTCCATTAGTTTCTAAGGTGAGTAGATGTAAACAAGAGTCAAGAGGTAGATGCAGGGGAGCTGAAAAAAGATTGGAAACTAAAAATGAAGAACATTTATATTCTTGATAGAGTCCTAGTAAATATAAAGCTAGGTAGAAATGTATTAGAAAGAATGGTCAGAATTTAGAATAGGTCCAGACTGGACAGAGGTTCTGAGTAATGGGTACCATAATCCAAGCAAGAAATCCAGAAGGTAACATTAAGAAGGCACTTGATACCAAACCTTTTCTTAATTCCACCAGGTTTTATATGCTTCCCTTATAATGATAAAAGCAAACCCCATTGAAGCTGGCCCAAAGACCCTGGCTGTGGTAGGATTAAAAAATGTTAAGAGAAAGGCAGTTTCTGTTAAGAGTAAAAGAGATCATTTGTAATCCAAAAAATGTATTGTAGATAGACCCATTTAATAGACAATTGTGCTTTTAGATTTTTTTAAATTTATTTTTCAACACAATGCTACAGTGGATCAAGGTTTAGAGGTTCTAGAATAGACACAAACTCAATGTGTTTCTCTTAAAAGATACATGAAAAATTCTTTGGAATTACAGGAAAAAATTGTTTAGAAAACTCACTTCTCTACACTTCTGCTTCCAGTTAACATTCAGTAAAAGGGCTAGATTAATTTCTCACTTCAAATAACCATGGAGTGGACAAAACATATGAATCAGTAATTCTTAAGACAATGGTTATCAGGCAATGTGAGACAGTAAGGCTTGAAAGAAGGGAAACAAATTAGATGAGTCTTATGATGGCCCCTACTTAGTGCCTTAAGAGATTTCAGGCCACAGGGTCAGGGAACCTAAGTAGAGCCTAGCAAACTACTTGAATTCAGGAGACAGAGCTGAGAGTTTAGGGAGACCAAAGCAGCTATAGCTAACCAAACTAAGTACCAGAAAAAAGAGTGCTGCACACAGAGAAAAATCTGGAGATTTGCCTACAAGGACCCATTCAAGTATTCAGCTAGGTATCGATCAGTGAAGGCACTTAAAGAAACTGCCCACAGCTGGCAAACAATCATCTAAAAGGATTACAGGGAATAATACCTAATGTTCATGCTGAGCTAGGAATTTTGCCTGTTACTACCAGCCAGACTGGAAAATCTCATGATTTACAAGGCATTGGGTACAGTACACAAAAGCGTCTTGCGTCAGTGATGGGGAATAATTAGCCTAAAACTGAATACAACTTTGCTCCTGTCTAAAATGTCTTCAAAGCAAGAATTAAAAAACTCAAACTATTTTCAATTAATTTTACTGAATCTTAGAAAAAAGTATCAGATATATTTATAGAAATAAAAAATATCTGAGACGCCTGGGTGGCTCAGTGGTTGAGCATCTGACTTTGGCTCCCTGCGTGGAGCCTGCTTCTCCCTCTGTCTCTGCATCTCTCTCTCTCTGTCTCTCATGAATAAATAAATAAAATCTTTAAAAAATTGCTAGTCTAAAAAACATTGTTGGGGTGTACCCTTTAAATGGGTGAATTGAATAATGTGTTAATTATATCTCAATGAAGTTGTGAAAGTATTACAAAGCTGGAAAATAAGACCTATGATGAAGAGAGAAATCAATCAATTAAAACCAATCCAGAACTGGCACAGATGTTAGAATTAGGAGACAAGGACATTTCAAAAGTTATAACAATATTTCATATGTTTAAAAAAGTTAAATGGAAACATGGAGGATACAAGCTTCTACATATGACAACTACAATGCCTGAAATGAAAAATAGACTGAATAAGAATAATATCAAATTAGATCTCACTTGACATAGCAATAGAAAGTAATCCAAAGTGAAACAGTCAAAGAAGGGGGGAAAATGAACTCAGAATCAATGATATGAGGAACAACATAAAGTAACTTAATATATGTGCAATTAGAATCTTATAAGGAGAGAGGAGTGTGGGAAAATGTTTGAAGAACTAATAGCCAACAATTTTAGAAATTTGATAAAAATTATGAACTCAGATCCAAGAATCTCAATGAATTCCAACACCACCAGGGTGAAGAAAGCAATACCAAGGCACATTATAAAAGACTTTCTCAAAAGTAGTAATAAAGAGAAATTTTGAAAAGCTACAAGAAAAAAAAGACACATTACATACAAAGGAACAAAGGTAAAGATGACAGCAGATCAACAGATTTCTTGTAAACAATGCAAACAAGGACAATGGGGCAATATTTTTAAAGTACTGAAAGAAAAAATGAAGCTATTAGCCTACAATTCTATAACTATTAAAAATATCTTTGAAAAACTTTTTGGGGACACCTGGGTGGCTTAGAGGTTGAGTGCCTGCCTTCCGCCCAGGGCGTGATCCTGGAGTCCCTGGATTGAGTCCCACATTGGGCTCTCTGCATGGAGGCTGCTTCTCCCCCTTCCTGTGTCTCTGCTTCTCTCTGTCTCTCTCTGAGTATCTCATGAATAAATAAATAAAATCTTTAAAAGAAAAAAAAGAAAAACTTTTTGGAATAAAGACATTTTACGGGATCCCTGGGTGGCGCAGCGGTTTGGCGCCTGCCTTTGGCCCAGGGCGCGATCCTGGAGACCTGGGATCGAATCCCACGTCGGGCTCCCGGTGCATGGAGCCTGCTTCTCTCTCTGCCTGTGTCTCTGCCTCTCTCTCTCTCTCTGTGTGACTATCACAAATAAATAAAGAAAAAAAATATTTTAAAAAAAAGACATTTTACAAATGCTGAAGGAATTCATTACCAGGAGACTTACTCTACAAGAAATGTTAAAGTCCGTAAAGCAAAAATAAAATAATAATACACAGTGGAATAAAGAACACAGGAAATGATAACATGGAAAATACATGATACTATTTAAATTTCCTTAAAAGACAATTGATTATTTAAACAAAAATAATAAAAGAGTGTAGAGCTTATAATATATGTATAAGGGAAATGCATGGAGACAATATCACAAAGACCAGGAGGGAAGAAATGAAAATACATTATTGTAAGGTTTTTATAATATGTATGAAGTGTATAATATCATTTGAAAGTAGACTATAAAAGTTAAAGTTAAATAAATCCTAAACTATTAAAATAGGTAATAATTTGACAGTGGAAATAAAATGGAATAATTTAAAAAATTAATCAAAAAGAAGGTAAAGAAAAAGAAAGAAGAAAAAAGCTCAGATGGGATATTAGAAAACAAATAACAAGATGGTAGATTCAAATCTAACCATATTAATAATTAAATGACATGTAAAGGTATGAATTCCTCAATAGAAAGGCAGAGGTTATCAGGCTGAATTAAAAAAACAATATCTAACTATAGTCTTCCCATAAAGATGCGAGTAAGTTAAAGGTAAAGGAGAGAAAAAGATATACTATGCTAACAGTAACCAAAAGAAAGCTAGAGTGGCTATATTAATACTAAACAAAGTAGACTTCCAAACAGAGTATATGACCAGGGATAAAGAAAGCCATTTCATCATGATTAAGAAATCAATTCATCAAGAGAACTTTACCATCTTAAAAAATTTATGCACCTAATAACAAGCTTCAAAATACATGAAGTAAGACTAATGAAATGGCAAAAAAGGAAAAGGTAAATTCACAACCATAGTTAGAGATTTAAATTTCCCCTCTCCAAATCACTGATAGAATAAGTAGCTAGAAAAATCATCAAGGATATAGATTTAAACAACATTTTCAGCCATCTTGACCTAATTGACATTTACAGAGCACTCCACCCAACAATAGCAAAATACACATTCTTTTCAAGTGCACACAGAATATTTACCAAGATAGACCATATTCTGGGCCATAAAACAAGCTTCAATAAATTTTAAAGGATCTAAGTCATAAAAAGTATGTCCTCTGACCACAGTGGAATTTCCTTTAGAATCAATAATGAAAAGATCTCTGGAAAATCCCTAAAATTTTGGAAACTGAATAACACACATCTGGATAACCCATGGGTCAAAGAAGAAATGAAAAGAGAAAGTAGAAAGTATTTTGTACTGAATAAAAATAAAAGCACAGCATATCAAAATTTGTGAGATGTCAATTCAGCAGTAATTAGGGGAGAAGTTTATAGCACTAAATACCAGCATTAGAAAAGAAGAAAGGTCTGAAATCAATGACCTCTCTTCCACCTTAAACCACTAGAAAAAAGAGAAAATTAAACCAAAATTAAACTGGAGAAAGTAAATAATAGATACCAGAGAGGAAATCAATGAAACAGAAAAAAAAAAAAAACAGAAAATGATAGGAAAAAAGTCAATGAAACCAAAAGTTAATTATTTGAATAGATCAATAAAATTGACTAAACTCTAGTCATACTGATCAGGAAAAAAAGAGAGAAGACACAATTACCAATATTACAATTACTAGAATGAAATAGCAGACATCAATAGAAAATTCTATAAATATTAAAAGGATAATAAGGGAACTTATAAACAATTTTATTCCATGATATTCAACAATCTAGATACAACTCAAGAATTGCTTGAAAGTTCATTAAAGAAGAAATAGATAATGTGGATTTCCTTGTATCTCTTAAAGGAATTGAATTTGTAGTTAAAAACCTTCTCACACAAGAAAGTTTGGGCCCAGTTAGCTTCACTGGTGGATTTTACCAAATATTTAATGAGGAAATAATTCTAATCTCGCATAAACACTTTCCTAAAATTGAAAACAGTGAACTATGTCTTAGTTCATCCTGTGAGGCCACAATTGTCCTGATAACAAAACCAGACATTACAAAAAAAAGAGAAAACCACAAAACAATATTCTTCATGCACACAGGTGCAAAAATAAATTCAAAACAAATTTTAAAAAATAAAATCCCACAAAACGTACTATATATAATGACCAAATGAGACTTGTCAAAGTGAAGCAAAGTTGGCCTAACATTTAAAAAAGCAATGAACTCTGTTCATCATATAACCAAACTAAAAAGAAAAAAATATGTGATCACCTGAATTGTCCTAGAAAAAGGTTTGACAAAATCTAACACACATTCTTAAATTTAAAATAGTAAAAAAAACAAACAAACAGCAATTTAGGAATAGAAGGAAAATTCTTCAACCTGACAAAGGGCATCTACAAAAACCCTATGGCCCAAATCATACTAAATAGTAAAAAATGGAATGTTTTTTATGATTAGGAATAAGACAGGGATGTCCATTTATACTACATCTATTCCACTTGTAATAGAAGTTCTAGACACAGCAATAAGGCAAGGTAAAGAAATAAAATCATCCAGATTGGAAAGGAAGAGGTAAAACTATTTTTATCTGAAACACGATCATATATGTAGAAAATCTGATGGGATCTACAAAATAAATCTATTAGAACTAATAGGTGAATTTATTAGCAAAGTTGTAGAATAAAAGGTCAGCATACAAAAATGAAAGCATTTTTGATATGCAGTACTAGGAATAATCAAAAATTGAAACAAAAAACAATACCACTTTACAATAGCCTCAAAAATATTAAATACTTAGGGAAAAATATAACAAAAGATGTGAAAGGCCTACATATAAAAGACTACAAAGTATCTCTAAGAGAAATTGAAGAAGACCTAAATAAATGGAACAATCTACTGTGTTTATGGATTGGGAAACTAAATATTGTTAAGAAATCAATTCTCCCCTAGTTAGGCTATAGATTTAATACAATCTCATTGCAAATTTCTGGAGACTTTGTGTAAAAATTGACAATTTGATTTAAAAATTCATATGTATATGCAAAGAATTTCAAATAGCCAAAAAAAGTTTAAAAGAGAACAAAAAGCATGGAAGATTTACACTATTTTACTTCAAGACTTATTATAAAGCTAGAGTTATCAGTACAGAATGGCATTTGTGTAAAGACATGCAAATAGAAACAGAATAGAGAGATTAAAAATAGATCAACACATATATGGTCAATTTTTTTCTAAGTGCTAAAGCAATTCAGTGGAGAAATGATCATCTTTTCAACAAATAATGTTGGAATAATTGGATATCTATATTGGATATTCATATCCAAAAAAACCCCTTCAACCTATATCTCATATCATATACAAAAATTAATTCAAAATAAGTCATAGGCCTAAAGGTAAAACTTTTATTAAAAATATAAACTTTTTAGAAAACAAATTTAGGAAACAGCCTTCATGACCTTGAATTGGGCAAAGATATCCTAGATGTGACACTAAATGAATGATCAATAAAAAATCAAATATTGATATATGGAACATTATCAAGGTTAAAATTTCTACTCTTATTAAGATACTGTTGAAGAGGATGAAAAGACAAGATGCATACTGAGAAAAAAATCATATATGTGATGTCACATGTATTCTATATATGTATATATACACACACAAGAATTTGAATACAGAATGTGCAAAGAACTATCAATGCTCCTTATATATTTTGGATACTAACCTTTTATCAAATATGTCATTTACAAATATCTTCTCCCATTCTGTAGGTTGCCTTTTAGTTTTGGTGATTGTTTCCTTCGCTGTGCAGAAGCTTTTTACTTTGATGCAATCCCAATAGTTTATTTTTGCTTTTGTTTCCCTTGCCTCAGGAGACATAACAAGAAAGGCATTGTTATGGCTGATGTCAGAGAAATTACTGCCTGTGCTCTCTTCTAGGATTTTCATGGTTTCAGGTCTTACATTTAGGTCCTTGATCCATTTTGAGTTTATTTTTGTGCATGGTGTAAGAAAGTGGCCCAGTTTCATTCTTTTGCATTGTAGCTGTCCAGTTTTCCCGACACCATTTGTTGAAGTAGTCATTGTGGAAGACTGTATGGAAGTTCCTCAAAAAATTAAAAATAGATCTACCATATGAGCCAGTAATCACACTACTGGGTATTTAGCCAAAGAATATGAAAACACTAATTTAAATTCAAAAAGATATATGCACCCCTAAGTTTATTGCAGCATTATTTACAATAGCCAAATTATAGAAGCGGCCCAGGTGTCCATCAACAGATGAATGGATAAAGAAGATACAGTATATAGAGACAATGGAATATTATTTCACCACAAAAAAAGAATGAAATCTTGCCATTTGCAACAACATGGGTGGATCTAGAGAGTATTATGCTAAGCAAAATAAACCAGAAAGAAATATGCGAAATGATTTCACTAATATGTGGAATTTAAGAAACAAACCAAATAAACAAAGGGGAAAAAAGAGACAAATCAAAAAATGGACTCAAGTATAGCAAACAAACAAATGGCTACCAGAGGAAAGGTGGGTGGGGGAATGGGTGAAATAGGTGAAGGGAGTTAAGTACATTTATCTTCATGAGCACTGGGAAATATATGGAACTGTTGAATCACGATACTGTACACTTTAATATAACACTGTATGTTAACTACACTGGAATTCATTTTTTTAAAAAAATTATTTATTTATTCATGAGAGACATAGAGAGAGAGG
The DNA here is from genome assembly GCF_048164855.1 of Canis lupus baileyi. Classification (NCBI taxonomy): domain Eukaryota; kingdom Metazoa; phylum Chordata; class Mammalia; order Carnivora; family Canidae; genus Canis; species Canis lupus. The sequence continues at coordinate 85,794,157 of NC_132876.1, forward strand.
CAGAGACATAGACAGAGGGAGAAGCAGGCTCCTTACAAGCAGCCAGATGCGGGACTCATTCCCAAGACCCTGCCGGGATCACGACCTGAGCCAAAGGCAGACAACCACTGAGCCACCCAGATGCCCCTGGAGTTCAAATTTAAAAAATAAAATAAAATAAATTTCAAAAGAAACTTTAAAAAAGAACTCTCAACACTCAGTAATTTTTTTAAAAGACCCAATAAAAAATTAGGCAAAATATTTGAACACACACTTCAGGAAGATATACAGATAGCAAATAAGCATGTAAAAAGATGCTCAACATTATTAACGATTAGGGAAATACAAATTAAAACCACAATGAGATACCGCTATACATCTATTGGAATGAATAACATTAAAAAGACTCACCACATCATGTGTTCAGTGAGGATGTGGAGCAACTGGAATTCTTATACACTGTAGTGGAAACACAAAACCACTTTGGAAGAGTGTGGCAGTATCTTGAAAAGTTCAACATACACCTACCATGTGATGCAGCTGTTAACCTTTAGGTATTTACCAAAGCAGAATGAAAGCATATATCCCCACAAAGACTAGTACATAAATGTTTACAGCAGCTTTATTTATAAAAGTCAAGAACTAGAAACAGCTCTAATGTCTCTCAACAGGTAAATGGATAAGTAAACAGTTGTATAGCCATACAATGGAATATTACTCAGAAATAAAGAAAAATGAAATATTGATACACCCTACAACGTGAATGAATTTCAAAATAATCCTGCCAAATGAAAAAAGCCAGATAAAGAATGAGTACACACTCATTTATGATTCTACTTATATAAAATTCTAGAAAATGAAAAACTAATCTATATTAACAAAATACAGATTAGTGGTAGCATGAGGATAGGTTTTTGTGAGCCGAGAGTTTGACAGGAAGGAGAGATTACAAAGTGATGTGGAAAAATTGTTGGGGGTGATAGATATGTTTGTTATCTTGATGTGGCTAGATGTTGATGGTGTCATGGGTATATACATACGTCAGAACCTATCAAATTATACATTTTAAATATGTGCACTCTATTGGCATACCAATAATACCTCAATAAAGCTGTTAAAGAAAAAAAAGGAGGAACAAAACTCACTGCTCTAGGGACACCTACATTGCTCTGTGGTTGAGCATCTGCCTTTGGCTCAGATCATGATCCCGGGGTCCTGGGAGAGAGCTCCCGCAGGGAGCCTGCTTCTCCCTCTGCCTGTGTCTCTCATGAATAAATAAATAAAATCTTTTTAAAAAATACCTCACTGCTCTATAGCATCTCTCTTCTAATACAACGGATGTCGTGCGTGCCAATATATATTTCTCCAATGGTAACTTTACAGCATGAGGTTGTAAGCTCCTTGAGGGTAGGGATAGTGTTTCATCAAGATGTAGGGATCTCATATATGGCCTTATGAGAAACAGGTTACAGTGAAGTGCTTTTACCACCCCTAGTCCTGAGAGGGTGAGCAGAAGATGTGCTTACCAGAGCCTGGACTCAGAGAGCACTACGTGGAGAAGGCTGTGACCTGTACGGGGATATGGTCAACCTCAGCAAGCCTACAGTAGGAGAGCTAGCTTCAGTTAGCTGAAGTCATCATTCCAATATGCTGCTGATGCTTCCCGGTGGACAAACCCAGCTGGAAATAGAGCACAAGAAAGACCATATGGTCTATACAGGTCAGTTTCTTGAGACAGCAGGGCACAGAAGAGTGGAGATAAAAATGGAGATACACAGGGTAGCTAGAACCATGTTGAACTTGTGCTCACTTTGCAAATTCTTCTTGTCTGATTGATGAAATGTCGATTTAAGAAAACTTGACAAAACCTGATATTCTTCCTTAGAAGAATGACTGTGCCTTGGCATTTGAAAGCACTTCTGTTTTCAGACTGTCTTCAAATTCAGTTGGCAGTTCTTTTCTCACTCTTGCCTCCTCTGCCCTTCGAGTTCCATTAAAATTATGACAAATAAGAATCTTCCAAAATTATTCCTTGATTTTTTCCCTAAACTCTTCTTCAGAGCACAGATGTTTAGGTGAAAGTAACCTTTGGTTAGAGCTCTAATTTTTTAAAGTGTCTTTCTAAAGATGTTTCCATATGCAAAAAAAAAAAAATATTTGGGAAGCTCTGAATTAAGCAAAACTAAGTCAATTTATGCTGAAATTTCTTAGTGCTCTTAAGATGAGACTGTACTTGATGACTCTCCTAGAATAGGTAAAAGATTAACAAAGCTTATCTGACCAGAATTTTTTTTTAATTTTGAAAAAATTATGCTCCATGGAACTCACTGTGAGAAACACAAGAAACACATGAACAAAGAGGTCAATGGTGATCCAAGGACCAATCCATTCCTAGATAAACAAAAGAGGATAGCAATTGCCAGGGTTCTGGTAAGGTGAACTCTGGATGAGGATGTAGGGCAGGGTCTTGAGTGGGTAAAGGCAGGTCCCTGGATAGGTGCTGCATCAGCTGTCAGTAAAATAAATTCACAACTCCAACATGAAACTTCATGTTCCAGGCTTAATCAAGAGTGAAGCTAGTTTTGGGGTTTTTTTGGCTAATCCTTGGAAAAGGAAGCAGGAGATACACCTTTGACAATAGTGGTCAGAAGACAGCAAAAGCAAGGAGATAATTATTTTATTTCCTATGAAAGGTAGGTCCCAAATTACCAAAATCTAGAATATTTCCTTGGCAGTCTCTCCATCTGTTCTACCAGACATCCATAACTACGTGAAATAATTGTTAGACAATGCTTAGTATTCTATTAATTGATAAGAATTAACTGAAGTGTTTTTAAGCAGTCTATTCTGTAGCAACTATGGAGACAAAGAAAACACCCCCCACCCCTGACAACACACACACAATCTCTACAGGTAGGATGCTCTAGGTATATTTTGAAAGATAAGACTTGATTGAATGAGACTGCATGTGAAAGAAGACAATATTAAATCAAAAATTTTGATTGAGGTATAATTGACAAATAACATTATATTAGTTCCAGGTGTACAACACAATGATTTGATATTTTTTATATAATGCAAAATAATCAGTACAATAAGCCTAGTTAACATCTATCATCATATATGGTTATACATTTTTTTCTTGTGATGAGAATTTTGCAGATTTACTCTCTCAGCAACTTTCATATATGCAATACAATATTATTAACATAATCATCATGCTGTATATTACATCTCCATGACTTCCTTATTTTATAACTGGAAGTTTGTACCTTCGACCCCCCCTTAATATATTAAATCAGATATGTTAATGTTCTACACCAATACAATAAATTATGAGTTACACATTATAGGCAATTGGTATGAAAGATATTTTGGAAAGGAGAAAGCAACATGAACTATTGTCATCAAGGAAAGCTTCCTGCAGGAGATGTGTGGAAAGGAGACTAACCACCTGACCACTCCCAGCACACACACAGCTCTCTTCGAGTTGGCTGGCAATGAGGAAGATGGGCTTGATGGCTCCCCCTCCCTCCATCTGATGGAGCTGCTTGGGGTCTCAGTAAACCACTAAGTCTCCCAGTGGTATCAGTGAGGACATGCAACCCCCTGAAAAGCTGATGCCCAAGCTCATACTCTCTACGATCTCCCAACCTCTGAATGGCTGCTCTCATACTTGACCTATAGAGAGGTGACATGGGAGGGACCCATGAGTACCTTTCTTGAACTATAAGCTCAATGTGTCTCAGCATGCCAGGTGTAAGCATTCCTCTCTGTGGGACGCTGAGAGAGTTTGAGGCCTGTTGATATTGACCTGTGAGATCCAGCTTGCACCAAGTTGATTCCTGCCTGTTTTCCTGAGACCTTCACTCAAGAAATTCCCTTTTTCATCTTTATTCCTCACTTAAAATAATATTTTTTATTTATTTACATAGTACCGATCATATTTTTTGAAAAAGGGCAGCAATAATGGAAGCTTAAGGAGAAAGAACTACTGTACTGCCTACCACCTAAGTTAACATGACCTAGTGGTGTTAAAGACCAATTAGTGTGGATTGGATGCTGCTGCTGGATTACAATCATGTCCTGTGAGTCTGATTTCTAAGTGGCACAGACTTTTAGTGGCACACTGCCCCCTAGCTCAATCCTTTCCCAGTTCTGGCTCCTTTAAGCTAAACTTTTCTCCTCAGAGTCATGAAATCATGGAATATTAGACTGGAAGGAACGTTAAAAAATACCCAGCCTAAGACCCTCATTTGGAAGACAGGAAACTCAGTTTTAGAGAAATGAAGTGACCTAAATAAGGCAAAATGGGTTCCCCTGACTCCCAGTCCAGTTCTTTCTCCATTGGGCCACACAGTGACTTGAACTCAGAGTAACAGATGTAAGCAGAGAAGAATTCAATGCATGATAATGAAATGGTAACTTGAAAATCACCTATGAAATCTAAAAAACAAACAAAAAAAAACCAAGCAAACAGAAATAGACTCATAATCCAGAGAGCAAACTGATGGTTGCCAAAGGGAAGGTAGGTGAGGAGGGGGTGAGCAAAATAGTGAAGAGGATTAAGAGGTACAAATTTCCAGTTACAAAATTAATAAGTCACAGGGATGAAAAGTACAACATAGGGAATAATACTGTAATAACCTTCATATGGTGACAGATGGTCACCACACTTATTGTGGTGAGCACGGAGTTATGTATATAGTTGTCAAATCACTATGTCATACACCTGAAACTAATATAATATTGTGTATCAACCGGGATGCCAAGGTGGCTCGGTGGTTGAGTGTCTACTTTTGTTTTTTTTAAATAAATTTATTTTTTATTGGTGTTCAATTTACCAACATACAGAATAACACCCAGTGCTCATCCCGTCAAGTGCCCCTCTCAGTGCCCGTCACCCATTCACCCCCATCCCCCGCCCACCTCCTTCCCCTTCCACCACTCCTAGTTCATTTCCCAGAGTTAGCAGTCTTTACGTTCTGTCTCCCTTTCTGATATTTCCCACACATTTTTTCTCCCTTCCCTTATATTCCCTTTCACTATTATTTATATTCCCCAAATGAATGAGAACATACAATGTTTGTCCTTCTCCGATTGACTTACTTCACTCAGCATAATACCCTCCAGTTCCATCCACGTTGAAGCAAATGGTGGGTATTTGTCGTTTCTAATGGCTGAGGAATATTCCATTGTATACATAAACCACATCTTCTTTATCCATTCATCTTTCGTTGGACACCGAGGCTCCTTCCACAGTTTGGCTATTGTGGACATTGCTGCTATAAACATCAGGGTGCAGGTGTCCCGGCATTTCATTGCATCTGTATCTTTGGGGTAAATCCCCAGCAGTGCAATTGCTGGGTCGTAGGGCAGGTCTATTTTTAACTCTTTGAGGAACCTCCACACAGTTTTCCAGAGTGGCTGCACCAGTTCACATTCCCACCAACAGTGCAAGAGGGTTCCCCTTTCTCCACATCCTCTCCAACATTTGTGGTTTCCTGCCTTGTTAATTTTCCCCATTCTCACCGGTGTGAGGTGGTATCTCATTGTGGTTTTGATTTGTATTTCCCTGATGGCAAGTGATGCGGAGCATTTTCTCATGTGCATGTTGGCCATGTCTATGTCTTCCTCTGTGAGATTTCTCTTCATGTCTTTTGCCCATTTCATGATTGGATTGTTTGTTTCTTTGGTGTTGAGTTTAAGAAGTTCTTTATAGTTCTTGGAAACTAGCCCTTTATCTGATATGTCATTTGCAAATATCTTCTCCCATCCTGTAGGTTGTCTTTTAGTTTTGTTGACTGTATCCTTTGCTGTGCAAAAGCTTCTTATCTTGATGAAGTCCCAATAGTTCATTTTTTGCTTTTGTTTCTTTTGCCTTCGTGGATGGATCTTGCAAGAAGTTACTGTGGCTGAGTTCATAAAGGGTGTTGCCTGTGTTCTCCTCTAGGATTTTGATGGAATCTTGTCTCACATTTAGATCTTTCATCCATTTTGAGTTTATCTTTGTGTATGGTGAAAGAGAGTGGTCTAGTTTCATTCTTCTGCATGTGGATGTCCAATTTTCCCAGCACCATTTATTGAAGGGACTGTCTTTCTTCCAATGGATAGTCTTTCCTCCTTTATCGAATATTAGTTGACCATAAAGTTCAGGGTCCACTTCTGGGTTCTCTATTCTGTTCCATTGATCTATGTGTCTGTTTTTGTGCCTGTACCACATTGTATTGATGGAGTGTCTACCTTTGGGTCAGGATGTGATCCCAGAGTCCCAGGATGGAGTCCCACATCAGCCTTTCTGCATGGAGCCCGCTTCTCCTCCCTCTTCCTATGCCTCTGCCTCTCTCTGTATGTCTCTCATGAATAAATAAATAAAATCTTAAAAAAACCCATTGTGTGTCAACTATACTTCAATAAAAAAAGAAAAGTTATCCTACCCAGGATATAAAAAAGAAAAAAAGAAAAGAAAATCACCTAGTTGTATGTAGAGGTACATGGTTTTGTCAACTCTTTTATATTCCTGCGAGTTTCTAAGAACATCCTAATGTAGATATCTTCGAAACAGGAATGGTGCCACAGGAATGGTAACCTCAAGAAAAGTAAAATCAATCAATCAATCAATCTCTTTTCTTTTCTTGATTTAAAGAATACCTGGGTTTTCAGGATAGCAATTCCTATCTCCCAGAGAATGCATTGTTCCATAATCCTAGAAAGACTTCATATCAACCTCACCTTTAAGGGAAAGATATGGACAGATCACCGAAAGAAACACTGCCTTCTCCATGACATCAGGACACACTTGAACAATCTGTGTGTGTAATGGAGGGGACAGCAATAGGTTTGGGCCCTGCTCTATAGTACTGACAGGGAACAAAAATTCAGTGTTCTAAATCCTGGGTCACATATAGAAAGGAAAGAAGTTAAGATGAATAGTAAATGGCCTTCTTCCTTGATTGTATATCCTATATCCTACTTCTCTGGATTCAGTCTCTGTTCTCTTTGTTTCTGTCTCTGTCTCTCTGTATTCACACGTGCATGTACTGTACTCCTCTGTCCCCGACAAAGGCTTGGCCTGTCTACAACCAATCACACCAATCTGAAGAGGCCCCTAGTTTTCAAACACAGTATGGTTGACAGCAGTATTTCTTTCAGGATCTTCTAAGCCCTCGCAGCTTTAACAGTGATCAGAGCCATACAACCACACCCAGTGGTTGCAGAAGTCTGAAAAGACATGTGAATGGAGTTACTTTCTACCTCATCCATGTCTCCTAGCACCTATGCCTTTGGCTAACAAGGGCTTAAAAAGGAAGTACAGACTTCACAATGTCACGGCGCATTCATTCTGTCATGTGATTCTCCCAAGCACTATATAAGATTGGGCAGGGAATAGCCCCAAGTCAAAATAGAGAGAGTAAGACCTAGAGAAGATTAAGTGACCAACCTAAGGTCATCTAGCTGGTTAGCAGCTAGTTAGCTAAGCTGAATACAAGACCCCATAGTTCCTCCAAGTGCCTAATTGCAGGATCTTAAAAATAAGGTATTGACCAAGGTCAAGACCTCAGAATCTGCGGATTTGCTCCAAAGCTAGATGTGACTTATGTGGCTGTTGGGATGAGTGAAGGAAGACCCCATAGTCATTTTACCCATGCTATCCCTGCCACTTCTATAACTACAGAAGAATATTCTGGGAGACTTATTCTAAAGCTACTCTACAAACTGGCTCTTGGCACTTCTAGAAAGAATTGTTCACCAAAGAAAACTTCTGCTATTATCATTTATAATTGAGGAAGAAATAGAGATTCTGATCACCCGATCATGTGGCCTGTTCACAGCTTGTGTGGGGGCCTTTGGGAAAAGCATACCTGCTGAGCCTTGACAGAGCAATAAACAGAAGGCCCAAACTGTGCTCCACAATCTCTCTGAGGGATATGACCTGTAATCTTCATTAAAGAAGCAAACATTGTGGGGTTTTTTTTCCCTGCCTTTCAATAGGTAATTTGCTCTTAGTCACGGAGATTGTGGATAAAAATGTCCTGTGCTTTTGAAATTCACAATTTGCTGGACAATAGTCTCGCGGTGCTATGAACACCAGAGTGAGAACAAGCAGTCCTTGGACCTCTCTCCCCTGCACTCTTCTCTTTTTAGCTCCTCTCCCCAACACCTCCCTGTTTCTTCCACCTGCCTCCCTTCCAGCCTCCCCGCCCCCGAGGCTGCTTTTGCATGAACTCTCATTGCCTTCACAAAGTAACCCTCTGTCATTTACAACGATCAGTGTCAAAAGTGAAATCTCAGCCACCTTGATCCGCTGAACTCCTACTTCAAAGATGTAGCCATTAAAAAAAAAAAAAAGTTCTCCTGTCTGCTGATGTTCTGTCAAGAGAATAAGATGTAAAATCATGTTCTTTTTCATGAAAATGTTACTAGTCTGTGGGTGTCAACAGAGGAAGTCTGCTGCATCCCACAGTGACTGGAAAGAAAACCATCCTCCTCATCAGCAAAGAACAAGCTGCCGGGAAACTCCTCACCCACCAGAATGGCACAGTCACCTCCCCTGTTTGTTTGGTAGGCTTCTTAGATTAGGAACATTTGTTCTGGAGCCATGGATAAAAGGGAACCAGTTGGGTTTACTACCCTCTTTCACAATAGAGTAAACTTGACTCAAAGAAATTACAAAGTCTAAAGTGGTCTCAACCCTTCTAACACAAAAGCCAGCCTTCCTTAGAATTCAGCTACTTGGTACCTATAAATAGGCCCCCTCCCCACTCCTTCCTCTTAGAGAATAAACAGCATATGCTGTCAGACATTGGCTGTTCCCACCCCAACAAGGAAAGCCAAATGTCCCAATGCTTTAGCTCCTTCAGGTTGGCTCAATAGTGACTGGAGGTACCTAACAAAGAGGGTGTCTCAAAGAAAGTATTTCATTTTACTCTTGAAGAAACCAAGTATTTTCTTTAAAAAAAAAAGATTTTATTTATTTATTCATGAGAAACACAGGGAGAGAGGCAGAGACACAGGCAGAGGGAAAAGCAGGCTTCCTGCAGGGGGCCTGATGCAGGACTTGATCCCAGGACCCCAGGATCATGACCTGAGCCAAAGGCAGATATTCAACCACTGAGCCACCCAGGCGTCCCAAAACCAAGTATTTCCAAACCAAAATTCAAACTCCATGATTGAGGGATGTGATTTATTCTCTTACTAAATTAGGTAGTGGTGTACAAGACAAAAATCCATGAGACAAATTACACCTCCCCCTGGGCACCTGGGTAATGTCACCAGGTAAGGGCTGTGTTTGTACAAGGCACCATTTCTCAAAAGGTCTTTCTTCCACCTGCTCAGGAACACCAGGAGCAACTATTAAAGTATGTCAAACGTGGACCTTCCAGATTGTTACATCTGCATTTAAACAAGTGTTCCAGGTAATTCTCATGCCCACTCAAGTCTGAGAACCACTAGTCTAGATGAGGGAGAGATAGGCACAGATCCAGGGATTCCATCTATGTCTGACTAAGCTATTTTTAGGCATGAATCACAGAGGAAAGAAGAATTTTAAAAGCATAGCCAACTCTGTATGCTTTCTACATATATTTTTTAAATTTAAAACATCACATATTAAATCAACATTGCTAAAAATAAAAATTCAACTGGATAAATTTTAAAGATCTTATTGGCCTTATTCAATGATTTATGAATTGGGCCCCATCCAATCTAGCAGACAAAAAGGAGCTCCAAGGAGCTATACTCAATGATTTTTACAAGCAGAGGGGAATGGGAACAAGGAAGTTATACTAGACAAAAAAGCATGTTTTTTGTTACAAGGTCACTTTCCTTTAGGGGTGGCAGGGGATCTATCAGGCAGATTACCTAACTAGTTCTGGTCAGGTGATTCTTGATTGGCTGGCTTGATCAAGTCCTTTCCAGGAGACCCAAAACTGTAATTAAATTAAGTCTCAGTTTGGTGACATGAGGTTGAGCATAAATGACCCCATTCTGGGCCTGTTGTCTTGGTTTTTAAAAATGAATGGCTACTTACAAGCAAAAGATATGTAAGACAAAGACAAATGCTCAGGTGTTACTTAGACATATTTGCTATCAAACAGAATCACTTTAAATTTCTGCCTACATACTCATACAATCTTATCTCACCCATAGGCAATCTTTGGGCTTGTTCCCAGATCTGATTTCTGTGATTAGGCTTTGACCTTATCCCAGCTGCCTGCTTTTGGGACTCAGATCCACTCCTCTTCTCTCATCAGTTTTTATCCTTATAGTGCAGCAGTTCTCAAAGGGTAATCTATGGGACTTTAGGGGTCCCTGAAACCCTTTCAGAAGATCCATGAGGTCAAAACCATTTTTATAACAAACCTAAAATGTTATTTGCCTTTTCCCCTCTTATTCCCTCTTGATTGTACAATGGCATTTTCTGGAGGCTACATGATGAGTGATGATGCCACCACTCTGATGACTAATGGAATGAATTTAAGTGTATTCTTATGTTTCCGATTTTTGTTTTAATCTCTAATATGGTAAACATCAACAGATATAACACACACATACAAAGGCTCTTTGGAGTTCCGCTTTTATCAGTGCAAATGATTTGAGAATACAACCAAATAATTTGAGAACTACTGCTATAGAAAATGGAGTCACATTTCTATCAAGATATGCCACACTTAGTACATTCAGAATTCTTGGTCTTTCCACTCAACTGCCATCTTCCTGATGATCAATCAGTAAGTAATCAGTTTCTGAGTGCCTACCATGTGCCAGGCACTTTACATGCAAAAGTTTACAGAAAGAGGGAAGGAAGAAAGAATGGAATGACAGGAAGAAAGACAAAGAAACAAAGGTCAAAGAATCAATTCCTCCATGAAGTTTATAGCCTTGTATTCTATCTATGGGTAGTGTCACAATCATCTGTAAATAATTTAAACTTAAATATGGGTTGTGGTCAGTTACTTGTATTTCCAAAAGCTCCCCAGGTGATTCTAATGCATAACTTTAGTTGAGACTAACATCTAAAATAATTGCCTCCAAGAATGGCCTCTTTCTCATATGACTACTTACTGGAGTTTACAGTGCCTGTAAATAGCCAGCAGGAGGCCATAGGAAGAAGCTTGACCAAGTGAGTACAGGAAGCATTGTGGGATTCAGTCAGTAAATGGGAGAACAAGGCAGGAAAGAAACATTGAGTATTCAAAAGGACGGGCTTGAGTTCCCAAGAACGAGGGGAATCAAATAAGACTTCAGTGCAGGAACCAGAGCTGAGCTCTGGAACTTGAACAAAAAGAGATGTCAGTTAGGCAGGAGGCCAGGTATTAAAGCCAGGCACCCAAAGAAGGCAGAGCTCACATACTGAGCCTTTTAAATTTACTCTAGATGAAAATTTGGTTCTAGCAGATGGGAAATGGAGTTGGGAGTGGGATAGCAGGCATGAAGGTTTTCAGGGACCCTACAGATGAGTGTGGAAGGCATAAAAAGAGGAAGCAGGCAAATCACCAAGCTTTTAGAAGTAAGTGTTGATCATTCAAGAACACTTGAAATAAGAGAAGAAGCATGTTGTGAGAAACCATGGTAGTATGTCTTTAGTTCAGGGTGAATGAGTAAGAAACCTGATTACCTGGGAATCACATCTTGGTTTACTTTTGTTGCCTTGATTCTAAATATTACAAAGCACTTTCTGATCTAATCTGGGTTTCATATACAAAATCAGTTTCTCATAAAACTTATTTATTTTCTTAAGCTAATCCCTTGGTCCTAGCTTTATTTTTTCATTTGACTTTTCCACCTAAGTTTATTTATTTTTTTTAAATTTTTTTTTAATTTTATTTATTTATGATAGTCACAGAGAGAGAGAGAGAGAGAGAGAGAGAGAGAGAGGCAGAGACACAGGCAGAGGGAGGAGCAGGCTCCATGCACCGGGAGCCCGACGTGGGATTCGACCCCGGGTCTCCAGGATCGCGCCCTGGGCCAAAGGCAGGCGCCAAACCGCTGCGCCACCCAGGGATCCCTTCCACCTAAGTTTAATTTGTATATATTTAATTTGTATTATATATTAATAATTTATATATATTTAGTTTGTGTTATTATCAAGTACCACTCCATTAATATCTTATTATATTTACATTTATTCTCAGTTGAAATTCATATACCAGTTGAAATTCATATACCATTTTATATTCATATAAAATTTCATTCAGGGGGCACCTGGGTGGCTCAGTTGCCTAAGGGATAGACTCTTGATTTTGGCTCAGGTCATGATCTCAGGGTCGTGGGATTGAGCCTTGCATTGGGCTCCATGCCGGGCTTGGAGTCTGTTTAAGATTCTCTCTTTCTCTCTCTCTCTGCCCCTCCCACCAGGTCATGCACACTGTCTCTCTCTCTCTCTCTCTCTCTCTCTAAAATGAAAAAAAAAGTTTCATTCAGAATACCGCATAATGTTTTCTTTTCAAAATAGTATACATTTAAATAATTAGTTGGTAGAAAGGTTTTCAGTATTATATGACTTTGGACAGAATGTGGAGTAGCACACTTTTAGGGATATTTCATGTTTACTTCACAGAGCCCCTGGCCCTACCAGAACCATTTTCTGATGAACTGGATGACTGATTTAATCAAACCAAGATGATACTGTCTGAGTAACTCTGTGGATGCAGTGTTTACATTCTAAGTATATCCTTAACAGGGATTATTTCCTCAGGAAATAATCACTTAATTTTTAAATTCTGTGCCCAAATGCATCATGAATAATATTGCTGATCCTGCATAAATAGCAGCCAACTATGTGGGTTGGAAACACATGACTTTATTAGTACAGTAATAGATATCTAACTTATAAAATTACATTGAATGAATGAAACTTTTCATCTTAACTCAATGCCTCATATACAGCTATTTATTAAACTCAGATTTTTTACTAGATAAAGCTAGATGGATCCTCCAATACATCAGATCATGCCAATGAGTCCACTTTGGGAAATACATGTTTAAAACCCAAAGTTTTCCCTCTAATCACTGAATATACTCTTCTACCCTTTCTTTCTTTTGGCCACCTTTTACATTTTATTTCAAATCCTTCCTCTTCTTTTTCTAATTTCTCTCCTAATGTTAATAATCTAGAAATCTTTTATTCTCCACCACCCAAAGTAGATTTCTCTGTTGAAGCCACAGGCAAACACTTTAAACACTCTCATTCCTCCATTCATTCAATCAATCATTAAATATTTATAGCACACTTTGAATGTACCAGGCTTTAGTTACTATCTGTGGCTTCTCTTTAAGACCTCCTCTTCCCTTTTCCTACCATTTTCTCATGCTCCCCTCCTACCCCACCCGCACAAATATATACTCATATATGCATGGTGAGGATTCTATAATTAGAATTGAATACATCTCATTGAGATCAGCTACCTTTTTCTATTATATAGCATATGTAAGTATTCCTTTGGCTCCTGCATGTCACCATTCCTTTGCGACCCTTTATCCCATGGCTAAAGGATTTCAATCTTTTTCTCTATTTGAGCAGAGTACTGGGTCCTTAATACTTTGACCAAATACTTTGAGGCCAGTCCTTCAATTAAGCAATTTTTAAAAATTTAATAAATATTTCTTGAACACTTCTTATGGGCCAAGCCCTGTGGAAGCTACTGGGAAAACAAAACAAGTCAGATGTGAGTTCTATTTTCAAGAAGTGCACAAACTAGTGAGTCAGACATATAAAACATTGACTGTAATATATCAAACTGAACATTGAGTTAGAGGAACGCATATGAGCAAGCTATTATTCATCCCTGTGATAGGAGTAGAAGATAAAGGTAAAGAGTCAAAGATACAACAGAGAAAAAGTGATGTTTGAATTGATGCTTAAAAGATGAGCAGGGATTTTCCAGGAGTAAAAAGAGTGAGAAAGAAGAGGAAACAGACTGTAAAACTGCCTTTGAAATGGCTTGTTGTATTCAGAAGCTAGGAGAATAGAGGAGGTACATTACTTGATGAGGTCAACAGTGACATTTCCACACATCAGAACATTAGCTGCTTTTCTCTTCCCCACTTTTCTTTGTTTTGCTCACTACTCCATTTCAGTGAATCACCTCTAAGCAAACTGTGACACACAAAGACTGCTCTCTATAATGGACTTTAAGGATTTTAGCTGCCCCTTTCCAATGTAGAACTCTTACCGACAGAGAATCTACAGTATGCGACCTTTTGAACGTATCCTATTTCATAAGTTTATGAAAGTAACACATCAAATTTGAAGAATATGGTAGATGGGGTTAGCAAATGTATCAGGATGACAGATTTCGGGTCCAAGACAAATTCAGGCTAGAACTGTGACACAGATTCAATGAGAAGAAAGATAATAAAGAATATCTAAAGTTCCTAAACATGACCTCAAAAGGCCAACTTACAAGATGAGAATAGAGGATGAATAGTGTGGAATGTAGAATGATGTAGATGTTTCCATTATCTCTAAGTTCAGTATACAGCAATAAGGAGACTCTTCCTGAAATACCTAACAAATGTGGATATATCAGAATTCTGTACCATTCTGGACTGGAATGCTCCTGGAGCCTGGTGCCCCCTTCTGGATAGCACTCTAAAGATGCTGACGAGGGATGCCTAGGTGGCTCAGTGGTTAAAAAAGAAACAAAAGAAAAGGAGAAACAAACCTTATTGTTGTAGGGGCACCTGGGTGGCTCAGTGGTCGAGCATCTGCCTTTAGCTTAGGTCGTGATCCTGGGGTCCTGGGATGGAGTCCTGCATCAGGCTCCCCACAGGGAGTCTGTTTCTCCCTCTGCTTCTCTCTGTGTGTCTCTCATGAATAAATAAACAAAATCTTTACCCAAAAAAAGATGCTGATGAAATGGAGTGGGCCCAAAAGAGAAGTCATGGGGTGATAGAGGGTGGAGAAATCACATCACAAGAGGTCCAGAGTAACTAGAATTAAGAGGGAACAGTAATCATCTTCAACTATGTAAAGTATGTGTGTGTGTCTGTCTGCATCTGAGTCTGCATATTTCAGATTTCTATATGATAAAACCAAGAGTAAATGGCGGACATTTCAGGAGATTGTTTTGGAAAAGTATATGATATAAACTATTATATTTCCATATATGCTAAGATCTCTTTTTGTCTTCTTTAGGCTGTCTACAAATTTATTTGTTTAGCCCTGTATCATTACCACACTTTTTCATTATTTAAATATCTTTATCATTCTACTTTATCTCCTCTTTTAGCTTTGTACTTATACCTATTAACATCAGTATTTTGGTGATTATCTTAGAAATTACAAATTTTTAACTTACTACATCTATCTTAAATCAATACTTTTACCAATTTCTTAATACAAGAACTTTACAACAGTTTGACTCTGATTACCCCCTCCTTCATTAGTTTTTCTGTTGTTGCTACATATTTTACTTCTGCATATTTTGTCAAATCCACAAAACATTGTTATTATTGTTGCTTAAAAAGACAACAGTATATTTATCCACTTATTTACCTCTTTTGAGTGTTATTCATTCATTCTTTTTTTAAAAAAAGATTTTATTTATTCATGAGAGACACAGAGAGAGAGGCAGAGACATAGGCAGAGGGAGAAGGAAGCTCCCTGCGGGGAGCCGGATGCGGGACCCGATCCCAGGGCCCTGGGATCATGCCCTGGGCCAAAGGCAGACTAGACGCTCAACCACTGAGCCACCCAGGCATCCCTTATTCATCTTTTCTTGTACTTCTGTGCTTCTATCCGGGATCATTTTCCTTTGTACTGAATATCCCTTAATGTTTCCTGTAGTGTGAGTCTATTGATGATAAAATCTCTCAGATTTGTTTGTCTGAAAACATTGTTACTTTGCCTTCATTTTTGGAAGGATGTTATCTCCCTGAATAAAGTTGTAGTTTGACAGTTTGGTGTTTTCCTTTCAATACTTCAAAAATGCAATTCCATTATCTTCTGGCTTCCATAGTTTCTCCTTTTTTCTTTTTTTTTTAAATTGAAGTATAGTTGACATACAATATTATATTAGTTTCAGGTACATAAGAGAGAGATTGGACATTTATATGCATTACGAAATGATCATCATGGTAAGTGTAGTTACCATCTGTCACCATACAAAGTTATTACAATATTGTTGACTATATTCCCTATGCTATGCTTTTCATTCTCATGACTTATTTATTTTATAACTGGAAATTTGTATCTCTTAATCCCCTTCAGTATTTTGCCCATCCCTCTGCCTTCTTTCCCTCTGGCAAACAAAAGTTTGTTCCCTGTGTTTATGAGTCTGTTTCTGTTTTTTTGTTTGTTCATTTGTTTTGTTTTTTAGATTCCACATATAAGTGAAATCATGCCATAATTGTCTTTCTGTGTCTGACCTATTTCACTTAGCATAACACCTTCTAGGTCCATCCATGTTTCAATTAAGAAGTCCTGTATAATTCATACTGTTGTTCTGAAAGTAATAAATCTTTCACTCCTTTGGACAGCTTTTACAATTTTCTAAAATTTACACTTTTGGTTTTCAATGGTTTGACTATTATGTGCCTGGATATGGCTTTATTATTATTTATCCTGCTTCTTGGACATATGGGTTTGTATCTGTCTGCAGATTTGGAAACTTCTCATTCTTTATGTCTTCAAATACTGTTTCTGTTACATTATCTCTCTCCTCTCATTTCAGCAGTTCATTTACATATGTGTTAGATTTTTATTTTATCATGTCCCAATCACTCTTATGCTTATTTTTGGTTGTTTTAAAAATTGTTTTTCATTCTCTTTCTCTTTGTTCTTCAGTTGGAATATTTTCTGTGGGCCTGTCTTTGAGTCCATCAATCCTGTTTTCTGTTGTGTCCAGCCTATTGCTAAAGTCATGTGATGATATCTTATTTTTAGATACTGTATTTTGCAATGCTATGATGTCCACCTGTCCTTTTATCAATATTTTATAGTTTTCAGAATACAGGTCTTTCACCTCCTTATTAAGTTTAATCCTGGGTATTTTATTATTTTTGGTGTGACTGTAAATGGAATTGTTTTCTTAATTTCTCTTTGTGCTGCTTTATTATTAGTGTATAGAAATACAATGGATTTCTGTATATTGGTTTTGTATCCTGTGATCTTACCAAATCCATTTATCAGTTCCAGTAACTTTCTGGTGGAGTCTTTAGGGTTTTCTACATATAATATCATGTCATCTGAAAAGAGTGACAATTCTACTTCTTCCTTACCAATTTGAGTGCCTTTTATTTCTTTTTATTATCTGATTATTGTGGCTGGGACTCCAATACTATGGAATAAAAATGGTGAGAGTGGACATCCTTGTCTTTTTCCTGATCTTAGGAGGAAAGCTCTCACTTTTCACCATTGAGTAAAATGTTAACTGCGGGTTTTTCATAGATGGCCTTTATTATATTCAGGTATGTTCCTTCTTTTTTTTAACACATTTATTTTTTATTGGTGTTCAATTTACCAACATACAGAATAACACCCAGTGCTCATCTCGTCAAGTGCCCCTCTCAGTGCCCGTCACCCATTCACCCCCACCCCCCGCCCTCCTCCCCTTCCACCACCCCTAGTTCGTTTCCCAGAGTTAGGAGTCTTTATGTTCTGTCTCCCTTTCTGATATTTCCCACACATTTCTTCTCCCTTCCCTTATATTCCCTTTCACTATTATTTATATTCCCCAAATGAATGAGAACATATAATGTTTGTCCTTCTCTGATTGACTTACTTCACTGAGCATAATACCCTCCAGTTCCATCCATGTCATAGCAAATGGTGGGTATTTGTCGTTTCTAATGGCTGAGTAATATTCCATTGTATACATAAACCACATCTTTATCCATTCATCTTTCGATGGACACCGAGGCTCCTTCCACAGTTTGGCTATTGCGGACATTGCTGCTAGAAACATCGGGGTGCAGGTGTCCCGGCGTTTCATTGCATCTGTATCTTTGGGGTAAATCCCCAAGAGTGCAATTGCTGGGTCATAGGGCAGGTCTATTTTTAACTCTTTGAGGAACCTCCACACAGTTTTCCAGAGTGGCTGTACCAGTTCACATTCCCACCAACAGTGCAAGAGGGTTCCCCTTTCTCCACATCCTCTCCAACATTTGTGGTTTCCTGCCTTGTTAATTTTCCCCATTCTCACTGGTGTGAGGTGGTACCTCATTGTGGTTTTGATTTGTATTTCCCTGATGGCAAGTGATGCAGAGCATTTTCCCATGTGCTTGTTGGCCATGTCTATGTCTTCCTCTGTGAGATTTCTCTTCATGTCTTTTGCCCATTTCATGATTGGATTGTTTGTTTCTTTGCTGTTGAGTTTAAGAAGTTCTTTATAGATCTTGGAAACTAGCCCTTTATCTGATATGTCATTTGCAAATATCTTCTCCCATTCTGTAGGTTGTCTTTTAGTTTTGTTGACTGTATCCTTTGCTGTGCAAAAGCTTCTTATCTTGATGAAGTCCCAATAGTTCATTTTTGCTTTTGTTTCTTTTGCCTTCGTGGATGTATCTTGCAAGAAGTTACTGTGGCCGAGTTCAAAAAGGGTGTTGCCTGTGTTCTCCTCTAGGATTTTGATGGAATCTTGTATCACATTTAGATCTTTCATCCATTTTGAGTTTATCTTTGTGTATGGTGAAAGAGAGTGGTCTAGTTTCATTCTTCTGCGTGTGGATGTCCAATTTTCCCAGCACCATTTATTTTTTTTAAACTCAAAAAACATTTTTTTTTCATTTAAAAAAGTATTTAGAACACATAAAACAAGGCAACATTTATTCTTTCTTCTCATCTTCTGGTGTGGGGTCTGTCAGTGGCTCCTCCACTGTTGCACTGTTGCTCTCTGAGCCAGTGTTACTATCACTGGTCCCTTCCTCGGCCATACTGTCCACCCCCTCCTGCCCGCTCTCCTTGTCCTCAGGAGTAGATGTGCCTTCTTCACCGTTCTGTTGGCTTTCCGTTGCTTCTTCAAGGTGTGTCTCCTCTGTCTCCATAGGGATGCTTTCGTCGTCCTTCTTCTCCTGGGTCTTACTAGCAGCTGGCTCTTCCTCGGGAACCATGCTGCTCTGACTACGTTCAGCTTGCTCTGCTGCTTCTTGCTCCCTCTCCTCTTGCCTTTTGCGAGCCTGTTCTTCTGCCTGTGCAATTTCAGCAGCAATCTTTTCCATATCCACTTCTACTCTCAAACCGCACAACCTTTTAAGTTCATTGTTAAATGAATCTGTGCTTTCTAGGAACTTCCTCTTCTTTTCCTGGTGTCGCTCCTCTATCTGAAGAAGTTCAGCTTCTAGTTTTCGCTGATGAACCATTAAGGACTGGACCTGTCGTTTGAGGACCTGCATTCTAACTGTTGTGACAACTGACCGAACGTCTGGCACCACACTCTCACTAAGGATTTCACTGATGAGGCGGTGGTTTCTCTGGAAACGGGCAGTGGCTGTATGCTTCATTGAAAAGCCATCATCATAATCATCTGGATCTTCAGCAGGCTGAATGCTCATGTAAGGTTCTCCTTTCTCCATGCGAGACTGTCTCTGTCGACTTTCTTCCTCTAAAGCAGCTTCTGCACTACTTTTCGCATTTATGTAAGCAAGGTATGCGGGGGAATTATGCTAGGCCTTCATAGATTCACTGTACTCTATCTTTCCTGCTTCGTATTCGTTTAAATATTCTTGTTTTTCTTCATCAGTGAGATCTCGCCACATGCCACCAATAATCTTGCCAATCTCCCACAACTTTAGGTCAGGGTTGGAAGCTTTTACTTGGTCCCAGACCTTTCTGCTGTACCTCATGTAGGGCATCAGCGGCTTATCTGGTGGCTTTGGGGGTTTTGGAATCCTAATACCAGAGGATGCTGTGACCCGGCTGTTGGTGCCCGGGTTCCCTCCCAGACTGTAGTTGTTGTAGGCGAGATGACTGTATGGATTGTATCCCACAAACCCTGGTGTGCTGGGCATTTGTGTTGCAGGAGCTGGGGTGGGAGGTGGGGCATAAGATGGTCTTTTTGACATTTTGGAAGATTAAGTTCTCAGTTCCTTAAGAATGAATCTGAGACACCGCGGGCAGAAAAAGCGCCCGCAGCTCCAGCCTCGTTTCTCTTTTCCCCAGCACCATTTGTTGAAGAGACTGTCTTTCTTCCAATGGATATTCTTTCCTCCTTTATCGAATATTAGTTGACCATAAAGTTCAGGGTCCACTTCTGGGTTCTCTATTCTGTTCCATTGATCTATGTGTCTGTTTTTGTGCCAGCACCACACTGTCTTGATGACCACAGCTTTGTAGTACAACCTGAAATCTGGCATTGTGATGCCCCCAGATATGGTTTACTTTTTTAAAATTCCCCTGGCTATTCGGGGTCTTTTTTGATTCCACACAAATCTTAAAATAATTTGTTCTAACTCTCTGAAGAAAATCCATGGTATTTTGACAGGGATTGCATTAAACGTGTAAATTGCCCTGGGTAACATTGACATTTTCACAATATTAATTCTGCCAATCCATGAGCATGGAATATTTTTCCATCTCTTTGTGTCTTCCTCAATTTCTTTCAGAAGTGTTCTATGGTTTTTAGGGTATAGATCCTTTACCTCTTTGGTTAGGTTTATTCCTAGGTATCTTATGCTTTTGGGTGCAACTGTAAATGGGATTGACTCCTTAATTTCTCTTTCTTCAGTCTCATTGTTAGTGTATAGAAATGCCACTGATTTCTGGGCATTGATTTTGTATCCTGCCACACTGCCAAATTGCTGTATGAGTTCTAGCAATCTTGGGGTGGAGGCTTTTGGGTTTTCTATGTAGAGTATCATGTCATCGGTGAAGAGGGAGAGTTTGACTTCTTCTTTGCCAATTTGAATGCCTTTAATGTCTTTTTGTTGTCTGATTGCTGAGGCTAGGACTTCCAGTACTATGTTGAATAGCAGTGGTGAGAGTGGACATCCCTGTCTTGTTCCTGATCTTAGGGGAAAGGCTCCCAGTGCTTCCCCATTGAGAATGATATTTGCTGTGGGCTTTTTGTAGATGGCTTTTAAGATGTTGAGGAAAGTTCCCTCTATCCCTACACTCTGAAGAGTTTTGATCAGGAATGGATGCTGTATTTTGTCAAATGCTTTCTCTGCATCTAATGAGAGGATCATATGTTTCTTGGCTTTTCTCTTGCTGATATGATGAATCACATTGATTGTTTTACGAGTGTTGAACCAGCCTTGCGTCCCGGGGATAAATCCTACTTGGTCATGGTGAATAATTTTCTTAATGTACTGTTGGATCCTATTGGCCAGTATCTTGTTGAGAATTTTTGCATCCATGTTCATCAGGGATATTGGTCTGTAATTCTCCTTTTTGGTGGGGTCTTTGTCTGGTTTTGGAATTAAGGTGATGCTGGCCTCATAGAACGAATTTGGAAGTACTCCATCCCTTTCTATCTTTCCAAACAGCTTTAGGAGAATAGGTATGGTTTCTTCTTTAAACGTTTGATAGAATTCCCCTGGGAAGCCATCTGGCCCTGGACTCTTGTGTCTTGGGAGGTTTTTGATGACTGCTTCAATTTCCTCCCTTTCCTAGTTATTGGCCTGTTCAGGTTTTCTATTTCTTCCTGTTTCAGTTTTGGTAGTTTGTGGCTTTCCAGGAATGCGTCCATTTCTTCTAGATTGCCTAATTTATTGGCGTATAGCTGTTCATAATATGTTTTTAAAATCGTTTGTATTTCCTTGGTGTTGGTAGTGATCTCTCCTTTCTCATTCATGATTTTATTAATTTGAGTCTTCTCTCTCTTCTTTTTAATAAGGCTGGCTAATGGTTTATCTATCTTATTAATTCTTTCAAAGAACCAACTCCTGGTTCTGCTGATCTGTTCCACAGTTCTTCTGGTCTCGATTTTGTTGAGTTCTGCTCGAATCTTTATTAACTCTCTTCTCCTGGGTGTAGGATCTATTTGCTGTTTCTTCTCTAGCTCCTTTAGGTGTAAGGTTAGCTTTTGTATTTGAGTTCTTTCCAGTTTTTGAATGGATGCTTGTATTGCAATGAATTTCCCCTTTAGGACTGCTTTTGCTGCATCCCAAAGATTTTGAACGGTTGTGTCTTCATTCTCATTAGTTTCCATGAATCTTTTTAATTCTTCCTTAATTTCCTGGTTGACCCTTTCATCTTTTAGCAGGATGGTTCTTAACCTCCACGTGTTTGAGGTCCTTCCAAACTTCTTGTTGTGATTTAGTTCTAATTTCAAGGCATTATGGTCTGAGAATATGCAGGGGATGATCCCAATCTTTTGGTATCGGTTCAGACCCGATTTGTGACCCAGTATGTGGTCTATTCTGGAGAAAGTTCCATGTGCACTTGAGAAGAATGTGTATTCAGTTGAGTTTGGATGTAAAGTTCTGTAGATATCTGTGAAATCCATCTGGTCCAGTGTATCATTTAAAGCTCTTGTTTCTTTGGAGATGTTGTGCTTAGAAGAGCTATCGAGTATAGAAAGAGCTAGATTGAAGTCACCAAGTATAAGTGTATTATTATCTAAGTATTTCTCCACTTTGGCTATTAATTGATTTAAATATTTGGCAGCTCCCACATTCGGGGCATATATATTGAGGATTGTTAAGTCCTCTTGTTGGATAGATCCTTTAAGTATGATATAGTGTCCCTCTTCATCTCTCACTACAGTCTTCAGGGTAAATTTTAGTTTATCTGATATGAGGATGGCTACCCCTGCTTTCTTTTGAGGACCATTCGAATGGTAAATGGTTCTCCAACCTTTTATTTTCAGGCTGTAGGTGTCCTTCTGTCTAAAATGAGTCTCTTGTAGACAGCAAATAGATGGGTCCTGCTTTTTTATCCAATCTGAAACCCTGCACCTTCAGAGTTACTATTGAGAGATATGAGTTTGGTGTCACCATGATATCTATTCAGTCCTTGTTTCTGTGGATTGATCTTCTCTTTATCTTTGGTATTTACAAGCTTCACTATTAAATGTCAGGTGTTGAACGGTTTTTATTGATTTTAGGGGGGGGGGGATCTCTCTGTTTCCTGGATCTGAATGCCTGTTTCCCTTCCCAGATTAGGAAAGTTTTCAGCTATGATTTGTTCAAATACATATTCTGGCCCTCTGGCCCTTTCTGCGCCCTCGGGAACACCAATTAAACATAGGTTTTTCTTCCTCAGGCTGTCGTTTATTTCCCTTAATCTATCTCCATGGTCTTTTAATTGTTTGTCTCTTTTTTCCTCAGTTTCTCTCTTTGCCATCAACTTGTCTTCTATGTCACTCACTCGTTCTTCCACCTCGTTAACCCTCGTTGTTAGGACTTCTAGTTTGGATTGCATCTCATTCGATTTATTTTTAATTTCTGCCTGATTAGATCTAAATTCTGCAGTCATGAAGTCTCTTGAGTCCTTTATGCTTTTTTCTAGAGCCACCAGTAGCTGTATAATAGTGCTTCTGAATTGGCTTTCTGACATTGAATTGTAATCCAGATTTTGTAACTCTGTGGGAGAGAGGACTGTTTCTGATTCTTTCTTTTGAGGTGAGGTTTTCCTTCTAGTCATTTTGCTCAGTGCAGAGTGGCCAAAAGCAAGTTGTATTGGGAAAAAGAGAAAAAGAGAGGAGAAAAAGAAGGAAAGAAAAGAGAAAGAGAAAAAAAAGGGAAGAAAAAAAACGGAAAAAAAAAAGAAAAAGAGAAAGAAAAAGAAAGGAGAAAAAAAGGGGGTGGGGAAGGAAACAAATCAAAAAGCAAAACAAAACAAAACAAAACAAAAAACAAAAAACAAACAAAAAGGAACCACGGGGGAGTATCTTCTGATTCTGTGTACTTTAAGTCCCTTGGCTTCTCCTGGAAGTTGTCAGTCTAGCTGGTGTTCTGGGGGAGGGGCCTGTTGTGCTGATTTTCAGGTGTTAGCACTTGGGGGAGCTGCTCTTCCCCCTGCCTGGTGCAGGGCTCAGTGGGGGTTGTTTACCCCGTGAGGCGGCAGGAGGAACAGCCCCAGTGGCGGGGCAGCTCTGGAAACCTGGATTCAGCTCCGGAGCTCTCCGTCTGCAGGGCCTGGAGGCTCCGGGGCGGGGCCGCTGATCTGCTCAGCTGGGGCAGGAGCGTCCTTGCTGTCCTGGGCCCTCCCGGCCTCTGCCTGTCCCGGAGGAGGCCGGATCCTGGGCTGTGTCCCGGCGCCCAGTGCTCCGGGGCGTGCGCAGTTGGATTCATGCTCCCGTCCGCGCAGCCCCCTCCGCGGAGCTGCCGCCCGAGCCCCTCCGAGCTGCTCCCTCCCCGCAGCCCCCTCCGCGGAGCCGCCGCCCGAGCCCCTCCAGCTGCTCCGGGTCCCGCCGTGCGCGCTGCAGCCCTTAGGGAGCTCGGCGCACTCTCCTGGGTGCGCAGTTGCTGTTACTGTCCCCGGGAGCCCGAGGGCATCCTCGCTCTCCTGGGTCCTGCTCCAACTCCCTCGGAGCCCCTTTCCGCCCGGGAAGGTCGGTGCAGCTCCTGCGTCTCCGGGACGGGGCTCTCCTGTCCTGGGGACACTCGCCCCGGCCTCAGCCCGGCTCCTCGCGGGGCCCCTCCCCCTTGGAGGCCTTTTGTTTCTTTATTTCTTTTTCCCCGTCTTCCTACCTTGATAGAAGCGCGAACTCTTCTCACTGTAGCATTCCAGCTGTTCTCTCTTTAAATCTCAGGCCAAATTCATAGATTTTCAGGATGATTTGACGGTTATCTAGGTAATTTGGTGGGGACAGGTGATTTGGGGACCCTACTCTTCCGCCATCTTGCCCCTCCCCCAGTTATGTTCCTTCTAAACCTTCCTTGTTGAAGGTTTTTCTCATGAATGGATATTGTGTTTTGTTAAATGTTTTCCTGCATCTATTGAAATGCTCATAAGGTTTTTCTCCTTTCTCTTGTTGATGTAATGTATCACATTGATTGATTTACAAATATTAGACCACCCTTGTATCCCAGGAATAAATCTCGCTTGATCGTGGTGAAAGATTTTTTTTTAATGTATATTGGATTCAGATTGTCCATATTTGTGGAGGGCTTTTTGCATCTACGTTCATCAGAGATATAGCCCTATAGTTCTCTCTCCCTCTCTCTCTCTCTCTTTCTGTGTCTTTTTGGTAGTGTCTTTAGCTGGTTTTGGTAATGAGATAATGCTGCCCTCATAGAATGGATTTGGAAGTTTTCCTCTCCTCTTTTTTGGAATAGTTTGAGAAGAATGGATATTAAGTCTTCTTTAAATGTTTGATAGAATTCACCTATGAAGCCCATCTGGCCCTGGACTTTTGTTGGTTGGGAGTTTCTTGGTTCTGATTCAATTTCATTGCTGGTAATTGGTCTGTTCAAATTTTCTATTTCTTCCTGATTGGGTTTTGGGAGGTTAAATGTTCCTAAGAATTTATCCATTTCTTCTAGTTTGCCAAGTTTGTTTGCATATAATTTTGCATAATATCCTCTTATAATCCTTTGTATTTCTGTAGTGTTGGTTTTTATTTCTCGTCTTTAGTTTCTGATTCTGTTTGAGTCCTCTTTATCTCTCTGATGAGTCTGGCTAAAGGTTTATCAATTTTGTTGATCTTTTCAAAGAACTAGCTCCTGGTTTCATTGATCTGCTCAGTTTTTCAGTTTCTATTTCATTTATTTCTGCTAAAATCTTTATTATTTCCTTCTTTCTACTGGATCCTGGTTTTGTTTGTTCTTTTTCTAGCTACTTTAGGTATAAAGTTAGGATGTTTATTTGAGCTTTTTCTTGCTTCTTGAAATAGGCCTGTATTGCATTAAACTTCCTTCTTAGAACAGATTTGCTGTATCCCAAAGATTTTGGATTGTTTGTGTTTTTGTTTTCATTTGCCTCCGTGTTTTTTTTAAATTTCCTCTTTGATTTTTTTGATTGACTCATTCATTGTTTAGTAGCATGCTATTTAACCTCCATATATTTGTTTTCTTCCCAGATTTTTCTGGTGGTTAATTTCTAGTTTCACAGTGTTATGGTTGGAAAAGATGCATGGTATGACTTCAATCTTTTTTTAATTTATTAAGGCCTGGTTTTTGTGACCTAATATGTGATCTATTCTGGAGGATGTTCCATGTGCACTTGAAAATAATGTGTAGTCTGCTCTGTTAGAATGGAATGGTCTGAATATGTCTGTTAGATACATTTGGCCAAATGTGTCATTCAAAGACACTGTTTCCTTGTTGATTTTCTGTTTGGATATCTGTCCATCGATGTAAGTGGGTGTTAAAATCCCCTACTATTTTTATATTACTATTGATTACTTTCTTTTTTAAAAAATTATTTATTTATTTGAGAGAGAGAGAGGGAATGTGTGTGTGTGTGTGTGTGTGTGTGTGTGTGTATGTCAGTGAGGGAGAGGAAGGAGAGAGGGAAAGGGACAAGCAGACTCCATGCTGAGCACAGAGCACAATGTGGGGCTCAATCCCAAAACTCTGGGACCATGAGCTGAGCCGAAACCAAGAGTCAGACACTTAACCAACTAAGCCACCCAGGCACCCCTTGATTACTTTATGTTCATTAGATGCTGCTTTATGTATTTGGGTGCTCCCATGTTGGATGAGTATATATTTACAATTGGTATATCTTCTTGTTTGATTTTTCCCTCTATAATTATATAGTGTACTTCTTTGTCTCTTATTCTAGTCTTTGTTTTAAAGTCTATTTTATCCAATGTAAGTATTATTACCCTGGCTTTCTTTTCACTTCCATTTGCATGATAAATGCTTTTCCATCCCTTTACTTTCAATTGGTAGATGTCTTTAAGTTTGAAGTGAGTTTCTTGTAGGCAGTGTATAGATGGGTCTTTTTTTTTTAATCCATTCTATCACGCTATGTCTTTTGATTGGAGCATTTGGTCCATTTACATTCAAAATAATTATTGATAAGTATGTACATATTGCCATTTTTTTTTACACATTTTATGGTTGTTTTTGTAGTTCTCTGTATTTTGTCCTGTCTTGCTGTCTTCTCTCATGGTTTGCTGACTTTCTTTAGTGATATACTTGAATTCCTTCTCTTTATTTTTTGCATATCTATTACCAAATTTTGATTTATGGTTACCATTAGATTTATACATGCATCTATATTGCAAGCATAGTAGCATATGCATATAGCAATCTATATTAAGTTGATGGTTGCTTAAGGTTGAACCTATTCTAAAAGCACTAAATATTATCTCCCCCCCCCCCATTTTAGGTATATGGTGTCATGCTTCACATCCTTTTAATTTGTGAATATGTTGGCTGATTTTGTATAATTAATTACTGCCTTTGTGCTTCCTACTTTTCATACCTGTATTTATGGTCCTTTCTTTCTACTCAAAAAGTCCCCTTTAACATGTCTTGTAGGACTGGTTTAGTGGTCATGAATTCCTTTAACTTTTGTTTGGTAAGCACTTTATCTCTATTTTGCTGGATAGAGTGTTCTTGGTTGCAGGTTTTTTTCTTTCAGCACTTGGAATATATCATGCCATTCCCTTCTGACCTGCAAAGTTACTGCTAAGAAATCCACTGATAGCCTTATGGGGTTTCCCTTGCATGTACCTGTTTTCTTTTCTCTTGCTGCTTTTACAATTCTTTCTTTATGATTACTTTTTGCCATTTTAATTACTGTGTCTTGGTGTACGCCTCCTTGGGTTGATTTTGTTGGAGGATCTCTGTGCCTCCTGGATCTGGATTTCTGTTTCCTTCCCCAAATTAAGGGGAAAGCTTATTTCTTCAGATATTATTTCTTCAGATAAATTTTCTGCCCCCTTTGCTCTCTCTTCTCCTCGGATCCCTGGAATGTGAATGTTATTACACTTGATGGTGTTGCTGAGTTTCCTAAGTCTATTTTCATTTTGTATTATTATTTTTTCACTCTGCTGTTCAGCTTGATTGCTTTCCATTTCTCTGTCCTCCAGGTCACTTATCTGTTCTTCTGCTTCCTCTAATCAACTCTTCATTCCACCTCTCATATATTTTTTTAAAGATTTTATTTACTTATTCATGAGAGACAGAGAGGCAGAGACACAGGCAGAGCGAGAAGCAGGCTCCATGCAAGGAGCCCGACGTGGGACTCAATCCCACGGGTCTCCAGGGTCACACCCTGGGCCAGAGACAGTTCTAAACTGCTGAGCCACCTGGGGCCGCCCCTCACCTCTTATATTTTTAAATCAGTCATTGAGTTCTTCATCTCTAGTTGGTTCTTTTTATGTGTATTATCTCTTAGTTGCGTGTCTCACTGAGATCCTCCACTCTTCTTAAGTCCATGAATATCTTTATGACCATTACTTTAAATCTCTATCAGGCATGTTACTTATTTCCATTTCATTTAGTTCTCTTGTTGTGATTTTGTTTTGTTCAATCATTTGAAACATACTCCTCTGTCTCATTTTGTTTATCTCTCTGTGTCTATTTCTGTGTGTTAAGAAAGTCAGCTATGTCTCCTGCTCTTGAAAGTAGTTGCCTTTTGAAGAAGAGGTCCTGTAGTGTCCCTGCAGGGCAATGTACTCTGTTTGCCAGAATCTGGTGCTTGAGGAGTGTCTCCTGTGTGTTTTGCATACACCCTACTGTTGTGGTAAGCCACTTTTTCCTTCAGTCCAGTCACTAGCCATGGCTCTCTTTGCCTGTTACCGGTAGGGTTTGTGCCTGTAGTATTAGTGAGCCAGTCTGGGGCCTCCCTCGACTTGAGATGTGTCCACCGGGTGTTTGCCAGAGATGCAGCATCACTGAACTGCAGGGCACTTTCCCTGTGTTGTCCCCAGAGAAGCTTTCATTGGTGGGTGGGGCCTGCAGTCAGACTGGTGTATGTGTCCATCTACTCCTCTCCCCAGGGAAAGAGTCCCTTGGCGTGGTACCTGCCCCTGCCTTGGAGTGGTACCTGCCCCTGCTTGTTGACCCCTGTCAGGGATGCTTCCACAGTCCATGCTTGTGGCACCCCTTTGGATGGGCTCTGGCCAAGAGCATATTGGAAGGGGCAAGTCCACAGGAGAATGTGGAGGTGGGGTGCACTGGTCTGCTGTGGAAAGGGACCAACAACCACCTGGGAAAACTTCTGTTGAGAGCAGCCAGGTTGGAGGGGGAAGATCCATAGAAGCTCAGCAGGGAGGAGTGCACCATTAGCAAGCTACATGGAGAGTGTCTGTGCTATGCTGGTTCCCATAGTTATTTATTTACGGCGGGGGAGGGGTTGGGAAGAAGAGGGAAATAGCACCCACCAGCTTTTTGTTCTTGGAGAAGTCTTCCAAAGGTCCATGCCCCTCCAGCACATGCCCTGAGATTAGTCAATAAATCTTCCGGTATACTCCAGGCATTTTTCAAATTGCTGCTTCTATGCTGTATCTCAGCAGGCCTGTTTATTGTGCTGTCTTTTTAAGGGTGGGACTCAGTTTCTTCTCACCCTCTGACTCTTCCAGAGCCATGCTGCTGATTTTTAAAGTTCTAGGTGTGAAGCCCCACTGATTGTAAGAACTTACAAAGTTAGGTCTTTCTGGTTTTCAAAGCAAATGTTATGGGATTTTTTCTTTCCAGTGTGAGTCCCCTGTGCCTAGGGTACGTGGGGTGAGGGTCTGCTCCTCTCTCCTCTCCTCTCCATGCCCACCACATCCCTCCCTCCTTTTTTTTTAAGATTTAATTTATTTATTCATGAGAGAGACGGAGACGTAGGCAGAGGGAGAAGCAGGCTCCATGCAGGGAGCCTGATGTGGGACTCAATCCTGGGACTCCAGGATCAAGCCCTGGGCCAGAGGCAGGCGCTAAATTGCTGAGCCACCCAGGCGACTCCACATCCCTCCTTCCTGCACACAGTTCGACTGGTTGGTTTTGCTTCCAGAAGCATCTCTACCCTTCTTACTCTCTTTGATATGTCCTCTTCTCTAACATTTAGCTATGGAGAGTTTGTTCTGCCTGTCTTTGGGTTGGTTTCTGGGTTATTTACACCGATGTATATCTGTCTTATCTAGTTGTAGCTGTGGGATGAGATGAGTCTAGGATCCTCCTACTCCGCCATCTTCTTATAGGTATATTTTTAATCCTTTGTCCTTTAATCTTTATACTAGTGGTAAGTA
Organism: Canis lupus baileyi; assembly: GCF_048164855.1. Classification (NCBI taxonomy): domain Eukaryota; kingdom Metazoa; phylum Chordata; class Mammalia; order Carnivora; family Canidae; genus Canis; species Canis lupus. The sequence goes on from NC_132876.1 coordinate 85,824,153, forward strand.
ATTAACACACCACCATATTATAGTATTAGCATATTCTGAATTTGTCTATACTTACTGTACCAGTATGTTGTATATTTTCATATGTTTTCATGTTACTAATTAGTATTCACTCATTTCAGCTTGAAGAATTCCTTTCAGTGTTTCTTGTGATGTGGGTCCAGTGGTAATATAGACCCCAGGTTTTGTTTGTCTGGGAAAGTCTTTGTCTCTCCCTTTCCAAAGGACAGCTTTGGTGGAAAGAATATTTTTTGGTTAGCATTCTCTTCCAGCACTTTGAATGTATCAGCTTTCTCTCTCCTGGCCTGTAAGATTTCTGCTGAGAAATCTACCAATGGCCTTATGGGGGATCCCTAGTAAGTTATAAGCTTTTTTCTCTTGATACATTTAACATTTTTCCTTTGTCTTTATGTTTTGACAGTTTTATTTTAATGTCTCTTGAAGAGAATCTCTTTAAGTTGAGTTTGTTTGGTGACACATGAGGTTCATGAACTTGAATATCCAAATAAGCTTTCTGTCCCTTTCTCCCTCTCTTCTTCTGGAATTCCAATAATCCATAAATTGATGCTTTTGATAGTATTCCACAGACTATGAAATCACTCTTTTTCATTTTTTTCCTTCTTTCTGCTCTGGATAATTTCAAAGTTCCTGTTCTTTAATTCACAGATTCTTTCTTTGGCTTCATTAATTATGTTATTGATGCTCTCTATTGCATTTTTGTTTTCATTTCATTTATTATATTATTCAGCTCCATAATTCTTATTTGGCTCTTTTTCATGATCCCACACAGCTGGGGGAGCCCCAGGCTCTTACTCACAGGCTCTCACTTTCTCCCATGGGAAAAATTATGAGCCAAGAAGGTCTTGCCTGGCACTGAGCTGCACCATGTTGGGGGAAGTGTGATGCAGGTAAAGTTGAATTATTTCTCTTACCCTCTCCACTGCATCCAAACTCATATTTCTTTTTGTTTCAACAGTGTGCTCCAGCTTCTCTGCCAGAAACCTGGCCTTCTACAAAAGTTCTTTGTCCACAGGTGATTGTCTAAGACAGTGTTCTCCTGAGGTTCCCAGACCATGACCAAGAGGTGCCGGAGCCATTTCATGAGCCACTTTAAGATCCAAAGCTGAGACTGAGGTCGGTATGTCTATTTCCTAATGCATGAATGAGCAGCACTACTCCCAGGTCCCCTGGCATATGGTGCCAGATCCCACAGCTCCCACGATGGCACCTTTGTCCATGGATAGATGCCAAATTGTTATCGGGGAGGGCATACAATGATGGATGTCTTCTTCAGCTGTGTGGTAGATGTCACTTCTGCCTTGGATATTTAAATGAATATAGATAGGACCCACTATTAGCAAATCTTCTGAAATCGAAGAAAAAGAGCTGAGTTTTTACATTTCCCAGATTTTCTGCAGGAGGATAAACTAATCTGAAAAACGATGAGTCAATAACCAAAAAAAAAAAAAAAAAAAAAATCAACCTCAAACAGAAATTCTTATGGATACTTTTTGTTTTCCCTTCCCAGTCTTTAAAGATAATCTTACCCTTAAATAACAATTAATTGCTGCTCATTGTTCTTTACTTGACTGGATTCAAAACCTCAGTTAATTTGCTTGAAATAAGTGAAATGAAAGCCTATAATTCATGAGAATGACAGAACCAGAGAAACTTAAGAAAATGTCTGTGATGTAATAGAAAAGCCAGTTGCTACTGGTGGCATCAAATTTGGGCTCTCACTCTCCCAACCCCCCCAGTCGTCGAGTATGTAGCTATGAGGCTCAGCTGCCTCATCTGGAAGAGTGAGAAAATAGGCAATATAGTGTGATTAAGCACTTGGACTCTGTAAACAAAATGCTTGGGTTTTATTCCTGGCTTTACCTCCTGCCACTGTGACTTTGAGCAAATTATTTAACCATTCCAGGCCTCAGCTTCCTGAGGTAATTTTATTTACTTCATAGGCTTATTATAAGGGTTAAATTTGGTAGTATATATTAAGTTGTTGGCCAGTGATGAGTACTCAATAAATGTTGGTTCTTATAGATGTTATATTATTATTACTATTACTACTAACTACTACTATTACTACTACTACTACTACTACACAATTACATATAATTCAACATGTTTTGAGCATCTATACAGTAAACATTAGCTTTGTGTTTGGGGTAGGGGGCAGGGGTCACAAAAAATTGTAGTGATTCTCCTTTTCTGACTAAACCTATGAGTATCACATTTTTTTCTGAGCCTAAAAGAACAATTATTGAGGGGAACTCAACCTGGCTACCATGTGTTTGGGAGAAGATTGGCAATAAGCCTTCTCTCTGGCTCCCACACTTTTCATAGTGGTGACCTTTCAAGAGGTATATCTCATCCACTTGCCTGATTTTCCACCTGGCCAGAATTGTGCTTTCACTGCAGGAAGGGAATATATAACTTGGGCATTGCAGAGTTCTCACTGGTGAGGAAAGAACCTCAGGATTTTGAAAGACATTTTATAAATTAGCAAATATAGACATACTGTGCCTTCCCACCAGGGACTACAGATTTGTAAGTTTCAAGGAGGCTGGTGGAACTGCTATAAGTGCCTTATTTTCGTTTTTTTTTTTTAATGTGATATGTCTGGCATGAAAAAACCCCAAATCCATTGAAAACCTTAGAGAATGTATTAGGCAAAGATTTGGAATCAAATCTTTGGTTTGACTTAAAATTATCCCATAACCTATATTCATAATTGGCCTCAAGTAACCTCAGATACAGCACAGGGACATTTCCCCATAACTTGTGTCTCAGCAGGGGCTCAGGATCCTTGTATATAGAGCTTGGGGTTGATCCTGCAGCAAGATGACAGTTACTAGGAATAAACCTTCTCAAGCTAGCTTAAAGAAAAAGGATGAACATGTTGTAGGGAGGCAAGGGCATCTTCAAATCTTTGGGCGGAAGGTACACAGCCATGCTTTAGACAGGATTGAACCCAGGAGCTGGAAATGCTTCAGGGGCTGCTTTCTTTACATATGGCTAATTCTTTCTTCATCTCTGGACATATTTTTCTCTGCTGCACTTACCTAGAAACCAAATTTGTTTGCCCCAATCATGACTTTATATCATTTCCTCCCTTTGAGCCTACAACAAAGACTCCATTCAATCTCTGTGTTCTAAATATAACTTTAGAGAAACCTGATTTGCCCAGCTTAGATCATGTACCAACCTCTGGTTGACCAGAGGGAAGACTCTTATGGCCTGTTACCCACTCAGCAGGAGATGGGAGAGCGCAGAGAAGAGGCGTGGGCCACCAGAAAAATGGATTGCCATGCCATGATTGTGCCTTCTCCTTCTTCCTAGCTCCAGGTCATCAGCCTCCAAGGGACAAGTGGATCAAATCAAGTCAGAATGAAACATGATGAATATGATCAAAAGCCTAAACTTCAGAAATAACACTAAACAGAAGGATGAAACTGAGCAGGAAGGGACGCTTGGAAAGAAGAGAGAAAAGATGTTACCCACAGGTTATCTGGGTCTGGCAGGTGATGTGAAAAAAGAGGAATAAAAAGCACGATTGACCAGTTTTAACCACAAAATTGTCACCACTGCCCCCTGCCTTGTTAAAGGAAAAGGAAAAGATGGTTCACCAGCAGTACTTGGAGCTTCTGGTCAATTTAAGTACAAGTTAAAACTTCCTCCTTATCACTGCCTCACCCAACAATTGTTCCCCAGAGTCTCTAAGTATCTCTAACTTTTGATTTCCATTTGAAGCACAGAGCTCCTCAAAGGGTGGCTGCTGGAGCCATCATTCCAATAGGTGACCCTGAGAATCGCTTCTCCCAGGAGTACATTTGTTGGGACCCATTTGTTGGCAGAAATCAATCCCTCTTCCTTTCCCCTAAAACTCTATGCAGTCACTCTTGCCTTCCCAGCCATGATCTTAAGGATTTTTATTACCTCTGGGCAGAAGGAGCCCGGAGCTGCAGACCTGCAGTGCCTTCTCTCCTGGCTTCATGGGAGTTTTCAGCCTGAATTGGCCCGAGAGTTACATAGTGGGCTGGACCTGTGCCTGGCCAGAACTGTGAAGGAGGATAGTGTTTGTCTTCCAGGACTTTGTCCCCCTAGGTCATCCTCCAGCTCATTTAATCTTCACTCAAGGAAGAAGTTCTGCTGGATACATCACATCTAAATCTGCACTGAGGCTTTCATGTAGGCACAAACAAGGTCAAGGAGAGAATTAGCTAAGTGGTCCTCAAAGTACAGTCTCGGACCAGCAGCAGCAGCATCACCTGGGCACTAGTTAGAGATGCAAAGTCTTTAGTCCAATCTTAAACCTACTGAATCAGAAACTCTAGGGGTGGGGGACCAGTCATTTCTGTTTTATTAAGACCTCTAGCTGACTTCTTACGGACACCAAAGTGTGAGAAACTCTGCTCCAGAGTGGAATAATGGCTATCCTAAACAATAGATGAAGTCAGATTTTAACATCTCCCCACCCAAGTACCACTTATCATAGGTTTACTTGTACCTTCTAGCTACCAAGGCTATCCACACAATTTCCAGGCCCAGTACAAAGTGAAAATGTAGGACTCTTGTTCAAAAAGCAGGAAAATAGGGACGCCTGGGTGGCTCAGTGGTTGAGCATCCGTCTTTGGTTCAGGTTATGATCTCGGGTCCTTGGATCGAGTCCCTCATCAGGCTCCCCAGAGGGAGCCTCCTTCTCCCTCTGTCTGTGTCTCTGCCTCTCTCTCTCTGTGTCTCTCATGAATAAATAAATACATTTATTTTATTTAATTATTTAATTATTAAATTAATGATTAAATAATTATTTATTAAATAAATTTAATAATTTAATTTAATTATTTAATAAATATTTATTTATTTATTTATTCATGAGAGATAGAGAGAGAGAGGCAGAGACACAGGCAGAGGGAGAAGCAGGCTCCTGCGGGGAGCCCGACATGGGACTCGATCCTGGGACTCCAGGATCACGTCCTGGGCCAAAGGCAGACGCTCAACTGCTGAGCCACCCAGGCGTCCCAATAAAATCATTTTTAAAAAAGCAGGAAAATAGTGTCAGTAAAGGTACACATAGGTTTTTTTTCTTTCTTTCTTTCCCATCTCTTGAATTGTCATGGTATTTTTTATTTGTAATTTAAAATCATTCTAATTAATGAAAAATTAAACCTTTAAATTGTTAGCATAAGTTGTCTTTCTATTGTGCAAATAAATAAACATAATACTAAATAAATGCAATATTAGAGCATTTATCCTATATGTAGAATCACCAAAATTTCACAATTTGTATTTCGTGGCTCATCCCTGAAAGGTGTCTCAAGCTGGCCTGAAGAGATGGACACAAGCCAGGTTCAAGAAGGTCGGAAGGAAGTGAAGAACTTCCCCATGCACAGAATTAGCTGAGAGAGCTCTTCTGTGATATTGACCAGACAAGTGCAGACCCACCCAGGCACCCAAGCACCCAAGCCTCTGTCCTTGGCGAGGCACACTCACAGGCTTGACCTTCAATAGGTTCCCTGCCCATCAGCTGCTAGACCACGCCCCCTGTCCCGCCTCCATCCTCCCACGGGGAGGCAGGGCCTGGGGAAGTTCAGCCACCATTTTCCTTTCCTAGGGCCTGCCATCCTAACCTATGGCAGACAGATGATGCTGAAGGATCTTTAAAACTCTGCCAGGATGCATCAGTCCCTGGAACAGGACAGAAAAGAGGCGTGCGTGTCCCCCTTGAGGCACAGCTGTCTCCAAACATCCCATAGTACTACCAGCCTGGGGTAGGAACAGGGCCACTCTTCCTGCCCAGGGATGCTGCGGGGGGCACATACCCAACCCCGTCCTCCCCATACTCATACACAGGCCCTTGCCAGGGACAGAGGATAGAGGATATCAGCTGTCAGGGCTGAGATGGGGAGAGGGGACCCAGTGGGGCCTGGGGTGTCAGGAAACAGGCAGCTGAGAATCCATCCCAGGGAGGTGGAGAAGGTAAGACCTCAACCTGAGCTAAGGCACCAAGGTCCTTGCACATGCCGCATTGTCCCTGCAGATCTCATTTACAAAACACAAATTCAAAAATGAAAGTATTAAGAATTTGAAGACATTGACCACATAGCATTAATTCCTAAGCCTGGGGCCCTTCGGAACAAGGGCCCTGTGCCACTATACTGGCCCCATGCCCCTGATGCCAGCTCTGCCGGCTACCCCTGAAATGAGTAGGGTGAAGACTGACCAGCTCAATGGCATACCTATCCAGCCTCCACACTGCTTTAGGAATGGAATGGGTCTCCTCGACTGGTCTCACAAGAACCTTCAGAATCAGAACCTTCAGAATCAGAAGCTGGACTATTTCTCCAATTTCAACTTGACCCAATATTTCTGCCTCAACTATGGTTTATAGCCAAACGGAACTACTACCAGCTGCTCTTATGCAAGCGCCTTTTGCCTCTGCCTCTGCCTGAAATGCTCTCCACTTTTCACTACCATCTTCTGCACCCCTCCCTGTGTCATCCCCCCTCACTAACTGTCTTTCAGGTGGATACTCTAAATGCATCAGGCATCCTACGTGGCCGCATATCATACCGTGTCTGTCTCATTTGTCGGAATTAAAAGGGCCTGTTTCCCTGTCTGTCCCCACAGTAGTTAGAAACTCCAGGAAGGGGGATCCCTGGGTGGCTCAGGGGTTTAGTGCCTGCCTTCGGCCCAGGGCGTGGTCCTGGAGACCCGGGATTGAGTCCCACATCAGGCTCCCTGCATGGAGCCTGCTTCTCTTCTCCCTCTGCCTGTGTCTCTGCCTCTCTCTGTGTCTCTTATGAATATATAAATAAAATCTTAAAAGAAAAAAAGAAACCCCAGGAAGGCGAGGATGGCATCTTGTGCACTACTCTCTCTTTGGTGTTTGGCAGAGTATTAGCAAGAGTGGGAATTAGAGATGCTGATGAAATGGGTGACCAGTCCAAGCTCGAAGACTCACAGTATGCTGTCACTGAGAGAAACCGCCTGTCCAAGCATCTTATGACTTAAATGCTGTAATCTTGTATTCTCTGAGTCAGACACGACACCACTTCCTTTTTTGAGACTGTTTTTCTATCTGTCAGATAATTTTAAGTGGCTGAAGTTTACAGAGCCGTATTCGGATGAGATGAATGTTTTGCTTTCACCACTTCAGTTAAATTCCTCCCATTGAATTTATATCTTAAAGTGACAAAAGACAATCCTCCTTCTCATCCTTCACTTTTTTTTTTGGCTTAGAACCCCTTTAAATATAAAAATAAATAAGATGAACATCAGCTATATCTGCTCCTGCTGAGTGCTCAGACATCAAATCCTTTCATTTTCTGAGAACCCTGAAGAGACAACATGGAATTCACCTGAATCATTTGTCATTGGCTCCTAAGAGATAGATTTAAAATTTTTTTTTAAATGAGGCAATTGTGCAGCACATGGAGGGAAGGAGATTCAGATGTCTTTGCTTCAGGTCTGGGAGTAGGGAGGGCTCTGCTTTGTGTTCCGAGGTCAGAACCAGAGCCCCAGCAAGAGCCAAAACATGCAGCAGCCCTCTGAGCTTTCAGCCATCCAGCATTCACATTGTTGCCTTTGAGGCTAACAATGGAAGGCTAGAGTTAGATCTTTCAAACTGTGCCTTGTATAAATTTGCTTGGTGTCTGAAGAAGGCTATTTTGAAAGTATATTTAGGCTTCTGATGTTCTTGTGAAATAACAGCGTTGAAAAACATTTAGCTTGTTTGGTGAGTGTAACTTCTGAAATAATCCCCTTCTTCTCTTCTAAGTAACACTGATTTTTACCTGGTAGCAATGTGTCCGTATTAAAGTAGATGCTGTCTATAAGGAAATGTAAACCATGATCATATAGTTCCCTGGAGGCAGAAAACTTATCATAATTGTTTGCCTTGACCCAAATGAACATAACCACAAGGACAGAGAAACATCTCTTAACTTCAATAGCTTGCTTGCTACTTTGTTTCTCTAACATGTTTATTATTTATGTTTTTCAGTATCTCTTTCTACCTACGACGTTGATTACTAATCACAAACCATATGCATGTTTCTTCTATAGCTTTAGAACAAAGTGTTTAAGAGCACACACACACACACACACACACACACACACACACACAGCTTCTGAAGCCAGACTGTCTGGATTCAGATCTAGACTCCAACTGGCTCATTGGCTATGGATCCTTGGGCCTCTCTGAGCCTCAGTTTCCCCATCTGTAAAAAGGGGATAATAATAGTGCCTGCCTCACAGTTTCTGTGAGGTGCTGTGCCATGCGTTAACACATTTGTAAGGTATGTAGAGAAGTACCTCACATATATTTGGCACTCTAGAGGTATTAGATATAGAAGTCATTATCTCTTTTTTTAATTTTTAGAAAGATTTACTTATTTATTAGAGAGAGAGAGAGAGAGAGCACGAGCAGGGGGAGGGGCAGAGAGAGAGAAGCAGGCTCCCCACTAAGCTAGGAGCCCCAAGCAGCACTGATCCCAGGACTCTGAGGTCATGACCTGAGCCCAAATCAAGAGCCTGACGCCAAACTGACTGAGCCACCCACGGGCCCCAAAGTCATTATCTCTTCATGTGTTGGTGGAATGTTAACATCTGGTCAAGATACTACAATTTAAAACATATACACATGCGAGGGAGGCATATATATTCAAATTCCTCTTCCATGGGGATCTAGCTCTGCACATGTGGTGAGCATCTGTTTGCTTCTGTCACTAAAGAAGAAAAATCTCTATGCTCTGATGGGACACGTTCTAGTAGAAATAATAATTCTTTTCCAATTTAAGTAAAATTAACATTTCAGAAAGATCATCCTTTTCCTCACTGGTGCATCATTGCCACCCCACCCTCAGGATGAAATCACTTCTGCTTGAGGGGGCCTTGGACTCACTAAAGGAGGGTCCTAGATTCACATTAGTATTTTATAGAAGTGTCTCCTAATCATTTGGGCAAATAAAAATTCTTGGGACCTTTGATGTCTTTCTCTGTCTTTTACTGATGTCACTCCTTTAGACCTGAGAGGTCTTTGTTGCTTGCGTGGACCAGGTAGATGCTAGGTGACTCCATAAGATTTAAGGTTGCTTTACCACTATCATCATTTCACACAACTGACACTGTTGGAATAGCTCTTGATCACCAAGAATATATCTACCTCTGACACTGGATATGGTTGTTTACACAGTATTTTCCGGAGCCAATCCCCAGCCCAACTCCAATCATGCCACCTTTTTACTGCCAGCATATGGTGGCTTAGAGTTCAAAGATTGCCTCTGTGCTGGGCCTGCCCTAAAGGCAGGTATCTTCTCCATCAGTGACCAGATCACAAGGCAAGCTGTTGAGGTTGTTCAGTCATGGCACTGGGTTCTGCGCTGCCCACCCCCTCCTAGGCTCAACTCACGGGGACTCTTGCCATATGAAGAGTTTCACTGTTAAGGACATTTTGTTCCTCAAAGTTCTCAAAAAGAAAACACTGAGGTAGGGGCAGCCCAGGTGGCTCAGCGGTTTAGCGCCACCTTCCACCCAGGGTGTGATCCTGGAGACCCAGGATCGAGTCCCACATCGGGCTCCCTGTGTGGAGCCTGCTTCTCCCTCTGCCTGTGTCTCTGCCTCTCTCTCTCTGTGTGTCTCTATGAATAAATAAATAAATCTTAAAAAAAATTAAAAAAAAGAAAACACTGAGGCACAAGTTCATATTTTCTAAGATCTGATTACATTAATAAAGTTTCATGTGCCCATGTTTCCCCAGACCACTTAACTGCTATGCTTTAGGATATTTCTTTTCCAACAAGATTTAAGTAATTAGCCAGTATTCAAGAAATAGTTCTTTGCCTCATCTTTCAGAAAAGAACTGATTGCTAATTCTCTGACTTCTGACCATTGAGCCATTTGCTCACGGTTGTCAGCTGAGCGAATGTGGAAAATGTTCCATTTGGCGAGTTCAAAGTTAAAAAGGAATTTAGTCTCAGATTTACTTGGTTCTAGAATTATCTGCTCCCATCTCTCCTAACTCCTGCCAGAAGAAGAAAAAAAAAGTGATAGTGTTTCATCGTAGTTATATTCAGAAGGGAGAGTTAAGAATTTATCCAATGTAGCCGACACCAAGCAGAGAATTGGCCAGAACAATACCTAGCTCACAGTAGGCGTTTAGTAAGTATTTGAGATTGAAACGACTTACTCAAATGACACCAAATTTGGTGACAGACCTGGCATCGGGACACCCCACCCCAGAGTATGCCGTCTGCTGCTTAGGCACTCTGTTCTCACACATTGGTTTATTTTTACATGAACACATTTTTAAAAAAATGTTTTCATCTATAATTTTAATATCCGGCCAACTGTGCATAATGTTTAATGACATCTTATTAGAAGAAACACTTTTAGAAGAACCACAAGGAAGTAGCAATTGTTGCTTTTCTCCTCAGCCCCTGATATAAGGTTTCTTGGCAGGGGGCAAACTGGATGACAACTCTTGCTCAATCCCAATGCCCCAAGACTGAGTTTCAGGAGGCAAATATCTCTTGCTATAGTCTGATCCTCAAAACAATAGTTGGGCTGGCTTTAAGTGTGGTGGAAGCAAGGCATTAGCATGAGTGATTTGAATGGACATGACAGACCTTGCTCAGCTTAAAAGCATCTCTACCTCTGATTGGCTGCTCATGGCCTGAAGACACCCTCTCAGGAGCTTCTCCATTGTGTTAAGCAATGTTCTCTCTCCTAGAACCAGTTTAAACTTTTCCTGAGATGGAAAAACTCACGGTCAGTAATACCCAACCATAATGTGCCAACTCTAATCACTCATCTCAAATAGCAACATGGAGGAGGAATAGCTTAAGAGCAATGGAAGGAAGTCTTGGAGTATGGAGATGCCCCCGAAGAAGGAGTAGGCTGAGTGGTAAGCATGAAGGCCATGGTGCTGTTTTTAATTTGTTATCAATAAAATTTTAGAAGGTTAAGGTTGAAAAAGACAAGTTTTGCAGCAGATAGTCATGGGCTTAATTCCCAGCTCCTTTACTTACAAGCTGTGTGAACATATGCAAGTCATTTAACCTTTCCAGTCCGGTTTCCTCATCTGTAAGATGGTGGCAAACAATCATACCTGTATTAGTTTCCTGGGGCTGCTGTAACAAAATGACCACAAATTCAGTGATTTAAAACAACAGAAATGTACTGCCTCATTGTTCTGGAGGCCCGAAGTCTGAAAGCAAGGTATTGGTGGGGTTGGTTGCTTCTAGAGGCTGGGAAAAAGAATCCATTCCACTCCTCTCTCCCAACTTTGGGTGACTGCCAGCAGTCCTTGGCATTCTCTGGCCTGTGGCTTCATTATTCCAATCTCTGCCTCTGCGTTCACATGGCCTTCTTCTCTGCATCTCAAATCTCCCTTTAGACGGGTACCAGATTTAGGGCCTGCCACAATCCAGGATGATCTCATCTTGAAATCCTCCACTTAATTTTTTTAAGACTTTATTTATTTGAAAGAGAGAGAGCGAGCACAAGTAGGGGGAAGGACAGAGGGAAAGGGAACATCAGACTCCCCACTGAGCAGAGAGCCCCATGTGGGGCTCGACCTTGGAACTCCAGAATCATGACCTGAGCTGAAGACAGATGCTTAACTTACTGAACCACCCGGGCACCCCCTTCCACTTAATTATATCTGTAAATTACACATCTTTTTCCAATAAGGTCATATTCACCAACACTGAGGGTTAGGACTTGAACTATCATTTGGTGGGGGGACACTATTCAACCCACTACATTATCATATATGGTTATTGTCAAGAGTTAGTGAGATAATATACTAAAGGCCTTTAGCATATTGCCTGGGGACTATAAGAGTTCAATAAACGGTCACTATGATTACAAATATGTGAGTCTTCTTTACTTAAAAGTCTACATAAGAACAAAGAAAGTCCTGTTCTATAACAAAAGCATGATTACTGTGTTTTTAGTGCTTACATGCCAGGATTTTGGTCTCTATTTTCACAGTATTTGTTAGACGCTTGCATATTTACTGACCTTGCTCTTGGTTGTAATGTTTTATAAATATTATTAACTCTCTAATATCTGATAAGTGCAAAAGCAGTGATAAAGGCAAAGTGATAGTAAAGAAACTTGTCAGATTGCTACGAATGCTAAAATAGAGATTATATAGGAATAAGAAAAATTAGACTTCTGCTCTGGACAAGATGGTGTAGACTCATCTCTTTTGCTCTTTTCTGCATACAACTGTGAGCCCTGAAAATAACTCATAAGACTCCCAAAGAAAAGCTCTGAAAGGTGGAAGACAGACCACAGGACTAGAGGAACACCACAGTGTCAAGACAGTTTACAAACCACCATGCAACAGAAGAACACTCAGAACTAGTATTTTCCAAACCCACAACCTATTAAGAAAAAGGGTAGCCCTGATAAGCTCACTCCTTCCTCAGATGAAACGGGAGCCCCAGCAAAGGGAATCTATTGGATGCCACACTGACAATAAGTGATCAGGGTATCTTTACTCTGTTTGAGACTCCTCTCCCCACCCCGTCCAGAGACAACACACAGCTAAAGGGTGCTGGCAAAGGGGATCCCAATGCAAGTGCCAGTTGAGAAGCATTCTGCTTCCCTATTGGGCCCAAGGCCCTCCTCCCCCACTCAGAGACACCATACATGCAGCGGGAGGGAACTGGTAAGTGGAATCATGCACAGTAAGTGTGTAGACTGGGATGCACTTTACACCACCGCCCAAGCCGTGGGGAGACTGCCAGGAAGGCTATTTGTCCCTCCAGGCCTAAGACTCTCCCTGCCCCCCCCCGCCCCCCCCCCCGCCCCCCCCCCCCCCCCCGCCCCGAGACATTCCAAGGAACCTTCACAAGCACTCCACTAGGAGGCACTCTCCATCCCCCACAGATGGGAGGAGCCTGCTATCGGGAGGAGCCTGGAATAACAAGCACCCTGGAAGGGATGCCTGGGTGGCTCAGCGATTGAGCATCTGCCTTCAGCTCAGGGTGTGATCTCAGAGGTTTGGGATTGAGTCCCACATTGGGCTCCCTGCGGGGAGCCTGCTTCTCCCTCTGCCTACATCTCTGCCTCTCTCTCTGTGTCTCTCATGAATAAATAAATAAATAATCTTAAAAAAAAAAAAGCACCCGGGAGCTCCATTCATCCCTAAAGCGGGAAAACTCCTTTCCCCACGTACAGGTTTTCACCAGCCTAGCCTAGAGCAAGCTTACTTCTTCAGCTCCCTCCAACAGCATTAACAAAGGATCAATGAAAGCTCTGGTGGCTTGAGGTAAGTCAAGTAGACAAAAAATAGCATCCCCAAAACTCTGGTAATTATATTGGAATCACAGTTCAATAATTAGACCAAGACTTGGGCACCTGGGTGGCTCAGTGGTTGAGTATCTGCCTTTGGCTCAGGTCGTGATCTGAGGTCCATCTCAGGTCCTGAGATGGAGTCCCACTTCAGGGTCCCCATGAGGAGCCTGCTTCTCCCTCTGCTTATGTCTCTGCCTCTCTCTCTGTGTGTCTCATGAATAAATACATAAAATCTTTTTAAAAAATTAAACAAGGACCTGCATAGTAAATCTAAACAAAATGACTCCCCATTAAAATTAAGAAGTTAATGGGACCCACAGTCTCCTAATGTAATAGCCAAAATGTCCAGATATAATTGAAAATCACTCTACATCAGAAACCAGGAAAACCACAACTTGAAGGAAAAAAAGAAAACGTTTAACTGGTGCCATCACAGAGATGAACTGGATGTTGGAATTACCTGATAAAGATTTTAAAGTAACCATCATACAAATGATTGAACAAGCAATTACAAATTATATTGAAACAAATGAAAGATAATTTAAAATGTCAGGAAAGAAGCAGAAGTTATAAAAATGGACTAAATGGAAATTAAAAACTGAAAATTATAACAAGAGAAATAAAAACTCCCTGGCTGGGGGCTCAGTGGTAGAATGGAGATGATAGAAGATACAACCCGTGAACTTAAGGACAGATCAATAGAACTTGCTCAGATATTTTCAAACCACATATCTGACAAGGATCTTGAATCTAAAACAAAGCAAGAACACTCAAAATTCAACAGTAAAGAAACAACAAATTCAATAAGAAAATGAGCAAAGGATATAAACAGGAATTTCCCCAAAGATGACATACAGATGATAAACACATGAAAAATGTTCAATGTCATTAGTCATTAGGGAAATGCAAATTAGAACCGCGATGAGATATCCCTACACACCCCTCAGAAGAGTTAAAATAAAAAATAGTGATAACACCAAATGCTGACAAGGATGTGGAGAAACTGGATCTCTCATACATTGCTGGTAGGAATGTAAAATGGTAGAACAATCCTGTAGAACAGTTTGGCAGTCTCTTAAGTAAACATAAAATTACCATATGACCCAGAAAATTGCACACATAACATGAAAGCTTAAATTCTGTGCACATAAAAACCTGTGCACAAATGTAATAGTCCCAAACTGGAAAATTACCCAGATGTCCTTCAATGGTTGAATGGTTAAACAAATGGTGGTATATTCATATCGTTGAATGCTGCTCAGCAGTAATAAGGGGTGACCTATGGATACATGTAATGATTTTGATGAACTTCTAGGGAATTATGCTAGGTAAAAAAAATAATAAGCCAATTCCAAATGGTTATGTACTATGGGATTCTAATTATATAATATTTTGAAAAGATAAAATTTTGGAAATGGAGAACAAATTTGTGGTTTCCAGAGGTAGGGGCAGGTGAAGGGAGATAGAGTGGTGGATGCAACCATAAAAGGCAACAAGGGGGATCCCTGTGGAGATGGAATGATTCTTTTTCTGCACTGCATCCATGTCAATATCCTGGTTGTGATACTGTACTACAGTTTTGCAAGATGCCACTTTGGGGGGAAACTGGGTAAATGGCACATAGGATCTCTCTGTACCATTTCTTACAACTGCATGTAAATCTACAAGTATCTCAAAATAAAAAGTTCAAATTTAAAAAAGATGCAAGATGGTCACCACCACGCATGCAAATAGAATGAATTATATGAACATTTTTGCAAGGCAAAGAGCAAATCTCGTGACAGTATGAAAAGTGCTTTGCTTGTGTGGTCGACAGTAAACTACGAGGGAAGAAGGAACAAAATTGACCAAATATAGGAAGGCTTGCTCACAGGGTTGGCCTTCATTGCTGTAGGCATGTGGTGTGGCCTTGACAGTAGTTATGGAGAAAGCCAGGGTTCAGCTTTGGAACTTATGGACTCACTTGAAGGAACCTTTTCCTCCAGCCTTGAGTAGTTCCATAGAGTCAGGATCTGTTTCAGTCTGCACAGTATCAAGGGGACCGGTGGGGGTAGTGTGAGTGTGGACTCATGGATTTCCATGTGGATGCTAAAAATCTCCATACACCTCGGTTCTTACGTGGCCCGAGAATGAGGTTACTGACTTCAATGAGTGCTCCATATCAATGGAACACGGGGAATGGCTGCCTGAGAAAATACACTCCAGTAGGTAGGCAAAAGGTGGCCAGATTCCAAGGTTGGAAGAAATACCTCACAATCCCATCGGTGGAAATACTTCCAGGAACCTCAAACATAAACCTATGCGATTTCCTCACTTTGGACGAACACACAACTGACCATAGGAACAGCCTCCCAGGTCTTTGCTCACCCGTAAGGAAAGCAGTTTCTCTACTTCATAGATTTAAAGACATGAGCCCCTATAAGGTTTGCTTCTAAATTGAAGGAAACCACAAACTGTCAATCTTTACAATCCTCACATTCTCCAACTTTAGTTTAGGACTCAAGGGAGTCAGTTGGCTGTGGAGAGGGAAAGTGAGAGCCTTGCTGGGGGATAAAAGGCCCCAAATGACAAAAGAGCTTTCCAGAATGAGAAACCATAATTGGAACATGGGTTTGGGCTCAATCCAGGCCTCTGCTGATGTGGGGCTGTAGAAACAGAACCAAGAATTCCTGACATGGCAACTACTTTTGCTCCGAAACCACCAGTGAGTGCTCTCCAATTCTGTGGGAGAGTTATCCCAGACACACTGAAAAAGGAGAAATCTACAAACATTTTGCTGCGCTGAAAAAGAAAGATTTCTGGCATTGGGAGACTTGGCTCCAGCACGAAAAACTGCATTGGATATTTCTCTGTCATTTCACATGAACTCTCAGGGGAATTTGGAGTCTCACTTGGTGTTAGGAGATAAAAAGGAGACAAACTGTCCCCCACCCTGCATCTGGTGATGGAGCCCTCCTCAATGCCAATTGACAACAAAAGATCTCTTCCTTGTCTTTAAAAATAAGCTGCTACCACTGAGATGAGAGTCAGTGTGTGCCCTTAGGTAACTTATATTTCTTTTAGAGATGGTGGGAATGGCCATGATGTCACTGGTAATAACTATGTAGAGCAGTGTTTTCTAGAGACACTTGGAGTAAAAAGTGTCCGGTGTCAAATAAGTTGGTAAAATGCTGCGTCATCTACTTTTTAAATAGCAAATTAAAGGCTGGGAGAGGTGCATTGTTAAGAATCCTGAGTAAATTTCCTTAACTTGACTTGTCAAAACTTATTTGATCACACAGCCCTGTCAGGGTATAATTTTCAAAAAGTTAAAAATCATGACTATCATACTAACATAGTGAGCATATGTCAGAAATTTATTTAACACAAAGGTTTATTTAACTTGTTAATGAGAGTGTGCATCAGTGGGATGGTAAAGCTGGTTCAAAGAAGGATCCGAGAAACCAGTATACAGTCAACTGAAAGAGAGAAAATGCTGAAATAAGATTGCTAAATTGCTGAAACCTTAAAGTTTTATAGGGCAGTAAAACTAACCATTGGGGTTATCTTTTTCATTGGGCAGATCATTTGCATTTCCACTGTACAAAAGTCCTTGGCAACTTCTACAAATTTACCTGTCACTCAGCAGAATCTCTGCCTTGATAAACAGCAGTAAATAGTAAGTCAGACGATGTTTCGTTCCTCTAGACCGAAGGGTTCTTGAAGTGTGCTCCCAAGACCAGCATCACCTGGAATCTTGTTAGAAATGCCATTTCTTGAGCCCCACTCAAGATCTACTGCATCAGAAAGTCTAGGATAGGGCTTAGCCCTTTAGGGGATTCTGAGGCATATGAAAGTTTGAGAACCACTGATCTAGAGAATTAATCCTCAGACAGAATGAACATGTCGCCAATACTCTGGTATGACTTTGCAAAGATACGTAGGCTTCCTTTTGCCTATTTCTAAGCTTTAAATAAATTTTCTTAGCCTATTTTTCAGTATCACACTTTAGAAATGTCAACTTACAGTGAATAAAAACCATCCAGAGTTTTAGAAAAAGGAAAGACTTTATTTCTACCTCTTCCTACTTCAAGTAACAGTTCAAATCACATCTTCTCCAAGAAAATATTCTAACCCTTTTAGTCCTCGGCAATCTCATTCCCCCTTGGCCTTCTGGAGACTCTTAAACTGCAGTTTAACCATTCATTTAACACAGTGTTGCTAGTTGTATTCATGTTAACCACACTATAAAGTGCATGTAGGCAGCAATTGTGACTTAAGCCCCTCCTTTCGATTCAAACTTCAGTGTAGTTACGGAATCATAGATTCTCAAGATTAGAAGGTATTTTGAACATTAATTTGTTTAGCTGAGTGCTACAGTATCCATTAGCATCCCCTTATGGTTAGTAGCCAGAATTCTAACATGGTCTCCAAGATCACCTTCCACCACCACTACCACATACACATCTTGCATAATGCCTGGACACTGAACGTGATGAATTTTACTCCCATACTTTGATTTTGTTATATGGCACCACTGACCTTAAGACAGGGAGACCATCCAGGTAGCCTGACCTAATCACATGAGCCTTTATTTTTTTAAAAATATTTTATTTATTTATTTATTTGAGATAGAGGGAGAGAGAGCACAAGCAGAGGGCAGAGGGAGAGGGAGAAGCAGACTACCCACTGATCAGGGAGCCAGGTGCTGGGCTCAATCCCAGGACTCCAGGATCATGACCTGAGCCGAAGACAGACACTTAACCGACTGAGCCACCCAGGCACCCCTCACATGAGCCTTTTAAAAGCAGTTTCTTCCAACTGGTCACAGACAGGAAATGAGACACTCAAAACACATTGCTGACTTGAAGATGGAAGAAGACAGGACAAGGAAGGTGAGTAGCCTCTAGGAGCTGACAGTAGCCCCTGGCTCACAGCCAACAAGGAAACAGGGACCTCACTCTATTAAAGAATAAAATTCAACTGAGCACATTTGAAGATCTAATAGGCTTTATTAAGTGATTCATGAATTGGGCAGCATCTCATCTAGCAAGTAGAGAGATGCTTGGAGGAGTTGTACAAAATCGAAGGTTTTTATAGGCAGGAGGGTGGGGCAAGGAAGCTATCAGCAAAATAAATGGAAATATTATTTCAGGCCAGGACAGATTCTTTCTTAGGGTAGGGGAGAAAGACCAGCAGAGTTTTGATCATACGTTATGTCCCTCGTGCTGATCCTAAAGTTTCAGATTAGCTGTTGCAAGGTCACACTCCCAGGAGAGGCTGAAATGGTAATCGAGATCTCAGTTTGCTGTCATGGGAAGCAAATAACTCCAGTTGGGGCTTCTTTCTTTTTAATAACCGCAAGGAACTGGATTCTGACAACAAGAATGAGCTCCGAAGTGGACTTTTCCCTAGAATCTCCTGATGAGAATTTGGCCTGACCAACACCTTGATTTCAGCCCTGTGATATGCTGAGCAGAGAACCAGCAATGCTGTGCTGGACTTCTGACCTATAAAACTGTAAGCAAATAAATGTATGTTGTTTTAAACCTCTACGTTTATAGGTATCTGTTATGCAGCTATAAAAACTAATATGTTATTTTCCTAAGAGGTAAGGGAACTTCTTCTTAAATACTTGGGGCAACAGGGAACTCATCCTCCATACCCCAGGGCCACCTGCACTCTTCACTGCTGCAAGACAGCCCAGCCCTCCTTTGGACACCTCTGCCTTTTAAAGATTGCTTTATCAGGGCACCTGGGTGGCTCAGTGGTTGAATGTCTGCCTTTGGCTCAGGTTGTGATTCCAGGGTCCTGAGATCGAGTCCGACATCGGGCTCCCTGCAGGGAGTCTGCTTCTCCCACTGCCTATGTCTCTGCCTCTTTCTATGTGTGTCTCATGAATAAATAAGTATAGATCTTTTTAAAAATTTAAAAATAAAAATTGATTTATCATATTGAGCATCCCTCAATACTCCCTTTATTCCTATCTTAATCTGTTCAGGCTACCATAACAGAATGCCACAGACAAGGTGGTTTATGAATAACAGATTCCAGGGGCCTGGGACTGAGCCTGCATCAGGATCCCAGCTTGGTAGGGAGTCCGCTTCTCCCTCTCTTTCTGCCATTACCCCTGCTTGTGCTCTCTGGCTCTCTTTATCTCTCAGTCATAAAAATAAATAAAATCTTTTTTAAAAAAGGATCTGGGGGGTCAAAGCATAAATGCTCAGTCTGTAGAAATCCCTTACAGCCAGGGAATGCAAATCTGAGCTTGCTCCCATTTGCCTCTATCCTCAGGATAAGGTAGGTTGTGTTAGAGAAAGTGTCAGCAGACTTTTTCCATATAGTAAATGATTGTAGCTTTTGAGAGCCATACAATCTTTGCCACAACTACTCTGCCATTAGAGCACAGGGGCACCTGGGTGGCTCAGTGGTTGAGCATCTGCCTTTGGCTCAGGTTGTGATCCTGGGGTCATGGGATTGAGTCCCACATCAGGCTCCTTGCAGGGAGCCTGCTTCTCCCTTTGCTTCTCACGGTGTCTCTCATGAATAAATAAATAAAATCTTTAAAAAAAGCAGCCTTGGACAATATGTAAACAAATGGGCACATTTGTTTTCCAATAAAACTTTATTTATAAAATAGGCTATAGGCTGGATTTGGCCCAGAGGCAATAGTTAATCACTCCTACTGTAGTTTAGCTCTAAAGGGTGTCACATGAGCAATTAAATTTAAATGTGTAGCTTAGAAGGAGCATAGATCTCTTTAACTCACGAATTCAGTGGCCAGAATTAAGCAGATGGCCCTACCCAGCTACAGAAGCAAGGAAGTGTAATTCTACTATGTTTACAGAAGGAGAGCTGGATATATCTGGTGAATAATATGAATGACTACCACAGAGGACAAACATTAAAGTCACATGTTTGCATGTCTGTCCTGTCCACTACAAAGTAACCCCCTCAAGGGCAAAAATCTTATCTTATATACAGACCTAAACAAATGTAGTAGATGTGTTGTCAAAAAACTGATATCTGTGCTTTGGAGCCAAAATATGATGCAAAGACGGAGTTTGGCATAAAGAGGAATATAACAGCTTTGTTTCTTTGCTGGGCAAAGGAGGCTGCAGCAGGCTATGGCCTTGAAAAACTATAAGCCCACTGAGAGGAAGGAGCTTGGGAGGGGGTGTTTATAGGGAAATATGGGATCTAGCTGGCCTCTTTGTCATCCTCATGTTGGTACCAGGTTCCTGAAACAAAAGGCTAATGAGGGAGGAGGGGAAGTTTGTGGAAGAGAGAAAAAAGGTTACTTTAAAATCAAGGGGCTCCTGGTTGGCTCAGTTAGTTACGCTTCCGAATTCGGCTCAGGTCATGGATCTCAGGGTCCTGGGATCGAGCCCGGCGTCAGGCTCCCTGTTCAGCGGGGAGACTACTTCTCCCTCTGCTCTTCCCTCCCCTCCTCATGCTCTCTCTCTCTGTCTTTCAAATAAATAAATAAATAAATAAATAAATAAATAAATAAATAAACAAACAAAATCGTTAAAAAAATATGGTCAAGTTTCGCTGAAGCATTAGTGCAGCCATTTCAATATTTGTTCAACTTTATACTTTCAAGCAGTTTCAGATGTGTGTAACTATGTATGATTGGTTGAGAAGGGAACAGAAAGAAGCAGAGAGAAGGGAAAAGACATTATCAAAAGGCCAGTGGACTGGGTGGTGATTGTAGTAGTAATGGGGAAAAGGATTATCACTGTTGGTAGTGGTGATATTTCTGGCAATTATAATGCTAATACCAGTAGTGATACTCTTAAAAGAGTGATCTATACTCCTATATTCTCGTGCCATTCATTCCTTGACTCATTTCAATTTGGCTTTTCCCCCCAAACCCCAATTCCCTGAAACCACTCTTGTTAAGGCCACAAGTAACCTCCTATTTGCAAAACTTAAATGACGTGTTTCTTTTTTTATTATTATTTGCAAGAGAGAAAGAGGGAGAGAGAGCGCACAAGCAGGGTAGGGGGCTTGGTGGGGGCAGAGGGAGAGGGAAGAGCAGACTCCCTGCTGAGCAGGAAGCCCGACATGGGCTCGATCCCAGCACCCTGGGATCATGACCTGAGCTAAAGTCTAACACTTAATCAACCGAGCCACCTAGGCACCCCTTAAATGCCATGTTTCTTAATCCTTATTTTATTGAACTCAGTGATACGTGAAATCACCGAATGCACCTCCTTGAAATTTCCATCTCCATGGGCCTCTCCTCCATGTATCTCCAACCATTCTCTAGACTTCCCCTACTCTTCCAACCCCTTAAATATTAATGTTTCTAAGGACTTTGTCCTCCTCCTTCGGCTACTCTTTTCACTCTGCTACCATCACCTGGATGGTCTCACCTACCCACATATTTCCTATTACTGTCTATAGTGCTAGCAATTCCCCCACTCATGTTCCCCATCCATACTTCCTCCCAAATTCCGAATCATGTCTCCAACTTTGGTCTCATGCTTTCATCAGGAGGTCTTCTGCATCTTTCAAATGAAACATGGCAGAAAACACACTCCTGTCACGTCTCAGTGGTTACAATTTTATCTGCACTGTCCTCTCAGCTAGACACCCGAGTGATAGTGTACGTGCTTCCTCCCTACTCCCATTTTCCTGTCTAGACTAAATATTTCTTTCTTTTACTTCCATTCCAGACTACTGTCTTGGACCATATCCCTATTGACTTTCACCTAGATTACCATACAGCTTTCTAACTTATTTCTCTAATTCTTTTGGTTTTATCATGAAATATTTCATACAGAAAACTGTAGCAATAAATATAAGGTATACTCAGTTTTAGCAAATCTTAATTTGTTAATACATTTGCATTTGATTTTTAAGGGGAAATAATGGTAGATCTAGATGAAGCTTCAGTTTTATCACCCTCGGCTCATTTTCCTTCCTCTCTCCGCAAGGTAATCAGCATCGTGAATTTAGAATTTATCATTAGCACGCAAGCTTTAGCTAAATTATTACATTTGTATACATCCCTAGAACATACAGAGTATTACTTTGGGGGTTTTGAACTTTATGTAAAGGGGACCAAACCATATGAATCTTTGTGAAATTTGCTTTTGTCACTCAGTATTATGTTATAAAACACAATGTGAAGGCACCCTGAGGACTTCATTTGGGCTTCTAGGTTGATATTTCATCTAGCAAACTTGATGAATCTTTATCTGTTTTAATAATTTATCTGTAGCTCCTCTTGAATTTTCTATGTAGACTATTACACAATCTTCAAACAAAGACAGGTTGTCTCTTCCTAATCCAATTTAGATACACTTTATTTTTCTTCACTTTTTGCATTGGATAGGACCTCCAGCATAATGTTGGACAGAAGCACTTATCGATGTTTATGGAGACTCTGACTTTATGAGGGTGTGTCAAAAGTGTCACAATTAAATATGTTTGCTCTAGGTTTTGGATGGATATATTTGATTGAGTTTTATCAACTACTTTCTCTGCTCCAGTGAAATGATCATATGACTATGTTCCTTAGTAGTGTGATATATGACAGGAGTAGAGTTTTTGATAATCAATTATCATTTCATTTGGTCGACGTCTTGAAATATTCCTGAGATCTATTTGGTAATCAGGTATGGTAAAATGACAGACATGAGACCACTGCTTTTGAAATAAGAGTTTATTACAATTGTTCCTAAGAAGAGAGGGTTTTGTCGCATCTTGCAGGGCCACAGAGGGAAGTACCAGTGTCAATCAGGAGGCAGAAGGAGTGAGGGGGAAATATGGGTGCCAGCCTTTATTGTGGTTTTCATGGGAAGGAATGGGCAAGGCAAGGTAAATATTTTAGGATTGGTGAGTTTGAATAATTTTAGCAGGTTACAGAGATGGTCCCCAGTCATCCTGTACCTGACCCTGGGATGATTTAGGGCAGGGAGAATATTGGCTTGATGTGTGAGAGGGTAAAAGAGGAGACTGGTCTGTGAATTTGTTGGTTTGCATACGAAAGACTTGTTGGCAGGCAAATTGTTTACTATTTCTAGAAATTAGCTAGCCCTGGAAGAGGAAGTCTCTCTAAGATTAGCAAGGTTCCAAGATGTCAAAACATATAAATACAGACAAAATTTTAAATATGACTAATACAGTTGAGATGTTTTTAATTTTGTTTCATTTTTAGTACTGTTGAATTTGATATGAGAACATTTGCATCATGAGATAGGTCTAGGATTTTCTTCTCTTATATTTTCCTTCATAAATTGTGTGTGTGCGCATGTTTGTTTGAGGCTTTACCAGGGATCAGGCAGGACTGGGACAAGGACCATGTTAGGGGAGCAGGGCCTGCATACCAGGCCAATACTTGTCCTTAGGGAAATGTTGGGGAGCTCAGGCCTGAGCTCGACAGGTGAGGAGTCCAGTTGGGCACCTCAAAGTAGAGGCAACCATAAAAGGAAGAATGGTCTAGTTGACATTAGTGCAAGAGCGATAATGTCAATGGGGACAGACTGCCGAAGAGAAGTTGAGTGTTGTAGAGCTTTAAAAGGCCTACATGAACAAGTATTTGGGGGAGTAATAGGGGCCTAAGAGGGCTTGAAGTGAGGAAGAAGGGAAAGAAAAGAAGGAGAAATTAACAAGAAGGATGATTCTGGAGTGCCGGGAGGTCCACCTTTTCTCCAGAGCCCCAGTGGAGCAGTACTGGTGCAGTACTAGCTTCTTGCTCCTCTCTCCTGATTTTTTGTAAAGATTTTATTTATTTATTCATGAGAGATACACGGAGAGAAGCAGAGACATAAGCAGAGGGAGAAGCAGGCTCGCTGCGGGGAGCCTGATATGGGACTCTATCCCAGGACCCCAGGATCACGCCCTGAGTTGAAGGCAGATGCTCAACCACTGAGCTACCTGGGCATCCCTCTTCTCTCCTCTCTCCTGGTCTTAACAGGGCCCTACTAGTTGCCCATGGCAGTCCTGAACATAGGCCTGGGAGGAGGCAGCTGGGCTTTATGTAGGCAGAGATCTTCTTCAGGCCAGAGGGTGATGAAGTCTTTCATGTTTCTTGCATTCAGGCACTTGGGCTCAAATATATGGTGCAGGTCAAGGATGCCATAAGCAAGGAGATCTGCAAAGGTGATCTTGTCCCCCGCAAATGGTGACCTCTTCCATAGAAACTGTCTGTGAGACCTTCATCTTTTTAGGGAGCCCCTCCAAGGACTCATGCTTTGTTTCTCGAAGTCAGGGCTGTAGCAAACACTGGCCAGCTGATTGGAAGTGTCTGTAACCTAGTTCTTCAAATTGTCCACATGAATCTTCTCTCTTGTTTCTCCTCATAGATTGTGCTTGTGAGCAATGCAGTAAAGGGTGGCATTGCTCTGGGTGATCTTGTGAACTTTATTAATGAAGTAGGGCAGACTGAGAAAGTCGAGGCTCAACTTGAATGTTTCATTCAGCCACTGGCTTCTGTCATACTTGGAGTATCCCCATCACATATTTCTTCTCCTCATAGCCTTGAGTCTGTGTGGTCCAGAAGCAGGTGGATGGTATAAGCCAGCCCATGGGTGCCCCAGGGAGCCAAGGTCATGGCCACCGTTCAGCTTTCTGTGGGCTCAGGGTGTAACCTCAGTGGAGCTGGGCTGGAACTTTATCCTTCCAATTTTTCTTCAAGTTAGAAATTACATCCAAATAAAAAGTTTAGGAAGGAAGGAATCCCAAGAGTCAAAAATTAAAGGGAAACCTACTAACAATATAGGCACTAGTGCTTTGGCTACCCTAAAAGCATTACTACATTAGTAAGTAAAAGACTTGCATATTTTAACCACTTGGAGAGGCACCAAGATTTAAGGCCCTTGTGAGGCAAAGAGATGGAATTAAGATCCCTGAATAAAACATAGGCTGTCAAAACTGTGTACTCTGTTCAGAAGTATAGACAGGATATAAATCCTCCAGCAAAGGTTAATGTCTGGATTTGGGATTTGAGTGAAAAGAAGGTCTCCCTTGATAATTGAAAACTGCAGGCTACCCTCACAGGGTACAAATTTACCTGCCTGTGTGGTAGACATTACTTATGCTCTCCAATACATAGTTTTCCTTTCCTTCCTAGGCACCTAAAACACTGTACTTCCTCATCCCCCTGCAGCTGTGTGGTGCCACATGACTACCTTTTGCCCACGGTCACTTCTGGGCTGAGGAAGTCAAAAGCCCGTTCACCATCTTTGAGCTTTCTTCTGCTGTAGAGACCCAGGAGCCATAAGAACATCACAAAATAGAAACAGCCTGGATCCGCCTGAATCTCTGCTTGGGGAGAGCTGCTTTTGAGGAGATACCCAGCTTGAAGCAGATTTTGTATGAGCAAGAAACAAACATTTGTTGTCTTAAGCAACAGAAATTTCAAGATTAAATTAATTGCTCGCCTGCTTTCTCTCTCTCTCTACACACACACACACACACACACACGCACACACACGCACACACACGCACACACACACAATCTATGAAGGAAAATATAAGAAAAGGAAATCCTAAACATCTCATGAAGTAAAATCCAGCAGTGTACTTAAGACAAAACAAAACAAAAATTAAAACATCTAGGATTTATCCAAGAAATGCAACCAAGTAGGCTTTATCCTAGAAATGCAATGATAATTCATTATCAGAAAACATATTAATGTGATGTTAGATTTATAATAAGAAATATATATTTGGTCTTCATCCTGGGCTCTGGCACAGAGCTCCTAAAACACTTGGAATTTCCTGTGGTAAGAGCAATAAAGATGTCTTTTGTTATGTTAATGAGGTGACCTTTGGACCGCACCTAATGGTAGAGCTGAACACCTGTAGAACCAGCCATGTGATTAGAGATTAGAAGTTTCAATCCTATCCCCTTCATTTCTGGGGTGGGGAGAGGGTCTGAAGATTGAGTTCAATCACCAATGGACAATGATTTAATCAACCATACCTGGTTAATAAAGCCTCCATACAGACCCCAAAAGACAGGATTTGGAAAGCTTCCTGATTGGCAAACACATGCAGATGTGGGGAGAGTGGTGGGCCCAGAGAGGGCATGGAAGCTCTGCACCCTTTCCCATAGTTTGCCCTAGGCATCTCTTCTATCCATCTGTTCCTGAGTTATAGTTATGTCCTTTTATAATAAACCATTAATCTAGTGAATACATGGGTTTCCAGAGTTCTGTGAACCACTCAAGAAAATTTATCAAACCCAAGAAGGGAGCTGTGGGAATCTCCTGATTTAGAACCAATTGGTAAGAAGCACAGGTGACAATCTGGACTTGTGACTGACATCTAAAGTGTGGGGGTGGGGGGCAGGGTGATAGTCTTG